>NC_138104.1:38791277-40010134 GCF_964146895.1 Miniopterus schreibersii | reverse complement strand
ATTCTATTCCTTCTCTTGACCTGCAACACACAAGGTCAGGTTTTGACAGCCTCTTCTTTGCTTTACACAGTGTAAAGCTAATCCTCAAATGTGTAGTTTCTTCATGGTCCACAGATTCTGGCCAGCTTTTTCTGTGTGCTTATTAGCTGTCTGCCAAAGCTCACCCACAACTGGGAGTGCACACAGGGAGCCAGCTGCAGAATGGGAGTGTTGTGTGAATGAGGCATGCAAAGCAGTGGGAGTGACCATGGGCTAGCTGGGAGGATCTGCATGTGAGGTGTCCCCAGTTGCTTACAGGCAAATTCTTGATTGAGCCCAAAACACAGTTAGTAGAGGCTGTGTCCCTTTGACACATTCCATATTAAGCCCTGGCTGGTGTTCTCTCAGCAACTCACTGGTCCATAGTTATGCAGGTCATCACTCAGTGGATAATGGATGAGAAAGATGGGGTAAAAGAGTAATTGACCTCTTTGGCAGTGTCCTGTATTACTTGTGAAACCAAGCACTCATATACCCATACCTTCCTTTGTGGGAGAAATTTTGGACCAAGAAAGTTTCCCTGGGCAACAAAATCTTCTGTGTTGAGAGAGGAATGACACAGGTAAAGTTAAACTGTTTCTCTTATTTTCTCCAGTGTGTGTGTGTGTGTGTGTGTGTGTGTGTGTGTGTGTGTGTGTGTGTGTATTTTTTGCTCCTGTGGTGTGCTGGAAGTTCTCCACTAGAAACCTGGACTTCCACAAAAGCTCTCTCATCCATGGGTAATTATCTAAGAAAATGTTCTCCAGTGGCTCATGAACCATGGTCAATGGGTGCTAGAACTGTTTTACACGCCACTGCAGAATACACAGCCAGGTCCAATGTCTGATACACAGGTTGCTGAGACTCTTCCTAGGCCCCTTGCCATATGGTGCTGTATCATACAGTTTACACAAAAATAATTTTGTCTGTGGATAATATCTATCATAGCAAATTATTGTTGTGGTAGAGGGATATGAGTTGTGGACATCTTATTTGGCCACATTGTTGTCATCACCACCTGTAATTCTACATTGTTTTATTGTTTGCTCTGTTCTCTTCTCTGGGCCCCATCTACACTTTCATAACTGTAACTTTTTAAAATTTTATCATTATTGTTGAAAGTATTAGAGATGTCCCCTCCCCCCCCATTAACCCACTCAACCTTGTTCCCATCCCTTCCCCAGGCCTTCCCCCCACTATTGTCTGTCCTTGGGCTATGCATATATGCATATAAATTAATTAGTTAATCTCTCCTTCTGCCCCTCAAAATATGTCAGTCTGTTGCATGCTTCAATGTCTCTGGATCTTTTTTCTTTGTCAGTTAATTTTGTTCATTAGATTCCACATATAAGTGAAATCATGTCATACTTGTTTTTCTCTGACTGGCTTATTTCTCTGAGCATGATACTTTCCAGGTCTTCCATGCTGTGTCAAAGGGTAAGAGATCCTTCATTGTTACAACTGCATAGTATTCCATTGTATAAATATACCACAGTCTTTCCATCCACTCATCTATTGATGGGCACTTGGGCTGTTTCCAGAACTTAGCAATAGTAAATAATGCTGCTATGAATGTAAGGGTGCCTATATTCTTTGTGACTGGTGTTTCTGGCTTCCTAGGATATATTCCTAGAAGTGAGATCACTGAGTCAAATGGCAGTTCCTTTTTTAATTTTTTAAGGATAATCCACACTGTTTTTCTATAGTGGTTGTATCAGTTTGCATTCCCAACAGCGGTGTACCAGGGTTACTTTTTCTCCACAACCTCACCAGCACTTGTTGTTTGTGGGTTTATTGATGGTGGCCATTCTGACAGGTGTGAAGTGATACCTCAATGTCATTTTAATTTGCATCTCTCTGGTAATTAAGGATGTTGAGAATTTTTTCATATGTCTCTTGTCCACATGTATGTCCTCTTCGCAGGAGTGTTTATTCAGGTCCATTTCCCACTTTTAAATTGGGTTGTTTGTCTTCCTTTTGTTGAGTTGTAGGAGTACTTTATGTATTTTTGAAATTAACCCCTCATCAGATGTATCATTGGCAAATATGTTCTCCCATGCAGTGAGTTTCCTTTTCATTTTGATGCTGATTTTTGCTGTGCAGAAGCTTTTATTTTGATGTAGTCCCATTTGTTTATTTTTTCCTTTGTTTCTCTTGTCTAGGCATTATGAGTGAAAATCCTGGTTCATGTGATGTCTGATATTTTGCTGCCTATGTTTTCTTCTAGAATTTTTCCTGGTCTCACAACTTTTATCTATTTTGAGTTTATTCTTGTGTATGGAGCAAGTTGATGTACTAGTTTCATTTTTTTGGCATGTACTTATCGAATTAGCCCAACACCATTTATTGAAGAGATTTTCTCTACTCTATCGTATACTCTTGCTTCCTTCATCAAATATTGAGTGTAATGGCTTAGGGAGATTTCTGGGTTCTCTGTTCTTTCTATTGATCTATATATCTGTTCTTGTGCCAGTACCAAACTGTTTTGATTACAGTGGCTTTGTAGCATAGCTTGATATCTGGTATTGTGAGATAATCCAACTTTCTTCTTTCTGATGATTGCTGCAGGTATTTGGGGTCTTATTTGGAGTATTTGTTTTAGAACTGTGGACTATGACATTGGTATTATGATAAGGATTGCATTGAATCTATAGGTTGCTTTGGGTGGTATGGCTATTTTAATGATATTATTTCTACCAATCCATGAATACGGTATATTCTTCCACTTGTTTATATCTTCTTTTATCTCTTTTTTCAATATGCTGTAGGTTTCCAAGTACAGGTCTTTTACCTCTTTGTTTAAGTTTATTCCTAAGGATCTTAATTTTTTTGTTGAAATGGTACATGGGATTTTTTTTTTTTTTTTTTTTAGTTTCTCTTTCTCAGAAATCATTATTGCTGTATAAAAATGTCATTGATTTCTGGGTGTTAATTTTGTATCCTGCTACATTGCTGAATTCATATAATAAATCTAGTAGTTTTTGGTGGAATCTTTCGGGTTTTCTATGTACAATATCATATCATCAGCGAGTAATGACAGTTTTACTTCCTCCTTTCCAATTTGGATGCCTTTTATGTTTTCTTCTTGTTTGATGGCTGTAGCTAGGACTTCCAGTACTATGTTGAATAAGAGTGGTGAAAGTGGACACCCCTTGTTCCTGCTCTTAGGGGAAATGGTTGTAGTTTTTGCCCATTGAATATGATGTTGACTGTAGGTTTGTCATATATGGCCTTTTTTATGTTGAGATATGATACCCCTATTCCCACTTTGCTGAGTTTTTATCAAAAATGGATGTTGGATTTTGTTGAATGCTTTTACTGCATCTATTGATATGATCATGTGATGTTTGTCTTTCAATTTGGTTATGTGATGTATCACATTTATTGTTTTGTGAATATTGTACCAGCCTTTCATCCCTGGAATAAATCCCACTTGGTCATGGTGTATGATCTTTTTAATATATTGCTGGATCTGATCTGCTAATATTTTGTTCGGGATTTTAGCATCTATGTTCATCAGGGATATTGGCCTGTAATTCTCTTGCTTTGTAGTGTCTTTATCTGATTTAGGAATTAGGTTAATTCTGACCTCACAAAAGGAGTTTGGAACTGTTCCTTCCTTTTGGATTTTTTGAAATAGTTTGAGGAGGATAGGTGTTAGTATTTCTTTGAATAATTGATAAAACTTCCCTGTGAAGCTGTCCATAACAGGGCTTTTGCTTGCTGGGAGTCTTTTGATTACTGCTTCAATTTCATTAGTTGTTATTAGCCTATACAGGTGTTCTGCTTCTTCCTGATTCAGTTTTGGAAAATTGTATTTTTCTAGGAATTTGTCCATTTCATCTGAGTTGTCCAGCTTGGCAGCATATAGTTTTTCATAGTATTTTCTTACAATCCTTTGTATTTTTATGGTGTGAGTTGTTACTTCACCTCTTTCAGCTCTGATTCTGTTTATTAGGGTTCTCTCTCTTTGTTTCTTGATGAGTCTGGGTAAAGGTTCATCAATCTTGTTTATCTTTTCAAAGAACCAGCTCTTAGATTCATTGATCTTTCACATTGTTTTTTTTCAGTCTCTATGTCATTAATTTCTGCTCTTATCTTTATTATTTTCTTCCTTCTACTTACTCTGGCTTTTCTTGTTGTTCTAACTCTTTAAGTTTTAAGGTTAAATAGTGTATTAAAATTTTTTTTTAGTTTCTTGAGGTAGGCCTGTAATACTATGAACTTCCCTCTCAGGACTGCTTTCACTGTGTCACATAGATTTGCGGTTGTTTTGTGTTCATTTTCATTTGTTTCCAGAAAGTTTTTGATTTCTTCCTTAATCTCTTTGGTAACTCATTCATTGTTTAGTAATATGCTATTTAGCCTCCATGTGTTTGAATGTTTTTGAGTGTTTTTACTGTAGCTGATTTCTAATTTCATGCCATTGTGATCTGCAATGCTTGATATGGTTCAATCTTCTTGAATTTGTAGAGACTTAGTTTATGCCCTAATATATGGTCTATCTTTGAGAATGTCCCATGTGCACTTGAGAAGAATGTATATTTTGCAGCTTTTGGGTGAAATGTTTTGTAAATGTCAATTAAATCCATTTGATCTAGTGTGTCATTTAAGGTTACTGTTTCCTTCCTGATTTTTTTTCTGGCAGATCTATTCAATGATGTCAGTGGGGTATTAAAGTCCCCTACCATGATTGTGTTACAGTTGATCTTTCCCTTAAAATCCTCCAGAAGCTTTTTTATACATTTGGGTACTCCTGTATTGGGTGAATATGTGTTTACTGGGGTTATATCCTCTTATTGAATTTATCCCTTTAGTATTATGTAATAACCTTTCTTGTCTCTCTTTATGGTCTTCATTTTGAAGTTAATTTTGTCTGATATGAATATTGTTACCCCAGCTTTTTTTTCATTTCCATTTGCATGGAAAATTTTTTCCATCCCTTCACTTTCAGCCTGTGCGAGTCTTTTATTCTGAGGTAGGTTTCTTGTTGGCAGCATATATTTGGGTCATGTTTTCTTATCCATTCAGCCACCCTATATCTTTTTATTGGGGCATTTAATCTATTTACATTTAAGGTTATTATTGTTAAGTATTTGTTTGTTGCCATTTTTATTCTTTATGCCTGTGTTCCTCTCTCTATATTTCTTCTTCTTACAACACTACCTTTAACATTTCTTGTAGTGCTGGTTTGGTGGTTATAAACTCTTTTAGCCTTTTTTTTTTTGTCTGTGAAGCTCTTTATTTCACCTTCAACTTTGAATGATAGCCTTGCTGGATAGAGTACTCTTGGATTCAGTCCCTTGCTTTTCATTACTTTGTATTCATGCCACTCCCTTCTGGCCTGAAGTGTTTCTTTTGAGAAATCAACTGACAGTCTAATGGGAATCTCCCTTTAAGTAACTTTCTCTCTCTCTTACTGCTTTTTAGATTATTTCCTTATTTCTAATGTTTGCCATTTTAATTATGATGTGTCTAGGTGTGTGTCTTTTGGGGTTCATCTTGATTGGGACTTTTTGTTTCCTGAACTTGAGTGACTTTTTCCTTCACCAGGTTAGGGAAATTTTCTGTCATTATTTCTTCAAACAGTTTCTCTATTCTTTGCTCAGATTCCCCTCTTTCTAGTAGCCCTATGATGCAGATGTTGCTACGTTTCATGTTTTCCCAAATCTCCCTTTAACTTTCCTCTTGCTTTTTAATTTATTTTTCCATTCGCTGCTCTGAATGGGTTTTTTTTCTACCTTGTCTTCTAATTTTCTGATTCAGTCCTTAGGTGCTAACCACTGTCAGAAACTGTCTTCCTTTGGCTTTCAGCAACCTGTTTGAAGTGCCAAGTGATCCACAGTTTGTGTCTGTCCCCACAGGGCTTGGCTGCATATGGATGGGGTCAAGATGCACTCTAAAGCAGTTTCATTAGCAGCATGGGGCACAGGACTGGGTCAGCAACCTTCCCCAGGTTCCTCAGGCTCTACCTCTGCCTGCCTTGGCCTGCCAGCCAGCTGTCAATATTAATAATTCAAAAGTCTGTTTCTGATAGGGCTTTAGGCAGAATCCAGAGTATAGACCTCTGTGTCTCCCATGAAGGGGAGATGTGTTCGTATTTCAGGGTAAGTAGTGGGTGTGTTTACCTGAATATCTCCTCTGAGAGTGTCCCAGAATTTTTCCCTGCCCTTGGCTGGGTGGAGATCCTAGTGTACAGTCCAGTGGGATCAGCTGGAAACCTGGAGTTTCTATCAGCTCTCCTGTGAGGGGGAAGCACCAGTCAGGTTCTCAGGATGGTGGGGTGGATGGCCCTACCCCGAATCCAGTCACTGAGGCTTCCTTAGGCTTTTCAAACCCATAGCCTTGGCCTCTGCTGCAGTCTCCTCTGCAAATGTTGAGATGCAGGATGTCGCAGGCAGGGCTCCTGAAGGTGTATCACCTAGGGCAGTTTTTTGTTGTTTTTTTTTTCTTTTTCCTGAGCTGTGGCTTCTGGAAGGGGCCAGTGTCTCTCAGGAAAAATTGCCCTTTCGATTTGGTGGGGTGCAACTGAATGCAGGGCTTCTGGCTGCTGCTTTTCCAA
Source organism: Miniopterus schreibersii (assembly GCF_964146895.1). Lineage (NCBI taxonomy): Eukaryota > Metazoa > Chordata > Mammalia > Chiroptera > Miniopteridae > Miniopterus > Miniopterus schreibersii. The sequence continues at coordinate 40,003,554 of NC_138104.1, read as the reverse complement.
GTCTCCTCACAATGCTTCCCACTCCAGACTACTAAGGCACCTGGAGTCCACACTGCCCTCCCTCCATCAAGGCCTCAGGTGAGTACCTGCAGAAGAAACTACTGTGCTCTGGGTTTAAAAGAAAAAAGAGAGAAGAGAAGAGAAGAGAAGAGAAGAGAAGAGAAGAGAGGAGAGGAGAGGAGAGGAGAGGAGAGGAGAGGAGAGGAGAGGAGAGGAGAGGAGAGGAGAGGAGAGGAGAGGAGAGGAGAGGAGAGGAGAAGAGAAGAGAAGAGAAGAGAAGAGAAGAGAAGAGAAGAGAAGAGAAGAGAAAAAAGAAAAGAAGAGAAGAGAAGAGAAGAGAAGAAGAGAAGAGAAGAGAAGAGAAGAGAAGAGAAGAGAAGAGAAGAGAAGAGAAGAGAAGAGAAGAGAAGAGAAGAGAAGAGAAGAGAAGAGAAGAGAAGAGAAAAGAAAAGAAAAGAAAAGGGAAGAGAAGAGAAGAGGAGAGGAGAGGAGAGGAGAGGAGAGGAGAGGAGAGGAGAGGAGAGGAGAGGAGAGGAGAGGAGAGGAGAGGAGAGGAGAGGAGAGGAGAGGAGAGGAGAGGAGAGGAGAGGAGAGGAGAGGAGAGGAAAAGAAAAGAAAAGAAAAGAAAAGAAAAGAAAAGAAAAGAAAAGAAAAGAAAAGAAAAGAAAAGAAAAGAAAAGAAAAGAAAAAAGAAAAGAAGAAAGGGAAAAAAATGAGGCTTTCTCTCTGGCTGGCTTTGGTTTACCAGTTCCAGTGTCCAGAGCAGCCAGAAGCCCTGAAGCCTTTCACGACTAGATGTTACGTGCGCCTTTGATCTCGGCTCTAGTGCTTCAGGCTGTGCAGCCCAGCTTGGGTTCCAGTCCTCCATCTTCCCAGGGGAATAACCCTCCAGTAGCCAAGAGATCCCTCTTCACTCTCGGCCTGCCGCCCATGGAAGCTGGGTCAGCCCCTCTCCTGACCTCACCATTCATTCCTACCAGTCTTCAGGTGTTTTCTGTTCTTCCTTGATATATCTCCTCTCCTGGGCCTCAGTTAGTAATTCTGGGTGAATGTTCCCCGACTTACGTGTATTTCCAGCCTGGCCCTCAGCAGGAAAGGTCCTCCTACTGAGTCACCATCTTCTGTCCGCCAATCTCATAGTTGCAACATTTATGTCTATCTCTGCTCCGTCAAATACAGGACATTGCCTGCCTATGTTCTTTTTGTTCATGCTGTTACCTCTTTCAACTTTTAAGATTCAGTTCAAATGTCATTTCTTCCATGATGTCTTCCTCACTATTGTGAGTCATAATTAATCACTTACTCCTCTCTGTTCCCTCAATGAGTTACTTGAAACTACATCAAGTTCAGTTAAAATTTTCTTTAGTTCAGGATTAATCAGTTCTGTTTTTCCCAAGTCCCTATCACAATGCTCTGAACATAAGTGCTTGAGCATACAAATGAACGATGGCCAGATCATATAAAAAATAGCCCTCTGACCCAGAATCTGCAACAACCATGTAAACTAACCTGTTTTTATCAACCAGTACAGGAAGTCAACCACTATCTGCAGCAACCACTCCTGGGAGCCAAACAACATCTCCTGTAGCAATCAGCCCAAACTGGCCAGTCCTTGATCAATAACTAACAGCTTCCTTAATATTTGCCCCTATTTTCAATTTAGGACCAATCATAGAAAGCCAAATATGTTTCTATGAGCAGTCACATAGGACACCATGCTTCTGGTTGTTCTACCTACAGTGTTCCTTTGCCAATAGCCTCAAATATGGGCATACCTAAAGCTTTCCTTTTTTCCCCACTATAAAGCTTTTGCATCCCTCTGCCAGACTTTGAGTCTCTACCAAATGCTAGTAATGGCAGCTGACTTTAATGCTATAGAAAGCTTTGGATATAAAGCATTTGATTTTCTCATTTGGGTAGTCTTCATTTATTTCCACAGAAGCAGCCAATGATTATTTGGTGAAATTATGAAATTTGCTCAAGGTATCATTAAGAATCATAAAGTGATATTTATTAATGATTAATTAACAATAGTGATTTGGAAATTTTAAAAGGTTCTTTTTCATAGTTTGTGTTCAGACTCCTCAGTTAAATAAATATTCTTAGCAGAAAATGCTTTACTAACAGAATATCAGAAAGAATAGCTTATTTTAATATTTAGTAGAGGTATAGAGTGACAAATAGTGTATAATCAGTCTCTGTGGGTGACCAGTAAATCGTGATAGCATGTTGTGTTCTGGAAGTTTTTAAAAATGACATAAGCCTTCTAAAAGAAAGTAGAAGAAAGGGTAGCATGCCACAAAGCTTCTACTATTAGCCTTTGCCAAAAGTTGGCCTTTGCTAGACTGAAATATGGTAAAAGACGCTAATTTTCTTCCACCCTATATGAAAATCACATTTTTTTCTGGTTGTAAATGTTTTGTTGTGTTGAAAGGGAGAAATTTTGCTTTACTTTGTTTAATTGAAACATTGTATCTTTTCTACTATTCCCTGGGACCATATATGCTATATTATTTATTTCTTCTAATCTCTATATAATCTCCAAGCTCCAGTTAAATTAACTGCTAGAATTGTTGTTTTACCTGAATGCAAGTTTTTCATAAACATATTTTGTTGAGAAAGACTATAGATGGAAAAGTACCTCTATATGAGTAGTGTTCATAATAATGACTTTATTGAAAACAATGATACTCCATTTCTAAATTAAAACTTCCTCTCTAAAATTCCATGTCCCTGTTTGGAAACATCTTGGACAGGTTCCCACATTTGCACTCTTTTATTTAAAAAGAAGATTGGATCTTTTAAAATAATAAATCTTAAGAGTCACAATGTGTTAAATAAATTCATTTTTAATGATTATACTTAATGTTAAGAAACCTATAATTAGAAATTTTTCAGTAGAATCCTTTCAATTAATTTTCCATTGTCTATTTTTATGAAAACGTAGAAAATCTCTTAAGAAACTTTTCGGCCGAAACTGGACTTTGTCATATATTTGGAGGTGTTAGGAGAGAACACCTATTTGTTTAAAGGCTATTTATAACCAGTAGACAAGAAATTAAACAATAATCTTGCTCGCAGGAAGAACAAATAAATACACAGGAGTTTTTCTTGTAATTTCTATTGTTTTGGCTATGTAACCAATGTTTGAACATAGTATAAACCTCTTTTCAGTCTTCAGTGACCATTCCCATGTTGAAACCACCAAGGACAAAATGTAAAGCTGACATCTGGTCATCTCTTTTTTCAACATATAAATGAAGAATAATATTGGCTTAAAGAATTAAAACAAATGGGAACTTACCTAACTGGACCAAGCTGCGTTCTCAATTACCACAGTAGTTTTCTCACTCTTGCAATAAGGAAAACCCAAGAGTGAGTAATCAGAAGCAAAATGTGAAGTGTAATCCCATTTGTAAATGATTTCCCTAAAGTATTAGCCCAATGTTTCCCAAAGTACTTATTTACTTTCAAGTGGGGGGGAGGAAGGAAATAGAAAAGTTTTGAGGTTTATTATTACTCCAAATTCAGAAACAAAAATTTTTGCCACACCTTTTCTGCTTTTTTTTCTCTTGGATTTTCATGTGATTTTACTTGTTTGTTTTTGCTCTTATTCATACTTTGTTACTACATCTACACATTTCTTAATAAAATATAGCAATAGCTAACATTTATTGATTGCTAAACACTTTAAATACATTTTAAAAAAAAAACAAAACACAAAACTACTCTAATCTAAGAAAAAAATAACTTGGAAATAAAAGTTAATTAGTGGAGTGAAGCAAAGCAGGCAACCTTGCAATCATTTGCTTTTGTAAAATGACAATATTGTTGAATTGACTGTCATTACATGGTGGATTACAAAGAAGGTAGAAGAGCATAGTGGTTTAAGAACTCAAACTGGTATGAGCTCTTCTGGATTTAAAACCTGATTGTACCATTTAACAGATGGGTCAACTTAGGCTAGTTATTGTCCTTTGCTTTATTCCTTGCTTTTTTCATTTGTAAAAAAAAGGATGATTACTAAAAGCAACAGAAGATTTCTTTGAAGATTAAATGAGTTGTTTCATTTCACTTAAAACTTTCCCCAGCACATAGTACATGCTTAATTAGAATTGGCTTTTATATGCTTTAATTGGGTTTAATTTCTGCATGATCCAGTTAGGTGTGCATTATTCCCTAGCTACATAAAACACTCCAAGCTTCAATAAGTTGTGTTGCAGATAGATACTGCTAATTAGGTGGCACTGTAGATACTAGCAATAAGGATCATGAATAAATTAGTGAAAATCGAATTCTGCTATTAGAAACAAACTGCCCTGCTAATAATGTATCTTCATTGTCTTTGTATGCAAAGAAGAGTACTTAAATAGCATCTTGGTTATTAGAATTCTTTGATAATTATAAAAGCTTGGAAAACATTTGCTGCATTGCTTGCATCTGATTTCTAGCACTAAATTTTACTATTATACAATGTCAAAAAATGTTCTTAATAAAGAGAAGATTACATGTTCTGTCAGAGAAACACTTGACAATGTTTCCAAATAATAGTTGTACTGATTCTATGATTAACTCTTCTTTTTTAAGTTTCTCTGTATTTCTCTTGGAATATTTCTCTTTTTGTCCCAGGACTCAGGGATTTTAAAAAATAACCTAATTTTGGAGGGGGAAGATGGCGGCACTGTGAGATGAAGCAGAGAGCCCCTGCTCCCAGACATGGACTCAATTTAGTGCTAAAATACTACATAACCACCTTGAAAAAAACAGAGAAATATACCTGAGTGGACATATTTTGAGTAGGGAGCACTGAAGAAACATCATAGAGTCTGGTAAGGGGAGGGCATAGGAAGGGAGTCCCCCCTGAAGTCTGTGCTGGGTTCTGAGGCCCTAGGGCTAGAGGCTGCAAAGCTCCCTCCCCTTGGGAATGTGGACCGGCCTCCAAAAGTGGGGACCTCAATCCATGAGCAGAGGAGAAAGAAAGAAAAGCCTCAAGCGGTGGGTAGAGGGACGCAAGGGAACAGTGTGCCTCTGAGGAGGGGACCAAGCCTTCCTAGTGAAACAAAGCTTCTAATGGCGTCCATGACAGGCTTCTTTCACACAGGGTTCTGACCATAGGAAAGGCTGCCCCACAGTGTCTATCTCCCAAATAGAAAGGGTCCAAGGGGCTGCACTGAGCAGCCACATACAGGGACCTTCTGCTTTCATGTAAGGCATTGGGTAGAACCCCAGAAAGCATTTGATCAGTGTGATGCAGGGAAGGTGAAGAGAATCCTCCTGTCATCAGACACAGACTGGAGCTGCCTGTGGGGCAGATCGATTCTCCAGCAGCCTGAGCTTCCTTAGGGGTGAATCTGGGACTGTTGACCTTTCCTGAGGAGTGCCTGGATAGCCTGCAAGGAGCTGCCCAAGATTTAACTGAGATCATCTGAGCAAGGGATCTGTGTGGGACTCACTTTGTTACTCCTCTTGCTTAGTGCCTAAGTGCGGGGGCTGCGGGAACTTGCAGGGTGGATTCTGTGCTTGTGTTGCTTTGTGCATTTTTGAGTTTTTGGTTGCTGAACAGGCGTCCAACTTCCTGGCTTACATTGGGCAGGCAGACCAGCAAAAGCTAAGATTTATGCTGGCATTGTGGAGAATTTGAAATTAGTGCACCCCATGTAATCAACCAACCAGATCTGGGAAAGGAGGGGCAGAGTTTGCTTTCCTCTCCTGAAGGCTTGGAGCACCATCCCTAACAGAAAAGGGGCTGGTCCAGCTCACTGAGGCCCCAGATACCCCCACAGAGCACAGTCCTGAGGGGGAAGGGAGATCAGCTCACAGGAGGACATTATAAGAATACGACTCTCAAGGACTATTGTTTGGGAACTGGAGGAAAGAATTAAAACCCCTGCCGGGGGCTGGACAGGCAGAGTGCTCACCAGAATGTTTTTCAATTGAACCCACTGAGCCCAGGTTGCTGAAAGGGCCCATACAGAAAAAGCAACAGACTGAAATCAATCTGAAGCTGCAGTAGACCATTGTATGGGGAACTAGAATTGGAGGATAGGGTAGAAACAGAGAAACTGGCTTTGAAGCAGAGACTAAAATCCCAACAGAGTGACTGATATCAAAATCTCTAAATAAGGAAAGCAATAACCTGAGCAACACTAGCCAGCCTGCACCCTAAAGACTCTTCAAAAGACTAAAGAATAAGACTAGGAAACCACAAGGGGGAGGCAAAATAGCTAACAAGTGGAGGTGGCCTACAGAGAGCCTCAGATCAGTCAATTACCTAAAGGCACCAAAGCCAAACCTAGACAGCTCCTGACATTGGCTGATACACAAGTACCTCTTAGGAGAACTAAAATCAGCATACAAAACAGTGGGCCTCAGACAACATAAGCTGCTAAGATGAATCTCACCTGATTGATTATTTTTTTATGTTAGGAAAAAGAGAGAAAAGAAAAAAAATTGCTTTTAAATTTTAATTTTTTTTTTAATTTTTAAATTTTTTAATTATTTTTTTTAAATTTGTTTTGTTTTGCTTGTCTTTTCTTTTGCTTTATTTTGTTTTGTCTTTTGTTCTATTATCAAGATTTTCTCTGCATAATTGGTGGGACATTATCATTATAACCAATAAGTTTACTGCTTTCCTCTATAGTTTTCCCCATATCTCTTATTGGACTCTTTCCATGCCATTGCTTTATCTCTCTCTCTTCTCATCCCATTGGCATAACTTTTTTTTTTCTCATTCTCTTATTTTCCTGCCTTCTGTCTTCCTGTACAATGGTACCTCGGTTTTCAAATGTAATCCATTCCAGAAGACCATTCTAATTCTGAAACGTTAGAAAACTGAGGGATCGACAGGAGAGAGCTAGGCCTGAGGATCTTGCACACAATGGAAGCCATGTGGCATGTTCGACTTCCGAGGCATGTTTGAAAACCAAAGCATTTACTTTCAGGTTTATTGCCTTTGTAAACCGAAATGTTTGTAAACAAAAATGTTCGAAAACTGAGGTACCACTGTATTTTTGTTTGATTGTTAGTTTCTATTTGTCTCTTTATTGTGTTTTCATATTTTCTTTTTCAACTATTTTCCTATTCCTACACTCTAACCTTCATTTTTTGCTTGCACTTCTTTCAGAATCTTTCCTCTGGCCCTATAATCTCCCAGTAGCTTCACTATTTTTAACATTTTATTTCAGTTTATTATTTTTTTAAATTTTTCATTACTATTAGCAATAATATACCATTCTCTGTATTTTTTCTTTCTTTTTTTTTTTTTTGCTTTAGCATTTGTGTTCTCACTTCACTCTCCTAATTCTATTTTCACTTTGTATGTTTTCATTGTGATTGCCAAGATATTTTGTAAGATACTGCTTGTTTCCTGGAAGTTTGGTTCTGTATTGTCGAACCTTGACAGCACCCATACAACAGTTCACACAACGTGGTTAAGGCTAAGACACAGAGCTAGCCAAACTGAGAGAAGAGTCTTCCCAAGAATGGGTCAACAACAATCTAGACCCAATAACAACAGCAGAGCCCAAGAAATGCAAAAAAAAAGGGACACCCACACACTTAGAGCAAAAAGCTCAGAACTATAAGGAAAACACACTCCTGGGCTCCACTGGACACACACTACAAAATCCCAATCAAGCAAGACTGTAAGACAGCAAATATATCTAATATATAGATACAAACACTAAGAGTCACCAAAATGGGGAGGCAAAGAAACAACCCCCAAACTAAAGAAAAGGAAAAATTGCCATAAAAACACTTTGATTAGATAGAGTTAAGCAAGTTAACGGAAATAGAATTCAAAGTAATGGTTATACAGATGCTCAAGGAAATTAATGAGAACAACAAGGCACTTGATGGTAAGGTCAAGGAACTTAGTGAAAACATGAAAAAAGAATTAAATATCATAAATAAGAATCAGGCAGAAATGAAGAATATTATATCTTATATCAAGAAGACACTGGAAGAAATTAAAAGGAGGTTCAATAAAACAGACTATTCAAAAAGTGACTCAGAAGATGAAGTAAAAAAACACTCAATCAGGGCAGCAAAAAACAAACAAACAAACAAACACTTAAAAGTATGAACACAGTCTAACGTATCTTTGGGGCAACATGAAGGAAAACAAAGTTCTCATCATAAGGGTGCCAGAGAAGGAGGAAAGAGAGCAAGGGATAGAGAACTTGGTGGAGGAAATAATGACGGAAAACTTCCCTATGCTTGTGAGGGAGGTAGCCACACAAGTTCAGGAAGCACAGAGGGTTCAAAACAAGAGGGACCAAAAGAGACCCACTCCAAAACACATCATAATTAAAATGGCAAATGTCAAGAACAAAGAGAGAATATTAAGGGCTGCAAGAGAGAGACAAGCAGTGACCTACAAAGGAACCTCCATAAGGCTGATATCAGATCTCTCAACAGAAACTCTTCAGGCCAGAAGGTAGTGGCATGAAGTTCTCAAAGTAATGAAAACCAAGAACCTGCAACCAAGATTGGTTTATCCAGCAAGGCTATCATTCAAAATTGAAAGTGCAATAAAGAGCTTTCCAGACAAAAAAAAGCTAAAGGAGTTCAGTAACACCTAACAGGCATTGCAAAAAATGCTAAAAGAACTGCTTTAAGAAAAAGAAGAAATATTGAGAGAAAGGTACATCAGCATAAAGGGGGAAAATGGCATTACTTAAGTTGATATCAATAGTAACCTTAAAATGTAAACAGAATAAATGGTCCAAACAAAATGCATAGAGTAGCTGAATGGATAAGAAAACAGGACCCAAATATATGCTGTCTATAAGAGACCCACCTGAGAGCAAAAGATTCACACAGGTTAAAAGTGAAGGGATGGGAAAAATTATTCCACACATATCGAAACCAAAAAAAAAAAGCTGGAGCAGCAATACTTATTTCTGACAAAATAAACTTCAAAATAAAGACCATAACCAAAGACAAAAATGGTCACTACATAGTACTAAAGGAATCAATCCAACAGGAGGAAATGACACTTATAAATATATATGCACCCAATATAGGAGCACCTAAATATATAAAACATTTCTTGGTGGAATTTAAGAGGGAAATTGACAGCAGCACAATCGTAGTGGGAGACTTTAACACCCCACTGTCAGCATTGGACAGATCATACAGACAAGGGATCAACAGGGAAACACAGACCTTAAATGACACACTAGAGCTAATGGATTTAATTGACATTTACAGAACATTTCATCCCAAAGCAGCAGAATACACATTCTTACAAGTACATATTTAACATTCTCAAAAATAGATCACATGATAGGGCACAAGAGAAGTCTCTACTAATTCAAGAAGATTGAAATCATATCAAGCATCTGCAGAGATCACAATGGCATGACACTAGAAATCAACCACTATAAGAAAACTCAAAAATATTCAAACACTTGGAGGCTAAATAGCATGTTATTAAACAATGAATGTGTTACCAATAAGATCAAGGAAGAAATCAAACACTTTGTGGAAAAAAAAGAAAATGAATAGACAACAACCCTAAATCTATGGGACACAGCGAAAGCAGTTCTGAGAAGAAAGTTCATAGCAGTACAAGCCTATTTCAAGAAACAAGAAAAAGCTCTACTAAAGCATCTAACACAACAAGTACAAGAACTAGAATGAGAACAAGAAAAGACCCAAAGAAGTAGAAGGAAGGAAATAATAAAGATCAGAGCAGAAATTAATGACATAGATACTAAAAAAAAAATACAAAAAAATCAATGAAACCAAGAAGTGAAATGGACAAATTCCTAGAAGCATACAATCTTGTAAAGCTGAATCAGGAAGAGGCAGAAAACCTGAATAGACCGATAACTACTAATGAAATTGAAGCAGTAATCAAAAAACTCCCAGCAAACAAATGTCCTGGACCAGGTGGATTTACAGGCGACTGTTACTAAACATTCAAAGAAGAATTAACACCTATTCTCCTCAAACTCTTCCAGAAAATTCAAAAGGTGGGAAAGCTCCCACACTCTTTTTATAAGGCCAGCATCATCCTAATCCCAAAACCAGATAAAGACACCACAAAGAAAGAAAATTACAGGCCAATATCTCTGTTGAACATAGACGCTAAAATCCTCAACAAAATCCAACAATACCTTAAAAGGACCATACATCAGGACAAAGTGGGATTTATTCCAAGGATGCAGGGCTGGTATAATAGTCACAAATCAATAAATGTGATACATCACATAAACAAAATGAAGGACAAAAATCATATGATCATATCAATAGATGCAGAAAAAGCATGCGACAAAATGCAGCACCCATTTTTGATAAAAACTCTCAACAAAGTGGGACTAGAAGGATCATACTTCTACATAATAAAAGCTAAACATGATAGTCTTACAGCCAACAGCATACTCAATGGTCAAAAACTAAAACCATCCCCCTTAAAAACAGGAACAAGACAAGGATGTCCACTTTCACCACTCTTATTCAACGTAGTACTGGAAGTTCTCACCATAGCCATAAGATAGGAAAAAACATAAAAGGTGTCCAAAATGGAAAGGGGAAGTACTGTCATTATTTGCAGATGACATGATATTGTACATAGAAAACCCTAAAGACTCCATCGAAGTACTACTAGATTTGACAAATGAATTCAGGAAGGTAGCTGGATACAAAATTAGCATCTGGAAATTGATGGCATTTTAAACACCAACAATGAACCCTCAGAAAGAGAAACTAAAAAACAATACCATTTACCATTGCAAAGGTATCTTAATAAAATAAGATACCTAGGAATAAAATTAACCAAAGATATAAAACACCTGTACTCAGAAAACTATAGGACACTGAAAAAATAAATAGAGGAAGATATAAACAGGTGGAAGAATATACCATGTTCCTGGATTGGAAGAATTAATATCATTAAAATGTCCAAACTACCCAAAGCAATTGATAGATTCAGTGTAATTCCTATTAAAATGTCAACAGCGTATTTCACAGAGCTAGAACAAATATTCCAAAAATGTATATGGAACCAAAAAACATCTGGAAATACCACAGCCATCTTGAGAAAGAAGAACGGAGTGGGAGGGATCACTTTATCGGATATCAAACAGTACAACAAAGCCATTGTAATTAAAATAGCCTGGTATTGATACAACAACAGACATATAGATCAATGGAACAGAACAGAGACCCCAGAAATAAACCCACGGGGGAGGAAACAAGATGGAGGCATAGGTAACATCTGTATTCACCGTCTTCCACAACCACATCAAAATTACAACTAAAATACAGTACCACCATCACTGAAAACCTCCTGAAACCTAGCTGAACAGAAGCCCTATAACCACGGAACTGAGAAAGCATTGAGACCAATAGGAGGGGTGGAGACATGGGTAGATCTGGGCTGGATCATGGAGACGAGGCCCCAGGCCCACACCCAGTGCTGCGGTTCAAACCTGAAAGGGATATCTGGGCGGCGGAGGTTTCCCAAAGAGGGGAGGGACCCCAATCCCACATCAGGTCCCCAGTCCAGGGCTCCAGTGCTGGGAAGAGAAAGCCCCACAACTTCGGCTGTGAAAATCAGTGGGGAATATCGCTAAGGGTGCGGGAGCCCCAGGCAGCTCCTCTTAAACAGCCTGTGCATGAACTCACATGCGGTCCCTCTGAGATCCAGTGCTGGGCAACAGCTTGAAAGGAACCTGGGACAATTGGGGAGAAACTAATCTGAAATTGGGGTGAGAGGTGGAGGGGCAACTTTCTCCCAGGCAGAAGAGCTGGCAGAGGCCATTGCTCCTTTGATGAGTCCTCCCTGCACAGCCAGCAATGAGGCACCATATTTGAATCTCCAGCACCTGACTCACAACTTTGGCCCTACCCTCGTGATTCCCAGAGGTCCAGCTGCTCCCTACCTGCAAGCTCATCCAAGCCATTTCCAGTGGCTTTTTGGTGGAAGTGGCCTCTCCAGCCTTATGCTTAGGACTTTCCTAAAACCTCTCAAACAAGCAGCAGCTGCCCCATACATCTTGATAAGTGGCCAAAGGTTTGGCACTAGTAGCAGCTTGCATTGGTTCATGGCTTGGCCTCTCCTGGACAATGCAAGCCCTGCACTAGTAGCAGCCAAACACGGTTTGCTATGTAGCTCATGCTGGGTGGCCATGGGCAAGGCACTGGCAGAGGCTGACTTTGCACCTCCCCTGAGGCACCAGAGACAGTGCAACTTCTGGTCAGACTCGACCACGCATAATTACAACCCTACCATATGCGCAAGTGACACAAAGCCCTTGTTCAAACCAGAGCTGTTTCTTTGGAGCCTCCCTTCAGAGGCCTTCACTAGGGCATCCCCCACAAGAGCAAGAGGAACCCCAAGTAAAGGGGCAACTTTGTGCTATAGATCTAATCCCCACCTGTAACATCCTGCAGGAACAGAATCACTGGGAAAAGGGGTCATACATCAGAACTGTGAAATCTAGTACATCCCATAGGAACTTCCCTTCCAGAGCTCTGGAATGGAGTTTAAAGGAGGGTACCTACTTCCCCTCCTGAGGGCTGAGGACCCTAGTCACCTCAACTAAAGGGTGGATTAGACTAGTACCCTAGGATTCTTCTGGCAATGCCCTGCTAATCTCATATACACTGGGCGAAGGAGGTGCAAGGCAGAACTTGGACATTGGACCTGACTCACTCAGAGCTCTCCAAGGCCTCTGGCAGAGCACTGCAGAGACAGAGGGAAGTGAGCAGCTCTATCTCTGTCCTCTCAAGGGAAAGTGACACCAGGAGTGGAGGAGGGCAGCCTTGTTCACTTCTTTGAAGCTCTGCTGACACATCTCCACTGGGGAAGCTACACAGCAGAAAGGGGTCATATCCTGGAGCCTGGGAATCTGGTGCAACCTCCTCTGAGCCTCTCCTCAGGGTGTCTGACAGAGTACCACTTAGCTAGAAGGCAGCTAGATCCTCTCTTGAGGTCTGAGATCCTGTGTCACCCTATTTAAAAGGAGGAATGGATTTGCACTCCCATCTCCAGTTGACTCCATTCTGTTATGCTCAGGTCTGTGGGGTGAAAGTCAATGCCACCCACAAATGGGCCACCAACAATCACACCAGGAGTGTCCACATAACCCACACAAGGGACATTACTAGAGCATTCAGCTCAGGAGTTCAAGGAGCCTTTACAACCGTACACAGGATACTTACTGCATAAGGCCACGCCATAAAAACTGAGTGTCATAGTAGTTCTAGCTTACACAGAGGAGCAAAAGGAAAGAGACAATTAAAATGGAGCAACAACAACGAAAAAACCCAAACTAAAGAAAAGGGAAAGAATCACCAGAAAAAGACCTTGATAACATGGGGTTGAGCAAGTTATCAGAAATAGATCTCAGAGTAATGGTTATAAAGATGTTCAAAGAAATTAATGAGAACAAAAAGACACTTAATGGGAAGGCCCAGAAACTTAGTGAAAACATTAAAAAAGAGCTAGATATGATAACTAAGAACCAGGCAGAAATGAAGAATATTACATCTGATATCAAGAATACACTGGAAGAAATTAAAAACAAGCTCAATGAAGCAGAGAATAGAATAAGTGAATTAGAAGATAAGGTAGGATAAAACCACTAAATCAGAACAGCAGCAAGAAAAAACACTTAAAAAGCATGAGGACAATTTAAGGGAACTTTGGGACAGCATGAAGAGAAACAATATTTGCATCATAGGGGTGCCAGAGGGGAAGGAAAGGGAGCAAGGGATAGAGAACTTGGTGGAAAAAATAATGACAGAAAACTTCCCAAACTTGGTGAAGGAGAATACCACAGAGGGTCAGAAATCACAAAGGGTTCCAAACAAGAAGAAACCAAAGAGACCCACTCCAAGACACATCATAATTAAAATGGCACATGTTAAGGACAAAGGGAGAATATGAAGGGCTGCAAGAGAGAGACAAGCAGTGACCTACAAGGGAACCCCCATAAAGCTGACAACAGATTTCTCAACAGAAACACCTGAGGCCAGAAGGGATTGGCATGAAGTTCTCAAAGAAATGAAAAGCAAGAACCTGCAACCAAGACTGCTTATCCAGCAAGGCTATCATTTAAAATTGAAGGTGAAATAAAGAGCTTCTCAGACAAAAGTAGGCTAAAGGAGTTCAATACCACCAAACCATCATTGTAAGAAATGATAAAAGGAATGCTTTAAGAAGTGGAAGAAATATTGAGAGAAAGGTACAGTGGCATGAAGGGAAAAAATGGAATTATTTAAGTATATATTAATAATAATGTTAAGTGTAAATGGAGTAATGCTCCAATCCAAAGATATAGGGTAACTGAATGGGTAAGAAAACATGACACATATATATGTTGTCTACAAGAGACCCACCTCAGAGCAAAAGATTCACACAAACTGAAAGTGAAGGGAGGGAAAAATTATTCCGTGTGAAATGCAACAAAAAAGCTGTAGTAGCAATACTTATTTCTGACAAAGTAGACTTCAAAATAAAGACCACAACAAGAGGCAAAGAAGGCCACTATATTTTACCAAAGGGATCAATCCAACAGGAGGAAATATCCCTTATAAATATATATGCAAACAATATAGGAGGACCTCAACATATAAAATATTTCTTGGTGGACTTTAATGAGATGTGGACAGCAACACAATCATAGTGAGGGATTTTTAACACCCCACTGTCATCAATGGACAGATCATCAAGACAAAATATCAACAGGGAAATAGAGACCTTAAATGACACATTAGAGCAAATGGATATAATTGACACAGAACATTTCATCCCCAAGCATCAGAATATACGTTCTTCTCAAATGCACATGGAACATTCTCAAAAGTAGACCACATGTTAGGGCACAGGGCAAGTCAATACAAATTCAAGAAGACTGAAATCATATCCAGCATCTTCAGAGATCACAGTGCCATGAAACTAGAAATCAACCACTATTAAAAACTCAAAATATTAAAACGCATGGAGGCTACAGAGCATGTTCTGAAACAGTGAATGGGTTACCGAGATCAGTGAAGAAATAAACTTCCTGGAGAAAACAATAATGAACAGACAACCACCTAAAATCTATGGGACCCAGCAAAAGCAGTCCTGAGAGGAAAGTTCATAGCAGTACAGTCATACCTCAAGAAACAAGAAAAAGCTCTGCTAAGCCATCTAATACAACAACTAAAAGAACTAGAACAAGAACAGCAAGAAAAGCCCAGAGTAAATAGAAGGAAGGAAATAATAAAGATCAGAGCAGAAATTAATGACATAGAGACTAAAAAACAATACAAAAGATCACTGAAACCAAGAGCTGGTTCCTTCACAAGATAAATAAGATTGATGGACCTTTATCCAGATTCACCAAGAAACAAAGGGAGAGAGCCCAAATAAATAAAATCAGAAATGAAAGAGGCAAAATAACAAGGGACCCTACAGAAATAAAAAGGAGTATAAGAAAATATTATGAGCAACTATATGCCAAGAAACTGGACAGCCTGGGTGAAATGGACAAATTCCTAGAAATATAAAAGCTTCTAAAGCTGAATCAGGAAGAATCAGAAAACCTGAACAGTCTGATAACAACTAATGAAATCGAAGCAGTGATCAATAAAGTCCCAGCGAACAAAAGTCCCGGACCAGGTAGATTTGTAGGTGAGTTTTACCAACCATTCAAAGAATTAACACTGATCTTCTTCAAACTATTCCAGAAAATTCAAGAGGAGGGAAAACTCCCAAGCTCCTTTTATGAGGCCAACATCATCCTTATCCCCAAACCAGATAAAGACACTACCCAGAAAAATTACAGATCATTATCCCCGATGAACATAGATGCTCTCAACAAAATACTAGCAAACCAGATCCAGCAACACATTAAAAAGACCATACACCAGGACCAAGTGGGATTTATTCTGAGGATGCAAGGCTAGTATAATATTCGCAAATGAGTAAATGCGATACATCACATAAACAAAATGAAGGACAAAAATCATATGATCATATCAATAGTTATAGAAAAAGCGTTTAACAAAGCCCAGCACCCATTTTTAATAAAATCTCTCAGCTGAGTTAGAATAGAGAGATAATACCTCAACATAATAAAGGCCATATATGACAAACCTACAACCAACATCATACTCAATGGTCAAAAACTAAAACCATTTTTCTTAAAAACAGGAACAAGACAGGATTGTCCGCATTCACAACTCTTTTTCAACACAGTATTGGAATTCCTTGCCACAACCATCAGACAGGAGGAAAACATAAAAGGTATCCAAATTGGAAAGGAGGAAGTAAAACTGTCATTATTCACAGATGACATGATGTTGTACCTGGAAAACCCTAAAGACTTCACCAAAGTGCTACTAGATTTGATAAATCAATTCAGCAATGTAGCTGGATACAAAATTAACATCAAAATGTGGATTGTATTTCTTTACACCAACAACGAACTCTCAGAAAGAGACAATAAGAAAACAATACCATTACCATTGCAACTAAAAAAATAAGATACCTAGGAATAAACTTAACCAAAGATGTAAAAGACCTGTACTCAGAAAACTATATGACACAGGAGAAAAAAAAAAAAAAATAGAGAAAGATATAAACAAATGGAATAATATACTATGTTCATGGATTGGAAGACTTAGTATCATTAAAATGTCCATATTTTCCAAAGCAATCTATATATTCCATGCAATTTCTATTAAAATACCAAAAGCATATTTCACAGAGCTAGAACAAATATTCCAAAATTTTATGTGAAGCCAAAAAAGACCCTGAATAGCCATAGCAATATTGAGAAAGAAGAACAGATTTGGAGGGATCACTTTATCAGATATCAAACTACAAAGGCATTGTAATCAAAACAGCCTGGTATTGGTACAACAACAAACAAATAGACCAATGGACCAGAAAAAAGACGCCAGAAATAGACCCACCACATTATGGTCAGTTGATATTTGACAGAGGATGCAAGAGCATACAATGGAGTAAAGGCAATCTCTTCAATAAATGGTGTTGGGAAATTTGTACAGGTAGATGCAAAAAATGAAACTAGGTCACCAAATTACTCCATACACAAGAATAAATTCAAAATGGATAAAAGACTTACATGTAAGGCATGAAACCATAAAAATCCTCAAAGAAAACATAAACAGTAAAGTCATAGACATCTCACATAGTGGAATTTTCACTGATACATCTCCTAGGGCAGAGAAACAAAAGAAAAAATAAACAAATGGGACTACATCAAACTTAAAAGATTCAGCACAGCAAAAGAAATCAATCTCAAAATACAAAAGAACCCCATGGTATGGCAAAATATATTTGCCAAAAATGCATCTATAAAGGGCCTAATTTCCAAAATATACAAAGAACTCATACAACTCAAGAGGAAGACAAACAACCCAATTAAAAAAGGTGCAAAGGACCTGAATAGACACTCCTCCAAGAGATAGCAAAGAGGCATATGAAAAAATGTTCAAAGTCTCTAATCCTCAGAGACATGCAAATTAAAACCACAATGAGATATCACTTCACACCAGTCAGAATGGCCACCATCAACAAATCAACAAATGACAAGTACTGGCGAGGAGGTTAAGAAAAGGGAACCCTGGTACACTGCTGGTGGGAATGCAGAGTGGTGCAGTCACTATGGAAAGAGTATGGAGGTTCCTTACAAAATTAACAGTGGAACTGCCTTTTGACTCAGTGTCCCACTTCTAGGAATATATCCTAAGAATCCTGAAACACTAATCAGAAAGAATATATGCACCCCTATGTTCATAGCAGAGCAATTTACAATAGCTAAAATCTGGAGACAGCCCAAGTGCCCATCAGAAGACGAGTGGCTAAAGCTGTGAGACATTTACAACATGGAATACTATGCAGTTGTGAAGAAGAAGGATCTTGTACCCTTTGGGAAAGTATGGATGAACCTGGAGAATATTATGCTAAGCAAAATAAGCCAGGTAGAGAAATGCAAGTATCACATGACTCACTTATTTATGGAATCTAGAGAACATAATAAACTGATGAACGAAACAGATTCAGTTTCATTGAAGTATGGAACAGACTGATGAATCTCAGAATGAAGATGGGGTTGGTGGGTGGGTGGGGAGAGATTTACCAGAGAATATATATGAGTATATGCATAACCCATAGACACAGACAATAGTTTGGTGAAGGCCTGGGGTGTGGAGTGGGTGCGAGGTGGACAGGGTCAATGGGGGAAAAAGGGGATATCTGCAATACTTTCAAAAATAAAGATAAATTAAAAAAATAAAACACCACAGAGAGAGGGGAGTAAAAGAAAGGGTCATTTTCTAACAGAAGAGGCAGCAGTTACCCAAACATCTGCCCTGTTATGATACTGATGTTCTACATTATTAGCCCATGCACTCCTAATCATGCCCCTTAGTATTCACAGGATAAACAATAACAACAGGACTGCACCATTTTAGTGGCCTCAAAGGACACGCAGGTCTTTGAGGCTACCTTTAAGATGATCCAAGTGGCTGGTGTGACTAAGGAACTGGAGTTTCAATTTATTTAACCGTAATTATATAAATTTAAGTAGCCACATGTGGCTAGTGGCTATTCTATTAGACAGTGCAATTCTAATACTACAAAAGTTAATGTTCAGCAATTGAAAATGCTGTTCACATAAATGAATCTTTTCTTCCTTAAGACCCAGCAGAACAGCAAGGAAAGCAGATTATTTAAGAAAAAAAATTCCATATACTGCTTTGGATAATATGGACATTTTAAATTGGTTGATTCTTCTAATCCATTAACAGGGAATATCTTTCCATTTTTTTGTGTCACTTTCAATCTGTTTTCAAAATGCTTTGCAGTTTTTAGTGTATAGGCCCTTCACATCCCTTTTTAAGTTTATTCTTCAGTGTTTTGTTTTTATTTGTTGCAATGATGAAAAAAAATTGTTTTTCATTTCTTTTTCTGAAATTTTATTAATATGTAGGAATACAGTAGACTTTTGTGCAAAACCCAGCACCTATTTTTCATAAAAACTCTCAGCAAAGTGGGAATAGAGATTTTTATTTTTTAATTTTTTATTTATTTTTAAGTATATCTTTATTGATCTCAGAGAGAGGAAAGGAGAGGGAGAGAGAGAGAGAAACATCAATGATGAGAGAGTCATTGATCGAGCCCGCAACCCGGGCATGTGCCCTGACCGGGAATCGAACCCCGATCGCCTGGATCCTAGGTGGATGCTCAACCGCGGAGCCACGCCCGGCCGGGCGAGATTTTTAATAGAGATTATTGATTTTGTATCCTGAAACTTTTCTGTATTTGTTTATTGTTTTTAATAGGATTTTTTTTGGTGGAATCTTTAGGGTTTTCTATATAAAGAATCTTGTCATCTGCAAAAGTTACAATTTTACTTTTTCATTTCCAATTTGGATGCCTATTATCTCTTCTCTTACCTAGTTGTTCTGGCTAGGACTTCCAGATTAAGTGTGGTGAGAGTGGATGTCCTTGTCTTATTCCTAATCTTAGAGAAAAAGCTTTCAGCTTTTCACCATTGAGTATATTAACTGAGGGTTTATCATATGTGGAATTTATTATGTGAGGTACTTTCCTTCTATATCCATTTTATTGAGTGTTTTAATAATAAATGGATGTTGTATCTTGTCAAATACCTTTTCTGCATCTATTGCTATGATTGTATAATTTTTTATCCTTTGTTTTATTTATGTGGTGTATTACATTGATCTATTTCCATATGTTGAACCATCCTTGAGCCCCTGGAATGAACCTCAATTGATTATGATGTTTTGTGTTTTTTTTTCTTTTTTTTTAAGCTGGGAAAGGCGATGGCCCAGGCTACTCCCACAGCTTTCATGGGGTCTTGCCTCTCTTTCTGGGAATTTATTCCAGCTCAGGGGATAGGGGCTCAGACTCTTCCTTGCACTCTGAGGAGCTGTGGCTTTTCAGTGCCCGGGTCCTGTTCTGGGAACTTTGTTAGCTGTGGCTCCTGGGAGAACCTCCAGGAGACTCGGACATTTATCACCTCTTGGCCTTTCAGTGCCATAGCAGCTACCACTGCCGCCATGTTCAGATCTTACCCTTGAGATGTATTATTGTTATAATGTATTGCTGTATTTGATTTCCCGGTATTTTGTTTAGAATTTTTGCATCTGTTTTTATCAGAAATATTGGTCTATAGTTTTCATTTCTTGCGTTATACTTGCCAAGTTTTGGTATCAGGGTTATATTGACCTCATAAAATGTGTAAGAAAATACTGCCTCTTCTTCAGCTTTTTGGAAAAGTTTGAGAAGGATAGGTATCAAATCTGAATATTTGGTGGAATTCACTAGTGAAGGCATCTGGTCCTGGACTTTAATTTTTTAGGAGGTTTTTGATGGTTGTTTCCATTTTCTCACTGTTCATCAGTCTATTTAGACTTTCCAGTTCTTTGTGATTAAGTCCAGGAAGGTCGTATATTTCTAGGAACTTATTCATTTCTTCTAGGTTATTGAATTTGGTGACATAGTCTTTCATAGTATTTTAGTATGATCTGTGATGTCTGTGGTAACTTCTCTTTCATTTCGGATTTTGTTTGTATGAGTCTTTTCTCTGTTTCCTAACTGAGGTTAGGCAGAGACTTGTCAATAGTATTAATCTTTTCAAAGAACCAGCTCTTTGTTGCATTAATTTTTTTGTATAGAATTTTGTTCTCTATTTCATTTAATTCTGATCTAATTTCTATTGTTTCCTTCCTTCTGATAACTTTTGGCTGCTTTTGTTCTTTTTCTAGTTCTTTAAGAGGTAATATTAGGTTGTTTAATTGGGATTTTTCCTGTTTGTTTGTTTTTTTAGATAGGCCAGTAATAATATAAACTTCCCTCTTATTACTGCTTTTGCTGCATCCCAAAGTTTTGATATGTTGTATTATCTAGGTGCAGCTTGTTTTTTTTTCAATTAGCAATAATTGAGCCTTGGATAAACCTCATTGGCTATGATGCTGCCACTGCACAAAGCTCTCTCTGTGAAGCTTTCAATCTTTTATTGCTTCTTTCACCAAGTCATTTTTAGTATCATGTTGTTTAATTTCCATATCTTTGTGGCTTTTTCCACTTTTCTTTTGCAGTTACTTTCTAATTTCAAAGCACTATGGTCAGAAAATATGCTTGGTATGATTTCAATCTTCTTAAATTTTTTAAGAAGTTTTGTGTCCCAAAATATGGTTTATCCTTTAGAATGTTCCTTATGCACTGGAGAAGAATGTATAATCTGATGTTCTGGCATGAAAGGCTCTGTAAATGTCAATTATGTTCATTTGGTCTAATGTTTTATCTAAGGCTGACATTTCTTTATTGATTTTCTGTTTGAATGATGTATGTATAGCTGTCAGTGGGGTATTTAGGTTTCTTACCATGAGTGTGTTTTTGTTGGTTTTTCCCTTTAGTTGTGTAAGTAGTTGCTTTATATATTTCAGTGCTCTCTGATTGGGCAGATATATATGGACAAGTGTTGTCTTCTTGATGTTGTTTCCCCTTTATCATTATAAATTGTCCATCGTTGCATCTTGTTACCTTTGTTATCTTGAAATCTATTTTGTGAGATAGAAGTATGGCTACATGTGCTTTTCTGTGGATGCTCTTTGCTTTTAGAATCATATTCTACCCTTTCACTTTAAGTTGAAATTTGTCTTTGCAGCTTAGATGTGTCTTCTGAAGGCATCATATGGTTGGGTTTTGTTTTTTGAGCAAATATGCTACTCTCTGTCTTTTTATTAGTGAATTCATTCTATTCACATTTAGTGTGATTATTGGTGTATGAAGATTCCCTATAGCCATTTTATCTGTTGTTTTCTGGGAGATCTGTGCCTCCATTGTTTTTTTCCTTTTGTTTCTGTCTATTATTTTAGTTATGGTGTTATTCTATAATTACTCATCTGATTCCTCTTTTCTTTAAGTTATGTTCCTCAGATTTGAGTGTTTTGTGTGTGGTCATCATTAGGTTTATGCAAAAAAAGTTTTCATATATAGTCTTTTTTTTTTTTCTTTTTCTTTTTTTCTGAATGCATCTTATCTCTATTCCCCTTGCAAATTCAGAACTTTACCCCCTGCCCTTATGTGTTTCTGTTTTCACAAATTATCCCTATTTATACTGTTAGTTTGTTTCTGAACTGCAGTAGCTATTGTCTCTGTTTTAATGTTTTGTTTTTTACATCCTTTAACCTTTATGTGATATTTAAATGCATAGTACCTTATTCTGAAAAAAGGTTGTAAAGTCCTGCTTCTGTCTGCCTGTTGGTGATCTTACTCAAAAATTTGTATTCCTTTTGTTCTTTGTTTTAAGTAGAATAACGTTCTTGAGTATTTCCTGTAATGGAGGTCACCTGGTGGTAAATTCCCTCAGCTTCTGTATATCTGAAAAATTCTTTATTCTCTTTTTATATTTAAGGATAACTTTGATGGATACATTATTCTTGGATGGTAATTACTCTTGGTAGTTGAATATTTTATTCCACTCTCTCTTAGCTTGTAGGATTTCTGCTGAAAAATCCAATTATAATCTAATGGGATTTCCTTTGTAGGTTACTGTCTTTTTGTCCCTGGTTGTCTTGAGAAGACATTTTTCTCATTAATTTTTGACAGTTTTAGTACAATGTGCCTTGGAAAAGGCCTTTTTGAGCTGAGATAAGGAGGTGTTCTGTTTGCTTCATGGACTTGAGGATCTAGGTCTTTCCATAGAACATTTTCATCAACTATTTGTTTAAACTGGCTCTCTGTTCCCTTCTCCCTCTTTTCTTCTTCTGGTATGTCTATTATTCCTATGTTACGCTTTCTAATGGAATCAGATATTTCTGGTAGAGTTCTTTCATTTTTTTATGCGCAAATCTCTCTCTTCTTACATCTGCATCATTTCTAGATTTCTATCTTTGATATCACTAATCCTTTCCTCCATCTGGACAGTTCTTTTTCCTAAGCTAGCTACTTCATTATTTCTTTCTTTTATTGAGTTCTTCATCTCCAGAATTTATATTTGTTTCCTATACAGAGTTTCAATCTCTTTGGTAAAGTACTCATTTTGATTGTTGATTTTATTTATGAGTTCATTAAACTTCCTATCTTTGTTTTCTTGTATCTTGAGTTTTTTCAAAACTGCAATCTTGAATACTCTGTCATTTAAATCACACATTTTCCTGTCTTTGAGTTTATTTTCTGGTGATTTTTCATTTTCTTTGGGAGCTGCCTCATTACCTTGGTCATGCATAGCATCTGATGGATCCTTTATCTAGGCATCTATGTATTAGTGGTGCTTCTTTAGTAGAACAATAATGTTTTTTAATTTTTTCCCCAGTAAGTGGCACTAAAGCACAGGTTTGTTTTAGTTTTTCATGCACTGCTCTGGCTTTTTAGACCTTTGTGGGAGGTTGAAAGAAGTTCTGTGTTCCCTGGGAAAGTGGACATCTCCTCTGTGATCAGGCTGCCTCTATTTCAGGGCATCAACCTCCCTGGCAAATGTGGTGGAGCTGTGGGGTTCAAAATCCTTGAAATCTCAGTGCCTTCCCCTGCAGACAGACGCTGCTGGCCATGCAGGAGTGATAAATGGGGGGGAGGGGG
The DNA here is from genome assembly GCF_964146895.1 of Miniopterus schreibersii. Taxonomy (NCBI): domain Eukaryota; kingdom Metazoa; phylum Chordata; class Mammalia; order Chiroptera; family Miniopteridae; genus Miniopterus; species Miniopterus schreibersii. The sequence continues at coordinate 39,979,979 of NC_138104.1, read as the reverse complement.
AGCTGGGAGAGGCTGCTCCTGCCTTTGTGGTTTTGTCCTCTAAGTTGTGTCCAATGGCAGACCTTAGTGGTCTCACATCTGTATTTCCACCCATCTCTGGGATTAGAGTAGCCTGTAACTAAGTGAAAACATGTTTCTGTGGTCCTGTTGTCATGTTTGCATATAATGTGCTCTGTAACCTGACAATCACTGCTACAGCTTCTTCTGGGACTCACTGCTAGCTCTAGGAGAGGAGAGAAGGGGGAGGCAACAAGGCTCTGTGGTTCTGTTTTTCTGCCTGACAATGGTGACTGTCAGACACATTTGTGATTCCTCTCTTCCCAAGTTACTGGATTCAACTGTACTGACCATACCAACAGGAATGCTCACTGTATCTCTCTGCTCCTCAGGGCTGGAGGAGTGCCAGCAGCAATGTGATTTCTCCCCTCTCTAAGCTGAGATGCACAGTGAGCTCCAGGATGCAAGTACTGATCTATGTCTCTGACACCATCTCAGCTCTTCTCTCTTCCTTTCTTTTCGGTTCACTCCAATTCTTCCACATTCAGATGTTTCAATACACAGATCTCTCTAGATGTGTTTTCAGGTTTAGCAGGGAATCCTTTGTCTAACTGTAGCTGCTCAAATTGTTGAAACTTCAAGGGGAAGGAGCAAGAAAACCTCTCATACTGGAATTGTCTGACATCGCTCCAAATAATGTTTCTAATCTAAATTTTCAATTGTAAACAAATGATAATTATATCCTCTTTAAATGAGTAATACTGTATAAATTGTGTCATTCATCTTTTATGTTTTATTATTATTTTTTAATCCTCACCTGAAGATATTTTTTCCATTGCTTTTCAGAGAAAGTGGGAGAGCCTGGCCAGGCGTGGCACAGCGGTTGAGCGTCGACCTAGGATCCAGGTGATCGGGGTTCGATTCCTGGTCAGGGCACATGCCCGGGTTGTGGGCTCCATCAGTGCCTCTCTCATCATTGATGTTTCTATCTCTCTCTCTCCCTCTCCTTTCCTCTCTCTGAAATCAATAAAGATATATTTAAAAAAAAAAAAAAAAGTGGGAGAGAGAGAAACATCGATGAAAGTGGGAGAGAGAGAAACATCGATGTGTCTAGAGAGACACATTGATTTGTTGCCTCCAGCACATGCCCCAACCTGGGCTGGAGATAGAGCCTGCAACCCAATACATGCCTTTGGCCAGAATCAAACTTGGGATCCTTCAGTATGTGAGCTGATGCTCTAACCACTGAGCAAATCTGGATGGGACCATTCATCCTTTAAATGCATGCATGGACTGCTCCAGGAAATATTGAGTACCTAATATACACTAGGCAGTAAGAATACAAAAATGACCAAGGGCAATCCTTTCATCACAGAGCTATCAGACTGGTTAAAACAATGAACATTTTAATAGACAATAAAAATGAAGTATAATACATGCTATATGATAAGTATGCAAAAATTATGTGTAGCAAAAATGAGTGAAGTTGAATTCTCCCTGGAGAATATGGAATAGGGCAGCCCTGAAATTTATAATTCGCCCTGCAGGTGTAGAAGTTATTGAAAATTATGATAGGAATTGACTTATGCTTTAGGGAGATCATTCTACAGGGCAGTGTTGAGGATGGATTTGAGGGTGGCAATATTGGCAGCATAGACACTCATTAACATATGTTATTGCAGTCTTGTGACCAATGATCACATCCTGAATTAGAGCCGCTACACTGGAGATGGGGTTAGATGGATGTGAAAACTATTTTCCACAGGATTTGGTCAATGAAACGGTGGAGGGATCATGGGAACCCTTTTTCCTACAGAGGATTTACACAAGATTACATTGTCCTGATACCCAACCCAATCAAAAAGGTTGGTGTTAATGGCATTTGATCTTACAGAATAATTTTCAAGTCTCATTCCTTAGGAAAAAGAGAACTTCAGAAGCTTCCCACAACATTAGGCAATGTTATATTTGCTTCTTATGTAAAGAACTCTCCCCAGTTTTCTTTTCCAATTTTCTTACAAGTGTTCTGTTATTTCAAATGAAGATGTTAAAATTTGATACTCATCACAGTAACAAGGATAGTTTATCTGTTCACAAGCACACAAATCAGTTCTTGTTTTGAACCACATAACACAAGAGATTTGGAAAAGTTTATTTCAATGAGTTAGACATTTTATGTTCTATTATTACAGGACCCAATAAACCATCTACATTCTCCTCCTTTAAAGTCCTGTCAAATAATTATTTTGCCTTCCTAAATTGTTCGAATAAGTGCATTAGATAAGTAGTTTATATCAGGAAATTTTCATCATTGAAGTATGTGCAGTATATCATAAATGAAACTGTTGCCTACCATGTCTAATGTGATTTTGTACTAACATTTAAGAAGGCCTTATTAAATTGCTTTATTTCATGAAAAATAATTGATATGGATTATAGCCCCACCTTTGTTAATGGAACTTATTTGGCTTTACATTCCCATTTGTACAAGCAAGTGAAGAGAGTTTCACGTGAATAAGTATCTTTATTAGAAATTCTCATGGATGAAATACATCGTTCTGCAGTTATGAGTGTTACTGGAATCACTACTTCCCCAAAATGATTGTTTTTAGAAAGAAAAATAACCACACTCTTAGATATGCTAGATGGATTACCTGTTTTTATTCCTTCCTTCTGCTTTTCCTCTCATTTATGGAAAAATTAAATTGGTTTTATCTCCAGATTAGATCTTTTAAAGCTTTAATTCTTCATAAAAAGTAAATTTAAAAAAAGGTTATGAAAAGTAATTTTGAAAGTTATAAAACTATGGAATCAATGTTAAATTTACCAAAGTTAATGATGTAAGAGAATGTCTATCTTAGGAATACACAGGAAAGTACCTGGGAGTAAAGGGCCATGATGTACGTAGCTTATTCTCAAGTGTCTATGTATCCACAAATAGAGAGAGAGAGGGCAGGCACAGGAGCGGGAATGACACGTAGAGAAATGAGTATAAAGCCAATGGGTAAAATGTTAAAGGCAGGTGAATCTGAGTGCATGAGGGGAGGAGGGAATTCACAGAACTGCTCTTATATATTCGAATGGATAACTCTAAGAGATGGGTACTGTCTGCGACCCAACTTGGTAGGCCACACCACCAGCACTGGGTAGCCAGGCAGCTTGGGTTCTTTCCCACCTCCCTTCTACCCCCTTCCAAACCTCCAGTCCTATACCCCACTCCATTCCCCTCTGGGGCCCCGCCAACCTCCACCTCCCTCCAGTGCTCCCCATAGTGCCTCACACACTTCAATCCCTCCAATACTGTCCATGGTCCCTCCAACAATCAACCCCCGTCCATTGTTCTCCAGGGTCACACCCACACTCCATGCCCCTCCATTGATCTCCACGGTCCCTCCCACGCTCCACCCCCCTCCATTAATCTCCCTCGTCCCTCCCACACTCCACCCTCCTACATTGATCTCCATGGTCCCACCAACACTCCACACACCTCTACTGTTCTCCATGGTCACACCCACACTCCACGCCCCTCCATTGTTCTCCATGGTCACACACACACTCCACCCCCCTCCATTGATCTCCATGGTCACACCAGCACTCCACGCCCCTCCATTGATCTCCATGCTCCCTCCCACACTCCACCCCCCTACATTGATCCCCATGCTCCCTCCCACACTCCACCAACCTCCATTAATGTCCGTGGTCCCGTACACAACCCACCCTCTCGATTGACCTCCATGGGCACTCCCACACTCCAGGTCCCTCCATTGATCTCCATGGTCCCTCCAATACTCCACCCCCCTCCATTGACCTCCATGTCCCCTCCAAAACACTATACCCCTCCATTGATCTCCAAGGTCCCTCCCTCAGCCCACACCCCTCCATTGTTCTCCATGGTCCCACCCACACTTCACCACCCTCCATTGATCTCCATGGTCACTCCAACAGTCCACACCCCTCCATTTATCTCCATGGACCCTCCCACGCTCCACCCCCGCTCCATTGATCACCATGGTCCCAACCACACTCCACCTCCCTCCAGTGATCCCCATGGTCCCACCAACACTCCACGCACCTCCATTGTTCTCCATGGTCACACCACACTCCACCCCCCTCCACTGATCTCCATGGTCCCTCCCATACTCCACCCCCCTCCATTGATATCCGGGGTCCCTCCTACACTGCACCCCCCACCATTGATCGCAATGGTCCGTCCCACACGCTACCCCCCCTCCATTGATCTCCATGGTCTCACCGACACTCCACCCCTCTCCATTGTTCTCTAGGGTCACACCAATACTACACCCCCCTCCACTGATCTCCAAGGTCCCACCGACACTGCACCCTTGTCCATTTATCTCCGCGGTCACACCCACACTGGATGCCTCTCCATTGATCTCAATGGTCTCACAGACACACAACCAGTCTCAATTGTTCTCTAGGGTCACACCAATACTACACGCCCCTCCATTGATCTCCATGGTCTCTCCCACCTTCCAACCCCCCTCCATTGATCCCCATGGTCACAGCCACACTGAAACCCCTCCACTGTTCTCTATGGTTACTCCCACACTCTACCCACCTCCATTGATCTCCATGGTCACACCAACACTCAATCTCCCTCCTCTGTTTTCCATGGCCACACCCACACTCCAACCCCCTCCATTTTTCTCCATGGACCCTCCCACCCTCCACCCCCCTGCATTTTTCTGCAAGTTCACACACTCACTTAATCCCCCTCCACTGTTCTTCATGGTCCCTCCCACACACCACAACCCTCCTTTGATCTCCATGGTCACACCCACACTCCACACCCCTCCACTGTTCTCCATGTTCCCACCCACACTGCACGCCCCTCCATTGATTTCCATGCTCACTGCCACACTCCACCACCCTCCAATAATGTCCATGGTCACTCCCACACCCCACACCTCTCGATTGATCTCCATGGTCCCTCCCACACTCCACGGCCCTCCATTGATCTCCATGGTCCCACCAACACTCCACCCCCCTCCATTGATCTCCATGGTACAACCCACACTCAACCCCACTCCATTGATCTCCATGGTCCCTCCCACAATCCACCGGCCTCCATTGATGTCAATGGTCACTCCACACTCCACCCCCCTCCGTTGATCTTATGGTCCCTCCTACACTCCACACCCCTCCATTGTTCTCCATGGTCCCTCCCACATTCCACACTCTTCCATTGATCTCTATGGTCCCACCCACACTCCACCTCCCTCCTTTGATCTCCATAGTCACACCCACATTCAAACCCCCTCCATTGATCTCCATGGTCCACTTGACAATCCACCCCCTTCCATTGTTCTCCAGGGTCAGAATCACACTCCAGCCCCCTACATTTTTCTAGAGGGACACACCCACAAAACAGACCCCTCCATTGATCTCCATGGTCCCTCCCACTCTCCACCCCTCTCCAGTGATCTCCATGGTCACACCCACACTCCACCACCCTTCATTAATCTGCATTGCCCCTCCCACACTAACCCCCCCTCCATTCATCTCCATGGTCCCTCCAACACTCCATCCTCCTCCATTGATTTACATGGTCCCCCACACACTCCACCCACCTACATTGATCTCCATGGTCCCTGACAGATTCCACCCCCCTTCATTGATGGAAGGGGGTCCCTCCCACACTCCACCCCCTCCATTGATCACCATTGTCCCTCCCACACTCTACCTATTTCCATTGATCTCCATGGTCACACCAACACTGTATGCCCTCCATTGTTCTCCATGGTCACACCCTCACTCCACCACCCTCCACTTATCTCCATGGTCACATCCGCACTCCACCCCCCTCCAATGATCTTCGTTTTCCCTCCTATACTCCTCCCCCCTCCATTGATCTCCATGGTCCCTGCAACAATCTACCCTCATGCTTTGATCTCTTTGGTCACACCAACACTCCAACCCCTCCACTGTTCTCAGTGGACCCACCAATACTCCATCCCTCCCCATTGATCTCCATGGTGCCTCCAACACTCCACCCACCTCCATCGATCTCCATGGTCTCTCCCACACTCCACCCACCTCCATTGATCTCCATGGACCCTCCCACACTCCATCCCCCTCCATTGATCTCCATGGTCCCTCCTACACTCCACCCCCCTCCATTGATCTCCGTGGTCCCTCCCACACTCGACCCCCCTCCGTTGATCTCCATGGTCCGACCCACACTTCACCCCTTTCCATTGATCTCCAAGGCCAAACGACACTCCACCCCCCTCCATTGATCTCCATGGTCACACCCAAACTGGTAACACCCAAACACTACACCTCCCTCCATTGATCTGCATGGGCATACCACACTCCACTACCCTCCATTGATCTCCATGGTCCCTCCCACACGCCACCATTCTCCATTGATATTCATGGTCACACCCACACTCCAGCCCCTCCATTGATCTCCATGGTCCCTCTCACACTCCACCCCCCTCCATTGATCTCCGAGGTCCCACCGACACTCCACCCCCTCCATTGTTCCCCCTGGTCACACCCACACTCCGACCCCCTCCATTGATCTCCATGGTCCCTCTCACACTCCACCCCTACTCCATTGATATCCATGATCCCTCCCACACTCCACCCCCCTCCATTGATCTCCAGGGTTACACCCACACTCCACCCCCGTCCATTGTTCTCCATGGTCACAGCCACACTCCAACCCCCTCGGTTGAGCTCCATGGTCCCTCCCACACTCCACCCCCCGTCCATTGATTTCCATGGTTCCTCCCAGACTCCACCCCCTCCATTTATCTCCATGGTCACACCCACAATCCATGCCCACCCATTGTTCTCCATGGTCCTTCCCACACTCTACTCCCCTCCGTTGATCTCCATGGTCACACCCACACTCCAACCCCTCCACTGTTCTCAATGGTCCCACCAACACTCCACCCCTTTCCATTGATCTCCATGGTCACACCCACACTCCACCACCGTCCATTAATCTCCATTGTCCCTCCCACACTAAACCCCCCTCCATTGATCTCCATGGTCCCTCCAACACTCCATCCTCCTCCATTGATATACATGGTACCCCCACACTCTACCCACCTTCATTGATCTCCATTGTCCCTGACTCATTCCACCCACCTTCATTGATCTCGATGGTCCCTCCCACACTCCACCCCCTCCATTGATCTCCATTGTCCCTCCCACACTCTACCCCTTTCCATTGATCTCCATGGTCACACCAACACTGTATGCCCTCCATTGTTCTCCATGGTCACACCCACACTCCACCACCCTCCACTGATCTCTATGGTCACACCCACACTCCAGGCCCCTCCATTTTTCTCCATGGCCCCTCTCACCCTCCACCCCCGTCCAGTCGATCTCCATGGTTCCTCTCACACTCTACCCCTCTCTATTGATATACATGGTCCCACCCACACTCCACCCCCTTCAATTGTTCTCCATAGTCACACGCACCCTCCACCACCCTCCATTGTTCTCCATGCTCCCTCCCACACTTCAACCCCCTCCATTGATCTCCATGGTCCCTCCCACACTCCAGGCCCCTCCATTGATCTCCAAGGTCCCTCCCACACTCCACCCCTCTCCATGGATCTCCATGGTCCCTCCCACACTCCACCCCTCTCCATTGATCTCCATGGTCCCTCCCACAATACGCCCCCCTCTATTGATCTCCATCTACCCTCCCACACTCCACCCCGTTCCATTTATCTGCATGGTCATACCACACTCCACTACCCTCCATTGTTCTCCATGCTCCCTCCCACACTTCACACTTCCATTGATCTGCCTGGTCACACCCACACTCCACACCTCTCTATTGATCTCAATGGTCCCTCCCACACTCCACCCCCCTCCATTGATCTCCATGGTCCCACCCACACTCCACCCCAGTCCATTGATCTCCATGGTCACACCCACACTCCACGTCCCTCCATTGTTCTCCATGCTCCCTCACACACTTCACCCCCCTCCATTGATCTCCATTGTCCCTCCCACCCTCCACCCCCCTCCATTGATCTCCATGGTCCCTCCCACACTCCACCCCCCCTCCATTGATCTCCATGGTCTCTCCCATCCTCCACCGTCCTTTATTAAGATCACCTCTTCACCCTGCCCCCACCCTCTGCACTCACTGAGTGATGTCATCAGCTTGGTCCCTGTGACCTCACATAAGGGGTTCCCTACTGTTGCCATGGAACCCAATGTATACTTTAGCAACCAGCAGCAGGACCAGGCCACCCTGAGCAAGAGCAGCCCAGTCCCTGGTGGTCGTGTGTACGGGCAGCGGGGTCTCTGAGCAGCAGAATCCAGATCAGGAGAGCCCAGAAGTGGTGGAGCCAGCAGCTGTGCGGAACACAGGTGAGCAGTAGCCTATCAGTCCCTCTGGGCTCCCATCTCTCCTTCCTCAACCTTCGTCTCCACCACCATCCCTGTCCCCAGTCACCCTCTCCACCCCAGAACCCGGCTTTACCCAGTTATCCGCTGATCTGGTGGATTGCTGATCCCCTTAACCATGGTCTCCCCCAACCTTCCACCTATTAGGAAACCTCACGAGGAGGATCGGAGCCGCATGGCGCTGTCTCTGGCTGTAAGGCGCCTCCAGAAGGAGCTCCTCGACCTTTCTCGAGACCCCCCAAAGCTCTGCTCCGTAGGTCCCGTGGAAGGCGACATGTTCCACTGGAAGGGATATATAATAGGGCCCAAGGACAGCCCCTACCAGGGAGGAGCCTTCTTCCTCACTATCCGATTCCCGTGGGAGTACCCCTTCAAACCACCCAAGGTCCTATTTAAAACCCAAATTTACCATCCCAGCATAAATCAGAAAGGATGTGTGGGTCTGGCCATCCTTAATTCCCAGTGGTCACCAGCACACACAGTTTCCAAAATATTGCTGTCAATCAGCTCCATGCTGTGTGATCCCAGCCCACACAATATCCTGGTTCCAGAAATTTGGAAGACGTACATCAATGATAAGCCAAAGTATGATGCCATGGCTCGAGCATGGACAAAGAAATACGCCATGTAATTTAAAAGTAAATAATACCAACACCTTAATAAAATAGTTGGAACTTCAATTGGTTGTCTTTTGACTGCTATCTATGAAGAGACATTTCTCCATCTTTCTAGGTACAGATGTGCACCTTCCACATCAGGATGTGTGTAGAGGGGATGGAGGGAGGCATGGGAGTGGGGCAGGGTTGGGGAGATGGTTGAGTGTGAGACAGATAAGTTTTAATCTCCATTTTATTAAAAGATTACTGACTTAGGATTGGGAAAGCAAAGACAAGGGGGTTCGTCTTTAGGATGCGAAGAGCAGCTCTGCTTATCAGTGGGATAATTTTTAATGAGGAGTCCTTTAGAACTGACAATGCTGAGGAAAAACTGAATAAATATTACAAAGCTAATTAGGCATCTATTTTATTCTGAAGAACCTGTGTCTTCAGGTGTTTTGTTTTTGACCAAGATCAATATTAACCCATATCATCAATTTTGAAGCCTAAATTTAACTGGCCAATAATTAAGTGGATTAGGAGTTGTTACAAAATAAATTATGTGTTTTGTTCCCAGACTTCACCAACTCCCTAAAAATCAACCCTCAATCTTTTTACCACTTTGCCTCTCCCACACTCTGGGTTGTACTCCACTTTTCAGGACATACTTACATCAACGTAAGAACATTCAACCTGTAGAGGATTTTTATAAAAACTTATTTGAGCCAAACAGAGGATATGTCTGGAAGCAAGATCTGAAAAAAATACTTTGCATAATGACAGTCAGAAGATTCTTTTATACATTTTAAATTAATGAGGGAACATAAGGAAGATTACCTGAAGGTGGGAGAAAGCAAAATGGGGAGTGGATTACAGGATAGTTCTCAAGATCATGTGCGCTCTTGAGGGTGGGAACCCATATTTAAAAGGTGTGTTAACCTAGATGCACATGAACAATGGACAAGGTTTGCTTAAGACGGACACAAACCTTTTATCGGACAAGGTTTGCTTAAGACGGACACAAACCTTGCCTGGGATGTGATAACCCACCATGACCTGCCCGGTTAGGATCTATGATCAGATCACCCTGTGAGATTATTTTCCTTAGAACCCCGTTGTGAGTCCACACCTATTAGCTCTAATTTGTCTTATTTTCTCAAGAGCTCTGTGGGGTCTGAGATCTCACAGAACTTTCAACCCTACATTTCAGCCAGTCACAGTTTGTGGAGGCTGCTGAATGACACAGATTCTGGTTAGAGACACAGCTTTACTCAGGGCCCAGAAGACAGCATGACTTTCACTGACACCAGTTCCCCTGGCCCCAAGACCCAAGGTAGAGATGGAGAGCAGACCACGTGGGTGCTGAACACAGAGTGTGTTTGTCACAATTGAGGGACCATGAGCTTAAGAACTCCCAGTCTTTGAAATGAGAATTCTAGCAAACCTGACCAACTTTCCCCAAGGGACGATTCTATCTTTAACCTCTTCAGGAAACAAATCTATCCCCTGACCTGGAGGGAGCTCTGTCTTCCAAGGTTGTTTGCAATACAAACATCCTTGAAACTGATAGTCCAGGACACATGCTGACACAAGATGTACAGAACTGCACCTCAAACAGTCTTAACTGCATGGATCTCTCTGGTTGTAAAGGAAAAAATTAATTTCATGGGAATACTTGTGTAGAATGAAAAAAATCTAATTTTCACTTTAGAATTTGTATATTCAAGAATGTCTAATCAGTGTAATAAGCAGATTACTACCAACAGTATCTTTAAAAACACTTTAGCCAGGCCGGGCATGGTTCAGCGGTTGAGCATTGACCTAGGATCCGGGGCACTGAGGTTCGATTCCTGGTCAGGGCATGTGTCTGGGTTGCGGGCTTAATCCCCAGTTGTGGGTGAGCAGGAGGCAGCCGATCAATGATAACTCTCTCATCATTGATGTTTCTATCTGTCTCTCTCCCTCTCCCTTCCTGTCTCTGAGGTCAATAAAGATATATTTTAAAATATATATTTAAAAAAAAATTTTTAAATAAAAAAAATAAAAACACTTTATAATCTACTTCTTTTAAGGGGTGGAAAGAGGTTATAATTATAAGAAAAAAACATAAAAACATCAGTTACTTAAGTTTATTTAATATTTATCAAAATAAGTGTGTAAATACATAGAAAATTTTTGTTTCTGCACCAAAGGTCTAACCCTTCAAATATAAAATTTTCTTTTACCTATACATTCAGGTAGTGCTTCCAAATAGGATTTTTCTATATCTAACTATTCAATAGAGTAGCCACTGACCAATGAAGCTATTGACGTGACCAGGCAACTGAATTTTTTTTTGGTCCAATTTTAATTAACTTTAAATTAAAATATTAAGTAAATTGATTACACTGAAATACCATGTAGGACCAGTGGCTACTGCATCATATAATTAGGACTTAAAATAGGACATATATATGTTTCATTTTAGTGTAATTCAGGGCATCAATAATGTAGCTGATGATGTACCAGAGCTGGAAGAATTTATCATGGGACTTACCAGGACTGAGCTGAGACTGAAAAAGCAGAGAGAATGTGGAGTGAAGATAGTGGGAGACTCCTACAAGATTAGGTGGTACTTTAGCTATTGTGCAAGCAAGTGAGGATTTTGATAACATGGGAATATTTTTTCCTTTATATTTTTTCCCAACGTAATGACTGATTTGATATTTTATGTTCAAAGGCAATGTGGCAAAAGCATGGGTGTTTGATCCTAAGCTCAACAAGTAACTAGTTGTGTAACCCTAAACAAATTAGTTCACAGCATGAACTTTAATTTCTTTAAGTACTAAATGAGAATATTATCTATATTTTAAAATATGATTTATTAAAAACACCTAACCTGCAACATTAAATATATATTCAATAATGGGAGTTGTCTTAATTATTTCTCTTCATTGTATGTATTCTTTTCAGATGAACTTGCACTGAGCTGCCTGTAAGATTGTTTAACTGGGGAAATCTATAGTTCTGATATGTCTAGGATTGCTGAGGGAGAAGGCAGAGACTGCCAGAATCTGTAAATTAAATTGGTAAGGGGATTCATGAAAGTGTGCATTGATAAGGACGACACACAAAGTATTGCCCCCTAAAACACTTTTTGGAAGACACACAACTTTTAGAGTACAAGAAAGCAAATTTGAAGGCTGGTTTAAAATGCAGATTTCTGAGTCCCACCTCTAGAAAGGCCCAGTATTCTGCACTTACAATAATCAAAAATGATATATAAACAGGTTGAAAATGAGCACACCCTGATAGACAGTGGATATCACTGCATGGCTTATTCAGTTGTTACCAGTTTAAAAATAAGGTGAGGATCTGTATTAATGAAGAAAGCCACAATTTAATATATTTTGACTTAGTTATCAGCATACCTCTTATATTTTTTAACTAAAAATAATTTGATTGACTTTACAAGCAATGCTCAAATCAATTTATGGTTTTAGATGTGGCTCAAATACTTTATAGCTTTGCAAATAAGAGAATCTGAACTATTCAATCTTGTTACAAATTGCATAAAAGACCGTAATAAAGTGTGTCTTTGGATTCATCAAATGATTAATGCAATTATTGTTTAAATGATTTTGAATATTTCTGGGTGAGCTCTTGAAGGGAATATGATTTTCCTCTTAAAATATCTGAGTTATCTTTATCCATCACCAATTAGTATAGAAAGTAGCATTTTTAAAAAAATTTTTTATTCTATTATTATTTTTTTTTACTAAATATGTGAACATGTTATTCAATTCTGTTTGGGAGTTCTCCACAAGATTGTTCCAAGACTTGACACTGTGGATTATATTACATTTTTATAAAATTTAAGGTTTCTTTTCTTTTTTTAAAAAAAAATTCTCACCCAAGGATATTTTTTCCATTCCTTTTCAGAGAGAGTGGAAGGGAGAGAGAGAAACATCAATGTAAGAGAGACACATCGATTGGTTGCCTCCTCTGCATATACCCTAACTAGGGCCAGGGACTGAGCCTGCAAATGAGGTATGTACCCTTGACCTGAATAAAATCCGAGACCCTTCAGTCCGAGGGCAGACATTCTAACCACTGAGTGAAACTGGCTAAGGCAAGCACATCTTTTTTGATAAGCTTTTTGTAAAGTGTTAATACATGTCTTTCCTATTCTTATTCAGCTGGAGATACCAAAAGCCACCTAATTCTGGCATAAAGATGGGTAGGAGCTGTGGTGGTAGTTAATTATACCTGAGTTAAATTGTGAGGAATGAGTAAGATTTCATTAAGTGGATAAGGGACAGAAAGAGCATCATGGATGAAAGAGACACACACAAAGGTACAAAAGAATAAGAAAATATATTGTGTCTTTTTATTCACATTCAATATGACTATACCACAAGTTATTGGAGAGGTAGGTAGAGGGTTAACTGTGGATGGTCTGATATGCCATGTTAAAGACAAGTTTAAACTTGATCTTGTGAGAAAGAAAAATTAAATAATATGAACCTGGATGTGACAGGGTCAGATTGGCATGTTAGAAAAATCATTCTGTGGACAGAATGGAAAATGGAATGCAAGAGTCAGGTTAAATACAGAGACCAGGTGGGAAGGTTTGTTGAGGCTCCACATAAGAGATGATTAGGGTCTGAATGAAAGGAGTGTGAATAAAGATGCAGAAGACAGGATAGAGAGGGAAGATTTTCCAAATATCTCTTTCATGAGATTAAGATAATTGTTCCATGGCAGGTTGGAGGGTGGCATAAGAGAAATATCTAACCCAACAAAGTGAGGTCCCAGGATTCTCAGGTCCTTAGGACCTTACAGGCAGTCTGCATGGTCCTCCCTTTCCTAACTATATGCCCGAGTGAGGCCAGATTTTCTTCACATACTTCAAACCAAACAATATTTACAATAGTTTGCAGGAACAAACAGATGAGAGAATCCCCTGCCTTCAATAAGCCAGAAAATGAAGAGATTTGTAAAAATGTAAAAAATGCCGCTTCCCTCAATAAATATAGCTAATTTTCTTTTAAAAATTGTTTATTTATGGTGACATGTAATGTGTTTATTGTTATTTTTAGAATAATAGTTTTGAACTTTCTGTTTTAATTTTTGCCTTTAAGATAAAAGAATAGGGGCCATCTTATCTCCCCTTCTATTCTCTGTCTTCCTGTCTTTTTGTTTGCTTGTTTGTGTTTGTCTCTTTATTTTATTTTTACTTTTTACTTTTCAACCACTTTCCTATTCCTACTCTCTACCCTTATTTTTTTTTTGCTCACCCTTCTTTCCTTTCAGAATCTTTTCTCTGCCCCTTTTATCTCCTAGTAGCTTCTCTATTTTTTACTTTTTATTTTATTTTATTATTATTTTTATATATTTTTTTACTATTAGCAATAATATTTTTTTCTCTCTCTCTTTTTTTTTATCATTTTTTTCTTTGCTTTAGCATTTGTGTTCCTGCTTCACTCTCCCAATTCTACTTTATCTTCGGTTCTTTTCATTGTGACTGTCAAGACATTTTGTAAGTTACTGTTTGTTTCCTGGCAGTTTGGTTGTGTTTTGTTTTGCCCTGTCAGCATCTGTACAGCAGCTTGCACAACGTGGTTGTGGATGAGCCTTACAGTTCAGCAATCTGAGAGGAGAGTCCACTGAAGAATGGGTCAATAACAATCTAGGCCCAATCACAGCAGAAGAGCTCAAAGGCCCCACAAAAGGGACACTCACAAAAGGGACACACTGAAAGCAAATATCTCAGAAGTACAAGGAAAATAAGCCCCAGGGTCCCAACTGACATACACCACAAAACCCCACCCCACAAGACTGGGAGACAGAAAATATATCTAATATACAGATACAAACATTAAGAGTCACTAAAATGGGGAGACAAAGAAACAACCCCCAAACTAAAGACAAGGAAAATCTCCAGAAAAGGATCTTAATGAGATGGAGTTATAGAGTTCAAAGTAATGGTTATAAAGGTGCTCAAGGAAATTAATGAAAACCACAAGACACTTAGTGGGAAGGTGGGGGAAACTAGTGAAAAAATTAAAAAAGAGCTAGATATGATAAAAAATAACCAGGCAGAAATGAAGAATACTATATCTGATATCAAGAATACACTAGAATAGAAAGCTGGCTCAATGAAGCAGAATATAGAATAAGTGAATTAGAAGGTAAGGTAAAAGTAACCACTCAATCAGAGCAGCAAAAAGAAAAAACACTTAAAAAGCATGGGGACAGTTTAAGAAAACTTTAGGACAACATGAAATAAAACAACATTCACATCATAGGGGTAACAGAGGGGGAGGAAAGTAAGCAAGGAATAGTGAACCTGGTGGAGGAAATAATGACAGAAAACTTCCCTACACTGGTGAAGGAGAAAGCCACAGAAGGTCAGGAATCACATAGGGTTCCAAACAAAAGGAATTCAAAGAGATCTACTCCAAGACACATCATAATTAAAATGGTAAATGTTAAGGACAAAGAGAGAATATTAAGGGCTGTAGGAAAGAGACAAGCAGGGACCTACAAGGGAGCCCCCATAAGGCTGACAACAGATTTCTCAACAGAAACTCCAAGCCAGAAGGGAATGGCATGAAGTTCTCAAAGTAATGAAATCCAAGAACCTGTAACCAAGATTGCTTTATCCAGCAAGGCTATCATTTAAAACTGAAGGTGAAATAAAGAGCTCTCCAGAAGAAAGAAGGTTAAGGGAGTTGAGTACCATCAAACCAGCACTGCAAGAAATGCTAAAAGGACTGCTTGAAGAAGAAGAAGAAATACTGAGGGAAAGGCATATAAGCATAAAGGGGAAAATGCCATTAAATAAGTATATACCAATAACAAATCAACAGGGACACAGAGACCCTAGGGCTAATGGATTTAATTGAAATGTACAGAACATTTCATCTCTAAGCAGCAGAATACACATTCTTCTCAAGTGCATGTGGGACATTCTCAAAAATAGACCACATGTTAGGGCACAAAGTTAGTCTCTGCAAGTTCAAGAAGATTGAAATTATGTCAAGCATCTTCTCAGATCACAATGGCATGAAACTAGAAATCAACCACTATAAAAAAATATTCAAACACTTGGAGGCTAAATAGCTTGTTATTAAACAGTGAATGGGTTACCAATGAGATCAAGGAAGAAATAAAAAACTTCCTGGATAAAAATGAAAAAGACAGAAAACAACCCAAAATCTATGGGACACAGCAAAAGCAGTCTTGAGAGGAAAGCTCTTAGCACTATAGGCATACCTCAAGAAAGAAGAAAAAGCTCTGCTAAACCATCTAACACAACAACTAAAAGAACTAGAATAAGAACAGCAAAAAAAGCCCTGAGGAAGTAGAAGGAAGAAAATAATAAAGATGAGAACAGAAATTAATGATGTAGAGGCTAAAAAAATCAAAACAAATCAATGAAACCAAGAGTTGTTTCTTTGAAAAGATAAATAAGTCTGATGAGCCTTTAGCCAGACTCACCAAGAAACAAAGTGAGAGGAACCAAATAAATAAAATCAGAAATAAAAGAGGTGATATAACAACTGACCCAACAGTAATACAAAGGATCTTAAGAAAATACTATGAGCAACTATATGCCAACAAACTGGACAACCTGGACAAAATGGACAAATTCCTAGAAATATAAAATCTTACAACACTGAATCAGGAAACTTGAATAGGCAGATAACAACTAATGAAAGTGAAGCAGGGATCAAAAAACTCCTGGCAAACAAAAGACCTGGGCTGATGGACTTACAGGCAAGTTTTATCAAACATTTAAAGAAGAATTAACCCTTATTCTACTAAAACTATTCCAGAAAATTCAAGACGAGGGAAACTACCACACTCTTTTTATGAGGCTAGCATCATCCTAATCCCAAAACCAGATAAAGACACTACAAAGGAATAAAATTACAGGACAATATCCCTGAAGAGCATAGATGCTAAAATCCTCAACAAAATATGAGCAAACTGATCCAGCAATACATTAAAAAGATCATAAACCATGACCAAGTGGGGTTTATTTTGGGGATGCAAGGCTGATATAATATTCACAAATCAATAAATGTGATATATCACATAAACAAACGAAGGGCAAAAAACATAGGATCATATCAACAGATGCAGAAAAAGCACTCAACAAAGTCCAGCACACATTTTTAATAAAAAACTCTCAGCAAAGTGGGAATAGAGGGATCATACCTCAACATAATAAAGGCCATATACGACAAACCTACGGCTAACATCACACTCAATGGTCAAAAACTAGAACCACTTTTCTTAAAAACAGGAGCAAGACAGGGTGGTCCACTTTCACCACTCTTATTCAACATAGTACTCGAGCTCCTTGCCACAGTGATCAGAGAAGAAGAAAAAAATTAAAGGTATCCAAATTGGAAAAGAGGAAGTAAAACTGTCATTATTTGCAGATGACATGATATTGTACATAGAAAACCCTAATGATTCCACCAAGGTACCACTAGATTTAATAAATGAGTTAGGCAAGGTAGGAGGATACAAAATTAATGTCTGAAAATTGACAGTATTTTTCTACACCATCAATGAACTCTTAGAAAGAGAAACTAAAAAAACAATCCCATTTACAATTGCAACTAAAAAGATAAGATACCTCGGAATGAACTGAACCAAGGATGTGGAAGACCTGTACTGGGAAAACTACAGGACGTTGGAAAAATAATTAAAGGAAGATATAAACAAGTGGAAGAATATACCATGTTCGTGGATTGGAAGAATTAATATCAAAATGTCCATACTATCCAATGCAGTCTATAGATTCAATGCAATTCCTATTAAAATACTAACAGCATATTTCACAGAGTTAGAGCAAATATACTACAAGTTTATATGGAACCAAAAAAGACTCTGAATATCTGGAGCAATCTTGAAAAAGAAGAACAGAGTTGGAAGGATCACTTTACCAGATATCAAACTATATTACAAAGTCTTTGCAATCAAAACAGCCTGGTATTGGTACAACAACAGACATATAGATCAATGGAACACAACGGAGACCCTAGAAATAGACTCACACCATTATGGTCAGTTAATATTTCACAAAGGAGGCAAGAGCATACAATGGAGTAAAAGCAGTCTCTTCAGTAGATGATGTGGGGAAAATTGGACAGATACATGCATAAAAATGAAACTAGATCACCAACTTACTACATATACAAGAATAAATTCAAAATGAATAAAAGACTTAAATGTAAGTCAAGAAACCATAAAAATCCTGCAAGAAAACACAGACACTACAGTCAAAGACATCTGACGTAGTGGAATTTTCACTGATATATCTCCTAGGGCAAGAGAAATAAAAGAAAAAATAAACGGGACTCCATCAAACTAAAATCTTCTGCACAGGAAAAGAAATCAGGCTCAAAATACAAAGAAACTACAAGGTACGGGAGAATATATTTGCCAAGGATGTATTTGATAAGGGGCTAATTTCCAAAGTGTACAAGGAACTCATACAACTCAACATGAGGAGGACAAACAGCCCAATTTAAAAATGGGCAAAGGACCTGAATAGACACTTCTCAAAAGAAGACATACAGATGGCCAAGAGACATAGGAGAATATGCTCAACTTCGCTAATCATCAGAGAGATGCAAATTAAAACCACAATGAGGTATCCTTTCACACCTGTCAGAATGGAAACCATCAACAAATCAAGAAATGACATGTGCTGGGGAGGATTTGGAGAAAGGGTAACCCTGGCACACTGCTGGTGGGAATGCAAACTGGTGCAGCCACTATGGAAAACAGTGTGGAGGTTCCTCAAAAAATTAACCATGGATCTGCCTTTTGACCAAGTGATTCCACTCCTCTGATTGTATACTAAGAATCCTGAAACACTAATCAGAAAGAATATATGCACCCCAATGTTAATAGCAGCACAATTCACAATAGCTAAGATCTGGAGACAGCCCAAGTGCCCATCAGTAGATGAGTGGAGAAAAAAGCTGTGGGACATCTATGCCATGGAATACTAAGCAGCTGTAAGGAAGAAGGATCTCATATCCTTTCAGACAGTATGGATAGTCTTGGAGAATATTATGCTAAGCTAAATAAACCAGTCAGAGAAAGACAAATATCACATCACCTCACTTTTATGTGAGATCTAAAGAACATAATAAACTGATGAACAAAATGGATTCATTGTCATGGAAGCATAGATCAGGCTGATGAATCTCAGAGAGTAATTGGGGGAGGGTCGATGGTTGGGGAGAAATTAACCAAAGAATTTATATGCGTATATGCATAACCCATGGACATATACAATTGTGTGGAGAAGGCCTGTTGTGGGGTGGAAGGTGTCAATGGAGTAAAGGGGGACATCAGTAATACTCTGTACAATAAAAAAGAAAAATAAAGAAAGAATAAAAGAAAAAAATAAATAGGGGCAATGAGCATCAGTGTTATTTTATGTTGGATTAATACTTGATGCTTTCAATAGCTAAAGCAATTTTGTTTTGATGGTAAATGAAATTTTTTTCTAAAAGTAAATATTGAAGATGAACTGTCCCAACAGACTCACCATAAATTCTATGAGCAAACAAATTAAGTTAAATAATTTTCAAAGTCATAGCATTCATGAATATTCTTAAAGATTTTCTAAGTATTTACTGCAATGGCAAGGTAAAAGATTCACCTCAGATACCTAATTCTTCATGAATTCTTAGCCCACTGAAGATTTCTTCTCTGTAAACTGTTCTAGGACAGTAGTTTTCAACCTTCTGTGACCATAATCCAAAGTAAGAAATAAATAATGCATCACAACTAGTAACACACACACACACACACGCACACACACACGTATTAATGAGAGAATGGCATGGCATTAAACAATGTGTAAACATACTATCTGCTATGCTCTCATGTATTCCATTCTACTGTTTGAATGTGCTAGTTGTGACCCACTAAAGACATTTCATGACCCCCCCCCCCATGGATCATCAAGGAACAATTCTTCAAGTATGTCTCATGTTCGGCATGAGCACTTGCATTGTGCATTGTCTTTGTTCAGGCTGCTATAACAAAATACCACAGACTGGTTGGCTTATAAACAACAAAAATTCATTTCTCACAGTTCTGCAGGCTGGGAAGTCCAAGATGGAGGTGTCTTCAGATTCATTGTCTGGTGAGAGCCCACTTCTAGAGGATCTTCTCACTGTAACCTCATGTGGTGGAATGGGCTAAGGAGCTTTTCATGCTACTTTTGTAAGGTCACTAATCCCATTCACCGGGACGCTGATTTCATAATATAATCACCTTCCAAAGACCCCACTCCCTAATATTGTTACCTTGGAGTTAATATTTAAATATGAATTTGGGGGACACATTTCAGACCATAGCAGCTCTAATGGACTTGGCTATGAACTATCTTTTGATGTATGATTGTACAGCAAGAAGTCTTGCAGCATGTAGAATCTCCCTTCTGGGCTGAGAGCAGGTTCATTTCTTGACCAGTACAGTAAAGATAATGTCTTATGCTGGAATAAACACTGGATAAGCTTTCTAGCAGCCTGCCCTAAAATATCATGAAGTTTCCTGTGTTCCTGGATTCTCAGCTGTGACACAAACCTACTGTGTGTGCATCATTCACCTGCACTGCTCTGCATCTCTCCTGTGAGACTTGGTGATGAGAGGACCTGATAGAATCATGAAACTCATGCTGCTTATTGTGCCTTGAGTAATCAAGTTCCTTGTCTCTGATCCAGAAATCTTTTCCATTTTGCCAACATCTATGAACTGTCGCAGGCTAAATAGCTTACAGATAGAGTAAGTAGAATCTCTGACTCTTCACATAACATGGGGATGAACCCACACTTTGAAACACATTGCTCTGGGATTTCCCCAACTGCTAGTAGTTTATAATTCATTCATATACAAAAAAATATATAAATAGTGTTATTAGTTTCTACCAGCTGGGCTAATAATGATGGTAGCAATGGCACAGGAAGATTTTGAAAAGAGAAAAGCAATGGAAACAAAAAGTTTCAATCTTCATAATCTCTTCTGTCCATTTTACATCATGTTTCTATGTAGGTTATTTTCAAAGTTTGGACAAACTGCTGGATTTATACATAAAGCAATTATCGATAACATCTATAAATTCACACATACAGAGGTACAGAATGTAGTCCTTTTCAGAGAGGTAAAACAAAGTGCTGTGAATGTACATCATGGAGTCTTATGCTGCAGGTGGAAGCAACAGGCTATAAATATACAGAGAAACATAGGTGGATTTTCTACATATAGTGCTGACATCTGGGTTCTAACCCAGGATAGAGAGTTAGAAGAAGAAGAATTGCTCCCAATCTGAGCTATCTTAGGTTCAAATTCATGACTTTTTTCAAACTCTCCATGAACATATTGAACATATTGAAGTTGAAGTTGAAAAGAAGACCAAAATCAAAGGAAAGGCAATACCTAAAGAGAGAGAGAGGGGGAAAGTTTATTATGTGCTCACCTGAGGGAGATGAAAGCAGACATTGGTAAGAAGAGTTCAACTAGAATATATGACATATTTCCTAAAGCAAAACATGGTCTGGTGAGATATTGTGCATAATGGTTAATTTTATATATCAATTGCAATATACCTTTGTATCTGGATATTTGGTCAAACAACAGTCTAGATGTCTCTGTGAAGGTATTTATTTATTTATTTATTTATTATTTTTTAAAATATATCTTTATTGATTTCAGAGAGAGGAAAGGAGAGGGAGAGAGAGAGATAGAAACATCAATGATGAGAGAGTCATTGATTGAGCCCGCAACCCGGGCATGTGCCCTGACCAGGAATCAAACCCCGATGGCCTGGATCCTAGGAGAACGCTCAACCACTGAGCCATGCCCGGCTGGGCTGTGAAGGTATTTTTTTAGATGACATTATTATTTAAATCAGTATACTTAGGGTTTACTCTACACAATGTGGGTGGGCTTCATCCAATTAATTGAAGGATTAAAGAGAATAAAAGAAAGAAAAGAAAGCATTCTGTTTAGAGGCTGACTTCAAACTCAGCTGTAATATTAACTCTTCCTTTGGTGTCCAGGCTGTAGGCTTTCCCTGCAGATTTCAGACATTATAACCTTCAAATTTTTAAATAAAAATAAACAAAATATAGTAAATAAACATAAAACCAGTTGTCTATCCAGCAACCTTAGATCACCGATGTATTTTTAAAAAATCTTGAAGTTAATGTTATTTTATTTTATATTACATGGTATGGAGCTCTCTATATTCTATCCCAGAAGTTAGAAGCATTATAAAGCATTTCAGTAATAATATATAGCTTCAAGAGTTTTATTTAATAATGAGATACTACTATTATTTGATTCCTCTAGGATGGAATATTTTTATGTAGAGAAAAATGTGTTACTTAGGTAGGAGTTATGTAAGAATTTGGCAGTAGCTTTGATCTTACTGAGGCCCTACAGAGCACGTTTACAGGAATGTGTGCACTGTTAATGATCCCATTGTGATTCAATCTGGAAATCACTAGATTGACAAAATAACATTTGGCTCTATGTCATGGAGTAAAATATTTTCTAAATCTTTACCCTGGTGGCTACTCATTCTGATTTGCATTTTCCTCAGTTTAAATTTTGTTACTTACATTCTGCAATTATTTTGACTAGGAATGTTTAACGTTCATTGTAATTTATAAATACTTTTATGATTTGATTTTTTGTGTGGTATTGTAGATACATATATGAATATAAGTATTTAAAACCTAGCTTAGTTTTCATTTAGACTTTGTATATCACATAAAAATAATTATAATTTTTATATGATTATTATTCTTAGTAGAATTTGGGGAAGGCAGAATTATCTTTTTATCTCCTTGGTAACTACCACATACTACCTTGCAGAGGCCACTCTCACATATAAATTTATGAAACCAAATAATGCACAATTACAGATTGCCATCTATTTATTCCCAATTTAGCTTGTAATAAAAAAAGTCACTTAACCTGCTTATGTTGTAGTTGCAGTAAGTGTTATATTTTAGTGAGTTTTATCAGATACATTTATTAACCCTGGAGAGCTGGAGTCTTGGATATTTGTCTTTCAAATTTGAATGTTTAGATTAAAGAAAAATACCCCTCATGAACAAGGCTTACATAATATATCTTTATATTACAGATACAATTAAAATTTTATTATGGCATAGAAACATCAATTGCTGAAACAATAGTATATGTTTTTTCCTATTGATAACACCCAAAAACTTTGAATGGATCACAAATATGCATTATAAATCACCCTGCTTCTACAAAGAGACTCTAAAATTGTTTTCATGATTAGACACTAAAATTTTAATCTATTCAGCCCATAATGTTCTTGTAAAATATACAGTTAATGAGGCTACAAATAATTTAAATACACTGTAGAGACAATATGTATGTATATATTCTGATAGTATCCTTACTTTTTCTTTTATATCTAACCTATTTGGGGGGGATTATATTACTTCATATATACATTAAATGAAGGAAGTTATCTTTCAAACTTGATATGGTTCCTTTGCACCCAAAGTGTAACACCCTTTTCTGTGTTGATTATATTCTTCCAGTAAATGGGTGGACAGCGCATGAGCTTTGTAGCAAAGGGAGATAGTAATGGACACATAATATATTTTTCCTTTCAGTACTCTAAGGGATCAAAGATAAAGTTAATGAGCTGTACCTTCAAATAGCTTCCTACTCATCTTGGGAAAATTTTTCCACAATATATGCATCGTTAGTTTTAGTTTTAATTACTTTTGATCAGAAGTTGTCAGAGTTACTTACTGTCCCAGCCAATAAATTTAGGATGATCAGTTTCCTTTACAAATGGCTTATTTTATGTAGAATGAAACCTTGCAAAGCATACACCTCCACTTACTGTGAACTCTTAGAACCCCAAAATTATATTATTATTCAGTGAAGTTTTTCACAATCCCACCCCTATACTAATAATGATTTTGTAAATTATTTAATAGTCATTGGTGTCAAGAGGAAATTGGAGTTAAAACAAGGTCGAATCTGAGAGGCATATAAGTAAAAGTTGCCATATCAAAATACAATTCATGTTTTGTTAGCAAGAAAACATTGAATTTGTTAGTGTTTTTGCTTTGTACTGTGTATTTTTAATTTATTTTTAAAAACAAAACTTTCCATCAAGTTTAATATTTGAAACATTTTAGTTTTAGATTGAAAACTTCAAATTCCAAATCCTAGATCTAATATTTTCTATAAGTCAGTAGTAGTTCAATATATTAATGTTTATGTTTACATTCTAGTGTTTTATGGTATGTAAATTTCTGAAAAAATTTCCCATACACAGCACAGGTTCAACTTCTTTTGTAGTATTGTATCTAAGAGACAGAGTAATTTCAAGTCCCTGATAAAGTCAAAGCCAAGTTAGTCGTTTTGCTAACTTATAATTTCCAGTAGATTGATGTGTATGAGAAAAAATTAAGAAGATCCAACCAATTGTTTAAAATATTTTTTAAAGTATTACTTATGTACTTTGTAATGTATAATCACTCATAATCATGATATGAGCTGAATTTGTATAGACTTAAAAAATTAATATATCATCCCATTTAATCTTGTGACAATGATACAATGGGTCCATTATTATCTTCATACTGTAGTTGAAAACACTGAGTCTCAGACTGGTGGGGAAACCTGTCATATTTACATGGTGCTAGGTGGTAGAGCTGTAATTATACTCCTAGGCTACCTGATGACAACTAGTCTGCATTTGGGATTCATCAAATTTTTACTTCAATCCTGTGAGGAGGGAATTTTCTTCTCTGCTCTTATCTTGAAGGGAAATTGAAGTTCAGAAAGTTTTAGTTTTCTGTGTAACTGTCACAGCTTCAATAACTGGCAAAACTGAGATTGGAATGTGGTCTGACAACAACAAAGATTTGTTAAATAAATGAATGATTGATTGATTGATTTACTTATTAAAATGGACAATAGTTGTTTAGAAATAAAAATGATTCAACTTGTTACTCTAAGATGTATCTTCACAATATCAATGCAACTGACTGAAAATTAAAATATTTATTATGTCCACCTAGTTTTTGTTGACTTTACAATACCAACTAATTCACATATTTGACAAAACTTTTCTATAATAATAGGTCAATCAAATTAAGTACTTCACTTGATATGTAAACATAGCCTAAATATATTATATATTTATTTATTTATTAATCTATCCAAACATTTTATATATTTATTGTGTATAAGCTGATAACTCCAATCATCCATTATGTACAAATAATTATCTTATTATAGAAATTTAGTTTCCATTTTAAAAGAGTATTTACTCAAAAGACTAATTTGATTTTTAAAAATTTGTCTTTATTGTTGAAAGTATTACAAATGTCTGCTTTTTCCCCCATTGATTTCCTCCACCCTGCACCCCTCCCTTCAGGCCTTCCCCACACTATTGTCTGTGTTCATGGGTTATGCATATAAGCATATAAGCTTTTAGGTTAATGTCTCCCCACCCACACACCCCTGCCTTCCCTCTAAGATTCGTTAGTCTGTTCCATGCTTCTATGTCTTTGGATCTATTTTGGATCTGTATTGTTCATTGGTTTATTTTGTTCATTAAATTCCACATATCAGTAAGATTATGTGATACTTATGTTTCTCTCACTGGCTTAGTTTGCTTAGCATGATACTCTCTAGGTCCTACCATTCTGTCTCAAAGGGTAAAGGGTCCTTCGTTTTTACAGCTGCATAGTATTCCATGGTGTAAATGGCCACTGAGAAGGTGCTTGATATGATTTCAATCTTCTTTTTTTAATTTAGTGCATTTGACAATAAAAGTTTTATTCAGGCAAGCAGATATCTATATTATTATACAAAGTTAAACTGTTATTTTTAATTGAGTAATCTAATCTTTTATATTCACATAGAATTTTCAGTTTAACTTTTAAAAATATATATCTTTATTGATTTCAGAGAGAGGAAGGGAGAGGGAGAGAGAGAAAGAAACATCACTGTTGAGAGAGTCATTGATCAACTGCTTCCTGCAAGCCCCCCACTGGGGATTGAGCCCACAACCCAGGCATATGCCTCAACCAGGAATCGAACCTTGGTCTCCTGGTCAATGCTCAATCACCGAAACATGCTGGGCCGGGCTTCAGTTTAATTTTTTAAAAATATAAACAACTTATAGAAGGAAATGATTTTGTGGCCCATTTAACACAGAATTATATTAAATATTTTTGTCCATTAAAGCTATCTACACATATATCTAGTTCAACTACTATGATGGCCAGGTGAAAAAATCAGTAAAAATAAATTAATTATATTTTAATATTTTCCAAGATAACTTAAGGATTAGTTAAATATCTTAGTGTAACTTAAAATATACATCATTATTGCTCTGGCTGGTGTGGCGCAGTAGGTTGGAGCACCATCCCATACCCCAAAAGGTAGTGGGTTCGATTACTGGTCAAGGCACATGCCTAGGTTGTGGGTTCAATCCCTCATCGATGTTTCTCTCTCACATGTTTGTTTTCTCTCTCTCTTTCTCTCTCTCTCTTTCTCCCTCCCCCTCTCTCTACAAATAAATTTAAAAAAATAAAAATAATAAAATATACAACATTATTTTGTAAATATGTGTTACAAATACCTAGTTATTTATGCATTCATATCACAATCTGGTGTCTATACACTTGGCTAACATTCTGTCCCTGTGTGATTTATAGTTGTTAATGTTAAACACTTAATAATACCTTCAGAATCTGACCCCAATCTCTTCTTATGTGTTACATGGTCAGATACTTAAACAATGCTCTTTCTACTGCCCCATACTCCCTCAACAACTTCCCATCACTTTTGTCTGCTATAGACACTAAGCCTCCCGAGCAAACTCCTTTCCTGATAAAATATGATCATCTATTTTTACTCAATGATAAATAACTTTGCTAGAGAAAACTTTATATCTGAGTAGGTTTGGATCACTAAAATTCATATTTGAATTTAGAATGCTTACTGTGTTTTCTTTATTGACTTAACTTGCCGGTTTTCTCAAATCATTTTCTATCCCCTTAAGCAATTAGTTCTCCACTAAAAAGAACTCTTTTCTAATTACACATACCATATATACACCAACATACTCATTCACAACATGTAATATAAAAACTTTATGAATATCAGAATTATTCAGCAAGAGCTCTTCTCTTTAGAATATGCCTATCTCCATAGCTATCATCTTATCCCTCTAGATTTAAGAGTGGCTTTTCTAAAGTGGTTCTTCCCAAAACATCAATGAAAATCTCTGAGACTTAGTTATATACTCCTGCTTTTTTTAAAAATTAAATTTATTGGTGTGGATTAGTTAAAAAAATTATATAGGTTTCAAGTGTACAATTCTATCTATGATACATCACCTGCATATTGTATTGTGTGTTTGTCACCCAAATTTAAGTCTCCTTTCATCACCATTGATCCCTTCTATACTCTCTTCTACATGCCCTCACCCTCCTTTCCTTCTGGTAATCACCATGCTGTTTTCTTGTCTATGAGTTGTTATTTTTCTTTGCTGAATCCCTTCACCTTTTTCACCCAGACCCCCAATCACTCTGACAGCTGTCTGTTCTATATCTATGAGCCTGTTTCTTTTTTGTTTGTTAGTTCAGTTTATTCATTGAGCTTCACATATGAGTGAAATCATATGGTACTTGTGTTTCTATGACTGACTTATTTAAAATGCTATGGCACATTTACACAATGGAATACTATTCTGCCATAAAAAAGGTTAAAAAAATCCCTTTGTGACAGCACGGACAGACATGGAGAACATCATGCTAAGTTTACCAGCTTTTTTATCCACTCATATACTGATGGACACTTTGGCTGCTTCCAAATCTTGGCTATTGTAAATAATGTTATAATTAATATAGGGGTGCATATATTCTTTGAAAATAGTGTTTGGGGTTTCTTCAGATATATTCCCAAAAGTGGAATCACTG
Source organism: Miniopterus schreibersii (assembly GCF_964146895.1). Classification (NCBI taxonomy): domain Eukaryota; kingdom Metazoa; phylum Chordata; class Mammalia; order Chiroptera; family Miniopteridae; genus Miniopterus; species Miniopterus schreibersii. The sequence continues at coordinate 39,951,964 of NC_138104.1, read as the reverse complement.
GATCATAGGAAATTCTATTTTTAATTTTTTGAGGCAACTCTATACTTCCTTCCACAGTGACTGCACCAATCTGCATTTCCACCAACAATGCTCAAGGGTTCCCATTCTCCACATCCCTGCCAGTACTTGTTGGTTGTTGATTTATTGAAGATAGTCATTGTGACAGGTGTGAGATGATGTTTCAGTGTGGTTTTAATTTTTATCTCTCTGATGATTAGTGTACCTAACTGGGAATCGAACCCACAACCTTTTTATATATCAGACAATGATCTAACCAAGTGAACAACCAAGCAAGGGATTGTTGTTCAGTTGTATAAATTCTTTATAAATTTGGATATTAACCCTTATCAGATGTATCATTGGAGAATATGTTCTCCCACATAGTGGGTTGTGTTTTCATTTTTGTTGATGGTTTCCTTCGCTGTGCAAAAGATTTTTAGTTTGATGTAGCCCCTTTGTTTAATTTTTCTTATGTTTCTCTTGCCTGAAGAGATATATCAGAAAAAATATTGCTACAAGAAATGTCCAATATTTTACTGCCTATGTTTTCTTCTAGGATTTTTATGGTTTTGAGTCAAATATTTAAGTTTATAATCTACTTTGAGTTCATTCTTGTGTATGGTATAAGAAGGTGGGTAAGTTTCATTTTTTTCATGTTTTTGTCTAATTTTCAGAACACCATTTATTCATTAGACTACCTAGACTCCATTGCGTGATTTTGTCTCCTTGACTGTCACTTGTTAAAAATAATTATATATTCTCATGAATTTTCTTAGTTTTCATTTAGACTAGTTATGTATGAACTTGTGTATAGATCTCACTTACTTGATAAGAAATGAAGCTTCATTTGTTTATGACTACTTTTTTACATTTTTCTCTAAAGTTATTACTTCTATAAATGCTAAATACCACACTGCTGGATGGTAAGAATAATATAATAATCTAATTAACATTTAACTACCATCAATAGAAATTGTGTTATATGTTATAATTTTTTATTTTTGAAACTAATTATTTATTAATTTTTTTAATGTTCAGATTTCCCTCTTTGTCCCCATTGAATCATTCCACCCCGCCCCACTCCCTTCCCCAGTCTCTCACCACACCATTGTCTGTGTCCATGGGTTATACATATATACATATAATTTTTTTGGTTAATCTCTCTCCCTCTACCCACCCACCCCCCTCCTTACCTCTGAGGATTGGCAGTCTGATCCATGGTTCCATGTCATTGAATCTATTCTGTTCATCAGTTTAAGTTCTTTAGATTCCACATATAAGTGAGATCTTGTGATGTTTCTCTTTATCTGCCTGGCTTATTCTGCTTAGCATAATATTCTCCAGGCCCATTCATACTGTCCCAAAGGGTATGAGATCCTTCTTCTTTACAGCTGCTTAGTATTCCACTGTGTAAATGTCACACAGCTTTTTTATCCACTCATCTACTGATGGGCACTTGGACTGTTTCCAGATTTTAGCTATTGTAAATTGCTCTGCTATGAACACAGGGGTGCATATATTCTTCTGATTAGTGTTTCAGGATTTTTAGAATATATTCCTAGAATTGGGACCACTGGGTTAAAAAGCAGCTCAATGGTTAATTTTTTTTGAGGAACCTCCATATTGCTTTCCATAGTGGCTGCATCAGTCTTCATTCCCACCAGCAGTGTGCCAGGGTTACCCTTTCTCCAAATCCTCCCCAGCACATGTCATTTCTTGATTTGTTGATGGTTTCCATTCTGACAGGTGTGAAAGGATACCTCATTGTGGTTTTAATTTGCATCTCTCTGATGATTAGCGAAGTTGAGCATATTCTCCTATGTCTCTTGGCCATCTGTATGTCTTCTTTTGAGAAGTGTCTATTCAGGTCCTTTGCCCATTTTTAAATTGGGCTGTTTGTCCTCCTCATGTTGAGTTGTATGAGTTCCTTGTACACTTTGGAAATTAGCCCCTTATCAAATACATCCTTGGCAAATATATTCTCCCGTACCTTGTAGTTTCTTTGTATTTTGAGCCTGATTTCTTTTCCTGTGCAGAAGATTTTAGTTTGATGGAGTCCCGTTTATTTTTTCTTTTATTTCTCTTGCCCTAGGAGATATATCAGTGAAAATTCCACTACGTCAGATGTCTTTGACTGTAGTGTCTGTGTTTTCTTGCAGGATTTTTATGGTTTCTTGACTTACATTTAAGTCTTTTATTCATTTTGAATTTATTCTTGTATATGTAGTAAGTTGGTGATCTAGTTTCATTTTTATGCATGTATCTGTCCAATTTTCCCCACATCATCTACTGAAGAGACTGCTTTTACTCCATTGTATGCTCTTGCCTCCTTTGTGAAATATTAACTGACCATAATGGTGTGAGTCTATTTCTAGGGTCTCCGTTGTGTTCCATTGATCTATATGTCTGTTGTTGTACCAATACCAGGCTGTTTTGATTGCAAAGACTTTGTAATATAGTTTGATATCTGGTAAAGTGATCCTTCCAACTCTGTTCTTCTTTTTCAAGATTGCTCCAGATATTCAGAGTCTTTTTTGGTTCCATATAAACTTGTAGTATATTTGCTCTAACTCTGTGAAATATGCTGTTAGTATTTTAATAGGAATTGCATTGAATCTATAGACTGCATTGGATAGTATGGACATTTTGATATTAATTCTTCCAATCCACGAACATGGTATATTCTTCCACTTGTTTATATCTTCCTTTAATTATTTTTCCAACGTCCTGTAGTTTTCCCAGTACAGGTCTTCCACATCCTTGGTTCAGTTCATTCCGAGGTATCTTATCTTTTTAGTTGCAATTGTAAATGGGATTGTTTTTTTAGTTTCTCTTTCTAAGAGTTCATTGATGGTGTAGAAAAATACTGTCAATTTTCAGACATTAATTTTGTATCCTCCTACCTTGCCTAACTCATTTATTAAATCTAGTGGTACCTTGGTGGAATCATTAGGGTTTTCTATGTACAATATCATGTCATCTGCAAATAATGACAGTTTTACTTCCTCTTTTCCAATTTGGATACCTTTAATTTTTTTCTTCTTCTCTGATCACTGTGGCAAGGAGCTCGAGTACTATGTTGAATAAGAGTGGTGAAAGTGGACCACCCTGTCTTGCTCCTGTTTTTAAGAAAAGTGGTTCTAGTTTTTGACCATTGAGTGTGATGTTAGCCGTAGGTTTGTCGTATATGGCCTTTATTATGTTGAGGTATGATCCCTCTATTCCCACTTTGCTGAGAGTTTTTTATTAAAAATGTGTGCTGGACTTTGTTGAGTGCTTTTTCTGCATCTGTTGATATGATCCTATGTTTTTTGCCCTTCGTTTGTTTATGTGATATATCACATTTATTGATTTGTGAATATTATATCAGCCTTGCATCCCCAAAATAAACCCCACTTGGTCATGGTTTATGATCTTTTTAATGTATTGCTGGATCAGTTTGCTCATATTTTGTTGAGGATTTTAGCATCTATGCTCTTCAGGGATATTGTCCTGTAATTTTATTCCTTTGTAGTGTCTTTATCTGGTTTTGGGATTAGGATGATGCTAGCCTCATAAAAAGAGTGTGGTAGTTTCCCTCGTCTTGAATTTTCTGGAATAGTTTTAGTAGAATAAGGGTTAATTCTTCTTTAAATGTTTGATAAAACTTGCCTGTAAGTCCATCAGCCCAGGTCTTTTGTTTGCCAGGAGTTTTTTGATCCCTGCTTCACTTTCATTAGTTGTTATCTGCCTATTCAAGTTTCCTGATTCAGTGTTGTAAGATTTTATATTTCTAGGAATTTGTCCATTTTGTCCAGGTTGTCCAGTTTGTTGGCATATAGTTGCTCATAGTATTTTCTTAAGATCCTTTGTATTACTGTTGGGTCAGTTGTTATATCACCTCTTTTATTTCTGATTTTATTTATTTGGTTCCTCTCACTTTGTTTCTTGGTGAGTCTGGCTAAAGGCTCATCAGACTTATTTATCTTTTCAAAGAAACAACTCTTGGTTTCATTGATTTGTTTTGATTTTTTTAGCCTCTACATCATTAATTTCTGTTCTCATCTTTATTATTTTCTTCCTTCTACTTCCTCAGGGCTTTTTTTGCTGTTCTTATTCTAGTTCTTTTAGTTGTTGTGTTAGATGGTTTAGCAGAGCTTTTTCTTCTTTCTTGAGGTATGCCTATAGTGCTAAGAGCTTTCCTCTCAAGACTGCTTTTGCTGTGTCCCATAGATTTTGGGTTGTTTTCTGTCTTTTTCATTTTTATCCAGGAAGTTTTTTATTTCTTCCTTGATCTCATTGGTAACCCATTCACTGTTTAATAACAAGCTATTTAGCCTCCGAGTGTTTGAATATTTTTTTATAGTGGTTGATTTCTAGTTTCATGCCATTGTGATCTGAGAAGATGCTTGATATAATTTCAATCTTCTTGAACTTGCAGAGACTAACTTTGTGCCCTAACATGTGGTCTATTTTTGAGAATGTCCCACATGCACTTGAGAAGAATGTGTATTCTGCTGCTTAGAGATGAAATGTTCTGTACATTTCAATTAAATCCATTAGCCCTAGGGTCTCTGTGTCCCTGTTGATTTGTTATTGGTATATACTTATTTAATGGCATTTTCCCCTTTATGCTTATATGCCTTTCCCTCAGTATTTCTTCTTCTTCTTCAAGCAGTCCTTTTAGCATTTCTTGCAGTGCTGGTTTGATGGTACTCAACTCCCTTAACCTTCTTTCTTCTGGAGAGCTCTTTATTTCACCTTCAGTTTTAAATGATAGCCTTGCTGGATAAAGCAATCTTGGTTACAGGTTCTTGGATTTCATTACTTTGAGAACTTCATGCCATTCCCTTCTGGCTTGGAGTTTCTGTTGAGAAATCTGTTGTCAGCCTTATGGGGGCTCCCTTGTAGGTCCCTGCTTGTCTCTTTCCTACAGCCCTTAATATTCTCTCTTTGTCCTTAACATTTACCATTTTAATTATGATGTGTCTTGGAGTAGATCTCTTTGAATTCCTTTTGTTTGGAACCCTATGTGATTCCTGACCTTCTGTGGCTTTCTCCTTCACCAGTGTAGGGAAGTTTTCTGTCATTATTTCCTCCACCAGGTTCACTATTCCTTGCTTACTTTCCTCCCCCTCTGTTACCCCTATGATGTGAATGTTGTTTTATTTCATGTTGTCCTAAAGTTTTCTTAAACTGTCCCCATGCTTTTTAAGTGTTTTTTCTTTTTGCTGCTCTGATTGAGTGGTTACTTTTACCTTACCTTCTAATTCACTTATTCTATATTCTGCTTCATTGAGCCAGCTTTCTATTCTAGTGTATTCTTGATATCAGATATAGTATTCTTCATTTCTGCCTGGTTATTTTTTATCATATCTAGCTCTTTTTTAATTTTTTCACTAGTTTCCCCCACCTTCCCACTAAGTGTCTTGTGGTTTTCATTAATTTCCTTGAGCACCTTTATAACCATTACTTTGAACTCTATAACTCCATCTCATTAAGATCCTTTTCTGGAGATTTTCCTTGTCTTTAGTTTGGGGGTTGTTTCTTTGTCTCCCCATTTTAGTGACTCTTAATGTTTGTATCTGTATATTAGATATATTTTCTGTCTCCCAGTCTTGTGGGGTGGGGTTTTGTGGTGTATGTCAGTTGGGACCCTGGGGCTTATTTTCCTTGTACTTCTGAGATATTTGCTTTCAGTGTGTCCCTTTTGTGAGTGTCCCTTTTGTGGGGCCTTTGAGCTCTTCTGCTGTGATTGGGCCTAGATTGTTATTGACCCATTCTTCAGTGGACTCTCCTCTCAGATTGCTGAACTGTAAGGCTCATCCACAACCACGTTGTGCAAGCTGCTGTACAGATGCTGACAGGGCAAAACAAAACACAACCAAACTGCCAGGAAACAAACAGTAACTTACAAAATGTCTTGACAGTCACAATGAAAAGAACCGAAGATAAAGTAGAATTGGGAGAGTGAAGCAGGAACACAAATGCTAAAGCAAAGAAAAAAATGATAAAAAAAAAGAGAGAGAGAAAAAAATATTATTGCTAATAGTAAAAAAATATATAAAAATAATAATAAAATAAAATAAAAAGTAAAAAATAGAGAAGCTACTAGGAGATAAAAGGGGCAGAGAAAAGATTCTGAAAGGAAAGAAGGGTGAGCAAAAAAAAAAATAAGGGTAGAGAGTAGGAATAGGAAAGTGGTTGAAAAGTAAAAAGTAAAAATAAAATAAAGAGACAAACACAAACAAGCAAACAAAAAGACAGGAAGACAGAGAATAGAAGGGGAGATAAGATGGCCCCTATTCTTTTATCTTAAAGGCAAAAATTAAAACAGAAAGTTCAAAACTATTATTCTAAAAATAACAATAAACACATTACATGTCACCATAAATAAACAATTTTTAAAAGAAAATTAGCTATATTTATTGAGGGAAGCGGCATTTTTTACATTTTTACAAATCTCTTCATTTTCTGGCTTATTGAAGGCAGGGGATTCTCTCATCTGTTTGTTCCTGCAAACTATTGTAAATATTGTTTGGTTTGAAGTATGTGAAGAAAATCTGGCCTCACTCGGGCATATAGTTAGGAAAGGGAGGACCATGCAGACTGCCTGTAAGGTCCTAAGGACCTGAGAATCCTGGGACCTCACTTTGTTGGGTTAGATATTTCTCTTATGCCACCCTCCAACCTGCCATGGAACAATTATCTTAATCTCATGAAAGAGATATTTGGAAAATCTTCCCTCTCTATCCTGTCTTCTGCATCTTTATTCACACTCCTTTCATTCAGACCCTAATCATCTCTTATGTGGAGCCTCAACAAACCTTCCCACCTGGTCTCTGTATTTAACCTGACTCTTGCATTCCATTTTCCATTCTGTCCACAGAATGATTTTTCTAACATGCCAATCTGACCCTGTCACATCCAGGTTCATATTATTTAATTTTTCTTTCTCACAAGATCAAGTTTAAACTTGTCTTTAACATGGCATATCAGACCATCCACAGTTAACCCTCTACCTACCTCTCCAATAACTTGTGGTATAGTCATATTGAATGTGAATAAAAAGACACAATATATTTTCTTATTCTTTTGTACCTTTGTGTGTGTCTCTTTCATCCATGATGCTCTTTCTGTCCCTTATCCACTTAATGAAATCTTACTCATTCCTCACAATTTAACTCAGGTATAATTAACTACCACCACAGCTCCTACCCATCTTTATGCCAGAATTAGGTGGCTTTTGGTATCTCCAGCTGAATAAGAATAGGAAAGACATGTATTAACACTTTACAAAAAGCTTATCAAAAAAGATGTGCTTGCCTTAGCCAGTTTCACTCAGTGGTTAGAATGTCTGCCCTCGGACTGAAGGGTCTCGGATTTTATTCAGGTCAAGGGTACATACCTCATTTGCAGGCTCAGTCCCTGGCCCTAGTTAGGGTATATGCAGAGGAGGCAACCAATCGATGTGTCTCTCTTACATTGATGTTTCTCTCTCTCCCTTCCACTCTCTCTGAAAAGGAATGGAAAAAATATCCTTGGGTGAGAATTTTTTTTTAAAAAAAGAAAAGAAACCTTAAATTTTATAAAAATGTAATATAATCCACAGTGTCAAGTCTTGGAACAATCTTGTGGAGAACTCCCAAACAGAATTGAATAACATGTTCACATATTTAGTAAAAAAAAATAATAATAGAATAAAAATTTTTTTAAAAAATGCTACTTTCTATACTAATTGGTGATGGATAAAGATAACTCAGATATTTTAAGAGGAAAATCATATTCCCTTCAAGAGCTCACCCAGAAATATTCAAAATCATTTAAACAATAATTGCATTAATCATTTGATGAATCCAAAGACACACTTTATTACGGTCTTTTATGCAATTTGTAACAAGATTGAATAGTTCAGATTCTCTTATTTGCAAAGCTATAAAGTATTTGAGCCACATCTAAAACCATAAATTGATTTGAGCATTGCTTGTAAAGTCAATCAAATTATTTTTAGTTAAAAAATATAAGAGGTATGCTGATAACTAAGTCAAAATATATTAAATTGTGGCTTTCTTCATTAATACAGATCCTCACCTTATTTTTAAACTGGTAACAACTGAATAAGCCATGCAGTGATATCCACTGTCTATCAGGGTGTGCTCATTTTCAACCTGTTTATATATCATTTTTGATTATTGTAAGTGCAGAATACTGGGCCTTTCTAGAGGTGGGACTCAGAAATCTGCATTTTAAACCAGCCTTCAAATTTGCTTTCTTGTACTCTAAAAGTTGTGTGTCTTCCAAAAAGTGTTTTAGGGGGCAATACTTTGTGTGTCGTCCTTATCAATGCACACTTTCATGAATCCCCTTACCAATTTAATTTACAGATTCTGGCAGTCTCTGCCTTCTCCCTCAGCAATCCTAGACATATCAGAACTATAGATTTCCCCAGTTAAACAATCTTACAGGCAGCTCAGTGCAAGTTCATCTGAAAAGAATACATACAATGAAGAGAAATAATTAAGACAACTCCCATTATTGAATATATATTTAATGTTGCAGGTTAGGTGTTTTTAATAAATCATATTTTAAAATATAGATAATATTCTCATTTAGTACTTAAAGAAATTAAAGTTCATGCTGTGAACTAATTTGTTTAGGGTTACACAACTAGTTACTTGTTGAGCTTAGGATCAAACACCCATGCTTTTGCCACATTGCCTTTGAACATAAAATATCAAATCAGTCATTACGTTGGGAAAAAATATAAAGGAAAAAATATTCCCATGTTATCAAAATCCTCACTTGCTTGCACAATAGCTAAAGTACCACCTAATCTTGTAGGAGTCTCCCACTATCTTCACTCCACATTCTCTCTTCTTTTTCGGTCTCAGCTCAGTCCTGGTAAGTCCCATGATAAATTCTTCCAGCTCTGGTACATCATCAGCTACATTATTGATGCCCTGAATTACACTAAAATGAAACATATATATGTCCTATTTTAAGTCCTAATTATATGATGCAGTAGCCACTGGTCCCACATGGTATTTCAGTGTAATCAATTTACTTAATATTTTAATTTAAAGTTAATTAAAATTGGACCAAAAAAAAATTCAGTTGCCTGGTCACGTCAATAGCTTCATTGGTCAGTGGCTACTCTATTGAATAGTTAGATATAGAAAAATCCTATTTGGAAGCACTACCTGAATGTATAGGTAAAAGAAAATTTTATATTTGAAGGGTTAGACCTTTGGTGCAGAAACAAAAATTTTCTATGTATTTACACACTTATTTTGATAAATATTAAATAAACTTAAGTAACTGATGTTTTTATGTTTTTTTCTTATAATTATAACCTCTTTCCACCCCTTAAAAGAAGTAGATTATAAAGTGTTTTTATTTTTTTTATTTAAAAAATTTTTTTTAAATATATATTTTTAAATATATCTTTATTGACCTCAGAGACAGGAAGGGAGAGGGAGAGAGACAGATAGAAACATCAATGATGAGAGAGTTATCATTGATCGGCTGCCTCCTGCTCACCCACAACTGGGGATTAAGCCCGCAACCCAGACACATGCCCTGACCAGGAATCGAACCTCAGTGCCCCGGATCCTAGGTCAATGCTCAACCGCTGAACCATGCCCGGCCTGGCTAAAGTGTTTTTAAAGATACTGTTGGTAGTAATCTGCTTATTACACTGATTAGACATTCTTGAATATACAAATTCTAAAGTGAAAATTAGATTTTTTTCATTCTACACAAGTATTCCCATGAAATTAATTTTTTCCTTTACAACCAGAGAGATCCATGCAGTTAAGACTGTTTGAGGTGCAGTTCTGTACATCTTGTGTCAGCATGTGTCCTGGACTATCAGTTTCAAGGATGTTTGTATTGCAAACAACCTTGGAAGACAGAGCTCCCTCCAGGTCAGGGGATAGATTTGTTTCCTGAAGAGGTTAAAGATAGAATCGTTCCTTGGGGAAAGTTGGTCAGGTTTGCTAGAATTCTCATTTCAAAGACTGGGAGTTCTTAAGCTCATGGTCCCTCAATTGTGACAAACACACTCTGTGTTCAGCACCCACGTGGTCTGCTCTCCATCTCTACCTTGGGTCTTGGGGCCAGGGGAACTGGTGTCAGTGAAAGTCATGCTGTCTTCTGGGCCCTGAGTAAAGCTGTGTCTCTAACCAGAATCTGTGTCATTCAGCAGCCTCCACAAACTGTGACTGGCTGAAATGTAGGGTTGAAAGTTCTGTGAGATCTCAGACCCCACAGAGCTCTTGAGAAAATAAGACAAATTAGAGCTAATAGGTGTGGACTCACAACGGGGTTCTAAGGAAAATAATCTCACAGGGTGATCTGATCATAGATCCTAACCGGGCAGGTCATGGTGGGTTATCACATCCCAGGCATATAACCTTTTTAGTAAAAGGTTTGTGTCCGTCTTAAGCAAACCTTGTCCATTGTTCATGTGCATCTAGGTTAACACACCTTTTAAATATGGGTTCCCACCCTCAAGAGCGCACATGATCTTGAGAACTATCCTGTAATCCACTCCCCATTTTGCTTTCTCCCACCTTCAGGTAATCTTCCTTATGTTCCCTCATTAATTTAAAATGTATAAAAGAATCTTCTGACTGTCATTATGCAAAGTATTTTTTTCAGATCTTGCTTCCAGACATATCCTCTGTTTGGCTCAAATAAGTTTTTATAAAAATCCTCTACAGGTTGAATGTTCTTACGTTGATGTAAGTATGTCCTGAAAAGTGGAGTACAACCCAGAGTATGGGAGAGGCAAAGTGGTAAAAAGATTGAGGGTTGATTTTTAGGGAGTTGGTGAAGTCTGGGAACAAAACACATAATTTATTTTGTAACAACTCCTAATCCACTTAATTATTGGCCAGTTAAATTTAGGCTTCAAAATTGATGATATGGGTTAATATTGATCTTGGTCAAAAACAAAACACCTGAAGACACAGGTTCTTCAGAATAAAATAGATGCTTAATTAGCTTTGTAATATTTATTCAGTTTTTCCTCAGCATTGTCAGTTCTAAAGGACTCCTCATTAAAAATTATCCCACTGATAAGCAGAGCTGCTCTTCGCATCCTAAAGACGAACCCCCTTGTCTTTGCTTTCCCAATCCTAAGTCAGTAATCTTTTAATAAAATGGAGATTAAAACTTATCTGTCTCACACTCAACCATCTCCCCAACCCTGCCCCACTCCCATGCCTCCCTCCATCCCCTCTACACACATCCTGATGTGGAAGGTGCACATCTGTACCTAGAAAGATGGAGAAATGTCTCTTCATAGATAGCAGTCAAAAGACAACCAATTGAAGTTCCAACTATTTTATTAAGGTGTTGGTATTATTTACTTTTAAATTACATGGCGTATTTCTTTGTCCATGCTCGAGCCATGGCATCATACTTTGGCTTATCATTGATGTACGTCTTCCAAATTTCTGGAACCAGGATATTGTGTGGGCTGGGATCACACAGCATGGAGCTGATTGACAGCAATATTTTGGAAACTGTGTGTGCTGGTGACCACTGGGAATTAAGGATGGCCAGACCCACACATCCTTTCTGATTTATGCTGGGATGGTAAATTTGGGTTTTAAATAGGACCTTGGGTGGTTTGAAGGGGTACTCCCACGGGAATCGGATAGTGAGGAAGAAGGCTCCTCCCTGGTAGGGGCTGTCCTTGGGCCCTATTATATATCCCTTCCAGTGGAACATGTCGCCTTCCACGGGACCTACGGAGCAGAGCTTTGGGGGGTCTCGAGAAAGGTCGAGGAGCTCCTTCTGGAGGCGCCTTACAGCCAGAGACAGCGCCATGCGGCTCCGATCCTCCTCGTGAGGTTTCCTAATAGGTGGAAGGTTGGGGGAGACCATGGTTAAGGGGATCAGCAATCCACCAGATCAGCGGATAACTGGGTAAAGCCGGGTTCTGGGGTGGAGAGGGTGACTGGGGACAGGGATGGTGGTGGAGACGAAGGTTGAGGAAGGAGAGATGGGAGCCCAGAGGGACTGATAGGCTACTGCTCACCTGTGTTCCGCACAGCTGCTGGCTCCACCACTTCTGGGCTCTCCTGATCTGGATTCTGCTGCTCAGAGACCCCGCTGCCCGTACACACGACCACCAGGGACTGGGCTGCTCTTGCTCAGGGTGGCCTGGTCCTGCTGCTGGTTGCTAAAGTATACATTGGGTTCCATGGCAACAGTAGGGAACCCCTTATGTGAGGTCACAGGGACCAAGCTGATGACATCACTCAGTGAGTGCAGAGGGTGGGGGCAGGGTGAAGAGGTGATCTTAATAAAGGACGGTGGAGGATGGGAGAGACCATGGAGATCAATGGAGGGGGGGTGGAGTGTGGGAGGGACCATGGAGATCAATGGAGGGGGGTGGAGGGTGGGAGGGACAATGGAGATCAATGGAGGGGGGTGAAGTGTGTGAGGGAGCATGGAGAACAATGGAGGGACGTGGAGTGTGGGTGTGACCATGGAGATCAATGGACTGGGGTGGAGTGTGGGTGGGACCATGGAGATCAATGGAGGGGGGTGGAGTGTGGGAGGGACCATTGAGATCAATAGAGAGGTATGGAGTGTGGGTGTGACCAGGCAGATCAATGGAAGTGTGAAGTGTGGGAGGGAACATGGAGAACAATGGAGGGTAGTGGAGTGTGGTATGACCATGCAGATAAATGGAACGGGGTGGAGTGTGGGAGGGTAGATGGAGATCAATGGAGGGGGGCGTATTGTGGGAGGGACCATGGAGATCAATGGAGAGGGGTGGAGTGTGGGAGGGACCATGGAGATCCATGGAGAGGGGTGGAGTGTGGGAGGGACCTTGGAGATCAATGGAGGGGCCTGGAGTGTGGGAGGGACCATGGAGATCAATGGAGGGGGTTGAAGTGTGGGAGGGAGCATGGAGAACAATGGAGGGTGGTGGAGTGTGCGTGTGACTATGGAGAACAATTGAAGGGGGTGGAGTGTGGGTGGGACCATGTATATCAATAGAGAGGGGTAGAGTGTGAGAGGAACCATGGAGATCGACTGGACGGGGGTGGAGGGTGAGAGGGGCCATGGAGAAAAATGGAGGGGCCTGGAGTGTGGGTGTGACCATAGAGATCAGTGGAGGGTGGTGGAGTGTGGGTGTGACCATGGAGAACAATGGAGGGCATACAGTGTTGGTGTGACCATGGAGATCAATGGAAAGGGGTAGAGTGTGGGAGGGACAATGGAGATCAATGGAGGGGGTGGAGTGTGGGAGGGACCATCGAGATCAATGAAGGTGGGTGGAATGAGTCAGGGACAATGGAGATCAATGAAGGTGGGTAGAGTGTGGGGGTACCATGTATATCAATGGAGGAGGATGGAGTGTTGGAGGGACCATGGAGATCAATGGAGGGGGGTTTAGTGTGGGAGGGACAATGGAGATTAATGGACGGTGGTGGAGTGTGGGTGTGACCATGGAGATCAATGGAAAGGGGTGGAGTGTTGGTGGGACCATTGAGAACAGTGGAGGGGTTGGAGTGTGGGTGTGACCATGGAGATCAACGGAGGGGAGTAGAGTGTGGGAAGGACCATGGAGAACAATGGGTGGGCATGGATTGTGGGTGTGACCATGGAGATAAATGGAGGGGGTGGAGTCTGGGAGGAACCATGGAAATCAATGGACGGGGGGTGGAGTGTGGGAGGGACCATGGAGCTCAACCGAGGGGGTTGGAGTGTGGCTGTGACCATGGAGAACAATGGACGGGGGTGGAGTGTGGGTGTAACCCTGGAGATCAATGGAGGGGGGTGGAGTGTGGGAGGGATCATGGATATCAATGGAGTAGGGGTGGAGTGTGAGAGGGACCATGGAGATCAATGGAGGGGGTCGGAGTGTGGGTGTGACCATGGGGAACAATGGAGGGGGTGGAGTGTCGGTGGGACCTCGGAGATCAATGGAGGGGGGTGGAGTGTGAGAGGGACCATGGAGATCAATGGAGGGGCTGGAGTGTGGGTGTGACCATGAATATCAATGGAGAATGGTGGCGTGTGGGAGGGACCATGGAGATCAATGGAGGGTAGTGGAGTGTGGTATGCCCATGCAGATCAATGGAGGGAGGTGTAGTGTTTGGGTGTTACCAGTTTGGGTGTGACCATGGAGATCAATGGAGGGGGGTGGAGTGTCGTTTGGCCTTGGAGATCAATGGAAAGGGGTGAAGTGTGGGTCGGACCATGGAGATCAACGGAGGGGGGTCGAGTGTGGGAGGGACCACGGAGATCAATGGAGGGGGGTGGAGTGTAGGAGGGACCATGGAGATCAATGGAGGGGGATGGAGTGTGGGAGGGTCCATGGAGATCAATGGAGGTGGGTGGAGTGTGGGAGAGACCATGGAGATCGATGGAGGTGGGTGGAGTGTTGGAGGCACCATGGAGATCAATGGGGAGGGATGGAGTATTGGTGGGTCCACTGAGAACAGTGGAGGGGTTGGAGTGTTGGTGTGACCAAAGAGATCAAAGCATGAGGGTAGATTGTTGCAGGGACCATGGAGATCAATGGAGGGGGGAGGAGTATAGGAGGGAAAACGAAGATCATTGGAGGGGGGTGGAGTGCGGATGTGACCATGGAGATAAGTGGAGGGTGGTGGAGTGAGGGTGTGACCATGGAGAACAATGGAGGGCATACAGTGTTGGTGTGACCATGGAGATCAATGGAAATAGGTAGAGTGTGGGAGGGACAATGGTGATCAATGGAGGGGGTGGAGTGTGGGAGGGACCCCCTTCCATCAATGAAGGGGGGTGGAATCTGTCAGGGACCATGGAGATCAATGTAGGTGGGTGGAGTGTGTGGGGGACCATGTAAATCAATGGAGGAGGATGGAGTGTTGGAGGGACCATGGAGATGAATGGAGGGGGGGTTAGTGTGGGAGGGGCAATGCAGATTAATGAAGGGTGGTGGAGTGTGGGTGTGACCATGGAGATCACTGGAGAGGGGTGGAGTGTTGGTGGGACCATTGAGAACAGTGGAAGGGTTGGAGTGTGGGTGTGACCGTGGAGATCAATGGAGGGGGGTGGAGTGTGGGAGGGACCATGGAGAACAATGGAGGGGAGTGGAATGTGGGAGGGAGGGGCCATGGCGAACAATCCAGGGTGGTGTTTTTTGGGAGGGACCATGAGATCAACGGAGGGGGTTGGAGTTTGGCTGTGACCATGGAGAACAATGGAGGGGGTGGAGTGTTTGTGTAACCCTGGAGATCAATGGAGGGGGTTGGAGTGTGGGAGGGGTCATGGAGATCAATGGAAGGAGTCGGAGTGTGGGTGTGACCATGGAGAACAGTGGAGGGGGTGGAGTGTCGGTGGGACCTCCGAGATCAATGGAGAGGGGTGGAGTGTGAGAGGGACCATGGAGATCAATGGAGGGGGGTGGAGTGTGGGTGTGACCATGAATATCAAAGGAGAATGGTGGAGTGTGGGAGGGACCATGAAGATCAATGGAGGGTAGTGGAGTGTGGTATGAGCATGGAGATCAATGCAGGGAGGTGGAGTGTGGGAGGGATAATGGGGATCAATGGAGGCGGTTGGAGTGTGGGTGTGACCATGGAGATTAATGGAGTGGGTGCAATGTGGGAGGGACCATGGAGATGCATGGATGGGGGTGGAGTGTAGGAGGGATCATGGAGATGAATTGAGGGGGTGGAGTGTAGGAGAGATGATGGAAAACAATGGAGGGGGTTGGGTGTGGGTGTGACCATGGAGAACAATGGACAGGGGTGGAGAGTTGGTGGGACCATGGAGATCAATGGACAGGGGTGGAGTGTAGGTGGGACCATGGAGATCAATGGAGTGAGTCGGAGTGTTGCAGGGACCAAGGAGATCAATGGAGGGGAGTGATCTCCCTGGTCCCTCCTACACTCCAACCCCCTCCGTTTATCTCCATTGACCATCCCACCCTCCACCCCTAGGCATTTATCTCCATGCTCACACTCACTTAATCCCCTTCCACTGTTCTTCATGGTCACTCCCACACTCCAACCCCCTCCATTGATCTCCATGGTCACACCCACACTCGACGCCCCGCCATTGTTCTCCATGGTCCCTCCCACACTTCACTCCCCTCCATTGATCTCCATGGACCCTCCCACACTCTACTCCCCTCCATTGATCTCCATGGTCCCACACACACACCAAGCCCCTCCTTTGATCTCCATGGTCAGACCCATACTCCACGCCCTTCCATTGATCGCCTGCTCCTCCCACAATCTACCCCCCTCCATTGATTCCCATTGTCCAACACAAATTCCACCCCCTCCTTTGATCTCCATGGTCTCACCCACACTCCAACCCCCGCCATTGATCTCCATGGACCCTCCCACAGAGCACAGTCCTCCATTGATCTCCATGCTCCGTCCCACACTTCACACCCCTCCATTGATCTCCATGTTCACACCTAGATTCCACACCCCTCCGTTGATCTCCATGGTCCCTCACACTCTCCACCCCTTCTCCACTGATCTCCATGGTCCCACCCACAGTCCACCCCCCTCCAATAGTCTCCATGATCCCACCCACACTCTACCCCCCCCATTGTTCTCCATAGTCATATCCACACTCCACCCCCCTCCATTGTTCTCCATGGTCACACGCACACTCCACCCCCCCCCATTTATCTCCATAGTGACAAGCACACTCCACCCCCCTCCACTTTTCTCCATGGCTCTCCCACATTCCACTCCCTCCATTGATCTCCATGGTCGCTCCCACACACCACTCCCTCCATTGATCTCCATGGTCGCTCCCACACACCACTCCCCTGCAGTGATCACCATGGTCCCAACACACTCCACCCTTCTCCATTGATCTCCATGGTCAGACCCACACTCCACCCCTCTCCATTGTTCCCCATGCTCCCTCCCACACTCCACCCCCCTCCATTGATCTCCATCGTCCAACCCAAATTCCTACGCCCTCCATTGATCTCCATGATACCACCCACACTTCACCCCCCTTCATTGATCTCCATGGACCCTCCCACACAGCACAGCCCTCCATTGATCTCCATGCTCTCTCCCACACTTCACCCCCCTCCATTGATCTCCATGGTCACAGCCACACTCTACACCCCTCCGTTGATCTCCATGGTCCCTCCCACGCCCCACCCCCCCTCCATTGATCTCCATGGTCCCACCCACACTCCACCCCACTACATTGATCTCCATGGTCCCTCCCACACTCCACCCCCCAACAGTGACCTCCATGATCTGTTCCACACCCCACACTCCCTCCATTGATCTCCATGGTCCCAAAAACTTTCTACCTGCCTCCATTGATCCCCATGGTCCCACCGACACTCCACCACCCTCCATTGTTCTCCATGGTCACACCCACACTCCATGCCTCTCTATTGATATCAATGGTCCCTCCCAAACTCCACCCCCCTCCGTTGATCAACATGATCCCTCCCACACCCGGACCCACTCCATTGATCTACATAGTCCCACCCACACTCCACCCTCGTCCATTGATCTCCACGGTCACACCCACACTCCACATCCCTCCATTGTTCACCATGGTCCCTCAAACACTTCACACCCCTTTATGGATCTCCATGGTCACACCCACACTCCATGCCTCTCCACTGATCTCAGTGGTCCCTCCCACCCTCCCCGACCCCTCCTTTAATCTCCATGGTGAATCACACACTCCACCCCCCACCACTGATCTACATGGTCCATCCTACACTCCACCCCCATCCATTCATCTGCAATGTCCCACCGAAACTCAACACCCCTCCATTGATCTCCATGGTCACACCCAAACTCCACACCCCTCTACTCTTCTCCATGGTCACATCCACACTCCACGCCCCTCCATTGATCTCCATGCTCCATCCCACACTCCACCTCCCTCCATTTTTCTCCATGGTCCCTAGCACCATCCACCCCCCTCCATTGATCTCCGTGGTCACACCCAAACTCCACACCCCTCTACTCTTCTCCATGGTCACATCCACACTCCACGCCCCTCCATTGATCTCCATGCTCCATCCCACACTCCACCACCCTCCATTAATGTCCAAGGTCCCGCACACACCCCACCCTCTCGATTGATCTCCATGGGCCCTCCCACACTCCATGTCCCTCCATTGATCGCCATGGTCCCTCCAATACTCCACCCCCCTCCATTGTTCTCCATGGTCACACCCACACTCTACCCTCTTCCATTTATCTCCATAGTGACAAGCTCACTCCACCGCCCTCCAGTGTTCTCCATGTTCCCTCCAAAACTCTATACCCCTCGATTGATCTCCAAGGTCCCTCCCTCAGCCCACACCCATCCATTGTTCTCCAGGCTCCCACCCACACTTCACCACCCTCCATCGATCTCCCTGGTCCCTCCATCACTCCAGCCCCCACGATTGATCTCCAAGGTCCGTCCCACACTCCACACCCCTCCAATGGTCTCCATGGTCCCACCAACACTCCACCCTTGTCCATTGATCTCCGTGGTCACACCCACACTCCACGCCCCTCCATTGTTCTCCATGGTCACACCACACTGCACGCCCCTCCATTTTTCTTCATGGTCACACCCACACTCCAACCCCCTCCATTGACCTCCATGGTCACTCCAATACTCCACACCCCTCCATATATCTCCATGGTCCCTCCCACATTCCAACCGCCTCCATTGATCTCCATTATCCCTCCCACACTACACCCCCCTCCATTGATCTCCATGGTCTCAACCACACTCCACCACCCTCCATTGATCTCCCTGGTCCTTCCTTCACTCCAGCCCCCACCATTGATCTCCAGGGTCTGTCCCACACTCCACACCCCTCCAATGATCTCCATGGTCCCACCAACACTCCACCCTTGTCCATTGATCTCCGTGGTCACACCCACACTCCATGCCTCTCCATTGATCTCAATGGTCCCACTGACATACCACCCCTCTCCATTGTTCTCTAGGGTCACACCAATACTACACCCCCTCCATTGATCTCCATGGTCCCGCCCACACTCTTCCCCCCTCCATTGATCTCCATGGTCCCTTAAACAATCCACCCCCCTCCAATGATCTCCGTGGTCATTCCCACACACCACCCCCCTCCATTGATCTCTACGGTCCCTGCGACACTCCACCCCCCCTCCATTGATCTCCATGGTCACATCCACACTCCAAGCTCCTCCATTTTTCTCCATGGTCCCTCCCACCTTCCACCCCCCTCCATTGATCTCCATGGTTCCACACACACTCCACCCCCTTCTTTGATCTCCATGGTCACACCCACATTCAAACCCCCTCCATTGATCTCCATTATCCACCCTCCCCCATTGATCTGCATGATCCCACCCACACTCCACCCACCTCCATTGATCCCCATGGTCCCTTCCACAATCCACCCCCCTCCAGTGATCTCCCTGGTCACTCCCACACACCACCCCCCTCCATTGATCTCCACGGTCCCTGCCACACTCTATCCCCCTCCATTGATCTCGGACCATGGAGATCAATGGAGGGGGGGATGGAGTGTGGTAGGGATAATGTTGATCAACGGAGGGGGGTGGAGTGTGGCAGGGATCATGTTGATCAACGGAGGGGGGTGGAGTTTGGGAGGGACCTTTGAGATCAATAGAGAGTCATGGAGTGTGGGTGTGACCATGGAGAACAATGGAGGGAGGTGGAATGTTTGTGGGACCATGGAGATCAATGGAGGGAGTGTGGAATGTGGGACAGATTATGGAGGTCACTGTTGGGGGGTGGAGTGTAGGAGGGACCATGGAGATCAATATAGGGGGGTGGAGTGTGGGTGTGACCATGGAGATCAATGGAGGGGTGTTGAGTGTGGGTGGGACCACTGAGATCAATGGAATGTGGGAGGGACCATGGAGATCAGTGGAGGGGAGTGGAGTATGGGATGGACCATAGAGAACAATGGAGGGGGCTGCATTGTGGGAGGGACCATGAGATCAATGGAGAGGGTGGAGTGTGGATGGGACCTTGGAAATCAATGGAGTGGGTGGAGTGTGTGTCGGACCGTGGAGATCAATGGAGGGGGGTGGTTTGTGGAAGGGACCATGGAGATCAATGGAGGGGGTGTAGTGTTGGTGTGACCTTAGAGAACAATGGAGAGGGGTGGTGAGTCGGTGGGACCATTGAGATCAATGGAGAGGGATGGAGTGTGGGTGTGACCATGGATATCAATGGACAAGGGTGGAGTGTCGGTGGGACCATGGAGATCATTGGAGGGGTGTGGAGTGTGGGATGGTCCCTGGAGATCAATGGTGGGGGCTGGAGTGAAGGAGGGACCAGGGAGATCAATGGAGGGTGGTGGAGTGTGGTTGAGACCATGGAGATCAATGGAGGGGGGTTCAGTGTGGGAGGGATAATGGAGATCAGTGGAGGGGTTTGGAGTGTGGGAGGGACCATAGAGATCAATGGAGGGGGGCATAGTGTCGGTGTGAACATGTAGAAAAATGGAGGGCCCTGGAGTGTGGGAGGGGCTATGGAGATCAATGGAGGGGAATGGAGTGTGGGAGGAACCATGAGATCAACTGAGGAGGGTGGAGTGTGGAGTGACTATTGAGATCAATGGGGGGGGTGGAGTGTGGGTGTGACCATGGATGTCAATGGATGGGGGTGGAGTCTCCGAGGGACCATGAAAAACAATGGAGGGGATTGTTGTGTGGTTGTGACCTTGGAGTACAATGGAAGGGGGTGTGGAGTGTGGGTGGGACCATGGAGAACAGTGGAGGGGAATTAAGTGAGTGTGTTGCCATGGAGATAAATGTAGGGGGGTGAAGGGTGGCATTGTCCATGTAGAAAAATGGAGGGGGGTGGAGTGTGGGTGGGGTCATGGAGATCAATGGAGGGGGATGGAGTGTGGGAGGGACCATGGAGATCAATGGAGTGGGGTGGAGTGTGTGTGGGACCATGGAGATCAAAGGAGGGGGGTGGAGAGTTGTTCGGTCCAGGGAGATCAATGGAGGGGGGTGGTGTGTGGCAGGGACCATGGAGATCAATGGAGGGTGGTGTTATGTGGGAGTGACCACGGAGATCATTGGATGAGGGTGGATTGTGGGAGGGACCATGGAGATCAATGGACAGGTGTGTAGTATTGGTGTGACCCTAGAGAACAATGGAGAGGGGTGGTGAGTCCGTGGGATCATTGACATCAATGGAGAGGCATGGAGTGTGGGTGTGACCATGGAGATCAATGGACAAGGGTGGAGTGTTGGTGGGACCATGGAGATCAATGGAGGGGTGTGGAGTGTGGGACGGACAATGGAGATCAATGGTGGGGGGTGGAGTGTAAGAGGGACCACGGAAATCAATTGAGGGGGGTGGAGTGTTTTTGAGACCATGGAGATCAATGGACAAGGGTGGAGTGTTGGTGGGACCAGGGAGATCAATGGACGGGTGTGGAGTGTGGGACGGACAATGGGGATCAATGGTGGGGGTTGGAGTGCGGGAGGGACCATGCAGATCAATGGAGAGGAGTGGAGTGTGGGAGGAACCATGAGATCAACTGAGGGGGGTGGAGTGTGGAGTGAATATTGAGATCAATGGAGGGGGGTGGAGTGTGGGTGTGAGCATGGATGTCAATGGATGGGGGTGGAGTCTGGGAGGTACCATGGAAAACAATGGAGGGGATTGTTGTGTGGTTGTGACCCTGGAGAAGAATGGAGGGGGGTGGAGAGTGGGAGGGACCATGGAGATCAATGGAGGGGTGTGTTTTGTGGGTGTGTCCCTCTAGAAAAATGTAGGGGGCTGGAGTGTGATTCTGACCCTGGAGAACAATGGAAGGGGGTGGATTGTCAAGTGGACCATGGAGATCAATGGAGGGGGTTTGAATGTGGGTGTGACTATGGAGATCAAAGGAGGGAGGTGGAGTGTGGGTGGGACCATAGAGATCAATGGAAGGGTGTGGAATGTGGGAGGGACCATGGAGAACAATGGAGGGGTGTGGAGTGTAGGAGGGACCATAAGATCAACGGAGGGGGGTGGAGTGTGGAGTGACCATTGACATCAATGGAGGCCGGTGGATTGTGGGAGGGACCATGGAGATCAATGGAGGGGGGTGGAGTGTTGGTGGGACCATGGAGATCAATGGAGGGCCGTGGAGTGTGGGAGGGACCATGGAGATCAATCGAGAGGTGTGGGGTGTGGGAGTGACCATGGACATTAATGGAGGGTGGTGGAGTGTGGCAGTGAGCATGGAAATCAATGGAGGGGCGTGCAGTGTGGGTGGGAACATGGAGAACAGTGGAGGGGTGTGGAGTGTGGGTGTGACCATGGAGATCAAAGGAGGGTTGTGGTGTGTGGGAGGGACCATGAATAACAGTGGAGGGGGATTAAGTGAGTGTGTGAACTTGCAGAAAAATGCAGGGGGGTGGAGGGTGGGAGGGTCCATGGAGAAAAATGGAGGGGGTTGGAGTGTGGGTGTGGCCATGGAAAACAGAGGAGGGAGATTGAGTGTTGGTGTGACCATGGAGATCAATGGAGGTGGGTAGAGTGTGGGAGTAACCATAGAGAACAGTGGAGGGGTTTCAGTGTGGCTGTGACCATGGGGATCAATGGAGGGGGGTTGGAAGGTGGGAGAGACCATGGAGAAAAATGGAGGAGCTTGGAGTGTGAGTGTGACCATGGAGATCAATGGAGGGGGGAGCAGTGTGGGTGTGACCATGGAGATCAATGGAGGGGCGTGTAGTATTGGTGTGACCCTAGAGAACAATTGAGACTGGTTGTGTGTCTGTGAGACCATTGAGATCAATGGAGAGGCATCCAGTGTGGGTGTGACCGCGGAGATAAATGGACAAGGGTGCAGTGTCGGTGGGACCTTGGAGATCAGTGGAGGGGGGTGTAGTATTGGTGTGACCCTAGAGAACAATGGAGAGGGGTGGAGTGTCGGTGAGACCATGGAGATCAATGGAGGGGGGGTAGCGTGTGGGACGGACCATTGCGATCAATGGTGGGGGGTGCAGTGTAGGAGGGACCCCGGATATCAATGGAGGGGGGTGGAGTATGGGAGGGACCATGGAGATCAGTGGAGGGGGGTGGAGTGTGGTGTGACCATGGAGAACAATGGAGGTGCGTGGAGTGTTGGTGGGACCATGGGGATCACTGGAGGGAGGTGGAGTGTGGTTGGGACCATGGTGATCAATGGAGCGGGGGTGGAGCGTGGGAGGGTCCATGGAGATAAATGGAGGGGTGTGGACTGTTGGAGTGACCATGGAGATCAATGGAGGGTGGTGAAGTGTGGGTGGGACCATGGAGAACAATGGAGGGGTGTGGGCTGAGGGAGGGACCTTGGAGATCAATGGAGGGGTATAGTGTTTTGGAGGGGACATGGAGGTCAATCGAGGGGGGTGGAGTATTGGAGGGACCATGGAGATCAATGGAGGGACATGGAGTGTGGGAGTGCCCATGGAGGTCAATCGAGAGGGTGGGTTGTGTACGGGACCACGGACATTAATGGAGGTTGGTGGAGTGTGGGAGGGAGCATGGGGATCAATGTAGGGGGGTGGAGTGTGGGAGGGAGGATGGAGATCAATGGAGGGGCGTGGAGTGCTGGTGTGACCATGGAGATCAATGGAGGGGGGTGGAGTGTGTGTGTGACCATGGAGAACAATGGAGGGGCGTGGAGTGTGGGTGTGACCATGGAGAACAGTAGAGGTGTGTGGAGTGTTGGTGGGACCATGGAGATCAATGTAGGAGGGTGGAGTGTGGGAGGGACGAGGGAGATTAATGGAGGGGGGTGGAGCGTGGGAGGGACCGTGGAGATCAATGGAGGGGCATGGAGTGTGGGTGTGACCCTGGAGAACAATGGACGGGGGTTGATTGTTGGAGGGACCATGGACAGTATTGGAGGGATTGAAGTGTGTGAGGCTCTATGGGGAGCACTGGAGGGAGGTGGAGGTTGGCGGGGCCCCAGAGGGGAATGGAGTGGGGTATAGGACTGGAGGTTTGGAAGGGGGTAGAAGGGAGGTGGGAAAGAACCCAAGCTGCCTGGCTACCCAGTGCTGGTGGTGTGGCCTACCAAGTTGGGTCGCAGACAGTACCCATCTCTTAGAGTTATCCATTCGAATATATAAGAGCAGTTCTGTGAATTCCCTCCTCCCCTCATGCACTCAGATTCACCTGCCTTTAACATTTTACCCATTGGCTTTATACTCATTTCTCTACGTGTCATTCCCGCTCCTGTGCCTGCCCTCTCTCTCTCTATTTGTGGATACATAGACACTTGAGAATAAGCTACGTACATCATGGCCCTTTACTCCCAGGTACTTTCCTGTGTATTCCTAAGATAGACATTCTCTTACATCATTAACTTTGGTAAATTTAACATTGATTCCATAGTTTTATAACTTTCAAAATTACTTTTCATAACCTTTTTTTAAATTTACTTTTTATGAAGAATTAAAGCTTTAAAAGATCTAATCTGGAGATAAAACCAATTTAATTTTTCCATAAATGAGAGGAAAAGCAGAAGGAAGGAATAAAAACAGGTAATCCATCTAGCATATCTAAGAGTGTGGTTATTTTTCTTTCTAAAAACAATCATTTTGGGGAAGTAGTGATTCCAGTAACACTCATAACTGCAGAACGATGTATTTCATCCATGAGAATTTCTAATAAAGATACTTATTCACGTGAAACTCTCTTCACTTGCTTGTACAAATGGGAATGTAAAGCCAAATAAGTTCCATTAACAAAGGTGGGGCTATAATCCATATCAATTATTTTTCATGAAATAAAGCAATTTAATAAGGCCTTCTTAAATGTTAGTACAAAATCACATTAGACATGGTAGGCAACAGTTTCATTTATGATATACTGCACATACTTCAATGATGAAAATTTCCTGATATAAACTACTTATCTAATGCACTTATTCGAACAATTTAGGAAGGCAAAATAATTATTTGACAGGACTTTAAAGGAGGAGAATGTAGATGGTTTATTGGGTCCTGTAATAATAGAACATAAAATGTCTAACTCATTGAAATAAACTTTTCCAAATCTCTTGTGTTATGTGGTTCAAAACAAGAACTGATTTGTGTGCTTGTGAACAGATAAACTATCCTTGTTACTGTGATGAGTATCAAATTTTAACATCTTCATTTGAAATAACAGAACACTTGTAAGAAAATTGGAAAAGAAAACTGGGGAGAGTTCTTTACATAAGAAGCAAATATAACATTGCCTAATGTTGTGGGAAGCTTCTGAAGTTCTCTTTTTCCTAAGGAATGAGACTTGAAAATTATTCTGTAAGATCAAATGCCATTAACACCAACCTTTTTGATTGGGTTGGGTATCAGGACAATGTAATCTTGTGTAAATCCTCTGTAGGAAAAAGGGTTCCCATGATCCCTCCACCGTTTCATTGACCAAATCCTGTGGAAAATAGTTTTCACATCCATCTAACCCCATCTCCAGTGTAGCGGCTCTAATTCAGGATGTGATCATTGGTCACAAGACTGCAATAACATATGTTAATGAGTGTCTATGCTGCCAATATTGCCACCCTCAAATCCATCCTCAACACTGCCCTGTAGAATGATCTCCCTAAAGCATAAGTCAATTCCTATCATAATTTTCAATAACTTCTACACCTGCAGGGCGAATTATAAATTTCAGGGCTGCCCTATTCCATATTCTCCAGGGAGAATTCAACTTCACTCATTTTTGCTACACATAATTTTTGCATACTTATCATATAGCATGTATTATACTTCATTTTTATTGTCTATTAAAATGTTCATTGTTTTAACCAGTCTGATAGCTCTGTGATGAAAGGATTGCCCTTGGTCATTTTTGTATTCTTACTGCCTAGTGTATATTAGGTACTCAATATTTCCTGGAGCAGTCCATGCATGCATTTAAAGGATGAATGGTCCCATCCAGATTTGCTCAGTGGTTAGAGCATCAGCTCACATACTGAAGGATCCCAAGTTTGATTCTGGCCAAAGGCATGTATTGGGTTGCAGGCTCTATCTCCAGCCCAGGTTGGGGCATGTGCTGGAGGCAACAAATCAATGTGTCTCTCTAGACACATCGATGTTTCTCTCTCTCCCACTTTCATCGATGTTTCTCTCTCTCCCACTTTTTTTTTTTTTTTAAATATATCTTTATTGATTTCAGAGAGAGGAAAGGAGAGGGAGAGAGAGAGATAGAAACATCAATGATGAGAGAGGCACTGATGGAGCCCACAACCCGGGCATGTGCCCTGACCAGGAATCGAACCCCGATCACCTGGATCCTAGGTCGACGCTCAACCGCTGTGCCACGCCTGGCCAGGCTCTCCCACTTTCTCTGAAAAGCAATGGAAAAAATATCTTCAGGTGAGGATTAAAAAATAATAATAAAACATAAAAGATGAATGACACAATTTATACAGTATTACTCATTTAAAGAGGATATAATTATCATTTGTTTACAATTGAAAATTTAGATTAGAAACATTATTTGGAGCGATGTCAGACAATTCCAGTATGAGAGGTTTTCTTGCTCCTTCCCCTTGAAGTTTCAACAATTTGAGCAGCTACAGTTAGACAAAGGATTCCCTGCTAAACCTGAAAACACATCTAGAGAGATCTGTGTATTGAAACATCTGAATGTGGAAGAATTGGAGTGAACCGAAAAGAAAGGAAGAGAGAAGAGCTGAGATGGTGTCAGAGACATAGATCAGTACTTGCATCCTGGAGCTCACTGTGCATCTCAGCTTAGAGAGGGGAGAAATCACATTGCTGCTGGCACTCCTCCAGCCCTGAGGAGCAGAGAGATACAGTGAGCATTCCTGTTGGTATGGTCAGTACAGTTGAATCCAGTAACTTGGGAAGAGAGGAATCACAAATGTGTCTGACAGTCACCATTGTCAGGCAGAAAAACAGAACCACAGAGCCTTGTTGCCTCCCCCTTCTCTCCTCTCCTAGAGCTAGCAGTGAGTCCCAGAAGAAGCTGTAGCAGTGATTGTCAGGTTACAGAGCACATTATATGCAAACATGACAACAGGACCACAGAAACATGTTTTCACTTAGTTACAGGCTACTCTAATCCCAGAGATGGGTGGAAATACAGATGTGAGACCACTAAGGTCTGCCATTGGACACAACTTAGAGGACAAAACCACAAAGGCAGGAGCAGCCTCTCCCAGCTCCCCCTCCCCCCCATTTATCACTCCTGCATGGCCAGCAGCGTCTGTCTGCAGGGGAAGGCACTGAGATTTCAAGGATTTTGAACCCCACAGCTCCACCACATTTGCCAGGGAGGTTGATGCCCTGAAATAGAGGCAGCCTGATCACAGAGGAGATGTCCACTTTCCCAGGGAACACAGAACTTCTTTCAACCTCCCACAAAGGTCTAAAAAGCCAGAGCAGTGCATGAAAAACTAAAACAAACCTGTGCTTTAGTGCCACTTACTGGGGAAAAAATTAAAAAACATTATTGTTCTACTAAAAAAGCACCACTAATACATAGATGCCTAGATAAAGGATCCATCAGATGCTATGCATGACCAAGGTAATGAGGCAGCTCCCAAAGAAAATGAAAAATCACCAGAAAATAAACTCAAAGACAGGAAAATGTGTGATTTAAATGACAGAGTATTCAAGATTGCAGTTTTGAAAAAACTCAAGATACAAGAAAACAAAGATAGGAAGTTTAATGAACTCATAAATAAAATCAACAATCAAAATGAGTACTTTACCAAAGAGATTGAAACTCTGTATAGGAAACAAATATAAATTCTGGAGATGAAGAACTCAATAAAAGAAAGAAATAATGAAGTAGCTAGCTTAGGAAAAAGAACTGTCCAGATGGAGGAAAGGATTAGTGATATCAAAGATAGAAATCTAGAAATGATGCAGATGTAAGAAGAGAGAGATTTGCGCATAAAAAAATGAAAGAACTCTACCAGAAATATCTGATTCCATTAGAAAGCGTAACATAGGAATAATAGACATACCAGAAGAAGAAAAGAGGGAGAAGGGAACAGAGAGCCAGTTTAAACAAATAGTTGATGAAAATGTTCTATGGAAAGACCTAGATCCTCAAGTCCATGAAGCAAACAGAACACCTCCTTATCTCAGCTCAAAAAGGCCTTTTCCAAGGCACATTGTACTAAAACTGTCAAAAATTAATGAGAAAAATGTCTTCTCAAGACAACCAGGGACAAAAAGACAGTAACCTACAAAGGAAATCCCATTAGATTATAATTGGATTTTTCAGCAGAAATCCTACAAGCTAAGAGAGAGTGGAATAAAATATTCAACTACCAAGAGTAATTACCATCCAAGAATAATGTATCCATCAAAGTTATCCTTAAATATAAAAAGAGAATAAAGAATTTTTCAGATATACAGAAGCTGAGGGAATTTACCACCAGGTGACCTCCATTACAGGAAATACTCAAGAACGTTATTCTACTTAAAACAAAGAACAAAAGGAATACAAATTTTTGAGTAAGATCACCAACAGGCAGACAGAAGCAGGACTTTACAACCTTTTTTCAGAATAAGGTACTATGCATTTAAATATCACATAAAGGTTAAAGGATGTAAAAAACAAAACATTAAAACAGAGACAATAGCTACTGCAATTCAGAAACAAACTAACAGTATAAATAGGGATAATTTGTGAAAACAGAAACACATAAGGGCAGGGGGTAAAGTTCTGAATTTGCAAGGGGAATAGAGATAAGATGCATTCAGAAAAAAAGAAAAAGAAAAAAAAAAAAGACTATATATGAAAACTTTTTTTGCATAAACCTAATGATGACCACACACAAAACACTCAAATCTGAGGAACATAACTTAAAGAAAAGAGGAATCAGATGAGTAATTATAGAATAACACCATAACTAAAATAATAGACAGAAACAAAAGGAAAAAAACAATGGAGGCACAGATCTCCCAGAAAACAACAGATAAAATGGCTATAGGGAATCTTCATACACCAATAATCACACTAAATGTGAATAGAATGAATTCACTAATAAAAAGACAGAGAGTAGCATATTTGCTCAAAAAACAAAACCCAACCATATGATGCCTTCAGAAGACACATCTAAGCTGCAAAGACAAATTTCAACTTAAAGTGAAAGGGTAGAATATGATTCTAAAAGCAAAGAGCATCCACAGAAAAGCACATGTAGCCATACTTCTATCTCACAAAATAGATTTCAAGATAACAAAGGTAACAAGATGCAACGATGGACAATTTATAATGATAAAGGGGAAACAACATCAAGAAGACAACACTTGTCCATATATATCTGCCCAATCAGAGAGCACTGAAATATATAAAGCAACTACTTACACAACTAAAGGGAAAAACCAACAAAAACACACTCATGGTAAGAAACCTAAATACCCCACTGACAGCTATACATACATCATTCAAACAGAAAATCAATAAAGAAATGTCAGCCTTAGATAAAACATTAGACCAAATGAACATAATTGACATTTACAGAGCCTTTCATGCCAGAACATCAGATTATACATTCTTCTCCAGTGCATAAGGAACATTCTAAAGGATAAACCATATTTTGGGACACAAAACTTCTTAAAAAATTTAAGAAGATTGAAATCATACCAAGCATATTTTCTGACCATAGTGCTTTGAAATTAGAAAGTAACTGCAAAAGAAAAGTGGAAAAAGCCACAAAGATATGGAAATTAAACAACATGATACTAAAAATGACTTGGTGAAAGAAGCAATAAAAGATTGAAAGCTTCACAGAGAGAGCTTTGTGCAGTGGCAGCATCATAGCCAATGAGGTTTATCCAAGGCTCAATTATTGCTAATTGAAAAAAAAAACAAGCTGCACCTAGATAATACAACATATCAAAACTTTGGGATGCAGCAAAAGCAGTAATAAGAGGGAAGTTTATATTATTACTGGCCTATCTAAAAAAACAAACAAACAGGAAAAATCCCAATTAAACAACCTAATATTACCTCTTAAAGAACTAGAAAAAGAACAAAAGCAGCCAAAAGTTATCAGAAGGAAGGAAACAATAGAAATTAGATCAGAATTAAATGAAATAGAGAACGAAATTCTATACAAAAAAATTAATGCAACAAAGAGCTGGTTCTTTGAAAAGATTAATACTATTGACAAGTCTCTGCCTAACCTCAGTTAGGAAACAGAGAAAAGACTCATACAAACAAAATCCGAAATGAAAGAGAAGTTACCACAGACATCACAGATCATACTAGAATACTATGAAAGACTATGTCACCAAATTCAATAACCTAGAAGAAATGAATAAGTTCCTAGAAATATACGACCTTCCTGGACTTAATCACAAAGAACTGGAAAGTCTAAATAGACTGATGAACAGTGAGAAAATGGAAACAACCATCAAAAACCTCCTAAAAAATTAAAGTCCAGGACCAGATGCCTTCACTAGTGAATTCCACCAAATATTCAGATTTGATACCTATCCTTCTCAAACTTTTCCAAAAAGCTGAAGAAGAGGCAGTATTTTCTTACACATTTTATGAGGTCAATATAACCCTGATACCAAAACTTGGCAAGTATAACGCAAGAAATGAAAACTATAGACCAATATTTCTGATAAAAACAGATGCAAAAATTCTAAACAAAATACCGGGAAATCAAATACAGCAATACATTATAACAATAATACATCTCAAGGGTAAGATCTGAACATGGCGGCAGTGGTAGCTGCTATGGCACTGAAAGGCCAAGAGGTGATAAATGTCCGAGTCTCCTGGAGGTTCTCCCAGGAGCCACAGCTAACAAAGTTCCCAGAACAGGACCCGGGCACTGAAAAGCCACAGCTCCTCAGAGTGCAAGGAAGAGTCTGAGCCCCTATCCCCTGAGCTGGAATAAATTCCCAGAAAGAGAGGCAAGACCCCATGAAAGCTGTGGGAGTAGCCTGGGCCATCGCCTTTCCCAGCTTAAAAAAAAAGAAAAAAAAACACAAAACATCATAATCAATTGAGGTTCATTCCAGGGGCTCAAGGATGGTTCAACATATGGAAATAGATCAATGTAATACACCACATAAATAAAACAAAGGATAAAAAATTATACAATCATAGCAATAGATGCAGAAAAGGTATTTGACAAGATACAACATCCATTTATTATTAAAACACTCAATAAAATGGATATAGAAGGAAAGTACCTCACATAATAAATTCCACATATGATAAACCCTCAGTTAATATACTCAATGGTGAAAAGCTGAAAGCTTTTTCTCTAAGATTAGGAATAAGACAAGGACATCCACTCTCACCACACTTAATCTGGAAGTCCTAGCCAGAACAACTAGGTAAGAGAAGAGATAATAGGCATCCAAATTGGAAATGAAAAAGTAAAATTGTAACTTTTGCAGATGACAAGATTCTTTATATAGAAAACCCTAAAGATTCCACCAAAAAAAATCCTATTAAAAACAATAAACAAATACAGAAAAGTTTCAGGATACAAAATCAATAATCTCTATTAAAAATCTCGCCCGGCCGGGCGTGGCTCCGCGGTTGAGCATCCACCTAGGATCCAGGCGATCGGGGTTCGATTCCCGGTCAGGGCACATGCCCGGGTTGCGGGCTCGATCAATGACTCTCTCATCATTGATGTTTCTCTCTCTCTCTCCCTCTCCTTTCCTCTCTCTGAGATCAATAAAGATATACTTAAAAATAAATAAAAAATTAAAAAATAAAAATCTCTATTCCCACTTTGCTGAGAGTTTTTATGAAAAATAGGTGCTGGGTTTTGCACAAAAGTCTACTGTATTCCTACATATTAATAAAATTTCAGAAAAAGAAATGAAAAACAATTTTTTTTCATCATTGCAACAAATAAAAACAAAACACCGAAGAATAAACTTAAAAAGGGATGTGAAGGGCCTATACACTAAAAACTGCAAAGCATTTTGAAAACAGATTGAAAGTGACACAAAAAAATGGAAAGATATTCCCTGTTAATGGATTAGAAGAATCAACCAATTTAAAATGTCCATATTATCCAAAGCAGTATATGGAATTTTTTTTCTTAAATAATCTGCTTTCCTTGCTGTTCTGCTGGGTCTTAAGGAAGAAAAGATTCATTTATGTGAACAGCATTTTCAATTGCTGAACATTAACTTTTGTAGTATTAGAATTGCACTGTCTAATAGAATAGCCACTAGCCACATGTGGCTACTTAAATTTATATAATTACGGTTAAATAAATTGAAACTCCAGTTCCTTAGTCACACCAGCCACTTGGATCATCTTAAAGGTAGCCTCAAAGACCTGCGTGTCCTTTGAGGCCACTAAAATGGTGCAGTCCTGTTGTTATTGTTTATCCTGTGAATACTAAGGGGCATGATTAGGAGTGCATGGGCTAATAATGTAGAACATCAGTATCATAACAGGGCAGATGTTTGGGTAACTGCTGCCTCTTCTGTTAGAAAATGACCCTTTCTTTTACTCCCCTCTCTCTGTGGTGTTTTATTTTTTTAATTTATCTTTATTTTTGAAAGTATTGCAGATATCCCCTTTTTCCCCCATTGACCCTGTCCACCTCGCACCCACTCCACACCCCAGGCCTTCACCAAACTATTGTCTGTGTCTATGGGTTATGCATATACTCATATATATTCTCTGGTAAATCTCTCCCCACCCACCCACCAACCCCATCTTTATTCTGAGATTCATCAGTCTGTTCCATACTTCAATGAAACTGAATCTGTTTCGTTCATCAGTTTATTATGTTCTCTAGATTCCACAAATAAGTGAGTCATGTGATACTTGCATTTCTCTACCTGGCTTATTTTGCTTAGCATAATATTCTCCAGGTTCATCCATACTTTCCCAAAGGGTACAAGATCCTTCTTCTTCACAACTGCATAGTATTCCATGTTGTAAATGTCTCACAGCTTTAGCCACTCGTCTTCTGATGGGCACTTGGGCTGTCTCCAGATTTTAGCTATTGTAAATTGCTCTGCTATGAACATAGGGGTGCATATATTCTTTCTGATTAGTGTTTCAGGATTCTTAGGATATATTCCTAGAAGTGGGACACTGAGTCAAAAGGCAGTTCCACTGTTAATTTTGTAAGGAACCTCCATACTCTTTCCATAGTGACTGCACCACTCTGCATTCCCACCAGCAGTGTACCAGGGTTCCCTTTTCTTAACCTCCTCGCCAGTACTTGTCATTTGTTGATTTGTTGATGGTGGCCATTCTGACTGGTGTGAAGTGATATCTCATTGTGGTTTTAATTTGCATGTCTCTGAGGATTAGAGACTTTGAACATTTTTTCATATGCCTCTTTGCTATCTCTTGGAGAAGTGTCTATTCAGGTCCTTTGCACCTTTTTTAATTGGGTTGTTTGTCTTCCTCTTGAGTTGTATGAGTTCTTTGTATATTTTGGAAATTAGGCCCTTTATAGATGCATTTTTGGCAAATATATTTTGCCATACCATGGGGTTCTTTTGTATTTTGAGATTGATTTCTTTTGCTGTGCTGAATCTTTTAAGTTTGATGTAGTCCCATTTGTTTATTTTTTCTTTTGTTTCTCTGCCCTAGGAGATGTATCAGTGAAAATTCCACTATGTGAGATGTCTATGACTTTACTGTTTATGTTTTCTTTGAGGATTTTTATGGTTTCATGCCTTACATGTAAGTCTTTTATCCATTTTGAATTTATTCTTGTGTATGGAGTAATTTGGTGACCTAGTTTCATTTTTTGCATCTACCTGTACAAATTTCCCAACACCATTTATTGAAGAGATTGCCTTTACTCCATTGTATGCTCTTGCATCCTCTGTCAAATATCAACTGACCATAATGTGGTGGGTCTATTTCTGGCGTCTTTTTTCTGGTCCATTGGTCTATTTGTTTGTTGTTGTACCAATCCCAGGCTGTTTTGATTACAATGCCTTTGTAGTTTGATATCTGATAAAGTGATCCCTCCAAATCTGTTCTTCTTTCTCAATATTGCTATGGCTATTCAGGGTCTTTTTTGGCTTCACATAAAATTTTGGAATATTTGTTCTAGCTCTGTGAAATATGCTTTTGGTATTTTAATAGAAATTGCATGGAATATATAGATTGCTTTGGAAAATATGGACATTTTAATGATACTAAGTCTTCCAATCCATGAACATAGTATATTATTCCATTTGTTTATATCTTTCTCTATTTTTTTTTTTTTTCTCCTGTGTCATATAGTTTTCTGAGTACAGGTCTTTTACATCTTTGGTTAAGTTTATTCCTAGGTATCTTATTTTTTTAGTTGCAATGGTAATGGTATTGTTTTCTTATTGTCTCTTTCTGAGAGTTCGTTGTTGGTGTAAAGAAATACAATCCACATTTTGATGTTAATTTTGTATCCAGCTACATTGCTGAATTGATTTATCAAATCTAGTAGCACTTTGGTGAAGTCTTTAGGGTTTTCCAGGTACAACATCATGTCATCTGTGAATAATGACAGTTTTACTTCCTCCTTTCCAATTTGGATACCTTTTATGTTTTCCTCCTGTCTGATGGTTGTGGCAAGGAATTCCAATACTGTGTTGAAAAAGAGTTGTGAATGCGGACAATCCTGTCTTGTTCCTGTTTTTAAGAAAAATGGTTTTAGTTTTTGACCATTGAGTATGATGTTGGTTGTAGGTTTGTCATATATGGCCTTTATTATGTTGAGGTATTATCTCTCTATTCTAACTCAGCTGAGAGATTTTATTAAAAATGGGTGCTGGGCTTTGTTAAACGCTTTTTCTATAACTATTGATATGATCATATGATTTTTGTCCTTCATTTTGTTTATGTGATGTATCGCATTTACTCATTTGCGAATATTATACTAGCCTTGCATCCTCAGAATAAATCCCACTTGGTCCTGGTGTATGGTCTTTTTAATGTGTTGCTGGATCTGGTTTGCTAGTATTTTGTTGAGAGCATCTATGTTCATTGGGGATAATGATCTGTAATTTTTCTGGGTAGTGTCTTTATCTGGTTTGGGGATAAGGATGATGTTGGCCTCATAAAAGGAGCTTGGGAGTTTTCCCTCCTCTTGAATTTTCTGGAATAGTTTGAAGAAGATCAGTGTTAATTCTTTGAATGGTTGGTAAAACTCACCTACAAATCTACCTGGTCCGGGACTTTTGTTCGCTGGGACTTTATTGATCACTGCTTCGATTTCATTAGTTGTTATCAGACTGTTCAGGTTTTCTGATTCTTCCTGATTCAGCTTTAGAAGCTTTTATATTTCTAGGAATTTGTCCATTTCACCCAGGCTGTCCAGTTTCTTGGCATATAGTTGCTCATAATATTTTCTTATACTCCTTTTTATTTCTGTAGGGTCCCTTGTTATTTTGCCTCTTTCATTTCTGATTTTATTTATTTGGGCTCTCTCCCTTTGTTTCTTGGTGAATCTGGATAAAGGTCCATCAATCTTATTTATCTTGTGAAAGAACCAGCTCTTGGTTTCAGTGATCTTTTGTATTGTTTTTTAGTCTCTATGTCATTAATTTCTGCTCTGATCTTTATTATTTCCTTCCTTCTATTTACTCTGGGCTTTTCTTGCTGTTCCTGTTCTAGTTCTTTTAGTTGTTGTATTAGATGGCTTAGCAGAGCTTTTTCTTGTTTCTTGAGGTATGACTGTACTGCTATGAACTTTCCTCTCAGGACTGCTTTTGCTGGGTCCCATAGATTTTAGGTGGTTGTCTGTTCATTATTGTTTTCTCCAGGAAGTTTATTTCTTCACTGATCTCGGTAACCCATTCACTGTTTCAGAACATGCTCTGTAGCCTCCATGCGTTTTAATATTTTGAGTTTTTAATAGTGGTTGATTTCTAGTTTCATGGCACTGTGATCTCTGAAGATGCTGGATATGATTTCAGTCTTCTTGAATTTGTATTGACTTGCCCTGTGCCCTAACATGTGGTCTACTTTTGAGAATGTTCCATGTGCATTTGAGAAGAATGTATATTCTGATGCTTGGGGATGAAATGTTCTGTGTCAATTACATCCATTTGCTCTAATGTGTCATTTAAGGTCTCTATTTCCCTGTTGATATTTTGTCTTGATGATCTGTCCATTGATGACAGTGGGGTGTTAAAAATCCCTCACTATGATTGTGTTGCTGTCCACATCTCATTAAAGTCCACCAAGAAATATTTTATATGTTGAGGTCCTCCTATATTGTTTGCATATATATTTATAAGGGATATTTCCTCCTGTTGGATTGATCCCTTTGGTAAAATATAGTGGCCTTCTTTGCCTCTTGTTGTGGTCTTTATTTTGAAGTCTACTTTGTCAGAAATAAGTATTGCTACTACAGCTTTTTTGTTGCATTTCACACGGAATAATTTTTCCCTCCCTTCACTTTCAGTTTGTGTGAATCTTTTGCTCTGAGGTGGGTCTCTTGTAGACAACATATATATGTGTCATGTTTTCTTACCCATTCAGTTACCCTATATCTTTGGATTGGAGCATTTCCATTTACACTTAACATTATTATTAATATATACTTAAATAATTCCATTTTTTCCCTTCATGCCACTGTACCTTTCTCTCAATATTTCTTCCACTCCTTTTATCATTTCTTACAATGATGGTTTGGTGGTATTGAACTCCTTTAGCCTACTTTTGTCTGAGAAGCTCTTTATTTCACCTTCAATTTTAAATGATAGCCTTGCTGGATAAGCAGTCTTGGTTGCAGGTTCTTGCTTTTCATTTCTTTGAGAACTTCATGCCAATCCCTTCTGGCCTCAAGTGTTTCTGTTGAGAAATCTGTTGTCAGCTTTATGGGGGTTCCCTTGTAGGTCACTGCTTGTCTCTCTCTTGCAGCCCTTCATATTCTCCCTTTGTCCTTAACATGTGCCATTTTAATTATGATGTGTCTTGGAGTGGGTCTCTTTGGTTTCTTCTTGTTTGGAACCCTCTGTGATTTCTGACCCTCTGTGGTATTCTCCTTCACCAAGTTTGGGAAGTTTTCTGTCATTATTTTTTCCACCAAGTTCTCTATCCTTTGCTCCCTTTCCTTCCCCTCTGGCACCTCTATGATGCAAATATTGTTTCTCTTCATGCTGTCCCAAAGTTTCCTTAAATTGTCCTCATGCTTTTTAAGTGTTTTTTCTTGCTGCTGTTCTGATTTAGTGGTTTTATCCTACCTTATCTTCTAATTCACTTATTCTATTCTCTGCTTCATTGAGCTTGTTTTTAATTTCTTCCAGTGTATTCTTGATATCAGATGTAATATTCTTCATTTCTGCCTGGTTCTTAGTTATCATATCTAGCTCTTTTTTAATGTTTTCACTAAGTTCCTGGGCCTTCCCATTAAGTGTCTTTTTGTTCTCATTAATTTCTTTGAACATCTTTATAACCATTACTCTGAGATCTATTTCTGATAACTTGCTCAACCCCATGTTATCAAGGTCTTTTTCTGGTGATTCTTTCCCTTTTCTTTAGTTTGGGTTTTTTCGTTGTTGTTGCTCCATTTTAATTGTCTCTTTCCTTTTGCTCCTCTGTGTAAGTTAGAACTACTATGACACTCAGTTTTTATGGCGTGGCCTTATGCAGTAAGTATCCTGTGTACGGTTGTAAAGGCTCCTTGAACTCCTGAGCTGAATGCTCTAGTAATGTCCCTTGTGTGGGTTATGTGGACACTCCTGGTGTGATTGTTGGTGGCCCATTTGTGGGTGGCATTGACTTTCACCCCACAGACCTGAGCATAACAGAATGGAGTCAACTGGAGATGGGAGTGCAAATCCATTCCTCCTTTTAAATAGGGTGACACAGGATCTCAGACCTTAAGAGAGGATCTAACTGTTTGCCTTCTAGCTAAGTGGTACTCTGTCAGACACCCTGAGGAGAGGCTCAGAGGAGGTTGCACCAGTTTCCCAGGCTCCAGGATATGACCCCTTTCTGCTGTGTAGCTTCCCCAGTGGAGATGTGTCAGCAGAGCTTCAAAGAAGTGAACAAGGCTGCCCTCTTCCACTCCTGGTGTCACTTTCCCTTGAGAGGACAGAGATAGAGCTGCTCACTTCCCTCTGTCTCTGCAGTGCTCTGCCAGAGGCCTTGGAGAGCTCTGAGTGAGTCAGGTCCAATGTCCAAGTTCTGCCTTGCACCTCCTTCGCCCAGTGTATATGAGATTAGCAGGGCATTGCCAGAAGAATCCTAAGGTACTAGTCTAATCCACCCTTTAGTTGAGGTGACTAGGGTCCTCAGCCCTCAGGAGGGGAGGTAGGTACTCTCCTTTAAACTCCATGCCAGAGCTCTGGAAGGGAAGCTCCTATGGGATGTATTAGATTTCACAGTTCTGATTTATGACCCCTTTTCCCAGTGAGCTTGTTCCTGCAGGATGTTACAGGTGGGGATTAGATCTATAGCACAAAGTTGCCCCTTTACTTGGGGTTCCTCCTGCTCTTGTGGGGGATGCCCTAGTGAAGGCCTCTGAAGGGGGGCTCCAAAGAACCAGCTCTGGTTTGAACAAGGGCTGTGGCTCTATCCTTGGCCTGTCATGTAGACAGGTTTTGGAATGCAAATCCAGGCTTTGGGAATGCAAATTCAGTTGGCTCCTTATTGGGGGTGGTGCAGGTGTTTTGCCCTCAAGAACAGAGCTAAGCACTTGCCCTACACCTTAGGGTCACCCCACCAGAGCTCTCAAGGGAAACTCCTAGGAAGTGTACCATATGTCCCAGTTCTGATTTGTGGCCCCTTTTCCCAGCTAGTATGCCCCTGCATGATGGTGCAGACGGGTCTTGGATTGATAGCACCAGTTTTTCCCTTCTGCTTGGGGTTGCTCCAGCTCCCCTGGAGGTAACAAAAGGCTGTTACCCTGCAGCTCACTGTCACAGTTCCTGGTGCAGCTCTTTGGGGGCTGGGAGTTGGGGAATGTCCCAGTTCTGGTTTGTACTTTGTTCCTGTTCTGGATCTGCGCTTGGCTTGCAGTGTAGGCTGCTTTGGGAATGCAAATTCAGGCAGCTCCTTGTTGGAGGTGGTGCAGGTGCTTGGCTCTCAAAAAAGGAGGTAGTCACTTCTCCTATCGCTGAGGAGCACACCACCAGAGCTCTTGAAGGGAGGCTCCTAGGGGATGCACTGGTTTCACAGTTCTGATTTCTGATTTGTGATCCTTTTTCTCAGGGAATATTCTCCTAAAAGACATTGCAGGTGAGCTTTGGAATGATAGCATAAGGCTGATCTCTCTGCTTTGGGTTGCATCGACTCTTGTAGGGGGAATAGAGAGCTTGTCACCCCCCTTATCCTTGCAGCTCACTGCCAGAGGCCTGGTGAAAGCCTCTGAGGAAAAAGACTCCAAAGTCTCAGTTCTGGTTTGCACTTTGCTCCAGCTGCGGTTCTCCACTTGGCTTGAGATGCAAGCAAGTTTTGGAATGTCAGTCTATGCTTTGGAAATGAACATTCAGGTGGCCCCTTGTTGGGGGTGGTGCAGGATATTAGCAGGTTAGTTAGCTGCTGGCTTTCTGGCTTAGAGGTGCCAGGCCCAACCTGAAGTAAGGTTTGCAAGTGTACACCTCCCTCTTATTCAACAACTTCCCAGGGAGCCTTCCTTTGGGAATTGTGGCCATCTACCCCATGGCCAGGGAAAGTATTGGCTCTTATTCCCCAGCCATTCAGTACAATATTTTTCTAAAGCTGTCTATAGTTTCCCCATAGTAAAAAGCACTGTCAGGTCCTTTTTGGTTACAGCTTACAGTTCTTTATGCCAGACTCAAGCTTGTCAGAGTGGTGTCACCAGTATTTAGAGGACAGGGTTAGTGGACTTTCTCCAGCTGGTGCTATAACAATAGAAGTGCTAGGCCCTGGGAGAGGCTGTCTGAGGGCTGTGTGGAATATTTGCTTGGGACTGGGACCTCAGAAGCCTGCCTTCCCAATCTTCAGTGTGATGCCACCCTGATCATTTCCTTCTGGCTTCCATACACCCTGAGTCTCCATCCCTCCACCAGAGCCCAGGGGAGTGCCCAAGAGTGAGTCCCTATGCAATGGCCTTTACAGAGAATGTTCTTGATTCAGGCAGACTCCCTCCCCTTTTCAGTGGGCCAACTCCCCATTTATTTTTTGCTGCCAAACATTTTGCAATCTCTTCTTTCAGGCCCTGCTGTTCTGGGTTGGTGGTCTTGGTGTAGGATTGAGACAGCTCCTTTCTCTGAGGGTGCTTTTGCAGCCACAGAATTTCTCCAGCTAAAGCCACTGCCCCTGAGTGCAGGGATCAGCCCTTTCCATGCCCCCACCCCTCTTACCAGTCTCTGTGTAGCTTCTTTTTTTCAATCCTTGGGTATAATACTCCTATTCGGGTGTCTTTCTGTTGTTAATTCAGGTTAATTACTCTAAGTTTTAGCGATATCTCATTTGGTGCTAGGAGCAGGTGTATATTGCTTTCACCTATTCTACTGCCAAATTCAATCTCAATATACAGAATTTATGCAATCCCTTTCAAAATACCAATGTCATTTCTTAAATTTATCTTTATTGTTGAAAGTATTACAGGTATCCCCCTTGATCCCCTCCATCCGGCATTCACCACCCCCAGGTTTTCAACACACTATTCTGTGTCCATGGGTTATGCATATATGCATATAAGTTTCTTGATTAATCTTTCCTCACCCACTCACCCACCTCCGCCTTCCCACTGAGGTACATCAGTCTGTTACATGCTTTTATGTCTCTGTATCTCTTTTGTTCCTCAGTCTGTTTTGTTTATTAGATTCTACATATGAGTGCGATCATGTAACACTGAATCAGGAAGAATCAGAAAACCTGAATAGGCTAATAACAACTGATGAAGTTGAAACAGTATTCAAAAAACTCCCAGCAAACAAAAACCCTGATCCAGAGTGCTTCACAGGGGAACTTTCTAATTCTTTAAGTTGTAGAGTTAGATAGTTTATTTAAAAAGAAAATCTTGCTTTTTGAGGTAGGCCTGTAGTACTTCACTCTTAGGATTGCTTTCACTGTGTCCCATAGAAAGCTGTCAGCTGATTTCACATCAGAAATTCCACTGGCCAGAATGGAAGAGCATGAAGTATTCAAGGTAATAAAAAAGAAGGATCCGAAACCAAGAATATTCTATCCAGTAAAGCTATTATTCAAAATAGATGGTGAAATAAAGAGCTTCCTAGACAAAAAAAAAAAAAAAGGTTAAAGGAATTTATCACCACCAAACCAGCATTGCAAGAAATGTTAAAGGGGCTACTATAATAATAATAATAATAAATAGAGAGAGAAATATAGGCATAAAGATTTAAAATGGCAATAAATAAGGACTTATCAATAATAACCTTAAGGTCTTTGAGAGATCAACAGTAATATAGTCATAGTCAGAGACTTTAACACCCTACTGACTTCACTGGATAGATCTTCCAGACAAAAAAATCAACACAGAAACAGTGACTCTAAATACCACACTAGATCAGATGGATTGGATTTTTTTGGTTTGTTTTAATTGACATTTACAAAACATTTCACCCCAAAGCTGGAGAATATGTATTCCTCTCAAGTGCACACGGGTCATTCTCAAAGATATACCACATGTTAGGACACAAAACAAGTCTCTACAAGTTCAAGAAGATTGAAATCATATCAAGCATCTCAGATCACAATGGCATGAAATTAGAAATTAACTACAGTAAAAACACTCAAAAACATTCAAACACATGTAGGCTAAATAACATGTTATTAAACAATGAATGGGTTATTTCTTTCTTAGATCAAGAAAGAAATAAAAAACTTCCTGGAAACAAATGAAAATGAATACACAACAATCAATATTATTTTCTAAAGAAATAGAACAAAAAATCATCAGATTTGTATAGAAGCACAAAAGACCCTGAATAGCCAAAACAATCCTGAGAAAAAAGAATGAAACTGGAAGTTTCACACTCATTTCAAATTACACTACAAAGCAACAGTAATCAAAGTATCGTGGTATTGGGAGAAAAACAGACACAAAGAACAAAGAAACGGAATTGAGAGTCCAGGGATAAACTCAAATTTATATGGACAAATAATTTTTGTGAAAAGATCCAAAACAGTCAGTGAAGAAAAAAAAACCCTTCAATGAATGGTGCAGGGAAAATTGGAAAGCCACTTGCAAAAGAATGAAACAAGATTACAGTTTGTCCCCATGTACAAAAGTTAACTCAAGCCCGGCCAGGCATGGCTCAGTGGTTGAGCGCCGACCTAGGATCCAGGTGATCGGGGTTCGATTCCAGGTCAGGGCACATGCCCAGTTGCAGGCTGCAGCCGATCAATGAGTCTCTCATCATTGATGTTTCTATCTATCTCTCTCCCCCTCCTTTCCTCTCTCTGAAATCAATAAAGATATATTAAAAAAAAAAAAAAAGTTAACTCAAAATTGATCAAAGACCTAGAAACAAACCTGAAACATAAATTACATAGAAGAAAACCTAGGTACTAAAGTTATGGACTTTGGTCATAGGGAATTGTTCATGAATTTGTCCCTAAAGGCAAGGGAAGTAAAAACAAAAATAAATGAAGGGGACTATATCAAACTAAGAAGCTTCTGCACATCAACAGAAACTGCCAACAAAAGAGAAAGGGAACCAGCCAAATAGGAGAAGATATTTGCCAACAACAGCAAAGGGTTTAATATCCAAAATACATAAAGAACTCATTCAACTCAACACTAAAGAAACACACAATCCAATTCAAATATCAGACATTTCTCCAAGAAGACATACAAATAGACAGATGATATATGAAAAGTTGCTCAATTTCACTAGCTATTAGATAAATGCAAATCAAAACTACAAAGAAATAACTCTTCACATCTTTTAGAATGGCTAATACCAGCTAAACAGGTCATAACATGTGTTGGAGAGGTTGTAGAGAAAAAGGAACACTCATTGACAGCTGGTGGGAATGTAAACTGGTACAGCCACTATGGAAAACAGAATAGAAGCTACTCAAAAATTTAAATGTAAAGTTAGCATATGACCCAGCAATTCCTGTTCTGGATATCTATTCAAATAATTTGAAAACATTTATTCACAAAGATATATGCATCTTAATGTTCATTGCAGCATTATTCATGGTGGCCAAGACATGGAAGCAGTCAAAGTGTCTTTTCATGGAGAATTAGATAAAAAAATATGTGGTACATATATATAATGGAATGTTACCCAACCATAAGAAAAGATGAAATACTGCCATTTGCGACAATATGGATGGATCTTGAGAATATCATGCAAAGTGAAATAACTCAGAGAGAAAAAGTCAAGAACTATATGATCTCACTCATATGTGGGCTATAAAACTAAAAGCAAAAAATGAACAAACAAGAAAAACAAACAAGCAAAAACT
This sequence comes from Miniopterus schreibersii, assembly GCF_964146895.1. Classification (NCBI taxonomy): domain Eukaryota; kingdom Metazoa; phylum Chordata; class Mammalia; order Chiroptera; family Miniopteridae; genus Miniopterus; species Miniopterus schreibersii. The sequence goes on along the minus strand of NC_138104.1, from coordinate 39,908,683 downwards.
CATAGACAGACAACAGTATGGTGGTTACCAGAGAGAAGGGGTATTGTGTGGTAGTAGAGGGGATCAAATATATGGTGGTGGAAGAAGTTTGACTTTTGGTGATAGGCACACAATGCAATATACAGATAACCTTACATTTAATAAAAAAGAAATACCTGCTGGGAAAGAGCTGAACATATGTGCCCTTTGTGAAGATAAAATAGGACACTTGTAATAAGTCTTCACATAGAATAGCTGATATAGTAACACAAATGATTCCCCCCTCAAAATGATATCTCTAGAAGCTAGTTCCCAGGACTTATAAATGTGATCTTATTTGAAAAAAAAAAAAAAGTTTTCAAATATAATTAATTTAAGGGTTATGAAATGAGATCAACCTGGCTAAAGTCAATGGCAAGCATCATTATAAGAGATACCCTGAGAGAAACTGGGAAAAGTAACAGAAAGCATGTGAAGATGCAAGCAGAGATTGCAGTTATACACCCACAAGCCAAGGAATGCCTGGAGCCATTAAAGCTGGAAGAGGTAATGAAGGATTCTCCCCTAGAGCTCTTGGAGGGTATATACCCTGCCAACACCTTGATTTCAGACTTAAGGCTTCTAGAGCTGGTTGTTTTAATCCTCCCAATTTGCTGTAATTTATTACAGTAGACCTCAGAAATAAATAGAGATATTTATCTATTAATAGCTAAAAGTATCATACAAATACCTAAAAATATGAGAGTCTTGGGAATTAGATAATGGATAGAGGCTGAATGGATTTTGAGAAGTATGATAGAAGCCCAGATTCACCTGAGATGGTTGTTGGTAAAAATATGGACATTAAGGCATTACTGGTGAGGGCTCATAAAAAAGTGAGGAGCATGGTATGTAAAGTCATATCATCATACAGAATATATATATATTATCATAAACAAATATTAGTAGAACTATAAACATTAAAGGCACTACTAATGATAACTCAGAAAGATGTTATTGAAAAGTGAAGAAAGCGTTAGTTCTTGTTATAAACAGTGAAAATTTTGTATAAATTGTGTTCTGCTATTGAGCAGAAGCTAGAACTTGTAAGCAATGAATATGAATATTTAGCTGAAGAGATTTTCAAGCTTTGTGCTGAAGTTACAACCTGGTTTCTTTTTTATTCTTCTACCAAAATGTGAGAAGAAAGAAAGAATTTGAGGAAAGAGCTGTTAAACTGTAAAGAATGAAAACTGATGATTTGGAAGTTTCTTAGCCTGTGCAGATGGCAACAGACACTAAAATTAGAAAATTTTCTGTTGAGAAAACATGCTTAGGATAGAAGGCCAAGGGTTTTACAGGAAATCTTTTGCTTGAATAGATTAAGTTTGTAAATCTTATATCTAATTAACCATCATGGCACAAATCACAAATAAAAATGGAATTCTTCTGAAAAGTTCTGTGGGAGGCCCACTTGTCTAATGGCAAGGAACACCATTACATACACAGATGAGCCACAAGGTTTTTGAGGATATTGTATTAGCAGAAATAATACCAACTTGAATGGAAAGGGATAGAGATAGGACAAAATGGCTTTATTCATCTCTATAAAGTGCCATTTATATGACATGTCCAGATAGACAAATTCATGGAGATACAAAGTAGATTTATGGTTCTCTGGGTCTGGTAAAGAGAAAAAGAGGATGGAGAATGATTACTAATGGATATGGGTTTCTTTTGGAATGATGAAACTGTTCTAAAATTGATTGTGATGATAGTTGTATAGTTCAATGAATATGTTAAAAACACTTAATTTAACACTTTAAATGAGTGAATGGTTAAATGGCATGTCAAATGAATCTTAACAAAGCTCTAAAAATTTTTACAAATTAACTTAAAAATGGGAGGTGAACAGTTTTTAGGTTAATAACAGAGATTATCCTTAATCTTCTTATTTAACAAATGTGTGTAAAATAGTGATTTAAAATTTAATTGAAATCAAATATATAAATAGACTAAAGGGAACCTAGTACAAAGTATGAGTTTAAAATACAGGAATGGGCAAAAGTAGGTTTACAGTTGTTCCTATTGAAGATAACACAATATTTAATAAATAATAATACAAGAATAAACAGTGTTTCATGCACTCACAACTATAATCCTACTTTTGTCCACCCCTGTATATGCACTACTCTTAGGGTCAATGTTTTACAAGTAAAGCAAACAATTTTTCAGTTGTCAAATTTTCACTGTTTAAGATTTCTTGGGGTAGAAACTTTAACTTACATTTATAGAGCCTAGCACACACAAGTTGAAACTATCAGTTATAAAGAAAACTGATTTGTTGCTAAGACGACTACTGTAGAATTAACCTAATATATATGTACTACTATTACCAATACAGTTTTTACTATACTTGTGAAACACTTGTATTTAATTCAAGATAATATACAGATACCACTACATTAAATGAATGACAGTAAGCAGTTAAGCCTGGTCATAGGCATGATCATTCTGGGAAAGAAGTGTCAGAAATATATAATAAAGTTTGAAAGCTTTTGTTTCTTTGTATCAGACCTAAAACATTTATGAAGCACTTACTTGGCAATATGATCTCATTATTGAGTACTTTCATGACTTAGCAAAATTCGACTTCTTGGCCTTGCAATCAACATTTCCTTCCGGTCTCTGAAAAAAAAAATGGTTCTAGTCTTCTGTAAAGATTAAGGAAAGGGAGTCACCTGGGATATTTTACCATGGAAAGAGGAACACACTGATAAAAATCACACAATCTTTGCTGCCTTTTCCCTTCTCAGTCACATTGTTATCAGTATTCTCATATGCAAACCCTTTTGTTTGACTTGAAAGTGCATGACCTAAAGCCAGTTCTTATTAGATATGTTAGGACCTTGTGATCAGAATCAAGTGCTTGTTTTCTCACACATTACAAATGCATAGGTGCTAGATTTAATTAGAAAAAAATAACAAGTTTCAGAGTTAATTGAAGGACAATGTATTCTGACAGCGATCCTCAAGGCTCTCACAGTATTTACTACCATTCTATACTGGAAATGGAACTGTAAAATGATAAGTGCATGTAAGATTAGGTTAGCTCCACCAGTAGATGTTCAAAATGACCGGAAGCTTATATACATACTATTAATCTACTTAATTACTCACTGTCAAATCATGACTGTATTTCTGCACACACTACAAGTTTCATTTTATTGTTTTGGAAATTTCTTTCAAACAAATATCACCTAAATAATATGTTGAGAAGGGGTGGGGGGCTCAATTTATTTTGCTCTATGCCTCACAGCTCTTGGAATAATGAAATTTAGATGCATTTTCTTTCTGTAACAATCATCAGTAATTTACTGAACACCATGTTCTATGTTCTATGTTAGATGCTTATTGATGCAAAGGTAAGCATGATATAATCTCTGACTTAAAGGGATTCATAGTCTGATGGAGGAAAAGAAAAATGAATTTATATCTATTTAGTTTTATTAACATGGCATGTTATAAATACTGTAATAGAAGAATATTTATGATTCCCTGGGTATAGGAAGGCCAAGGAGTTCAAAGATGACTCTTCAGAGGAAGTTATATCTGAACTGAGTCAAGAATGATAACTAGAAGTTAGGTAGGATAAGTAGGTAGCATTCAGAAAAGGGAAAAAATACAGGGACGAATAATGGAAAGGTTATAACCTAGGTAGAAGGGATAAGCAGGTGTGAATGGCCTGATGTGACAGACAACATGACTATTTCCAGGAATTAAATGCATTTAAGTATGTTAAAAAAATGTGTGGTTTAAAGAATGTCTAAAGATGAGAAGAAAATGTTCAAATTGTGAGTGGTTTTTCAGATAAATTGGAGAAGTTTTTATTTTATTCCAAATGCTCTATAAGAACATTAAAGAATTTTAAGTAGATCATGATGTGAATAAATTCTGTTTTGGGAAAGATCACTGTAGCACCTGCTGTGAGGAAAATTTATTAAGAATTAACTGAATGGAAGGCATAGAGGAAAACTAGCAAATATTACAACATTATAAGCAAAAGATCACGAAGCTAAAAAAGAGATAGTTACAGTATATTGAGAGAGGGTGTTTTGAGCCATACTAACAATATACGATTTTGAAAACTGGGTTGCCATGTGAAAATAGAAGTTAAAGGAAAGGAAAAGAGTCAAATGACTACAAATTATTTTTTAAGCACAGATCCACAAGAACAAAAAGAACAAGAGGGGAGGTATGTTGGAAGTGAGAAAGTAAATGGATGTGTACCAACTGCTTTAACAGAATGCAGAAAGCAAAATTCTAATAGGGCAATTAGAAGAGCCAAAAAGTAACATTTATGTTGGAGAGCCCATATTTGGCTCTTGCAAGACATTATATACTTTTCCTTACCCTTTTCTTATTGCCCCTCTTCTGGTTTCCCCTCATTTTTCTCATAGAAAGTAATGGTGCATGTCAGACTTTCTTTTGGAACTCTGTTCTATCCACCCTCACTCTCTTGGAGACCTTATCCAGCTCTATGGCTTTAAATACTACCTCACTGTAATGAATGGAGATACAGTTTTCTTCTATTTAGGTCAAAAACTTTGAAATTATCTTTGGCTCCTATCTTGTCTTCTCATTCCTCATTCAATCTATCTGTAAGTCCTCTTAGCTATTACTTAAACTTTTTATTTAGAATCTAAATATTTGGCAGAACCTTCACTGCTACCACTTTCACATAAATCAGTGTTTTATCTCTTAACCATATTAATGCAGTAATCTCTAAACTACTTCCTATCAGCTGTTAACTCCCCAAAATGACTACCAGAAAAGCTCTGTATCAAGCAAAATAAGTTTATTAAATTTATCACAATAGGAAAGAATGCCACATTGAAAGTCTTAATAATTGTTAAAGAATGGGGAAATCTGAGATGATATCATTCAGTTTAAGAGCCTGGGCTTAGTAATATTAAAGTACGCCTTTCTGAGGAGAGGGAAGGTGGCGGCCCTGTGAGAAGCGGCAGAGGCCCCCGCTCCCAGCCATGGACTCAATTTACTCCTAAAATCCTACATAGCCAGCTTGGAAAAACCAGAGAAACATACCTGAGGGGACGGAGTGCGAGTGGGGAGCACTGAAGACACATCACGGAGTCCAGTAAGAGAGGGGGCATAGGAAGGAGGAGTCCCCCTGAAGCCTGTGCTAGGCTCTGACCCCGGAGGCTTGGAGGCTGCAAAGCTCCCTCCCATCGGGAGTGCAGACCTGCCTCCAAAAGCGGGGATCCCACACCTGGAGTGATGAGAGGGGAAGGAGTGCCCCGCGCACAGGGTAGAGGGACCCAGGGAAGCGGTGAGTCCCGGAGGGGATGGTGCCTTCCTAGGAAAAAAGCCTCTAGGGGCGGACGGCGCCTCCCTAACGAAACAGGCTTCTAGTGGCGGCTGCGACCAGCGTCTAATGCTCAGGGTGCTGACCATAGGGAAGGCTGTCCCAAGGTCTGTGGCACCCAAGTGGTAAAGGACCAGAGAACTGCACTGAGCAGCCACACACGGGGACCCTCTGCTTCCCTGTGGGGCACTGTGTTGAGCCCCAGAAAGCACTGAGTCTGTGTGGTGTGGGGTAGGGGAGGAGCCCTCCTGCCCTGAGCTCCCGGTGCAGAGAGGCTGGGATCTGTGACCAGCCCTGAGGGGTCCCGAAGTGGCGCATGGAGCTGCACCAGCTTTGCTGAGACCAGAGGTGTGGGGAGCTGCAGGGAGCTGACTTTGTCTCCCCTCCCGCTGGGGGCTTTGGTGCACGGGCAGAAGGACCTCATAGGGCAGACTCTCTGCCTGTGTGTTGCTTTGTGCCTTTGTGAGTTTGATCGCAGAACTGGCTCCCACCTTCCTGGCATGCACTGCGTGGACAGACCAGCAGAGCCTGGGATTGGGGTCTGCACAGTAGACCGTCTGAGGGGCAGGCCTGGTGCCACCAGCCAACCAGAGCTGAGCAGGGAGGGGTGGAGCCTGGCAGCCTCTCCTGCAGCCAGGAGCACCGCCCCAACAGGAAAGGGGCCGGTCCCACTAACTGAAGCCCCAGGCACACCCACAGGGCACAGTCCTGAGGGGAAAGGGAGAGCAGCTCACAGGAGGACTTTACCAGAATAAAACTCTCAGGGAATGTTGTTTGGGAACTGGAGGAAAAGCTGAAAACCCCTGCTGGGGCCTGGGCAGGCTAAGGGCCCACCAGAATGTGTTTTTAATCGAACCCACTGAGCCCAGGCTGCTGAAATGGCCCATACAGAAATTGCAACAGGCTGAAATCAATCTGAAACTGCAGCAAGACAGAGCCTGGGGAACTAGAATCAGAGGAAAAGGTAGGGACTGAGGAACTGGCGGTGGAGCAAAGACTAACTCCCTAACAGTAAGCGCCTGACAGCAAAACCTCTAAGGGGAGTGATACACTGAGCTACACTAGCCACCCTGCACCCTAAAGACTCTACAGAAGACTCTGGAGTAATATCAGGCAACTACAAGGTTGCAAAATAGTTGACAAGAGAAGGTGGTCCACAGAGAACCTCAGATCAACAGTCTACCTATGGACACCAGAGCCAAACCTAGAAGGCTCCTCACATTGGGTGATACACACGCACCTCCCAGGAGAATGGAAATCAGGACACAAAACAGTGACCCTCAGACAACATAAGTGGCCCAGAAGAAATTCACCTGATTGACAACCTTTTTTTCTTCTGATTTTTTTCTTTGGTTTGGTTTTGGTTTTGTTTTTTTTTGTTTTTGTTTTTTTTGTTTGTTTTTTGTTTGTGTGTTTGTTTATTTTTTCTCTTTTTTCCTTAGGAAGAAGAGAAAGGGGAGAAAATTTGTTTTTTCTCCTTTTTTTAAATTTGATAATAATTTTTTAAAATTTCTTTTTAAGCATTTTTTAACTACATTTTTTTTCTCTTTTTTATAAAAGAATTTTGCCTTGCTTAGCTTGTTTTTAGTTTTGTTTTGTTTATTTGCATTGTTTTGTTTTATCCTTGCTTCTACTATCAAGACTTTCTTGATATACCTGCTTAACGACTGGGACTTTATCATCATTATAACCAAGTTTACAGCTTTCCTCTATAGTTTCCACCAAATTTCTTACCAGACTCCCTCCATGCATGGGCTATATCCCTCTCTCTCCTCTGGATCCATTGGCATAACTTTTTTTCTTCTTTCTTTTTCTCCTTTTCTTTCATTCTTTTGTTATCTTCCCTTCTGTATTCCTGTCTCTTTGTTAGATTGTTAGTTTCTCTTTTTCTCTTTATTGTATTTTTGTTTTCTCATTTTCAACTATTATCCTATTCCTATTCTCTACCTTAATTTTTTGCTGGCCCTTCTTTTGGAATCTTTTCTCTGCTTCTGTTATCTCCTAGTAGCTTCTCTATTTTTTACATTTTAGTTTATCATTATTTTCAAAATTTTCACCAGTATTAACAACAATGTACATGTCTCTCTCTCTAAGCGTTACTTTTCTTTCTCTCTTTTTTTTAAAGCACTTTTTTGTGTGTGTGTGTTCTTCCTTCATTTTCCCAGCTCTATTTTCACGTGGGTTGTTTTCATTGTGACTGTCAGGATATTTCATAAGATACCTCTTGTTTCCTGGAAGTTTAGTTATGTATTGTCCTGCCTTGCCAACAGCTTACAAGATGAGGTTGTGGCTGAGCACAACCAACCTGAGAGGATAGTCCTCCCAAGGACTGATCAATGAGAATCTATACCCAACCACAACAGGAGAACATAAAGAAACACAAAAGGGACACCCACAAGAGGGACACACCTAGAGAAAAGAGCTCAGAAGTGTAAGAAAAACACACCTCTGGGCTCCACTGGACTCACAAGAAAAAATCCCATCCCACAAGACTGGGAAACAGCAAATATATCTAATATATAGATACAAGCACTAAGACCTACCAAAATGGGGAGACAAAGAAACAACCCCCAAATTAAAGAAAAGAAAAAATCACCAGAAAAAGACTTTGATGAGATGGAGTTAAGCAAGTTATCAGAAATGGAATTCAGAGTACTAATGATGAAGATGCTCAAGGAACTTAAGAAGACACTAGATGATAAGATTGAGGACCTTAGTGAAAGCATGAAAAAAAAGATACATACCATAACAAAACTCAGACAGAGATAAATAATTCTGTATCTGATATCAAGAATGCACTGGAAGGAATTAAAAGCAGGCTCAATGAAGCAGAGGATAGAATAACTGACTTAGAAGACAAGGTAGAAAAATCACATAATCAGAGCAGAAAAAGAAAAAAAACACTTAAAAAGCATGAGGACAGTCTAAGGGAGCTTTAGGACAAAATGAAGTGAAAAAACATTCTCATTATAGAAGTGCCAGACGGGGAGGAAAGAGAGCAAGGGATAGAGAAATTGGTGGAGGAAATAAAGATAGAAAACATCCCTAGGCTGGAGAAGGAGAAAGCCATACAAGTTCAGGAAGCACAGAGGGTTCCAAACAAGAGGGACCCAAAGAGACCCACTCCAATACACACCATAACTAAAACAGCAAATGTCAAGGATAAAGAGAAAATATTAAGGGCTCCAAGCAGTGACCTACAAGGGAACCCCCATAAGGCTGACAGCTGATTTCTCAACAGAAACACTTCAGGCCAGAAGGGAGTGGCATGAAGTTCTCCAAGTAATGAAAAGCAAGAACATGCAACCAAGATTGCTTGACCCAGCAAGGTTATCATTTAAAATTGAAGGTGAAATAAAGAGCTTCCCAGACAAAAAAAAGGCTAAAGGAGTTCAGTACCACTAAACCAGCATTGCAAGAAATGCTAAAAGGACTGCTTCAAGAAAAAGAAGAAATAGTGAGAGAAAGGTACATCAGCATAAAGGGGGAAAATGGTATTAAATAAGTTGATATCAATAGTACCTTAAATGTAAATGGAATAAATGGTACAATCAAAAGACATAGAGTAGCTAAATGGATAACAAAATAGGACCCAAATATATGCTGCCTACAAGAGACCCACCTGAGAGCAAAAGACTCACACAGGCTAAGAGTGAAAGGATGGAGTAAAATACTCCATGCAAATGGAAAGGAAAAGAAAGCTGGAGTAGCAATTCTTATTTCTGACAAAATAGACTTCAAAATAAAGACCATAACAAGAAACAAAGATGGTCACTACATAATACTAAAGGGATCAATTCAACAGGAGGAAATAACCCCTCTAAACATTTATGCACCCAATATAGGAGCAACTACATTTATAAAAAATTTCTTGGGGGACTTTAAAGGGAAGATTGACAGCAACACAATCAGAGTGGGGGATTTTAACACCCCACTGTCAGCACTGGACAGATCATCAAGACAGAAAATCAACAGGGAAACACTGACCTTAAATAACTCACTAGACCTAATGGATTTAATTGACATTCACAGAACATTTCACCCCAAAGCAGCAGAATACACATTCTTCTCAAGTGCACATGGAACATTCTCAAAAATAGACCACATGTTAAGGCACAAGGCAAGTCTCTACAAATATAAGAAAACTAAAATCATATCAAGCATCTTCTCAGATCACAATGCCATGAAACTAGAAATAAACCACTATAAAAGAACTCAAAAATATTCAAACACATGGAGGCTAAATAACACGTCATTAAACAATGAATGGCTTACCAATGAGATCAAGGAAGAAATCAAATACTTCATGAAAAGTAACAAAAATGGACAACAACCCAAAATATATGGGACACGGCAAAAGCAGTCCCGAGAGGAGGAAAATTCATAGCATTATGGGCCTATTTCAAGAAACAAGAAAAAGATCTAACGAAACATCTAACACAACTAAAAGAACTAGAATGAGAACAGCAAGAAAAGCCCCAAGGAAGTAGAAGGAAGGAAATAATAAAAATCAGAGCAGAAATTAATGACATAGGCACTAAAAAAAAAAACAATACAAAAAATCAATGAAACCAGGAGCTGGTTCTTTGAAAAGGTAAATAAGATTGATGCACATTTAGCCAGACTCACTAAGAAACAAAGAGAGAGGACCTAAATAAATGAAATCAGAAATGAAAGAGGCGATATAACAACTGACCCAACAGAAATACAAAGGATTGTAAGAAAATATTATGAGCAACTATATGCCAACAAATTGGACAACATGAGGGAAATGGACAAATTCCTAGAAGCATACAACCTTCCAAAGCTGAATCAAGAAGAGACAGAAAACCTGAATAGGCCAATAACAACTTATGAAATTGAAGCAGTAATCAAAAAACCCCACCAAACAAAAGTCCTGGACCAGATGGATTTACAGGCAAGTTTTAAACATTCAAAGAAGAATTAACACTTATTCTATTCAAACTATTCCAGAAAATTCAAGAGGAGGGAAAACTCCCAAACTCTTTTTATGTAGCCAATATCATCCTAATCCCAAAACCAGATAACGATACTTTGAAGAAAGAAAATTACAGGCCAATATCTCTGCTGAACACAGATGCTAAAATCTTCACTAAAATACTAGCAAACCGGATCCAGCAATACATTAAAAAGATCATACATCATGACCAAGTGGGATTTATTCTGTGGATCCAAGGCTGGTTCAACATCCGCAAATCAATAAATGTGATACATCACGTAAACAATGAAGGACCAAAATCATATGATCATATCAATAGATGCAGAAAAAGCATTCGACAAAATCCAGCACCCATTTCTGATAAAAACTATCAGCAAAGTCGGTATAGAGGGATCATACCTCAACATTATAAAGGGTATATGTGACAGACCTACAACCAACATCATACTCAATGGCCAAAATCTAAAACCATTTCCATTAAAAACTAAAACAAGAAAGGGATGTCCACTTCCACCACTCTTATTCAACATAGTACTGGAAGTCTTCGCTATAGCCATCAGACAGGAAGAAAACATAAAAGGTATCCAAATTGAAAAGGAGGAAGTAAAACTGTCATTATTTGCAGATGACATGATATTGTACATACAAAATCCTAAAGACTCCATCAACGTACTACTAAATTTGATAAATGAATTTGGCAAGGTAGCTAGATACAAAATCAATATCCAGAAGTCAATGGCATTCTTATACATCAACAATGAAATTTCAAAGAGAGAAACTAAAAAAAAAAAGTACTTTTACCATTGCAACTAAAAAAATAAGATACCTAGGAATAAACTTAACCGAGGATGTAAAAGACCTGTACTCAGAAAACTACATGACACTGAAAAAAGACATAGAGGAAGATGTAAACAAGTGGAAGAAGATACCATGCTCATGGACTAGAAGAATTAATATCATTAAAATGTCCATACTACCCAAAGCAATTTATAAATTTAATGCAATTCCTATTAAAATTCCAAAAGCATATTTCACAGACCTAGAACAAACATTTTGAAAATTTATATGGAACCAAAAAAGACCCTGAATAGCTGCAGCCATTTTGAGAAAAAAGAACAGAGTGGGAGGGATCACATTACCCGACTTCAAACTGTATTACAAAACCACTGTAATCAAAACGGCCTGGTATTTTTACAACAACAGGCATATAGATCAATGGAACAGAGCAGAGACCCCAGAAATAGACCCACGCCATTATGGTCGGTTAATATTTGACAAAGGAGGTCAAGAGTATCCAATGGAGTTAATACAGTCTCTTCAATAAGTGGTGCTTGGAAAATTGGACAGATACATGCAGAAAAATAAACCTAGACCACCAACTTTCACCATACACAAAAATAAACTCAAAATGGATAAAAGACTTAAATGTAAGTCACAAAACCATAAAAATCCTGGAAGAAAACATAGGCAGTAAAGTCACAGACATCTCACGCAGTGGAATTTTCACTGATACATCTCCTAGGGAAAGAGAAACAAAAGAAAAAGTATACATATGGGACTACATCAAACTAAAAAGCTTCTGCACAGCCAAAGAAAACAGCCTCAAAATACAAAGGAACCCCACGGTCTGGGAAAACATATTTGCCAAGGATGTATCTGATAAGAAGCTAATTTCCACAGTGTACAAAGAACTCATATTACTCAGCATGAGGAAGACAACCCAATTAAGAAATGGGCAAAGGACTTGAACAGACACTTCTCCAAAGAGGACATACAGATGGCCAAGAGACATATGAGGAAATGCTCAAGGTTGCTAATCATCAGAGAGATGCAAATTAAAACCACAATGAGGTATCACTTCACACCTGTCAGAATGGCTACCATCAGCAAATCAACAAACGACATGTGCTGGCGAGGGTGTGGAGAAAAGGGAACCCTAGTACACTGCTGGTGGGAATGCAGACTGGTGCAATCACTATGGAAAACAGTATGGAGGTTCCTCAAAAAATTAGAAATTGAGCTGCCATTTAACCCAGTGATTCCACTTCTAGAAATGTATCCTAAGAATCCTGAAACATTCATCAGAAAGAATATATGTACCCCGATGTTCACAGCAGCACAGTTTACAATAGCTAAGATCTGGAAACAGCCCAATTGCGCATCAGTAGATGAGTGGATAAAAAAGCTGTGGGACATTTACACCATGGAATACTACGCAGCTGTAAAGAAGAACAATCTCATACCCTTTGGGACAGTATGGATGGACCTGGAGGATATTATGCTAAGTGAAATAAGCCAGGCAGAGAAAGACAAACATCACATGACCTCGCTTATATGTGGAATCTAAAGAACTTAATAAACTGATGAACAGAATAGATTCAATGACATGGAAGCATGGATCATACTGACGAATGTCAGAGGGATGGAGGATGGTGGGTGGGTGGAGGCTGAGAGGGTAACCAAAGAATTTATATGCATATATACACAACCCAAGGACACCAACAATGGTGGGAGTGGGACTGGGGAGGGGGAGGGGATGGGGTGGAATGAGTCACTGGGGAGAAAAAGGGACATCTGTAATATTTTAAACAAAAATAAAATTAAAGAAAACAAAACACACCAATAATTGATTACATATGCAATGTTTCTAAAACAGATCTAATCCATGGGAAGTACTCAATAAATGGTGACTTACTCTACTTATCATCATCATCATCATCATCAACACCAACAAATTTATTTAGTCCCTAAATTCTGTTACATCTTAGGGATCATGTATCTTTCAAAAAGGTCAGCACCATGGGCTAATTTACCACTCAGTTTGTGATGATTTCACATATTCTCTTTAGTGTGTAGTTTTATAATCTAGCAATATGCATGTATACATGTATTATTTAACATCATTTGATCAAATTTCAAAGTATGCTTCAGTAGAAATAGCAATTCACTCAGTCATCAAAATAGTCCTGTGATGAAAGAACTATTATTATCTTCACTTTACAGATGAGGAAACAGAGGTATAGTTGCTGAAAGCTTTTTAATTAAGCAAGCTGTTTATTATCTAGATGCCTTTATATACTTCAAGGATGATTTTCATAAGAAAATTTCATTTCTCCTTCTGGCTAAATTGTACAAAGGAAATAGATTATATTTCTAAGAAGTTATTTAGTATTGCTTGTCTTTCCTCACTTTTATTTTCTATATTTAAACACTAGTGTCTGGAAGCGTAATTTTTCTGTCTGTTTGTTTCCTCAATCTGGTCACCCTTAGCAGACCTCCATCAGTCTGTACAACTGGGCTGTCGCAATTTAGAAACATTCTTGTCACAGACTCATGCCTGCTTGTGCTTCCCAGCATGCTAGTCTCAAGCTGAAGAATTCACTACTAGCCAACCATTAACCAACCAAGCAAGCACCTAGAAAAATAAGACCCTTCAGAGAACAAGGGGTATAGGATTTTCCTCTCATTTTTGTCTTAGCGCCCTGACTGTTTCTCCTGAGTCAGGACAAACTATCCAGGAAGCATGTGATTTTTGCTTGTTGCCCTCAGGGCTCTACTCCGGGCTTCTGCATCTCAGCTCTCTGTCTTTGGCTGTTCAAGGGCAGGAGTAGCCTACAGAGAAGATGAGCTTCACCCAGGAAATGTATTCATCTATTTATACTTCAAGCCTAATCTTTAACAGTTCTTTATATTAAAGAAAATCTATACAATTCTTTGTATATAAGAAAATGGTAACAATGATTCCTTCTCACATGTGTACACACACACACACACACACACAATGCTATATAAGGCCGGTTCTGACTAGTCTCCCTGTAAACCGCAAGGTCCAATGACAACTTCTACCTTTTCATTTAAAGATGAGAAGATAAATGGAATATAGGACACACGTTCACACAAAGAAAGAGGAAGAGAAAAAACCCAGATGGGCAAATTAGTTAACCCACAGAGTTTAAATATTTAAACTTGGAGTTGATTATTATTCTTTAATAACTTTGCCTTTATTAAAAATGAGTGGTACCTGGGATGTGCAGGTTTTTTAAAAATCTCTGGAAAAGGTCACTCGGATCCATCTCCAGCCTTGGCAGGAAAATGACTGTCTGTGGAGGGCGGGGGTGGACAGTCTCAAAATTCTGAGGTCAAGCATGCAAGTTCATGTATTTCTGTTATTAAAACATCCTGATCACAGAAAAAAATAAATAAATAAAGTAGGCCTTTCTAAGTGGAGAACTGGTTAGTATTGGCCAAAGTTTATGATTTATAAGCTTTGTATTGGTGTGCAATATTTATTATTTAACAAATTCTTACTACATTCTTACGTAATTTATGTCAGAGCAATCACACTTCAAATAACACTTTTGAGATGGACCAATGCCAACTGAAAAATTGATTGGGATATTGTTAACAAAGAAGGAAGAAATTGAAGTTGGGTGGGTAACAGTTTCTGCCACATTCCAATCTTTTGATACTCAATATTTAAACTCATTGTTTTTATTATATATATACTTCTACACTTGGAGATTATATATATGTGTGTGTGTGTGTATGTGTACGTGTGTATATATATGTGTGTGTATATATATATACTTGCTTAGCCCAAGGTTGGAATGGATTGCAGATTATTGCATTCAGCTCAATATTCAGGATCTCTGGGTGATATAATTGTCCTTCCAACAGATCCAGGTGTTGATATTTTTGAAATTCTGAACTATAGTCCAAAAACAAGCTATCTTCCTCTAATAACCCAGTGCATGCAGTTATTAAAATGTTACAGTATAACTACAACAGAAGCTCTAATTCTGGAAAATGGAGACAGAAAAATGCATGGTAATCACTGGTCCATGGTACACATTTTACTGGACAGAAATAATGGAGAATACTTGTTTTGAGAATGAAGTGTTTCTCTGGGTTTTCTGAAGGAATCTTACTTTCCATTACCTTCCATAGCCACTGGTTATGCCCTCTTGGAGGATTTTCCCTGCCCATTTTCCTTCATAGCTACATCTGAATCTGATAATGAAGAGGATGATAATATCTTAGATGTATCAGTATGAAATCAAATTATAGCGGTTCATAGGAAAGAGTAATCAAGTAGGCTAGGTTCATTAGGAGAATTAATTTGAGACTGAGTCATTTTAAACCCTGCATTGGATGTGGTTGCCCAAAGTTACATGGAATATTATCTCCCATTATTATCTGACTCTACTGGCTATTTTAAGAGCCTATCCTGCTATATTTACTATTATATATCTATGATGTGAAGTCATAGCTTACATTGTATTACATTTTAAGTTTTTCCAGTCTATGTGTATCATATGAAAATATTCTAGCATTTGCTCTTAAACTCACAGCACCAAGAACTAAATGTCTTACTCTAGCTATATTTTTCCCAGCATGACATTTATCTCAATCTACATAGTCTTTGATGATATGCAGATTAATATTATAATCTTTGTAAGTATATCACCATATTTTACTCCTGTCATGTATATTGTCTAATAAATCATAGACATATTTATATGTGCTGAAATGAACAATGTATCACCGACATCCTTACTTAGATTAGTTTAAACTACATAAATTATCTTATAATGTTATTCAGTTTAATCTTGTTATATTCTGCTCAGATTTCATGCAGCATGCATTTAAAATATATATTCTTTAATGGTAAAATATCAAGAAAAGTGGGAAAAGTTCAAGTAAAAAGATCTCTCAATTTCCAAGATGGTGGTTTCTTTCTATGTATTTTGTCCAAGTAACCTTAAATAATTAAAATATTTTTGAAACTATGTAGAATCCAGAAAATATGAAATATTGTGATATCACAAATCCAGAAATATACAGAGATTTCTGTACAATGTAAAGGCATCTAATTATATATTACTTGAAACCCTAGTGATCGCTCACATTCCCATCTCATATAATGCCAAACCACAGGCTATTGCATTTAAAGTTAGAAATTAATTTAATATGTAGAGTGAGAAGCCAGAACTTGAATAATGTTAGCATTTGTAGTATACTACATAAAGCTTAACCATATAAAATGTGAATTATCTCCCTGTCCTTTTAACCAAATGTGTAGTTACATCAGGTTTCCATAACCAGATTGTACTGTACCTTTGTCTTTAAGAACATAATTGTTCTAAGGGAATTTTGACAACCTAAAGAAGCCCTTATTATTTATTTTAAGACAAGTAACTTTATACAAACTTGACTATTGAATAGTGTCCCGATGTTGGTGGTAAAATGGAAGAAAGTGTCTCAAAAAAATGTTCTTCTCTTTTCGGGTTATTTCTAATTATTAATTACTTCCTAGTAATAACATGCTCTTCCTTTTCTTACCTCACTTTTCTATGGTAATTGATAATGCTGATACACCTTTTTGAAATTTTTGTCACCCTTGGCTTCAGGAGTATTATTCTTTTATGATTCTCTTCTACATCAATAAACATTTCTTGTTTATCTTCTTCATAGGCTCCTTTTTCTCTACCCTCACATTTTATATTGGTGATTCTAAGTCTGTTATGATATACAATGTATTCTTCTCATTTATACACACTCTACAAACAGTCCCATGGGCCATCCCGGCTTCAAATGCTATCTAAAATGCTTGTACTTCCCAAATCTCTATCTCCAGCTATGATTTTTTTTCTAACCGATAATCTACTTGCTTATAAGCTAGCACAAACTGGATATTACAGTAATAAATATTAAATTGAATTAGTCATGTCTCAACCACACTTGTTCATACTCCTATATTCAGTATATTTGTAAATGTTACAATTATCTATTTTGTAATCCAAGTTGGAAAGTGGGCTTCTCTATTTCTCTTATCTCCAATATTTCACTCAGCATTAAAACTCTACATTTTATCTCCATAGTATTTCTTAATTATTTCACTTCTTTATATCTACTTTTAATAACTTCAGGCTGTTAGTTCATGTTTAAAATACTACAAAGTTCTCTTAACTGATGTTTTAGCATCCAGTCTTGCTCTCCTCCAATTTCTTCCCTACACTAATTCTTGAGTGATTTTTTTTCCAAAGCTAAAATGTGATCATTTTAATATCTTGCATAAAACTAAGTAGATTGCTATTACTTATGTCCATTGGTCTCAAATTTACTGTAAATAAGAATTCCTTGGGGAGTGCTTTTTAAAGTGCAGGTTGCTCAGTCCTCAACCCCAGAAAGCCTGAATCATTAGGAGTGGAATGGGGCCCAGGGGCAAGCATGTTTAACAAGCAATTTTGATAATTCCTACATCAATGCACCTCAGATTGCACACTGAACAATATTAAACTCTAAATTAAAATCCAAGTCTTTTGAGATGACTTATAGAGTCAGATATTAAGTCTGATTGTGTGGTGCTCATGCTTTACCAGTGCTTAATATTGTAAGATGTATTTTTGTTGTGGGGAAAAAAACCTCATAGAATGAACTCTACCCTCTTAGCAAATGTTAATGTACAGTACAACCTTATAAACGATATGCCTATTGTTGTACAGCAGAGCTCCAGAAATTTTCATCTTGCATAACTGAAATTCTATACCCATTAAACAGCAACTGCCATTTTCCCTCTGCCCCCAAGCCCCTGTCAACCACCATTATTCTCTGTTTTTGAGTTTGCCTACTTTAGATATCTCATATAAGTGGAGTCACACACTATTTGTTATTCTGTAACTGGTTTAGTTCACTTTGCATACTGTCCTCAAGTTTCATCTATGTTGTAGCATATGAGAAGACTATCTTCTTTTTTAAGGTTAAATGTTATTTTGCATATGCATTTACCACATTTTATTATTCTTTCATCACTTGGCGGTCATTTATGCTATTTTCACCTCTTGGATATTGTGAACAATGCTGCAATAAGTATGAGAATGCAAATACCTTTTTGAGATTCTTTTTTTCAATTATTTTGGACATAAAAACAGATGTAGGATTGCTGGATCATAATGCTAGTTTTATTGTTACTCTTTTTTGTTTGCTTGTTTTGTTTTGTTAATCCTCACCAGAAGATATTTTGTCCATTGCTTTTTTAGAGAGAGTGGAAGGAAGAGAGGGAGGAGGAGAGAGAGAGTGACAATGAAAGAGAGAGAAACATCAATGTAAGAGAGATATCAATGTAAGAGAGACACATTGATTGGTTGCCTCCCATACACACCCCAACTAGGGCAGGGAACGAACCTGCAACCTAGGTACATGCCCCTAACCAGGAATCAAAACTTCGACCCTTTGTTATGTGGGGCTAACACTCTAACCACTGAGAAACACCAGCTAGCGCTATTATTACTCTTTTGAGGGACTTCCTTGCTGTTTTCTTTGGGGGGGGTTGTTTGTTTTTAATTTATCTTTATTGTTGAAAGTATTACATGTGTTCCATTTTTCCCCCATTGACCCCCTCCACCTCGCTCCCACCCCCTCCCCAGGCTTTCACTCCATTATTGTCTGTGTCCATGGGTTATGCATACATGCATATAACTTCTTAGCTTAATCTCTTCCCGCCCCCCAACACCCTTCCCTCTTCCCTCTAAGATATGTAAGTCTGTTGCATGCTTCAATGTCTCTGGGTCTATTTTGTTTGTCAGTTTCTTTTGTTCATTAGCTTCTTCTTAAAGAAGACCCTTCAACATTTCCTATAGTGCTGGTCTGGTGGTGATGAACTCCTTTAGCTTTTTCTTATCTGTGAAGCTCTTTATCTGACCTTCAATTCTAAATGATAGCTTTGCAGGGTAGAATTATCTTGGCTGTAAGTTCTTGCCACTCCCTTCTGATCTGCAGAGTTTCTGTTGAGAAATCAGGTGAAAGTCGTATGAGTGCTCCCTTGTAGATAACTAACTGCTTTTCTCTTGCTGCTTTTAAGATTCTCTCTTTGTTTTTAACCTTTGGCATTTTAATTATGATGTGTCTTGGTGTGGACCTCTTTGGCTTCCTCTTGTTTGGGACTCTCTGTGCTTCCTGGACTTGTAAGTCTATTTCTTTCATCAGGCAGGGGAAGTTTTCTGTCATCATTTTTTCAAATAGGAATTCAATTTCTTGCTTTCTTTCTTCTCATTCTGGCATCTCCATAATGCAAATGTTCGGCTTCTTGAAGTTGTCCAAGAGACTCCTCACACTATTTTCATATTTCTGGATTCTTTTTCTTTTTGCTCTTCTGATTGGGTATTTTTTGCTTTCTCATATATCAAATTGCTGATTTGATTCTCTGTGTCCTCTACTCTACTATTGATTCCCTGTAAATTATTCTTCTTTTTACTTATTGTTGCTTTCATTTCTGACTGATTCTATTATGTCATTGATGATCTCACTCATTTTCTTAATAGTCTTACTGAGATCCTTGAGCATTCTTATAGCCATTGTTTTGAACTCTATAGTAGCTTGCTTGGCTCCATTTAATTTAGTTCTTTTTCTGGAGATTTCTTCTGTTCTTTCATTTGTGACATGTTTCTTTGCCTCCACATTTTGGTTGCTTCCTGGTGTTTGTTTCTATGTATTAGGTAGAGCTGCTATGTCTCCTGGAATTGGTAGAGTGGCTTTGTGTAGTAGGTGTCTTATAGGGCCCAATGGCTTAGTCTCCCCAGTCACCTGAGATGGGCCTTCTAAGTACTCCCTTGTGTGTGCTATGCACACTGTCCTGTTGTAGTTGTTATTGATGTAACTGGGAGGAATTGACCCCAAGCCAATCTGCTGTGAGGACCAGCTGCAACTACAGCCAAAGAGCTGCTGTGCTGGAGACACCCTATGAAGCAGGATTTACTTCAGTGTGGCTTTGGTGTTCACTGAGTGCATTCCTTGAGTGTGTCACTAGTGGATGTGGTAGGGTTGTAATCCAGCATGGTCATAGCTGACCACCAGGTGCACTGTCTCTAGGGCCTCCCAAGAGGTATAAAATCAACCTCTGCCTGTGCCATTCCCAGGGCCACCCAGCATGAGCTACACAGCAATCCGTAAATGGCTACTACTTGTGCTGGGCTCCATGGTACCCAGCAGAGGCCAAGCTTGGTACCAATGCAGGCTGCCACTAGTGCCAGGCCTGGGGCCACTTATTGAGAGGTATGGGGCATGTTGAGGCCAGCAGCTGCTTGTTTGAGAGATTTTATGAAAGTCCTAAGCATGAAGCTAGAGAGCCCACTTGCATAGAAAAGCCACTAGAAATGGCTTGGATGACCTTGCAAGTAAGGAGGGGTAGGGTCTCCAGAAATCATCAGGGCAGGGAGAAATGTGTGAGCCAGGTGCTAGAGATTCAAATTTGGTGACTGCCTGCCAGCTCTGTCAGGGGAGGGCTCGCAAAAGAAGCAATGACCTCTGCCAGCCTTTCTGTCTGGGATAAAGCTGCCCTGCCAGCTCTCGGCCTGATTCCAGGCAAGTTAGTTCCTCTTTGAATGTCCCAGGTTTCTTTCAAGCTGCTGCCCAGTGCTGGAGCTCAGAGGGAGCATGTCTAAGTAAGTCCATGCACTGGCCCTTTAAGAGGAGCTGCCTGGGATTCCAGCAGCCACAGCATCCCTCAGCCACACTCCCTGCTGGTTTTTGGAGCTTGAAGTTGTGGGGACTTCTTTTTCCAGCACTGGAACCCTGAGCTGAGGTGCCTGATGTGGGGCTGAGATCCCTTGCTACTCTGGAAGACTTCCAACACCAAGATATCCCTCCCAGTTTTAAACCGCAGCACTGTGTGAGGGACCACAGCCACGTCTCCGTGATTCAGGCTGGATTCCTCCCCATGTCTCTGCCCTTCCTACCCATATCAATGTGCTTCTTCAGTTTCTAGCTGTAGGACTTCTGTTCACCTAGATTTCAGGAGGTTCTGAATAATGGTTGTTCTCTATTTTAGTTGTAGTTTTGATGTGGTTGTGGGAGGTGGTGGGTACCATGATTATCTACTTAACAATCTTGTTGTTTCCCTGCCCTGATGTTTTTTATAGTGACTGCATTATTTATTATTCTGACCAGCAGTATACAAGGGTTTCAATACCTCAACTTCCTCACCGACACTTGTTATTTTCTGTTTGTTTTTTGTTTTGTTTTGTTTTGTTTTATAATGACCATCTTAACAGGTGTAATACTATATCTCATGATTTTGATTCATTTCTCTCTTATAGTTAGTGATGTTGAGGCATATTTTTATTTATTTTTTTTAATTTTTATATCTTTATTGATTTCAGAGAGAGGAATGGAGAGGGAGAGAAAGAGATAGAAACATTAATGATGAGAGAGTCATTGATCAAACCCGCAACCCGGGCATGTGCCCTGACTGGGAATCGAACCCCGATCGCCTGGATCCTAGGTCGACGCTCAACCGCTGAGCCAGGCCCGGCCGGGCAAGGCATATTTTAATTTACCTTTTAGCTATATGTATGTCTTATTTGGAGAAATGTATTCAAGTCCTTTGTCCATATTATAATTGGGATATTTGGGGTTGTTTTGCTTTTCAATTGAGGAGTTATTTGTATATTTTTAATATTAAGCCATTATCACAATATATAGTTTACAAATATTTTTTTATCAACATGTAGGTTACTTTGTCATTCTGTAGACAGATTTCTTTCTACACAGATGATTTTCAGTTTGATATATTCTTACTTTTATATTTTTGCTTTTGCTGCCTGTACTTTCAGTGTCATATTCAAAAAAGTATTGCCACATCCCAATGTCAAGAAGCTTTTACCCTAAACTTTTAAAGTATTTTTACAGTTTCAGGTCTCATATTTAAATCTTATATTTTGAGTTGATTTTTGTGTATGTTGTAAGGTAAGGATCCAATTTCATTCTTTTGTATGTGGATATCCAGTTTTCCTAACATGATTTGTTAAAGAGAATATCCTTTGCTCATTTTGCAATCTGGCTCTTTTGTTGAAGATTATTTGACTGAACATGGATAGGTTTATTTCTGGGCTATTTGCTTCAATTGGTCTATATGTCTATCTGTATGCAAATACAGTTTTGATTACTGTAACTTTGTAATACAGTATATTTTGAAATAAGAATTCATGTGGTCATTAACTTTTTCTTTCTCAAGACTTGTTTGGCTTATCATGATCTTTTATGGTTTCATGTGAATTTTGAGAATTGTTTTTATTTCTGCAAAAAAATTCCAATAGAATTTTGATAAGAATTGCATTGAGTCTGAAAACTTTTTGGGGTAATATCGATATTTTCACAATAATAACTCTTTTCATGCATGAACACAAGATTGTGTCATATCCAAAAAAATCATTGCTAAGACCAATATTGAGGAGATTTTCCCCTATATTTTTTTCTAGGAGTTTTATAGTTTCAAGTTTTCCATTTTAAATTTTAACCTATTTTGAGTTTAATTTGTATATAGTGTAAGATAAGAGCCCAATTTCATTCTTTTGTATGTGGATTTCTAGTTTTTTTAACACGATTAGTTGAAGACACTATCCATTTAAAAATGTACAGCCTTGCCATCTTGTATATAATCATGGCACCTCAAGGTGTCTTTATATTTATTTGTGTTTATTTCAACAATATACTTCATTTGACAATATATATTTTTAATTTTCAGTGTACAACTCTTCATTTGTTTAGTTAAGTGTATTCCTAAGTATTTTATTTTTTTGTGCTATTGTAAATTAGATTAGTTTTTTAATTTCTATTTTGGATTGTTGTTGATAGTGTACAGGAAAGAAACTGATTTGGTATATTGATTTATTATATTACAAATTTGCTAAATTTATTAGTTTTAACAAGTTTTTTATATTAAATTTTAAATTATTATTGAAATACAATATTATTGTAGTTCACATGCACAACATAGTGATTAGACACTTATATACCTTAGAGAGTTCTTTTAAAATCTTTAGGGTTTTCTACATATAAGGTTATGTCAACTGCAAACAGAGAGAATTTTACTTCTTTTCTTTCTCGTTTCAATGCCTTTTTATTTCTTTTTCTTAACTATTTGCCCTGGCTAGGACTTCAAGTACTGTGTTGAAAAGAAGAGATTAAAGTATCCATCCTTGTTCTTTTCTTAGAGGAAAAACTACATTTTTCACCATTGAGCAAGTTAGTTGTGGGCTCTTCATATATGGTCTTTATTAGGTTGATGAAATTTTCTTCTATTATTACTTTGTTCAACTTTTTATTTTTATTTAATTATTTTTAAAAATATATCTTTATTGATATCAGAGAGAGGAAGGGAGAGGAAGAAAGAGATAGAAACATCAATGATGAGAGAGTCATCATTGAACAGTGGCTTTCTGCATGCCCTCTATTGGGGGATCGAGCCCACAACCCAGGCATGGGCCCTGACCAGGAATTAAACAGCGATCACCTGGATCTTAGGTCAATATTCAACCACTGAGCCACACCTGGCTGGGCTATTCAACTTTTTAAAGTGTATTTATCATAAAACTGTGTTGAGTTCTGTCCAATAATTTTTCTGCATCTATTGAGGTGATCATGTGACATCATTCTACTAATATGGAGTATCATATTGATTGATTTTCATATTTGAATAATCTTTAAATTACAGGAATAAATTCCACTTGGCCATCCTTTTAATATGCTATTGAATTATGTTTGCTATTATTTTGTTGAGAATTTTTGCCTTTATATTCATCATGAATATTGGCTTTTAGTTTTCTTTTTTGTAGTGTCTTTATCTGGCTTTGGTATTAGGATAAAGCTGGCCTAATAAAATTATTCTGTGTTCTCTCCTACTCAGTTTTTGGAAGATTTTGAGAAGAATTGACATTAATTCTTCTTTAAATTTTGGTATAATTTACCAGTGAAACAATTAGGTCATGGGTTTTTCTTCTTTGGGTGGTTTTAGATTTTTTTATCTTTAGAGAGGAAGGGAGAGGGAGAGAGAGAGAAACATTGATGTGAGAGAGATTTTAGATTATTGATTCAATCTTGTTACTAATTGTTAGTCTCTTCATATTTTGTATTTTCTCATAATTCTGTCTTGACAGTTTTATATTTCTAGAAATTTATCCATTTTTCTAGATTACTCATTTTTTCTTATATATTGGTTTATAGTAGTCTTATAATCCTTTTTATTTCCATGACATCAGTTTTAATGTCTCCTCTTTCATTTCTGATTTTATTTATTTAACCTTCTCTCTTTTTAATTTTTTTAATATAGTTAAGGCCTTGTCAATATTGCTGATGTTTAAAATTACTTAATTTTGTTAATTTCTTTTATTGTGTTTACCATCCTCAATTTTTTTTATGCTGTGATATTTATTATTATTTTAATGCTGCTATCTTTGGGCTTAGTTTTGTTCTTTTTCTAATTCATTGAAGTATAAAGTTAGATTGCTTATTTGAGATAATTCCTCTTATTTAAAGCAGATGTTTACTGCCATAAACTCCCCTCTTAGAACTCCTTTTGCTGCATCCCATAGTTTTGGTATGTTGACTTTTCTTTTTTTTATTAATCTCAGTTTATTTTGTTTTTGATTTCTTCTTTAACATATTGGTTGTTTAAGAATATGCTGTTTAATTTCCACATATTTGTGAATTTTTGTGTTTTCCTTCTGCTATTGATGTTTAGTTCTATTCCATTGTTGTTGGAAAAGATACTTTCTATGATTCCAATTTTCCTAAATTTAATCAGACTTGTTTTGTGACCTAACATGTAATCTATCTTGAAGAATGTTGCATATGTGATTTTGAAAAATGTATATTCTAATGCTGTTGAATGGAATGTTCTGTGTATATGTATTAGGTCAATTCAGTCTATAGTATTAAGTCTTCTGTGTCTTCATTGATTTTGTGTCTTATTGTCCTATCCACAATCAAAAGTGGGGTATTGAAATCTCCCATTATTGTTGTATGTCTGTTTTTCCAGTTCAGTTTTATCAATGTGTTCTTCATGTATTTGGGGGCCCTGATATTGAGTATACAGTGGTACCTTGGGTTCCGAATGTCTCCATTGACAAACACTTCGGTTTACAAACACAGTAAATCCAGAAGTAAATGCTTTGGCTTCTGAACATGCCTCGGAAGTAAAACATGCCACACAGCTTCTGCTGAGTGCAAGATCCTGAGGTCTAGCTGTTCGCTGTTGATCCCTCAGTTTTTGAAATTTTCAGAACTCAAAAGGTCTTCCGGAATGGATTACATTAGAAAACCAAGGTACCACTGTATATATCCATCTATATGCACATACTCTCACTCTCTCTCCATATATATATTGAGTGTCCATTAATATATTTTATATAGTTATTTTTATACTTTTGTCTTTTATTTTCTATACCAGAATTAAAAGTGAAGTATATACTACATAACATTACAATATTACAGTATTCTGTATTTGTCTATGCATTTAATTTTACTAGTGATATTTATGCTTACATATGTTTTTATGTTGCTGTCTAGTGTTATTTTGTTTCAAGTTGAAAAAAATCTTCTTTTAGCATTTCTTGTAAAGCAGGTCTAGTAGTGATAAACACCCTCAGCATTTGTTTACCTGCAAAAGACTTTATAATTTATGTTTCAAGAATGCTTTTGTCAGATAGAATATTATTGCTTTTTGGATATATCAACCCATTCCTTTGTGGCTTATAAATTTCTGTTAAAGAACATGTTTATAATCTTGTTGGGCTCCCTTGTATGTGACATAGTTCTTTTCATGTTTCTTTAATTTTTAATTTTTTTTTGGTCTTCAACTTTTGACAATTCAATTACAATGCATCTTGGTGTGGACTTTGAGTTTATTTTTGCTGTAATCTGTGGGGCTCTTGGAGCCTGGATGTACATTTCCATCTCCAGATTAGGTAAGTTTTCAGCCATTATTTTTTCCAGTATGTTTCCAATAAGCTTTCTTCCCTTTCTTTTTCTCTTCTCCTCTTTCTGGGGCACCAAAAAAAAAAAAAAAAAAGTATATTTGGTCAAATTGATAGTGTCCCATAAGTTATTTAGTCTTTTTTCACTCTTATATATATATATGTATATGTATATATGTATGTATATATATATGTATATATATATATGGCATATTCTTCTCTCCTCAGTGAGAAGCTGGTAGTTGGAATTTTTCTCCCAATTGCACTGTGTTTAACCAGAGGGAGAGAATGTAGTGATTGGGTAACACACATTTTACTTCTGGCTTTGATGTGCTGGTTTAATGCTGATCTGGGGTATAGGACACTCTCAACTGTTCTATGGATTCCTCATAAAAGGAATTTTTTCATGTATTGTTATTGAAACAATTGTTGTTGTTATTCCCTCAGGGAAATAAGAGTCTAGGTTTCCTACTCTGCAATAGTTTTTTGTTTTGTTTTGTTTTGAGTTCTCATCTGAGGACATTTTTTCCATTGCTTTTTCAGAGAGAGTGGGAAGGATTGAGGAGGGGAGAAAGATAGAGAGAAACAGTGATCTGAGAGAGAGACATTGAATGGTTGCCTTCGACACGCACCCTGACCAGGGCCAGGAATTGTGCCTGCAACTGAGGTATGTGCCCTTGTCCAGAATCTAACCTTGGACCCTTCAGTCTGCAGGCCAATACTCTAACCACTGAGCCAAACCGTCTCAAGCCTATTATGCAATCTTAAGGAAGTCTCCTCCTACAAGTTTTCAAAATTATTTTCATAAGTTGGCACTTAATATCTGACTTTTGTCCCCCTGCAGATGATTGAACACCTTTTTTTTTTTAGTTACTTATTTCATAGCATTTTTATACTTTATACCTTACCTATTAATTTATATCTATAAAATGCTAGTTAACAGGAATTATGTATTATTCATCTCTATGTCTTATGCACCTAGATTATGACATGACCCATGGTTATAATAAATCTTTGATTAGAAAAATAAATTATAATTTACATCACCTTTTCAGCTAAATATGGAAGAATTCTCAACATTTGGTTTCTAAACTCTCTGATAGCAAGTTCCTGTTTGGCCAAATCCTGCTCAGCTACAGTTACTAGATAACTTCAACTTGTCTGCCAATTTCAGCAAAAGAAAATGTTGACCAAAACTGGCAATATATTAAGCCTCCCATCTCTATTACTGAATGTGATGATTTATTATTAATTGCACTATTCAAAGTTTGCTGTCTAGTATGGTTTATGTTCTTGCATGCCCAACAAACTATATTCTCCTAAAAAATCTTTGCCTAGATATGTCCATTACTGTTTTGTTTTTCTGCATTGCTTTTACTATTCTCTGCTTGAGTTAGAGCCCTACACTAAATATAAAAACCTTCATCTATTGACCAATTCCTCACCGTCTCTCTGAATATTTTATCCTCAAATCACTGTGCTACAACTACTGAAAAGAGATTACTTCAAACTAGATTGTAGTCCCTAAAACTATGAAAACATCACCTATTTCACAAATATATACTCAGATTATCATAGTTCCTGGGTGCTATGATTTGTATTTCTATCCATCCATGTGAATGCTTAGCTTCTCCATAATCAAATAAGTCTCATATATTCACACCAGAGCTCAATACATTGTTGGAAATAATCAGCGAAGTCTCCACAATTTTACACATTTCATTAAGTATGGGTAAACTAGTGATCAAATATTAGCAAATTTGAATTAATTTTTGTTGTTTATGTATGAGTATATATCTGTGAATTATCTATTGATCTAAATATCTACCTATCTGGGTAAAGAAAAAAAAATTAAGACAGTGATTGAGCACTGTTTGGAGAGATTAATTATAAATAATAAACTTCCACTCCTCTAGGAATTTAGAGTAACACTACCTATTCAATAATAAATGTCAATACCAACAATATAAAATAGCTCTGTGTGTCTCAAACTTCTACAGATGGGACGTTTAAAATATAAACTAACTTTTTTTGGAAGATAAGTAATAGCAAGTTTAGTTTTATTTTTTTCAAATTGGATATTTAGATTGACAATTTCAATCTTTTCCAGCTTTTTGGAAATGCACTAACACATCTGTACACACCTATCTATATGCATAATGCTATTTGTAGGTTAATTGCCTCATACATTTATCCATCAATTTTTTTTGTTTTGATTAAAATATTTCTTGTTACAACACCAAATTTACAGAGGATTTTCAGTAAAATATATTGTTATTTAAT
The DNA here is from genome assembly GCF_964146895.1 of Miniopterus schreibersii. NCBI lineage: Eukaryota > Metazoa > Chordata > Mammalia > Chiroptera > Miniopteridae > Miniopterus > Miniopterus schreibersii. The sequence continues at coordinate 39,880,347 of NC_138104.1, read as the reverse complement.
AAAGTTAAATTTGATAGTTATAAAAATAATGATAAATAATTATGTAACATAATTTTATAGTTAAAATTATTTATTGTAAATTGTAAGATTGTTCAAAATATGTTCACACTCCCCTTTCCCTCCTACTGTTGGGAGAATATATTTCCCTTCTACGTTGATGTTGATCTTGGATATGTGGCTTACTTGATCAATGGCAAGTGAACAGATGTGATGTACAAATGTCCAATAAATGCTAATAACTGCCACTCCTCATTAGCTTCTGACAGCTGCCTACAAAATAAATGTTCTATGTAATGGATCCTAATTCATTCTGGGCTCCCATATGGGAAAACACATCATTCAAACTTTAGCTTACAGTCAACCGGAATCCAAGCCAAGACAAATTGAGGAGAACTAAACAAAATCATAGACAAACAGAAGATTCAAAATAATAAATAAATATTTGTTTTAGTCGAAGACACTCATAGGTTGCTTATTATTGAAGTAAAATCTGGCTAATTTGCTATGTTTAGAAAACATAATTGATGTGTGCATTTGTAATACTTTGTTTTTTGTAAGTAATAATAATGTAAACAATTACTGCTTAAGCAGTGAATGTATTTTGACTTTTTTCACAGACAAAAAAGTCAAGACAGTAAGCCTTTGCTGTTGCCATTTATTACATGGCTTACCAGTATATCTTGGAGTCTCTGTGGTTTCCCTAATTGGTCTCAAGATGACTGCTATAATTTCAGATTTTGCAACAGCATTCAATGCAGAAGAATGGGAGAAAAGGAACATAACATTTTGGTTTTCCTTTTTGATTGGTAAAGAAAGTGTTTTTTCAAAGATGACTCTGGCAGACTTCATTTTGTGTCCTACTGTTCAGAACTGGAACACATGGCCACAAAAGCCATCATGTAGAATATCGCATTGCCCTGATTAGGCTAGACAAATTGTGACCCATTTCCAAGGACTTTTAAAATGTTTTCCATACAAAATCTGACTTCTGATAGAAGAGAGGCTGTGATGATGAATCTTGGGACCACAACTAACAATGATTTCTACTGTTAATATTGTTTATTGTATCCTTTAATTCTTTCTCTCCCCTTCTGCTGTAATGCCAGAGTAGGGTAATATACATGCTTAACACTATATTTCAAAAATATTTTTTCCTGCTTTAGAAAAATGCCCTGTATTAAGAATAAGACTTAACTAACAGATGTGGCACCGTTAATTGAAACAAGGTAAGCACTGAAGTTAATTGAAGCAAAGAAAGTATGGTGTCAAGGTGAAGTCATCTTCACTTAAAGTTCATATTTAGTGGGCAGCCATGCTAACAACATGGCTAAAGAAAATAAAATTCAGTGTGTCAGATTTAATGATACAGAAAGTAGAGAAAGATCATATTAAAATGCAGTACCGGTACATAGTCTGAGGGAGTTTATGAGCCTTGGGTTTTATTACTCACATTCTCATATATGATTGGATGCTGTATATTATAATGCAATCTTCAGATGTTTAAGGCAAGGTTGTGACACTGCTATAAAATTCTGGTAATGCAAAAGGATTTAGTCTCTGCAATGTAAGTCTTTGTATATGTCATTTTCACACTTTTAAAGATTTTTTTTAATATGTAAAGAGCTTTTATGATGTGAAACATAACCTTTTAATAATACTAAGTATAATCTAAAATTCGATCATACATTTAGCTTCTGAATATTAGCTTAACTTTTTCCTTAGTACGATATTGTTTTGCTCTGAAAATATAAATGCAAGACATTCTTTTAACCATGCAATCTATTCTTGGTTTAGTTAACATCAACTTTCTTAAAATTATTCTGTTACATTGTTCTCCTTTTTAGAACAGCTGGCTTCCTCTTTACTTGGGATATAATAAAAAATATTTATAAATATATTTTTTTAATATGTCAATGCTTTTATTAGTTTTAAGAAAAACTCATCACTTTAATTAAAATCGAAGACATAGCAACAGTTAACTTAGGTCATTCTCCACCTGTGGTATTAATTGGGCTTATTTAAAACTCCTTCTTGAGTTTGGCTTTATTTCCTCCTGCTTTATTAAAATGTAAAAAGGCACACATTTTCCTATAAAATAGTGAGAGAATGAAGAGCAATGTAAGCAGAAAATACTAAATTTGATGTGCTTTCTGAAACAATATCAGGTCCAAGAATAGTCTCAGTAATAGCAACGTAATGTACTTATTATTAGGTATTTGAAAATGTAGACTTCAGTGAACATCACAAAGGACAGAATCAACCTCTCAATGTAATAAGTGACTAAATAAATAAATCACAACAAATAAAGCTGCATTCTAATCCAAGATTAATGTATAACATTTCAATAAGGAATTATGGATCATAGGTGGCGACTGACTAAACTAAACCTCTGGGTTTATTAAAATATTTGATAAAAATTTTAAAATGTGAACTATAGAGGAATAAAGATTAATTGACCATTTTAATTAAGCTATAAAAACATAAGTAGACACAGCAGACTTTAAAATATTATGAAGTACTATCAGCATTAATCTCAATTTGTAACGTACCACTTTGAAACAAAATAGCTTGTTTTTCCAGTTGTAGGTGCTTTTTTATATGTATATAAAATGTTAAGTTACTTAATGGAAGTAGAAGAATCAAGGCCTTAGTAAGTAAAGGATTAAGTAGGTTTTTTAAAAATATACGTTTTTATTTGTTTTTAGAGAGAGAAGAAGGGAGAGAGAGACAAATAACAATCCATATGCACCCAGACCAGGGATCAAACCCACAACCTGGGCATGTGCCCTGACCAGGAATGGAACTGGCAACTTTTTGGTGCATGGGACATATGCTCAGCCAACTGAGCCACACTTGCCAAGGCAGGATTAGGTAGGATTTTTTTGTTTTTTTAATATTTTTTATTGTTTTCAGAGAGAGGAAGGGGGAGAGAGAGAGAGAGAGAGAGAGAGAGAGAGAGAAACATCAATGATGAGAGAGAGTCATTGATCGACTGCCTCCTTTATGCCCCCTGCTGAGGTTTGAGCCCAAAACCTGGGCATGTGCCCTGACCAGGAATCAAACCCCAATCTCTTGTATCATAGATCTATGCTCAACCACTGAGCCACGTTTGTTGGGTTGGATTAAGTAGTTTTTGATGAATTAAATAACAGGATATAAATATCAAAAGCCAATAGTTTTAAATTTATTGTGCTACTCCTTTTTTTTCCATTCAGTAAGAAAAAAACTACCATTAAACTGCAATCACATTTTTCACATCTTTCAATAAACATTACAGGGAAATTGTATTTTTTTTTTTTTTTTACTTTTTAACTTTCTTAATGATATATTATGCCTTATTTTTTAAAAATATAAGAGAAAACCAGTAAAATACCCCTAGGTATCATTTAATAATAGATAATAAAAGTAAAGATAGAATGCTGTCTTTAAAGAAAGAAATGCAGTTCTTTCCGACTATAGTCATTCATAAAAGAGGGAAGACTATATGTTGAAAAAAATTAATCATGTCAAGACAGCAAGTTGAAAGATAAAGACAAAATTGATAAAGAACTATTGTATTTCTCCTAAAATTTATAGCAATTGTGGCCAGCTACTTATAATCTGGTTTGTAAAATATATTAGTGTGGTAGTCTATGAGAAGACCTGGTAAAAGATCATTTGAATATCCTGGATGTATTCAAAGTTATAAGAAGTAATGACTTGCTTCCTGTGGTGCTGAAAATAAGTGAGGTCTTTGTAGGGTAAGCACTTACTTGTTATAACAACTTGTAGATAACTGGAAAGATTCATGAATACTAGAAAAAGAAGTTTGGAGAAGGTCAAAGTCTAGAAATTATACATTTATTCTTTATAATTTATAAAAGCACAATAATTTTTCAAACATTTGGAAAACCATGAGTTTTCTAGCAAAGATTCATATGTTTAAGTTTTATGATTGAGTAAAATTAAACCCTTTCTAAACTACAACATTAAGCTTGGGATATTAAGGAGAAATCTCCTTATAGAAACCTCTCTCCATACAAGAAGGTTAATTCAGAGATAAGAACTTAGAATGAACAAAATGGCAATTGTAGTATAAAGCATAAACTTGATTTAGAATCAATGCTTTTATGAAGTCATAATTAGTAATTAGTTTTGAGGTAAATGAAAACCCAAAATATAAAGACATACACAAACACACATGCATGCACTTCCTTGCACATAAATCCCAAATAGATTGCAAAAGAAACCAAACTTTAAGGACTCTATGGAGTGAAAAGGCAATTAGAAATAATTTAGACAATTATGCCCAAACTAAAAGATTCAACAGAAATTAACCTTTCTAGACTTGTTATCTGTAAAAGTAAGATGTTAGACTAGATAATTTTCAAGGTTCCTTATAGTAATAAGTTGTTGTGAGTCTGTTAGAGACAAACAGCATTTTAGATGACCGGTACAGAGAACAGCAGAGAACTGTTTAAAATATTCAAGTAGGATAAGAATTACTTAATGGAAAGTCATTTCATTTCTCACTGACTATATTATCTTCTGCAAATACCACCTCAAACAAAACTCTTTTATTAAGGAAGGATATATATCATATTAGAGACCATTGCTGATATGTTGATGTTATGTTTGAGCTACATTAGTAGCAGAAAGGCAATGGGAGAGATTACAAAGAAATAAATGTTTTGCAAGATGGGGAAAAAGAAGGAAAGTCAAATACACTTTTAATTTATGAGCCTTGATCTTGAGAAAGTTATATTAGCAATGATTAAATTGGGTGAGACAAGAATGGGATTAGTATTGAAATGGAAGATGACTACTTCATTTTTAGTCAAATGAGTTTAAGAAACATCCAATGAACAATCATATAATAGGAGCTTGGTAGAAATATTAAAGATGAATTCTGGCTCAGTGGTTGAGCGTCGACCTAGGATCCAGGCGATCGGGGTTTGATTCCTGGTCGGGGCACATGCCCGGGTTGTGGGCTCGATCAATGGCTCTCTCATCATTGATGTTTCTCTCCCTCTCTCCCTTTCCTTTCCTCTCTCTGAAGTCAATAAAGATATATTTAAAAAAAAAAAAAGATGAATTCTGGTTTATACTACAATCTTTCTAAGGGCAAAGACCCTGTCTACTTTATCTTTGTTTTATCTCAAAGGCATATAAGCAGAAAACTCTGGCAGAGAACCTGGTACATAATAGATTCCCAATAAATACATGCTGAATAGAAGATTAATATATAAGCACTTGTGTAGATAAAGTAATAATAAAAATAAGTAATCTGAGAAAAATATAGAAAAAAACCTGATTTTGATAGGAATCTAGATTTAAGAACAGAAAGAATAGAAACAAATGAAGTCAGAAAATATTATACAAGAAAAAAGAGAAGAACCAGGATTATAGTGTCATAACTGCCAATGGCTTAGTGTTTCAATAGTATAATTTCCAGAATATTTCAGGTTTCAGATATATAAAGGAAACTCTACACAACATTTCAACTGTAACAGTGCAATAATCTTCCTCACTTAATCAGGAATTTATCTGTTCATCAACCTTGATGCATAATCTCAATTATGTTTAAAAATAACCCAAGTACAACTTCCAATATTTTCATTACTACTCAGCTTAGTCCTATCTTGTCTATTCTATTTTTGTTCAAGCTTTTAAAAAAAACTCGTTAGACCCTTTAGAGACCTCATTATATTATATATAAACTTCATTATATACTTATTTTTCCATAGATTATTCAATATCCTTACCTCAACTGTATTTTTTACAAAATGACACATCTTACCCCAAATCAACTATGCCTTCTCCTACTCACCATAAAGCATTGTAAAAGACATAGTTGGCTCACTTTTTCTCCTATAGTTCTGCTTGCACAAAATATGTGCTCAGAAATCTGAAAAAAATCACTGACAACACTTTCTTCTTGTGACATCCATGGTATTAATTTACACTTTCTAATCTTTTCCAGACTCATCACACTTTTACTCATTTCCAAGATAAAAATCTTCCTCAAAATATTCATCACATGAATCAAAGATTTCCTCTTTTCTCAATCTATTACCATCAGCCAAGATGACTTTGACTTCTACATTGGTGACTCTTTAAAAGTACTAAATTCATATATTTGTATCTCAGTTCTCATTAAATTGATCCTCAAAATATTTTTAACCAACTGGTATGCCCACAAAGTATATATGTATATTTTAAAATATATCTTTGTTGATTTCAGAGACAGGGAGGGAGAGAGAGAGAGATAAAAACATCAATGATGAGAGAGTCATCATCGATCGGCTGTCTCCTGCACGCCCCTGACTGGGAATGGAGCCCACAACCTGGGCATGTGCTCTGACTGGGAATCTAACCTCAATCTCCTGGATCCTAGGTTGATGTACAACCACTAAGCCATGCCAGGCCGGGCCACATAGTATATTTAAAAGAATGTTTCAACCTTGGTTTCTTTCTAACTACCACTTTTTTACCTTCAGCTTATTATCACCTGTTCACATTTTTAGGGACTACTGTTTGTTTGTACTGTTACTTCCACCCCCTTAACTATGTCTGTTTAAAAGTTTATTAACCTCATTCCCCTTTCTCTTGACTTACTATTTTATTCTGCTTTTTCTTGCAAATTATGTAGTAAGTGGTTCACAAAAATAAATGTTTATTTGCCACATTATCTGTGGGTTTGGAGTTGGCTACAATTCCTCTCAATATGTCTTCTTTATTCTGGAATCCAGAATGAAAGAGAAACCCTTACCTATAACATGAAGATTTTATGGTAGAGGAAAAAGAGCAGTTATAGAACCACATTCTGGTTCTTAAGAAACTTGTACCCAGAGGTTTTAAGTTCCATTTCATTGCTCAAAGTAAGTCATAAGCAAAAGTATATCATCAATGATGCAAGGACTTATACACTGCTCCCTCAATGAGGGTCAAAGTGGTGATATATACCCCTCTGATGAAGAATGATACCAAACAATAAATATACACTTTAGAAGACTTGCCAACATAAATTTCTATTGCCAATAAAAACTATGATATTTTCGTTGAAACTGTATACAACTCTTGCCACATTAAATAATCCAAGCTCCAAAATAGAATTCTCTCATCATCCATAATCCTTGCTTTGATTTCTTGAATGATAAACATCACTAAAGAAAGCCACAAAGCCATGCTGTGTGGGTCCACTTGACAATAAGGTTATGCACTCCATCATTCTTTATTGCTTAGTATATTCCTATATAGTTCTTATTTCCACTACCCCCCACTCTTGCTGTGTGAAATATTTACCATATCATTTAATTTCCAAATCACAGTCCTTGTAATTTCATTTTTACCAGATAGCTTTGACTGTTTTAAAGATTTTTTTTTCAACGGCCTTTTTAATACCCTCTTGCAACGTTGAATGTTCTTTGAAACATATTTTATATCTGTGTCTTTCTAACACTCTGATCATGAGTTTCTTCAGTGTCTGACCCCATTCCATTAGTGTGCTTAATACTATATGGGATTTGGCCTGGTCATGTATGGCTCAGTGGTTGAACATTGACCTAAAATCCGGGAGATCACGGTTTGATTCCCGGGTAGGGCATGTGCCCTGGTTGTGCCTTGGTTGTGGGCTCAATCCCCAGCAGGGGGCATGCAGGGAGCATGCAGGAGGCAGCTGATCAATGATGACTATTTCATCATTGATATTTCAATCTCTTTTTCTCCCTCTCCTTTCCTCCTTCTGAGATCAATAGGGATGTATTAAAAAAAAAAAAAAAACACCCATAACTATATGGGATTTGGAATCCAACAAAGTTAGGTTGGAATTATGACTATCCTCATTTTGGTCAAGATGGCAGGGGAGGTAAACACTGTACACCCCTTCTCATACAACCATATCAAAATTACAACTAAATTACAGAACAAAAATTATTCAGAAATACATGAAATAGCGCTGAATGGAAGTTCTACAACTAAGGATATAAAGAAGAAGCCATACTGAGACCGGAAGGAAGGGTGGAGTCACTGAATGAGCTGGTCCCACACCAACGTGTGTCAGGTAAAAATTGGGAGAGATATCTTGGCTGTGGAGGCCCTCACTAAAGAGCCATGGGTCCCAGCTCCACACCAGGCCCACCAACCCAGGGTTCCAGTGTCAAGAAGAGAAGTCCCAATAACTTACAGCTATAAAAACTACTAGTGTTTGTGCCTGACTGAGATGAAGTGTTGCTGGAATCCCAGGCATTCCTGTTAAAGTGCCTGCACACATACTTGAACTCATTCCCTCTGAGATACAGTGCTGGGACAGCAGCTTGCAAGGAACCAGAGACATAAAGGGAGGTACTGAATTGTCCAGCATCAGGGCGAGAGCTAGAGGGACAGCTTTCTTCCAGACAGAAGTGTGGAAGAGGCCATTGTTCCTTTGATCTGCTTTATCCCAACCCCACAGAACTGGCAGGCAGATGTGCCATATTTGAGACTCCATCAAACTGACTCACACTTTCTGCCCCATCTTGATTCTCTGAAGCCCTACCCTACCTAATTTTGGGGCACACCCAAGCTGTTTCCAGTGGCTTTCCATATAAATGACCTGTCTTGGTTCATGCTTCAGACTTTCTTAAAATCACTCATATAAGCAGCATCTGGTCCCAGTGAGCCCCATACTTCTCACTTTTTGCTAAATGGCCTCAGGCTTGGCATTAGCAGCAGCTAGCTATGGTACACAGCTTGGCCTCATCTGTGCACCTTTAAACCCAGCTCAAGTAGCAGCCATCTACAGATTGCTTTTTGGCTTATTCTGGGTGACCCTGGGCAGAACAGAGGTGGTGACTGACCTTGGCCTACACCTCCAGGGAGATCCCAGAACCAGAGCACTCAGTGAACAGCTTCAGACCATGTCAAAGCACCAACACCCAACCACCTTGAGAAGCAACACATTCAAGTGGCAGACTCACCAGGCACCAGGGCCCCACTGAAGTAAGTCCTGCTCTGTGGGATGAACCCCTGCACAGCTAATGCTCCCCAGTGGTTGCAGCTGATTGGTCTGGGTGTAAATACCTCCCATTGACATGCTAACAGCAATCAAAGCTCAAACACATTGGGAGGCTGTACACAGCCCACATGGGAGGCACACCTTTAATGCCGAGCATGGGTGACCAGGTTGACTGTGCTGCTGGACCTTACATGACACCTACTTCTTAAGGCCACTTTACCAAAGCCAGGAGACATAGCAGCTATACCTAATACATAAAAACAAATACAAGGAGGCAGCCAAAATGAGGAGACAAAGAAACATGTCCCAAATGAAAGGAGAGAACAAAACTCCAGAGAAAGAACTAAACAAAATGGAAACAAGAAATCTACTAGATGCAGAGCTCAAAACACTGGTTATAAAGATGCTCAATGAACCTAGGGGAAGAGTAAAAAAACTTAATAAGAATTTCAACATAGAAATAGAAAACATAGAAACAAAACTAGAAAACATAAAAAGAATCAGTCAGAAATGAAGAATATATTAACTGAAACAGTATATTAACGGAATCAACAGTGGAGTAGATGAAGCAGAGGATCAAATCAGAGATTTGGAATATAAGAAAGCAGGAAACATCCAATCAGAACAGCATTAAAAAAAGAAAGAATTCATAAAAATGACTATAATATAAAGACCCTCTGGGACAACTTCAAGTGTAACAATATCCACATCATGAGAATGGCAGAAGGAGAAGAGATAGAGGAAGACATTGAAAAGTATGTAAAAAAATTTAATGACAGAAAACTTCCCTAACCCAGTAAAGAAAATAGACATACAAGTCCAGGAAGTGCAGAGAGTCCCAAACAAGGTGAATGCAAGCAGACCCACACCAAGACACATCATAATTAAACTGAAAAATGTAAAGACAAAGAGAAAATCTTAAAAGCAGCAAGTGAAGCAGTTAGTTACCTACAAGGGAGTTCCCATAAGACTGTCAGCTGATTTCTCAACAGGAACTTTTGCAGGCTAGAAGGGATAGGCATAAAATATTAAAAGTGATGAAAATCAAGGATCTACAATCAAGATTACTGTACTCAACAAAACTATAATTTAGAATCAAAGGACAGATAAAGAGCTTCCCAGACAAGAAAAAGCTAAAGGAGTGCATCACCACAAAAATTTAATAATAGTAAAAATAGAAGATAAAAATATAAACAATGAAATTGCAACAAATACATATCTCTCAACAATTGAATCTAAAAAACAGAAAACAAACAAAGAAACAAGCAGAACAGAAACAGACTCATAGATACAGAGTATATTTTGATGGTTTCCAGATGGGCAGGGGTTTGGGGAGATGGGTGAAAAAGGTGAAGGGATTAAGAAGTACAAGTTGGTAGTCACAAAACAGTCATAGGGATATAAAGTATAAGGAATATAGTCAATAAAATTCTAATAACTATGTATGAGATCAGATGGGAGCAAGATTTATCTGATCTCTTAGTAAGTTATGTAATGTCAAATCACTGAGTTGTACACCTGAAAATAATATAATAATATATGTCAACTGTAATTGGAAAAAAAAAATTTAATGACTTTTAAAAACTGTGGCCATCCTCAATAGAGAAGTATTAATACTTTATAGAAGTAATGTGAGAATTAAGTGAGACAATATTAAAACTTAACACAAAATAGGTATGATATTTAAATTTCTGTCCTTTTTTTGCTCAGTATATATTAGTTTCCATTTGTTCTCTGTTGCCAAAAAAATTTCTATATTTTATATAGTCTTTCTCACTGGACTATGAGGTACTTGAGGACAGTGTGTATTATTTGTAGCTGTAGATATGATGGAGTTATACAAGTCCTGAGATATACAATGCACTCAATAAGTCCATGATAAATAAATGGGTAAATGAATGGTTGAGAAGTGTTTTAATTTCTAGTATTGAGTACTCTAAGTAGTCTTTCCATCTTCCTCTGAGTATATCATCCATACATATCTTTTTACTTTTTTTTATTTCTATTGTTTACATCTCTTTTCCAACAGACATTTTCCTTAATTTATGTTTGATTGATTATAAAATGTGGCTGCAGTGCTTCACATTTTTTTGTTTCAGATCCCTTATAGAATAAGACCATTTAGCTCTTCCAATCAAGAGATAGAGTCTTTCTACTCCTTCCTTAAATTTGAGGTGTACTTGTGACTTGCTTTGGCAAAAATAATGCCACAGAAAAATCTGAGTTTCTGTTTTGAGTGTATGCCTCCAAAGGCTTTGAACTTTCACTTATTGCCTTCTGATCCTGTCCAGCTACCATTAGAACAATCCATTAATAGGCTGTTAAATGAAAAGAAATACATGCTCCAATCACCCCTACTGTCCCAGACAACAGCCAGTCAGCTGTAAAACATGAAGATAAGGTCATTCTAGACTAGCCAGCTCCCTGATGATCTGTCAACTCATTCTCTTTTACCTTTTTATATAATTTGGCACTGTTGAATATGTGCAAATCAATGCAATGTCTACAAGTTGGAGAAAGTAGAGAACACATTACTTGTGTATTTCTACCTGTTTTACACAATTTATCTCCTTTGATAGAACCATATTCTCATTTAAGCAAAATTTGTTTCATTTAATAAGTGAGAAAACTAAATAGCAACACTGAAGTAAAAAAAAAAAGATTGAGCAATTTTCTTAAAGCCACATACATAATATAAATTAAGCCTAGTTCTACCAATATATAAAAATCCCTCAGACTAAGATTACAGGTAAAAAATGACTGTTAAGTGGATTCTCTATTATATATAAAAATAATTTTTTTAAAAATAGATTGTTCTTGACCCAGGACTTAGAAAAGCAGAACTTGGTGCACATCTTAGTCCTTTCCAAATGCACTGAGCTCCAGTAGAGGGAACTACAAGCTGTAGAGTGCAGAAAACTTCAAACAGGGTACTCAAGGCCAGTCACAAACATCTGATATTGGCCTACACCAGAGACCATCCAAAAGCCTGGGAGTCCTAGGAGACCTACCTAATACATAGAAATAAATCCAATGGGCAGCCAAAATGAGAAAGCAAAAAACAAGCTCCAGATGAAAGAACAAAATAATTCTCCAGAAGAACTAAATGGAATGGAGTTAAGCAACCTATCAGATATAGAGTTCAGAATACTGAATGTAAGAATGCTCAACAGCATAAGAAAAGAAATGAAAACTATCAAGGAAATTAAGAATGACATTGGAAGAAATATTAAAAAAAATTGGAAGAAATAAACAGAAAATTAGGGGAAGCTGAGGATCAGATCAACAAATTAGAAGACAGTGTAGAAAAAAATCAATCAGAAAATCAAAAACAAAAAACAGGAGGACAATTTAAAGGAGATGAGGAACAACGGAAGATAACAATATTTGCATCATAGAAATGCCAGAAGAGGAAGAGAAAAAGCAAGGGATAGAGAGTCTGTTTGAAAAAATAATGGCAGAAAACTTCTTTAAGTTGGTGAACTAAAATGTCACACAAGTTCAGGAGGCAGAGAGTCTCAAGCAAGAAGGACCCAAAGAGGCCCATTCCCATGCTCAGCATAATTAAAAGGGCAAAAATTAAAGACAGAGAATCTTAAAGGCAGCAAGATAAAAGCAATCTGTTACCTACAAAGGAGCTCCCATAAGGCTGTCATCTGATTTCTCATCAGAAACTCTACAAGCCAAAAGGGAACAGCATGAAGTATTCAAGGTAATGCAAAACAAGGATCTGAAACCTAGGTTACTCTATCCAACAAGGCTATCATTCAAAATAGATGGCAAAATAAAGAGCTTCTCAAACAAACAAACAAAAATGCTAAGGAGTTTATCACCACCAAACAAGCATTGTAGGAAGTGTTAAAGGGGTTGCTGTAATAAGAAGTTGAAATAGAGAGAATGAGAAACATAGGCATAAAGAAATAAAATGGTGAACAGAGGAAGAAGTTGGTGGCACCCTAACAAGAAGCAGTGTGCCCTTCCTCCAGTCACAGACTAGATTTACACCTAAAATGCTGTGTAGACACCTTGGAAAAACAAGAGAAATATACCTGAATGGACACATTTCAAGTAAGCAGCAGTGAAGAATCATTGTAGTGTCTGATAAAATGGGGGGTGTAGAAAGGGAGATTCCTCCCTGAACCCAGTGCTCTGCTGCAAGACCTGTGGGTTAGAGGCTGCAAAGCTCCCTCCCCTTGGGAGTGTGGACTGGAATCCAAAAACAGGGATCTCAAACCCGGAGAGGAGAAGGGAAGGACAGCCTGTGAACTGCTGGGCAGAGGGAGCCAGGGAAACAGTTTGCCTGGGAGGAGGGGGCCACGCCTTCCCAGTGAAACAACACACCTCATGCCAGCAGAGTGGGCAGGAGAGATTCACCCTGAGTGCTGACTACAGGAAAGGCTGGCCTGCAGTGTATGTCTTCGGAATACAAAGAGGAGAGAAGGATGCACTCAGCATAGACCTAAAGAGACCCTTTGGTTTCCTGTAAGGCATTGTGTTGAACCCCTAGAAGCATTTGAAATGTGTGCAGTGGGGAAGGGGAAGAGAGCCCTACTGCCACCAGAGAGAAGGAATGGAGCTGCCAGTTGGATGCAAGGTACATTTTTGTCCTGCTCTGAAGAGAGGTGAGATAGCATACACAGAGCTGACCCAGCTTTACTGAGATCAGCTGTGAAAAAGACCTGAGCAAGGCTGACCTTGTAACCCCTCCTGCTTGGGTCAGGGGTGCAAGGGTACCAGAGCCTCACAAAGTAGGCTCTCTGCCTCTTTAGTGTTTTGTGTATTTTTGCTTGCTGAACGAGCTCCCACCTTCCTGGCTTATATTGGGAAGACAGACCAGTGAAACCTGGGATTTATTGTGGAGAGTTTGAACTGAGTGCCCTATGAGATCAGCCAACCAGAACTGGGAAAGGAGAGGCAGAGCACACCTAATTCTCCCTCAAGCTAGAAGTACCACCTCCAAAGGAAAGGGGCTGTCTCAGCTCACTGAAGTCCCAGATATACCCAGCAGGGCACATTTCTGAGGGGGAAGAGAGAACATCTCACAGGAAGGCATTACAAAAGTAAGACTCTCAGGGACTACTGTTTGGGAACTGGAGGAAAAACTTAAAACCCCTTCTTAGGGCTGGGCAGGCAACTTGCTCACCAGAGTCTCTTTTGATCAATATCACTGGGCCCAGGATGCTGAAACTGCCCATACAGAAAAGGCAACAAACTGAATTCAATCCCAACCTACAGCGGCCATTGTAAGGGGAACTAGAATTGGAGGATATGATAGAAACAGAGAAACTGGCTTTGAAGCAGAGACTAAAATCCCCAGAGTGCTTAACATCAAAATCTCTAAATAAGGAAAGCAATAACCTGAGCAACACTAGCCAGCTTGCAGTCTAAAGACTCTCTTCAGAAGACTCTGGAGTAAGACCAGGCAACCACAAGGGGGAGGGAAAATAGCTGACAGGTGGAGCTGGTCTCCAGAGAACCTCAGAGAAGCCAACTACATAAGGGTACCAGAGCGAAGCCTTGACAGCTCCTGACATTGGCTGAAACACAAGTACCAACCAGGATAACCAAAATCAGCATACTAAACAGTGAGCTGCCCAGATGAAATTCACCTGTTTTTTGTGGGGGGGTTTTTTTAGAAAAAAGGAAAAAAAAAATTCTTTTTAATTTTTTTACTTAATTTTTAAATTTCTTAATTATTTTTGGATTTGTTTTGTCTTTCTCTGTTTTTTTTTAATTATTATTTCGTTTTATTTATTTTTTTGTTTTTTGTTTTTTTGTTCTATTATCAAGAGTTTCTCGATATTCTCTGCTTTATAGCTGGGATATTATCATTATAATCAAGAAGTTTATGGCTTTTGTCTATTTTTTCCTCCATATCTCTCATTGGCTTCCTTACCTGCCCTTGCTTGACTACTCTCTTCTTATTCCTTTGGCATAACTTTCTTTTTTTTCTCTTTTTCTCCCCCTATTATTCTGTCTTCCTGTCCTTTTGTTTGTTTGTGTTTGTCTTTTCATCTTTCTTTATTTTTCTTTCCTTTTTCAACCATTTTCCTATTCCTACTCTCTACCCTTATTTTTTTCTTGCCCTTCTTCCCTTTCAGTATCTTTTCCCTGCCCCTTTTATCTCCGAGGAGCCTCTCTATTTTTTTATTTTATTTTTTATTTTATTTTACTATTAGCAATAATATTCATTTCTCTCTTTCTTTTTTTGCTTTAGTATTAGTGTTCTTGCTTTGCTCTCCCAATTCTGCTTTCTCTTGGGATATTTTCATTGAGACTGTTGAGATATTTTGTAAGTTCCTGTTGGTTTTCTGGAAGCAGAATACACATTCTTCTCAAGTGCATATTTAACATTCTCAAAAATAGATCACATGATGGGGCACAAGGCAACTCTCTACAAGTTCATGGAGTTTGAAATCATATCAAGCATCTTCTCAGATCCCAATGGCATGAAACTAGAAATCAACCACTATAAAAAAAACTCAAAAATATTCAAACACTGGGAGGCTAAAAAACCCTTTATTAAACAATGAATGGGTTACCAATGACATCAAGGAAGAAAAAAAACTTCTTGGAAAAAAATGAAAATGACAACAATCCAAAATCCATGGGACCCAGCAAAAGCAGTCCTGAGAGGAAAGTTCATAACAGTACAAGCATACCTCAAGAAACAAGACAACCTCTAATAAACCATCTAACACAACTAAGAGAATTAGAAAGAGAACAGCAAAAAAAGCCACAATGAAGTAGAAGAAAGGAAATAATAATGATCAGAGCAGAAGTGAATGACATAGAGACTAAAAAAATACAAAAGATCAATGAAACCAAGAGCTGGTTCTTTGAAAAGATAAATAAGATTGATGCACCCAGACCCACCAAGAAACAAAGAGAAAGGACGCAAATAAATAAAATCAGAAATGAAAGAAGAGATATAAAAACCGACCCAACAGAAATACAAAGAATTATAAGACAATACTATGAGCAACTATATTCCAACTAACTGGACAACTGTGAAATAGAAAAGTTTTAGAAACATACAATATTCCAAAGCTGAATCAGGAAGTATCAGAACACCTGAATAGGCCAATAACAACTAATAAAAGTGAAGCAGTAATCAAAAAACTACCAGCAAACAAAAGTTTGGGACCAGATGGATTTAGAGGAGAGTTTTACCAAACATTCAAAGAAGAATTAACACCTATTCTCCATGAACTATTTCAGAAAAGTCAAGAGGAGGGAAAACTCCCAAGATCTTTTTATGAAGCGAGCATTATCCTAATCTCAAAACCAGATAAAGACAATACAAGGAAATAAAATTACAAGCTAATATCACTGATCAATATAGATGCTAAAATCCTCAACAAAATACTAGCAAACTGGATCCAGCAATACATTAAATAGATCATACATCACAACCAAATAGGATTCATTCCAGAGATGCAAGGTTGGTATAATATTCACAAATCAATAAATGTGATACATCATACCAAAAAAAATGGACAGAAATCATATAATGTTATTAGTATATGCAGAAAAAGCATTCTGCAATATCTAGAACCCATTTCTGATAAAAACTCTCAGCGAAGTGGAAATTGAGGGAACATTCTTGAATATAAAACAGGCCATATGCTACAAACCTACAGTCAACATCATATTCAAAGATCAAAAAGTAAACAATTTCCCTTAAAAGAGGAATAAGATAAGGTTGTCCACTATCACCACTCTTATTCAACATGGTACTGGAAGTCCTTGCCACAGCCGTCAAACAGGAAATAAACATAAAAGGTATCCAAATTGGAAAGTAGGAAGTAAAACTGGCATTATTTGCAGATGACATGATATTGTACATGTAAAACCTAAAGACTCCACCAAGGTACTAC
Organism: Miniopterus schreibersii; assembly: GCF_964146895.1. Lineage (NCBI taxonomy): Eukaryota > Metazoa > Chordata > Mammalia > Chiroptera > Miniopteridae > Miniopterus > Miniopterus schreibersii. The sequence goes on along the minus strand of NC_138104.1, from coordinate 39,863,493 downwards.
TACATTTGATAAATGAATTCAAGAAGGTAGCTGGATACAAAAGTAACATCCAAAAATCAACTGTATTTTTATACACCAACAATGAAATCTCAGAAAGAGAAACAAAAAACAATACCATTTACCATTGCAACTAAAAAAAATAAGATATCTAGGAATAAACTTAACCAAGGATGTAACAGACCTGTACTCAGAAAACTGCAGGTCACTGAAAAAAGAAATAGAGGAAGATATAAACAAGTGGAAGAATATACCATGTTTATGGATTGGATGAATTAATACCATTAAAATGTACATACTACCCAAAGCAATCTATAGATTCAATGCAATTTCTACTAAAATTCCAAAAGCATATTTCACAGAGCTAGAAGAAATATTCCAAAAATTTATATGAAACCAAAAAAGACCCTGAATAGCTTCAGCAATCTTGAGAAAGAAGAATTTAGTTGGAGAGATCACTTTACCAGATATCAAACTATACTACAAAGCCACTGTAATCAAAACAGATTGGTATTGGTACAACAACAGACATATAGATCAATGGAACAGAACAGAGACCCCAGAAATACACCCAAGATATTAAGGTCAGTTAATATTTGACAAAGGGGGCAAGAGCATACAATAGAGTAAAGGCAGTCTCTTTAATAAAGGGTGTGGCAAAAATTGCACAGGTACATGCAAAAAAAAAAAAAAATGAAACTAGATCACCAACTTACTCCATATCAAAGAATAAATTCAAAATGGATAAAAGACTTAAATGTATGTTGTGCAACCACAAAAGTGCTGGAAGGAAACATAAGCAGTAAAGTCACAGACATCTCACATAGGGGAAATCACCAATACATCTCCTAGGGCAACAGAAACAAAAGGGGGGAAAAATGTGACTACATCAAACTAAAAAGCCTCTGCACAGCAAAAGAAATTAGGCTCAAAATACAAAGGAACCCAACAATATGGGATAATATATTTGCCAAGGATGCATCTGATAAGGGGCTATTCTCCAAAGTATACAAAGAACTCATCTAAGTCAGCAAGAGTGAGACAAACAATCCAGTGAAAAAATGAGCAAAGAATCTGAATAGACACTTCTCCAAAGAGGACATACAGATGGCCAAGAGACATCTGAAAAATGCTCAATGTCGATAATCATCAGAAAGATGCAAATTAAAACCACAATGAGGTATCACTTCACACCTGTCAGAATGGCTTCCATCAACAAATCAACAGTTGACATGCGCCGGTGAGGATGTGGAGAAAGGGAAATCCTGTTACACTGCTGGTGGGAATTCAGACTGGCGCAGCCACTATGGAAAACATCATGGAAGTTCCTCAAAAAATTAAAAGTGGAATTGCCTTTTGACCTAGTGAACCCACTCCTAGGAATATATCCTAAGAATCCTGAAACACTAATCAGAAAGAATAGATGCTCCCATATGTTCATAGTACCACAATTTACAATAGCTAAGATTGTAAATGGAAACAGCCCAACCAAGTGCCCATCAGCAGATGAGTGGATAAAAAACCTGTGGGACATTTATACCAGAGAATATGGTGCAGCTGTAAAGAAGAGGGATCTCATATCCTTTGGGACAGCATAGATGGACCTGGGGAATATTATGCTATGAGAAATAAGCCAGGCAGAGAAAGACAAATATCACATGATCTCACTTGTATGTGGAATCTAAAGAACATAACACACTGATGAGCAAAATAGATTCACTGACATGGAAGCATAGATCAGACTGACGAATCTCAGAGGGAATGCCGTGTTGAGTGGGTGCGTGGGGTTAGATTAACCAAAGAATTTATATGCAGGTATCCATAACCCATGGACACAGACAATTGTGTGGTTAAGGCCTGGGGAGGGGAGTAAATGTGAGGTGGATGGGTCAATTGGGGTAAAAAGGGACATCTGTAATATTTTCAACAATAAAGATAAATTTAATAAATGAATGAATGAATAAATAAATAAAAATAAATAAATAAAAATAAATAAATAAATAAATAAATAAATAAATAAATAAATAAATAAATAAAATGGCGGTATGTAGGTATGTATCAATAATAACCTTAAATATAAATGGATTAAATGTTGCAATCAAAACACATCGGTTAGCTGAATGGTTAAGAAAACAAGACCCAAGTATATGCTGTCTACCAGAGACCCATCTCAGAACAAAAAACTCACATAAGCTGGAATAAGAAAAAAAACTTCTGGAGGACTTTAAGGGAGAGATTGACTGCAATACAGTCATAGTAGTGGACTTTAACACTCCACTGACTTTACTGGAAAATCTTCAAGAAAAAAAATCAGCAAGGAAATGGTGACTCAAAATGACACACTAGATTAGATGGATTTAATTTACATTTATAGAACATTTCACCCCAAAGCTGCAGAATATACATTCTCCTCAAGTGCCCATGGGAAACTGTCAAACATAAACCACATGTTAGGACACAAAACAAGTCTCTGCAAATTAAAAAATATTGAAATCATATCAAGCATTTTCTGAGACATTTACATTATGGAAACTATGCAGCTGTAAAAAAGGTGGATCCCTTACCCTTCGAGACAGCATGGTGGGACCTGGAAAGTATTATGCTAAGCAAAATAAACCAATCAGTGAAAGACAAGTATCACATGATCTTACTCATTTGTGGAATCTAGTGAACAAAATAAACTGATGAACAAAATAGATCCAGAGTCATAGAAGCATGAAACAGACTGACAGATCTCAGAGGGAAGGAAAGCATGGGTTGGTGAGTGGGGAGACATTAACCTAAGAACTTATATGCATATATGCACAACCCAGGAACACAGACAATAGTGTAGTGAAGGCCTGGATTGCGGGTTGCAGGGTGGAGGGGATCAATGAAGGGAAAAGGGGACATATGTAATTCTTTCAATAAAGTTAAAATATAACAAAAAAAGCAATTGGTCTTTATTATAAGAAAACAATTTTCTTTTTCTCCTAACCAAGAGTTTTGTTTCCCCCCCCCCAAAAAAAAAATTGTTTTTATTAAGCACTAAGGGGAATTACAATACTGTTATAAGAGCAGGTAGCTAAAATTTGATTTAAAAAAAAATAATTATAAAGTTTGTCCTTTAATGTTTTGTGTCAATATGTTTTATCTACTTCTTTTTAGTATTTATGGATCTTGTAACTTTGCCGTATTTTTGTCCTGCAAGCATTAATATAGTATCACCATATTTAACCCTTTTGCTTTTTTGATAATTACAAAGTTAAATTCTTTTCATTCATCAAAAATTAATATGTCAGTATATAAAAATACCCTGGGAATGTTGACTATTATCTCCTTTGAGATTACTCAGCATCTACAACTGGTATACATATTAATGGCCCTATGGAAGAGCAGTCATTTCTCAATATACTGAATGAGAATACCTCATAGTCACTACAATATTTACCTCATATTAAGGTATTACAAATCATTCTTCATGCTCACATATTGCTTTTTCAATTATGGTTTAATTACAAGTGGAGAAATTGTATCCTAATCTTTGAAGAGGCACAATAAAATATGCCATCATATCAAAAGTAATGCTTCTAAACTGTCAGAAAAATGTCACTATAAATGTCCAAAGTAAAGGTGAAGTTTCAATTTAGCATAGTGACAGAAGAATGGGTCATGAAATTACTGTATTATCAAATGTCATGGATTAAATTGACTATAGAGTTTTAATTTTCATTTTACAGATGAATTTCCTGAAGTAAGAGGAAGAAAATTAGTAAAAGTATTTGGTCTAGATCATAGTCTTACATTTCCAAGCTAATTCTCTATCCAATAAGTCATGCTGGAAAAGTAGTGGCAATATTCAGAATAAGGACACAGTGAGGTCAATAATACACAGTATTAGCCTAGAAATCAAAAAAATCTGTGCACAAATCTTAGTTTTATAACTAACTTTTGTTGTGCCTTTGAATAAGTTATTGTGCCTTTCTTAGTTTTTACTTCTTTCTATGTAAAATGAGGGATTGTACTAGATAATCTTTCAGGTTCCTTCCAATTCTGACACTAAGTGGATAAAATTCTTAACTGAGTATCCAAAAGGGTGTTTTATTCTACAATCCTAAAGGATTTGCTCTCTTACCATTCAACCAGTTTTGTTCATTTACTTCTTTTCATTGTTGGCTATCTTTCAAGTGTATATTTCTGCACTAAATCCCTGAAGGACAAAGACTGTATTAAACTTAACTTTTTATCTCCAGTGTTTAATACATAATAGGTGCTCAATAAGCACCCATGACTGTATCTCCTGCACCAAACATGATTGCTTACCATCAGTATGAAATTCGAAATGGCTAATGATAGTAACAATAATGTATTGAGTTCTCCCAATGCATGATGTACTGTGTTAAGTGTTTTACATGTATTATGTCATGTAATCTACACATAACTCCTATACAGTAGGTGCTATTATCATATCTCTTTTGCACATGAGGAAACTAATATTAAGGTACATATATACAAAGAAATATCACTCAGCTATAAAAAATTATGAAATCTTACATCTACAACATGGATGAACTTAGAGGGTATTAGACTAAGTGAACTAGGTAAGACAGAGAAAGATAAATACTATATTATTTCACTTATGCGTGGACTCGAAGAAACAAAATAAACAAAACAGAAACAGACTCATAGATACAGAGTACAAACTGATGGTTGTAAATGGGAGGGGGATAGGGAATGGGTGAAATAGTAAAGGAATTAAAGTAAAAATTGGTAATTACAAAATAATCATGAGGATGTAAAGTACAGCACAGGAAATATTAGTCAATAATATTGTAATAACTGTGTATGGTTCCAGGTGGATATAAGACTTATCAAAGATATCACTTCATAAGTTATATAAATGACTAACCATGGTGCTGAAACAAATGTACTGAATATCAATTTTAATTGAAAAAATTTTTTAAAAAAATAAAAAAGATAGCTTAAGTCTACACTGTAAATAAGTTGTAGAGACAGATTTTGAAACCAATATTCTGAATTCAGACCAAATTGGTGATAAAAAATGTTAAATCTATACACATTTATTAATTAATTAATTTTATTTTACACTCTATTACAGATATCTCCCATTTCCCCCCCTTTGCCTCTCTCTACCCTGTCTCTGCCTCCCCTCACCCGAGCCTTCACCACATTATTCTCTGTGTCCATGGGCTATGCATATATGCATATATATTTTGTGGTTGATCTCTTCCCATTGTTCCTCCCCTCTTCCCCTCTGAGATCTGTCAGTCTGTTTGATTTATCTATGCCTCTGGCCCTATTTTGCTCATCAGTTTATTTTGTTCTTTAGAATCCACATATAAGTGAGATCATGTGATATTTGTCTTTCACTGACTGACTTATTTCACTTAGCATAATAATCTCCAGGTCCATCCATGCTGTTGCAAAAGAGTTCCTTCTTTTTTACAGCTACTTAATATTCTATTGTGTAAATGCACCACAGCATTTTTATCCACTCATTTACCGATGGGCATCTGGGCTGTTTCCAGATCTTGGCTATTGGAAATAATGCTGCTATGAACATAGAGGTGCATGTATTCTTTCTGATTGGTGTTTCAGGATTCTTAGGATATATACCCAGAAATAATATCACTGGGTCAAAAGGCAGTTCCATTTTTAATTTTTTGAGGAAACTCCATACTGTTTTCCATAGTGGTTGCACCAGTCTGCTTTCTTACCAGCAGTGTCCTAGGGTTCCTTTTTCTCCACATCCTCGCCAGCACTTGTTTTTTGCTGATTTATTGATATGTGCCATTCTGTCCAGTGTGAAATGATACCTCATTATTGTTTTTATTTGGATCTCTCAGATGATTAGTGACCTCGAGCATTTTTTCATATGTCTCTTGGCCTTCTCTATGTCCTCTTTGGAGAAGTGCCTGTTCAGGTCCTTTGCCCATTTTTTATAGGATTGTTTGTCATTGAATTAACATCATTAAAATGTCCATTCTACCCAAAGCAATCTACTGATTCAATGTAATCTCTATTGTAATACCAATGGCATATTTCACAGATCTAGAACAAATATTCCAAAAATTTATTTGGAACCAAAAGAGATCCCAAATAACTTCAGCAATCTTGAGAAAGAAGAACAAAGTTGGAGTGGTCACAATACTGGATATTAAACTATACTGTGAAGCCATTGTCATTAAAGCAGGCTGGTACTGACACAAGAACTGTCATATAGATCAATGGAACAGAACAGAGAGCTCAAAAACCAATTCACACCTTTATGGTCAATTAATATTTGACAAACAAGGCAAAAGCATCCAATGGAATAAAGACAGTCTATTTAATAAATGGTGTTGGGAAAATTATACAGCAACATGCAAAAAAATGCAGCTAGATCACCGACTTACACCATACACAAGAATAAATTCAAAATGGACAAAATACTTAAATGTAAGTCATTAAACCATAAAAATCCTAGAAGAAAACATAGGCAGTCTCAGACATCTCTGAGAGGAATATTTTTGCAGATATGTCTCCAAGGGAAAGGGAAGCACAGGGATAAGTAAACAAATAAGACTGCATCAGACTAAAGAGTTTCTGCACAGCAAAAGAAACCATCAACAAAACCAAAAAGGGGCCTTAGCTAGTTTGGTTCAGTGGTTAGAGTGTCGGCCCATGGACTGAAGAGTCCCAGGTTTGATTCTGGCCACAGGCACATGCTTAGGCTGCAGGCTCGATCCCTAAGTTATTACCGCATAAGGCACAGAACTTTGTATTTATTATTCTGTGTTTCAATGCACACATAAGAGATAAACAAAGAATATCAGTTGTAGAACTAAAATATGTTTTTGAAATGCTGGAATGTAATCAACCTTACTCAAAAACAAATAACAAAACAAAACAAAACAAAAAAACCCCACAAACTTCTGAAGTATCTCACTTATCTTGTTAGTAACTATATCCACTGTTTCATAGTAGGGTTTTTCCCTCCACACTTGACATTAAAAGAAAGTTAAGAAAATACCGTGTGGCTTGGGTGCACTTAGAGTTTATTTCCTGGACCACCATAGTCTTTCTTCCTATATTAGGTCTTTTCTTATTTTTGTCATCTCTGGTGACCTGGGCTTTGGTGAGAGGAAATTTTATGTTTTTTCTCAAAGCTCCCTGACAACGAATCAAAACAAAAATCCTTGCTATTATATTTTTCTTTAATAATATTTTGCAGAATACATATTCCCAACTGTATAAAACAAGGAAAATCTTTACAATTACTTCTCAGTAGAGAAAACTGGATTATATATTCCAACACAGTCTTGATTTGCAACAAATACAAAAGAATAAATTGGACCAATGGGGAAAAAAATAAAACCAGACTACTGTACAGGCATGAATTTCAAAAATGTAAAGGACAGCATATATCTCAACCAAAAGCATATTCTCAATTTTATACCAAATGAATTATTCAGGGTATATTTTATATGGTATTAGATAAATTATAGATTTTTTCTATTTTGAAGTTTGATAGTGTTTTCATGATTTTTAAAATCTTAATCACTTTATTATACATTTTTATGAAAGCTTTATTCATTTGGGAACTGCAACAAGACTTCTAAAAGTTACTAATATTTTTAGTTAAAATATTAAATTATGTTTGGCCTACAATTATGAGAATCAACCTATTTTATAGGAATGTATTAGTGTAGGTACAACAATTTTCTTTTTTTAATTGAATTTATTGAGGTGACATTGGTTTATAAAATTAAACCGGTTTCAGGAATACAATGCTATAATACATCATCTGTACATTGAATTGTGTGTTCAACCAATAATAACAATTTTCAAAGATGCTTTTTATTTAAAAAAATACAATAGTCTCTTTGTACATAAACTTTGGAAATTTGGCAAATTATATCCCCCTCCTACTCATAATATACATTGACATATCAGTAGCTTTGAAGTCCTGCAGCAAAGAAACTTCATTGAGTTCGTAATGCAGAATTCCCAATCTTATTTCATCATGGAGCCAATTTTATCAAATTATATTCTACATAACTGATAATATAATTTGGAAAGCAGTGGAAGTGATTATGTTGATAGACAATTATTTTTTAGGTGTTAGGAAAAACTGCTGGAATAACATGAACAATGAAACTAATGTTTCTAGGTAAGTCTTTTGAGAAACCCTTGAATGCATAAATAACTGATACCCACAAACATAACTGAACTCAAATTAATAGGTTGTGGTGTTCATAAATAATTAGTTTCCTAACTGATCCCAGTCAACACTGATAAGGAAAAAAAAATGCTTCACTTTAACACTTACATCAAAAGGAATGCACAGATCCATCTGTTAAATTCAGAGTTCCACTTGCTCTAATAATTTAAGGCAAGGGAAAAATAGAAACAAAGTGTATTTCAAAATAGAAATTGAACATAAAAGTAGTAAGGGCAGAAGAGAGTAAGATGAGAGTTAAAAAAAATAATAAAATCATCACAAGAATTAATAAGACAAATGATATGCATTCCAGATTAAGTCTCTTGAAACACAGTCTTTTAGTTATATCACTTTACAATTTAAATTATTACCCTTCCCACTATATACACACATAGATACAGGTACACACACACAAACAAACACCCTTACTTTTGTGATAATCCAGAGTATTAAAACTACTAAACATAAATATTGCTATAGAGAACAGTAGCTAATTGACTGATTCCAAATCCAGAGCAAAAATTTTACTCTCAAGAGTATTTTCCAATCTTACATTTTTCTGCCACTAAATATAGTCCTAGGGAAAATATCTGAGCAAAGACATATGACATGATAGACTAACATTCAAATCTCTTGCATACATACAATATGAGAATTCTGTGTAGCCTAATCAGTATATTGAGCAGATAAGGTGATGTCTCATGGAAACATTTTTTTTCTTTAAAACATATTGAATAGTAGAAGAAAAATGTGAATAAGTTAAGGAATAAAGCAAAGATGGCAGGTCATTAAAGTTTGGGATAAATTTAAAAATTGATCTCACCAGATGACCTGGTAAGAGCGCTCAAAAAAAAAGAGAAGATAATCCAATCAAAAATGGGCAGAGGACCTGAACAGACACTTCTCCAAAGAGGACATACAGAGACATGAAAAAATACTCAATGTCACTAATCATTAGAGGGATGTAGTTTTCTATAATGAAGTATCACCTCACATCTTCCAGAATGGCTACCATCAATAAATCAACAAATGGCAAGACCTGGCAAGGATGTGGAGAAGGGGAAACCCTAGTACACTGTTGGTGGGAAAACAGTATGGAGGTTCCTCAAAAAATTAAAAATGCAACTTCCATTTGACCCAGTGATCCCACTTCTGCAAATATATCCTAAGGATCCAGAGACACCAATCAGAAAGAATATATGAACCCGTATGTTCATAGCAGCCCTATTTACAATAGCTAAGATCTGAAGACAGCCCAAGTGCCCATCAGTAGATGAGTGGATAAAAAGCTGTGTGACATTTATTCAATGAAATACTATGCAGCTGTAAAAGAGAAGGATTTCTTACCCTTTGAGACAGCATGAAGAGACCAGGAGAGTATTATGCTAAGTGAAATAGGCCAGTCAGTGAAAGACAAATATCACATGATCTCACTTATATGTGGAGTCTAGTGAGCAAAATAAACTGAGGAACAAAATAGGTCCAGAGAGGTGGAAGCATGGAACAGACTGAGGAATCTCAGAGGGAAGGGTGATGGGGGGTGGGTAGAGATTAGCCAAAGAACTTACATGCATATATGCATAGCCCATGGACACAGACAATACTAGGTGAAGGCCTGGGGTGGGGCTGGGGCTGGGGCTGGGTCAAGGGGGGAAAAGGGGGAGGATGGAGGACATCTCTACTACTGTTAACAATAAAAAATAAATTAAAAAAACAAATGAACAAACAAACAAAGAAACAAGAGGAGACACATTGAGAAGATTTAAGATCTAAGTGTGGTGGGAGTAAAATTTGAGAAAAATAGGCAAAAATAGATGAATAAATAAATGTATCCCCAGTGATGATAAATAAGTGAAATACTAATGCTATTAAAGTGCTACTGTGTCATATTTAAATAAATAATATATAGAAGTCAAAAAAGGCTTTCTTATTACGCTGGACCATAACAAAGTTATGAGTAGAATATTGCAGTGGTACTGAGCATACTACATATCTTCATGAAAATCACTAAAATGGAGGATTATGCCAATATTTTAATATTCAATATTTAATGTAAGCTAAATATTTTATTTTATTAACAGGAAAAATGGATGTATTATAAGCAGACTGAAAAAATTTAAAGAAAAAGTAACTTATCTATCAGAATTTTAGTTTTGAACATCTGAAAGTCAGTATCCTCCAAAAGTGTCATTGAGGACAATAAACTCATTAAAAACAATAACTAAAATAAAAGAAACAAATATTTGCATTGTGTACATGCATGTATCCCATTATTTTACCCAGTGCCTCTATCAAATAGTTATTGTTATTCCCATTTTATGGGTGAGAAACTTAGGCTCTGAGTTGTCAAGTGATTTGTCCAAGGTCACACAGTAAGTAAGTGGTTAATCGGGATCTGAAACAAAATATCTTATTTTAAATACTGTATTCTTAAATTCTATGTTACTCTGGTTCAAAATAGCACTTTATAAGTGTACAATGTTTTTTATATCTATCATAATAGTCCTTTACATGATTATTTATTTACAGTGACTTTTCTCCATTGCCAATACTGTTAAATTGTTTCCACATAAATATTCTAGTAAATTATTTGTAAATGATCAGCTAAGTAAATAATAATAAGAAAAAAGTAGTGGTTATGTTTAATATTTCTTTTGAATAAACAGAAATTAAGGAGCCCAAAAAAATGCATTTTATTTTTAACCTTAACCTGACCTAGAGAGACCAATTTTTAACATTTTCATGACAATTTTATAAAAATAAAAGATTATTGGAATAAATTGTATTATAGCATTCTGGCTCTAGGAAAAAACCTGCACTTTTGAATAAGTTAATGTTCAGTTATGAGAGAAAATATATAAGTAGGTCAAGTTAATACTCCCACAAACTGTTTTTTAAGGGAGAAACCCGGGGACATAAGAATATGCTTTCTTTGTTATAAAGAAACATAATTATTACACTTTCTTTTGAATCATATACTACATTTTAGCTCTCTGTTAACCAGTTTTCTAAAATTTTTCATTCTTATACTGTTAAACTGTATTTTTTAGTAAATTTTGTGTTCATTTAAGACCATTGCTTTTTTTCAGCAACTAATCTTGTCTCCTTTAACTAATAATGTCTTCAAAAGCCATACATACCTCATTGCAATCTGGCTTATATTCAAGGACTATTACAACCACTACAGCCCGTTTGAGTGTTTCCACAGTTCCATCTTATCTATACCCAGAAAATGCAATTTTCTCATTGCAATCTGGAAGTTCTCTCCAAGGACTCTCCTCACAGTATAAATAAATGGAAGGATACTAAATTAGAACATTGAAGACTTTGATTACTTTCCTTGTAGTCAATAGCTAGGAAATATCATAAGGGCACAAATGAATCCAATATATAACTCTTGAAATAGACAAAAACTCTTTCACAAAGACCATGGCCAGCTCTGATATAGGCCACATCAAGTAAGAGGAGAACACTTGTATGAGAGTTTTCTTTTCTAGATTTGCTTACCATGCAATCAATTAAGAAACATATTTTAGTTATCTGGCAGGAGGACTAAGACTCAGAAAATGTTACCAGCTTAGGAGTCATGGACCTCCTGGAAATTTGAGAATATAGGAGCTGACCTTAGAAGGAGGGAGAGGGAGAAAAATGGCATAACTTTTCTAATTTCTGGCTTCCAATCAGATACAGACTATGATTTGTGGATATAAATTTTCTATTCTCCTCAACAACTATTATAATAATAGCATGAATAAGCTAGCTTCAATTGAGTGATGATACAGGTAAGACCAATTTTATTTTAGGTCATAAGAGGTAAATGAAAATGTTTCTGTAGCTGGTGATTTCTTATGTGTGAATAAAATCACAACTTCGTTATGTTCACTCAATTTTCTAAAATCTTTCCTCATAAGAAACAATTAAGTTGATTACATGGTTTTATCTTAATTTCCCTTTTGTCTGGTATTTCCTTCTTCAGGCTCAGATCATATAACTTCACATTCCTTAACAGAAACAAGTACACAAAAATTAAAGTTAAAAAGGTCTATTGTGAGCCAATTTATCATCACCTAAAAGAGCCATTGAATTCAATTAGTGCAGTAGGGTTGCTAGATTTAACAAATAAAAATACAGGACAGCTAGTTAAATTTGAACTTCATATAAACAATAAATATATCTTTTTAGTATAAGAATTTTTCATGCAATATTTGAGAGGCACTTTTCTTCAAAAAATATTCATTTTTATCTGAAATTCAAATTTAACTGCTAAATAAGCCAGTCAGATAAAGACAAGTATCAAATGATCTCACTTATATGTGGAATATAATGAACAAAATTAACTAATGAGCAAAATAGATCCAGAGACATGAAAGCATGGAACAGACTGATGAATTTCAGAGGGAAGGGGAGAGGTTGGGGCAGGAAGAGTTTAATCAAAGAACTTATATCCATATATACATAACCCGTGGACACAGACAATAATGTGGTGAAGTCCTGGGGGGGTGAATGTGGGGGTGGGGTGGAGGGGGTCAATGGCAGGAAAAGAAGACATCTGTAATACTTTCAACAGTGAAGATACATTTTAAAAAATTAAATTAAAATAAATAAATTTAACTGGGTTTCTTCATTTTATCTGGCAATGATATCTGTAAAGGAATTAGAGTATAAAGGTGATTACTAGGGTTTGGGAAGATGGCAAATGAGGTATTGATCAAATGATACAGTTTTCATTATTGAAAATGAGTAAGTCCTAGAGACTGTATTGTCACATATACTTAAATATATAAATTTTAAGTCTAAATACTTAAAGATTTGCCAAGAGTAGATCTTTATTGGGGTTTTTTGTTTTATATATAATTTTGTACACCCCAGTGACCAGACATTACATAACTTAATACTCGATCATCCCAATAAAGCCCACACCCATCCAGCACCTTGCCTAGTTATTAGAATATTATTGACTATATTCCCTATGCTGTACTTTACATCCCCAAGACTATTCTGTAACAACAAATTTGTACTTAATCCCCTCACCTTTTGCGCCCACTCCACTAAACTCCCTCCCATCTGGCAACCATCCAAAAGTTCTCTCTATCTTTGAGTTTATTTCTGTTCTGCTTGTTCATTTTGCTTGTAGATTCAGTTGTTGATAGGTATGTATTTGTTGCCATTTTATTGTTTATATTTTTTATCTTCTTTTCTTCTTCTTAAATAAGGCCCTTTAACATTTCATATAATACTGGTTTGGTGATGATGAATAAATGTTTTTATCACAAAAAATAATTAAAAAGAGGGCTAGAGGAACATTTTGGAAGAGATAGAAATGTTTATGGCATCAATTGTGGTGATCGTTTCACCAGTGTATATTTACCTTTAAACTCATCAATTCGTACACATTAAATATGCACAACTTTTTGTATGTCAATTACACCTCAATAAAGTGGTTTTAAAAACTATTTGTTTATTCCTAGGTATTTTATTCTTTTTCATGCAATTGCAAATAGAAAAATTTTCCTTTCTTCTAATATTTCATTGTTAGTATATAGAAATGTAACAGATTTTTATAAAATTATTGTGTATCCTGAAACTTTATTTGTTTATTATTTTTAATAGTTTTTTTGGTGAATTCTTTAGGGTTTTCTATGTATAAAATTATATCGTCTTCAAATAGTTCCAGTTTTAGTTTTTCCTTTCCAATTTGGATGTCTTTTATTTATTTTTCTTTCTTTTTTGATTAAATTTATTGGGATTACACTGGTTAAAACATTACATAAGTTTCAGGTGTACAGCTTTATAATACAACATCTGTGTGCTCAGCACCCAAAGTCTAGTCTCCTTCCATCACCATATATTTAACCCCATTTACACTCTATTGCTCTGACTACGACTTACAGTATTACGACGAGTAAGAATGGTGAGCATCATTGTCTTGTTCCTGATCTTAGAGGAAAAGCTTTCAGTTTCTCACCTTTGAGCATGATGTTAGCTGAGGGTTTGTCCTACATGACCTTTATTATATTAAGAAACTTTTCTTCTATACTCATTTTATTGTGAGGTGTTTTAATCATAAGTGGATGTTGTATCTTTTCTAATGCTTTTTCTGAATTTACTGAGATGATCATATAATTTTATCTCTCATTTTATTAATGTGGTGCATCGCATTGATTGGTTTATGGATGTTGAACTATCCTTGCATCCCTGTAATTAATTCCACTTGATCAAGGTGTATGATCTTTTTAGTGTATTGTATTTGATGTTGTGCTTTATTAATTACTTGATATTTTTATATTAGGGAGATTGATGGTAGTGATGTGAATCAAAGATTGATCCAGTTTTGTCACTGGGGCAAAAGAAGTGATTTTACATGTTTCCAATCTTTCAAAGTTGGTCTAGAGAGAAAAAAATATAAATTTTAATATGAATATTATATAAGCATGATTACATCTATGTGCATATATATATATATTGATTTCAGAGAGAAGGGGGAGAGAGAGAGAGAGAGAGAGAGAGAGAGAGAGAGAGAGAGAGAGAGAGAGAAACATCAATGATGAGAGAGTCATCATTGATAGGCTGCCTCTTATATGCCCCCAACTGGGAATCCAGCCCACAACCCAGGTATGTACCCTGACCAGAAATCAAACTGTGATCTCCTGGATCCTAGGTCAATGATCAACTGCTGAGCCACTCCTGGCTGAGCTGTGCATGTACTTTAATGTGGTATGGTAAAGAGCCAAAAGTATAGTGCACAATATTAAAACTTTAAAAAGATATAGTATTTCTTTAACTTTTTTTCAAAATTGATATAAGGCTATCTCTCTGACTTCTTTATTACCTGTTACTTCAAAGCAATAAATAAATAATATCTTTAATTAAAGCCAAATAGTACAATGTATTATGAACATAAATTGTAAAATGGGAAAATAGTTAAATATTCTGGATATTATTAACAACTTTGTTGCTATATAATTCAATTATATTCAAATGATACATATGTCTATTCTTAAGCCACTTTCACCCATTCTTTTTTTTATTAAATTTATTGCGGTGACAGTGATTAATATGAACATATAGGTTTCAGGTGTGGGTTTCTATGTTACAAGATCTGCATATTGCTCTGTGTGCCCACTACCCACAGTCAAATATTCTCCCATCACCATATATTAGGACCCCCTCTATCCCCCACTCCCTTCCCTCTGGCAACTACCACACTGTTGTTTGTGTCCACTAGTTTCAGTTTTATATCCCACATATGAGTGAAATCCTATGGTTCTTAGC
The DNA here is from genome assembly GCF_964146895.1 of Miniopterus schreibersii. Taxonomy (NCBI): domain Eukaryota; kingdom Metazoa; phylum Chordata; class Mammalia; order Chiroptera; family Miniopteridae; genus Miniopterus; species Miniopterus schreibersii. The sequence goes on along the minus strand of NC_138104.1, from coordinate 39,848,021 downwards.
TTTTTCTGACTGACTTATTTCACTAGCATAATATTCTCAAGGTCCATCCATGTTGTTGCAAATGGCAGCATCTCATCATTTCTTATGGCTGAGTAGTATTCCATTGCACACACATTCTTGATTACAGTTGCTCTACATCATTGTTGTTTAAATTTAGTTACTTTTGCATCAATTCCTATGACATAGATATTATAAATGTACTTTTATCTATCTTATAAATGTACATTCAATTAGAAATATAAAAGAAATAAGAGATATAATAACTGATCTAAATTGAAGTTAACTTGTTTTCCTTGCTCTGGCCTGTAATGATAGAGCCATTGTTCACATATCTCAGGCCACTGCAAAGAGGAGTACTCTAACCTGCAAATGACTGTTGGATTTGCTACAAGCTGTTGATCCTGTAGTTTTGCCTGTCACAAACTCCTTTCTGATTTCTAATGCCCCAGTTTCTCAGGAACAAGCACACTGGATAATCACTTCTGGGAGAGTGGAGACACACTTACATGGAACACATGAACAGGCCAACTGGCTTAAAGAAATATCTCCTCTTTGGGATCATTTCTTGACTTATTTGATTCTAGCTGGTTTGGTTCATGGGGACTCTGGCTCTGGAGCACCCTGCAAGCCTTAGAAATTCTTTTAAAATTAATAATAATTATTTTCCTGGTCTGTTGTGTGTTCTCTCAAGAGTTTAAGCCATCAGCCAACTAACAAATGGTCTTCCTCTAGCTGGAATGATGAACTTGACACCATCTCCTGTGAAATATATTCCAAGACCCAAAGAGGAAAAAGTAACTGAGAATAACTTGCAGCACCATCTTTGATCAAACCTCTTGCTTGACCAAAGATTGATCAAAGGGGTGTGTGTGGAGATTGTGAAATTGATCTTACATTACCCTTTCCTTGGTAGATCAGGTGCCACTGATCCTGAGAAATCATGTCAGCAAAACAAAACTTAACTTTTAAGTTTCATATTTTTCTAAATGTTCCACCTGTCCAAAAGTGAGAACATTTAATACCCAACAGGTGATCACCCAGTTACATGGGTGATGGCTCCATTCTTATGATGACTCAAATGTTGCCAGATATGTAACCCACATCAATCAAATATTCTTATCCCTTCCCTTCTTTGTTCTCTATTCTTTATCCTGTAAAAGCTTCCTGCCTTCCACCTCACTTTGCAGTTCTCTGAACTCTTGAGAGTGGACACTAGCTGCTTCATGAAGTGTTAAATAAAATTATTTTGTATCATCAAAACCAAATAAATTAATTAAATAGTTAATAAAGTTAACTTTAATATCTCCTCTGATAAATACAGGAAGAATTCCCTCTTTTTTATAACACATGCCATTAAAATTCACACATTAATATTCATTGAAAATAATTTTAGTAATCTTTAAAAGTCTGATACAGATATCATAATAGTGCCATAATAAATAGAAGTAAGAGATGTCCTTAAAATATAAAAATAATCTATTATTGTTTTATATTTATGCAAATAGAACAATTCAGATTTCTGCAGATATTTCTATTCATGTATGACTGGAATATGAACAGTATAATTCAATTGATATTTTATCTATTTATATTAAACTTATGGTTTTGGAGCCTGCCTTCCTGTCTGATAATGAAGCTTTCTCTATAGGTGTTATATAACCATAGACATTTAGCACTTTAATCTATAAGATTGTCAGATGTTCCACCATGGTGCAATGTTATTAAAAAGTAGAATTATCCCTTGGCATATCAGCTTATTTTCTCTTGTATATAGTCTTGCAATAAGTGTCCATTAACATGGTTATGATGCAAATTTTTATACTCATATAATGCTGAGGATTTTCAAGATGGTGATACGTGATAAGATTTTTTTGTTTATAAATGCCTGTGCTAATAAAATAATCACAAATTATAATAGTTCTGAAAGCTTCTGGAATAAATAACAATATGAGAGGTGTTTTTTATTTGTTTTGTCATTTTTTAATGAGATATACTGATGAATAATGCCCTACATTATTGAAGACTTTTTATGAGGTACTTTGAAATCACATAGGATTTAATAATTGCAATTCTTTGGGGAATAGTCCAAATGGGAATGTTCTATTGCATAGGTGGTTTGGGTTGGAAATGGGTTAAGGAACCCTTGAATAGATTATTTTTTTACTTCTGTCCCTAAAATTAAGCCCCAAAATATCCATCTTATCCTTTGGATAAAAAGGAAACTTTTTAAGGAACTTAATCAAATTGCAATTGGAATGCAATCTCCCATAGATTTGGGGTATAAATAAAATCATCTCTCTCTTTATTTTTTAATTATTTTAATGCTACTTCATTACAAGGAATTTCAGCGTTCCTCTATGGAACTGTTTACAAGGATAATCACAAAAACAATGAGATATATGGTGCATTTGCTTTTCTCTGTCACATGATTTTATTGTCTCATTGTTGAAAATAGGTCTTACTTTGTTTTCACAATTTGACAAATCCAGTAATGAAATAATTCCACCCTGTTTCTGACACTTGCACAGACTGAAATGACTCCTGAAAAGAAGATGCCACTTCTGTAGTTAAGAATTCAAATGTGCATCAAACATAGGTTTGTATCTGTACATTTCTCATAAAGTTTATACCTCAAAGGATGTCAGTAACCCCAGAAGCACTTAACCGTGACCACTGGTATTCATGTCATTTCATGAACCATTAAATTCCTTTTCTTCTTAATGTCTTTTTTTTTCTTAATCCTTAAAGGACTTTTTGGTCTGTTAACAGAGCATTTCTCTGAAACATGGTGCTATTATTCCTATGCATTCCTTTTTGCAAGACCATGCTCTGGAAATCTGGGAGCCTTTACCCACCTTTCTAAAGGTATTTATCTTTAACAATTCAAAAGTGATTTTTCCTTCTAAATGAGGCCTCCCAAAGCAGCATTTATACCTACCTATGACCTTTGATACACATGACCTGCACACATGAAATCATTAGAGAAGTAAAAGGAGGTACTGTGTGTTCAAAGATTAAGTGATGTAATAACAAACATTTTAAACTGGTGGAACAATGCTTCCAACAAATTAATTTTATTAATAGTCTTCAGGTAATGAACTAGGGTGAAATGCTTCTGATTATAAAATTACATGTTCCTTGTTAATGCTTAGTTTATTAAATAACGGCTAATAGAGGTTATCTGCAATGGTATTTCTTCCTGCAACAAATGTTAAGATCATCTTCCGAACCAGAGGAATGCCTGAAATGTTTTCCAATATTAACAGTTAAATACTTATCAATATTTTTTTAAATATTGATAATTTATTGCTTCAACAATAAATATTAAAAAATGTTTTCAATTTATTTTTTATTTCAATACCTACTACTGTACAATACAAATAAGCAATATATAGAGGGTTTTGGATATATATTACATATAAACACCCATTTGTGCCTGAGGGGAGACTATCATGATACATAAGGAAACTGTAAGTTTTCATTAATATTAATAGTATGTATACATCTAAACCCAGATTATTGTAATTAAGGATTTTGTTTATTTGCTTTGAAAAACTAGAAAGTATATTTGGTTGAAAAGTTTGCCCTATAAGTTCTTCTAAAATATTTTTAATTAAATGATTATTTGTGTAGGATAAAATCCACTCTATATTTAGTTTGTCCATAAGATAAAAAACTAAAAGGTTTTAAACATTAGATTAATGAGAAGTGAAAGGCTAACAATCATTAATTCTTATTGGAATGATAAATCAAGAAATCTTCTGGGTATAAAGATAATATATCACAAGATACATTGAAGAGACTTTACTTACAAAAATTGCAAATTGAAATAAAATCATTAGTTATCAAGGGACATTCATCTTATAATTATTCTCAAGAATCGACTAGACATATGAATATCAAAAAAGACCATATGCTAAACACAAAGAGTGAAAACAAAATGTCTTACTTGGGAAAAGATAGGAATAAAAATTTCTTTTCTTTTTAAATTTATCTTTATTGAAAGTATTACAAATGTCGCCTTTTCCCTTCCACATTGATCCCCTCCACCTTGCACCCCTTCCCCCAGCCTTCACCACACTATTGTCTGTGTTCCTGGGTTATGCATATATGCATATAAGTCCTTAGGTTATCTCTCCCCACCCACCCCTGCTGTCCCTCTGAGATTCCTCAGTCTGTTCCATGTTTCTCTGTCTCTGGATCTATTTTGTTCATCAGTTTATTTTGTTCATTAGATTCCACATATGAGTAAGATCATGTGATACTTGTCTTCTGACTGGCTTATTTGGCTTAGCATAATACTCTTCAGATCCCACCATGGTGTCTCATAGGGTAAGGGATCCTTTTTTGACAGCTGCATAGTATTCCATGGTATAAATATCTGAGAAAATGCTTGATATGATTTCAATCTTCTTGAACTTGTAGAGACTTGTTTTGTGTCCTAACATGTGATCTATCTTGGAGAATGTCCCATGTGCAATTTGTAAAGATAATTTTGCAAGATACAGAATTCTAAGTTGATGCTAATTTTCTCTCAACATTTCAAATATTTTACACCACTCTGTTACTGCTTACATGGTTTCTGAGAAGTTGAATATCATTTTTATTTTTGTTTTACTGTAGTAAAACGCCTCCTCCCCTCCCAGCTTCCTTCGGAAGTTTTTTCTTTATATTTGATTTTCTGTAGTTTTAATATGCCGAAGTGTAGTTTTTGGCATTTATTCCGCTTGGTGTTCTCTGAGCTTCCTGGATCTGTGGTTTGGTTCCCATCATTAATGTAGGGAAATTCACAGTACTTATCATTTCAAATATTTATGCATTTATTTATTTATTTATTATTTATCTATTTCTCTCTTCTAGTATTTATATTACAAGTATGTTGCACCTTTTATATTTGTCCCACCATCCTTAACTATTCTGTTCTTTTTTCCAATCCTTGTTCTCCTTACTTTTTTTCAATTTTAAAATTTCTGTTGATATATTCTCAAGCTCAGATATTCTTTCCTCAGTCATATCTAGTCTACTAATGAGTCCATAAAAGACATTTTTTATCTCTGTTACAGTGTTTTTTATCTCTAGCACTTATTTTTGTTTTTTCTTAGAATTTTCACCTTTCTGTTCACATTGTGTATCTGTTCTTGCATGCATTTATATTACCCATTAAAGCTCTTAGCATTATTAATCATGGTTCTTTTAAATTCCCATCTGATATTGGTCTCAACAATAACAATAAAGAAACATTTAATAAATAAATAAATTTCCATCTGATAATTCTAACATCCCTGCCATATCTGGTTCTCATGCCTGCCGTGTAATTGCTCTGCAGTTTGTTTTTTCTGCCTTTTAAGATGCCTTGCAAGTTTTTTCTTGATAGTCATGCATGATGTAGTGAATAAAACAAACAAACAAACAAAAACTGCTATAAATAGGCCTTTAGTAATGTGGAGATAAGGTGTGGGTGGAGGGAACATGTTTTATATCTAGTCTAATTAATTGGGCCTATGATTAGGTCTCATTCTTTTAGTGAGTTTATGGTTCTGAACCGATCTTAGCAACTGTTTCTGAGTTTTTTCTTCCCCTCCTAGGTGGGAGAGAATTACTCCAGTGGTTCAAGGTGGTGTTTCCCTTTTCTTTCTTGGAAGGCTAGAGCGGACTGTAGTTTGGTATTTTCATTCCACTAGGTCAGTAAGGCTCTTATATTACCCTGGCAGGTTAAGTCCTGGCTAGCTAGCTTCTCCTGAGGGAAGACCTTGTTAAGAACAGAGTGAACCCCCTGCTGGAAGCATGAAGATATTTTTCTTTAATAGTTTCTTTGGTAGCCTGGTTGAACTTCTGATGTAAATCTCAATATTGTGGGGACCCCTTTTGAATGCATATTCTTGGAGATTTTAACTCTCAGAATTGTCTACACTGAGCCTCTAAATATTTACCAATTACAGTTCACGTACATTCACTCCTGCACTGTTGGCTGCAGCAGTTTCCATTCATTCTCTGTTCCAGTAAGCCATGACTACATGTACAGTGGCACCTCAGTTTTCGAATGTCTCTGTTGAGGAACATTTCAGTTTACAAACTTTGTAAACCCAGAAGTCAACGCTAGGGTTTTCAAACACGCCTCAGAAGTTGAACATGCCACATGGCTTCCGCTGAGGGCAAGATCCTGAGGCCTGTCAGCTGTTGATCCCTAGGTTTTTGAACGTTTCAGAACTCAAATGGTCTTCTGGAATGGATTACATTAAAAAACCGAGGTACCACTGTATTTACCTGTGTGTCTCTCTAATCTTGGCCATAGCAGTTTTTCTTTTGTCCTCTTATCTTCTATGGACCCAAAGAGTTGTTGATTTTTAAATCTGTTGAGCATTGTACTTGTAGTTAGGACAGTATAGCAACTTTCAATCTCTTTACATGTAGAACCAGAAACAAATTTCTTAAAATACAGTTTTAAAATTTCTAAATAGAAGTATACTTAATAGATGTGTTACTTATTTCTACTTTTTCACCTTTTGAGCAACATATTTTTACTTTATTGAACTTTTTGAGGCTTCCTTTGTCAATTATGAATCCATTTTGTGTATTTGTGTGTTCCCTATGTGTTTGAAAAGATTATACATTATTATTGGGATGTATATATCAGCATATATCAATCAGATATACTATGTTGTTTTAGTCTTTAAAACTTTATTTATTATGTTTCCATTTAACTTAACTTAAAATATGACTGGTATACATTTTCCTAATATTTGTTTGTTTCTGTGTATTTCTCCTTGGGTCTTTTTTAGTTTCTACTTTTGTGGGTCAATGCAGTTTTATTTGGATGACAGCTATTCTTGGCTATTTTATCGTTATTTTGAGTGGTAGATTTTATCATTATAAAGCATTTTTCTTTGCCAGTTTGATGCTTTTGTTACGAATTCCACTTGCAGAGTATCAAAATCATAACTTGCTTTTTTACTGTTCGCCTTTGCTTTGTAAATGCTTGCCTGTTAGCTTATTTTGGCCTTTTTAAATAACTTCTTTTCATGTGTTGCTCTTATAATCATTATGAAGTTGCACAATGAGACAATTTGATTTGTTTTAACCTTTAAAAGACGGCATTTAAAGACAGCATCATACAAACTCCATATATTTTCCAGGATCTTCTGTACAAATAATTGTTTCTTTCCTTTTGCCTGTAAAAAAGAATGTATATGCTTAGGTTTCTGAGTATTTAATGTGTGTTAAGCATATTTATATTTATTGATATGTTCCATATATCTGTTCCCAACTTGGCCAATATTATATGTACTGTTTCTCCAAGTAGTCTGTTTTCTTTGCCTTTTATAGATTTTCTTTTTATATTTTGTTTAACTATTTACTTTCATACTAATATTTTTATTATATTTTATTCCCTTCATTTTTTACTCAGGTTTCTACTCTTTGGTTTGTCAACTTGAGTTGATATTATTTTACTTCCATTTGTTACTCTGTGGCAATTCATGAGCTTATTCTGAATACCTTTTTTCCCCCTCATTCTCCTACTTTTATAACATACATTATTTTTATATTATCAAAACACATAAAGTTTAAATATACCCTCTTATTACAGCCTTGCCCCCATCTATGTTTTAGTGCCATTTCTGTAATTATGCGTGATTAATGATCCCCACCAGTTCTTTTGCTAAAGTTTACACAGTCATACCGTGGTTAGAAGAAATCTGTCCTCGTGTAAATTTATCATAAAAGGCTTGTGAATACAGTATTCCCTTGATTTTTCTATGCTTGAAAATGTCTTATTTTAACTTTGAAGCTTGAAGGTCAGTTAGTTGGATAAGTGATGTAAAAAAGTACAGAAAAATTATATTGTGGATCTAATATTAACTTTATTTTAATTATAACATTTAAATATTTTTAATATAAACTTGGTGTAATCTCAACTCCTGTATCAGGAATTCACAAACCAAATAAACACATAACAATATAGCAATTTATATTGAAAATTAATTTAATAGGGTGTATCATATGGCTTTGCTTAAACTAAATTTTTGCCCCAAATGTAAATATAGTACTAACTGATAAAGCATAATCTCATTTGATTTCAGGCTCGTTGTCTGTATTATGCAGAATATTTGTTATATATGAATATTTGTATAATATCTCAAGTACCAGAAATATTTGTCCACATGGATTGCTGTGGAAATTCAATTCATGATTTGCAAATTATCTCTGCTTCTATTCTAATCTAATTAGCTAATGATAATTTTGTTAATAAACAAAATTTAACTGAATAAATTTGTAGATTTAATTGGCTTTATCAAATGATTCATGAATCAGGCAGCATCTCATCTAACAAACAGAGAGATTTTCCAAGGAATTATTCAAGATGAAAGACCTTTATAGAAAGAAGGGCAGAACAAGGAAGTTATTAGAAAGGAAAAATGGAAGTTCATTGGAGGGAAGTAAGAGTTCAGGTGATGTCAGTTTCTCACTGGCTGAGCTGTGGCATTTCTGTTGCCTGGGCTTGTGGCTGGGCAAAGGAAAATCTTCCTTTCTCTTACGGAATAGTAAAGTAGTTGCATCTCCTGTTTGGGAGTGCAAGGTATTTCTCATCTGGATGGGGTCTGAAATTAAATTAACTGGCATTATAATGAATGTGGTCTTCTTGTTTGATGTAATTGACAACTAATGGTAGAACCTGAAAGCCCTCTCTACAGACCTTCCTGACTCCAACGTTAGTTAATGTTTCCATTTATTTAAATCATAAATATTTATGAAACACCAACCGGGTTACTATACTAGGTGCTAAGAATGCAACAATGAAATAGAATTCTTGCCCACATGAAGCTTAAATTCTAGAGAAGTAAATGAAAGTTACATTAGCAGAGGCATGATTTTATTATCAGGTGATGATATAAAGATTAGAAGCAACATGAAAGAATTTTGAGTAATCAGTGTCAGGATGGTTTGAGAATATTGCTTTTGAGCAGAGAGATGACTAAAACAAAAAGAGTGAGGCATTCAGATATCTGGAAGAAGGACATTTCAGGCAGAGGGAACAAGTGCAAACTCTTTAAGGTAAGAGTGTGTTCATTTATAACAGGATTCAGATTATCTAAATAGTACGGTGAAAAAGTGAAGGGATTAAGAAGCACAAATTGTAGTTACAAAATAGTCACAGAGGTGTAAAGTACAGCATAGGGAATCTAGTCAATAATATTGTAATACCTATGTGTGGTGCCAGGTGGGTACTGGATATCAAGGAGTCACTTTGTAAAGTATATGATTGTCTAGCCACTATACTTTACACTTGAAACTAAAACAAAATAATAATGAATGTAAACTATAATTAAAAAATGAAATTGAAAAATAATTTTAAAAAATAACTTTACCTAAAATACATTTTTAAATGACCATTAAAATAAAAATATACAGCCCTGGCCAGATGGTTCAGTGGGTTGGGGCATCATCCCATATACCAAAAGGTTATGGGTTTGATTCCTAGTCAAGGCACATACCTATGTTGCAGGTTGGATCCCCAGTGGGGGAACATACAGGAGGCAACCGGTTGATGTTTCTCTCTCACATCAATGTTTTTCTCTTCTTCTCTCTCTCAAATCAATAAAATAATAAATAAAATAAAATAATAAAATAAAATGAAACTATACATTGCATAAAAATGTGAAGATATTAAGTTGGACATACTTACTTTTTGAAGTTAATAAAATACTGCTCCATTTTTATTTTTTTTTTTCAATTTTGAGGAAACTACTTTTGATTATGTTTGACTTTGGAGAAACTGGTGAACTAGTTAAATTTCCAGAAACTGTCAATTGTGATTGGAATATAAATTAACACTTTCAAATTTTAGATTTTCCTGTCCTTATTGCATTTTTATTTTATTTGTACTTTAAAACAATCACAAACTTAAAGAGAAAAAAATGACAAGAACAGTACAGTAAAGCTTTTTACTGAAATATTTAACAGCATGCTGTCAAACTGATGCTCCATTAGTCTGGAAACCTCAATACAAACTGTCACAATCAGGAAATATACATTGATACATTAGAAACATATTATCCTCAGACCCCATTCAAATTTCAACCTTTGTCTCAATAATGTTTTTTATAGTAAAAAGTTCCAGTTCAGAATTATGTATTTTATTTGTCATGCCTCTTTTTTTAGTCTCTTTCATCCTGAGTTAGTTCCTCAGTTTTTATTTGACTTTCATGAAGACTACAGGCTTGATATTTGAGTATGTCTGTTTTCTTATGATTAGATTCAGAGCAGGCATCTATGGCAGAGATAGCACTAAGTGTGTTGTATAAGAACTTATAGCATTTCAGTTTCATCACTTTGATCACTTGACAGGCTTCTCCACTGTAGTTAAATATTTTCTTTTTGTACTTAAACATTATTTATGAGGAGATACTTTGAGACCATGTAAATATCTTTTTCCTCATGAAAATTTTAATTTTTTTATTTGTTATCAGTATGATTCAATGGTTTCTAGTTCATTCAATAGATTTCAATTTATTATTACTACTATTTATTCTTTATTTATCTTTATTGTTCAAGTTATGCTAGATTTGCACAGTGAGAACACCTTCAAACAGGAACCTATATCCTTTTTTGTTGTTGTTTTGTTTTAACTTATTTTTGTTAGATATCACTTAAGTATAATTTTCACACAATAAGATAAATCTTTTAATTGTATAATTTGATGAGTTCTGACAAATATATCTGGTCTTAACCACTAACACAACATATATAACATTTTCAAGTTGGGAGAGTATTTTCATGGAATCTCTCACATTTATACACATCAGACATTAACAGTTAAGTTTTTCTGGAACATCTTTTAAAAATAATTCTATAATAAAAAAGTCTTGGAATGAAGATTTATTTTTTACTTTCAAAAATCAGAATTATTGCCCAGCTGATGTGACCCAGTGGTTGAGCATAATCCTATGAACTAGGAGTTCACTGGTTTGATTCACGGTCAGGGCACATGACTGGGTTTTGGGCTTAATCCTCAGTAAGAGGGGGTATGAAGGAGGCAGCTGATTGATGTTTCTCTCTCATCAATGTTTTTTTCTCTCTATCTTTCTTCCTTCCTCTTTCTCTAAAAAAATCAATAAAAAACATGTTTAAAAACTCCCCAAAACTTAAAAAAATAATAGAATTGTTTCCCTCTTCAGAGCAGATTTATTTACATTCCAGAATAGTAAAGATAGAAATGTTTTCCTGCCTTCCAAAAAGCAGATTAATATACTCCCAATGTAATTTTTTAAATGCCTTTCTCCAAATGGGATCATGAGAAAGCAATCTCTCAGGAGAACTACAGATCATTTTGAAGATGTTTTGAAATTGTCTCAGTTTTTCAGTGTGTCTAGACTGCCTTGATCAATCTGGATAAATAGCATCATTATTATTAAATAGCATCAGTTTGGGCTCAAATAAACTTATAAAAATACTTTAAAGGTTTGGTCATTTCTTATGTTGACATTTACTTGGCATGGTATGGCAAGATTCTGAATAAGCCCACCCAGGACCACTTTGTGGGCCTGGACACAATGCTAGGTACAAGTGGGGCTCATTGTGCCCCACTGGCTCCCCACTTCACATTGAGTGAGCTTGAGTAAGTCTTCTCTTAGAATTCTGGGTTTCTTGCTTTAAGTAGCAAGCCATGAGTTTATTTGAGCTGTCCTTAGAAAGTCCTTGAGGTATATAAGGGTTGAGAGAATCCAGGGAAAGGAAAATAAATGGATTTCTTCTCTTAATTTTTGCTTTTAATTTAGACTGCTTACTAAAAATCTGAACAAAATTTTTGTTAGTTAAATGAGATATTGAATTTTATAACTATGAAAGAAAAAAGATATTAGTTTATCCAACTTAATAGACAATTTTGTGATTATAATTATTCAGATCCCAAAATCCAGAGTGATTGATATGGGCTTCTACAGTAGTCCAGTGTGGTAATGCAACCAACCTGGAATAAGCTGATGGGAGCCCTGGAATTGGTTCACCCAGAGAGAATGTTGCAGTTCAATGGCATCTAGTAAGCTCTCGCTGGCTCTTTCTCAGGCAATGTTAGGTGACTAAGATTCTTTGTGGTGTAGATTGAAGAAAAAATTCTTCTAAGGTGTAAAGCAGTCCTATAACTATATTCGCTGCATTTGGCTGGTCAAGAGTTGTGAAAGTAAGGTCTATTTGATAATGGGGAAAGGCACATAATAATAATAGAGCCACAGTTGTTTAATAATTATTCTCCTTACTAACTATAGATAAAAGATTTTCTTACAGACTCTGGGAAACTAGAGCATGAAACAAGGCTGTAGAAAGATAAGATGTCTTGATGAGCCCACTACTCAGAAAAGAAATACATTTTGAGAACAGATCAAGGACAAGACATGCTTTGATTTGGTTGCTGTGCCTGCACTCTGACTCTCTCTGGGAGTTTGCCTCAGAGCGCTGACCATTCTTTGGTTCCAGGAATGGGCTGAGCTGTTTGTAACATCACAGAAAATTAGCCTCCTGGTTATTGGACATTGAGTTCCTGAAAGCCAGACTGCAGACCCTCCCCTCCCCTTTCTCTGTTACACTTGTAGCTCACAGCTGCACGTAGTTATCTTCTCCCTCACTGGTATATAATCAGCCAAGTGACAAGAGGTGTCAGAGCAGAATTTCCAGGGTGACTGACTGATCTCCCATTTTTGTCAGCATTATTGAATTAAACTCTCAGATATAATTCAATCCTGTCTCTGCTTAATTTGGCTCAAGGAGTGACAGGAGGCCTTGGACCCATTGTGTCTGGTATCATATACTCCCTATTAGTTTTTTAAGACTTTACAGATCTCAAAATAAACATGGGAAATTATGTCTTGAAAGTTCACAAGGCCAACAACAATCAGCCTTCTATATAATAATAAGATGGTCAAAATAACAATACTTTGATACTTCTAAAATTTGTTGCACACACAATTACAAAATGTTAGCTATGAAATTAGGAAGAATGAATGGGAAAAATGTTTAATTGGTTCCTAGAAGCTTCAAAAAGAGGAATTAGATAAATTGATAAACATGATTTCATTTAGGAGTCAACTAAATTCTTGTTGGTATTAAAAATGGTTGTCCTAATTTTAAAAAGGGGAAGGTCATTGGGGATGAGACACACAGTTAGCCAATCTTAGAGGAGAGTCGTCCCAAGGACTGGTCGACAACAATCTATACCCAAATACAACAGGAGAGCCCAAAGAACCCACAAAAAGGACACCCACAAAAGGGACATGCTTAGAGCAAAAAGCTCAGAAGTATAAGGAAAACACATCTCTAGGGTCCACTGGACACACACTACAAAATACCACCCCATATGACTGGGAGACAGTAAATATATCTAATATATAGAAACAAACACTAAGAGCCACCAGAATGGAGAGACAAAGAAATAATCCCCAATCTAAAGAAAAGGAAAAATCACTAGAAAAGACCTTGATGGGAAGGAGTTAAGCAAGTTATCAAAAATAGAGTTCAGAGTAATGGTTATAAAGATGCTCAAGGAAATTAAAAAGAACAAGAAGAAAATAAATGGTAAGGTCAAAGAACTTAGTGAAAACATGAAAAAAGAGATAAATATCATAAATAAGAAACAAGAAGGAATGAAGAATACTATGTCTGATATCAATAATACACTGGAAGGAAGTAAAAGCAGATTCAATGAAGCAGAGGATTGAATAAGTGACTTAGAAGATAAGATAGAAAAAAAACAATCAGAGCAGCAAAAAGAAAAAACACTTAAAAAGCATGAGGACAGTCTAAGAGAACTTTGGGACACCATGAGAGAAATGACATACACATCATAGGGGTATCAGAGGAGGAAGAAAGAGAGCAAGGTATAGAGAATTTGGTGGAGGAAATAATGACAAAAAAACTTCCCTACACTAGTGAGGGAGAAAGCCACACAAGTTCAGGAAGCACAGAGGGTTAAAAATTAGAGGGACCCAAAGAGATCCACTCCAAGACACATCATAATTAAAATGGCAAATATCAAGGACAAAGAGAGAATATTAAGGGCTGCAAGAGAGAGACTAGCAGTGACCTATAAGGGACATCCATAAGGCAGACATCAGACCTCTCAACAGAAACTCTTCAGGCCAGAAAGAAATGACGTGAAGTTCTCAAAGTAATGAAAAGCAAGAACATGCAACTGAGACTGCTTGATCCAGCAAGGTTATCATTTACAATTGAAAGTGAAATAAAGAGATTCCCAGACCAAAAAAATGGCTAAAGGTGTTCAGTACCACCAAACCAGCATTGCAAGAAATGCTAAAAGGACTGCTTTAAGAAAAAGAAGAAATATTGAGAGAAAGGTACATCAGCATAAAGGGGGAAAATGGCATTAAATAAGTATATAGTAATAGTAACCTTAAATGTAAATGAAATAAATGCTCCATTCATACCCATATATGCACAACCCAAGGACATGGACAATGGTGTTGAGAGAGAATGAGGAGGGGGATGGGAAGTGGTGGAATGTGTAATTGGGGAGAAAAAGGGATGTCTGTAATATTTTAAACAAAAATAAACACACATACACAAAAGACATAGGGTAGCTGAATAAATAAGAAAACAGGACCCAAATATATGTTGTTTACAAGAGACTCATCTGAGAGCAAAAGATTCACACAGGCTAAAAGTGAAACGATGGAAAAAAATATTCCATGCAAATGAGAACGAAAAAAGGCTGCAGTAACAATACTTATTTCTGACAAAATAGACTTCAAAATAAAGACCATAACAAGAGACAAAGATGTTCACTACATAATACTAAAGGGATCAATCCAACAGGAGGAAATAATCCTTATAAATATATATTCACTCAGTATAGGAGCACCTAAATATATAAAACATTTCTTGGTAGACTTTAAGGGGGAAATTGACAGCAACACACTCACAGTGGGGGACTTTAACATCCCAGTGACAACACTGGAGAAATCATCAAGACAAAAATCATCAGAGAAACATAGAACTTAAATGACACACTACATTTAATGGATTTAATTGACATTTATAGAACATTTCATCTCAAAGCAGCAGACTATACATTCTTCTCATGTTAGAGAATAAGATAAATCTTTATAAATATAAGAAGATTGAAATAATTTCAAGCATATTCTCAGATCACAGTACCATGAAAGTAGAAATCAACCACTATTAAAAAAAACCCTCATAAATATTCAAAAACATGGAACCTTAATAGCATGTTATTAAACAATGAATGAGTTACCAATAAGATCAAGGAAGAAATCAAACACTTCCTGGAAAAAAACGAACATGAACAGAAAACAACACAAAATCTATGGGACACAGTGAAAGAATTCCTGAGAAGAAAGTTCATAGCAGTACCGGCATACCTCAAACAACAACCAAAAAAGCTCTACTAAACCATCTAACACAACAACTAAAAGAACTAGAACAAGAACAGGAAGAAAAGTCCTGAGGAAGTAGAAGGAAGGCAAAAATAAGATCAGAGCAGAAATTAATGACACAGAGACTAAAGAAAAATAGAAAAAGTCAGTGAAAACAAGAACTGGTTCTTTGAAAAGATAAATAAGATTGATGCACCCTTAGCCAGACTCACCAAGAAACAGAGATGACCCAAATAAACAAAATCAGAAATGAAAAAGGTGATATAACAACTGACCCAACAGAAATAAAAAGGATTATAAGAAAGTACTATGAGCAACTAAGTGCCAACAGACTGGACAACATGGGTGAAATGGACAAATTCCTAGAAGCATACAATCTTCCAAAGCTGAATCAGGAAGAGGCAGAAACCCTGAATAGGCAGATAACAACTAATGAAATTGAAGCAGTAATCAAAAAACTCCCAGCAAACAAAAGTCCTGGACCAGATGGATTTACAGGCGAGTTTTAAACATTCAAAGAAGAATTAACACCGATCCTCCTCAAACTATTCCAGAAAATTCAAGGGGAAGGAAAACTCCCAAACTCATTTATGAAGCCAGCATCATCCTAATCCCAAAACCAGATAAAGACACTACAAGAAAGAAAATTGCAGGCCAATATCCCAGATGTATAGATGCTAAAATCCTCAACAAAATACTAGCAAACCAGATCCAGCAATACATCAAAAAGATCATACACCACGGCCAAGTGGTATTTATTCTGGGTATGCAGGGCTGGTACATTATCTGCAAATCAATAAACGTGATACATCACATAAACAAAATGAAGGACAAAAATCATATGATCATATCAATAGATGCAGAAAAAGCATTTGACAAAATCCATCACCCATTTCTGCTAAACACTCTCAACAAAGTGGGAATAGAGGAATCATACCTCAACATAATAAAGGTCATATATGAAAAACCTACAGCCAACATCATACTCAATGGTCAAAAACTAAAACCATTTCCTTTAAATCAGGAACAAGACAGGGATGTCCACTTTCACTACTCTTATTAAACATAGGGATGGAAGTCCTTGCCACAGCCATCAGAAGGGAAGAAAACATAAAAGGTATCCAAATTGGAAAGGAGGAAGTCAAACTGGCATTATTTGCAGATGACATAATATTGTAAATAGAAAATCCTAAAGATTCCATCAAAGTACTACTAGATTTGATAAATGAATTCGGCAAGGTAGCTGGATACAAAATTAACATCTGGAAATTGATGTCATTTTTATACACCAACAGTGAACTCTCAGAAAGAGAAACAAACAAAAAAACAATACCATTTACCATTGTGACTAAAAAAATAAGATTCCTAGGAATAAACTTAACCAAGTATGTAAAAAACCTATACTTAGAAAACTACAGGTCACTGAAAAAAGAAATAGAGAAAGATATAAGCAAGTGGAAGAATATACAATGCTCATGGATTGGAAGAATTTATATCATTAAAATGTCCAAACTACCCAAAGCAATTTATAGATTCAATGCAATTCTTATTAAAATTCCAACAGCATATTTCATAGAGCTAAAACAAATATTCCAAAAATGTATATGGAACCAAAATGATCCCAAATAGCCTCAGCCATCTTGAGAAAGAAGAACAGAGTGGGAGGGATCACTTTATGGAATATCAAACTGTACTACAAAGTCATTGTAATTAAAACAGCCTGGTATTGGCACAATAACAAACATATAGATCAACTGAACAGAACAGAGTTCCCAGAAATAGACCCACGCCATTATGGTCAGTTAATATTTGACAAAGGAGGCAAGAGCATCCAATGGAGTAAAGATAATGTCTTCAATAAATGGTGCTGTGTAAACTGGACAGCTACATGCAAAAAAAAAAAAAAGAAACTAGACCACCAACTTACTCCATACACAAAAATAAACTCAAAATGGATAAAAGATTTAAATGTAAGTCGAGAAACCATAAAAATCCTGGAAGAAAACATAGTCAGTAAAGTCACAGACATATCACTTAGAGGAATTTTCATGGCTACATCTCTTAGGACAAGAGAAACCAAAAAAAATTAAATAAACATATGAGACTACTTCAAACTGAAAAGCTTCTGCACAGCAAAAGAAAACAGCCTCAAAATACAAAGGAATCCCACGGTCTGGGAGAACATATTTGCCAAGGATGTATCTCATAAGGGGCTAATTTCCAAAGTGTACAAAGAACTCATATAACTCAACAGGAGGAACACAAACAATCCAATTAAAAAATGGGCAAAGGACCTGAATCGACACTTCTCCAAAGAGGACATACAGATGGCCAAGAGACATATGAAAAAATGCTCAATGTAACTAATCATCAGAGAGATGCAAATTAAATCCACCATGAGGTATCACTTCACACCTGTCAGAATGGCTGCCATCAACAAATCAACAAATGACTTGCTGGTGAGGATGTGGGGAAAGGCAAACCCTAGTACACTGCTGGTGGGAATGCAGACTGGTGCAGTCACTATGGAAAACAGTATGGAGATTCCTCAAAAAATAAAAACTGGAGCTGCCTTTTTACCCAGTGATCCCACTTCTAAGAATATTTCCTAAGTGTTCTGAAACACTAATCAGAAAGAATATATGCACTCCTGTGTTCATAGCAGCACAATTTACAGTAGCTAAGATCTGGAAACATCCCAAGTGCCCATCAGTAGATGAGTGGATAAAATAGCAGTGGGATATTTACACCATGGAATATTATGCAGCTGTAAAGAAGAAGGATCTTGTACCCTTTGGGACAGTATGAATGGACCTGAAGAATATTATGCTAAGAGAAATAAGCCAGGCAGAGAAAGACAAACATCACATGATTCCACTTATATGTGAAATCTAAAGAACTTAATAAACTGATGGACAAAAATGATTCAATGACATGAAAGCACGGATCAGACTGATGAATCTCAAAGGGATGGATGGGGCGAGTGGGTGAATGGGGAGAGATTATGCAATAATTGATATGCATATATGCATAACCCAAGGACACAGACAATGGTGTGGTGAGGGACTGGGGAGGGGGTTGGGGCAGGGTGGATGGGTCAATGGGGAGAAAAAAGGACATCTGTAATATTTTGACCAAATATTTAATAAAATAAAATAAAAATAAAATAAAATAATATAATAAAATTATAAAATTAAAATAAAATAAAATAATTAAATAAAAAATAAAATAAAATAATTAAATTAATAAAATAAAATAAAAGATAAAATATAAAATAAAATAAAATAAAAAAATAAAAAAGGGAAGGTCATTTGGGACTTATCTTTTCAAGGACAGATAGGAATTACAAATGCCTCCAGAGTAAAATTTGGGTCCAACTATTCTTTTATATACTAGTGGGTTTTTCTGATGGCTAAAAGTTCTCTGTTATTGGCTCTCTGTGTGTCTATATATATATGTATGTTATGTTTATGTATGTTGTAAATGTGATGTAATCTTCTACCTTGGGATGGTATTACTGAAATTAATTTAAAGATAAGTCCTTGTAATGACTGAGTATTCTACAGTTGTTAGAAATATAGAAACTAACTGGTTTTTCAATTTCACATGATCTAAAATTAATCCTTAGTGAATAAAAGCTAACTTAAGTGTGCTGGTTTAAGTGAAACAGACATGTCTTTATTTTGCCTGGGATTTACAAAAATAAATGCATGTTAATAATTGACTTTTATGTCTATGACATATGTTTCTAGGGGTTATAATATGTCTTCATAAGTCTGCCAAGCTAAGGAAGGCTACTTGCTGACTTCCATAGTTTTCATTAGAAATTAATGCTTAAGGGTCAAAATCTTAATATATGTAGGAATAACTTAGCAGTGTTCCAAAAGGGCCTCTGGAACATCTCAAAAGATTGGTCTTCTCTGGCAAATTTCATGGAGAATATTGTAAAATATGGGATAAAAAACTTCTAGCATGTATTTAATGGGTAAACAATGGTTATAAATTAAACCAATTTTCAGTGCTATGGAAAACCCAAGATGGCCACTTGTTTTTTTCCTGCTCCATGGCAACACCCATTTTTCTGGTGTTTCCATTCTTTCATGCATCACAGTACATTTAAGGTGAACTTAAATTTCATGGAACAACTTATAAACTTATAAAACATAAGCTTAAAAACTTATAAACTTATTAACTGACATAATTGAAAGGAAACATCTCACAATATTGCCAAGCTAAAGATAATTTATAAGATGACTTTCAATATTCTTTTTATGGTTTATGTAAATGTTATACTAGGTGCGAAATACAGAACAATGAGACAGACTGCAAATTTGGATCATGATAATTTACAGGACAAAAATAATCCACAGTGGGTTTTTTTCGCAATGAAGATCATAAAACCTGACTGTCTTCCATTTACTTGCTTTTCCCCTTTGGGGGAAAATTTAGCCTCAACTCCTATTCCATAGTTATAGTATTGCCCCATCCCCAAGGGTCTACTGTTTCAACAAGATGATGCCAACACTGAGACTTCCTAGGAATAATCCTTTCTTGTCCTGTGAGACCATGGTATCTGCTTAAAAGGCAAGCAATCAATGCATCCTTCAGATTGATTTATGACCAAAAGGGGAATTTGTGGATGAAAAAAAGAATTCTATAAATTAAAATCTCACAGGGTGATCTGATTATAAATTCCTAACTGGACAGGTTGTGGTTGGTCGTCATTTCCCAGGCATATAACTTTTTAGAAAGAGACATCATTGCCTTAAGCAAGCCCTGTTGATTGCTTCTGTGAATCTAGAATAACATGCTTTTGAAATGCTTTTTTTAGACCCCTCCTTAACACTTTTTTAAATCGCCCATACTAAAGTGTGGCCACCCTCAAAAGAGCATGTAATCTTAATTTGTAATCCAATTCCCAACTTGCTTTCTTATACCTTCATGTAATCTTTCTTACATTCTTTACTTAATCTCAAATGCATAAAATAAATTAAAAACTGTTATTCTTAAAAGCATTTTTCTCAGTCTGTTAAGATCTTCCTGCCATGTGTATCCTCTGTTTGACTCAAATAAACTTTTATAAAGATTCACTACAGGTTTGGACTTTCTTACATGTACATAATCATTCTGGAAATTGTTTTTAATTAAATTTAATGTTTTGAATTATTTAAATTATTAATATCCTCTTTACATTTTTTTTCTAATAATGAAATTGTATCTCCTTACTGCATTTAATAAGTTGTTTTCTCGTATTTTTGTATTTGTTATAAAAAGTTAACATTTGACAGTTACTTTTTTGGTGGAAGAATCCCATTTGGCATGTTTCTGAAATTGCCTCATAAATAGTTTTATATTTAGTTTTTAAGGCATATCCTGGATTTTACTATCCTATAAAAATATAATGTTTGTGCTGTTTTTAGAGCAGGGGACATCAACAAACATTTCTTAAATGATAAGGAATTAAATAAGTAAGACTCGTGGGCCATGAGTCCTCTGTTGCAACTACTCAACTTTACTGTTGTAACATAAAAACCACTATAAGCAAATGAATGGATGTAACTGTTATCAATAAATTTTGATTTACACAAAAACAGTCTGCCCCCAGGCTATAATATGTATTCCATGATCCTCATGGATCTCATTAGCAGAATCCATTCTTAATTCAAACCATAAAAAAGTTCAAGTTTAGTATTTGACATCTCAGGGTGGACTCTCAGAATCCCTGCTACTACATATCTAGGTCCTAGGAAGAAAAACTAATTTGTTTAGTCCTAGTGCCAATGTGTACATATTCTTCAATCAATTATTTATCTGTTCTTACAGCCTTCAAATAATATAGCTTTTTATAGGAGATACAATTAAAATTCTCAACATATAGCAGATCCAGCTTCATTTTATGTATTAGAAGCTACGATTTTAAATTCATACTTCTTTTGCCAGTAGAGTGACTAGATTATTTTAATGTGCCTTCTAATAACAAACAAATATATGATAAATGAAACATAAATTTTATATTTCAATGTTTCAGAAAGAAAGAAATATTTCCAAAGAGCCAAAAATAAGTAAACAAGAGCTCTGTAAGTAAAAACTTATGCTATGAGCCCTAGCCTGTTTGACTCAGGGGTTAGAGCATCAGCCTTTGAACTGAAGGGTCCTGGGTCTGATTCTGGGCTAGTGCATGTACTTTGGTGGCAGGCTCCATCCCTGGCTCTGGTAGAGGCATATGCAGAAGGCAACCAATCAATGTGCCTCTTTCACATCGATATTTCTCTCTCTCTCTTTCCATTCCAATCTCTCTGAAAAACAATGGAAAAAAATATCCTAGAGTGAGGTTTTAAAAAAAACAAAAAACTTATGCTATGAGATGTTATTACATTTAAAGGGCAGGGTATTTGGGTCAGTGCAATGTGGGCTTAGTCCTCAAAGTAAACCTTGGACCCAAGATAACTATATCAGAAATTAAGGCCTTTATATTAATTAAGGTTACACTAACTGTTGTAACAGATTTTTCTTCAAATTTTTGAGGCTTCCTAAGGTAATATGTATTTCTAATTTATCTGAGATGCAAAGTCATAAGCTATGATTTCAGGACCCAAGTTCCTTCTCTCTTTTGGTGCCATTTTTTTTTTTAAATGTTTTTTTATCTTTATTGCTGAGACCATTACAGATGTCCTATTTTAACCCCACTGATCCCCTCCACCCCACATCCATTCCAACCCCAAGTCTTCCCCACACCAATGTCGGGGTCTATGGGCCATGCTCATAAACATACAAGTTCTCTGATTAATCTCTCCCCACCCACACCCCCCTCCCCGCTTTCCCTCTGAGAAGTCACCTCCCTCTTACTCCATCCATATAATAGTATATGATGGTTGATCTGAAACAGGATGACAACAATAAAAACTTGCACTTAAAAATAGAAGCATATAGCCTCACAGAAGTCACTGGTCAATCGCAAAGATAAAATACTGCTTAGCAGGCATTATAAAATTTTTGAACACTAGCAGTCAGGGAAATTACTTGGTTATATCCAAAGATAATATATAATATTTTCTGTATTATATTACATATATTTTATATTATCAATATTTTATGACCATTTTTTAATTAAGTGTTGAGTAGTCTTTGCTAACTTTTACTGTTGTAAGAAAAAAGACTGAGTATTGCTTTTTCACTAGAATAGCCAAAATAATTTTTAATCTAGACTTGTGTTGTCTTCAACAGTATATTTAATTCCAAATTATAGTGGGATTTAAAGATAACTGAAGAAAAAATAACAATGATCAGAGGATAGAGACCAAAAAAAAAGTTCAAAAAAATAAATGAAGACAGGTTTTTTTTAAAAGAACAAATTCATGCAACTCAGTAGTAAAAACCAAGCAATCTTATTTAAAAATGGGCAGAGGAACTAAATAGACATTTTTCCAAAAATGAAATACAAATAGACAACAGGTAAATAAAAAGGTGCTCAATATCACTAACTATCATTTACATGCGAATCAAAACCACAATGAGATATTGTGGTTATACCTTATATTTGTTAGAATAGTTATTGAGACAGGCTAGTAAGCCAGAACAAGTGGAATAGGGAAATTGAGGTAGATAATTAAATGTCCAAACAGTTTAAAGCCATCTGTAATAAATTACAAAATCCTGTCTCCCCTAATCAAGAATACTTAAGATTAAATGGTTTACACTTCTCATCCACAACCAGAGGGTAAATAGCTTAAATCACCCTACTCAGTGAGATAAGTAGCAGAAATTCTATTAGTGCCATTTGTGCCAACCACACCCAAGGATGAATTAAATAAGGGGAATAAATCTTATTTTGGCACATCAGCATAAAGCTGATGAATAACTTTTGAGATTCTCCCCTAAGACCTCCCCTAAACTCCCAATCTTTAAAACCCTCCAGATGAAGGACCTAATGCACACTGTTCCTCTCAGAAACATACTCACAACTTTCCCTTCCCCCTCCCCCAGGTGCATTACTTTTGCTTTTCTCTTTCCTAAACTCCAAGGGACCTTCTTCTGCCTTTGTAACTTATTTCCTGAGCCCATGCAACCTAGCTGGCTCACTTCTACTACCTCTGTAACTTTCTGAATAAACCTTCTCTTATAATTTGAGTTTTTGGCTCTGAATTCTTTCTTTACCAAACCCAATACCTAGGTCCAGCATTGTCGGTAACATATGGTTCTGTGAATTAAATCACCTTATTGATCCTCTCAGTAAGTGGCCCTCACCTCCCTTGGTTTGAGGTGCCTCCTTGTGCTTTTAGTCTCTTTTCTTGGGACCTAAAACCAAGGAAGCAGGGCACAACAGCAGTTTCTTAGCTAGCTCCCTAACTCCATCCTTCCTTCTACCTCTTTATCTTTCTTCTCCACATGTCTCAGGCTATCAACCTTTGAGCTCAGGTTCTTTGAGCCCTTGTCTTATTTGTCACCAGGGTTCCTGCTGTATCTGCCCCCCCTCTTGGCACTGACGGCCCCTCACAACATCTTGTGAGGTTCATACCTTTTACTACCCAGCCTTCTGAAACCATCTTTGACCCAAGGACTGCCTAATTGCTCATTTCTATTGAAAACACTTGCATGACTCTTGCTTACATGCCTTACTTCCAGCCTACCACTCTTTGTTTATACCTCATTGCCTTCAGGTATTTCACCCCTCTCCTGGAGGTTTCCTACCTCAGATTGTCTTATTGCGGCATACTGTGATGGGATTCCAAAGAAGCCCACCCAATACCACCTTGCAGACTCGTACTCATGCTAGGTACCAACAGGGGCCCATTGCATCCCACCAGCTTCTTGCTTTGTATCTGGTGAACTTGGATGAGTTCTCTTGGAATTCCAGACTTTCTTGCTTTAAGGTAAGAAGCCAATTTTGTTTGACCTATTTTTTTGAAAATCCTTGAGGTGGAGCTAGTAGTTAAGGGTTGAGAGATCCTGGGCTAAGGATGAGTGGAGATAACTTAGGAAGAGGAGAAAAATGGGTGCCTGGTTTTTAACTTTTGCTTTTCAACTGGAATTGCTTTCTGAGGGTGTGAACAAAACTTTATGCTGGGTAAATAAGAGCTTGAACTCATTCATCTCTGAAGATAAGCAGTACTTACTCCTTATAGTTAAAATCTTGGGTATTCTCAGAAGATTAGGAAAATTTGTGGAGATGTCAGAGGGCATCCCTCATGATGTGCGGGAGCCCCATAGGGAATTCCAACTCAAGTATAATTAAATAATTGACTTATCCAGGAATGTGCACATCAAGACTGGTTACCTAGCGATCTGAGTCCTTATGCTTGTATTAGCCAGGGAGAGGAACTGAGACATACAAGAGGGTTAGAAATGACTCAGGAGGTGACAGCTCCTTGGAGCTCAACCCACAAGTATCGCACTTCAACCAACTACACAATATCCCTATAAATTTATTTGAACTCTGCAGGTCTTAAAATAGAACTATAATTTACATGGTAAATCATGGCTCCAAGGCCAGAAACTCCCATACTCTAGCCCCCATTAATATTCCTGCAGATATACAATTACTAGAAAGTCTTTTCTTACAAGTACTTACAGAAATGGAAAGATTTAACTAGACGTGATTTCAACTTAAGACAGCCAAAATGGAATTTTTTTCTAATATGTCTTTATTGATTTCAGAGAGAGAAAAGAGAAGGGAGAGAGAGAGAAACATCAATGATGAGAGAGTCATTGATCAGCTGCCTCCTGCATGCCCCCGACTGGGGATTGAGCCTGCAACCCAGGCATGTGCCCTGACAGGGAATTGAACTTCGATGGCCTGGATCCTAAGTTGATGCTCAACCACTGAGCCACGCCCAGCTGGGCAAAAAATAGAACTTTTCTAATGCTTAAATTAATTTTTGACCCCAAAATTAGAAAAGCTGGCTCTAAAATTAAACTGAATGAATAGGAAGCTTATCTTGATTAGAAACTTGAAGCTTCTAGGACATCCTTGAGTAATTTTAAGGGAACCTACCTGAAGGAGAGCAAACTAATCTTGAGACTGACTGAACCTTTGCTAACCACATTTTCTTCATCATTAATTTCCATGATGGCCTCAGGCATGGCTTAACACTGTTCTCACCCTACTCAGAACAGCCCATTAACAGCCCAGAAACTTGCAGGAATGCATCTAACTCTTGGCTTGTTATGTGTGTGTCTCTCCATAGATGGAGAGTCCACAGGTCTCTAGAGACAAATTTTGGGGTGCATACTTGCCAACTGGGAGGTATTTAACCCTGAGTTTTTCAAGAAAAGGTTAATCTTTTGCAACATGGCCTGTCTTCAATATAAAGTGGGCAATGGAATGGTTTGGCCAGTTAATGGCACCATTAATTTTAATACTATCTTGCAGCTAGACCTGTTTTGCCTTTCCCAAGGGAAATGCATGGAGGTTCCATATATCGAAGCCTTTGTGTCTCTCAGATCCAACCTTAAGCTATGTGCTTTCTGTAGACTATAAAAATATACCTAGATGGAAAGAAAGATTCCAAAAATGGGTGAATGGATTGTCAATTCTTTGTCAAAATTTGGGTGTGGCTCCAGAAACAATTCAAAACCACCAAAGCTTTTTACCTTTCCAAAACCTCCCCTACTTGTCTCAAAAAAGCCTATAGAAAATTGGCTTAATGAAATCAAATTCCTTCTTCGACCTTTTGAAATGTAAATACCTGGTCTTCAAAAACTCTTACCTGAGACATTTTTTAAAAATGGACATTTCTGAGAAGTAGTTCTTTTTTTGTTTTATTTTTTTAATCCTCACCTGAGGATATGCTTATTGATTTTAGAGAGACAGGAAGGGAAAGAGAGAGGGAGAGAGGGATAGGGAAAGAAACATCAATGTGAGAGACACATCAATCGGTTGCCTACTTTACACTCCTTGATCAGAGATCAAGCCTGAAACCTAGATATGTGCCCTGAATGGCAATCAAACCTGCAACATTTTTGGTGTATGGGACGATGCCTCAAACAACTTAGTCACCTGGCCAGGCTGGGAAGTAATTCTTATCAAAAGGGAAAAACCTTAGGTATCTAAGCAGAGCATTTTTACTTACTTTAGCTGTTCCTTTCTAAATTAGTGAATTTTGATAAAAGTTATTGAATATTTAGATATTTTGAGATAACATAAAATACTGAAATGTTGATTGCTAGACAAGTCTTAAATCCACCTACTTTTGGCTTTTTGTTAAAGAAAATAGATTTAGAAATGTTAATGAATATCTTATGCTCTATTAGAAGTAGGTCTATTGAAAGTGTGAGTGTGTTTGCCAATGAAAGAGTATACTTTTCTCAAATGCTATGAAATGTACTTGCTAATCTAAAAAGATGCTAATTGCTTACTTTTTAGTTGTCATTAAAAATTAAGTTGGAAAGAAATTGCATGATTTTGGTAAAAGAAAGCAAAAGGTATCAAGATACTTTCTGAGGGAAAAGGAAGAAAGTAAGTTTTTCTAAGACTGGTTATTTCTGCATGGGTAAGAAAAGGCAAACCAAAAGGGACTAGAAAAGTTGTAGAAGGCTCCAGTCATACTTCTACCACCTGATCCCTCTCTGGTGACATTCTTTGGTGACACAGACAGAACCTGGAGTTGTTTTCCTTGCACTCTTTTCTCATTGTCAGTGTGGGGGAACCTGTCAACAGCAGAGTAAATCCTTCATCAAAACATGCTTCATCAATGCTGAGATGCAAAATTAACCCGCCTTCTGGACACAAAGTCACCTGCCCATATGATCATCCCCAGGTGCCAGTGCAGAGTTGAGTTCCCTGTCTGAGATGGGTAAATCTATCCTCAGGGCATCTGGCCACTGCTATGATTGTTGGTAAGGCCACTCAGAATGTGGGGTAAACACATCCAAGGACAAACTCACTTTCTCTTTGTATTTCTCTCTCTAATAGGAACCTGTCTTCCTTGACTTCTTTCGGGGTGCATTAATTGGGCTCCTGGATGATGTTACTATTATGACTCATACTATAACTTCTGGTCCTCTATCTGGAGTATTTATTACACCTGTTTTGACAACTTCAATCTTGTCATGTCATATCTTATCTTCTGTCATCAAGTTTCTCTTTCTCTGATTTAAACAACTCTTTGGGATGTTACATATGTGATTCCTTGAATTAGAGTTGAGGCTTTCTTTGTTTCCACCACTCATTAACAGCCCTTAAAACTTTCATTAAGAGTATCAACAAGTCTTTCTGCTGGTTAATTGGTACCTTCCTTCCCCTTCTCCAGTCTCCTTGAAAATTGTCAAGAGCAAATGAAAAAAATCTTGTACCTTTTCTACAAAAATTTGTAATTTAAGTTATGTGTATGGTCTTTTTTTAAAAAAAAATACTATTTTATTGATTTTTTATAGAGAAAGGAAGGGAGATGGAGAGAGAAACATTGATTGGCTGCCTCTTGCATGCCTCAAACTGGAGATCAAGCCTGCCACCTGGGCATGTGCCCTAACCAGAAATTGAATCGGTGACCTCTTGGTGCAAAAGACAACACTCAACGAACTGAGCTACACAGGCCAGGGTTGTGTATGGTCTTTTATACGTATGGGGTTTTTTTGTTCATCTATGTATTATATGTGGTGCATTTTCTGCCTCCAGATGGCATTGTTAGGGTGTGATATTTTATTTGGCTTAAAGAAATTAAATGCTTATACGGATTAATCAGCATGTGATCTGCACAAAATATTTGATATTACAACCAGTTTAAGTTTAATTGATGTATTTTAGAGTTATTACCATCAAATATATTGTCTGTTTTACCCAGGTTTACAAAAAGTTTATGTTATGATCTTTTGGTCAAATATGTTTGATAACCTTCCCAAGTTTTAAATTTTAAGAGACTTTTTCTTAAACTTAGAAATGACTTTGAGTTATTCCAATGGGCCCAGGAATACCTTAAGGATTTGTTCTCTCTTCTTAAAAGAGATGTTTTAAATTAATTAGGCTTGAAATTACATGGGAAGCTTTGCTATATAGAAAAACAGTAATAACTGTTCTATTTGTATACATATATATATATTTTAAAGGCTTCTTGATTTTTTAAAAAATATGTTTTTATTAATCTCAGAAAGAGGAAAGGAGAGGGAGAGAGAGAGAGAGATAGAAACATCAATGATGAGACAGGGTCATTGATCCACTACCTCCTGCATGCCCCCTGCTTGGGATCAAGCCTGAAACCCGGGCATGTGCCCTCACCAGGAATTGAACCTCGACCTCTAGGATCATAGGTTGATGCTCAACCACTAAGCTTTGCTGACTGAGCTGTATACATATATTTTCTATTAAAATGGACGTGGGGATGAGAAGTTGTGGCACTATTCTACTCTTTACTGAAACTGGAGAGTTAAAGTGGTTTTGTGGATAAAAAAGCTTCTTCTAAAAGTAAACTCACAGGGTAATCTGATCATAAACTCCTAACTGGGTAGGTAATGGTGCATTGTCACACCTCAGGCATATAACTTCTTTAGTTAAAAGCTTATTTTTGCCTTAGGCAAGACATGTCCATTGTTTCTGTGCATCTAAGTTAACATACCTTCAAAATGCCTCTTTCCAGACCTCTCCTTTTAACATATGTCCACCCTCAAGAAAGCACATAATCTTGATAATTATTCTGTAATCCAATCCTCACCGTACTTTCTCCCACTTTCATGTAATTTTTCTTACTTTCCCTCCTTAATCCAAATGCATAAAAGAAGCTGCAAACTGTCATTTCTTGGAAATATTTTTCTAAGTCTGTTGAGATTTTTTCTTCAGGCATATCTTCTGTTTGGCTCAAATAAATTTTTATAGAAATTTTATATAATTTTCTATATTCTTACATTGAGTGTTTCAATATTTCCCCACTCCCTGGATGGGGTGGGCATGTGTGAAAAGTCAGAGCATTCTCCTACTCCTTAGTTAAAGTCTAGGGAGGTGAAAAGTTGCAAAAACTCCACATTTCCTATCTGGGGCTGGAGAGCAGAAGAGGTCATGGCATTCTCTCATTCTCACTCAGCTTCACAGAGATGAAATACTCACAGCATTGCTAAGCCCATGGACATATACAGTCAATACATTTTCCTATGGCCTTCCTATAATCAGAGAGTGAGCCCAGCCCCTTACACTCTATAGTAGCCCTGGTAAAATCAGCAGGTCCATGCAATCCACACAAGGGACACCCCTTGACTGCCTGACCTTAACAACTGAGCTCCATGGGATTCTAACAAGCCAAAGGACATTTCTTGGTAAGCTACTACCTCCAAGGCACTGCACAAATAGCAGAGTGAAACATAGCCCCAGTCTTCAAGGAAAAGGCCTATTTATTTAGCCTGAAAATTCAGCTTGAGGGACAGGCTTTAGGCTTCCTACATATCTAAAAGCTAAGGAGGCACTCCCATGGAAAAATAGAAGGGAGACATGCCATCTTTGCATATACCCTTGTCCTTGCTACAGTTTGATGAGATTTCCTAGAAATGAGCTTAAACACTCCTCTGGAGTCCCTATTTTGGCAAATGTTGCTCAGCAACACACATCTCCAGATCTGCTGGTCTGGAGTTCAGCAAGGATAATAAGTGAGTCCTCACAGGACTATATAAATGTGTATACTATAAAAGCTGTTGCCTGAAGATCTTACTTCTAATCAGTCTGAAAGTCAGTGCTAAATGACTTTCCTCCCCTTGGAACTTATTATTTTTATATATCTAGATACTGAACCTTTCTTTAGTCTTTGTGTTTCAATGTCTTCTCTAAGACTGTTATTTATGTTTTCATGTTTAAATAAATGTTTTGATGAATTGAAGTTCTTAATTTCACTGTAGTTAAGTTTATAAACCTTTTTAAAGGTACACCTTCATTGGGGGCATATCAAGAATAACTCAGGTGGATAGGAAAATCACAAAGGTTTGAGAGATGACCAAGAGCTAGAGCAAGTGTGAACAAGAAGGATCATCATCCAAACAAGGCCACATTTTCAACACTGAGAAAGGTAACCGTTTCATTTAATACGTAGAAACAAAAACAGAATCACGCAAAATGAGAACACAAAGATATGTGATCCAAATAAAAGAACAAGCTTTAACCATTCCCTCCCAAAAAAAAAGACCTTAAGGATATGGAGGTAAGTAATACACCTGATAAAAATTCAAAGTAATGGTCATAATCATGGTCACCAAATTTGGGAGAATAATGGATGAACCCATTGAAAACTTCAACAAAGATGCATAAAATATAAAAGTACCAAACACATGCAGACAATTCTATCCAAAACACAGCATCTGTTTGATTTTTCTCAACCACTTTTCTTAGTGCTACAGACTCAGTCAGTAGAAATAAGATGTGCATAACAAAAAGTTATAGGCAAATTTAAAAATATATATATATATATTGCCATTTCATAATTCAAATTTTCCAGATTCTAATTTTAGCTTTCTTACCCTACCACTGAGCCAATCCTAAATATTCTTTTTTCTTTAGGTAGCATCTTGCTTTTATTTATTCTACTTGATATATATTCTGCATCTTATAGAAAACTCAACAAGCAATATCCATTTTAAAAGGTTTATAAATTTAACTACAATGAAATTAAGAACTTCAATTCATCAAAATATTTATTTAAAAATGAAAACATAAATAACAGTCTTAGAGAAGACATTTGAAACACAAAGAATAGAGAAAGGTTCAGTATCCAAATATATAAAAATAATAAGTCTGAGAAAAACAACTAAATACAAAATGGGAAGAGACATTGTATTACTTTGTCTATGTCCTTTAAACTTCTTTATCATTTTTAATGCTTTCATTCCCTATCACCAGCACCTGAATCTTTTTTTTTGGCAATTAACTCAGCCTGTAGGTGTTGGCTCTGTTTGTTTGCATGGGGAATAGAAGGTAACTAGGAGGTTATGTTGCGCCTCTTAACCACTAGGCCACCTCTTAACCAAGAAGGCGGGTGTGGTGGCATGAAGGTTCCTTTTTCCATTCTGTATCCCACATCTACACTGCTAACTGTGTCCTGGAAACTTTTTTAAAGAAAATGCTATTTGTGAATCCCCAACACAAGGTCTGCTTCTGGGGGCTTCAACATAAGTGAGACACAAACTGACACTTTAAATAAAGAAAAACAAATGGCAAACAAACATATGAAACAAAGCAAAAATTCTTCAATGATGTGGGAAATGCAAATTAATTTTACGGTTGGATTCACTTTTATGTGTTTTGGATTGAAAAAAAACAGAGATGTCTGAAAACTCCGAGTGTTGATGAGGATGCAGATTAATAAGAAATCTATAAATTGCTGGCAAAGGGTGTAAATTGGTACAAACACTTTGATACTTTTTTTCACACCATTTGTAAAACTGAGCATTCACATGCTGTATGACTCAGAAATTATACACACGTGCGCACACACACACACACACACACACACACACCCTGGAATCTTACTACTTAAAATGTGTATTAAAACAAGAAGCATAAGTATCACTTGGAACATTGTTAGAAATGAAAAATTTTAGTAAATATTTCAGATCTACTGCAATGGCATCTACATTTTAACGAAATCCACCAATTTTGTCAAAATCAATCATTTTGGAAGCACTATCCTAGAGAAATGTGGCATCGATATTTAGTGCTCATGGAATATCTATGCCCTCCCTACATTTATGAAACACCTTCTAGTTAAAGTAGGTCACATGACTAGTTCTGCCCGGTATGCTGAAGGTGGAAGTGGTATGTGTCACTTCTGGGACTGTGGATTTAAGAACAAATGCCCTATCCTCCAGGTCTCTTCCTTCCCTTGCTCTGGTGACCTGAAAACCATGTTTACTAGAAATTGGTATGTGGATGACAGATCACTCTGAAGCAGTGATTCATCCCATGGAGAACCTTCAGACTTAAGTTAGAGGACTATATCTTAAGCCACACAAATTTCAGGTTTTATGATAATTTATATGTATTTTTTTCCCTATAAGTAAGCAATACTTGAAACACTTGAGGTGTACAATTCTTGCCATAAGAAAACTTTATGATTGATTCATACCATCTTTTCTGAAATCTTTCCACAAAACATGTATATTCATGAATTAAAATCAAATGGTAGACAACACTGACAGTTTCATGAAAAATATACCTAGATACAGAGGGTAAGCTTGCACAACTGTTGTAATTCTTTATCATAACAAAACAGAAACAACAAACTGTCAGCAAAGCTGCAGTATAAAGCCAATATGACTGAACTGCATTTATCTTAATTTGCTCCACTGAGCTATGTATAACATGTAACATTTTGTCATAATTTTATATTTATGGGGCTTAACTATGACACTACTATCTGTTTTTGTGTGTGCTTTTATTGAAAAGCTGTGCATTTAAAGCTTTAAGAATGGACATTAAAAACTATATACAACTATAATTTCATTTGATTGAAAATATGATTTAAAGGCATAGTAAATTAGACATTTTCCTTTTTGCCATTAATTGACAGAACACATGCAAATGTTTTCCAATTATTAATGAGTAATATAGATATTCTAAGCCATGGTACATAATGCATATTCTTTCACTTAAATAATTAAATAATTTTGAAAGTCTTGTTCATTAATTTTTTTAAAAAAATATGTTTTCCATAAGTTTAGCATGACCATTATTATTTGTTATTTTAACAAAATTAATCAGATGTTAATCATATTTCTAAGCTATAGAGAAGTTAAGCTTAGAAAGAACAGTCCAAGCCTCCCAAAGCCATTGCTTTTTATCTGGATTAAAGCCAGAGTGTGAGAATACTTCTTTCTCAACCAATAATTAACATATATTATTTTCCAAATTCCCCTTTAAGTGCTGAGAAGTTTGTACCTCAAAGGTTATATAAAGGATGATTTTTCAAAATTTATTAAAAGCTTCTCTTTATGTGTACCACGGGAGTTTTAAAATTCAGTATAGTGATGTCTGTGTTGTTACTTATTGCCAACTGTGTTAGGAGTAAAATTAGGATTATTTTTTAAAATATATTTCAGACTGGCAAAGAACATTACAGATATCACTTTCTTTTTTTTCCTAGGCTACCAGTATACTGTCCTAAATTGTATTTCTTCTTTACTCCTGAGAGAAGCCAGCTAATTTGGAAAAAGAAGAGAGCATTCCTCAGAAGATAAGAGGGAAAAGGCTAGATAGCGAGAGGAGAAAAGAAAAGAAAATTCAAATAAATAAGTTATGGTTATAATCTGCAGGTTCATATATATACATATGTGTGTGTGTGTGTGTGTGTGTGTGTGCGCAACACACATCCTGAATATTATCTCGCATTCCATAGTTAAAACTGCAACATTTTCGGTACTATTTATCTTATACTGGATATTGCCCCATCTGCTAATGCAGGACCACAGCACTCTGAAAAGACACTGCAAATGTTTCTAGGCATTCCAATGGAGTGTATTACAAATGCTTTTGGACAAGTATATTTTACTACCGTGAGGCATTCTTTGGGCAAAGCTTCCTCTGTTGAACACAACAACTAATGTAGGTATTTTCAACTACAATAAATTTCTTGGTTTTATTGCCACATTTTCTGGTTACCATAATATTCACTGTGCAGCAGTAGAAATATCCATTCTCAATATAGCTACCAACACTAATTTATTACAACTCTGATGGGGGCCAAAACTATACAGTGTTCTGTTGTGAAGTGAGAAACAAAAAGTTTATCTCCTATTTACACATTATACTCTGTTAAAGGGTCCCAAAGCAAGAAAGCTTATACTCCAAAGTGTTAGAGGTTTCCATAAAAATTATTTAATTTTTCTCTACAATATGTTTGCCCTTCATATGATTCAGGCATGTTTTCATAGAGCTAGATAGATAATGAATTGGAAGTACACTCATAATGGTATCTTCAAAATTAGTACTCCTTTCTGACTCTAACGCTTGCCATGTTCTACACTCTCTTCAATAAAGTAAGTTTACCTTAGAAGTTCCTAATTACTCTCTGCAAAGAAATGGTGGCAGGCTTATTCCAGCAGTTCATTAACTCTGGTCAGGCATGTATATATAAAGTGTCCCAAGAAATGTATACACACTTCGAATGATTATAAAGGCAGTGTTTATTAAAATACATTTCATTTTCAAAATTGAGCTATCAGCTGCTAAAATGGGAATACATTTTGGGGGCATACCTTGTAGACTAGAAATAGAAACAATCAAAAGTAAGGACAGCCTCTGATTACATACACATGGACATGGATGTGTGCATATCTCTCTATCTACTATCTGTTTATTTTTTTATTTACATTTTTAAAACTTTTTATTATAGAGAATTTTGAACATACACAAAAATAGACAGAATATAATGAACTTCCATGTATCCACTCCCCAGTTACAATAACCATTAACCCTTGGCCAGTTCAGCTTTGTATACATTCCTGTCCACTTTCCGCATTCTATATTATTTTTTTAACTTTATTTTTATTGTTGACATTATTACAGATGTCCCCTTTTCCCCAACTTTGCCCCACCTCCACCCAGTCCCCGCTCTCCTTTCCTCTGGCCATCACCACACTGTAGTCTGTGTCTATGGGTTATGCATATATGTTCTTTGGTTTATCTCTTCACCTTTTTCATCCAGTCTCCCTTCCCCCCTCCCCTCTGATAGCTGTTAGTCTGTTCCATGATTATACACACACTTGCCTAGAGATCCTTTTATGTATTTTCTACTCAAGTGAAGGACCATGGAAACAGAATATACATATAATGTTCCTCTGTAGGTATCCTTGTATGGAAGAAATTTGTTGGGTTTGTTGTTGCTGATGTTTTCTATGAGGATGTAGAAATAAAAGTTATAAGCCATAAGTATATCATAAAACTAATTTTACTCAGCCTTAATATTGTCCAAATAAACACATGTATTTTTAAAATACATTGTCCAAGATTTTTAACAGTTTTCTAATACCAGTTATACAATTCTTCAACTTTGGTGATTTAAAGATCTGATTATTTTACAATTAACTATACATATGGAAAATTTTTCTTTGCAGATTAAAATAACCAACATTTAATTTTTTGTCATTGGCTATCTTCTCTTTTAATATGGAAGTATTTCTGTCAACCTGATGAACTCACGATTCTATCTTTTTTTCAATATAAGCCATTAAACACAGCTTTAAGCACTTGGCACATTTTCTAGCTCCCATCTAGCAAAGACATCCTTATTGGAAGAAGAAAAATAATGGGATAGAAGAAGATGTCTGCCTATAATAAATCCATATTCCATCTCTCCAGATATTTTGTTTTATTCTCTTTCAATGAAAATAGCTCATTATTATTAATTCCAGATTGGTTGGCAAGCCGTTATAAATCTTTCTGAAATGCAACAGCTTAATTTCCTTAGTTCTATTTCTTATCTTAATTTATTATCTCACAAGATAATAGTACTGGCTTAGCATTAGTAATCTTGCAGCGAGTGTTCTATTCTTAAAACTAAGAATTGTCCGTCCGCCCCCAATTCTACTTTTGTATACATTTCTTTAATTATACTTTGCTCTTGTCTGGGTCATTATGGGAAACTGACAGTGATAAACTCATTTTCTCTTATCTTTTTCTCCCACCTGAAGTTGAGTGGTTGCTTCCTATTCATTCTTTCAAGAAAATGGCTTGCAAGCAGAAAGAGGAAATAGAGGATTTGTTGGCCAAACCCTCACATCACTTCATGCTTCTTGACAATTGCTTTGGGCAGGTGTGAATTATTTCTCACTCACTTTCTCTATAAAGATTCTACTCCACTAATGTAGGTCTGGATGGGACATTGGAATAGTGGTAATAAAGCCTGGACAGTCATGAATGAACACTGGGTAAGTATGAAGTTGGAAGCTAGACATAGAAGTGATTGAAATTTAAAACAAGCTACCTAACTGTGCTAAAGTTTGTGCAGTAATAAAATTCTTATAAATAAGTTTATTTTTACTTGATAATATGGAAAAATATTAGCCATTTTTTTCTGTAATATGTAATTCAAATACAAATAATGATTATGAATTCTTTGCCAACATTATTAGAAGAAACAATGGTTTTAAGTTAGGAGGCATATGCTTTTTTCCAGAGATACTGTATGTTCAAAATTGTCTGCTATCTTGAACATAATGTTCACTATATTATTGAGCATATAATAAAAATAATTAACAACTGACAAAAAGGCAAAAATTAAGAATAAGTAAAAGAAAGAATTTTAAATGCATAGAGTTCATGCAACCAACAATGACATTGCTAACTCAGAACATGATAATTTTCATTCTGTTTTAGAAACACTGTGCATATGATACTGCCTAGAATACTCATAAGCACAGGGTTCTGTTGTGTTTGATTCACCAGCAACAGTATTAAATTTTGGGGAAGAAGCAAGGTTCACTTTGTCTGTCATTCCCTCAGCACCACTCCCAACACACACCTTCTTCTTTTGTATTCAGTACTTATAAACATTAATTTCTTATTCTTTGATAATGGGTGGAGAATAGTGTTTCGACAAAGCAAGAGAAACCATCTAAGACACATTTTGTTCAAAAAATCAAACTAGAATAAAATATTCTTAATGGTAAAAGAATGGTGTGTATAATATGAAATACATCTCTCTTCTATCAATATTTCACCTCAATATACATTTATACTTTGGTATAAACTACTTATCTTTAGAGGCAAGCTCAAAGGTAAATTAAAGAATCTTTCAGTGATGTCACAGACAAGATTAATTACTCTTTTTATAATTTTTCATAACTTCCTGGATCTTGACTTTTTAGTATTATGTACAAAATGGAGTTTCAGTTTCTTCAATCCATTCATGCTTCTCAATGCCACTTGGATTGATCTTTTTTTTTTTAACATATCTTTATTGATTTCAGAGAGAAGAAGGGAGAGAGAAAGAGAGAGATAGAAACATCAATGATGAGTCATCATTGATTGGTTGCCTCCTACACGCCTCCGACTGGGGATCAAGCCCACAACCGGGGCATGTGCCCTGACTGGGAATCAAACCACCATCTCCTGGATCACAGGTCAATGCTCGACTGCTGAGCCACGCCTGGCCGGGCCTGGATTGATCTTTTACTGTAATTACATACCATAATTATAACATTAGAGACACTCCATATTAACAGAACAGACTGGTATGTTTTGCACCTGCTTTACTCTGAATAATGTAAGTACCATAAGCATCCCAAAATGAAGACAAGAATGATTATCCCAGCTCTTCACTTTGAAGTACCTAAAAATAAGTTTATCTAACCTCAGATTTAAGAACTGTGTTCAGGGTGGGCCTAAAACCTTGGAAAATATAGGTGCATGAAGATGCTAGTCAGGGAATCTTTCAAGTTTGCCTTGAAATCATTATATATGTTATGCTGAACAAATAAATTCACCATAGTTTACACTATTATTAATTTATTTATTTTCAGGCCAACTGTACTTAAAGTATAGACACAGAGGGTACAATCACGTTATTTTGTCTTTGGATGTCATTTACTCTTGCCAAATCACATCAGTGGTATAATAGTTTTAAACGAAATTACAGAGTTTTTTTATTCCTAGAGTATTTTGCTTCAAGATCTACTTTGAATAGTTCCAAACAAATGTCTGGTGCCACAGAATAGTACTGTATCCACTAGAAATACAAGGTGATTAGTCTTACCAAAAATAAAAATTAAAAAAAATTGGAATACCTGATTTGATCTACTTGTTACCAGAAACTTGATAAAGCTATTGGAAATAATATTCTGGATATAAAAAAATACCTTAATTTGATGATAAAACCAAAATATTAAAGATAGAGACATATGGACACAGAGAGATACTAATAGTTGTGTATGACTTTGCGAGGTCCACAGTTTTGGATTAAAAACACTATGACAAATATCTTTTCAAGACTTCCACGCTCCGGAAAGAGTGAATACCATGGTAGATAGCATTAAAATTCATATAATAAAAATGTAACTGCTTATTAGTGACCACTAAGCAGCAATTATCCTCTGTCAATGATACCATAATTATGACTGATATAGGCAGTTACACACTCATCCAAAGAATTATATAAATCCAACTATGTAAGAATGAACCTAGTAATAATGAGAATTAGTGATGTCTTGTTGGAAGAGGCTTCTAGTGCATACTTTTACCAATGTTTCCTTTCCCTTACCATATACAAAATAATGATAATGGGAAAGGAAAGTACTAAAATCCCACTTCCAAGCCCTAATGTTTTTGAGAAGTAATTGTGATATACTCAACCAGGTTCACTACGGCACTACTTCTAGGGGCAACAAAAAGATTCTCACACACTAAGAGCAGAATAAGAAGTACCTGGTGTTGGGTGGGGGAAGAGGTATAAATATTTCAAGTTTGGGTGTACATTTAAGTACAGAAATTACCTCATGGACAAAGGGTAAAAGTGTAATGACAAAATTGCATTAATGGCTAACAGTTCACAGTCTTTTCCTAATGATCTACTCCTTCCCCTTAATCAAAACAACAAATTATTCCTATGGTTTCCATTTGGGTAAATTTTCAACTTAAACACAATATTTACAAAAAAGAAGAAAAACCCAAGAAAATAAGATTACTGACAAGGAAATGTTTATCCTGAAATAATATGATTTGTTGTGGCAGAGAAAAGGAAGTTATTTAAGGGAATAGGTTGGATCAAAATGTGATAGGAGTGGATTAGACAAGGGTAAACTTGATGAAGGAAATTAAAAGGATCTAATGAAGTTCATGATACCCTTCCTTAAAGAGTTCTGTCATAGTCATTGTGGTCATATACAAGGTTTAGCTTCAAAGGCTAATACCATTTGGGGTAATTTAAAGGTAGCTTTTTGGTCTCTTTTTTACTGTAATAAAATGACAAATATTTAATTTTTTTCATATTAGCTGTTCACCTTCATGGTGGGATTTTACTTTTTTTTTTTGAATTTTCATATTAGAAACTTACAGAATTTCAACAAAAATGTATAAATATTCTGTTAATACTTTTTAAACACCATGAATTTTTGTTAATAAGAATGACAGAATATTGACAGCGATTTTTGACCTATATGTAGAATACTCAAATGATCTAAACATGATAATTGTTACAAATATTTTGATGGTGATAGCAATGATATTGAAGGTTAGACTTTTTTTCTAACAATGCTCTGCTTTGCAATTGCAGAAAAATTATCATTAATTCAGTTGACTGAATAAATACTATGTAAATTATATATGCATATATATCATATATATTTACATTTTTTCTATATTTCTGTTGACTCCATAATCCACCACCTTTCAGAAATGTGAAATAATGATATCCACTGGTTTAGGGGAGCTGCTGCAAAAGAATAAGAAAAATGAGATAATAAAGACATTACATTCTTATATTCTTGTTTCTAAAGTTCCAAAGTCTCAATTATTTTCCAAGTATAAACCAAAAAATACTTGAAAAATATGGAATCAAGTAAAACCAGTATCTGCATTAATAAAAATATCCCCCTCACAAATATATGAAGATCCTCTGAGCAGAGGAATGAGAGGAGGAGATGGAAAAGAAGCAAGATAATTAGGTGGTGAAATCTCTGAAAAGCGCATCCATGTATTTTTACCACTACAGAGTTAGTTTCTACAAGAATAGCAATAGAATTCCTACAATTTACAGATATGAGAATACAGAGTAAAAATGTCTTCATTATATCTGCTTACCCTGAGAAGTTGCAAGATTTACAGTGTTTTCTTTTTCTTTCTTCCTGTCTTACTGTCTTCCTGTCTTCCTTCCTTCCTTCCTTCCTTCCTTCCTTCCTTCCTTCCTTCCCTCCTTCCTTCCTTCCTTCCTCCCTCCCTCCCTCCCTCTCTCCCTCCCTCCCTTCCTTTTTCTTTTCTTTTCTTTTCTTTTCTTTTCTTTTCTTTTCTTTTCTTTTCTTTTCTTTTCTTTTTTTTCTCTTTTCTTTTCTTTCTTTCTTTCTTTCTTTCTTTCTTTCTTTCTTTCTTTCTTTCTTTCTCTTTCTTTTCTTCTTTCTTTCTTTTTCTTCCTTTCTTTTCTTTTTTTTTTTGAATGACCACACTACTGGAAAATAAAGAAAACTGCATGTGGTGTCTAATAAGTTAGGATGGGAGTGATAATATTTTAAAAATACAAATATGCATTACTTTCAAGCACAGAAGGAGTAGAAATCCTAAACTGACATGTAAATGAGCAAGATAACATATTCTGTCACTAGAAAAAATTGTGTCTTAAAACAACAGTAAAGCCAAGCTAAAAATATTTGACATTGTATTTTGTGGATTCCTGAGTTACATGGCACACATACTCGTGTGTGTGTGCACGCGCACACATACACACAAATGTAAGTGTATATGTGTTTGTTAGTCCTAAAAAGAGGACTATCAGAAACATGAGAACCTATATATCTCAGTGTTCATGAGGCTAAAAAAGCAGAACATTTTAATAAGAGTAAAGTTTTTGAATGTGTCAAGTACTCCAGAGGCAAAAAAGGAAGGATAATTGGCTTTTATAAATGGCATTTAGCAGTGGTGAAATAGAAGCTACACTGTGTAAATGGTTAAGTGGATATGTGTGAAGAAATGTAGATGGCAAGAGCAAATCATTCACTTGAATGTTTACCAGTGAAAAGAAAATGAGATGATTGCTTAGTAGTAAATTCAGGGACACACAGAACTTTCATCCCTCTTGGTCAGAAAGATAGCTTGTCAAGGGGACAAAATAGTTTTAATTTATAAAATTATTTTAATAGTAGCAAGAGTGAAGTTTTTCTGAAACCATTTTTTGGAATCTTTTTTTTTTTTTTTAAAGAACCCTCTACAACAAAAATTTTTTTCATTATGCCAAAGCCAACCCAGATGTTGAGATTCATTTCACATAAATAAACCATTTATTCAAAGAAAACAAGATCAGGCCCAATTATGTCTTTAATTATTATCAACATAAAATAATGTTAATTTAAAGACAAAATGTTTTTAATCTCTTCAAGTTGTGCAGGGATATTGCTATGCAATTCATTAGGTCAATTATAATCATTTGAACATTGGTGGTACACAGTCTCCTTGGCAAACAATTTCTTTCAAACATCACATACTCTCCTGATTATGCATGGTGCCTGCTGTGCCCCTCAGACAGCTGAACAAGATACTCACTGTGGCTCCTTCTGCAGAAACTAGATGAGTTATGTGTACTACCACATTTGGGTCAACAATTTTTAGATCTAAATCAAGGAAATCGGAGCTCTGAAGCCAAGTAAAAAGCAATGAGTTAGTTATCAAGTGAGTTCCTGACAAGAAATGGAGAGCAAAATGTCAGAGGAATTATTTTATTATTCAGAATTTGTTTTTCCTATAAGCTGTCCACCACACTTCAGCAACCAGTTTACCTAGAACAGACATTCATGTGAGTTCCCCTGTGTCCACCTGGGATATATAGGTTGCTAAGTAAGCTGAAATTTTTTTGTTGTGCAAATAACAATAGACTGAAATCAACTGATGGGAATAACCTGATTATTCCCTCATTTGTAGCTGAGTTTCTGCCTTTGTCTTGAAATTAAAAATATTTTTTGAGATTGCAGGTCTAAGATGTAGGTATAGGTGAATGTTGAGTTCATCCCCTCCCAAGAACACATCAAATGTACACCTATATTGAGAGCAATTCCTTCTGAGAGACAATTGTGAGCCAATTAAACAGCTTCTGCACAATAAGGAAGAGAGACAGCAAAAAGAAGGTTGGGGAACCATGACAGCTCTCAGAGAATTAAGGGAACAATCCAAGACCAGAAGAATTGGTGAGCATCATTGTTTAC
The DNA here is from genome assembly GCF_964146895.1 of Miniopterus schreibersii. Taxonomy (NCBI): domain Eukaryota; kingdom Metazoa; phylum Chordata; class Mammalia; order Chiroptera; family Miniopteridae; genus Miniopterus; species Miniopterus schreibersii. The sequence goes on along the minus strand of NC_138104.1, from coordinate 39,805,818 downwards.
ATTTCCCCTGTACATAGGTAGTGGGTGGAAGCTCCATCCAGGTCCTCTGGCTAACATGCAGGGTGCTGTAACATGTCACCAGCCACTCCTACTGGAGCTAGATTCAGCAGAAATAGGAGGGAACCATAGTGTGCATGCAAGGGGCTCCTCCCGGTGGAGATTGGTCTGGTCATGTATGGCAGGGTGCTGTTTTGTACACTAACTGGGCTGCATGCTCACACGGGGTTCACCCCTTGGAGAATGCAGAGCAAGCAAAACTCTGTAGTACCTGCCTGTGGAGCTACACTGTCAGAGGAAAGTACAGAGATACTGGGGTTCTACTATGTGCTCATGTGGGGCTGCCCTTTGGGAGAGAATGTGGAGGTAGTAAAACTCTGTGGTAGCTGTGTACAGGTAAGCTGTGCCCTTTCCAGAGTAAGTGCAGAGATAGTGGGGCACTGCTGCATGTGCACATGGGACTGCCCCACCTGAAAAAAGTGCAGAGCTACCAAACTTTGCAGTACCATGTAGGTTCACCTTATGAGGGGTGAGTGGGATTTTGCTGTACATGTATGCAAGGCTGCCCCACCCAGAGAGGGTACAGAATTAGCAAAGTGTGGCTGTGCATGCACTCAAGCTTGTCTCACCAGAGAAAGGGCAGACCTAATATGGTTCTGAAACACAAGCATGCATAGCAACCCAACCCAGACCCTGCTCTGACAACTGACAATTAAAGCAACAGAGCACACAAGTGCACACTTGGAAGCCTCTTCTAACCAGGCAGCCATGCCCAGATTAGAAGGGCAAAGAAGCATGGACACACCAGGTTATTGTACCTGGAACTCACTTTTTCAGGTGAGGTAAAACACCAGGCACCACACTTGCCTGTCTTGTCTACAACTATTTGACACAGAAACCACTTTTTCAAGATGGGAGAGATGGCTTTCCCACCCAACTTATAGGAACAACCACAGAAAATTAAACAAATTGGGAGACAAGAATATGCCACAGATGAAGGAACAAGAGAAAAACCTAATGAAACAGATTTAAGTAATTCGCCTGATAAAGAACTCAAAGAAAGTCATAAGGTTACTCAACAAACTTGAGAGTAGAATAAAAGAACTCAAAAAGTACTTCAATAAAGACATAGAAAATATAATAACCAATCAGAAATAAAGAATACAATAACTAAAAATGAATAATATGTTAGAAAGAATCAAGAGCAGATTAGTCTATACACAAGAACAGATTAGTGACCTTGAACACAGAATAGTGAAAATCACCCAATCAAAAGAGCAAAAAACAAACAAACAAACAAAAAACTAATTTTAAAAAATGAGGATAGTATAACAGATCTGTTGGGTAGGCATGCTCTCCCTCCTGGGGGCACACCTACACTTTTCCCTTCCTCCTCTTCTTCCCCTACAGGCATACATCTCCTAACTAAGGGACCTCATGAGACTTGCAACCAGTGGAGCAATTAGCAACAGCAGATTGTCCTGGGCTAACCACCTGAATCTGTCTCTAAGGCCCCTTTTCTCTGCCTTTCCAGTGAGCTAACAGCAGTTTCGCTTTGGCTCATTTCTTTCCTATAACGTTTCTAGAGATCCAAAACAGCCCTACCTAGTTTCTCCCCTGTTGCTTCTTCTGTCCTAAGCCTTTCCTTGTTTCACTGTCCCCAACTTTAATAAATATGCTCTCAAAATCACTTGAATATGTGTTGTGAAATTTCTCCTGCACAAAATCAAGGACCCACAGACAACAGGCCAGCCTGAGGCAGACTTACTCCAGGACAGGTCCCTGTCCAGTAACATGAAGACTCTGAAGAAGGAAGATCATAAATAACCCAAGTACTGAAGACTAGTTGTCTCACGTGTGGCTCATTTACTTGTGCACAAATGGTTATGTGAGAAATATTGTCTCCTTTCTTTAAATCATCTTAATTCATAAGTACCACAGCTTTTTTATCCACTCATCTGTGGATGGGCACTTAGGTTGTTTCATATCTTGGCTATTGTAAATAATGCAGCAATGACTATAGGGGTGCGTATATTCTTTTGAATTAGTATTTTGGGTTTCTTTGGATAAATGCACAATATTGGAATCGCTGGGCCTAAATTGTCTTCATTCAGACTCTCAGTTTCCATCAGAGGAATTTCTACTCGTCATTCTGATGACCTACTTGGGGCAGGGTGTATTTTACAGATTGAAGCCCTAGCCAGCAAGAATATGTGAAACAATATCTTCTATCCTGCAAGCTCTTCTTGAACTTTGACACCCTCTCATCAAGAGAGGGAGACTATGTCCCTTCCCCTTGAACTGGTGGGCCTTTGTGATTGCCTCCACTAATAGAATACAAAGAAGCAATGCTACATGATTAAAGTTTAGGTCAGAAAAGGCCATGTGCTTCGACCTTGTTCTCTGCTTGCTCTTGAAACCCAATTGTCTTACAATGAGGAAGCCCATGCAGCATGCTAAGTGGCCTCATGGAGAGGAACTGTGGTTTTTGCCCACAGCTCTGGCTGAGCACTAACTTATAAGCCATGTAAATGCACCATCTTGGAAATGGATTTTCAAGCTCCAATTGAACCAGCTGACATTGCACAGAGCAGAGATAAGCCTTCCCCACTGCATCCATCCAAAACTGCAGATTTATGGACTAAATGATTGGGTGGTTTGTTACAGAGCAATAGAAAACAGATGTACCACTTTCCCTCCCTCGCTCTGTCCCTGCAGAATTGTGTAAAAAAAAAAAAAAGCAAGAGAGAGAGAGAAAGATAAGAGAGAGATAAGTTGGATAACATCAAGCTTTCTAATATCTGTATTATAGAGGTACAGAAAGAAACGAGAGAAAAAGGCAGAATGAATGTTTGAAGAACTGTCTGAAAACTTTGCTAATCCAGGTAATTAATTAGACATCCAGGTACAGGAAGTACAGAAAGTTCCAAACAAGATAAACCCCAAAACAGCCACATTAAGGCATACTGTAATTAAAATGGCAAAAGTTAAAAATAAAGAGACAATCTTAAAGGCTGCAAGAATGAAACAAGTCACATACAAGAGCAACCCGGTAAGACTATCAGCTGATTTGTCAGAAGCAACTTTAGAGGCCAAAGGAGTCACTGGAAATATTTAAGCGCTGAAGCAAAGAAATATACAATATAAAATACTATGTTTGGTAAGGTTATCATTTAGAATTGAAGGAGAGATAAAGAGTTCCCCAGACAAAAAAACTAAAGAAATTTGCCACCACTAAATTGGTCTTAAATGAAATGTTAAGGACACTCCTTTATTTAGAAAAAAAAGGCAATAACCATAAATAATAAAATATGGGGAAAAATCTTACTGGTAAAGGAAAATATACATAATCAGAGTGTCTCAACCACTTAGAAAGCTAATATGTTGCTTTTAGGTTAGTTTGACTAAATAGACATTTATAGAGTATTTCATCCAAAAACTGCAAATTCCACATTTTTCTCAAGTGCACGTGGAACATTTTCTAGAAAAGAACACATACCAGACCACAAAACAAGCCTCACAATTCAAGAAACAATAGTAGCAAAATTAACTATAACTAAAATAAAGAAATAAAACAAAATATAAAAAAGATAAAATACATGACATCAAAAACATGAAAACTAGAGGAGGGAGTAAATATGTAGTGCTTTTAGAATGCAATTGAACTTAAATATCTATCAGCTTAAAATTAGCTGCTATAGCTGGATATATATGAACCTCATGGTAACCATAAACCAATATGAACAATCTGAAGGAGATATTAAGAAAATAATGCCATTTACAACTGTAACAAAAAGCATAAAAACCTAAGAATATATTTAATCAAAGAAGTAAAAGAAATTGAGGAGGTCACAAATAAATGGAAGAATGTACTGTTAATGGATTAAAAGATTAATATTGTTAAAATGACCGTACTATGCAAAGCTATCTACAGACTCAATGCAATCTTTATTAAAATACCAATGATATTCTCAGAACTAGAACAAAAAATCTTAAAACTTATATGGAACCACAAAAGACCACAAATAGTCAAAACATTCTTGAGAAGGAAAAACAAAGTTAGAGGTATCATGCTCCCTGATTTTAAACTCTAATTCAAAGCTATAATAATTAAAACAGTATGGTACTGGCATAAAAACAGACACATAGTTCAATGGATTACAGAGAAGAGCCCAGAAACAAACCTTCAGTTATATATCCTATAAGGAATTAATATTCAAAATATATAAAAAAACAAACAAGACAAAGAAACAAACAAAAACTCATAAACATAAGTAACAGTATGGTGGTTACTAGAGGGAAAAGGGAGTGGGGGAACATAGAAAAAGGTAAAGGGGGTCAAATATATGCTGAGGAAAGAAGACTTAAATTTGGTAGTGAACATAGAATGCAATATACAGATGATGTATTTTAGAGTTGTACACTTGAAACCTATATAATCTTATTAACAAATGTCACCTCAATAAATTTAATAAAATTTAGAAAATACCCTGAATTACAATTTTTTATTAAATATCAATGCTTGTTCCTGAAAAAAAAGAGGGGGGGGGCTAATGAGGATTCTAAATGCATAAAAGACACACAGCATAATGAAATAAAAATATTTAAATATACTGTAACCTGCCAATTACATTTTTATTAGGACTACAATCACAAAATAAGCTATACTTTCTTAACAATGTGAGAGAATAGTATTCACAAAATATCATTTATCTTAATTTAAGAGGTGACACTCTTCTGCTAATGAAAATGGCATGTCATAATGCAATATAAGAAACTTTCATATGTTCATCTAAGAGAAGTTCAAATTGAAGCTTCAAATAAAAAGGAAAAAAAAAAAATACCTTACTAGTATTAAAGTCCCTGGTTCACATAGTTACTAGGGCTTGACTAGGAACTGAATATGCTTGCTGCTTTTTGGATCCTTTTTAATTCTATATAATTAACAATTCCCAGATGAACCTACTCAAGTTTCCTTTAACCTTCAGTCTGTTTGATCTCAAGATCAACAGCTCTTAAAGGAAAAAAAGACTTCAAAATTGGACCTCATGGAGTAGTCCTAAGCCATGCTCCAGATGATTAGTGCTGCAAAATGGCTCAACTTACAAGTGAACAACTCTAAGTCTCATACAAGCTGTATAATGAACTACAAAAATAATAAATTTGAGATGGTTCAGTTATTTAGTCTTTTTTCTTAGGTTAAATGTAACAATAAATACAATTAAATGGAAAAAATTATGCCTTTATAATGTGTGGCAGCTTGTGAAGATCGTAAAATTAGTTTAACCATTACCTCTGGTTCTCCTAGGAAATGATGAGAACTCAACATTTTAATTCATATTTTGAAAATCAAATTGAGAACATTAAAAAAGTAAAGACAATTGGGGGAAGACAGCTGTACTGTGACAAGAAACAGAGCACCCTTGCTCTCAGCCACAGACTTGATTTCCTGCTAAAATACCGTGTAACCACCTTGGAAAAACCAGAGAATTATACCTGAGTGGACATATTTTGAGTAGGGAGCACTGAAGAAACATCATAGAGTCTGTTAAGGGAGGGCATAGAAAGAGGGAGTCCTCCCTGAAGCCTGTGCTGGGCTCTGAGGCCCTAGAGCTAGAGGCTACAAACCTCCCTCCCCTTGGGAGTGTGGACTGGCCTCCAAAAGCTGGGATCTCAATCCTCGAGCAGAGGAGAAAGGAAAGAGAGCCTCAGCGGAGGGCAGAGGGACCCAGGGGAAAAGTGTGCCTGAGAGGATGGGACAGCACCTTCCTAGTGAAACAAAGCTTCTAATGGCGGCCATGACACATCTTTCACACAGGGTGTTGACCATAGGAAAGGTAGTCCCAAAGTGTCTGTCTCTCAAATAGAAAGAGTCCAGAAGGCTGCACTGAGCAGCCAAAAATGGACTCTCTGCCTTCCTGTAAGGCATTGTGTAGAACCCCAGAATGCATGTGATCTGTGTGGAGCAGAGAGGGATTGGAGCTACCTGTGAGGTGGATTTGTTCTCCAGCCTCCTGAGCTCCCGGTGGGGTGATTCTGGGATTTTGACCCACCCTGAGGAGAGCCGGGATAGCGCACAAGGAGCTGCCTTAGCTTTACTGAGATCAGCTGTGCAAGGGAGCTCTGTGGGGCTGCCTTTGTGACCCCCTTTGCTTGATGCCTAGATGCAGGAGTTGTGGGACCTTACAGGGCAGATTCTCTGCTTATGTGTTGCTTTGTGCGTCTTTTGAGTTTTTTATCTCTGAACCAGCGTCCACCTTCCCGGCTTGCATTGGGGAGACAGACCAGCGAAAGCTAGGATTTATGTCTGCATTGTGCAGAGTTTGAAATTAGTTCACCCATGCAATAAACCAACCAGATCTGGGAAAGGAGGGACTGAGCATCCCTCCCTATCCTGCAGGCTAAAAGCACCACCCCCAACAGGAAAGGGGCTGGATCAGCTCACCAAAGCCCCAGATATCCCCTACAGAGCATAATTCTGAGGAGGAAGAAAGAACAGCTCACATGAGGACATTACAAGAATAGGACTCTCAGGGACTATTGTTTGGGCACTGGAGGAAAAGCTTAAAAGCCCTGCTGGGGGCTGGGCAGGCAAAGTGCTCACCAGAATGTTTTTTAATTGAACCCACTGAGTCCAAGCTACTGAAACTGCCCATACAGAAAAAGCAACAGACTGAAGCCATTCTGAAACTGCATCAGGACATTGTATAGGGAACTAGAATTGAAGGATAGGGTAGAGACTGAGGAGCTGGCTTTGAAGCAGAGACTAACTTCCCCAATAGTGAGTGCCTGACAGCAAAACCTCTAATTAAAGCAGGAAATATCTTGAGCTACCCTAGCTGGCCTGCACCCTAAAGACTCTTCAGAAGACTCTGGAGTAAGATCAGGCAACCAAAAGGGGAGGAAAAATAGCTGACAAGTGGAGGTGGCCCACAGAAAGCCTCATATCAGTCAACTTCCTAAGTACAATAGAGCCAAGCCCAGGCATCTCCTGACATTGGCTGATACACAAGTATCTCCCAGGATCATTGAAATCAGCATAAAAAACACTGAGCCACAGGCAACATAAGCTTCCCAGATGAAACTCACCTGATTGACTTAAATTTTTTCCTTAGGAAAAAGTGAGAAAAGGAAACTTTTTCTTTTTAAATGTTTAATTTTTTTTAAGTGTTTTATATTTTTAATTAATTTTTTTAAAAATTTGTTTTGCTTAGCTTATTTTTCTTTTTTTTTCTTCTTTATTGTGTTTTGTCTTTTGTTCTATTATCAAGATTTTTTTTGCTACTCCCTGCTTAATTGATGGGACATTATCAATATAATCAATAAGTTTACTGCTTTTCTCTACCATTTCTCCCATATTTCTCATTGGACTCCTTCCCTTCCCTTGCTTTATCTCTCTGTCTATTCTCATCCCATTGGCATAACTATTTTTTTCCTTTCTTTTTTTTTTTTCCCTTTCTGTCTTCCTGTCTTTTTGTTTGATTATTTTTGTTTGCCTCTTTATTGTATTTTTATTTTTTCATTTTCAATTATCTTCCCATTCCTACACTCTACCCTCTTTTGCTCTCCCTTCTTTCAAAATTTTTTCTCTGCCTGTTTTATCTCCAAGTAGCTTCTCTATTTTTTACTTTCTATTTTAGTTTATTATTATTGTTTTTTAATTTTTGTTACTATTAGCAATAAATTCATTTTCTCTCTCTCTTCTATATCTTATTTTTTTCTTTTATTTCCTTTAGCATTTGTGTTATCACTTCACTCTCCCAATTCTACTTTCAGTTGAGATGTTTTCATAGTGATTGTCAAGATATTTTGTAAGATACTGCTTGTTTCCTGGCAGTTTGGTTGTGTATTATCTTGCCCTGCCAGCACCCTTATAACAGCTCACACAACGTGGTTGGGATTGAGACACACAATTAGCCAACCTGAGAGAAGGATCCTCCCAAAAATGGATCAACAATGATCTAGACCCAAACACAACAGGAGAGCCCAAAGAAACCACAAAAGGGAAACTCATAAAAGGGACACACCTAGAGCAAAGAGCTCAGAAGTATAAGGAAAACACACCCCAGGGTCTCACTTGACATACACTACAAAATTCCACCCCACAAGACTGGGAGACAGAAAATATATCTAATATGTAGATACAAACACTAGGAGCCAGTAAAACAAGGAGACAAAGAAAACAATCTACAAACTAAAGAAAAAGAAAAATTGCCAGAAACACCTTGATGAGATGGAGTTAAGCAAATTATCAGAAATAAAGTTCAGAGTAATGGTTATAAAGATGTTCAAGGAAATTAATGAGAATGAAAAGGCACTTAATAGAAAGGTTGAGGAACTTAGTGAAAACATTAAAAAAGAGCTAGATCTGATAAATAATAACCAAGCAGAAATGAAGAATATTATATCTGATATCAAGCATATGCTGGAAGGAATTTAAAGCAGGCACAATGAAGCAGAGGATACAATAAGTGACTTAGAAGATAAGGTGAAAAACAAAACAAAACACTTAAAAAACATGAGAACAGTCTAAGGGAGCTTTGGGACACCATGAGAGAAGCAACCTTTGCATCATAAGAGTGCCAGAATGGGAGGAAAGAGATCAAGGAATAGAGAACTTGGAGGAGGAAATAATGACAGAAAACTTCCCTATGCTGGTGAGGGAGAAAGCCACACAAGTTCAGGAAGCACAAAGGTTCCAAACAAGAGGGACTAAAAGAGACAAACTCCAAAGACACATCATCATTAAAATGTCAAATGTCAATGACAAAGGGAGAATATTAAGTGCTGTAAGAGAGAGAAAAGAAGTGACCTACAAGGGAACCCCCATAAGGCTGACAGTAGATCTCTCAACAGAAACTCTTCAGGCCAGAAGGGAGTGGCATGAACTTCTCAAAGTAATGAAAAACAGGAACATGCAACCAAGACTGCTTTATTCAGCAACACTAGAATTTGAAATTGAAGTTGAAATAAAGAGCTTCCCAGAAAAAGAAAGCTAAAGGAGTTCAGTACCACCAAACGAGCATTGCAAGAAATGCTAAAAGGGCTGCTCTAAGAAAAAGAAGAAAAATTGAGAGAACGGTATGTCAGCATAAAAGGGGAACATGGCATTAAATAAGTATATGTCAACAGTAACGTTAAAGGTAAACAGAATAAATGGTCCAATCAAAAGACATAGGGTAGCTGAATGGATAAGAAAACAGAACCCAAATATATGTTGTCTACAAGAGACCCACCTGACAGCAAAAGATTCAACACAGGCTAAAAGTGAAGGGATGGAATAAAATATTCCATGCAAATGGAAACAACAAAAAAAAGCTGTAGTAGCGATACTTATTTCTAACAAAACAGACTTTAAAATAAGGACCATAACAAGAGACAAAGATGGTAATTACATAATACTAAAAGGATCAATCCAACAGGAGAAAATAATCCTTATAAATATATATGCACCCAATATAGGAGCACCTAAATATATAAAATATTTCTTGGTGGACTTTAAGTAAGTGGGAGGTCAACAACAACACAATCATAGTGGGAGACTTTTACACCCCATTGTTAGCATTGGACAGATCATCAATACAAAAAAACAACAGGGAAACACAGACCTTAAATGACACACTAGATCTAATGGATTTAATTGACATTTACAGAACATTTCATCCCAAAGCAGCAAAATACACATTCTTCTTAAGTGTACATAAAACATTCTCAAAAATAGATCACAGATTAGGACACAAGTCAAGTCTCTACTAATACAAGAAAATGAAATCATATCAAGCATCTTTTTGGATAACAATGCCATGAAACTAGAAATCAACCACTATAAAAAAACCTCTAAACTATTCAAACACATGGAGGTAAAATAGCATGTGAATGGCTTACCAACGAGATCAAGGAAGAAATCAAACACTTCTTGGAAAAGAATGAAAATGAACAGACAACAATCCAACATCTATGGGACACAGCAAAAGCATTCCTGAAGGGAAAATTCATAGCAGTACAGGCCTACCTCAAAAAACAAGAAAAAGCTCTACTAAACCATCTAACAGAACAACTGAAAATATAGAACAAGAACAGCAAGAAAAGCCCTGAGGAAGTAGAAGGAAGGAAATAATAAAGATCAGAGCAGAAATTAATGACATAGAGATTAAAAAAAAAATCAATGAAATCAAGAGCTGGTTCATTTTTAAAGATAAATAAGATTGATGTACCTTTAGCCAGACTCACCAGGAAACAAAGAGAAAAGACCCAAATAAATAAAATCTGAAATGAGAAAATGATATAATGACCGATCCAACAGAAATAAAAAAGGATCTGTATGCCAACAACTGGACAACATAGGGGAAATGGACAAATTCCCAGAAGCATACAATCCCTCAAAGATGAATCAGGAAGAAGCAGAACAGCTGAATAGGCTGATAAAAACTAATAAACTTGAAGCAGTAATCAAAAAACTCCCTACAAACAAAAATCTTGGACCAGGTGTATTCACAGATAAGTTTTACCAAACATTCAAAGAAAAATTAACACCTATTCTCCTCAAGTCATTCCAGAAAATTCAAGAGGAAGGAAACTATGACACTCTTTTCATGAGGCCAGCATCATCCTAATTCCAAAACCAGATAAAGACACTACAAAGAAAGAAAATTGCAAGCCAGTATCCCTGATGAACATAGATGCTAAAATTCTCACTAAAATACTAGCAAACCTGATCCAGCAATACAGTAAAAAGATCATACACCATGACCAAGTGAGATTTATTCCAGAAATGCAAAGCTGGTATAACATCCACAAATCAATAATTGTAATACATCACATAAACAAAATGAAGGACAAAAATTATATGATCATATCAATAGATGCAGAAAAAACAATCGACAAAATCCATCATCCATTTCTGATAAAAACTCTTAGCAAAGTGGGAATAGGAGGATCATACCTCAACATAATAAAGGCCATATATGACAAACCTACAGCCAACATCATACTCAATGGGCAAAAACAAAAAATATTTTTTTAAAAAACTGGAACAAGACAGGGATGTCCGATTTTACCACTCTTTTTTTTTTTCTTTTTTTTTTAAATATATCTTTATTGATTTCAGAGAGAAGAAAGGAGAGGGAGAGAGAGAGATAGAAACATCAATGATGAGTCACTGATCAGCTGCAGCCCGCAACCCGGGCATGTGCCATGACCAGGAATCGAACCCTGATCGCCTGGATCCTAGGTCAATGCTCAACCGCTGAGCCATGCCTGGTCAGGCCGATTTTACCACTCTTATTCAACATAGTATTGGAAGTCCTTGCCACAGCCATCAGACAGGAAGAAAACATAAAATGTATCCAAATTCAAAGGGAGGAAATAAAACTGTCATTATTTGCAGATGACATGATATTGTATATAAAAAAACCCTAAAGAATCCATCAAAGTATTAATAAATTCCATAAATGAATTCAGCAAGGTAGCTGGATACAAAATTAACATCTGGAAATCAATGGCATTTTATACACTAAGAATGAACTCTTAGAAAAGGAAACAAAAAATAATACCACTTACCATTGCAACTAAAAAAATCAGATACCTTGGAATAAACTTAACGAAGGATGAAAAAGACCTGAACTCAGAAAACTACAGGATGCTGAAAAAAGAAATAGAGGAAGATATAAACAAGTGGAAAAATATACAGTGCTCATGAGTTGGAAGAATTTATATCATTATGCTGTCCATGCTATCCAAAGCAATTTATAGATTCATTGCAATTCCTATTAAAATACCAACAGCATATTTCACAGAGCTAGAACAAATATTCCAAAAATTTATATGGAAACAAAAAAGACACCTGATAGCTGTATCCATCTTCAGAAAGAACAGAGAGGGATGGATCACTTTACTGGATATCAAACTGTACTACAATGCCATTGTAATCAACACAGCCTGGTATTGGTACAGTAACAGACATACAGATCAATGGAACAGAAGAGAGACCCCAGAAATAGACCCACACCATTATGGTCAGTTAATATTTGACAAAGGAGGCAAGAGCATAGAATGGATTAAAGACAGCCCTTTCAATAAATGGTGCTATGAATATTGGACAGCTACATGCCAAAAAATAAAGCTAGACCACCAACATTCACCATACACAAAAATAAACTCAAAATGGATAAAGGCTTAAATGTAAGTGGATAAACCATAAAATTCCTGGAAGAAAACATAGGCAGTAAAATCACAGACATCTCACCTTGAGGAATTTTCACTGATACATCTCCTAAGGCAAGAGAAACAAAAGAAAAAATAAATATGTGGGACTACATCAAACTAAACAGCTTTTGCACAGCAGATAAAAACATCCTCAAAATACAAAGGAACCCCATGGTTTAAGAGAACATATTTGCCAAGGATGTATCTGATAATGGATTAATTTCCAAGTGCACAATACAACTCATACAACTCAACAAGAGGAAGACAATCCAGTTAAAAACTGGGCAAAGAACCTGAATAGACACTTCTTCAAAGAGGACATACAGATGGCCAAGAAACAAATGAAAAAATGCTCAATGTTGCTAATCATCAGAGAGATGCAAATTAAAACTACACTGAGGTATCACTTCACACCTGCAAAATGACTCCATCAACAAATCGACAAATGAGATGTGCTGGCGACGATGTGGAGAAAGGAGAACCCTGGTACACTGATGGTGGGAATACAGAGTGGTGCAGCCACTCTGGAAAACATTATGGAGGTTCCTCAAAAAATTAAAAATGTTACTGCCTTTTGACCCAGTGATCCCATTTCTAGAAATATATCCTAAGGGTCCTGAAACACTAATCAGAAAGAATATATGTACCCCGATGTTCATAGCAGTGCTATTTACAATAGCTAAGATCTGGAAATAGCCCATTAGTAGATGAGTAGATAAAAAAGCTGTGGGCCATTTGCACCATGGAATACTATGCAGCTGTAAAGAAGAAGGATCTCGTACCCTTTGTGACAGCATGGATGGACCTGGAGAACATTATGCTAAGTGAAATAATCCAGACAGAGAAAGACAAACATTACATGATTTCTCTTATATGTGGAATCTAAACAATTTAATAAACTGATAGCAGGATAGATTCAATGACATGGAAACATGGATCAGACTGATAAATCTCAGAGGGAAGGAGGGGTTATGAGAGGAGGAGAGATTAACTAAAGAATTTATATACATATATGCGTAACTCAAGGACTCAATCAATGGTGTAGTGAGGGACCGGGGAGGAGGGTGTGGCGGTGTGAAAGAGGTCAATGGGGAGAAAAAGGGTACATCTGCAATATTTTGAACAATAAAAAAAATTAAATTAATAAAAAATAAAATAAATAAAAGGAAATAAAATTTTAAAAAAAAGAGAAAATTAAAAAAAAGAAAGTACTATTTTGAATAAGAGTGGTGAAAGTAGACATGCCTGGCTTGTTCCTGTTCTTAGGGGAAATGCTTTTACATTTTGCCCATTGAGTATGATGTTGGCTGTAGGTTTGTCATATATGGCCTTTATTATGTTGAATTATGATCCCCCTATTCCCACTTTGCTGAGAGTTTTTATCAAAAATGGGTGTTGGGTTTTATCAAATGCTTTTGGTGCATCTATTGATATGATCATGTGATTTTTATCTTTTAATTTGCTTATGTGATGTATCACATTTATTGATTTGCAAATATTGTACCAGCCTTGCATTCCTGGAATAAATCCCACTTGGTCATGGTGTATGATCTTTTTAATATATTCCTTAACCCAATTTGCTAATTTTTTGTTGAGGATTTTAACATCTATGTTCATCAGGGATATTGGCCTGTAATTCCCTTTCTTTGTAGTGTCTTTATCTGGTTTTGGAATTAGGTTAATGCTGACCTCATAAAAAGAGCTTGCAAATGTTCCTTCCTCTTGAATTTTTTGAAATAGTTTGAGGAGGATAGGTGTTAATTCTTCTTTGAATGTTTGGTAATACTCCCCTGTGAAGCCATCTGGGCCAGGGTTTTTGTGTGCTTGGAGCCCTTTGATTACTGCTTCAACTTCATCAGCAGTTATGGGCCTATTTAGACTTTCTGACTCTTCCTGATTGAGTTTTGAAAGGTTGTATTTTTCTAGAAATTTATCCATTTCATCCAGGTTGTCCAGCTTGGTGGCATAAAGTTGTTCATAGTACTCTCTTACAATCCTTTGTGTTTCTGTTGAGTCAGTTGTTATTTTACCTCTTTCATCTCTGATTTTGTTTATTTGAGTCCTCTCTCTTTGTTTCTTGATGAGTCTGGCTAAAGGTTCATCAATCTTGTTTATCTTTTCAAAGTGTCAGCTCTTGGTTTCATTGATCTTTTGTATTGTTTTTTTTGTCTCTATGTCATTTATTTCTGCTCTAATCTTTATTATTTTTTTCCTTCTACGTACTCTTGACTGTTTTGTTGTACCCTTTCTAAGTTTTTAAGCTGTAGGGTTAAAGAGTCTATTAGAAATTTTTCTTGTTTTTTGAGGTAGGCTTGTAGTGCTATGAACTTCCCTCTCAAGACTGGTTTCATTGTGCCCCATAGATTTGGAGTTGTGTACTCATTTTCATTTGTTTCCAGGAAGTTTTTTATTACTTTCTTAATCTCTTTGATAACTCATTCATTGTTTAAAAACATGCTTTTCAGTCTCCATGTGTTTAAATGTCTTTCAATGTTTTTATTGTAGTTGATTTCTAGTTTCATACCATTGTTATCCGAGAAGATGCTTGATAAGATTTCAATGTTCTTGAACTTATAGAGACTTGTTTTATGTCCTAACATGTGGTCTATCTTTGAGAATGTCCCGTGTGCACTTGAGAAGAATGTATATTCTGCAGCTTTGGGATAGAATGTTCTGTAAATGTCAATTAAATCCATCTGATCTAGTGTGTCATTTAGGGTCACTGTTTCCTTGTTTATTTTTTGCCTGGAGGACCTATCTAGTGAAGTCAGTGGGTCGTTAAAGTCCCCTAGTATGATTGTATTGCTGTCAATCTCTCCCTTAAAGTCCTCTAGAAGATTTTTTATAAATTTAGGTGCTCCTATATTGGATGCACATATGTTTATCAGGGTTATATCCTCTTGTTGGATCGATTGCTTTAGTATTATGTAATGGCCTTTCTTGTCTCTCATTATGGTCTTCATTTTGAATCTATTTTCTCTGATATGAGTATTGTTACCCCAGCTTTTTTTTTTCATTTCCTTTTGCATGGAAAATTTTTTTCCATCCTTTCACTCTCATCCTGTATGAGTCTTTTGTTCTGAGGTGGGTCTCTTGAGGACAGCATATAGTTAGGTCATGTTTTCTTATCCATTTAGCCACCCTATATCTTTTTATTGGGGCATTTAATCTTTTTACTTTTAAGGTTATTATTGAAAGATACTTATCCACTGACATTTTGTTTCTTTATAGCTGTTTCTCATTCTCTTTTTCTGTACTTCTAATTATAGCAGTCCCTTTAACATTTCCTGTAATGCTGGTTTTGTAGTGATAAGGTCTTTTAACCTTTTTTTATCTCGGAAGCTCTTTATTTCACCATCCAGCTTGATTGATAATCTTGCTGGATAGAGTAGTCTTGGTTTCAAATCCTTGTTTTGCTTGACCTTGAATACTTCATGCCATTCCCTTCTGGCTTGTCTAGTTTCCAATGAGAAGTCAGATGACAGCCTGATGGGGACTCTTTTGTAGGTAACAGATTGCTTTTCTCTAGCTTCCTTTAAGATTCTCTCTTTGTCTTGGATTTTTTCACATTTTCATTATGATGTGTCTGGGAGTGGGCCTCTTGAGATTCTTCTTGCTTGAGACTCTCTGTGCCTCCAGAACCTGTGAGCCTTTTTCCTTGACCAGTTAGGGAAGTTTTCTTCCATTATTTTATCAAACATGTTCTCTAACCCCTGCTTAGTTTCAACCTCCTCTGGCACTCCTATAATACAAATATCGGTATGTTTTATGCTGTCCCACAGTTCCCTTAGGCTGTCCTCCTGTTTTTTGTTTTTTGGGTCTCTGATTGAGTGATTTTTTTCTACCCTGTCTTCTAATTTGCTGATCCAGTCCTCAGCTTCTTCTAATCTGCAGTTTATTCCTTCTAATGTATTCTTTATTTGTGTTATGTCATTCTTCATTTCTGACTGGTCATTTTTCACAGTTTCCAAATCTTTTTTCATGCTGTAGAGCATCCTTACAATCAGTATTCTAAACTCTATATCTGAAAGATTGCTTATCTCTGTTTCATTTGGCTTTTTTTCTGGAGACTTCTCTTGTTGTTTCATTTAGGGAAAATTGAAGCTGCAAATAACCAGTTAAGTCAAACATTTAAAGAAATGTCAAACACTTAATTAGAAAGATGCTCTTTATATAAACCACTAATATTTCTATTCATGTGTCAAGATAAAATTAAATTGCCTTCAGTATGGAACAGTCTGCATCATCACCTTAATTTGGAACTAAAGTTATTGCTCTACCAAAATAAGTGTATCATATTTATAAACACATGTAATTTACTAGAGGTAGATATAAACATTACATTGAAAGGATTTCATTCATCTGGCACACTTAGAAAGTAAATAAAAAATCATTCCATTAAAAGTTTTATCATATATAGGTAATATAGTTTAGAATAACTTTTTAAACTCAGATATGCATTGTATATAGACATGCATTTATGTAGTTGTAAAATATCAAGAATTAGTTGAAAGAAATCATTGCTGCTTTGTTATTGAGCTAGATGTATATCACTAAATTGTTAGTCAACTTTATAAAATATATTAAAAACCTCTTGATTTTAAATAATTTCCCTGATGTTTTCTGACAATAAGGTCTGAGATTAAGAGTCACAAACCAGGTAAGAACATAAAACTGATGTTGTATACTATTTTGCTAGTAAAGAGAAAGATTAGAGGTCAAAAATTAGGTTAATTCAATTGTCATATTCTCATTTAATATTAAGTATTTTATAGAAATTATTTTTATAGCAACTAATAAGGTAAGCAGACAATAGTGTCATCCTTCATGGTAGAAACTGCTTACAAAGAAATATACTGCCACCTGGACAGAGTAGCTGAGTTGGTTAAGAGTCATCCCATGTACCAAAAATTTCCTGATTCAGTTCCTGGTCAGGGCACATATCTGGGTTTTGGGTTTGATCCCCAGTCAGGTATCAAGTGGAAGGCAACTGATTACTCCCTCTCTCTCTCTCTCTCTTTTTCCTTCTCTTCCTCTCTCTAAGCATGTCCTCAGGTGAGAATTAAAAAAAGAAAGCAAGAATATATGCTCCCCAAATTGCTCATCTTTGACCCTTTCACATTCCCATCAAAAACAGCATTTTGGAGTACCCCAGCTAAAACGGATCAGAAAAAAAATGAAACTAACATACATAAAATATTTGGGTTATCTTAATATTAATCGTGGTGGTTTCAACTTGGAGAATGATTAAATAGTAAATGAGAAAAATCTTTTTATCAGAGCCTAAATTTTTTCCATTAACCAAACTTCAAAAGCTTTTATCCAACCTCCCTTCTCTGTAGAATTAAAAATCTACAGCATGTTATAGTTAAAACATCTTATATAAATGCAAATTTGATAATGTATATGGTAGTTTTACATGTCAATCTTTATTCTTCATAAAGAAAGATTATAAAATCTTTTGAAATATCTCAATAGTATTTAAATATTCACTCATATACCTTAATTCATATGAATTTTACTAAAACTAGAAATGGCTCAATCTAAAGTTAACATAAATATTTATCATTAGTTTATAAGAAACTGAGTCCATCCTGTAGAACATACAAAATCCTCAGACCGAAAAAGTTATGTAACAGGTAGTTTAGATTTACATTCAGGTTTACCTCTTAAAAATCCTACACCATTAAGTGTAAAAATAGATGTATATTATAAAATGTTAAGTCAGTCAATTAGTAGATATTCAACACATTAAAATTTGTGAAACTTAAAGCAAGAAATTATATTTCTTTGTGTTTCAGCTTCTGAACTCTATTAATGCTCCCCATTCTAAAAATAATGAGTAACAAAATATAAGTTAAATGATAAAATGAAAATAATTGACGATAATAACATTAGTAAAACATAACTATATGTCTATCAAAATACTTCAACATTAATTATATTGATATATTTTAAATTGTTGTATGTAAAAAAACATGCATTTGTCATTCAAAAAGATATAATTAACTTTAAAATCTACTTCACAGAGTTTACATGAGATTTCATTAAACTTTTAGAAATCAGTACACAAATAGTGTCTCCTATACCTTAGCATTCACATGGAAAAAGCAGTATAATCCATTCCATGTTTTCAAAGAGCATATTAGTATATATTTATGTTTGTTAGAAAGGTAAAAGCTACCTAATTTATAGCGTACCAACATTATCCATATATCTACATTATACCTGTAACTAAATTTTGATTATTCAATTAAATTTTGGATTTATAATATTCTTGTTTTATATACACATGCAAATTATTTGTTTTTGTTGTTTCCATAACAATGGCACATATATCAGCTTTAATAACATGTTCTGAAACTTAAAACCCAAAGCAATATCATTATAAGTTTCATGTTATATATTTTAAACACTTTAGAAAAAGATAGTAAAAACTCACAGGTCTTACTTTGACAAACCTGAGGATACTCAATGTTCTAATTCTCATTTTTGTAAAATACAACTTATAATGCATGTTCAAATATATTTTATTAAATACCATAAATATGGAATCTGAAAATTTATTGTGTTTGTATTAAATGAGCTAAACTTCAAAATAAAAATATCAAAACACAGCATAACTTTCAAAAAATAAAGGTCATCTCTGACTACCATCTTTCCCATATCTAAAAATGAATAGACGCTTCTATTTGCATTTATATTGTACTGTTTATCCGCAGAGAATCTCAAGACAAATTTTGCTCAGTGAAATCACATTATAGCTACTGAAGTGGAGCCACCTATGGTGTGTAATAATGCAAGTTGTTGTTTTTTTTCTTGAGTTAGAATGAAGAAATAGGTATTCATGTCCTGAATTTTAATGTTTGTACTGAAGTAAGAAGACTAATATGTACTTTGTGGATAATATATACACAGGAAAGATATTTTATTACTTTTCCAAATTTGAATGTTAGTTATTTTGAGTGCATGAACAAAAAGGACATAACCATGTACACCTATTGTACAAATACAAACTGGTTTAACCAAATCATTAGCTTTCTCATTTCTAAAATGTTTGAGTAACTGTTACTTTAAGAAGTATTCATTCAATATAATGTTTTGGGGAGTTACTTTTTTTTTCTTTTTTTTTTAATCCTCACATGAGGATATTTTTTCTATTGTTTTTCAGAGAGAGTGGAAGAAAGAGAGAGAGAGAGAGAGAAAGAGAAAGAGAAACATCGGTGTGAGAGAGACACAATTGGTTGCTTCCCTCATGCTCCTAGACAGGGCCAGGGATATAGCCTAAAACCAAGTTATATGCCCTTAGCTGGAATTGAATCTGAGACCCTTCAGTCAGCAGGCCAATGCTCTAGCCACTGAGCCAAACTAGCTATGGTGGAGAGTTACATTACTTACTTAAACTATGAAGTAAAAAGGTAAACAGAAATTCGAATTATTTAAATTTAGAAATAAAAAAATTAAAATAAATGCAATCATAGGTATAATTCTGTCATTTTTGCTTATCAAAGGTGAGTAGATTGCAAAAATATTAATACTAAATAAGGAGCTAAAAACCTGTGAATTTCTTTATTAAAATAATTTACGATAACAGCAAATTAAATAGCCTCTTGCTGAGTACAAGTATAAACACTGGGATGTATACCTCTGTCACTATCTGTCTTTATATATCCATGTATCTGCCCAGGGAAGTAAGCATAATGTTAGGAGTTCTTATTCTTGAAAGTATGTGCTGAATGTGGAGGGGCAGCTCTGAGGTGAGTGGTGTTTCTGAGAGAGTCTTATGTTTACGGTGCATGATTTGACAGGTTAGACATGTGACTGGGTTATATATTGTTATGTAACAAATTACTCTAAAGCCAGTGGCTTAAAACAACTAAACTGTTTTTCCCTTTCAGTCTCTTTTGGTCAAGATTTGGACATGGCTTAACTCAGGATTTTTTACAAGGCTCTGATGAATCTATTTACTGTAGTGATAATCATCCCATGGCTCCAATGGGAGGGGATATAATTCAAGCTCACACATGTGTCTGTTAGCTGGCATCAAAATGTCTACTTACAAGCACGTACACACACACACACACAAGTGGACCTCTCTATTGGGGTACACACAACACGACAACTTGCTTGTTCCAAAGTGAGGGTTCTGAAAGAGAGAAGAGAAAGATGGGGGGGGAGAGAGAGAGAGAAAGAGAGAGAGAGAGAGATTACAGTCTTTTTAGAACCTAATCTAGGAAGAAATATCTTATTACTTTACTAGAAGCAAATCACCAGTTCTAGCCCACACTCAATGGGAGACAATTACACATCGGCATGAATACCAGGGTAGAGGGTTATTAAGGGGTCATTGTTGAGACTGCCTACCTCAGTGGTACTGGTGTACACTATTAATTTGCTTTCAGAAGAAGTGCTGATTCCTATGTGTAAAAGTGAATAAGAAGTAGAAAGGACCTCTGAAAATTCATGTTAGTTTCAGATCAATTCAATCCTTTAATTGGATTGAGGTTATACTGGGGCGCTAGCATCCATAGTGTCCCTTAGGGTTCCTAACTTCAAGAACCCAAAAAAAGAAAATATGTACTTTATCTACAAAGAGATTACATCATCTTAGGCCTAAAATTGACTAAGAAACTTTGAAAATAGAAGATATAGCATACAGTAAGAGATGGCAAAGGATATGAGCATATGAGGAGATGAGAGGACATAGACAAAAATCAACCAAAAAAAAAAAAATCCAGACAAATACAGATCCATAAAGTTCAAAATGTCAGAATTATTAAGCACAAACATGTTTATATTTAGTGGATATTTGGTTTTGTCCAAAATGTGCCCTGAAACATTTATTTCATGCCCTAGGTCCTTGAAATTTGGTTCTGTCCAAAATGTTCATGGAAACAGTTGGTCCATAGTTAATATAAAACCAGCTTTTTTGCAAGATTCAAACCTGACCTATCTATCTAAACCTGGGTCATTACCAGCTAGGCTATCAAGGCAATGCTTTTTTTAAATATGAATATGAAAGGACAGGCAACAGCCCGGCCGGGCGGGGCTCAGCGGTTGAGCATCGACCTGGGATCCAAGCGATCGGGGTTCGATTCCTGGTCAGGGCACATGCCCGGGTTGTGGGCTTGATCAATGACTCTCTCATCATTGATGTTTCTATCTCTCTCTCCCTCTCCTTTCCTCTCTCTGAAATCAATAAAGATATATTTAAAAAAGAAAAAAAAGAAAAAAGAAAGGACAGGCAACAAAAGCAAAAATAGACAAGTGGGACTAGTTCAAACTAAAACAAAACTTCTGCACAGCAAGGGAAAATATCAACAAAATAAAAATGCAACCTATGAAATAAGAGAAAATGTTTGTAAACCATATATATCTGATAATGGTTAATATATAAACTATATGCAAGGCATGCAACTCAAGAGCAAAACAAATAAACAAAAAATTCCAAATAACACTAATTTAAAAATGGGCAAAATATCTAAATAGATATTTTCCAAAAAGTTATACACATAGAGAACAAGCTTATGTAAAGCTGTTTGTCATCACTAATCATCAAAGAAAAGCAAATCAAAATCTCTATAAGATATCACCTCCCACCTGTTAGGATGGCTACTATAAAAAGGACAAGAAACAGCAAATGTTGGCAAGGGTGTAGGGAAAAGGGAACACTTGTACACTGTTCGTGAGAATGTAAATTGTACAGCTATTATAGAAAAGAGCTTGGAGGTTACTCATAAATTTAATAGTAGACCTTCCATATGATCCAGCAAAATTCTATATATTTTGGATAATACACTAAAGAAATGAAAGTTAATATTTCAAAGAGATATATGTACTCTCATGTTCATTATAGCATTATTCACAATAACCAAGATTTGGAAACAACCTGTCAGTTCATAGAAAAGTGGATAAAGATAATGTGATACATATATCCATATCTACCTATATTATCTATATCTATCTATTCTTTCTGTGTATGTCTCTCTGTCTCTCTGTCTCTCTTGTCTCTGTCTCTCTCTCTCTCTCTCTCTATATATATATATATATATATATGAAAATTATTCAGCCAAAAAATCGTGCTGCCATTTGCAACAACACTGATGGACCTGGAGGGCATTATGCTAAGTGAAATAAGTGAAACAGAGAAATAAAAACACTGTATGATAACATGTGGAACCTAAAAACATTGAACTTATAGAAATAGGGAGGAGGAGAGTAGTTACTAGGGGCTGACAGATAGGGGAAGTGGGGAGATGTTGCTCAAATGGTACAAACTTTCAGTTATAACAAGAATAAGTTCTGAAAACCTAATGTACAGCATAGTTGTTATAGTTAACAATATCATATATTTGAAATTTGCTTAGAGAGAATTTCTTAAGTGTTGTAACCACCAAAAATATTAATTATATGAAGTGATTGACAGGTGATTTAGCTTTATGGTAGTAATCATTTCTTAATGTATATGTATATCAAAACATTGCATTATACAACTTAAACATATACAATTTTTATTTGTCTGTTATAACTCATTAAAGTTGGAAAACAAAGGATTTCTAAATTTCAGAATTATAAGGCGTAGACATGTATATATACATACATATGTATACTGGATTATAAATAAGTATTTATATATAATACATACTATATAAGTATAGCTATAAACTACTAATACACATATGTGATGTATGTATATTTATGTGCACATTCATATATATATATATATATATATATATATATATATACACACACATATTCCAATATATACTTATATGTACATATAATTATATTTCAAAAATAGAAAAATTATTGATTGGAAATATATACTTAGGTGGTAAAATTATAAAACAAAGCAAATATATGATTACCATAAAAGTCAGCCTATTGGTTATCTTTGCAAGAAAGGGAGAAGGGAGTGATTTAAAAGTAGTACAAAGGAAGCTGTGAAGAGTTGGCAATATTTTAATTCTTGATTTGGTTACTGGTAAATGAGTGTTTACATTGTGACAAATAATTGGACTTTTGAAATCCTGATTTTCATTCCTTTGTATATATACCCAGAAGAGGGATTACCAAATCACATGATAGTTTTACTTTTTTCATATTGAGTTGTGGGCGTTCCTTATATAGTTTGGATATTGATTTCCTAACATATATATGGTTTGCAAATATTTTCTTCCATTCAGTAGTGTGTGTGTGTGTGTGTTGTGTGTAGTGTATGTGTTTTAGTTTAAAGCAGTGCCACATGTCTGTTTTTGCTTTTGTTGGTTATGCTTTGATTTTACATGCAAAAATCATCAGTGAAACCAATGTTAACATTTTCCCCCCTATGTTTAGCACTTTTACAGTTTCTTTTTTCTTTTTTTTTAATCCTCACCTGAGGATATTTTTTCCATTGCTTTTCAGAGAGAGTTGGGGGAGAGAGAGAGAAAAAAAAAACCTGGACATGAAAGAGACACTTCAATTGGTTGCTTGTGACCAGGTCCGGGGATTGAGCCTGAAACTGAGGTACATGCCTTTGGCCAGAATCTAACTTGGGGCCCTTCAGTCTGAGGGTCAATGCTCTAACCACTGAGCTAAACCAACGAGGTCCATTTTTATAGTTTCAAGAGTTATATTTAAGTCTTTAATCCATTTCAAGTTAGTTTTGGTGAGTTTTGTTAGATACAGATTCAGTTTCATTCTTTTGCATGTGCATATTGTTTTCCCAGCACTACATATTGAAGAGATTATATTTTCCCCATGTGTATTGTTGCGCCTTTCCTGAAGGTCAATTTACCACATATGAGTGAGTGTATTTCTGGGTTCTCTATTTTGTTCCATTATGCTGTATAGTAGTCTCCCCTTACCCATGGGGAATACCTCTAAGAACCTCAGTGGATGTTAGAAACTGTATATAGTACCAAGCCCTATATATTTTTTCTATACATACATATGATAAAGTTTAAATTAAAAGTTGGGCCCAATAAGAGATTGAAAATAGTATCTAATAATAGAATAGAACAATTATAATAATATACTGTAACAAATGTTAAGTGAAAGGCTTTGGGGCCATCATTAAGTATAATAAAGTTTACGTGAACACAAGCATCCAATATCATGACAGTTGCTCTCATAACTGAGATGGCTACTAAGTGACTATTGGCTATGTAGCATATACAGTGTGGATACACTGAAAAAAGTGATAATTTATGCCACAGGTAGAATAAGACAAGATGAAGCAAGATTTCATCAACTACTCAATGGCACATAATTTAAAATTTATGCATTGCTTATTTCTAGAATTTTCTATTTAGTGCTTTCAGACCACAGTTGACCATAAGGAACTGAAACTGAAGGAAACAAAACCATGCGTAAGGGGGAACTACTATATGTATATCTATTTTTATGTAGGTAACATACTGTTTTGAGAGGTTTCTGCACTCTCATATTTATTGCAGCATTATTCACAATATCCAAAACATGGAAGCAAATTAAATATTCATAGATAGGTAAATGGATTAAAAAAATGTAGTATATACATGAAATGGAAGATTTTTCAGCCTTAAAAAGCAGGCTGAAAAATTTGCAACAACATGAATAAACTTGGAAAACATTATGCTAAGTGAAATAAGCCAGTCACAAAGAACAAATGCTCCATATTTCCACTTATATGAGGAAAGTAAAATAGTCACACTTATAAAAGCAAAGAGTAGAATGGTGGTTGCTAGGGGCTGGAAGGAGGGGCAAATAGGAAGATTTTGGTAAAAGAATACAAATATTCAGTTATACAAGATGAATAAATCTTAGAGATCTGCTGTACAGCATAGTGTTTATAGTTAATAATGCAGTATTGTTTACTTCAAACTTTACTAAGAATATATCTTATGTTGAGTATTTTTATTACAAAAATATGATAATATTAAAGATGACAGGAGGAAAGTTTTGAAGGTAATGAATATGTTTATGGTATAGATTGTGGAGATGGTTACATGAAAATATATTTATTTTCCAACTCATCAAGTTATATATACTTCATATGTACAGTTTTTTGTATATCTATTATATCTTAGTAAAATGCTTCAAAAAGCAACCAAGGACCTTTAAATATTTGTTCTATGCACTATTCTTTGTGTAAGTTAAATATCCTAACAAGGAAGTGTTTAAAAAGAAAAAAACAAGTATAAAATAATGAGCATGGCTTTATAATTTTAAAAATGACCGAGGAGGAGAAACAAAGTTTTTTTAAAACAACTTTATGTTTTCTTAAGATTCTCCTTTGTGAGAATTTTAAACATGAAATAATATTTGTTTTTCAAATGCTTTTCTGCATTTACTGCAATGATCATGTGATTTTATCCTTTATGATATTAGTGTGACATATCACATTAATTGATTTGAATACAGACCGACCCCAACTCATAATGGTTCATTTTATGATTTTTTTTTTTTTTTTTTACTTTTAAATGGTGCAAAAGTAATACACATTCAGTAGAAACTGTACTTTGAGTTTTGAATGTGATTAATTCCTGAGCTAGTGATATGTGGTTCAATACTCTGTCATGATGCTGGATACAGTATGAGCTGCAGCTCTCAGCTAACCACAGCACCCGCCCAGCCATGTGATCATGAGGGTAAACAACTAACACTCTACAATGCACTGTGTTGTCAGTTTTTTAGTTCAATGCTCAAACATTCTTCAGGTCCAGTGTGTTTCAGCTGTGTACATCTATGATAGATACCAACACAACCATTCTCTTTTTCACTCTCATTATAGCATTCAATAAATTACATGAGATATTCAACAATTTATTATAAAGTAAGCTTTATGTTAGATGACTTTACCCAATTGTAGGCTAATTTAAATATTCTGAGTATGTTTAAGATAGTCTACGCTAAGCTATGATGGTTAGTAGGTTAAGTGTATTAAATACATTTTCAATTTACAATATTTTCAACATGATGGGCTTATAGAGAGGTAACTCCCTTATAAGTTGAGGAGCATCTGTAAGTTGGACCATTGTAGAATCTCATACATAAACCACACTTGGACATCGTGTACAATCTTTTTAACGTGCTGATGAATTCAGTTGGATATTGGTTTGTTAAGAAATTTTATATTTATGTCCATTGGCATTACTGGCCTATACTTTTTTCTTTCTTGTAATTTCCTTGGTATCAAGGTAATGCTGGCCTCATAAAATGTATTTTAAATTTCCCTTCTTTTTCAGGAAAGAACTGGTGTTACTTCTTTAAATGTTTTCTAGACTTCACCATTGAAGCCATTCTTTTCTGGTTTTTCTTTGTTGGAAGTTTTTGGGAAAATTACCCAAACTTTTTCTTTTTTATTGGTGTATTCTGATTTTCTATTTCATCATGATTCAGTTTCAATAAGTTATAGGTTTCCAAAAATTTAATTATTACTTCTAGGTTATGCAAATTGTTGGCATAAAATGGTTCTTAATACTCTCTCTTTTTTGTAAATTATGTGGTATCAGTTGTAATGTCACTTTTTTTTTATTTTCTTTACTTTGATTAAGTCTTCTCCATTAGTATAATGAAGGGTTTGTCAACTTTATTTATCTTTACAAAACTTTAAATTGTATAGATTTCATTTCTATTTGTTTTTTATTATGTTTTATTTCTGTTCTTATCCTGTTATTTTCTCCTTCTTATAACTTTGGATTTATTTTTTTAAGTTCTTTGAGGTGTGAAGTTAAGTTGTTTGTTTGATATCTTTCGTTTTTAAAGTATATGATTATCACTATAAACTTCTTTTTTAGACTCCACAAAAAACAACTGTTAGGACTAAAAAATGAATGCAATAAAGCTGTAGGATACCACAATATACAAAATCAGTTGGCTTTCTATACACTAACAACCAAATATCTGGAAAAATTAAGAAAATTATTCCATCTACAATAGTATAAAATAATACCTAAAAATAAACTTAACCACAGAGGTGAAAAAGATAAAATGAAAACTAAAAAAAAAAAGAAAAAGAAAAAGAAAAATATTGAAAACCCTAATACATGGAAAGAAACCTGTGTTTACTTACTGGAAAATATAATATTGTTATAATGTTCATATTCTCCAAAACAACCTATAGGTTCGATCCATTGCATATCAAAACCCCAATGGCATATTTTACAGAAATAGAGAAAAAAAACCCTAAAATTCATATGGCACAACAAAAGACTTTGACCGGTCAAAGCAATATTGAGAAAGGAGAACAAAGCTTTATGCATCATACATCCTAATTTCAATGTATATTACAAAGCTATTACAATTACAACAGTATGAGACCAGCATAAACACAGATATATAGACCAATGGAATATGTAGAGTCCAGAAATAAATTTACACATAAATAGTGAACTGTTCTTTGACAAGCATGCCATTGCACAATCAAGAAAAGATAATCTTTTTAGCAAATGATCTTGGGAAAACTGGATAACCACATAGAAAATAATTAAATTAGACTCTTATTTTACATGATACACAAAATACAACTCAAAATGAATTAATATTTAAACTTAAAATGTGAGATTATAAAATTCCTATAGCCAGACTGTCAAGACAAAAATAGAAAGAGCCCAAATAAATAAAATCCAAAATAAAAGAGGAAAGATTACAACTAACACTACAGAAATACAAAGGATTATTGAAGAATACTATATGCCAACAAGTTGGACATCCTAGAAGAAATGGATAAATTTCTAGACATAAACTACCTTCCAAGACTAAACCAGGAGGAAACAGAAACTGTGAGCAGATGAATTACTGAAAGTAAAATTGAAACAATAATAATAATAATAATAATAGTAATAAAACTCCCAAAAAACACAAGTCCAGAAACAAACTACTTCACAGGTGAATTGTGTTAAACAATTGAAGAAGAATTAATACCTATCATTCTCAAACTATTCCAAAAAGCTGAAAAAGAAGGAACACTTCCAAACTCATTCTACAAGCCCAGCATTACCCTGAAACCAAAATCAAAGACCCTACAAAAAAAAATGCAAGCAAATATCCCTGATGAAAAAAATGCATAAATTTTACTAAAATTAATAAATTTAGCAAATATTAAAATTTATATACAAAAATCTAATGTGTTTTTATACACTAATAATAAAGAGTAAGGAGAAATTAAGAAAACAATCCTATTTAAAATTGCATCAAATAGCATAAAGTACCTATGAATAAATTAAACCAAGAAGGTGAAAGACCTGTACCCTACAAACTATAAGATATTAAATAAAAAAGATGAAAGAGAACACAAATAAGTGAAGGAATACATCATGCTCATGGATTGAAAAGATAAATATCACTAAAATGTCCATACTACCTGAGGTAATCCACAGATTCAGTAAATCCCTACCAAAATACCAATGACATTCTTCTCAGAACTAGAACAAATAATCTTAAAATTTATATGGAATTATAAAACCATGAGTATCAAAGCAATCTTGCAAAGGAAACAAGTTGTAGGTATCATGCTGCCTGATATCAAACTATACTACAAGGCTTTATTAATCAAAACAATGTTGTATCAACATAAAAACAGACACATACATCAATGGAACATAATAAAGAGCCCAGAAATAAGCCCACATCTATATAGTCAATTAATTTATGATAAATGAGATGATAATATTCAAGGGAGAAATGACAGTCTCTTCAACAACTCGTTTTGGGAAAACTGGACAGATACATGCTGGGGGGATAAAGAAGGAAACTAGGCTACTCAATTACACTCTATACAAAAATAAACTCAAAATGGATTAAAGACACAAAAGTAAGATTTAAAACAATAAAAAATCAAAGAATAAATCATAGGTAGTAAACTATTTGACATTAGTCTTACTAATATCTTTTTAGATATGTCCCCTTAAACAAGAAAAATAAAAGCAAAAATAAACAAATGGACATTATCAAGTTAAAAATCTTCACAGGGAAGGAAAACAACAACAAAAAAGACAAATTACTGAATGGAAGAATATATTTTCAAATGACATGGCTGCTAATATATTTTTAAATGACAGGTCTGATATAAGGAATACATATAGCTCAACAATAACAAAAAATAAATAATAAAAAATGGGCAGAAGACATAAAGAGATAATTCTGCAAAGGAGACCTACAGATGGCCAACACACATATGAAAAAACTGCTTATCATCACTAATCATGAGGGAAATGCAAATTAAAGTCACAATGAGATTCCACCTCACACCAGTCACAATAACTATTATCAAAAAGTCAACAAATTGCAAGTGTTGGCAAGGATATAGAGAAAAGGGAAACATCATACACTATTGGTAGTAGTGTAAATTGGTGCAGCCACTATAGAAAATATTATAGAGATTTCTCAAAGAACTAAAAATAGATCTACCATGTGACCCAGCAATTACACTTCTGTGTATTTATCCAAAGACAACAAGAACACAAATTCTAAAAGATATATGCAACCCTATGTTCACTGCAGCATTGTTTACAATAACAAGATATAGAAGCAACCTAGGTGTCTACTGACAGATGAATGGATATATAATGAAATATCTCTATATCTATATGCCTTTCTAAATCACTATCTTTCTGTATCTATGTCTAGATAGATAAATGTACTCAGCAATAAAAATAAATAAAATCCTGTCATTTGTGATGACATGGATAGACCTAGAGGGCATTATAATGAGTGAAGTAAGCCAGAATGAAAACCAAATACTGCATGGTTTTGTTACCAGAGAATGAAACTCCCCGTTCACTCCTGGGAGGGAGGTTCTTGCAATATCTCCAGAAAATGAATTTTCTAAGATTTGAAAGGGAGGATGGGGTGTAGAAGAAAGCTTTATTTCTGTGGAGTTACATTTCTCAGGTTCCAAAGTCCCCTGTCCCTTAAGCCAGTTTTGGAAAAGGTGAAGCTGGGGATCCAGCAGAGCCAGAAAAATTGCCAGTGTCCAGAGTTTCCATTCCATGTTCCAGCTGGTTGTGGTTCAACATTCGGGCCAGATTAAGGTCCATTAGTCCATGTGTGGAGTCCAACATGGCTGTGAACCATGTGGGCATAGGAGAGTGCATCCCCCTGCCACAGGAGAGACAGAAACCCACAACACCAGAGGGAAAAGAGAGAGAACTTCCATGCACATCCTGGCCATTAATTTGTTCCCAGGTATGACTGGAAGACAAGTAGGCACCTTCCCAGGTCACTCAGATATTTACTAGTCATGTGTCTAAACTGTCTTTGTCCAGCCCCTTCCCCCATCAGTCAGAGAAGAACATACATGGAGAATGTTAAATGCAGCCTTTTGGCAAAGCTGTATAAATGGCATGCCTATATTTAGTCTCCCCTTCTCCTCCTTTCCTGTTAAATAATTATCAGGTTATTACAGTGGCATGTTTGACTTATATGTAGAATTTTTAAAATATCAAAATAAATAAAGAAACAAAAAGACACTCATAAAAACTAAGAACAAACAAATGGTTGCCAAGAGGGTTGTGATGGAGGGATGTGTGAAATAGGTGAAAGAGTTTATAGTCAATAATGATGTGATAACATTGCAAGGTGACAGATAGTTTCTAGACTTAATGCGCTGAGAAGATCATTATATATACACATGGCAAATCATTATGTTTACACTTGGAACTAAAAAAGCATTGTATATCAATGTCAATGTAAGAAAAATCTAAACTTGTGAATAATGTTGGTGAGTTTATTTGAGCCAACCTGTCAACAATTTCCAGGAAGAAAAATCTCAATGGATTGAGATAACACCCCAGAGAATGGCAGTTTTGCACCTTATTATATACATTATAAAATGTATAAAAGAGGAGATGTAAGTGGGTTATATAAAATCTACTGGTGATACATTAGGGAAGTGGGAGAAAGAAAAGAGGGGAACCTCTGAGATTGAATAAAAAGTAAAATGGCAGACACATACTCCTTTTACAAATATGAGTATAAGATAATTCACAGTCAACAATTAACAAAATGAGGGGATCTGTAGTCTCCACAGGGTGGTGCATGTGCTTTGAGGGGTCCCACAAAAAGGAAAATTACTTAGGCATTCCAAAGATATGTTATTGTAGATGCAATAAGAAAAGACAGGTTCAGTTAAGCTAAAGGTTGATGTTTGTCAGGGAAGATACCAGACTAGGACATGACAATCCACCATAAACTGTTTTTAGCTAAAAAGTTTTAACTTCAGACCATCCTTTCTTGTTATTTTAGGTCTCTGAGTTTGTAAGGCTGCCACACAGGCTTCCTCTGAGCTTGCCAGTTTTAGAATGTGGTCCCTTTTTGTCCACAACAACTATATTTTAAATAAATAAATAATTGGGGGAGAGGGAAGATGGCGGCACTCTGACAAGAAGCAGAACACCTTAGCTCACACCAGTGGATTAGATTTACTGCTAAAATATTGCATAACCAGATTGGAAAAACAAGAGAAATATACCTGAGTGGACATATTTTGAGTAAAGAGCACTGAAAAAGCATCATAGAGTCTGGTATGAGAAGGGGGCAAAGAAAGGGGGAGTTATCCCTGAAGCCAGTGCTGGGTTCTGAGGCCTGAGGGTTAAAGGCCGCAAAGCTCCCTACCCTTGATATTGTGGACAGGCATCCAAAACCTGGGATCAAAAATCTGGAGTGGAGGAGAAGGGAAGGAGAGCCTGTGCAGGGTGTGCAGATGGACCCAGGGGAACAGTGTGCCTGCGAGGAGGGGCCCTGCCTTCCCAGTAAAATAACACATCTAATGGCAGCAGCCTGGACAGGAGTTTTTCACCCCATGTGCTGATCATAGGAAAGGTTGTCCCACAGTGTGTGGCTTCCGAATATAAAGGGGTCAGAGGACTGCACTCAGCAGCTACCTACAGGGACCCTCTGCTTTCCTGTAAGGCATTGTGTAAAACCCCAGAAAGCATTTGAACTGTGTGGTGCTGGGAAGGGGAAGAGAGCTCTCCCACCACCAGAGATGGACCAGAGACAACAGAGGGGACTCCAGCTTCCAGAGCTGCTGGGGGGAGGAGATTTTTGACCCACTTTGAGTGGGGCTGGGAGAGCATGGAAGGAGCTGCCCCAGCTTTACAGGAATCAGCTGTGCAGAGGAATGGAGTGGGCTTGACTTTGTGACCCCTCCTGCTTGGTTCTGAGGTGCAGGGACAGCAACTACACTTCGCAGGGCGAGTTCTCTGCTTGTTTGTTGCTTTCTGCATTTTTGAGTTTTTAATTGCTGAATGCACTCTGAACTTCTTGACTTGCATTGGGAAACAGACTAGCAAAAACTGGGATTTGTGCCTGCATTATGGAAAGTTTGAAATTAGCACCCTGTGAGATCAACCAATCAGATCTGGGAAAGAAGGGGTGGAGCTTGCCTACCTCTCCTGCAAGATAGGAGCACTACTCCCAATAGTAAAGGGGCTGATTCAGCTTACTGAACCACAAGATATCCCCCTCAGGGCACAGTCCTGAGGGAAAAGACTGAACAACTCACAAGACAACAATACAAGAATAAGACTCTCAGAGATTATTGTTTGGGAACTGGAGGAAAAGCTTAAATCCCTGCTGGGGGCTGGGCAGGCAAAGAGCTCACCAGATTTTTTTTAATTGAAACCACTGAGCTCAGGCTGCTGAAACTGCCCATCCAAAAAAGGCAACAAACTGAAGTGAATCTGAAATTGCAGCGGGCCATTGTATGGGAAACTAGAATTGAAGGATAAGGTAGAGACTGAGGATTTGGCTTTGAAGCAGAAACTAACTTTCCCACAGTGTGTGCCTGACAACAAAACCCCTAATGGGAGCAATATCCTGAGCTACACTAGCAGGCCTGCACCCTAAAGACTCTACAGAATATGCTGGCATAAGGCCAGGCAACCACAAGTGGGAGGCAAAATAGCTCACAAGTGGAGGTGGACCACAGAGAGCCTCAGATCAGCCAACTACCTAAGGACACCAGAGCCAAACCTAGACAGCTCCTGACATTGACTGATACACAAGTACCCCCGAGGAGAACCAAAATCAGCATACAAAACAGTGAGCATCAGACAGCATAAGGTTCCAGATGAAACTCAGCCAATTGACTTCTTTATTTATTTTGTTATTACAAAAGAGAAAAAAAAAATTTTTTGTAAGCTTTTTAAATTATTTTAATTTTCTAATTAATTTTTAAAACTGTTTTGCTTTGTATGGTTTTTTATTTTTTTACATGGTTTTGTTGTGTTTTTTGGTTCTATTATCAAGATTTTCTTGATAGTCTCTGCTTTATTGATGGGATATTATTATTATAACTGATAAGTTTACTGCTTTTCTCTATTGTTTCCCTCATATCTCTTATTGGCATCCTTTTTTGCCCTTGCTTTACCTCTCTATTATGGTTCCATTGGCATAACTTTTTCTTTTCTTTTTCTCCTCTTTCATTCTGTTTTCCTGTCTTTTTGTTTGTTTGTTTTTGTATGTCTCTTTATTTTATTTTTATTTTTTCTCCTGCAAATATTTTCTTATTCCTACTCTCTACCTTTAATTTTTGCTCGACCTTCTTTCAGAATATTTTCTCTGGCCCTTATATCTCCCAGTATTTTCTCTACTTTTTATTTTTTATTTTATTTTACTGTTAATATTTTTTATATTTATTTACTATTAGCAATAATATCCTTTTCTCTGTCTCTCTATCTCCATTTTTTTTTTTTTTTTTTTTTGCTTTAGCATTTGTGTTCTTGCTTCGCTATCCCAATTCTACTTTGTTCTGGGATGTTTTCTATGTGATTGTCAGGATATTTTGTAGGATACTGCTTATTTTCTGGCAGTTTGGTTGTGTTTGGTTTTGCCTTCCAGCAGCTGTACAACAGCTCACATGACATGGTTGTGGGTGAGCCACACAAAGAGCCAACCTGAGAGGAGAGTACAAAGAATGGGTCTACAACAATCTAGATCAAATCACAACAGAAAAGCCTAAAGAACCCACAGAAGGGACATCCCCAAACGGACACTCCTAGAGAAAATAGCTCAGAAATATAAGAAAAACACACCTCTGATCTCCAAAAGATGTATACTAAAAAATCCCACCCCACAAAACTGGGGGACAGCAAATATATCTAATATACAGATACAAACACTGAGTCATTAAAATGGGGAGGCAGAGAAACAACCCTTAAACTAAAGAAAAGAAAAATCACAAGAAAATGATCTTGAAAAGATGGAGTTAAGCAATAGAAGTTAAGTTATCAGAAATAGAGTTCAGAGTAATGGTTACAAAGATGCTCAAGGAAATTAATGGTAACAAGACGACAATAAATGGTAAGGTTAAGGAAATTAGTGAAAATATGAAAAAGGAGATAAATATCATAAATAAGAATCAGGCAGGAATGTAGAATACTATATCTGATACCAAGAATATGCAGGAAGGACTTAAACACAGGATCAATGAAGCAGAGGTTAGAAGTGACTTAGAAGATAAGGTAGAAAAAAAGCCTCAATCAGAGCAGCAAAAACAAAACAAACAAAAAAAACACTTAAAAAGCTTAAGGCCCTGCCAGGCGTGGCTCAGTGGTTGAGCATCAACCTGGGATCCAGGCGATTGGGATTCGATTCTGGGTCAGGGGACATGCCCAGGTTGCGGGCTCGATCAATGACAAAGGGTAGCTGAATGGGTAAGATAACAGAACCCAAATATATGCTGTCTACAAGAGACCCACCTGAGAGCAAAATATTCATACAGGCTAAAAGTAAAAGGATGAAAAAAAATATTCCATGCAAATGAAAGCAAAACAAAAAGGTGAGGTAGCAATACTTATTTCTGACAAAATAGACTTCATGATAAAAACCATAAGAAGAGACAAAGAAGGATACTAAACAATACTAAAGGGATCAATCCAAAAGGAGGAAATAATCCTTATAAATATATATGCACCCAATAAAGAAGCACCTAAATATATAAAACATTTCTTGGTGGGATTTAAGGGAAATATTAACAGTAACACAATCATAGTGGGAGACTTTAACACCCCACTTTCAACCTTGGACAGATCATCAAGACAAAAAGTCAAAAGGAAAACACAGACTTTAAATGACACATTAGATCTAATGGATTTCATTGACATTTACAGAACATGTTATCCCAAAGTAGCAGAATACACATTCTTCTCAAGTGCACATGAAACATTCTCAAAAATAGATCACATGTTAGGGCATAAAATAAGTCTCTACGAATTCAAGAAGATTGAAATTGTATCAAGAATCTTCTTGGATCACAATGCCATGAAACTAGAAATCAACCACTGTAAAAAAAACTCTAGCTATTCAAATACATGGAGGGTAAATAGCATGTTATTAAACAATGAATGGGTTACCAATGAGATCAAGGAAGAAATCAAACACTTCTTGGAAAAAAACGAAAATGAACAAACAACCCAACATCTATGGGACACAGCAAAAGCAATTTTGAGAAGAAAGTTCATAGCAGCACAGACATACCTCAAGAAACAAGAAAAAGCTCTGCTAAACCATGTAACACAACAACTAAAAACATAGAACAAGAACAGCAAGAAAAGCCCCGAGAAAGTAGAAGGAAGAAAATAATAAGATCAGAGCAGAAATAAGAGATATAGAGACTAAAAAAAAACAAAACAAAACACAAAAAATCAATGAAATGAAGAGCTGGTTCTTTGAAATGATAAACAAGATTGATGCACCTTTAGCCAGACTCACCAAGAAACAGAGAGGATCCAAATAAATAAAATCAGAAATGAAAGAGGCAATATAACAACTGACAGAACAGAAATATAAAGGATTATAAGAAAATGCTATGAGCAACTATATGCTAACTAAATGGAGACAACATGGGCAAAATAAACAAATTCCTAGAAACATACTATCTTCCAAAGCTGAATCAGGAGGAGGCAGACAACCTAAATAGGCAGATAACAACTAATGAACTTGAGAGCAGTAATAAAAAAACTCAAAAAACAAAAGCCTAGAACAGGATGGCTTTGGAGGCGAGTTTTACCAAACATTCAAATAAGAATTAACACTTATTCTCCTCAAGCTATTTCAGAAAATTCAAGAGGAGGGAAAACTCCAAAACTCTTTTTATGAGGCCAGCATCATCCTAATCCCAAAACCAGATAGAGACACTTCAAAGAAAGAAAATTACAAGTCATTATCCCTGGTGAACAAACATGTTAAAATCCTCAACAAAATAAAGCAAACAGGAACCAGCAATATATTAAAAAGATCATACACCACAACAAAATAGGATTTATTCTGGTGATGCAAGGTTGGTATCATATGCTGGAATCAATAAATATGATACATCACATGAGCAAAAGAAGGCCAAAATCATATGATCATATCAATAGATGCAGAAAAAGCGTTCAACAAAATCCAGCACCCATTTCTGTTAAAACTCTCAGCAAAGTGGGAATAGAGGGACCTTACCTCAACATAATAAAGGCCATATATGACAAACCTACAGTCAAAATCATACTCAATAATCAAAAACAAAAACCATTTCCTTTAAATCAGGAACAAGACAGGGGTGTCCACTTTCACCACTTTATTCAACATAATAGTGGAAGTCATTGCCATAGCCATCAGACAGGATGAAAACATAAAAGGTATCCAAATTGGAAAGGAGAAAGTAAAACTGGCATTATTCGCAGATGACATGATATTGTACATAGAAATCCCTAAGGACTCCACCAAAATATTACTAGATTTGATAAATGAATTGTGCAAGGTAGCTGGATAAAAAATGAGGATCTGGAAATCGACGGCATTTTTACGCACCAACAATGAAGCCTCAGAAAGAGAAACTAAAAAAAAAAAAAAAAAAAAATACCATTTACCATTGCAACTAAAAACATAAGATACCTAGGAATAATCTTAACCAAGAATGTAAAAGACCTGTACTCTGAAAACTACAGGACACTGAAAAAAAAAAAAAAAATAGAGGAAGATATAAACAAATGGAAGAATATACCATGTTCATGGATGGAAGAATTAATATCATTAAAATGTCCACAGTACCCAAAACAATCTATAGATTCAATGCAATTCTTATTAAAATACCAACAGCATATTTCACAGAGTTAGAACAAATATTCCAAAAAATTATATCAAACCAAAAAAGACTCCAAATAGAGGCAGCCATCAAGAGAAAAAACAGAATTGGAGAGATCAATATACTGGATATCAAAATATGGTACAGAGCCATTGTAATCAAAACAGTCTGGTATTGGTACAATAGTAGACATATAGATAAATGGAACAGAAGAGAAACCCCAGAAATATACCCCAAACTTATGGTCAGTTAATATGTGACAAAAGTGCCAAGAGCATAAAATAAAGACAGTTTCTTTAATAAGTGGTGCTCGGAAAATGAGACAGGTACATGCAAAAATAAAATAAAACTAGATCACCAACTTACTCCATACACAATTATCAATTTAAAATGAACAAATGACCTAAACATAAGTCAGGAAGCAATAAAAATCCTTGAAGAAATTGTAGGTAGTAAAGTCACAGACATAGCACATAGTGAAGTTTTCACTGATACATCTCCTATGGCAAGAGAAACCAAAGAAAAATAAACAATTGTGACTACATTAAACTAAATAGCTTCTGCACAGCAAAAGAAATCAGCCTCAAAATACAAAGTAAGCCCACAGTATGGGAAAACATATTTGCCAAGGATGCATCTGATAAGGGGTTAATTTCCAAAGTGTACAAAGAACTCATAAAACTCAACAAGAG
The DNA here is from genome assembly GCF_964146895.1 of Miniopterus schreibersii. NCBI lineage: Eukaryota > Metazoa > Chordata > Mammalia > Chiroptera > Miniopteridae > Miniopterus > Miniopterus schreibersii. Next base: position 39,767,892 of record NC_138104.1, on the reverse strand, counting down.
AAAGACAAACAATCCAATTAAAAAATGGGCAAAGGACCTGAATAGACACTTCTCCAAAGAGGACATACAGATGGCCAAGAGACATAAGAGAAAATGCTCAACTTTGCTAATTATCAGAGAGATACAAATTAAAACCACAGTGAGGTGTCACTTTACACCTGTCAGAATTGCTGCCATCAACAAATCAACAAATAACATGTGCTGATGAGGATGTGGAGAAAGGGGAACCCTAGTACACTGCTGGTGGGAATGCAGACTGGTGCAGCCACTTTGGAAAACAATACAGAGGTTCCTCAAAAAATTAAAAATGGAGCTACCTTTTGACCCTGTGATCCTACTTCTAGGAATATATCCTAAGAATCCTGAAATACTAATCAGAACGAATATATGCACCTCTATGTTCATAGAAGCACAATTTACAATAGCTAAGATTTGGATCATCCCTGGTGCCCATCAGTAGATTTGTGGATAAAATACCTGTAGAACATTTACACCGTGGAATACTCTGCAGCTGTAAAGGAGAGGAATCTCATATCTTTTGGGACAGTATGGATGGTACTGGAGAATATTATGCTAAGAGAAATAAGACAGGTAGTGAAAGACAAATATCACATGATCTCATTTATATGTGGAATCTAAACAACTTAATATACTGTCGAGCAAAGTAGTTTCATTGACATGGAAGCATGGATCAGACTGAAGAATGTCAGAGGAAGGTGGGAGTAGGTGTGTGGGGAGAGATTAACCAAAGAATTTATATGCATACATGCATAACCCAAGGTCACAGACAATAGTGTGATGAGGTATTGAGTAGGGGACTGATGGTGGAGTAGAAGGTTTCAATGGGGAGAAAAGGAGACATTTGTAATATTTTTAATAATAAAAATAAATAAATAAATAAAGGCTGGTCGAATGGGAAAATAAATAATAAATAAATAAATAATAAATAAATAAATAAATAAATAAATAAATAAATATAAATAAAGCTCAGGTTAGTTTTATCTGTTTTCAGATGAGTTTAAGCTTCTTTTAAAATTCATTTTATTGTTGAAAGTATTACAGCTGTCCTCCATTTTCTCTACCTTGCTCCCCTACCCCCAGTCCCCAACCTTCCCCAGTTCTTTTCTGGTCTGTTGTCTTTGTCCATGGGTTGTGCATGATTCTTTTAAGTTTTTTGGTCAATCTCTTCTTTCCCTCCTCCCCGCCTTACCTCTTAGATCTGTCAGTCTGTTTCATGCTTCCATCTCTGTAGTCCTATTTTGTTTGTCAATTTATTTTGTTCCTTAGATTCTACATATAAGTAAGCTCATGTGATACTGGTCTTTCTCAGATTGGCTTATTTCCTTAGCATAATATCCTTCAGGTTTATTTATGCTGTCCCAAAAGGTAAAAATATATTTCTTTTTAACAGTTGCATAGTATTCAATAGTATAAATGTCCCACAGCTTTTTTATCCACTCATCTACTAATGGGCACTTGGGCTGTTCCAGACCTTAACTCTTGTAAATAGTGCTGCTATTAACTTAGGGGTGCATATATTCTTTCAGATTGGTGTTTTGGGATTCTTAGGATATATTCCTAGAAGTGGAATCACTAGGCCAAATGGCAGTTCCATATTAAATATTTTAGAAACCTTCATACGGTTTTCCAGAGTGCCTGCACCAGTCTGGATTTTCACCAGCTGTGTGCTAGGGTTCCATTTTGTCCACATCCTTTCCAGCAAGTGTCATTCGATGATTTATTAATGGTAACCATTCTCACAGGTGGGAATGATACCTTACTGTGGTTTTAATTTTCATCTCTGATGATTAGTTATGTTGAGAATTTTTTTATATGTGTCTTGGACATCGGTATGTCCTCTTTGTAGAAGTATCTGTTCCTGTCCTTCACCCAATTTTTAGTTGGATTGTTTGTCTTCTTCTTGTTGAGTTGTATGAGTTCTTTGTATATTTTGGAAGTTAATCCCTTATCAGATGTTTCATTGGCAAATATGTTCTCCCATTACATGGGTTCCCTTTTTATTTTAAGGCCGATTTCTTTTGCTGTGCAGAAGCTTTTTAGCTTGGTGTAGTCCCATCTCTTTATTTTTTCCTTTTTTTCTCCTGCCCTAGGAGATGTATCATTGAAAATTCTGTTATGTGAGATGTCTGTGATTTTATTGCCTATGTTTTCTTCTAGGATTTTTATGGTTTCATGATTTATATTTAAATCTTTTATCCATTTTTAATTTATTCTTGTGTATGGTGAAAGTTGGTGGTCCAGTTTCATTTTTTTGCATGTTTCTGACCAGTTTCAGCAACATTGTTTATTGAAGAGACTGTCTTTACTCCATTGTATGCCCTAGCCTCCTCTGTCAAATATTAATGGATCACAATGCTTTGTGTTGATTTCTGGGGTCTGTGTTCTTTTTCATTGATCTATATGCCTGTTCTTGTGGTAGTACCAGGTTGTTTTGATTACAAAGGCTTTGTAGTATTGTTTAATATCTGGCATTGTGATCCTTTCAATTCTGTTCTTTCTCAAGGTTGCTGCAGCTATTTGGGGTTCCATATAAATTTTTGGAATATTTGTTCTAGCTCTGCGAAATATGCTGTTGGTATTTTAATAGGAATTGCATGAGCATAGTATATTCTTCCACTTGTTTCTATCTCCCTCTATTTTTTCAGTGTCCTGTAGTTTCCCATGTGCAGGCCTTTTGTATTCCTAGGTAATCCTAGATATTTTTGTTGTTGTTTTTGTTGCAATGGTAAATGGGTGGGGTTTTTTTTAGTTTTTTTTTAGTTTCTCTTTCTGAAAGTTCATTGTTGGTGTATAAAAATGTTGTCAATTCCCAGATGTTAATTTTGTATCCAGCTACCTTTCTCAATTTATTTATCTAACCTAATAGTACTTTGATTCAGTCTTTAGGGTTTTCTCTGTACAATATCATGTTATCTTCAAAGAAAGACAGTTTTACTTCTTCCTTGTGAATTTGGATGCCTTTTATATTTTCTTCTTGATTGATCACTGTGACAATTACTTCCAGTACTATGTTGAATAAGAGTGGTGAAAGTGGACAACCCTGTCTTTTTCCAGTTTTTAAAGGAAATGTTTTTGTTTTTGACCATTGAGTATGATGTTGGCTGTAGGTTTATCATATATGGCCTTTCTTATGCTGAGGTATGTTTCCTCAAATGGATGCTGGATTTTGTGAAATATTTTTTCGCCACCTATTTATATGATCATATCATTTTTGTCCTTCATTTTGTTTATGTATCACATTTATTGATTTGTGAGTATTATATAAGCATAGCCTTTGAATAATTTACTTTCACACAAAGTCATAATCTTATGCAAATGCAACCAAATCTCAGTCATTACAATTTTTCTCTAGTATAGGTGTTAGGAACATGAACTATAATAACATTGAGGGAACTCTGTTAATGGTTAGATTTGCTTGCAAGTGTTTCTTCCACTTCCCTTGAACAGTTTTCTCTCATCTATGTTTAAATTATTTTTTAACCAAAGACTCTAAAGATTCTTTGTAGATCTCTGATTTCCTCTCTCTCTCTCTCTCTCTCTCTCTCTCTTTCTCTCTCTCATCACCTCCTTTTGCTCTGATATTCTCCCATATTAATTATTTTGCCATTTGTCCGGATGTACATCCTCTGAGAACTATATAAATGAAACTCTAACCTTTGTTTTCTTATTAGCCTACTTTGAATTAAGTATGGGAAACAAGATGACTTCAAGTAGGTAGGTGCCCCTTGTGTCTCCTTGTTTCTGAGTCACGTAGCAATGATTTTTTTGCCAAGTGTGTTCTGCATTTCCTCAACTACCTGTAAATTGCCCATTCTCATTTCTGTAATCTAATAACCCATTCACCCTCTTTATTCTTTGTCCAGAAATGTCTTATATACTCAATGTTGACTCGCTCTCTTTGGATTTTCATGGAATTATCATATCTCTGTGATTTCCCCTTGGGCATGTATTAAACTTTGATTTTATCCTGTTAATCTGTTTCTGTTCATTTGGTTATTAGCCCAACCAGATTTTAGAAGGTGGGGTGAAAAGTATTAATATTTTTCTAGTCCCCACAACTTACTATAACAGGAAGGTGACTCTCATAAATTTTAAGCTTTTAGAGACAAAAGCAGAATTTTAGAAATATAAGTATGTAAAAAGATTAATTTTAAAATTTCAATTCAAACAATGAGTGTGAAGAAAAATAAATAGCAGCACTTTTTTTTAGTATTCACATGAACTTTTCTCTTTAGAATTCAAAGGATTATAGAATATTTACATCACATTTTAATTGGCAAATATTTTAAGCTATGAACACTTTTAAAATAAATTTCTAAACCCCAAATGGAGCCACTCCTGTCCACATTAACAAACCAAACTTCTGTGTTTCTGAAAATGCTTCGCTTAACAGAAAAACAGTATATCCAGTTAGGCAACCCCAAACCTCAAAGTCAGGTGTGAGTTCTGTACTTGTCATTATAATATATAATTACACTGTGTCTCCACATTGCTGCTTCTAACAGTGTATAAACTTGCTCATACCCAAATATTCATTGGGAAGTGTGATCCACTGCTTGTGAGGCACTGTGTCCCCTCAATCTATAGGTTGTTTTCTCTTGACTAAAGTACATCAAACTAGTTACTAAATTGACTTTTTGTGTGTGTGTTTTTGTTTATTTCTTTGTTTTGTTTTGTTTTGTCATTTGACAGTTTTGGGAATGAAAGTGGGATCTGAAGACAGCTGCACAAGTTTCCAAGTGTTATATAGGTAGTTAGGCAGACATGAGCAGAGCAAGGACAATGAATCAGGTACAGAACCTCACCAGGGCAGAAATCCCCAGATGCCTACCAACTGGCAAAACTGGGAAAAGAAGAACCTCACCCCAATGGTCGCCTTTCCTCCCCTAGCATATTGTTGGTCATGCGGTTTGGACCCCCTGAATTTTCATATCGCTAATCATGCAGTTTAGAGACCCCTGACCTTTTTCTCCCTAAAGATAACATCTAAACCTCAGTTGTAGTTCAGCTCCAGGGCCAGAAAAGCAGCAAAACCAAACAAGTTTTGCCGTGGTTGCCTCAGAACCAACTACATTGACTAATAAGCCCCTGCCTTGGCACCACCAATCAGTGGAGACCAGGACCTTGAAAGAACACACCTGGAAAACTGATGAATATTCTATTAAGGCCCTCCCCTGAGTCCTCCCTTAAGATTTTTACCAGCAAGAGACAGATATATAACTCAGGACAAAGGACCCAGCATACATTCCCCCCAAGGGGAGCACACCAGCACCATTCCCTTCCCCCTTCTTCCCTCTGAAGGGAAGCAACAAGACTTGCAACTAGGGAAGCAATGGGTAGTGGCAGCTCATCCTGGGCTTACCCCCTGAACCTGTTTCCAAGGATCCTTTCTCTCTCTGACTCCTCAGTGATCCAAAGCAGCCCAGCCTAAGATTTCTGGTTGCTTCTTCTATGTTCTTTCTTGTTTCATGGTTCTAAGTATGTTTTTGCTATGGCCAATAAATTCTTACTTTGTTACACTGTGTCTCTTGACTGAAATCTTTCCTTCAAGACAAGAAGTGAAGTATCATCATCTCCCTGGTAATACAAGAATAACTTCTATCTATGGGTGAAGGTACCCATAGAATCCTTTTGGTTTCTGGCCTCTTCAGCTGTTCTCTGGGATATCCAATAATCTTCTCTTGATTCCCTGTTCTGCTTATTTTATGAGCTCCTTAAGTTTGTATGTCTTAATACTTCTAAGTAGAAAATTGGAGTATGAGAACCTCCAGGTTTTTCACAGAGTAAATTCATGAACCACAACATTTGGATTTTTGGCCAACTTCATCTACAAGGTACACACCTTTAGGAGGACCTAACATGTCTCAGGAACTATACAAAAGGAGCCAGAAACATTACATCTTGTTGAATTAAGGAAGAATTAATTCAATAAGGAAAAATAATAGATACTTCTAAATCTAAAAAAGTAGGGTAGCAGCCATTAGGGGACTCACAAAAGACTTGAGGCAAGTCCTTGGGCAAATAAACTGAGACATGAAATCTGAACTGTTTTGACTAATGACACATCAAATTTAAGTGGGTATTTAGACAGATCATTAAGAGCCCGTAGGGCATCTGCCACTATAAAGCAATCTTCCAGTAAAAGAAAAAATAAAACTAATGTCAATGAAAGCCTCAGAACCCAAAGCTGCATGACTTTGATACCATTGTAATTAGTTAGTTATTAATAATAGGAAAGGAGCAAAAGGAAGGCCAGACATTATAAGCATGACATTTGGGTAGGTTCACTAGGAAGCTGCAACTTTGCACTCCCCAAGGAACCACCCATCTATTACCTGCAAAACAAGGGGAAGGGGTCCAACAAAGGGAAGATAGATGCATGCCCAGTAAAGTTGGGATGACATAGGGGAGATACTTGTCTGTCAGTCATACCAGGGAACAGAGATCATTGGTCAGAAGTGTTGTGGCCACTGCAAGTGCATGAAAATTTGGGAATACATAATCTCCTAAACAGGAATTTGCTCTCTGGTGCTCTTGGCTGGCTCTTGGCTTCCTTGCATTTTCCTCCATAGCCATGTGGTTCTGCAGGCCCTATAAGCAATGGACTGATGGGCTGTAGTGGGAAAACACAAATTAAGCTAGCCTGATGCTGGATTTGACTCTGTAGATATGGAAAGGAAACTCTGGACACTGGCTCTAATTTTAGCTCTGTTGAAACCATGGCTACACTTCTTCTATGACTGGACAAAGGTAAAAGAGACTTTAGAAACACAGTAATTTAATTACATGCAAATAAAAATCATTTGTTCACTTATGGAAGTCTCAGAAAATTATTTTTCTTGGGATACAGCAAGAAATTCGCCCCCATTAGCAATAGGTGGAGACAAAAATCTCTCTTATCTTATAATAGCTTGTGCACTTAAAAGTTGTTAGAGCACCTGCTATCTAAATCTAAGACTCTTGCACTTTGGTAAATAGTTCATAGAATGGGTTAGATTAACACTAGATCATCTGTCAACCTCAAAAAATTTCTCTGAACACTTCCACCATGTAAAGACACAAAACTGTGTCTGCAATACAGAAGAGAGCTTTCACTAGACATCTAATTTGCTGATGCTCTGACCTTGGATTTTTCAGCCTCCAAACTTATGACTAATAAATGTTTTTGGTTTTCCTTTAAATTTCTGTGCAATGATATATTCTGTAGAACACCACAAAATTCTCAAGTTAGTGACACATTCCTCCTAGCTATTTATATGGCTTCAAAGGACAAAAAGCTTAGCTAGAGAAATGGATTCCAAAGTTTCAAAGAATTGAACACTCCACCTTCTTGCATAACTGTTTTTTTTAATTGTTGAGAGTATTACAGATATCCCTAATTTCTCCCCCTTATCCCCCTCCACCCATCTCCCACCCCTCCCCAGGCCCCTGCCTGTCCATTGTCTATGTCCATGGGTGTTCATATATGCTTATAAGTTCTTTGGTTAATTTCTTCCCACCCTTCTTCCTGGAAACTGTAGATATCTGCAAAAATGGCAAAATAACGTGTTGATGTTTTTTTCTTTTTTTAGAAGAGTCCTTGAAAGCAAGGGTTTCCAAATTAACCAAAATTGGATTTAATTGGCAGCAGCCTTCAAAAGCTCTCAAGATTCCAAAATAGCTCTATTGAAAGATTTATTACAGAAAGCAAATTAAAAAAATTAAAGACACAAGAGATACCTAAAACTGATACTGTTGTAATTAACCTATTTATTAATAACAGGAAAAGAGCAAAGGGAAGGCCAAATTTTAAAAGCATGTCATTTGTACAGCTTTCCAGGAAGCTGCAGTTTAACACTCTTCAGGGAGCCACCGGTCTATTGCGTACAGATAGCTGAGGGAAGGGACTGGGCAGGGAGAGATAGACTCATGCCCAGTAAAGTATGGGTGACATAGGGAAGGTACTTGCCTGTCAGTCACACCTGGGAACAGCTCATTAGCCAGAGTAGGTGTAGCCACTGAACGCTAGGGAAGATCTGAGATATTTAATCCCCTAAACAAAAAAGTTTGCTCTCTTGGCTCCTGGCCCTCATGGTCTATCTTGAACCTCTTGGGACTCTTGTTGCAGGGTTTGTGCTCTCTTGGTTCCCCTGTATTCACCAACAACACCAACAAGTCTCACAGCCATGTGGACCTCACACAATGGACTAATGGATTGCAATTAGCCTTATGCTAAACTGAACCAATTTCAACATAAAATGAAAATTCTGGTCATTGGCTTTGCTTCTAGCTCTACTGAATCCTAAGCTGCACTTCTTACAGGACTGTATTAAGGGAAATGGGATTTTTGTAAGCCCATGGATGTAATTCCAGCAAATAAAGGTCACTCATCCACCTGTGAGAGTCTCAGAAAATTATTTTTCTCTAGATATCATAAGAACCCCACCACCAGCACCCAGGGGGGAAGGGGATAGCTTACTTCCACCAATAACAAAACAAAATTATAAGACTGATGTGACATCTTTAACTTCCCTTTATCTTCCTTTACTTGAGCACTCATAGCCTACTAATCCTCTGCATGAATTTCCTTTCCAATCTAAAGAGGTAAGAGACCGTAAACAAAATTCTGCCAAACAACAGCTCTAAGGCCAGAAAACTAAAATGATACCTGGGTCTTCCCCAAAGCACCCTCTTATGATTCATCATCAATGAATTGGCCCAGAATTCAGTGTCTTATTTTTAATCAACCCAGACACTTAAAAAAGAGATTGTCCTTAAATATTTTGTGCAAATCCTATGACATCAACTGGAATTTCCCCATACATGTCCTTGAAGGAGGATCCTTACATATGGGCCCTTTACAAGGTTGACAGGACTCTCAGAAATTTCACAGTGAACTGTTACCAGTTATTCTTTTAAACAGGGCTAATGGTAAACTAAGAATAAATTTAATTAAAAATCTTGCCAAATTTTGATAGATCCCAGGAATATACTCTCTACTTTAAACCTCTCTTGCTCTGGAGCCTGCAGAAAAGATCCTGGAAGAACTAGCAGAAGTAAAAATAGGGTAAAAATTCTTACCAGAGTCAGCTCTCCCAGATCTCTGTAGTGTTTGGTTGAGAGAGGAATACAGAATTTTGCACTGTCCTTTTTCCCCCCAATTACACTTTTTAATTTGGTTTTGGGGTACCCATTGGTTATCTATTATTTTTCCCTCCCAGACACAGCTATTGTTTTCTTTTTTGTCTCACTTTTTGTCATGAAAACTTGACTTGGCCCCCATCAGGATGGAAACCCCATCATTATGGCTGGACAGAAATGTGGGCTACACTCTCTTTGTGTCTATGGTACTATCAATGACTGTTAGTAGGTCTCATGGGAGTTGTATAAACCTTTCTTCCTTTTGGCTATCTTTGGGAGTGTATTTGGATTTTCGAAGGGTAGTTTGTTTTGCAGTGTCTTTAGGATGTCTTTTGCATTTATGAGATTATTTAACACTGCCAGGAATTTTTACTATTTGTCTCAGATGAAACGTGAGAAGATATTTGAAAGAATTTTTAAATGAGCTCTATGGTCAAGAAGTTGTCCATATTGGAAGCTAATGTTCAAAGCCTGATAGAAAATTTTAAAGTATTTTGTCCCTAAGGTAAAATAAAATTTTCAGGTAGGGGATACATAATGTTTTTCCTTTCTTCTAAATTCTTCTAGCTGAGCAATTAATCAAATTAACAGAGACAGATTGACAGAAGAAAATAAAATGTTTAATGCATGCACATGGGGAATCCACATAAGCACAAAAATTTTAAGATTGTAAGGCAAAATTGGGTATATAAGATATTTTTGAGAAAGAAGAAAAGGAGGCTCTGGGGTATCAGGTTTCAAAAGTGAGAATGGGCAACTTATAGATAGTTGAGGAAAAGCAGAACATACATGGCAGGAATTTTTTTCCTAGGCAACACAGAAACAATGGGACTCAGGGATTGTCTAGCTAGAAGGCATGGAGTCTTTCTGACTAATGTTAGGGTGAAGATTCTTAAAATGATTAAGCCAAGGGTCTCACCCTAAAGCAGGTTTTTATGTGACTCTCTTGGGCAGGAAAATGAGGAGGGTCAAAAGTTCTTTCTGAGTCTTGTTTCTTAATAAACAGCTTAAAATCAATATCCCAAAAAGGTAGCTTCAGGGTGGTCAAACTTTGGTTTCTTTTACTATGTTCCCAGATAAAAAGAAAATTTTCCAGACAAACAGCTCTAAATCAAGAACATAAGAATCTTTTAATTTCTGTCTTAGTTGAAAATCTCCCTGATAAAAGAAAGAATTTGAAAATAATGTAGTTGGATGGGTGGGTCAGCACCTTGCTATCATTCAGTACAATCCAGTTCTTTGAGGAATAAAAAACAACTGTTCTTTTCTTGCAAATTGAGTCTTTAACAAAAAAGTAAATGCTGCTCTAGAAGCAACTCAAAGCTCGCCTGTTCTTTCTAACAATCCTCAAAACTTTCCTATTCATCTCAAAATGCTTGTAGATATTTTTTTTAAATCTGGACTTAGGAAACAAAAGCCTATCTTGGAGAAACTTATATTCTTTCCCTGTACCTTTGAGATATAAAAGTCTACCTAGTTTTATCTAAAAATGCACCATCTCTTCAATCTCTACTTAAAGAGGTAATTTTTATCAGAAGGAAAAGAAAGAAAAAAGGCTATTTAGAAATTAAGTGAATAAAAAGTCTTAAAGATCTTTGCTTCAAATATAATGGAAAACTTATGCCATCTTAGCAGGTAAAGTTAACTTACTTATTCCATTGGCCAGAAACACAATTTGGATCTGACTGTTCTTTTATAAACTAGTAAGTTTTGTTCTTTTATAAATTAGCAAGTTTTACATTATTGTCTCTGTTTCATCATTAAATTTTAAAATAAAAGCTATAAAATCTGTTTGCATCATTCTGTATGTTTATGTATGTCTTATGTATATATCTTATGGATTTTTTTTACCTCTGGATGGTATTGTCAAAATTAATTTGTAAAGAACTCTATATAATTGACTTAAAGAAAGTTATATAAAGTAAGTGCACTTTCAGAAATATAGAATCTAACCAAAATGTTTTCTAAGTTCACATAATCTAGAATACTCTTTAGTAAGTAAAAGCTACTTTAAGCTTGTGGTTTATTTAAAACAGGCATGCCTTCTAAGTTATTGACTTTAAACATAATATAGACATACAACTTTTATTCTAGCTAGTTTTACTTATAATCAAAAAAGCTCATGTTATCTCTGCTAAACAATTTGTTGGAAAAAAGGTAACTTAAGATGATAATTAGCTGTTTAAAGTCTCATAAAATTTTCATGATAATGTAAACATATTTGTCAACAAGTAAATTCAACAAATGTAAACAAGCTAAAAGTTTATAAATACTATTTTTAGCAATAATTATGCTTATGGTATATCTACTTAAAATAGTTTCCAATATCTTTTTAGTAACTTAAAACTTTAAACTTTTACAGATTTAAGTTAAATAATAGATATTCATTGAATATCTAGGTAAGTATCAAGATCCAAATAAAATAGAATACTGAAACATTAATTACTGATTATGTTTGTCAACTTTGGGCCTCTTTTTTTAAGTTGATTTTAGAGAGAGGAAGAGACAGAGAGAGAGAGAGAGGGAGAGAGAGAGAGAGAGAGGGAGAGAGGGAGAGAGAGAGAGAGAGAGAGAGACAGAGAAACATGGATGTGAGATAGAAGTATTGATTGGCTGCCTCCTGAAAATTCTCTGACCGGGGATCAAACCTGCAACCTGGGTAAGTGTTCTGACCAGGAATAGAACTTGCCACCTTTCTGTGTGTAGGAAGATGCTCCAACTAACTGAGCCACACTGGTCAGGGCTGGACCTCTTATTAAAAGGGAACTAAATATATTTGCTTCAATTAGCAAACATATTTTGTGCCACATTAACAATTTTACTATAAAGCAGAATATATTTCAGAAATTATAAAATGTATTAATTTGCCACTCTAAAGAAATCCTGGTGTAACAGAGAATTCACAATTGCTTACTTTTTAGGTTTTATTAAAAATTAAGATTTGTAAGAGTTAGAATTCTAATTAATATGTAATACAATGTATAAAAATAACAAGGGAAACAACTCTATATGCAACAAAAGTAGGATTGTGTTCTTGGCTAAGAGAAGGTATAAAGTATAGAGGTGTACTTTTGTTAAGGAAAGAAGTAATTTTGTCTTAAAGTACAAATGGTTGTTTAAGAATGAGAAACAAAAAAATAAAGAACAAATTAACAGCTGGAAATAAAGAGAATTGGCGTTGTGTAGAGGCTGTTTAAAAGGGAATAAATTTATTATATAGTATATTTTGAAAGCGTTAATATGAATAGTGTACTTATGTAAAACTAAAATTTAATTTTCTTTGATCTGCTAAAAGGAGTTTTCTTAGACGATTGACCTGTTTCTGATAAAAGTTTGTGAAAGATTTTTCTTTACCTTTTAAGTACTCTGCTTAAAAAGCAAATATTTTGTTTTATCAAAATAATTTTTTATGCTTCATGTTGTCTTTATTGTCATGTCTTAAATTATTTTTAAAAAACTGACTCTACTCAATATTTAAAAAGCTAAGTATTACTCACAACTATGTAACATGCTATATTTTCCTTTAAAATCTTCCATTATCACTTTGGTTAAATAAATAATAAAGTATTGTTTTATATCGATCTGTGATCCTATATAGTCAAATGACCAAAATTTATATATTTACAAGTTTCTCAAAATTTAATTTAAAAAGAAATATTTTTGACCTAGAACTAAATTTAGGATATTCCAGAGAGATATCCTGGACAATCTCAAAAGATTTTTTTTTTCTTATACTCTTCTTTATATATATATATATAAAAAAGAGAGATGTTAAACTAACCAAGATATTTGATGGGCTAAGTTACATGGGAAACTCTGTCAAGTAAGACTAAATCTTCATTAGTTTAATTTTTTATGGATAAATGTTATTAATATGAGTTCAAAAATTCATATGAAATTTCTAGAAATTTGGTACGTCCTGATATATTACCAGTCATAATTCTAGTTATTATATTAAAATGCTCTGTGTCATAGAAATAATGAAATTTACTTGTAAAATCCACTTTAATGAACTCTCATTACATTTTTAACTATGGCTTTTTAGGTCTGTTTTCAATTACAGACAGTTATTCTTTTCCTCTGATGTTTTTGCAAAAGCGGGATTCATGAAATAATTCTACCAAGTATGCTTTACCACTTATATCACTGCCATATTACAAATTCTTTAACTTTGGGTACATATTTTAAAACTAAGAAGGCTCCACCTAAAACCTCATCCTGTACAAATACTAGAGACCTCAAAACCAAACTGATTTGGAGAAGTAGCTGAAATTACAGTAGACTGTTTCCTACCAAGATGTCAAATTACGAATTTTTTTCCATTTCTTTTTCCCTCTTTGACCATCTTATTCTTAAATCTTACACCATAGAATTCTTTATAATTTCTGTCATCATTTTGCCTTGCTTTGACCAAGAAAAATAATGTCATTGTTCACATATCTCAGACCATTACAAAGAGGGGATAATCCAACCTCCAACTGATTGTTGGATTTGCTACAATGCTACATATTTTGTAGTTCTGCCACTTAGAAACTTCTTTCTGAATTCCAATGCCTCAGTATCTCAGAAAACACTCAGTCATTTTTTAAAAATATATCTTTATTGATTTCAGAGAGAGGAAGGGAGAGGGAGAGAGAGTGTTCAAACATCAATGATGAGAGAGTCACTAATCAGCTGCCTCCTGCACACCCCTGAATGAGGATTGAGCCCATATCCCAGGCATGAGCCCTTGTGGGGAATTGAATCATGATCTCCTGGATCCTAGGTCAATGCTCAAGCACTGAGCCATGCCCGGCCCAGCCAGCCATGTTTTTATTGTGTCAGACACTCTAGACTTGGTATTTTATTTCTAACTCTGGAAAAAATATCAGGGTCCACTACCAAAGCTATAGCTTCTTAGCAGGAATTTACCTGCCAAAATTATCATAGATAATAAAATAACTCTGAATTACCTACTTGCAGAACAAGGAGGAGTTTGTGTAATGGCTAGCAGCACTCTCTGTAAATGGATAAACACTTCTGGGGAAGCTAAGACAGTTACATGAAATATACAAACAGATTAACCAATTTGCTTTAGGAAGTACCCATCTCTTCATGATTATTTTTTGGACTTATTTGATTGTAGAAGGTTTGGGTCATGGGGAACTTGGCTTAAGAGTGCTCTCCAAACATTCAACATTGTTTTGTTGCTAATGGATATTACCATGTGAGTACCACTGACCAACCAATACATAATTTTCAACTGCAACAACTAAAAAACAAAAACAAAAATAACATAACCAGCCCCAAGAATATGAGCCTATTATCTCTTATGAATACTACACTGAGACCTGAAGAGATAATAATAACTGAGAATATTGCTAAGGCCAATATTTTTAATTAAACAACTTGAATCGTCTAGAGAATAATCAAAAAGAAAAGAGGCTATTGAAACAAATCTCAATAACCAAGATTGAGCTGTTCCTGCACAGGGTGCTGTGGCAGCAATCCAAACCTTTGTGGTTCTGTAAAATCTCTGCTTGATCAGAAAGAAATCCAGTGCATTCATTCAGACAACCCCCAAGTTCCAAGCGAATTCTGGGCTCTCTGCTTATTTCTTTATTCCTTGGTCTTTCTAAATAAGATCAGATATGAAATCCCAGCTAATTATGCCCTATCTCTGCATTGCCACTTCTGATACTCTATAAAATATGCTCTTGCCCAAATATCATTCAGGATCAGTGCTCTAGGGCTTGTGAGGCACTGTATTCCTTCAATTCATGACTGACTTTCCCTTAAATAAAGGACATAAAACTAGTCGCTAAATCATTTTATGTTTTTCATTTGAAATGCTTAATTATAAAGTGACACTCTTTTTAGCTGTAAGGAAAAAAGTCTAAATGTTTTAAAGAATTAACATTGAACTAATATTTTTAAAATTAATTTTGTGAACAATTATTTTTCTGACTATATTTATATTATTGATTTCAGAGAGAGGAAGGGAGAGGGAGAGATAGAAACATCAATGATGAAAGAGAGTCATTGATCAGCTGCCTCTTGTGTGCTCCCTACTTGGGATGGAGCCCACAACCCAGGCATGTGCCCCAGTTAGGAATAGAACCATGCACTGGTTCTTGGGTCATCCACTGAGCTATGCCGGCCAGGCTCTGACTACTTTTGATTGAAAAAATAGCTTATGTGATAATTAGTCATTTCTCACTAGATAAAAGAGAAAAGTTTGCCTTATTTGAGATTATAAATACTTCTACAAAAATAAATTTATATAAACTTATTTTATTACCTGGAAACCACTGTGGGGTTCGGACTGCCTTTCATGGTATCCAATTCAACAGAGGCAGGGTTGAATCATATAAGGCATTTACTGAGAATGTCAGCCAACCAAAAAGACAGAGAGCATAAATGCATCCAAAACCTGTCTTAAGGAATGGACAGAGGGATAGGGTTATATAGGGAAATGGGATAAACTGAGGCTGGGAATGGAATGCAGCTATTGTGCAGCTCCAGAAGTCCACAGGCTTCAGCTACTGTCCTTGGTCATCTGGCGATGTCTTGATAAGATGATATCTTGACTGCCGGTTGGGTTGGCCTGACCATGATTCTTGGCCATATTGTCCAAGGTTGTGTCATTTCCTTAATTGCTTTGTCCAGAATCAAGGGGAGTGTAGAAGCATAAAGGCCTAGGAGAAAGAAACTTAAGGAAAAATAAATTTAAACTCCTGTTCACATGAGTATATGCATTTTAAAATTTATAAGTGATATAATTATATTTCAGATTAATTCAGGTGCTCAATCTTTGGACATTATAAGTGCCCCTATCAATTTCATTATGTGATTAATATCTGGAATTACTAGCTTTTACTCTGAGCTTTCAGTATATAATTTCTTCTCATATACAGAAGGTTTTAAGATGAAAACAACCACATCTAAATTCAAAACTATTCGTAGCTCTATTTTATAGCTTGTAATATAATTGAGATAAGATAGTCAAACACTGATAGTAAATTATATAGTAAAGCACAAGACATTTGCATTAGGTCACACCCTCTAAAAAATATTTGAATCATGTAAATAATATAGATATACAGAAAATTAACTTTAAAGAAATATATACAGACCTATAGCCAACATCATACTCAACGGGCAAAAACTAAGACCATTTCCCCTAAGAACAGGAACAAGACAGGGGTGTCCACTTTCACCACTCTTATTCAACATAGTACTGGAAATCCTAGCTACAAACATCAGACAAGAAGAAAGCATAAAAGGCATCCAAATTAGAAAGGAGGAAACAAAACTGTCATCATTTGCAGATGACATGATATTGTAAGTAGAAAATCCTAAAGACTTCACCAAAAAACTACTAGATTTAATAAATGAATCCAGCAAGGTACCAAGACACAAAATTAACACCCAGCAATCGATGTCATTTTTATACACCAATAATGAACTCTCAGAAAGAGAAACTAAAAAAAACAATCCCACTTACCATTGCAACTAAAAAAATAAGATACCTGGGAATAAACTTAACAAAAGATGTAAAAGACCTGTACTTGGAAAACTACAGGACACTGAAAAAGAAATAGAGGAAGATATAAAACAAAAGGGAAAATATACCATGTTCATGGATTGGAAAAATTAACATTATTAAAATGTCCATACTACCCACAGCAATCTATAGATTCAATGCAGTCCCTAATAAAATACAAACAGCATATTTCACAGATCTAGAAAAAACACTTCAAAAATTTATATGAAACCAAAAAACACCCCGAAGAGCCATGGCAATCTTGAGGAAGAAGAACAAAGTTGGAGGGATCACAATACCAGACATCAAGTTATATTACAAAGCCACTGTAATCAAAACAGCCTGGTACTGGCACAAAAACAGACGTATAGATCAGTGGAAGAGAACAGAGAACCCAGAAATTGACCCATGTCATTATGGTCAATTAATATTTGCCATAAGAGGCAAGAACATACAATGGAGTAAAGATAGTCTCTTCAATAAATGGTGCTGGGAAAATTGGACAGGTACATGGAAAAAAATAAAAGTAGACAACCAACTTATATCATACACAAAAGTAAATTCAAAATGGATATAAGACTTAAATGTAAGACATGAAACCATAAAAATCCTACAGGAAAACAGGCAGCAAAATCTCATACATCTCTTGTGGCAATATGTTTGCTGATATGGCTCCTAGGGAAAGAGAAAGTAAGGAGAAAATAAACAAATGGGACTGCATCAAAATAAAAAGTTTTTGCACCATCAACAAAAGAAAGCATCAACAAAAAGAAAAGGGAGCCCACTGTATGGGAGAACATATTTGCCAACAAAACATTTGATAAAGGTTAATATCCAAAATATATAAGGAACTCATACAACTTAACAAAAGGAAGACAGACAATTCTATTAAAAAATGGGCAAAGGACCTGAATAGACACTTCTCCAAAGAAGACATACAAATGGCTAAGAGACATACGAAAAAATGCTCAACATAGCTAATCATCAGAGAGAAGCAAATTAAAACCGCAGTGAGGTCTTACTTCACACCTGCCAGAATGGCTACCATCAACACAACAACAAACGACATGTGCTGACAAGGATGTGGAGAAAAGGGCACCCTAATACATTGCTGGTGGGAATGCAGACTGGTGCAGCCACTATGGAAAACAGTATGGAGGTTCCTCAAAGGCTTAAAAATTGAATTGTAACTTGACCCAGTGATCCCACTTCTAAGAATATATTCTAAGGAACCTGAAAAACCAATAAAAAAGATCTTATGCACCCCTATGTTCATAGCAGCACAATTTACAATAGCTAAGATCTGGAAACAGTCCAAGTATCCATCAGTAGATGAGTGGATAAAAAACTTGTGACAAATTTACACCATGGAATACTATGCAGCTGTAAAGAAGGTTCTTGTACCCTTTGCCACAGCATGGAGGGAACTAGAAAGTATTATGCTAAGTGAAATAAACCAGTCAGAGAAAGACAAGTATCACATGATCTCACCTATATGTGGAATACAATAAACAAAATAAACTGATGAACAAAATGGATCCAAAGACATAGAAGCATGGAATAGACTGAGGGATCTTAGAGGGGAGGGAGGGAGGGGGGAGAGGGCAGGGAGACATTAATCAAAGAACTTATATATTTCTAAGCATAACCCATGGACACAGACATTGGTCTGGGCAAAGCCTAAGGGTGGGATGGATGCAGGGTGGAGGGGATTAATTCAATAGGGATAAAAAGGGGACATCTGTAATATTTTCAACAATAAAGATAAAGAAACAAAATAAAATTAAAAAATATATATAATGATTGAGAAATACCCATTAAATCATATTAGAACTTTGAATCTCACATGGTCCAGGATAGGTTATACATTCAATTTTTAAGTTTAAAATTTAAAACTGCTTTTTCCTATTAGATGGCATGTTGAACACTTTGGATTTCCTAAAATTAAACATATTTTTAAAATATATACCTCAAAATGCTGTTACAAATTAATTTAACAAGCATTTATTGATCTTTTTTCATTGGCAAGGATTCTGATAGCTACTGTAGAAAATATAAAGTTGATTCGTACAGCATGCTGATTCTTACAAAACCAATGTCATTGAAGAAGGCAGCTATTTTAAAAATTACAAAAAATATACTATAAATGAGATACAATAAATTTGTATAATCTGCTAAGAAAAATAGAAGATTATCATTTAAAATAATTTTCTGTGGATAATTAATATTTCCGTGGGCTTCATTTTTTTTCTGCTTTTAACACATATTTACAGTGCATTGTGATTAACAAATTAAAACTACTGATCCATTGGCCAAAATGATTTTGAGAACCAGAAAATAAAACTATTAATATAGTTAATTTACTTATTAGGACCCACCAAATGGAGTCTGCAATAATGGCTCAGCCCAAGTCACAAATCTAAACCTAAGTCATCTTGCTCTTAGGGGAAATGCCTGTCAAGAAAACCTAACATACATCAATCACAGACCCCAAGTTAGCTTTAGCTAGTTTACTTTACCCTACAAAATAGGACCTACTTGTCTTACAAGGACATTAAATTCCAGTGCTGATCCTGAGTTGCCACTTCTAACATTCTATAAAACTTGTTCTTGCCCAGAAGCCCTCAGGAAGAGTGCTCCACTGCTTGTGAGGGTCTGTACTCCAATTTGTGAATTTCTTTCCTTTTGTATAAAGATCAAACTGGTTACTAAATTGTTTTACTTTTTCATTTAACACTATGTACTATATCCTGTTTCTAGTACTAACAAACAAGAGTCTTTATCATTTACTTTTATCAACCGAAAAAGGTTGATAAATTTTTAAAATAAAAAATATTTAATTTTCCGGCACAAACTATTGAAGGCTTTTTTTCTAAGACTCGTTGGCTTGCCTTAATATTTGCAAGTATTTGATAAAAATTATATATCGCCTGCTTTTTCCTGTCTGTTCCCTCTTTCTTATAAAGTGTAACAAAATATGCCACCTTTAAATGTGACTTTTTGGCATAAGAATTATTTCGAGCGGATTTTTTGTGTGAAACTGCAGACAAAAGAAAAGCTCAGAAAACAGATGTAACCCTTTTTATGGTGAATCTTCATTTATGAAGAAAATTTACATTAGAAAGGAGCCTGTACCAGAAAGAGAGCTATTACTACATAAAACTATTTTGCCTGGGAGACATCTCTGCATGACAATGTGATCTTTGTTTAGCAAACACTTCCACCTTTCACTTTCTCTTTAATTGCCCTCTATTTTTTTTCCCTATAGATGGTATTTAAGGCAGTAGCTGGGTCCATATAAAGGACTTTATATATTTTTCTTGGGTTTCTCCCATTTATACCTAAACTGTACATGTTAATACATTTCTGTATGATTTTTTCTTTATTTTCCACCTAATTTATTTAATTTTTTTGTATTTTTCTTCAAAATATTATAGATGTCCCTTTTTCTCCCCAATAACTTATTCCACCCCATCCCACCCCCCTCCCCAATCCTTCTCCACACCATCATCCCTGTCCTTGGGTTGTGCATATATGCATATAAATTCTTTGGTCACTCTCTCCCCCTTAACCCATCCCTCTGACATTCCTCAGTCTGACTCATGCTTCCATGTCATTGAATCTATTTTGTTCATCAGTTTATTAAGTTCTTTAGATTCCACGTATAAGTGAGATCATGTGATGTTTGTCTTTCTCTGCCTGGCTTATTTCTCTTAGCATAATATTCTCCAGGTCCATCCATACTGCCCTAAAGGGTACAAGATCTTTCTTCTTTACAGCTGTGTAGTATTCCATGGTGTAAATGTCCCACAGCTTTTTTTTTATCCACTCAGCTACTGATGGGCACTTGGGCTGCTTCCAGATCTTAGCTATTATAAATTGCACTGCTATGCACATAGGGGTGCATATATTTTTTCTGATTAGTGTTTCAGGATTCTTAGGATTTAGTCCCAGAAGTAGAATACTGGGTCAAAAGGCCGTTCCATTTTTAATTTTTTGAGGAGCCTCCATACTATTTTCCATAGTGGCTGCACCAGTCTGCATTCCCACCAGCAGTGCACCAGGGTTACTCTTTCTCCACACCCTCACCAGCACATGTCATTTGTTGATTTGTTGATGGAGCCATTCTGACAGGTGTGAAGTGATACCTCATGGTGGTTTTAATATGCATCTCTCTGATGATTAGGAACAGTGAGCATTTTCTCATAGGTCTCCTGGCCATCTGTATGTCCTCTTTGGAGAAGTGTCCATTCAGGTCCTTTGCCTATTTCTTAATTGGGTTTTCTTCCTCTTGCTGAGTAGTATGAGTTCTTTGTACACTTTGGAAATTAGACCCTTATCAGATGCACCGTTGGCAAATATGTTTTCCCATACTGTGGGGCTCCTTTGTATTTTGAGGCTGTTATCTTTTGCTGTGCAGAAGCTTTTTAGTTTGATGTAGTCCCACATGTTTATTTGTTCTTTGGTTTTTCTTGCCTTAGGAGATGTATCAGTGAAAATTCCACTATGTGAGATGTCTGTGACTTTATTGTCTATGTTTCCTTCCAGGATTTTTATGGTTTTGCAACTTACATTTAAGTCTTTTATCCATTTTGCGTTTATTTTGTGTATGGAGTAAGTTGGTGGTCTAGTTTCATTGTTTTGCATGTACCTGTTCAATTTTCCTAGCACCATTTATTGAAGAGGTTGTCTGTACTCCATTGTATGCTCTTACCTCCTTTGTCAAGTATTAACTGACCATAATGGTTTGGGTCTATTTCTGGGGTCCGGGTTCTGTTCCATTGATCTGTATGTCTGGTGTTGTACCAATACTAGGCTGTTTCGATTACAATGGCTTTGTAATACAGTTTGATATCCAGTAACGTGATCCCTCCCACTCTATTATTTTTTATATTACAAGGGGTCTCAACTGAGTACTCAGAGGGTAAAAAGTTATTTTTTCTACACACAATTACATATTTTCTACCAACTGATAAAAATATACCGTTTGAATATAAAGGAAAAAATTTCCTGAAATCAGTTCTATTCAAAGGGTAATATTATTCATAAATATGTAGCTGCTTATAATTGTGACTAGAGAAAAATTGTATATAATTGATACTAGAAGAATTAAAGGGCTAGACTCCCAGACACCAGTGGGAGTGAAGCTCTTGCAATATCTCTAGAAAATGAATTTTCTAAGACTTGCACAGGACAATGGGATGTGGAAGAAGGCTTTATTTCTGTAAAGTTACATTTCTTGGGTTCCAAAGCTCCCTGCCCCTCAAGCCAGTTCTGGAAGAGGGGCAGGTGAGGTTTTAGCAGAATCTGAAGCAGGGCCTGTGTCCAGAATTTCCTTTCTGTTCCATATTGCAGCTAGGTGTGGTTTAGCATTCAGGCCAGATTAAAGATAAATTCTATTTTGTCCATGTGTAGAGTCCAATATGGCCCTGTGCCATGCGGGCACAGCACAGCCCCAGTAGCAGGAGTCCCAAGTGGGCTGGTGTGTGAGAACCAAGAAAGAGGAAGGAAGAGGACAACTTCCTTTGTCTAGAAGTTTATATATTTAGATTTTGAGACTTGCCCATCCTGGCCAATTACCTGTTTCCAAGTGTGATTGATGGGCAATTAGTTTCCCACATCACTCAGACCATATTGGGCATGAGTCTAAACTGCCTTTCTCTAGTTACTTTCCCCATCAATCAGTGGGGAATACACTTGGAGCATGTTAAATGCGGCTTTTTGACAAAGCTGTATGAATGGCATGCCTTTCTTTTGTGTCCCCTTTCACTCCTTTTCTGTTAAATAATAATCAGATCATTACAATGGTATCACAATTAGGAATTGTTAAAAATAAACAAGCGGAGAGGAAACAAGGTGGAAACGTAGGTACCAGCCGCACCCGCTGCCTCCCGCAACCACATCAAAATTATAACTAAATACAGAACCATCACTCAGAACCTCCTGAGACCCAGCTGAACAGAAGCCCCACAACCAGGGAGCTGAAGGAGCATTGAGACTGGGGAGGAGGGGCGGAGATGCGGGCGGATCTGGGCTGAATCGTAGAGACGCGGACACCGGCCCACACCCGGTGCCACAGTTGAAACCTGGGAGGGAATCTCGGCAGTGGGGGTTTCCCAAAGGAGTGAAGGGTCCCAGCCCCACAGCCAGCCCCCAACCCAGGGCTCCAGGGCCAGGGAGAAACGTCTCCACAACTCCGGGCTGTGAAACCAGCGGGGACTGTCCCTGAGGGTCACAAAGTCTTCGAGAGCCCCAGGAGCTCCTCTTAAAGGGCCAGCACATGGCACAGGGACTCGCTCAGATGTGCTCCCTCTGAGCCCAGCACCGGGCAGCAGCCTGAAAGGACCTGGGACACTCGGGGAGGAACTAACCTGCCTGAAATCCGGGCGAGAGGTATAGGGGCAGCTTTCTCCCAGGCAGAAGAGCTGGCAGAGGCCACTGCTCCTTTGGCAAGTCCTCTCGGCACACAGCCGGCAGATAGGCACCATATTTAAATCACTAGCACCTGACTCATGCCTTTGGCCCTGCCCCATGATTCCTGGAGGCCCCGCCCCTCCCCACCTGCAGCTCATCCAGGCCATTTCCAGTGGCTTTTCTATGCAAGAGGCCTCTCAAGCCTCATGCTTAGGACTTTCCTAAAATCTCTCAAACAAGCAGCAGCGTGCCCCATACGGCTTGATAAGCGGCCCCAGGCCTGGCACTAACAGCAGCCTGCATTGGCTCATAGCTTGGCCTCTCCTGGACACCTCCAAGCCCAGCACAAGTAGCAGCCATCTACAGATTGCTGTGTAGCACAGGCTGGGTGGCCCTGGGCAAGGCACTGGCACAGGCTGACTTTGCACCTCCCAGGAGGCCCCAGAGACAGTGCACCTGGTGGTCAGACTTGACCACGCTGGATTACAACTCTACCACATCCACAAGTGACACACTCAAGGAGCGCACTTGGTGAACACCAAAACTGCACTGAAGTAAATCCTGCTCCATGGGGGGAGGCAGTCTCCAGCACAGCAGCTCTCTGGATGTAGTTTCAGCTGGTCCTCACAGCTGATTGGTCTGGGGGTCAGTTCCTCTCAGTGACACCAACAGCAAACAAGGCTCAACTATAACAGGATAGTGCACACAGCCCACACAGGGGAGCACCTAGAAGGCCCAGCTCAGGTGACTGGGGAGGCTGAGCCACTGGACCCCACAGGACACCTACTACACAAAGCCACTCTACAAATTCCAGGAGACATAGCAGCTCTACCTAATACATAGAAACAAACACCTAGAAGCAGCCAAAATGTGGAGGCAAAGAAACATGTCACAAAAGAAAGAACAGAAGAAATCTCTAGAAAAGGAACTAAATGAAATAGATCCAAGCAAGCTAATAGATACAGAGTTCAGAATAATGGTTATAAGGATGCTCAAGGATATTAGTAAGAGTATGATGAAAATAATTGAGAAAATCGATGCTACACAAACTGAAATGAAGAATAATTTACATGGAATCAACAGTAGAGTAGAAGACGCTGAGAATCAAATCAGCAATTTGGAACATGAGGAAACAAAAAGTACCCAACACTAAAGCAAAAAGAAAAAAGAATCCAGAAATATGAAGATAGCATAAGGAACCTCTAGAACAACTTCAAGAGGCCCAACATTCATATTATTAGGGTGAAAGAAGGAGAGGAAAGAGAGCAAGAAATTGAAAACCTATTTGAAAAAAGTAATTACAGAAAACTTCCCCTGCCTGGGCAAAGAAATAGACTAACAAGTCCAGGAAGCACAGAGGGTCCCAGACAAGAGGAACCCAAAGAGGCTCACAGCAAGACACATCATAATTAAAATGCCAAAGGTTAAAGACAAAGAGAGAATCTTAAAAGCAGCAAGAGAAAAGCAGCTAGTTACCTACAAGGGAGAACTCATATGACTGTCAGCTGATTTCTCAACAGAAACTTTGCAGGCCAGAAGGGAGTGGCAAGAAATATTCAAAGTGATGAAAAACATGGAACTACAATGAAGATTACTCATTGTAGTAATCTATCATTACTACAGCAAAGCTATCATTTAGAATTGAAGGTCAGATAAAGAGCTTCTCGGACAAGGAAAAGCTAAAGGAGTTCATCACCACCAAACCAGCACTACAGGAAATGTTGAAGGGTCTTCTTTAACAAGAAGCTAATGAACAAAAGAATCTGATGAACTAAATAGATCCAGAGACATTGATGCATGTAACAGATGATCATATTTCAGAGGGAAGAGGGAAGGGGGGTGGAGGGTGGGAAGAGATTAACCAAAGAAGTTATATGCATATATGCATAACCCATGGACACAGACAATGATGGGGTGAAGGCCTGGGGAGGGGGTGGGAGTGAGGTGGAGGGGGTCAACTGGGTGGAAAAAATGGGACACCTGTAGTACTTTCAACAATAAAGATAAATTAAAAAAATAAATTAAAAAAAATTAAAAACATGCATATTAAAATTTTCAGTTTATTTAAGCAAAACGTGTTTTAAATTGGGAAACATGTAATCTAGCAGAGAGAAGGGAGCTCCAATTAGCTATTCAAAGTAAAGGACTTTTACAGGCAGAAGGAATTGGAATAAGAAAGTTATAGTAGGCAAAAAAGCATGTTGGTTATTGCAAGTTGACTTTCCTTTAGGGGAAAGCAGGGACCTATCAAGCAGATTACTTTACTAGTGCTGATCAGGTTGAGGAAGGTTATTGAGAAACTAGAAAAATTCCCTGGCAAGTGGAATATAGTAATTGAGACAAATGGCTGAACAAACAGACAAAAGGCTGTAAAAGGCCAGAATGCCTGAGTAATTCACAGCCAGCTAATAAATCAGGAGACCTCTACTCCCTAACTCAAGATGTCTAAGAGCAGATGATTTAAATCACCGTAAATCACCAATGGTTTAAATCACCATTATCAGGAAAGTAGATAACAAAAAGCAATTAGAGGCATACTAATCCAAAATAAGAGTTGAAACTAACCAAAATAAAAAACCCCAAAGCTCATTTTACCATCATTGTAATGACAATTGACACCACAAGTAGAAGGGGCAATTGAGGGGACTGAACACCATGACACTTCTGAAATGAACCATATTAGGAACAAGACCCCTCCCAACCAGAAGACTGAGTCAGAATTTGGCACCGCAAAGCTTGGAGACAGCTTCCCTTTGGAAACATAAAATCCCAAGTACTAACTAACTGGTGAGCAACTCACTTGTGAGTTGGCCAGCATCCACGTGATTGTGTACGTTTTGTGTCTTTTACAGTGGTGCCTGGGTCCTGGTCTTTTTTTTCTTCCTTTACCTGAGTAAAACTTGCTTTGTTCTCACTCCAATTTACCCTTGAAATTTTTCCTGGGCAAGTCAAGAACCTGGAAGTCACCTCACATGCAAAAGTTCCTCAATTGTGCTGGGGCGAGGCCAGCTCCCATCACTGAAGTGGTCAGTAACATATTTCCATGGTGAAGCCAGCTAGGAGGTCTTCACTTTCCTCTATCTTGCTCCCTTTTCCTGTGACTATCCTCAGTGTGGAGTTATGTTTCCTGTCTGAGCTGGAGTAAATCCAAGCTCAGAGTGTCTAGCCACTGCTATGACCATTGGTAAGTTTTCCCTCAGGGCATAGGGTAAGCACATCTATGGGACCATCCCTGGGTGGCTCTGGGTTACAGGGTACCACTGTGAGCTAGGAACTGATCATCCCTATAGACCAAATGTACCTGCCTTGTTTTGCTTCTGCTTTCTACAAGCACAATTTCTTTTTGTATTTCTCTCTCTTCTTTTGGGAACTGGATATTCTCAACTTTGTTCAGTGTTTCCACTCCTATTTAAACAACTCTTTGGGATGTTACATATATAATTCCTTGAATTGGATCTGAGACTTTTTTTGTTTCCATCTCTCATTCAGGGTGTTTGAAACTTTCATTGAGAGACGCAACAGATCTATATGCTGGCTAATTAAAAATGTAAACAAGGCTACGGTAAATGAAGGAAAAAAACTGGCACTCTAAAAACTCAACTGACTGAAGTCACCCATACCTGGTACCTACCCTCCTTCTCCAACCTCCTTAAAAGTTGTCAGGGGCAAATGAAAAATATTCTGTATTCTTTACAGAAATTAGTGATTCTGGTTATGTGTATGTTTTTTGTGTGTGTGATATGTCTTTGTATATTATATGTGGTGTACTTTCTGACTCTGAATGATACTACTAAGATGTAATATTTTATTGGCTTAAAGAAATTAAATGCTTATATAAGTTAAGAAATAAAAACTATCCCCAATTTTTTTTTGCAGGATCATGTAGTCTGGAAAAATATTTCATATTAAAGCTGGTTTAAATTTGGTTGATGTCTCTTAGAATTATTAATATAAACTATGTTTGTTTTGCTAAGGTTTACAAAAGTATTTTCATATTAGTTATGAAAACTACAAAATTTGTCAATAAAATAGCTTGGGTAATAATTGACTTTAAAATCTCATAAAGTTGTTAAGAACTAATAAATAGATGTAACTAAAATGATGAGTTTTTGATAAAATTTTTGGTAATAATTATATATATGCCTAAACATAGTTTTCTAAAGTCTGTTGGAAACTTGAAACTTAAGAGTTTTACTAAGTTAAATTAAATGATAAAAATTATTCAATATTTAGATATTTTAAAATAACATAAAATCCAACTTTTTCTTAACCTAGAAGTGGCTTTGAGTCACTCCAATGGGCCCCTAGAACATCTCAAAGTATTTAACAGCTTTCAGGGACTATTATCTTGTGTTTACAGAGTTCAGGCCTAATGACAATGCAATAAGGTTTGCTGTGCATGTGTGTGGAAACACTTGTGCTTGTAAACCTATGGGTATATAAAAAGCCCAGGAAGTTAAAATGCTATGCTTTGGTGGTTAAATGATGTTTCAGATCTTTTTATTTTTTACAATTAGTGCTTTTGTGTTGGCTGAAACATATTAACACTTTTCTTCCCACCTTCTATTCTTCTGACTGGGCAAATTATCAAATTAACAGAGATAGATTAACAGAAGAAAATTAAAGTTTCAATACAAGTGCATGGAGAATCCACGTAGGCAAGAAAACTCTAAAGACAGGAAATATTGGGCGTATAAGACATTTTGAACAAAGGAGAATAAAGGGAGGAAAATGGGATCCTATGTTTCAAGAGTGAAATGGAATATAAGGGGTATCTATCTAACAAGCCTCTGCCTCAAGCCCTCTTTTTTACCATACTTAATTTAAATTAGGCTAACTTGAATATCCTAAGACCCTTTTTTGTGTCTGAATCTTTTGGGCAGGGAAGGGGAGAAGTTCAAAGTTTGTTTTAAAGTCATATTTCCTTAAACCATTTAACACAACAACTAAAAGAACTAGAATGAGAATAGCAAGAAAAGCCCAAAGGAAGTAGAAGGAAGGAAATAATAAAGACCAGAGTAGAAATTAATGACATAGAAACTAAAAAAACAATATCACTTATCATTGCAACTAAAACAATAAGATACCTAGGAATAAACTTAACCACGTATGTAAAAGGCCTGTACTTGGAAAACTATAGGACACTGAAAAAAGAAATAAAGATATAAACAAGTGGAATGATATACCATGTTCATGGATTGGAAAAATTAATATCATTCAAATATCCGTATTACCCAAAGCAATTTATACATTCAATGTAATTCCTATTAAAATACCAACAGCATATTTCACAGAGATAGAACCAATATACCAAAAATTTATATGGAACCAAAAAAGATCCCAAATAGCCACAGACTTCTTGTGAAAGAAGAACAGAGTGGGAGGGTTAACTTTACCAGATATCAAACTATACTACAAAGACATTATAATCAAAACAGCATGGTATTGGCACAATACCAGACATATAGATCAATGGAATAGAACACAGACCCCAGAAACACACCCACGCAAATATGGTCAGTTAATATTTGACAAAGCAAGCAAGAGCATACAATGGAGTAAAGACAATGTCTTCAATAAATGGTACTGTGAAAATTGGACAGCTACATGCAAAAAAAAAAAAAAAATGAAACTAGACCACCAATTTACTCCATACACAAAATAAACTCAAAATGGATAAAAGATTTAAATGTAAGCCGTGAAACTATAAAAATCCTGGAAAAAAACATAGGCAGTAAAGTCACAGACATCTCACGTAGTGGAATTTTCACTGATATATCTCCTAGGGCAAGAGAAACCAAAGAAAAAATAAACATATGGGACTACATCAAACTAAAAAGCTTCTGCACAGCAAAAGAAATCAGCCTCAAAATACAAAGGAAACCCACAGTATGGGAGAAAATATTTGCCAAAGCTGTATCTGATAAGGGGGTAATCTTCAAAGTGTACAAAGAACTCATACAACTCAACAAGAGAAAGACAAACAGTCTAATTAAAAAATGGGCAAAGGACCTGAATAATCACTTCTCCAAACTTGACATACAGATGGCCAACAGATGTATGAGAAAATGCTCAACTTCTCTAATCATCAGAGAGAAGCAAATTAAAACCACAATGAGGTATCACTGCGCAACTGTCAGAATGGCTCCATCAACAAATCAACAAATGACATGTGCTGGCGAGTATGTGGAGAAAGGAGCACCCTGGTACCCTGCTGGTGGAAATGCAGACTGGTGCAGCCACTTTGGAAAACGGTATGGAGGTTCCTCAAAAATTAAAAATGGAGCTACCTTTTGACCCAGTGATCCCAGTTCTAGGAATGTATCCTAAGAATCCTGAAACACTGGTCAGAAAGAATATATGCACCCCTATGTTCATAGCAGTACAATTTACAATAGCTAAGATCTAGAAACAGCCCAAGTGCCCATTAGTAGATGAGTGGATTAAAAAGCTGTGGGACATTTACACCGTGGAATACTATGCAGCTGTGAAGGAGAAGGATCTTGTACCCTTTGGGACAGTATGAATGGTCCTGGAGAATACTATGTTAAGCAAAATAAGCCAGGCAGAGAAAGACAAACATGACATGATCTCACTTATATGTGGAGTCTAAAGAACTTCTTAAGCTGATGAACAGAAATGATTCAATGACATGAAATCATGAATTAGACTGATGAATCTCAGAAGGAAGGAGAAGGGTGCGGGGGACAGATTAACCAAAGAATTTATATGCATATATACATAACCCATGGACACAAACAATGGTGTAGTGAGGGACTGGGGAGGAGGGTGGAAGAATTGGAAGAGGTCAATGGAGAGAAAAAAGGACATCTGTAATATTTTGAATAAAAAATAAAATAAAGTCGTATTTCC
Source organism: Miniopterus schreibersii (assembly GCF_964146895.1). Lineage (NCBI taxonomy): Eukaryota > Metazoa > Chordata > Mammalia > Chiroptera > Miniopteridae > Miniopterus > Miniopterus schreibersii. The sequence goes on along the minus strand of NC_138104.1, from coordinate 39,737,939 downwards.
TAATAAAAAGCTTAAAATGTTTGCAGAGGAACAAACTATTTTTTACCATCAAGGTTCTTCTGGCTAATCTAATAATCAAATAGATAAAAAAGAGATTAGCAAGAGAAAATTACCAAATACAATGCATATTTATGTGTGGAAACTCCGAATACCTGTCAGGTTGGAGATTTCACGTACAGGAGCGGTTCAGAGATAGAAACAGTGATTGAGATATATAAGAAATGCTGAGCTAGGGATGAGGTAATGCATCTTGGGGGCTTCAAAGGGTCATTGCAAAATGATAAGAAGAACAGATTTTAAGTAAATAAAATTTTGCCTTGCCGTATGAATGGCTCAAAAGATTATCTCATTATGAGCAAGACCCTTAATTCAAGTTATTCTAGGTTGTTAAAAGAGGCACAAAAGTTTCTCTTGAGCCTGAAGTTAAAATTGGCTTCAGCTCAAAACAATCCGCATACCATAAAGTAACATCTTGGGGCGACTCGTTCTGAACTCCTCTGAAACTTCCCTGGAAGTTTCATATTCCATAAAGTAAATTGGTATATTGTTCTGTATCTCATTAAACCAGTCTCAGACTTGGGAGCAGGTCAGTTCAGTTAAACAGGTGTGTCTCATTTCAGGAGTCGATGCAGATGGCCTCACAAAGTGAGGCCTATATTGTTGTAAACAAGCAATCTGGTATTTAATAAGATGTAAGTCTCTGAAAACAAAACAAAACAAAATCAAAGGTTAATTATTGCAGCAGACTATAATCTCAGTTTCTGAGTTCCAAAAGCAGAACAGAGAGATGTTGCAACAGTTTTTTTTAAGCATATCAAGTCCTTTAGCTGCAATTTGTAATTACAAGTTCCAGAAAAACAGTTTTATTTCCCAATAATTCCATGGAAAAGGAGGGAGAAAAATAAAACATTAGTTTAGATGGTTGTAGCTAAATATTGAAGAAAACTAGAAAAATTCAGAATCCAGTCCAGTTTATAAATGCAAAATTAAACATTAAAGACAATTAACTAGAATCTAATATCCATAACTGTGTATATAGTTTCTATTGAAACATAATTTCTCTCTCTAAAGTCAGTCATTTTCATCAAGGAGAGCCAAATTAAAGACTATTGCATAAGTCTCGTTTTAATTAGTTTAGCCTGATTATTTGCTTTAAGAGAAGAAAAATAACAATTGATCTTATAGGCTCTCTTAAATTTTTTTTGCTGAGAATTTTATAAGGAAACTCCAGACTTAACTTTAAATATCCTCTTAAGGCTAAGAAGTCAAGCCTCATCCTTGACATCAGACTTTACCTGAAATACCTATATATTTGGGTGAATTCCTCAGGTTCTTGAGGCCCCCAAAATGTCTTAAGGTTCTTCTTTTGCTGTCTCTCAGGAAAGCAATATTGTTCCTTACCTGGAAAGACTGTGAATCATGTAAGCAACGAACCACGTCATTTTCCAAGGGGCTTTTATTGACTTCCAAAGTTCATTATAATGCACTAAAACTTTCTGGTCACGCCCTGGCGAGTGTTGCTCAGTGGTGAGAACCTCAGTCCAAGCACCAAAGGGTCCCAGGTTTCATTCCCAGTCAAGGGCATGTAATTGGGCATGTACTTAGGTTGCAGGTTTGCTCCCTGCCCCTGGTCCAGGTTAGTGCAGGCGGCAACCAATGGATGTGTCTCTCTCAAATGGATGTTTCTCTCTCTCTCTCTCTCTCTCTCTCTCTCTCTCTCCTCTTCCTCCTCCTCCTCTCTCCCTTCCTTCTATTCTCTCTCTCTGAAAAGCAATGGAAAAACTATCCTTAGGTGACGATTAACAAAAAAAAAAAATCGTTTTTCTGGTCACATGTTAGTCTATGCATGTCTCTATCAAAGATGACTGTCAGTCAAAATCTTGGTTAAAGCCAGTTTCCAATTATGACTTGTTATAAATTCTTACTGAAGTTATGTTAGCAAGCATATTGCCTTTAAAATAATAATACTCACTCATTAAGAGTTTCCAAATTCTGAAGGGATTAGGTAGGGAGAAAAATATAAATGCTTCCATACTGCTTACAAATGTATAATTTACCAAATTGCTCTAAGTAAATGTTTCCTTTTATCTAAAAAAATTAAAATCAGTCAAATTTCTTTTTTTTTTTAATATATCTTTATTGATTTCAGAGAGAGGAAAGGAGAGGGAGAGAGAGAGAAACATCAATGATGAGAGAGTCATTGATCGGCTGCCTCCTGCAGGCCCCTGAATGGAAATCGAGCCCCACTCACCTGGATCCTAGGTTGACGCTCAACCGCTGAGCCACACCCGGCCGGGCAAAATCGGTCAAATTTCAAACAAAAAGTATAAAATTTAGAATCATCCTCAGTTCATTCAGTCCCATATAATTAATTAATTACTTCTTTGTTTTGAACTTTGGCCAGTATTTTATGCATCTCATTTTTCCTTAGGGTTCCATAAATCTTCATCCAATTTAAAGGTATAATCTGAAAACTTATTCTAGGAAACTTGCATTATAAAATAAGTTAGTCTTTGCCCTCACTGGTGTCGCTTGGTTGGTTGGAGGGTCATCCCATATACTGGAAGGTTAAGGGTTTGATATCCAGTCAGGGTATATACCTTGGTTGCAGGTTTGATTCCTGGTCAGGGCATATAGGGAAGGCAGCCAATCGATGTTCTTTCTCACATAGATGTTTCTCTCTCTCCCTCTCCTTTCCTCTCTCTCTCTAAAATAAGTAAGTGTATCTTCGGGTAAAGATTAAATGATAAATAAATAAATAAATAAATAAATAAATAAATAATAAAATAAGTTAGTTCTCTCCATGGATCTTTCTGATGATGAAACATTGGCAAAAGCATTAGATTAAAGCAATAATTATTGGTAAATGCAAAACAGAAAACTTAAAATGACATGGTTAAAGATCTGAGTATAAAGCAATTGACAGAAAAGCTTCCCTTTCTGTAACATAAAATTAAGATAACAATTTGAATTACAAATGAAAATATTACGTCAAAACTTTGTATTCTCTTGGGCATTTTTATAAAATCTCTAGAACATCCATTTTACTACCAAGAATCTATGTATACAGATACAACATAATTATTATTTCTCTGATAAAGCTACACATGTAATTTTAGCATATCAAAAAAGCCTAATTATTTTAAAATTTCTCTAAGGAAAAAGAGAGAACAAATTTTGAGGTATTCCAGGGACCCACTGGAATAACCCAAAGCCATTTCTAGGTTAAGAAAAATGTTTCCTATTAAAAATTAAATCCTGACAATGTTGTCACACCTACTTAACCAAAAAGATTATATATCATTATAAAACAATATTAAATCATTTATGTCTGACTGGCATGGCTCAAGTGGTTGAATGTTGACCTATGAACACAGAGGTTGAGATTCGATTCCCGGTGTGGACACATGTCCGGATTTTGGGCTCAACCCCCAATGGGGAGCTTGCAGGAGGCTGCTGATCAATGACTCTCTCATCATTGATGTTTCAATCTCTCTCTCCCTCTTCCTTCATCTCTCTGAAATCAATTTTAAAAATATTTTTAAAATTATCTATTTACCCAAAGTAAAAATAAAAGGTATCAAACATAAGTATAGGTTAGCAAAACTTCAGTTCTTAGGATGGAAAAAAATTGTTTTCTTAAGTAATAAAGAATGTTTACGATAATATGTCACAGAACTGTTTTCATAAAACAGAATCTTTGCTTTCCAGGTAGAAAAATTTTCATAATATCTTATCTAGAATAGACGATAAATACAGCAAAAACTTTGTCTTTTCAACAGACTGAGAAACAACCAAACTCTAATTCTCTACCAGCTTTCTTTTAGTATTTAAGTTTTTTACTTAATTATATTTATTTCAATATTATTCAGCTTAACCATATTTAACATTTTCTCAAGATTTCTTTTCACAAGTCTTCTATAACTTTTCTAGTCCCTTTTAGTTTGCCTCTTCTTAATTAATTCAGAAATAACCAACTTGAGAATAAACTACTTTGCTTTAATTTTCTCAAAAATGTATCTCCATACCTTACACCTTCTATTGCCAAAAATAGAATTCTTTTTCAGCTTAATTAGAGTTCCTAATTCTTAAAAACCTTAATTTCTAGTGACAACTAAAAGGTAAGCAATTAGTATTTTTCAGATTGTCAAATTTATGCATATGTTTCATAACCTTTAAAAACAGGCTCTTTTGTTGGCAATTATTTACAATTTATTATTAACCTATAATTTTTAATGAAGTACAAGACATTTTGCTGGGCCAGTGTGGCGCAGCGGTTGAGCATCAACCTATAATCCAAGAGATCGAGGTTCCACTCCTGATCGGAGCACATGCCCAGGCTGCGGCTAGATCCTGAGCGGGGGTGTGCGGGAGGCGGCCCATCGGTGACTCTCTTTCATCATTGATGTTTCTGTCTCTCCCTCTCCTTTTCTCTCTCTGAAATCAATAAAAACACATTTAAAAAAAAGTACAAGACATTTCACTAACAGGTACAAATTTATCATTTAGTTTCTTTGTAATAAGTAGCCAAAATAGTTAAATTTAGATTATTTAACAAGTAATGTTTCAGATTTTTGTTATTTTGAAATACAATTCAATATTTAGATATTCAATAATTTTTATTATTTAACTTAGTAAAACTCTAACGTTTTCAGTTACCAGACTTTGAAATAACTATTTTTAAGCACATATATTATATAACATAATTATTACTAAAAAGTTTTATGGAAAATATTTTATTTATATCTACTTATTAGTTATTAATAACTATGAGATTTCAAAGTCAATTATTAATGAAGCCATTTTCTTGGCAAATTATGTAACATTTATAAACTTTTGTTTTTTAGACTCAGGTAAACCAAAAATACTATATTCAATATAACTAACTCTAATAAAAAACATCTATTTAATAATAATAATTTTAAAAAAACCTTAAACCACCTTTAATATTAAATGTTGTGACAGGTCATATTGAAAAGCACTCAAGTTATGTTCTATTACATTTCTTAATTTATGTAAGTAATTTCTTTAAGACAATCAAATATTATAAACTAGTAATACCACCTGGAGGTTAATGAAATCATACTATACATATATAAACACAGACAAATACAGATATTACAAACAAAAATTATACACATAAACAAATCACTAATAATTGTAGAGAAAACACAAGATTTTTTATTTACCCTTGACAATTTTTTTAAACATTACCATCAGACTTTGAAAAATCAACTTCCACTTTTGCTAAATTTCTGAGCAGTCATTAAATTATTTAAAACCTGTTCAAATATACTGGGGTGGCTAAAAAATATTAATACTTTTCTTCTCACTTTCTAGGTTCTTCTGCCTCATCTAATAAACAAATTAATAGGAGAAAAATCAAAGTTTAACACATGCACATGGGGAATTCACATAGACACAATAATTCCATAAGAATTCCAAAGACAGTGAAGACAACTTTGGGTATATAAGACATTTTTAGACAAAGAAGAAAGGTGGGTGGGAACAAGGCATTAGATTTCAGAAGTGAGAATGGGCAATTTACAGGGAGTTAGGAAAGAACAGAACAAACAGGGCAGAAAAATCTTTGCTTGGTTACTCAGAAATAATGGGATACAGGGGTTATCTAGCTAACAGGCACCTGCTTAAAGCCTTCTTGTTTATCATACTTAATTCAAACTAGGCTAAGGTGACATTCTAAACTCTCCTTCCTGAAGCAGGTTTCTTTTTATGAATCTCTTGGGCAGGAATTCGGGGAGGGTCAAAAGTTCTTTCTGAGTCTTTTGTTTCTTAACAAACAGAATAAAACCAATATCCTCAGAGGCAACTTCAGGGTGGCAGAATTTTGGTCCCTTAAATGCCAATTCTCATAATCTTCTTTCCTAATAACCATGCAAAAATCTCCACCTTGTTGGGAAATCTTTAACTTTCCCTTTGGCTTTTTTTTTTTTTTTTAAATCTTCTTAATTAATCTGTTTGATTTAGGATCTATAAGATCCCAGAAGCTAAATAAAAATTTTTAAAAGTCTTAAGCTTAGTGTATTTCTGTGTATCTATTCTTTTTGCTTCTTAAGTGCACAGCAATTGTTCTTTCAGTGTCCTAATTTTTTACAATATTTGCAAATACCTGAAAGTAAACAGGAGGGGGCCTGAGTGAACTGATTTCTGTTTTAATTTCTGTCCTTCCATCCTATTAAGAGTGTCTTAACGGTTAGTTATTGTATCAATGTGAGAGCTCCCTACAATTTTTCAATTTAAAAGTATTCCCAATTCAAAACATTCACCTTCTGACCAGTGACAGTAGGATTTATAGCAACTCAATCTAATCAGCATTTTATGGCCTAACTAGGAAGCAAAAGTCTTCCATGCAAAGTACAAAGAATGCAACCCTCATAGATACAAGTTTATCCCCAGAGTTAGCCCAAGCAAGATGGGGGGGGGGGGCTATCTTTCAACAACTGTTCCACAACACAGGGAATCGTGTTTTCCTGCCTTTTGAATAGGATACATTTTAAGATTCCCTAAGCTTGGTTCCACAACCTATTTGACTGCCCAACAGATGCATAGGCATTATCCAGCTGGCAGAGATAATAGACCATCCCTGGAAGGAAGTGTAAGACTAGGCAGCTAGGAGTTAACAAAAGAGAAGGCTGGGAATGATTGAATCTGGAAGTTGTACTTAAGCAGGCTTAAGTCTAGAAGTTAAAGCTTCAGACACCTCAGGGGATAGTCAGATCTCTGCCAAGGAGTTTAAAACCCCTCTGATCCTCCATTTAGGGACTAAAGACTGACTTTCTAATCTCCTTGGGGTACAACTGGCCCACTCACCTGGACTATGGGGAGAGGAATAAACAATAAAGGGGACATTTCTCTGCTGGGCCCATGAGCAGTAGAAGCCGAGTTGGCACAGGGGGAGGTAAGCACATGCACAGCAGAATCCAGATGATGCAGCAGAACTTTTGGACATGGGCAGGAGAAGCCAAAATGGTGCAGGGGAGGTCCTTCTTTTTTGAGGCATGTGTGGTAAGAGCCAAAATGGGGACATAAGGGGGTGGTCTAGCCTGGAAAACATGGGGAAAAGACTGGATTGGATAGGGGGAAGACCCAGCACCAGCCCATGAAGGATCAGAAATGAGATTGGTTAGTTTGAAAGAAAGCTCACCTCTGCCCTTGGCCAGATGGTTCAGTTGGTTGGAACATCCTCCTGCGCACCAAAAAGGCTGCAGGTTTGATTCCAGGTCAGGGCACATCCCTAGGCTGCGGGTTTGATTCCTAGTCCCGGTATGCACCCGAGGCAACCAATTGATGTGTCTCTGTCACATCGCTGTTGTTTTTTCTCTTTCTCTCCCTTCTTCTCTCTCTAAAAATAAATAAAAGCTTACCTTTTTCCAAGCACGAGGTAATATAATTAAAGCTTAACGAAGGCCCATCTTGGTAGCATGGATGTACTCGCCCGCTCATTTGTGGGTTCTGTCTCCGTGGCAGCACTGTAAGCCCTGCAGCGACACCGCCCAGCAGCCACACGGGCCCAAGCACAGCGCTGTCGTGGCCCAAGTGCAGCTTTGGCAGAAGATGTGCAGATGGGGAAATGAGACTTAGAGAAATTCTGCCTCTCTGGACCCTGATTCTTCTGGGCTTAGTGAAGACAAGTGCAGGCTTGCAGCCCCAGAGACTGGATTTATTCTGTAGCGAGATGGAGCTGAGCCATCTGACTATGGATGACACACTTGGCACCTGACAACATTTCTTTATTATTGCTCCAATAAATCTTACCACCACACCCCATCCTCCTATGCATGGGTCCCCAAAATGCTTTGCTTGCAAATCTGTGCAAGTGCCTTATTTCCACCGGTAACAGAAGGAGATCAATAGAAAACATGAGTACTCAAAACAAGTTTTTACCAAAATCGTGTTTGCCCAAGAAAATAGTTTCACAGATATTTTCTCCTACCACTCTGAATTTAGAAAAGAGCAAAATAAATAAATAAATAAAAGCATATTCTCTGGCGAGAATTAAAAAAGAAAGAAAGCTTACTTTTTTCCAAGCATGAGGTAATATAATTAAAGCTTAATGAAGGCCCATCTTGGTAGCATGTATGTATTCACCCGCTCATTTGTGGGTTCTGTCTTCGTAGCTGTAGTGTAAGCCCTGCACCACTTCCAGCCTTCATCAAACCCCGCAGATAAGTGATCAGAGAGGCTGCAGGACAAAGTGCTTACTGTCTCTGCGTGCTGCGGTCAGACGTCCATAATCTCAGCTGCAGCAGTCCAGGGAGCTAGCAGTGTCCCCAGCCAGTAATTCTCCTGCCAAGTCTTGCCAAATTGGGAAGGACTAAAAAAATATTAATACTTTTCCTCCTACCTTTTAACTTCTTCTGGATGGACTAATCATCACATTAACAGACAGATTAACAGGAGGAATTAAAAGTTTTAATACATGTGCATGGGGAATTCACATAGGCACAAAAATTCCAAAGACAATGAGGCAACTCTGGGTATATAAGACATATTGGACAAAGGAGAGTAAGGGGAAAAATGAGATCTCAGACTTTAGGTGTGAGAATAGACAATTTGTAAGTAGTTGACAAAGAACAGAACATACATGGCTTAAAAATTCTTGCTATGCAACTCAGAAACAATGAAATACATGAAGTATCTAGCTAACAGACCCCTGCCTGAAGCCCTCTTATTTACCATACTTAATTAAAATTGGCCTAAGGCAAACATCCTAAGATCTTCCTGAAGCAGGATTCTCTATTTGAATCTCTTGGGCAGGAAAGATGAAAGGTGAAAGGTTGATTTTGAGACTTGTTTCTATACCTTGCTGACCAGCTATTTCAAGCCAGAGCTCGCCTGTGCTGCTGGATACGTTGGTCAGCAAGGTGTTTAAAATTACTTAAATTAATGTAAGTGCAGACAGGATTATATCGTGACCGATCAGCAATGTTCGGACACAGAAACATGTGTATACTTGTGGCCAGTCATCAAGGTGTTTAATAAACATCTTAAAATCAATATCCCCCAAAAAGGCAGCCTCAGGGTGACAAAGTTTTGTTCCATTCACTTTATATCAACTGGCACATACACTTTTAGGAAATACATAACTACTTCTGTTAGGTAGGAAGTCAGATCTGAGCGGCTGGGGTGGGCCCATCCGGGATGGGGCCCACCCTGGGGTCCTGAACCCCACCCCGGAGTCCTGACCTGTCTGACCAACACTGCCCTCAGACGGCCCCTCTATGGGCCTCCCAGCAGCCAGCAGACCACCTCCGGGCAGGTTCAGAACCAGAGGGTTCTCGGCCCAGACTCAGAGGAAAACAACATGACATCAATGCAACCTTACTAGGACCCTGGACTAATTATAATAAAATTTGCATAGCGGTTTTGACCCCCTCCTGTCGGTTTTCTTTCTTTCTTTTTTTTTTTTTTAATATATCTTTATTGATTTCAGAGAGAGGAAAGGAGAGGGAGAGAGAGATAGAAACATCAATGATGAGAGAGTCATTGATCGAGCCCGCAACCTGGGCATGTGCCCTGACTGGGAATCGAACCCCAATCGCCTGGATCCTAGGTAGACGCTCAACCCCTGAGCCACAACCCGCCAGGCACCCGTGGGTTTTTCTGTATGTATTTTGGGTAAGTGCATGCACAGAATATAGTTTTATAGCCCTTTTCTGTCAATCTTCCCGGAATGCAAATGAAAGTCTCCACCCAGAAAATCCCTCATTTAACCATATAACCCAGGAGTTTGGGGCCATTGCCTCTCTTGAATGGCCCGCCCCTCACTTAGAGTGTATTTTTAATAAATCCCACTTTGCTTTACTTTCGTTTTCGTTGACCTTAAAATCTTTTCTGAGTCGAGAAGAACCGAGACTGTAACCCCAATCAGCAACACTACTATAAAGCCTAATTCTGACGTAATTCTGTATCTTGGTGAAGATTTTATGCCTATATTAAGCTTTGGAACTGTAGATCTTTTTCCTTGTTTTCTCTTTATTTGTTCATTTCGGCTTTGTCTTCTGATATAATAGACAATATCCTGGCTCAATGTTATATTAATATTAATAAAATGTATTAATAAAATCTCAATTTCTATACAGATATAATTTTTCTATGTCTTGTTTTATTATTATTTTAATTATTCTTTTTCTTACTGTTACTGTTTTAATTATAGTTGCTATATCCTCTCAATTGTTTTCAAATTCATAGGATTTTTCTATAAAATGTATAATTTTAAGATTTAATCATTTAGTATAAAACAATAAAAATATACAAATCTTATACATATAGAAACAACATATATAATTTGTGTGGTCTCCCAAGATAGCCATAAGTTTTGTTAATATATAAAATGCATTCACTGATATTTTGGTGCTGTGGCTTTTTTCTTATAGTTAAGATGGTGTTATGGTTTCTGCTATTGTGATTATACCTTAGAATGTCAGCAGCATGAGATTAACAGGGTCTATAATGAGTAGTCAAAAAGAATCTGGGTCACAATCTCAAAAACACTGGGATATGGAAGAAAAAAACAAGCCCTCTAAGCATTTGATTTTGTATAACACTATCACAGTAATGTTTGCTTTATTACAAGAAATGCATACTGTTCCCATGGATTAAGAGAAATCAAATTTTCTCAAAGATTTTTCCCCCTCCTTTAAAAATACAGAAGCTAAGAATAAAGAATGAAGGCATTAAAAAAAGATATTTTAAACTCTTTTTGTGAGATGAATTGGTCATGAGAAGAACACATTATATATTTTCACAAAATGGATTGACAGGGAAAATATATGAATTTTGTTTACCTCCAGAAAAATATCAAGCTAAACTAAATTATATATAATGTACAATCACATTTAAGGAAGTTAACACTTTATAAAATTCATATAATCTGATCAAAAGCATCATTCTTTCTTTCATCACTATTCCATTTATGACTTGTTAATTTTTCATTGAAATCATAGTGTTACATTAAAAAAAACCCACATCTATAGATTATTTGGTCAACATTCCTGCTCTTACAATATATATTTATAGATATTAAAAAATCTTTCATAATAGTTTAAAATTGTTTCTTATATAGTTTGTTTTATATTTGCAGACTAGAATTTGCTTTGCTGATAAACGCAACATGGGTTTCTGATATTTTCTTATATACCAGTGTCAGGTCTATTGGAGCTGTGACTCTTAAATATATTATTTTATGGATTTGTATAAAAAAGTAAAAAGTCTAGAACTACATTAAATATTATTAATTTTAGTCTTATAATTTATATCTTTAAGAATTAAAAATCTCAACATTTATTATTTTATTTATTTATTTATTTATTTATTTATATTGAATTTATTGGGGTGACATCGGTTAACAAAACCATAGAGGTTTCAAGTGTACAACTCAAGAAAACATCACCATCACCTCAAGCAAAGTATCTTTTGGTCCCATTTATTCCCTCTTTGTCCACTTCCACCTCTCTCCACCCCTTTCCCTCTGGTTATCAGCATACTGTTCTTTGTGTCTATGTGTTTTATCTATCTATCTATCTATCTATCTATCTATCTATCTATCTATCTATCTATCTATCTATCATCTATCTATCTATCTATCTATCTATCATCTATCTATCTATCTATCATCATCTATCTATCTATCTATCATCTATCTATCTATCTATCTATCATCTATCTATCTATCTATCTATATCTATCTATCATCTATCTATCTATCATCTATCTATCATCTATCTATCTATCTATATCTATCTATATCTATCTATCATCTATCTATCTTATCTATCTATCTATCATCTACCATCTATTTATCTATCTATCTATCTAATCTATCATCTATCTATCTATCATCTATCTATCATCTATATCTATCATCTATCATCTATCTATCTATCTATCATCTATATATATATATATATTTCTCAATATTTATTTAAATACAGGTTATGATTTTGAACAGCAGAAAAATAGAGTCTAGAGTAATACAGGTAACTTGACAAGAAGTGTGGAGTAAATCATTGTAGTAAACAAGGGAGAAAGAAAGTTATGATTGAAATTTATCTAATTGCAATTCCTTTAAAACAGTAGCTCTGAAATTTAATAACATATCAGAATCACATGGAGGGCATGTAAAAACAAACTACTGGGTCTTACCCCCAAATTTTTTGTATGGCTGAGGTTAACATTAATAATTTGCAATTTTATCAAGTTCCTAAGTGGTCCTGATGCTGCTGGTCTGGCGATCACCCTTTGAAAAGCACTGCCTTATAGAAACTGAAGAATAACTTTAAAAGCTATGCATATATGGATAACCCATGGACACAGACAATAGTGAAGTGAATGCCTGGGGGGGCAGAGGCCGGGTGGAGAGAGTCAATGGGGGGAAAAGGGGAGTATTTATTAATACTTTCAAAAATAAAGATAAATTTAAAAGACAAAAAAGAAAGACCATAAGTAAGACTTAAAAAAATAATAAATAAAAGCTTATTGACATAGTTAACAGACTTGACTGTGAACTAGTTTTCATGAAAATATTTCATTACTGTTAGTGGACAACAGTAATCAAATGTCCTCAAAATGATGCTTATTTTAATTTTTATTTAAATTCTAATCTATATTGTAGCATGAAAGTACTAAAATTTATTTTATTTTCTTTAAATTTAATTTAATTAATTAATTAATTTCTATTAATCTTTATTGTTGAAAGTATTATAGATGTTCTCTTTTTCCCCTCCATTGATTCTGCCCAGATCGCATCCACCCAACCCCCAGGCCTTCCCCATACCAATGTCTGTATCCATAGTTTATGCATATAAGCATATAAGTTCTTTGATTTATCTCTACCCACTCCCTCCCCCACCCCCACCTTCCCTCTGAGATCCCTCAGTCCTTTCCATGCTTCTATGCCTCTGGATCTATTTTGGTCATCAGTTTATTTTGTTTATTATATTTCACATATGAGTGAGATCATGTGGTCCTTGTCTTTCTCAAACTGGCTTATTTCACTTAGATAATACTCTCCAGTTCCAATCATGCTGTCCCAAAGGGTAAGAGATTCTTCTTTTTTACAGCCATGTAGTACTCCATGGTATAAATTTGCTACAACTTTTTTATCCACTCATCTACTGATGGGCACTTGGGCTGTTTCTAGATCTTAGCTCTTGTAAATTGTGCTGCTATGAACATAGGGGGGCATAAGTTCTTTCTCATTGGTGTTTCTGGTTTCTTAGGATATATTCCTAGAAGTGGGATCACTGGGTCAAATGGCAGGTCAATTTTTTTAAATTTTTTTATTTTAAATATATCTTTATTGATTTTGGAGAGAGGAAAGGAGAGGGAGAGAGAGAGATAGAAACATCAATGATGAGAGAGCCATCGATCGAGCCCGCAACCTGGGCCTGTGCCCTGACCGGGAATCGAACCCCGATCGCCTTGATCCTAGGTCGATGTTCAACAGCTGAGCTACACCCGGCCGGGCAGGCAGGTCAATTTTTAATGTTTTGAGGAAACTCCGTACTGTTTCCCATCCTGGCTGCACCAGTCTGCATTCCCACCAGCAGTGTACTAGGGTTCCCTTTCTCCACATCCTGACCAACACTTGTTGTTCATTGATTTGTTGATGGCAGCCATTGTGACAGGTGTGAGGTGATACCTCATTGTGGTTTTAATTTCTCTCTCTCTGATGATTAGTGACTTCCATCATTTTTTCATATGTCCTCTTTGGAGAAGTGTCTATTTAGGTCCTTTGCCATTTTTTAATTGGATTGTTTTTCTTCCTTTGTTAAGTTGTATGAGTTCCTCAGATATTTTGGATATTAACCCTTTATCAGATGTGTCATTGCTAAAAATGTTCTCCCATACATTGGGCTACCTTTTCATTTTGTTGATGATTTCTTTTGCTGCGCAGAACCTCTTTTGTTTGATGCAGTCCCATTTGTTTATTTTCTTCCTTGTTTCTCTTGCCCTAGGAGATGTATCAGCAAACACATTGCTACAAGAGATGTCTGAGATTTTCCTGCCGCCATTTTTTGCTAAGATTTTTATGGTGTCACATCTTACACTTAAGTCTTTTATCCATTTTAAGTTTATTTTTGTGTATGGTATAATTTGATAGTCTAGTTTCATTTTTTTGCATGTACCTGTCCAATTTTCCCAGCACCATTTATTGAAGAGACTGTCTTTACTCCATTGTATGTTCTTGCCTCCTTTGTCAAATATTATTTGAGTGTAATGGTTTGGGTCGATTTCTAGGTTCTCTGTTCTGTTCCACTGATCTATATGTCTGTTCTTGTGCCAGTACCAAGCTATTTTAAGTGGTTTTGTAGTATAACTTGATATCTGGTGTTGTGATCCCTCCTACTTTGTAATGCTTTCTCAAGATTGCAGTGGCTCTTTGGGGTCTTTTTTTGTTCCATATAAATTTTTGAAGTATGTTCTAGATCTGTATAATATGCTGTTGGTATTTTAATAGGGATTGCATTGAATTTATAGATTGCTTTGGATAGTATGGACATTTTAATGATATTAATTTTTCCAATCTATGAACACGATATAGTCTTCCACTTGTTCATATCTTCCTCTATCTTTTTGCAACGTCCTGTAGTTTTTCTTTCTGAGAGTTCGTTATTGGTATATAAAAATGCCACCAAGCCTGGCCAGCATGGCTCATCAGTTGAGCAGCAACCTATGACCCAGAAGTTGGAGGTTCCATTCCTGGATAGGGCACATGACTGGGTTGCTGGTTCGATCCCCAGTGGAGAGCATACAGGAGGCTGCCGATCAATGACTCATCACTGATGTTTCTATCTCTCTCTCTCCATCCTCCTTCCCCTCTCTGAAATCAATAAAGATATATATATTTTAAAAATACCATCGATTTCTGAGTGTTAATTTTGTATTCTGCTACCTTCCCAAATTCATTTATTTACTCTAGTAGTTTTTTGGTGGAGTCTAGGATTTTTATGTACAATATCATGTCATTTGCAAATAATGACAGTTTTACTTCCTCCTTTAAAATTTGGATGCCTTTTATGTTTTCTTCTTGTCTGATCACTGTGGCAAGGACTTCCAGTACTATGTTGAAAAAGGGTGATGAAAGTGGACACCCTTGTCTCGTTCCTGTTCTTAAGGAAAATGCTTTTAGTTGTTGTCTATTGAGTATGATGTTGCCTGTAGGTTTGTCATATATGGCCTTTATTATGTTGAAGTTCGATCCTTCTGGTCCCATTTTGCTGAGAGTTTTTATCAAAAATGGGTGTTGGGCCTGGCCGGGTGTGGCTCAGCGGTTGGTTGAGCATAGACCTAGGATCCAGGCGATCAGGGTTTGATTCTCGGTCAGGGCACATGCCCGGGTTGAGGGTTCGATCCCTAGTCGGGGGTGTGTAGGAGGCAGCCGATCAATGACTCTCTTATCATTGATGTTTCTATCTCTCGCTCTCCCTCTCCTTTCCTCTCTTTGAAATCAATAAAGATATATTTTTTAAAAATGGATGTTGGATTTTATCGAATGCTTTTTCTGCATCTATTGATATGATCATGTGATTTTTGTCTTTCAATTTGTTTATGTGATGGATCACATTTATTGATTTGTTAATATTGTACCAGCTTTGCATCCCTGGAATAAACCTCACTTGGTCATGGTGTATGATCTTTTTAATATATTCCTTGACTCGATTTGCTAATATTTTGTTGAGGATTTTAGCATCCATGTTTATCAGGGATATAGGCTTCAAATTCTTTTTCTTTGTAGTGTCTTTATCTGGTTTTGGAGTTAGGCTAATGCTGGCCTTGGAAAAAGATCTTGGAAGTGTTTCTTCCTCCTGGATTTTTTGAAATATTTTGAGGAGGGTAGGTGTTAACTCTTTGAATGTTTGGTAAAACTCCCCTGTGAAGCCATCCAGGCCAGGGCTTTTGTGTGTTGGGAGTCCCTTGATGACTGCTTCAACTTCATCAGTACTTATTGGCCTATTCAGGTTTTCTGACTTTTCCTGATTTAGTTTTGGATGGTTGTATTTTTCTAGGAATTTGTCCATTTCATCCAGGTTGTCTAGCTTGGTGGCATATAGTTGTTCATAGTATTCTTACAATCCTTTGTATTTCTGTTGGGTCAGTTGTTATTTCACCTCTTTCATCTCTGATTTTGTTTATTTGGGTCCTCTCTCTTTGTGTCTTGATGAGCCTGGCTAAAGGTTCATCAATCTTGTTTATCTTTTCAAAGAACAAGCTCTTGGTTTCATTGATCTTTTGTATTGTTTTTTTTAGTCTCCATATCATTAATTTTTGCTCTGATCTTTATTATTTCCTTCCTTCTACTTACTCAGGGCTTTTCTCGTTCTCTTTCTAAGACTTTAAGTTGTAAGGTTAGAGAGTTTATTAGAAATTTTTCTTGTTGTTTGAGGTAGGCCTGTAGTGCTATAAACTTCCATCTCAAGACTGCTTTCATTGTGTCCCATAGATTTGGGACTGTTATGTGTTCATTTTCATGTGTTTCCATAAAGTGTTTTATTTTTTTCTTTGATCTATTTTGCAACCCATTCAGTGGTTAAAACATGCTATTTAGCTTCCATGTGTTTAAATGTTTTTGAGTGTTTTTATTGTAGTTGATTTATAATTTCGTGCCATTGTGGTCTGAGAAGATGCTTGATATGATTTCAATCTTCTTGAACTTGTAGAGACTTGTTTTGTGTTCTAACATGTGTTCTATCTTTGAGAATGTCCCATGTGCACTTGAGAAGAACAGATATTCTGCAGCTTTGGGCTGGAATGCTCTGTAAATGTCATTTAAATCCATCTGATCTAGTGTGTCATTTAAGATCATGGTTTCCTTGTTGAGTGTTTTCTAGAAGATCTATCCAGTAAAGTTATTTGGGTGTTAAATTTCCCTGATATGATTGTATTCCTGTGGATCTCTCCTTTAAAGTCCTCTAGAAGTTTTTTATAAATTTAGGTGCTCCTATATTGGGTGCATATGTTTATCAGGTTTATATCTTCTTATAGGATTGATCCCTTTAGTATTATGTAGTGACCATTCTTGTCTCTCATTATGGTCTTCTTTTTGAAGTTTATTTTGTTAGCTTTGAGTATTGCTACCACAGATTTTTTCATTTCCATTTGCATGGAAAATTTTTTCCATCCTTTCACTCTCATCCTGTGTGAGTCTTTCATTATGAGGTGGGTCTCCGGTAGACAGCAAATATTTGGGTCATGTTTTCCTATCCACTGAGACACCATATGTCTTTTTTTTCCCTTTTTTTTGTTGCTAAGGAAATTGTTATTTTTATTTTATTTTTTAATTTATCTTTACTGTTGAAAGTATTACAGTTATCCCCCTTTTTTCCCCATTGATCCCTTCCAACCTGCATCTGTCACACACACCCATCCTTCCCCACACTATTTTTGTGTCCATGGGTTATGCATATATGTATACAAATTCTTTGATTACTCTTTCCCCACCCACTACCCCACTGCCATCCTTCCCACTGAGATTCATCTGTCTGTTCCATGTTTCTATGTCTTTGGATCTATTTTGTTCCTCAGTCTATTTTGTAGATCAGATTCCACATATGAGTGAGATCATGTAAAACTGAATCAGGAAGAATCAGAAAACCTGAATAGGCTAATAGCAACTGATGAAATTAAAGCAGCAATTAAAAAAAAAAAAACTCCCAGCAAACAAAAGCCCTGGTCCAGACAGATTCACAGGAGAACGTTCTAATTCTATAAGTTGTAGGGTTAGTTTACTAAAAATTTTTCTAGCTTTTTGCGATAAGTCTGTAGTGCTATGATCTTCCCTCTTAGGACTGCTTTCACTGTGTCCCATAGATTTGGGGTTGTTGTGTGTTCATTTTCATTTGTTTCTAGGAAGTTTTTTATTTCTTTCCTGATCTTATTGGTAACCCATTCATTGTTTAATAATATGCTATTTAGTCTCTACATATTTGAATATTTTTGTGTTTTTACTGTAGTTGATTTCTAATTTCATGCCACTGCCATCTGAGATGCTTGATATGATTTCAATCTTCTTGAACTTGTAGAAACATGTTCTGTGTCCTAACATTTGGTCTATCTTTGAGGATGACCCATGTGCACTTCAGAGGAAGGTACATTCTGCAGCTTTGGGGTGAAATATTCTGTAAATATCAATTAAATCCATCTGATCTAGTGTGCCATTTAGAGTCACTGTTTCTGTGTTGACTTTTTGTCTGGAAGATCTATCCAGTGAAGTCAGTAGGGTGTTAAAGTCCATGACTATGACTGTATTGCTCTTGATCTGTCCCTTAAAGTCCTTAAGGTTATTATTGAAAGGTCCTTATTTATTGCCATTTTAATTCTTTATCCCTATGTTTCTCTCCATATTTCTTCTTATGACAGCAGTTGCTTTAACATTTCTTGCAATGCTTCTATTTCTACTTCTAATTACAGCAGTCCCTTTAACAATTCCTGCAAAGCTGGTTTGGTGGTAATAAATTCCTTTAGCATTTTTTTGTCTGGTAAGCTCTTTATGTCACCAACTATTTTGAATTGATAACCTTGCTGGATAGAGCAGTCTTGGTTTCAGATCCTTATTTTGCATTAATTTGAATACTTCATGCCATTCCCTTCTGGCCTGTAGAATTTCTTTTTTAAATATATGTTTGTTCATTTCAGAGAGAGGGAGGGAGAGAGAAACATCAGTGATGAGAGAATCATTGATCTGCTGCCTGTCCCGCAACCAGGGCATGTGCCCTGACGGGGAATTGAACCCTGATCGCCTGGATCCTAGGTCAACGTTCAACCACTGAGCCAAGGCCGGCTGGGCTGGCCTATTGAATTTCTGATGAGAAATCAGCTAACAGCCTTTGTAGGTAACAGATTGCTTTTCTCTTGCTGTCTTTAAGATCCTCTCTTTGTCTTAAATTCTTGGCATTTTAATGATGATATATCTGGGCGTGGGCCTCTTTGGACTCTTCCTGCTTGGAACTCTCTGTGCCTCCTGAACTTGTGTGACATTTTTTCCTTCACCAGGTTAGGGAAGTTTTCTGCCATTATTTCTTCAAACATGTTCTCTAACCCTTGCTTACTTTCAACCTCTTCTGGCACTGCTATGATGCGAATATTGTTACATTTGAAGTTGTCCTGCAGCTCCCTTATACTGTCTTCCTGATTTTTAATTGTTTTTTCCTTATGGATTTCTGATGGAGTGGATTTTTCTGCCCTGTCTTCTAATTTGCTGATCCGATTCTCAGCTTCCTCTTATCTGCTGTTTATTCCTGCCAATGTAGTCTTTATTTCTTCTATGTCATTTTTACTTTCCTTCATAGTTCTCATATCTTTTTTCATGCTCTTTAGCATAGTTACAATCAGTATTCTGAACTGTATACCTGATGGATTGCTTATCTCCATTTCATTTAGTTCTTTTTCTGACAACTTCCATTGTTCTTTCATCTGGGTTTTTTTTTGGTCTCCCCACTTTGATTGTCTGTTTGGGTTTGTTTCTATGTATTAGTAGGCCTGCCAAGGTTCTCAGTCTTTTTGGAAGGTCTCTGTTGCAGGTCAATGTCAGACGCTGTTTGAAACTGGCCCTGAGTACATTTTTTGGAGCTCTCAACAACCCTCAGCTTGAGGTTTACTCTGCTGGGGCTGGGTGTGATTGGACAAGATGCATACCAAAGTCTGCTTTTCCAAGGCCCAAGTCCAGAAGCAGATCAGGTAAAGACTCAAAGCATCCTGAAGTCTTTCTCTGCTTGCAGACTGATTAATCTGACTCTCTTAAGGAGCCTCAGGCTGTAGAACCTCCTCTGAGTAGGGTGAGAGGTTTTCCAGCAGGTTGGGGCAATTGTTTCACACCCCCCAAAGCAAAAGCAGCAAAATGTCTGCCTGAAAAAGATGCCCCTTTTAGTATGGGAGAATGGCTCAGCATAGGAATCCAGACCAGTGCCTTCTGATCTCTTTCTTCAGGGCCCACAATCCTAGATTCTCCTCACACAGCTCCAGTCAACTCTGCCCTCCCCCTGCTGGAGACCAAGGTAAATGGCTATACATGAAACTCTGTGTTGGCTCTTCAAGAGGGTGCCTGCATTTCCAGCCATCTCTCCTTGGCAGACAGAAACCTGGCTACTTTTGACAGCCAGATGTTATGTGGGCACCTTTCTCACTTCTGATACTCTTCACTGGGAAGCCCACCCTGGAGTTTAGACACCAGAGCCCTCAATGGGAGCTCCTTACCACTGAAATATCCTTAGGGAATTTCAGCAGCTGCTTATGGGATCCAAGCCAACCCCCTTGCACTTTTGAAATTCCAACCAGTGTCTACTTTTTCTCTTTGGTTATGAGGGTGCTCATCTTCAATTGTAGTTGATTATTCAGGATGGATTTTTCCAAATTTTAGTTGTAATTCCAGTTCTGTCCTGGGAGAGTGTCAGTTTAACCTCCACTCAATCAGCTGCCATCTTAATCTTCTCCAATTTATCTTATTTCTTAGTGAACTATAGATATTGTTCCCTATGTAGCCAAATAAAATTATTTTTTCTGAAGATTTTTAAAAACCATGATTCTGGGACAACAAATGAAATTAGCATTGATTTTTCAGAAAAGAAAATCTATGTTTCTTACATTATAAAACTTCAATAACTGTGGTTTTGAAATTCTCTATTTGGTTCAACTATTTCTATGCCATCTGCCCTTTGGGTTTTTTCCTAGGAAGATCCATTTTCTATTTCCTAGAAAATAAAAACAGAACAAAACTATAGCTATTCAAAATATCTTTAGAATTTCAAATGCTTGTTTATCTTTAAGTCATATAAAAACAAATCCAGATTTAAATAGGGAGAGACCTCAATTAAAAGAAAGATTATTTTAGTGACATTGAGTAAGTTTTCATATTTCTCTTGGCCATCTGTATGTCCTCTTTGGAAATGTGTCTATTCAGGGTTTTTGCCCATTTTTTAATCGGATTGTTTGATGGGTTTTTTTGTTTGTTTATTTTTTTTTTTTGGTATTTCTACCTAATATATAGAAACAAATACAAGAAGGCTGCCAAAAGGAGGAGACAAAAAATTGGTCCCAAATGAAAGAAAGAACAAAACTCTAGAAAGGAGAACAAAATGGAGATAAGCAATCTAATAGATTGCTTCTAACAATGCTCAGTATACTCGAGGGAAGAGTGGATGAGCTTAGTGAGAACTTCAACAAAAGGTAGAAACATAAAAATGGAGATAGAAACATAAAAAAGTGAGAAATGAAGAAAGAATACAACTGAAGTGAAGAATACATTATAAAGAATTCACAGTAGAGTAGATGAAACAGAGGATCAAATTAGTGGTTTGAAAGATAAGGAAGCAGAAAACTCCCAATCATAACAACAACAAAAAAAGAGGTAATTTAAGCAGACTCTGGGAGAACTTCAAGTGTAGCATCATTCACATAATGCCAGGGTGGGGGCAGAAGGAGAAGAGAGAGAGCAAGAAATTTAAGAAAATAATAATGGCAAAATTCCTTAACCAGGTGAAGGAAATAGACATACAAATCTGGAAAGTACAGAGTCTCAAACAAGATGAACCCAAAGAGGCCCACACCAAGATACATCATAATTAAAATGTTAAAGGTCAAAGACAATGAGAGAATCTTAAAAGCAGCAAGAGAAAAGCAATTAGTTACTTATAAGGGAGCACCCATACAATTGTCAGCTGATTTCTCAACAGAAACTTTGCAGGCCAGAAGAGAGTGGCAAAAAATATTCAAAGTGATGAAAAGCAAGAACCTATAACCAATGTTATTTTGCCCAGCAAAGCTATCTTTTAGAATCAACGGACAGATAAAGATCTTCCCAGAGAAGAAAAAGCTAAAGAATTTCAACAACACCAAAGCAGTATTACAAGAGATATTGAAGGGTGTTCTTTAAGAAAAAGAAGAAAAAAAAAAGATAAAATATGAATAATAAAATAGCAATAAATACACATCTATTAACAATTACTTTAAGTGCAAATAGGTTAAAATCTCTAATCAAAAGACATATGATGGCTGAATAGATAAAAAAACAAGACCCTTACATATGCTGCCTACAGGATACTCACTTTAGATTGAAAGACAAGGCCTGAAAGTAAAGAGATAGAAAAAGGTATTTCATAAAAGCACAAACAAAAAAGCTGTGATAGCAATACTTATACCAGACAAAGGAGACTTTAAAATAAAGGCTATAAAAGGAGACATAGAAGGACTCACAATTCCATTTCTAAATATTGTTCAGAAAAAAACCCAAAACACTAAATCTAAAAGACATGCATCTACATGTTCATTGCAGCATTATTTACAATAGCCTAGATATAACAGCAACCTAAGTGTCCATCAATAGATTAATGGATGTAGAAAAATTGGTGCATATATGCAAAAAAAATAAAATAAATAAAATAAAATTTTGCCATCTGGAACAACATGAATGGGCCTAGAGGGCATTATGTTGAGTTTAATAAGTTACACAGAGAAAGAGAAATGCCAGATGATTTCATTTGTATGTGGAATAAAAAAAAAATGAACAAGCAGAACAGAAACAGACTCATTAAAACAGAAAACTTTCTGGTGGTTGCCCAATGGGAGGGAGGTTGGGGAAGGTAGGTGAAAAAAGTGAAGGGATTAAGAAGTACAAATTGGTAGTTATGGATTCGTCATGGGGATGTAAAATACAGCTAGGGAATATAGTCAACAATATTGTAATAACTATACAGCGTCAGATGGGTACTAGATTTATCAAAGTGTTCACTCTGTAAGTTATATAAATGTTTAATCTCTGAGCTGAACACCTAAACAAATAATACGGTACATAAACTGTAATTGAAAAATAAAATAAAAAATGTATTTTAAAATTATTATTCTGCCTACTTCCCAAAATGATTTAAAATTTATAGTATAACTAAAGCACATTTAAAAACCACTTAAAATACAGAAGAGGACTAGGTTGTTAGAAGGCTATGTAAAGCAATATGAAGTAGTGTAAAAGGCAATATTATAGGTTTAACAAACATCGGGGAAAATTTTTTATGTAATAATTAACTTTTTATTTTTCCAAGGAAACAGCTTTACTAATCTGTACCTTAATTGACTATCCATAAAATATCATGATAATATCCTGTCTACCTTTCTGTATTATATGGCAAAATGAAAAATAAATTTAATACTTCTTTAATTTATTCAGCAAATACATATTTAAGCAATTACTATGTTACCAAACATTTATCTAGAAACTGAGGAGTGAGCAGTGAGGAAAAACAAAAACAAGCAATACCTCATGAAGGAAAACAAATTATAAACACATACATAAATTAGATAATTTCCAGAGTGTTAGTGTATGTCAAAGTATATTTTGGCAAAGATAAACCTTTATTCAGATTTGAAATATTCTGTCAACATCATAACTATTTTGCATTTTTTAATATGCCTCATCTTCCTCAAAGTTTTTCTTCTGTTGTCTCAATTTTTAGATCAATTATAACTGGTAAACTCATTTCTCCTATATGTAGCAATTTCAATTTATAGATTTATCATAAATTGCAAATACAAATAAATAAAAATTATTAGACATGAGAAACCAGTGAATAAAGTAATAATAGTCATATATTATAGTAAAACTTTGGCCCTGGCTGATGTTGTTTGGTTGTTCGGTGGTTAGAGCATTGGCCCACACACTGAAGAGTCCTGGGATCGATTCTCCGTCAAAAGCACGTATCTGGGTTGCAGGTTAAATCTCCAGCCTCAGTCAGGGTGCATGTGGGAGACAATCAATTGATGTGTCTCTCTCACATAGATGTTTCTCTCTCTCTCGCCCCCTCCTTTCTACTCTTTCTAAAAGTCAATGGAAAAAAAATTAAAAAATAAAACTTGGCTTTCTGATCTTTAGCATTTTATGAATCCATAGATCAATCTTTGTACTAAAGGTTTCATTAATAAATTAATTTATTAATTAAATTTCACATTTCAGTATTTATGCAGACTCATGAAATTAATATCTGCTGTCAATCTTTATACAAATATAAAGTGCATATTATTTTTCCCTATGTCATAGTGCCTTAGAAGGCTTTTTACTTAAAACACATACAAATACACAAATAGAATTACAATATTTAGTCAGAGATTTAAAAAAAGTCGTCACTGGAAAAAACAACAAAATTTTCTATTTATTCTTTTAGTTTACCACTAGTACAGTGTTTTGTTTGTTTAAAATTTAAGACAGCCCTAACCAGTTTGCTCAGTGGTTAGAGCGTCGGCCAGGGGACTGAAGGGTACCAGGTTTGATTTCTGTCCAGGGGACATACCTCTGTTGCAGGGTCCATCCCTGCCCTGGTAGGAGCATGTGTAGCAGGCAACCAATCCATGTGTGTCTCTCACATCGATGTTTCTCTCTCTCTCTCTCTCCCTCCCTCCCACTCTCTCTGAAAAGCAATGGAAAAGATATCCTCGAGTGAGAATAAATTAATACATACATACATACATAAATAAATAAATAAAGATAAATAAATAAAATTTAAGACACATAGACTCATTTATATACACACTGTGTTTTCAAGGTCTGAATTGAACTTTTCAAAAGAATAAAATCTGTGGTGGCTTACGTATAAAGTGTTTTTTTCAATGTTTGCTCAAATTCAAAACTACAAAACAAATACGAAACATATTTGTTAGGTGCAACCACTGTGTCAAAGACACAGCTTTTCTATCCTTCAGCAGGGTGAAAGGCATTTAGTTTATTTTGGATGCATGAATACATTATGAGGAAAAACACAAATAAGAACTATTTATCCACATACTATTTTATCTGTTACCATATATTACATTAATGTGCACATGAGATTTTTCACATTTTGAGTCATCTTTTTTTAACTAAGAGCTTATAAGCTTGGGCTTCTAATATGTAGAGTGGCATAAAAGAGTACATTGTGCTACAGAGGTTTATATTTAAAGAACTAAAATATGAGCTTTACCAAGACAAGTTTATGATGAAAATTATAAAGAAATTGCATTATATGGTCATGAAATACATTAGTAAACAACAAAGATGTTATTTTCTCAGGGATAGAGGGAATGGAGATATTGTGTTATCTTATTTTTTGACCATTTTGATTATTAAAAAGTAGATATAAAATAAAAACTTATTCAATAAAAATAGAGCCTTTCCTTTTGAATAAGTTGCCATAGACATTGAGAGCTAACTGCACACACAGAGAACGTTCTACGTGCTTAACAATCTTGTCCTTCTTCCTCCAACCATATGTATAACCCAGCCTAGTTTAAAGTCAAAATCTCAAAGTTTATTTTATTGGCTCCTGAAGGAAATGATATAAGGACTGAGGTAGCATGCAATAGTTTTCTGGCTATTTTTCTTCACTATTGATGCCTGAGTTTATATTTTTACTGTTACCTATATTCTAACTGGAAAATACATAGAACCACTGCAGAAAAAGCATCTAAATCAGACAGGTAAGAAGAGTCAATGCCCAGCCGGTGTGGCTCAATGGTTGAGCACGGACCTATGAACCAGGAGGCCACCCTTCAATTCCCAGTCAGGTCACAGGCCCAGGTTTTGGGTTTGATCCCCAATAAGGGGCGTGCAGGAGGCAGCCGATCAATGACTCTCTCATCATTAATGTTTCTAGCTCTCCCTCTCCCCTCCTTTCTCCGAAATCACTAAAAACATATTTTAAAAAAGAAAAGAGAAAAAAAGAGAGCCAAGAGTAAGTTGCTCCTTAAAAAAATAAATAAATAAAATTTTTTAAAAATCTAGATATGTTTAACTGAGGGGAAAAGAGAATTGGAATGGAAAAATGAAATAAATGTGTAAAGCATGATGTTAGAGGGTGTCAAGAAACAAAAAGTTTAATAGTGATGAAGAAAGCATCACTTCTTTAGCTTCATAGTAGTGCATCTATTGAGCTTACTCTGTTCGAACAGCATCTAAGAAAAAAGGGAAGTGATCAGGAGTAAGATGAAACATAAACAGGTTAAACATATAAGGACCAAAGAACAGAAGAGAGGAGGCTTCACACAGGTAAACAGTGTTACTGAATATATTTCTTTGTGGTGGGGTGTTTGTTGTGAAACAAACAGCATATCAGAAAACAAACAAACAAACAAACAAAAAAGCAACTCTAGCAACTTCAAATTAAGTTATGAGATTATTAGAAGCCAATTAAGGAGAACTTTGTTTTGCTTCATTTGTAACCATGTGAAAATTTTGTTTGATATTGACAATAATTCAAAAAATCTGTGGGTGCAGGTATAAAATAATTTTAGTAGTTTGGAGGAAATTAGAGGTAAAAATAATGAGCTAAACTTAATACAGTTAAACATGTGATAACAATATTTTGATGTGCACATTTAAAATATTGTACTTCGTAGGATATTCAGTTATTCTGGTAACATTAGAAAATTAATAAAATAATACAGTTGGCATTTAGGTTTAAGAGGAGCATACAATATAACCATAAGATCTGTTGTCCTGACCATTTTCCACATAAGAAAATAATTTGAAAAGCTGTTTTTTGAAAATCAAGTGAGGATATTTATTTATACAAGAGAGCTTAGCAACACCACAAAATAGCACCAGGCTGAGAAAACATAATAAAATACAGATTTTTTAACTCCCTTGTAAATACAAAAAAACCCCACAATAAAGCAAGTATAAAAAGATAGAGAAAAAACACATTGTATTGTATCTCAACTCACTAGCAGTTAATGAAGCAGAGAATAACAGAAGTCTGGAATGAGATAGTATCAGTGAAAAAAGCCAAGCACCGAGACAGATAATGGGCACAATGAGCCAACTTAGGTTTTCAAGTTTGAATTTAGATAGCACCAGTTGCCTTTACCCAGTGCCCCTTAGAATAAAGCCCACGGAGAAAATAATCTTCAATGGTTAATTATGTTTAAAATGTTTTTCCCAAAAAGGGCACAAACCCTCACAGTGTTTCTGTCATGATTGTTTAGAACAGTTAAATGTAAAATTGTCAGTCACACAGTAAACTTGAAAATATATTGTTTTCCAATTATGCTTGTCTCTGAGCAGCTCTCTTTACAAATCATCCTAAGTATTAAACTTGAAATATGTAGAGAATTTGGTCCTGAGCCCTATCAAATACACCTCATTGAAGTCCCTGAAAGATTAAGATGATCCTGAACACAGTCTTCCTTGAATAAAGATTTTCATAAGATATGTTTACATTAGAATCTTCACATTATTTTCTTACTGCTCTAAAAAAGTTTGTATCTAAATGGAAAGTATTTAAAAAAATAAACTTGGGAAACTAAGCTTTAATATGAAAAGAAGGAAAAACTTTTCCAAGACTCTTAGAAAACTTTGTCAAATGAATGTATGAGACACTTACATAAACAATTATTATTTAGCTTAGACCTTTTTAAATACTAGAGCAATTCGGAAAACTATACAAGCAACTCACTTGGCATGATTTTTTCGGTTTATTTTTTGGTAATATTTTAATTGGCATAAATGAAATGAATCATAAAACTTTATTTGTGAATGGAAGACAAATAGAACAAACTTTCACTCCAATTCCTCCCTTTCTCTTGTGGTGGGCAGGATAATGGCAACCCCATGTCCATGGCATAGCCCATAAAACCTATGGATATGTTATTTTACATGTGATTAAAGGACGAATCTTGAGATGGGGATATTGTCTTTGATTATCTGGATGGATCCAATGTAATCACAGGGTCCTTATAAGAAAGAATAAGAAATATCAAGATGAGAGAGATATATTTAAAATTCTATGCTGCTGGCTTTGAAGACAGAGGGACAAGCCTTGATCCAAAGAATGTAGGTGACCTCTAGAATCTGGAAAAGGCAAAATAAAATAGGTTCTCAGAGCACTCAGAAGGAACATAAGCTTGATAATGCCTTGGTTTTAACCCAGTGAGATCCATTTTTGATTTTGTGACATCTAGAATTGTAAGGTACTAATCTGTGTTGCTGTAAACCACTGTTTGTGGGGGGTTTTACAACAGCAATAGGAAACTAATTAACCAATGTTCAATTCATTATTCTCTTTATCGAGTCTCCACATACCAAGCACTATTCTGAGTTCTAGGGAAATAATGAGCAAAATCTAACATATAGTGTAACATCTTTTTTAGTGACAGAGTGAAGGGATCTTCAGACCCTTTTCTCAGCAAAATAACCACAACTAAATAAAAAAGTATTAAAACATCAACAACTGCAACAAAATCTAAATTTATTAGAAATTACCCTAAAGTAGCAGAGCATATGAGCAAACATTTATTCAAGAAAATCTACAAAATATCATTAAGGACAGCTAGAGCTTGTAGCACTTGAGATTTTCCCTCTATGTCACTCCTCCCAAACCTGCCACATCCTCAGCCTGTCAGACTGATGGAAACTTCATTCCAGGTAGTTGTGGCCAAGAAAACAGCTCTTTCTATCTGCAGCTCTCAGTCAAGTGCAATAGTATTTCTTCAGAAGGGGATATCTGCATTTCTCATCACTCCCAAAATCTAGTGTTGCAGGAGTTAAATCCCAGGAGTGTGGCTAAAAGGTCACCAGGTTTGATGGGTAAATACTGGAATGCCAATTGTCCTTACACCAGCTGGTTTGTAGGGCAAAGTTGCAACATTGGTGAGGCAAACTGAGATTAGAGGTTGCTGCACAAAGCTGATGAAAACCAAGATTAGAGGTTGCTGCACTAAACTGATGAAATTCTGGGAGAAGCAGAACATCTTCCCTGCCCCCATCTCTGGAGCAGTGGTTCAGACATTTTGTACAGCATAGACACAGACCTTAAAAAGAAATAGTTCTGAAAGATCTTCCCAAATATATTGACTTTTTAAAAAAACTTCAAGTTTAAAGATTATGTTAAAAATACTGGTGTTTCAGAGGTAAGTAATTAAGAGGAAGCTGGGAGCTCCAGGAGGGCAACAGGCTAAATCACAGGCTAGCAAGTTTACTAGAGAGAAACAGAACAACAGCTGAGAAGAGCTATTCTGGGATCAGAACAAACCCCAAAGACTGGATTCATAAATCACCCCTACAAAGGAGCCCAAACTTAATTTCCTCAGCATGTGAAGTAGTATATGCCCCAGGGCATTGTCAACAATAATGGAACAATCATCCTGCAATTACAAAAACTTAACAGCTAGGGGTGATCAGGAAACGAGAGTCAAAATTAATGCCATAAAATCACTGTCAAACTAGAGTGACTGTGTGCACACTTACATCTGCATGCTCCCAACAGTGGAACCAAAGTCTTTATATGGTGACAATATAAACTCAAAGAAAGTCCAACCAAGTCACAAAACAAAGAAACAATTAAGCAACAGCAGTAAAATGCCCTGGGGTAGATCATTACCCAGTGTTGCTCTATTTATTATGAAAAAGGTCCAGTTTTCAATATAAAATCATAAGAAATGAAAAGCAACATTTGTGTTTGACACAAACATTTTTTTTAAATTACATAACAGAAATCACTGAAAAAATGGCTTAGCTGTTGTAATTAACAAATATTTCAAAGCAAAAATGATTTATATATTCAAAAAACTAAAATAAAGAAGGGGTGATGGCCAGGCCTGGCGTGGCTCAGCGGTTGAGCGTGGACCTAGGATTCAGGCGATCGGGGTTCAATTCCTGGTCAGGGCACATGCCCGGGTTGCGGGCTAGTCAGCGGATCAATGACTCTCTCGTCATTGATGTTTTTGTCTCTCTCTCTCCCTCTCCTTTCCTCTCTCTGAAATCAATATATATATATATATATATATATATATATATATATATATATATAATATAAAATTATCTTTAAAAAAAATGGGTGATGAAAAAGTTTCATTAAATAGAGAAAATTACATATATATATATATATATATATATATATATATATATATGCACAAAGAAAGGAAATAAGCAAAGAATCAAAATGATACACTACAAAAGTCAATTAGCCCTGGCCAGTGTAGCTCAGATGGTTGGAGAATCATCTTATACACCCAAGAGTCATGGGTTTCATTCCCAATCAGGGCACATATCCAGGTTGCGTGTTCGATCCCCAGTTGGGGAGCATGTGGGAGGCAACCAATCAATATGATGTTTCACTCTCACATAGATGTCTCTCTCTCTCTCTCTCTGTCTTTCCTCTCTTCCTCTTCCTTTCTCTCTCTCTAAAGTCAATGGAGGCATGTTCTTGGGTGAAGATTAAAAAAAAAAAAATCAATTGGGAGTGACATCAGCAAGCTGGTAGACCAGGAAGCTTCAGGCCCTTTTCCCCCCATGAAAACATCAAGTAAACAGCCACAGATGACTAAAATAGCTTTGTGGGAGCTCTGGAAACCAGTCAATAACCTGCATCAACCAAGTGAAAAAGCCATACTCAAAACAATAAGAAATATGGCGTTTTTACACACTCTTGCTCAGCCTCTTGCTGGTGTGGCATGGTGCAGTTGGGACAAAACAACTCAATTCTCAATTTCCTCCTGCCAGATGAAAGGAAAAGAGTGAAAGTTATCTGAATATTATGCATGGTTTAACTGTGCGCTGCCCAATAAACTCATTTCTGTCTCTTCAGACTTAGAGAAAACAAGGGAACAGCAGCATAATTTTGCATAGCTCAGATATTAGGTTGAAAAAGAGCACAGAAGGCAGTGGGGGCCACCTGTATGTGAAAGCCACAGCAGTTTTGCAGACCCAGAGCGGCACTGGGACAAGAGAATACTGACAAGAGTAATGCCATAAAATATCTAAGGCCCCAAAGTAGAAAGCATAAGTGATGCTCTAAAGGAAAGTAAGGTATTTGAAAGCAGCTATATATATGGAGAATTTCAGAAACACACACACACACACACACACACACACACACACACACTCACTCAGGGAAAGTGCATGCCCATAAAATATCTGAGTGTACCTTAAGCCATTATGCTGAGCTAATTAATAAAGGTCTTCTTGTGCATAAGACCATTCTTCAAGGACTGCCAGAAGTGGTTATTTTCTCAAATGCTCAATGTTAACAAAAGATCTCAAGGCATACAAAGAAACAAAAAAAACATAGTTTATTCAAAGAAACAAAAGAAATCTCCAGAAACTGACCCTAAAGAATATAAGCATCAGTATTCCTAGAAAAACTTTAAAATAATTGTCTTATATATGCTGAAGGAGCTAAAAGAAAACATAGAGAACTAAAGGAAATCAGAAAAATTATATATGAACAAAATGAAAATGTCAACAAGGAGACAGAAATTACAAAAAATAACCATAAAGAAATTCTAGAATTGAAAAATATAACTGAATTTAAATTTTTACTAGAGGGACTTGAACAGACCAAAGAATCAGTGAACTGAGCACAGGTGATTTGAAGTTGTTGAGTCTGAGAAACAACAAAAAAAGAGAAAAGCAAACAGAGCCTAGTAGACTTATGGGTAGCCATTAAGCACGCAAATATATACAATATAGGAATACCAAAAGGTAAGAGAGAAAGGGCAGAAAGCTGCTTTGAAGAAAAAATTGCCCCAAACTTCTCGAATTTGAGAAAATACATGGATATACAAATACAATTAGCTTAATTAATTCCAAGTAAGAAACCCAAAAAGATCCTCAAAAAGACACATTACAATACAACTGATGAAAGCCAAAGACAGAATCTTGAAAGCAGCAAGAGAAAAGTTACTTGTCACATACAAGAAATCATTAGGAAGATTTTCTGTGGGTTTCTCAATAGAAAACTTGCAGTCTAGAAGTTAGTATATGATATATTTAGTGCTAAAAGAAAAAATACCTAACAATTGTATATCCAACAAAAGTGACTTTCAAACTTAAAGAAATTAAGACAGTCCTTAATAAACAAAAACTGGTGGAGTTCACTACTATTAGATCTTTTTTACAAGAAATGTTAAAAGGGCTTTTTCAGGTTGAAACAAAAGTACACTAGACAGTAACCTCAAACCATAAAAATCTATAAAGATCTCTGGTAAAGGTAAATGCATGAACAAATATAAAAATAAGTATAGTGCAATTTTGGTTCATAATAATATTTTATTACTTTATAACATTTATAACACAGAAGCATGAAAATAGTTCTAAATTTATGTTAATGAGTACACGATATATAATATTTAATTAGTGGCATCAATAACAAGTATGGAGGGGGAAACCGTAAAGAAATATTTTTGTTTGCAATTGAAGTTGGTATCAGTTTAAAATATATTGCCATGAATTAAAATGTTATATGCAATCTCCATGTTAACCATGAAGAAAATATCTATGAAATATATGCACAATGAAAGAAGGGAATCAAAACATATTAATATATAAATTAACTAAATACAAAGTCAAGGAGGAAATAAGGGAGAAAATATGGAAAACAATAAAATGCAATAGTAAGTTATTTTCTATCAGTAATTACTTTAAATGTAAATCAATTAATGCTCCCCCCCCCCCCAATTAAAAGAAATAGATTGACAGAATGGCTACAAAACAAAAACAACAACAAGAAAAAACAAATAAACACACAACAACCATATGCTACTGACCAGAAATTCACTTTAGATCTAAGGACACACATAAGTTGAAAGTAAAAGAATGACAAAAGATATTTAATAAAAATAGTAAGTAAAACAAAACAAGGGTGGCTATACTAATTTATAAGAAATCAATTTTAAATAAAAAAAAACTATTATAAGAAACAAAGGACATTATATAATGATAAAAGAGTCCATTCATCAAGAAGATAACACAATTGTAGCCCTGGTAGGTGTGTCTCAGTGGTTAGAGCGTCAGCCCCTGGACTGAAGGATCTCGTGTTTGATTCCAGTCAAGGACACATACCTGGTTTGCAGGCTCAATCCCCTGCCCTGGTTGGGACACCTGCGGGAGGCAACCAATCTATGTGTCTCTCTCACATAGATTATTTCTCTCTCTCTCTCCTCCTCCCTTCTATTCTCTCTAAAAAAAATCAATGGAAAAAATATCTTTGAGTGAGGATTAACCAAAACAAATTTATATATAAAGCAAACATTGACATAGTTGAAGAAAGAGACAACACTACAATAATCATAGAATCATAGATTTTAATATCCACTGCAAATAATAGGTAGGACAACCAGGTCAAAAGGAAATTGAGGACTTGAACATCACAATAAAAAAATTGGATGTACAGAAATATATAGGAAAGTTTACACAGCAATAGAAAATTATACATTTTTCTCTGGTACCTAAAGAATGTTATCTATAGTAGGCCATACCTTAGGTTACAAAACAAGTCTAATTAAATATAAAAAGATTGAAACCATGTGTAGTACCTTTTCTGGTCACTATGGAACAAAACAAGAAATCAATGTCAGAGGATAATTGGAAATACACAAATATGTGAAAATTTAACAGCATTCTCTTTAAAAAAATGGATCAAGGAAAAAGTCACAGGGGAAGTTAGAATGTGTTGACTAAAATAATAATGGAATCACATATATACCAAAACTTACAGGAGGCAGTGAATTCTGTGCTAAGAGAGAAATATATAGCTAAAATGCTTGTGTTAAAAGGGAAGGATGATCTCAAGTCAGTAAACTAATTATACACATTAAGGAATTAGAAATAAGGAATAAATGAAACACAAAGCTAACAGAAAGAAGGGAATAATAGAGAGTAAAACAAAAATAAACAAAATAGAGAACAGAAAGACAACAAAGAAAATCAATGACAAATATTTAGTTCCTCAAAATATCATCAAAACTGACAAACCTTTTGTTAGGTTGACTAAGAATAAAAGAGAGAAATGTCAAATACCTAAAATCAGAAACAAAATTGGTGACATTGCTATGAATTTTACAGAAATAAAACAAGGTTAGAAAACAGTAGTATGAAGAATTTTATGACAACAAATTGGATAGCATAGCTGAATAGGACAAATCGTAGAAACACACAACCTTCCAAAATTAAATCTTGAAGAAATAGAACTCTGAATAGACTATAACCAGTAAGAAGATTGAATCAGTAATTAAAAACCTCCCAACAAGCTAAAGCTTAGGACCAGATAGCTTTACTGGTGAGTTATACTAAACATTTAAATAAAAATTAAGACACCCTCAGAAAAATTCTCAAATATTTGAAAAAACACACACAAAACACTTTTAAACTCATTCTATTAGGCCAGTATTAACACCAAATCCAGAGAATGACATTAAAAGAAAACTATATACAAATATCTTTTATAAATATTGATGCAAAGATCCTCAACAAAATATTTGGAAACTGAATTCAACAGCATATTTAATGAGTATGAATCATGATAAAGTGGACTTATTCTTGGAAGTCAAGAATGATTCAACAAATAAATTTCAATTAAGGTAATACATCACATTAAAAGAATAAAGGGGCAAAAAAAGACAATATCAAATGTTGCAAAATGAACATTAGTTAGAATGCAATGCCTTTTCTTGATTTAAAAAGAAGGCAACTCAAAAATCTAGGAATGCCCCAAAGGGTAAGGAATCCTTCTTTTTCACAGCTGCATAGTATTCCGTGGTGTAAATGTCCCACAACTTTTTTATCCACTCATCTACTGATGGGCACTTGGGTTTTATCCAGACTTAGCTATTGTAAATTGTGCTGCTATGAACATAGGGGTTTATATGTTCTTTCTGATTGGTGTCTCTGGTATCTTAAGATATATTCCTAGAAGTGGGTCCACTGGCACTTCAATTTTTACTGTTTTGAGGAACCTCAATACTGTTTTCCATAGTGGCTGCACCAGTCTGCATTCCCATCAGCAGTGTACTAGGGTTCATTTTTCTCTACATCCTCCCCCTCATTTGTTGTTTGTTGATTTGTTGATGGTAGCCATTGTGACAGGTGTGAGGTGATACCTCATTACCTTTGGGAAAGCATGGATGGAACTGGAGATTATTATACTAAGCAAAATAAGCCAGTCAGAGAGAGACAAGTACCACATAATCTCACTCATATGTGGAAAATAACAAAATAAACTGATGAACAGAATAGATCCAGAGGCATAGAAGCATGGAAAACAGGGGTGAGGGAGTGGGTGGGGAGAGATTAATGAAAGAATTTATATGCTTGTAGGCATAAACTATGGACACAGACATTGGTATGGGGAATGCTTGGGGGTAGGGTGGATGCAGGGTGGAAGGGATCAATTGGAGAAAAATGGGGACATCTGTAATACTTTCAACAATAAAGGTAAATTTTAAATACACAAAACTAGAAATGGAAGGAAACTACCTCATCATAATGAAGGTCATATACGAAAACCTCATAGGTAGCCTCATGTACTCAATACTGAAGACCTGATAGCTTTTGCTTCCTTCTAAAATCAGCAACAAGATATTAATACCCACTTCCACCTTTTTTATTCAACAAAGTACTGGAGGTCCTAGCCAGAACATTTAGGCAAGAAAAGAAATAAAAGTTATCAAAATTGGGAAAAATGTAAAATTGTCTCTGTTCACACAGCTTATATGCAGAAAATACTAAAGATTAAGAAAATTATAACTAATAAATTCATCAAAGTTGTAAAAAACAAAATAAACACACAAAAATCAGTTGCATTTCTATACATTGATCATGGAAAATTGAAAAGAAACTTAATAAAACAATTCAATTTACAATAGCACCAAAAAAAGTAAAATACTTAGGAATCAATCATGGAGATGAAAGACATGCACAAGGAAGATTACAATATGTTGTTGAAAAAAATTAATGAAGAAACAAATAAATGGAAAGACATATTGCACTGAAGGGTTGGCACACTTAATAGTATTAAGATGTCAGTACTACCCAAAGTGATCTACAGATTCAATTAAATTCTTATCAAAATTCCAATTACATTTTCTTTACAGAAACAGAAAAATTCACCCTAAAATTTAAACAGAATCTCAAGAAAACTCATATAGCCAAAACGATCTTGAAAAAAGGAACAAATTTAGAAGTCTTGGACTTCTTGATTTCAAAATTTACTACAAATCCAAAGTAATCAAAAGTATATCATAAAAACAGACTTGTATAGACTAGAGAAATAGAATAGGGAGCCCAGAAATAAAACATCACAAATATGCCTAAATGATTTTTGACAAGTGTGCCAAGACTATTCAATGACGAAAGAATAGCCTTCAATAAATGGTGCTGGGAAAACTGGATTTCCACATGCAAAAGAATGAAATCAGATCCTAAATTTACACCATATAAAAACATTTACTCAAAATAAATCGAAGACCTAAACGTAAGAGGTAAAACTATAGAACTCTAAGAAGAAAACAAAGGGGGAAAATCGCATTTGCTTAGGCAATGATTTTTTGGATGTGATATCAAAAGTATAGACAACAAATAATAAATAAATTAGACTACATCAAAATTTTTAAAAATATTTTGCTTCAAATGACACTATCAAGGGAGTGAAAACGCAACCAAGGTGATCAGTGGAAATATTTCCAAAACATATATCTGAAGGGGAGTTAATATCCAGAATATATAACAAAACCCTACAACTCAATAATATAAAAACAACAACCAACAATCTAATTAAAAGTGCATAAAATATTTCAATAGACTTTTTTTTCTAATGAAGATATACAAATGGCCAATAAACACATAAAAAGATGCTCAGTATCACTAATTATTAAGGATCTGAATAGTAAAAGTACAGTGAGATATCACTTCCCACCCATTAGGATAGCATTTATCAAAATAACAGAAAATAACAATGTTGTTATGTGAAAAAAAATTAACACTTGTGCATTGCTGGTAAGCATATGAAACTGTGCAGCCACTGTGGAAAGTATTATGGCAGTTCTTCAAAAAGTTAAACAGAGTTACCATATGATTCAACAAGTTTACTCCTAAATATACACTCCCCAGAAGATTAAAAGCATAAACTCAAATAAATACATTTACATCAATGTTCAAAGAAGCATCATTCACAGTAGCTAATAATTGAAAATAATTTGTGTCCATGCACAGATTAATGGATAAATTAAAAAATATTACACACACACATGCCACAATGGGATATTATATAGGCATAAAAACTAATAAAATTTTAATATGTGCTACAATAAACTACAACATGAATGAACTTAGAAAGATTATGCTAAGAGAAATAAGCCAGACCAAAAAAAAAGGACAAATTTCATATGATTTGATTTATATGAAATATCTAAAATAGGTTATTCATAGAGACATTAGATTAGAGTTTACCAAAGGCTATGGTGAGGTGGGAATGGGCAGTTATTTCTTAATGGATATAAAGTTCCTATTTGGGATGAAAAAACATTTTTGGAAATAGTGTTAATAGTTGCCCAACACTGCAAATGTTTGTGTCTATGAGTTTGTTTTTTGCTTAATCCCTTCACCTTTTCCACAGAGCCCCACAACTCTCTGAGAGCTGTCAGTTTGTTTTCTGTATCTATGAATCAGTTTCTATTTTGTGTGTTAATTTATTTTGTTCATTAGATTCCACATATAAGTGAAATCATATGGTATTTGTCTTTCCCTGACTGCCTTATTTCACTTAACATAATGGTCTCTAGGTCCACTGATGCTGCTGCAAAACATAAGAATTCTTTCTTTTTTATAGCCAAACAGTGTTCCATCTTGTAAATGTCCCACTGCTTTTTCATCCACTCATCTACTGAGAGGCACCTGTGCTGTTTCCAAATCTTGGCTATTGTGAATAATGCTACAATGAACATAGGGGTGCATATATTCTTTCGAATTAGTGTTTTGGGTTTCTTTGGATGTATTCCGAGAAGTGGAATCACTGGGTCATAAGGCAGTACCATTTTTAATTTTTTGAGGAAACTCCATAGTGTTTTTCATTATGCCCGCACCAATCTACATTTTCACCAACAGGGCACAAAGTTCTCTTTCCTCCAAATCCTCGTTAACATTTGTTGTTTGCTGATTTATTGATGCTAGCCATTCTAACAGGTGTGAGGTGATATTTCATTGTGGTTTCAATTTGCATTTCTCCAATAATTAGTGAGATTGAGCATCTTCTTTTATGTCCATTGGCCATCTGTATGTGCTCTTTGGAGCAGTGTTTATTCTGGTTCTTTGACCATTTTAAAATGATTGTTTTTTTGATGTTGAGTAGTATAAGTTCTTTATAAATTTTGTATATTAACCCCTTATCAGTTGTATTATTGAAAAATATGCTCTTCCATTCGGTGGGTTGAATTTTCATTTTGTTGATGTTTTCCTTTGCTGTTGCAAAACATTTTAGTTTGATGAAGTCCCACTTGTTCTTTCTCTTTTGTTTCCCTTGCCCAAGGAAATACATCAGAAAAAAATATTGCTATGAGAATTGTTTGAGATTGTACTGTCTATGTTTTCTTCTAGGATTTTTATGGCTTTGAGTCTTACATTTATACCTTTAATCCATTTTGACTTTAGTCTTGTGTATGGTGTAAGAATGTGGTCTAGTTTCATTTTTTTTGCATGTATCTGTCCAATTTTTCCAACACCATTTATTGAATAAACTGTCTTTATACCATTGTATGTTCTATCTTCTTTTGTTCAATATTAATTGGTCATTAAGGTGTGGGTTTATTTCTGGGTTCTCTATTCTGTTCCATTGATCTATATGTCTGTTTTGTTTTGTTTTGTTTTGTTTGTTTGTTTTTGGGAGAACTGTGCTGTTTTGATTACTATGCCTTGTAGTATAGTTTGATATCAGGTAGCATGGTTCATTCAACTTTGTTCTTTCTCTAAAGATTGCTGTGGCTATTGAGAGTCTTTTTTGATTCCATATAAATTTTTGGAATATTTGTTCTAATTCTGTGAAATATGCCATTGGAATCTTGATAAGAATTGTGTTAAATCTGTAGATTGCTTTGGGTAGTATAGACATTTTAATGATGTTAATTCATCTTATCCATGAGCGTGGTATGTGCTTCCACTTATTTGTATTTTCTTCAATTTTTTTCTTCAGTATCTTTTAATTTTTTGACTACAGGTTTTTACATCTTTGGTTAAATTTCATGCTAGGTTTTTATTTTTATTTTTTTGAATAATTTGTAAATGGAATTGATTTTGTAGTTTCCCTTTCTGATAGTTTATTGTTGGTGTAAAAAAAAAGCCTATGATTTCTGGGTATCTATTATGTATCCTGCTACTTTACTGTATTCTTTTATCAGTTCTAAGGGTTCTCTTAAAACAGCAATTTTCATATTATTTAAATTTAATATTAATTTTTAAAATTATCTTAAAACATGATGCCTTTGTTTCATCACTAGATTAATATTTTATTACTTTTATTTTTTTTGCTTTGCTTCTTGCCTATTATTGGTATTCAGTATTAAGTAGTAGTATGGAAATATCTCTCCAAACAATTATTATTAGAAATCAATTAATACTATAAA
Organism: Miniopterus schreibersii; assembly: GCF_964146895.1. Lineage (NCBI taxonomy): Eukaryota > Metazoa > Chordata > Mammalia > Chiroptera > Miniopteridae > Miniopterus > Miniopterus schreibersii. The sequence continues at coordinate 39,698,576 of NC_138104.1, read as the reverse complement.
AAAAACAGAGGGATATAAAAAAATAATTATAGCTAAGAACGAATTAGAAAATATCAAGCATCTCCAGTATATAAATTCTGTAATGTGGAAACAAATAATTCATTACTAATTATTAAATAAATATCAAAAAGGAAAGTGATAAAGCATTGGAAAGGATGTTAGAAATAAGGCACTAAGAACTTTTACCCCAAGTACGTATGAACCCATTTTAAAAATATGTCATACACAAAAATAGATACTGAGGTAAATACTATGAGGGGAAATTGTTTGGAAATATCCTACTTATAAAATGGGCTTTTTATACTATTAATTTCCAAAAGATGAAGTATTGTTTATCATCTTCTTTAAAATTAATCTTTAAAAAGTTATTTCTGGCCCGGCTGGGCGTGGCTCAGTGGTTGAGCATCGACCTAGGATCCAGGCGATCGGGGTTTGATTCCCTGTCAGGGCACATGCCCGGGCTGCGGGCTCCATCCCCAGTCGGGGGTGTGCAGGAGGCAGCCGATCAATGACTCTCTCATCATTGATGTTTCTATCTCTCTCTCTCCCTCTCCTTTCCTCTCTCTGAAATCAATAAAGATATATATTTAAAAAAAAAAAAGTTATTTCTGAACTTCATTTAAACTCAAACATTTTGGGGAGGATAAGAGGGAAAGGAGAAGGAATATCACTATAAAATTTTAAATATACACTATAAATCACCTTTATCCATCTTACATAGTTATCTAATTATTTCAAAATAATATTTATGGAGCAATAACCTCCCCAGTGAGCTATACTTCAAAAAGAGGTTTTTTAAAATCTGTACCTGAGAATATGTGTTTTTTTAAAACTGATTTGAGAGATAGAGAAACAGAGAGGGAGAGAGAGAGAATCCATCGGCTGCCTTCTGCATGCACCCCCACCGTGGACTGAACCCACAACCTGGGTATGTGCCCTGAACGGGAATCTAATTTCTGTGTACAGACCAATGCTCTAACCAACTGAGTCACACCATCAAGAGCCAGTGAGAGATTTATTGTATAGTATACTATAGCCTTTACAATACATTTCAAAGACATAAGTTAAATTTATCTATTTAGAAAAGTTTTATATCATAATTGGAATAATACCTTCTAGTATCAATTGTTTTAAATAGATGGATTTCACTCAATATCTTCTTTTTCTTGCAATCCTCAGGTTTGCTTCTTCTTGGTTTTCTTCTGATTTTCATTGAAAGTTGGCAGTGTGTTTGTGTTTTATCTATATGCAAATATTTACAAGATTTTTTAAATGCAAGACTCAGTTCAGTAAATGCATGACAGGTGTGTTTTAAATTATATGATAGCTTGGATCGTGTGGCTCAGCAGTTGATCATTGACCTATGATCCAGGAGATCAAGGTTCGGTTCCCCGTCAGGGCATATGCCCAAGTTTCCACTTGATTCCCAGTGCAGGGCATGCAGGAGACAGCCAATCAATGACTCTTTCATCATTGATGTTTCTCTCTCTCTCTTTCTCTCTCTGAAATCAATAAAGATATAAAAAATTATATGATAAATAGTGGAAGTAAACTACATATTGTGAGTTAGTAAAGATATAATATTAAAATATAATTTAATTTGCTTTTTATTTTACTTCCCCATTTTTGTAAAAATAAATGATGTTTTGTGAAAAGACGGTTCTGCTGAGTGATTTCAGTTGTGGGAAAAGAAGAATATACCACATTTCACTTCTTCCATTTCAAAAATTTTTCTTCTCTTTGGTATTAACCTCTTCATTAGAATTACACTGCATGAGCCTGGCTGGCATGGCTCAGTGATTGAGCATGGACCTATGATCCAGGAGATCACATTTGGGTTCCCAGTCAGGGCACATGCCCAGGTTTCGGGCTCAATCCCCAGTGGGGGGCTTGCAAGAAGCAGCCGATCAATGACTCTCTCATCATTGATGTTTTTATCTTTCTCTCTCCCTCTCCCTTCTTCTTTCTGAAATCAATAAAGATATATATTAAAAAAAATTTTTTTTAAAGAATTACATTGCACGATATGCAGCACAATGGAACTGAATTTCTATTTAAAGGTAACCTGTTAAAACTTATCTACATTTTTCACTTATTTGTTTATTTATGCCTTATGCATGCTTCTAGTTGTTTTGAAATTAATTTATCACATTTAAAAATATATGAAATTAAATAAACAACTATAAGTAATAAATGATAGATAATAAGTTCAAAAAAGTCGAGGGTAAGGATGAAAAATGGACCCAGGAATCACAATTTGACATATTTTATTATTGATGTCCTTGAACTCAGAAATGAACCTCATATTTAATTATAAAGTTTCTCACAGAAAATATAAAATTTAAAAAAGCCATTAGCTAGGTTATGCACAGACAGCATTCATTAGATAGAAAATAAGCAATTGCTTAAAACCCTGGTTTGTATGAATAATTGAATTTACTGAGCATCTTAATAAAGAAGACAATTTAATGAAACAATCCCAAAATTCTTAGAGAAGATATAATAATAGCAATACCATTACTGGGAAACCCAGGTGGGGTTCGGGCTGCCTATCACTGTATGCAATTCAATGGAGGCAGGGTTGAATCACATAAGGCATTTATTGAGAAGGCCGGCCAACAGAGAAGACAGGGAGCATATGAGCATCCAAAACCTGTCTTAAGGAGTGGCCTGAGGGATAGGGTTATATAGGGAAATGGGATAAACTGAGGCTGGAAATGGAATGCAGCTATTGTGCAGCCCTGGAGGTCCTCAGGCATTAGCTATTTTTCTTGGTCATCTGGCGATGTCTTGGTAAGATGATATCTTGACTCCTGGTTGGGCCATGTCTGTTCAAGGATACATTGTCCACAGCTCCATCACCTCCTTAACTGCTTTGTCCGGAGTCAAGGGGAGTATACGGGGATAAAGCCCTAGGAAAAAGAAACTTAAGAAAAAAGAAACTTAAATCCCTGCTCACATAAGTATATGTGTTCTAGAATTTTATAAGTAATATAATTATATTTCAGATTAATTCAGGTGCTCAATCCTTGGACATTACAAGTGCCCCTATCAATACTATTATTACTAGTTATATAAGACAGACTAAACATGTCACTTTTCTAACTACTTTACATGTATTTAATTTAATCCTCACAAAAATCTCTGAGATAGCTACTATTGTTTTTCATGTTTACAGATGAGGAGACTGAAGCACAAAAAGGTTAAGAACAGATAATATCGTGATGAAGGCCTGGGGAGGGGACAGGAGTGGGGTGGAGGAGGTCAATGGTGGAAAAAGGGGACATCTATAATACTTGCAACAATAAAGATAAATTTAAAAAAATAAAGAAAGAACTTGTCACAGGTCATACATAGAATAAAAAGAAAGACCAGTATTTTAACCCAAGCAGTCTTAGAGTTCATGAATATCACAGGCTATCTTTTTATTCTATTAATATTGAAAATAATAATAACAGCTACTAGTTACTTAGTTCTTACTAAGTGCTAGTTACCCCTTCACTTTATGAGGTCAAAATCATTTCCTTTTCTTACAGATGAGGAACCTGAGCATGAGACTCAAAGAGGTGAAATAACTTGCCAAGATCATAAAGCTAATAATTGGCTGAGCCAAGATATAAAGGAGCCCATACAGTTACTACACTTTATTATTTTCTATGTATAACATACTAATATGATAGAATACAACTGTGTATATGTATAATAGTAAAGTGACATAATAATTAAAACCATAAGTGGTATAGCTGCATTCTAAGAAAAGTGCCTTATTTCACATCAAAAAGAATGTATATTAACATAATTATTCTTTCTCCTGGTCAGGGAGGGAAAAAGGATTTCATAAATTTCTAAGACTATTCAGTTGAATGCATTAATGACTACTTGCATATGCAAAATAATCCTAGAGTTAAATAAAGGTAGAGAGGTAAATAGTTCTACAAAATTAAAATGAGAATAGAGCTTCTCAAGGACAGAAAGTACAGGAAAGACTTGTAAGGGGAAATATTACTGAAAGACATCACTGATAAACCCCTCAGATAATTCAAATCTTCTGTCAGGCTTGAACCTGTTGAGTTCTTATAAGAGTGGCACATTCAAAGAATAGGGGGCTATGTTTCATGGCTAGTCTGTTTCTAAGCAAAATCAAGTCAGCACAGGTAGGCTGGTGAACTGAGTAATTTTTGGAAATCTCTAGATAGATAAATGGTTCCTGGTTCACCTGGGACAGAGTTTTGGCCAGTTGTGTGTTTACTTATATTTGTATTCGTAAAATGTATTTGTAAGTAGACCTCTTACATAACCATAAATACACACACACACACACACACACACACTCACACACAGAAATTGGCAGAAAAAACAATTGCATATATTATGGTTTGCCAGCATTAAGAGGCAAGAGATAAGGGAAGAGGCTCAGAGTATAATTTTTGTGCCTTAGCAAGAATAAATTTTAAAAAATTTGTTTAATCTTTTTCATAGCTAACCTATTTTTGCAAGAACTGTATGCTATTTTGATCATCTTGAATGTCCTTTCTAATTATATTTAATCCAGACATAATTTCGTACCTCCTGTTACAGAATCAGTGCATGACAATTAATAGTTTTAGCAAATTTCTTTTCTATGGTACTTAGTTTGCTATGAGTTGGTAAAGACAGGATTAGATCTCCTCCTTTAGGCTGATTGGAATTTTCATTCTGGGTCAGAATGTGGGAATGAAAATGGCTTAAGCCATTCCACCCCTGGAAATATCCCCAAGGTTTTTTGTTTGTTTGTATACATGTTTGGAATAATGTTTTACCATCATTTATCTTTTCTCCCTTTTTACAATCACGGTCCACATTTGGCCTGTTAATTACACCTAAAAACAAAATTGCTATAATCAACTTCCATCTGTTATTGGCAAATGATTCTAACTTAAACATAAAGATAATAGAGGTTATGGAGGGTTAATTATCAGCTCTCACCCAAGTGCTGCCCCTTTGACTTTTCCATTGGCTTCAGTTAACAAGCTGCCTGCAACTACACTCCCAGTAGCAGCACTGACTGGTTCTCTCTGGGTCAGGCTCCTCTGATCTTTGCACGCTAGATTTGCCATCAGTTCATTCTCTTCATCCAACCTTATCTGCAACCAAGCTTCTGTTAACATAAAAAATATTCAAACCTGTGAAGAATTTTTGTGAGTTTATTTGAATCAGACTGTCAACACATGCCGGGAAACAGAATCTCAATGGACTGAGGTAATGCTCAGAAAAATGGCAGCTTTGCGCTTTGGTTTACACCTTACAATCAAAAGAGGAGATGTAAGTGGGTTACATGAAATCCACTGGTGATAGATTAGGGAGGTGAAATGAAGTAAAGTGGGAGAAATCTCTGGGATTGGATAAAAAGTAAAATGATAGACTCACACTTCTTTTACTTAGGAGGGTGAAGGATAGTCAATAGTCAACAATTAACATGATAATGATGATAATGAGGAGATTTATGGTCTCTGCAGAGCGGTGCCTGTGCTTTGATGGGTCTGGAAAAAGGAACATTACTTGTTTTTGCAAAGGCATGTTAATTAGGTATGTTATGGCAGATGCAAAAAGACAAAGGGACAGAACAGTCATAGTTAAGGTAAGGGTTAACCTTTGTTAGGGAAAAATACTGCCTTAAGACATACTTTGTTAGGGAAAAATACTACCCACCATAAACTGATTTTAATTCAAAAAGTTTTAATTTCAGATCATCCTTTGTGGTTACTTTAGGTCTCTGAGTTTGCAAGGCCTGCCCTGAGCTTGTCAGGTTTAGCATGTGGTCCCTTTTCATCCACACTTCTCAAACTGATTTTTTAAAGGCATAAATAAGAAAAGCACAACTAAAAATTTTGGGGAAGTGACTACCTCTTAACTTTCTCTTTTTATTATTATGTTTACTTCTCTCTCCCCCTTTACACTAAATTCTTAATGAAGATATTTATTGTGCATTCCCAACGAAGGTGGGCTTTTTATGGAATAAATCTTCTGCTCTCAACTGTGCCTCAGAGGGCTCCCTTTAGATATGCAAAACAATTAACCTTTAACTGAGATGGGTACATCCTATCTAGGCAAAGCTCTCAGACTGAGCTCTTATTTACAAATGCCAGGGAAACATAATGGGGAATTTTCCTTTTACACTTAGATCAGTCTTGCTTGCAAATAAGCACACACCCCATGTGAATATTAATCCATCCTGATCATTTTGTAAATATTATCACTTTAATTGAAAGCTAATTTATATTAATACATTATACTTTATGGTTTAATCTGTGACTGGACTTGATAATTGAGTAAGGTAGAAGGTTTGGCCAATTTTTTTTCAGTTTTGCCTTGTGATAGCTGCTTTCTTTAGTAGAAATATAATAGACATAACTGAAATAAACAAATACATGCAACAATAAATTTTCCCATGCTATAAACTGAATGTTTGTGTTCCTCCAATATTTACTAGATGGATGATATTTGTATGTGGGGCTTTGCAAAATAATTAGGTCATGAAGGGTGGAGTCTGTGTAAATGAAATTAGAATTTTTGTCAGAAACTACAGAAGTTAGAAGACGATAGAAAGGCATCTTTATAGAACTAAAAAAAAAGAAAAAAGCTTAACAAAATTCTGTACAATAAAAATGTCTTTCAAGTATGAAAGCAGAATTAATACTTTTTCAAACAATAAAAGTTGAGATAATTTATTGTCAGGAGATCTGCAAAACCTGAAATGTTAAAAAACATTTTTCAGGAAAAAGCAAAATATTGCTCCAGGACTATAAAAATCAATTAGAAAAACATAAAATGGGCCCGGCGGGGCGTGGCTCAGCAGTTGAGCATTGACCTAGGATCCAGGCGATCAGGGTTCGATTCCCAGTCAGGGCACATGCCCAGGTTGTGGGCTTGATCAATGACTCTCTCATCATTGATGTTTCTATTTCTCTCTCTCCCTCTCCTTCCTCTCTCTGAAATCAATAAAAGATATATTTAAAAAAAAAAAGAAACATAAAATGGTAAATATATACAAAACATAAGAAATACAATTTTTCTAACTTTTCATTTTTAAGAGATTTATTTACACATAATTCACATACAATTCACCCATCTAAAGTGCACAGTTGAGTGGTTTTTGTTAGATGGGCCAGGTACAGAAACTAGGGTACAGAAACTCACCAGGGCAGGAAGCCCTAGATGCCTAGCAAGGAAAAAAACTGGGAAAACAAGAACCTTATCCCTAGGGAAACCCATACCCCCCTCAGGGGACCACTCCATTGCCATTTCCTTCCCCCTTTTTCCATCTGAGGGGACCCCATAAGACTTGCAACCAGGGAAGCAATGGGCAACAGCAGCTTGCCCCGGACTTATCCCCTGAACTTGTCTCCAAGGCCCCCTTCTCTCTCTCTGACTCCTCAGCGAGCCAAAGCAGCCCAGCCTAGGTTCTCCTGTTGCTTCTTCTATGCTCTTCCTTGTTTCACTGTCCCAAGTACATTTTTGCTGCCATCATGGACCCAATACCCTTTGACTCAGTACCATGCAAACTTTCCCTTTGGATATCCCCATACTCTTTTAATAAATTTAATTTTTCTTTATTCACCTGAGATGGCTATTTAACCTGTCCTAGCACCACCAACCTTAATCTTTCAGTTTTTTTGTCTGTTTGTTTTAAATATATCTTTATTGATTTCAGAGAGAGGAAGGGAGAGGAAGAGAGAGTCATTGATCAGCTGCCTCCTGTACACTGCCTACTGGGAATCAAACCTTCAACCCAGACGTGTGCCCTGACTAGGAATCAAACCACAATATTTTGGATCATAGGTTGATGCTCCACCACTGAACCATGCTGGCCGGGCAACCTTTCAGTTATTATGGTAGTCACAGAGTTGCACAACAATCATCACAGTCTATTTTAGAACATTTTAATTACCCCAAAAAGAAATCCTGTATGACTTAGATCTATCTCTGCAGTGAATTAAATAATGTTGCCACCAAATTCGTATCCATCCAAAACCTCAGAATGTGGTCTTATTTGTTTTTGTAGATGTAATTAAAGATCTCCATATGATATTATACTAGAGTTAGGGTAGACCAAATCCAATGACTGGTGTTCTTATCAGAAGAAAGCAGGACACCAAGATACATAGAGAAAATGGCAATATGAAGGTGGAGGCAAAGATTGGAATGATGGGTATATAAAGTAAGAAAATGCCAATGATTAATGGCAACCACCAGAAGCCAGGAGAGAAGAGTAGGACAGGTTTTTCCTCAGAGTCTACAGAAGGAAACATTACTGCTGAAACCTTGATTTCAAATTTCTGCCATTCTCCAATTTCTCCATTTCATCTAACTTATCGAATTTGTTTGCATGCATTGCTGTTCATAGTATTCAGTTATAATTAGTTTTATTCTTTAAGGTTGGTAGTAATCTCCCCTTTGGAATTCTTGTTTACAATAATTTGAGTCTTTTTTTTTCCTCTTTGTTAACTTAAGAAAAATTATTTCTATTTTATTAATATTTTCCAAGAACCAATTTTGGTTGCACTCATTTCTCTATTGTTTTCCAATTTTCAACTCCATTATTTTCTTCCTTCTGCTTTTTTAAGGATCATTTTGCTTTTCTTTTTCTTGTGCCTTAATGTGAAAAATTAAGTTGTTGATTTGAGATCTTCCTTCCTTTTTAACAGTTATTTACGGTTATAAACTTGTCTCAAAGAATTGCTTTTTTTGCATTCCATAAGTTTTAGTATATTGTGTCATTTTTATTCATCTCAAAGTACTTTCTAATTTTCCTTTTTAAAAATCTTGTTTATAGTGTGTTGTTTAATTTCCAAAAAACTTTGTGAATTTCCCAAATTTATTCCTTTATTAATTACTAATTCCATGCCACTGTGACTGGAGAACAGACTTCATATTTTAATCTTTTAACCTTTATTAAGGCTTACTTTATGACGTAACATATGGTCTATTCTAGAGAATATTCCATGTCCATTTGAGAAGGAAGTGTATTCTGCTGTTGTTTCTGGCATATTCTGTCAATATCCCTTAGGTATAGTTGGTTTATAATTTTGTTCAAATGTTTCTATTATCTTATTAATTCTTTGATACCAGGACATAGACTAGTAGGAAACACTTCTTAAGTCATTATATGAGTCCAACATTACCTTGATACCAAAACCAGACAAACATATTACAAGGAAACATATTTATAGTCTAATACACCTCATAAATGGAGAACTGAAAATCCTTAAATGTATAGGAAACTGAACTCAGCAATACATGAAAATGATAAACATAATAGCCAACTAGAAATTTTCCCAGGAATGGAAGATAGGTTAAATATTTGAATATCAATTTAATTCACTGCATGAACTAACTTTAAAAATTGTGTTAATTTCAATAAATAAAGAAAAAGTACTTTCCAAAACTGAACACATATTCATGATAAAAAATACATAATCTTATAAGAAATTTTCTAAACTTGATAATAAGTTTCTACAAAAACAATGACATCATACTTAATGATAAAATACTAAATGTTTTGATGCTCAGAATAGCAAGATTGTTTACTTGCACAATTATCTTCAACATTGTACTAGAGTTCTTGGCCTACACAATGAAAAATGAAAAAAATAGTAAAAGAAGAAATAAAGCTGTTATTATTCTTAGATTATGTAATCAATTATATAACAAATCAAATAAATCTTCAGTTATTCAGCCTACTATGTGGCTTTAACAAGTTTACAGAAAACAATGTAAGTATACATAATTCAATAATATTTTACATCTTATAAAGAATAATTAAAAATTTGAATAAAAATACCACATAAATTACATTTAAGAACATGAGATACCTGAGAGTAAAAATACAAAATTAATGCAATATTTATATGTTGAAACCTTAAAAATAAGCATATTAAAGATGTTCCACATCATATATCATGAGGGAAATAAATATTGAAACAACACTGAGATACCACTACACACATACTAGAATAGATGTGGAGCAACAGAAATTTTTATTCATTGCAAAATGGCACACCCATGTTGGAAGATAGTTTGGCAGTTTCTTACAAAGTTAAATATATCTCAATGTATGATTCCGTTTTTGTGCTCCTTAGTATTTACCCAAGTTGAAAATTTATGTCCATGTAATAAACATCACACAAATTATCAAAACTTGGAAGCAACCATGATATTTTGCAGTAGGTAAATGCATAAACTCTGGTTCATCCAGACAATGGAATATAATTAAAAGCTAAAAAGAATATGACCTATGGACACAGGCAATAGTGTGAAGATCTGGGAAGGGTGGGGGTGGATGCCTGGTGGAGGGGTTCAATGGGGGGGGAAAGGTGACATCTGTAATACTTTCAACATTAGAAAAATAAAAATAGCCCGGCCGGGCATGGCTCAGAGGTTGAGCGTCAACCTAGGATCCAGGTGATTGGGGTTCAATTCCTGGTCAGGGCACATGCCTGGGTTGCGGGCTAGGCAGCTGATCAATGACTCTCTCATCATTGATGTTTCTCTCTCTCTCCCTCTCTTTTCTCTCTCTGAAATCAATAAAGATATATTAAAATAAATAAATAAATAAATAAATAAATAAATAAATAAATAAATAAATAAAAAGAAATGAGGTGTGAAGCCATGAAAAAACATAGAGTAATCTTAAATGCATATTTAAGTAATCTTAAATGCATAAGTGAAAGATGATAATCAGAAGGCTGGGTAGCTCTGTTGGTTAGAGCATTGCCCAGACACACCAAGGTTGTGGGTTCAGTCCCCCGTCAAGGAACATACAAGAATCAACCAATAAATGCATAAATAACAAATTGACCTATCTATCATCTATCTATCTATCTATCATCTATCTATCTATCTATCTATCTATCTATCTATCTATCTATCTATCTATCTATCATCTATCTATCTATCTATCTATCTATCTATCATCTATCTATCATCTATCTATCATCTATCTATCTATCATCTATCTATCTATCTATCTATCATCTATCTATCTATCATCTATCTATATCTATCATCTATCTATCTATCATCTATTTATCATCTATCTATTATCTATCTATCATCTATCTATCTATCTATCATCTATATCTATCTATCTATCTATATCTATCTATCTATCTATCTATCTATCTATCATCTATCTATCTCTATCTATCTATCTATATCTATCTATCTATCATCATCTATCTATCTCTATCTATCATCTATCTATCTATCTATCTATCATCTATCTATCTATATCTATCTATCATCTATCTATCATCTATCTATCTATCTATCTATCATCTATCTATCTATCTATCATCTATCTATCTATCTATCTATCTATCTATCATCATCTATCTATCTATCTATCTATATCTATCTATCTATCTATCTATCTATCTATCTATCTATCTATCTATCTATCTATCATCTATCTTTCTATCATCTATCATCTATCAATCATCATCTATCATCTATCATCCCTCATATCAATAAATATGAGAGTGGCTCAGTGGTTGAGCATCAACCTAAGATCCAGGAAACCCCAGTTTGATTCCGGGTCAGGACACATGCCCAGGTTGTGGGCTCGATCCCCTGTGGGGGCCATGCAGGAGGCAGCCAATCAATGATGACTCTCTCATCATTGAGCTTTCCATCTCTTTCTCTCTCCCTCTCCCTTCCTCTCTCTGAAATCAATAAAGACATGTTTAAAAAATAAATAAATAAATAAATAAATAAATAAATAAATAAGTAAGTAAGTAAGTAAATAAAAGATATCTTAAAAAAAGAAGGCTAAATATTGTATGATTCCAACTATATGGCATTCTGGAGAGAAGAAACACTATGAAAACAGTTAAAAGATCTGTGGCTGCTTGGTGTTATCAGGAAAAAAAATCAATAGACAGACCATAGAGGATTTTTAGAGAAGTGAAAATACATGATATTATAATGATAGGTGTATGTTACCATACATTTGTCCAATAAATAGAATGTACAACATCAGTAGTGAACCCTAAATTAAACTATGGATTTTGTGAGATTATGATGATTCAGTGTTGGTTTATTCTTGATAAAAAAAATATATCATATTGTTGAGTGATTTTTTTTCTACTTTACTGACATATAAATAACATATAACACTATGTAAGTTTAAGACATAAAATGTGTTGATTTGATACACAGATATTGCAAAATGATTATCAACATAGTGCTAACAAGATACAAGTATATACTATAGCACTGTTAACTCTAATCACCATGCTGTGCATTAGATCCCCAGAAATTATTTATGCTATAACTGCAAATTTGTACCCTTTAACCAACATCTCCCCACCGCTCAGCCCCTGGTTACCATCCATGGTGTACAAATATCAGGATTTTATTCTGTCTCAAGGTTGGATAATATTCCATTGTATGTACTCACCATATCTTGTTTATCTATTCAACTGTAGATGTACACTTAGGTTGTTTCCATATCTTGGATATTGTGAATAATGCTGAAATGAACATGGGAGTGCATATGCTTCTTCAAGATCCTGTTTACATTTATTTAGATATATACCCAGAAATGGGATTGCTGGATCACATGGTAGTTTTTTTTTAAGCTTGACTGTGTTTAAATAGTGGCTGAACCAATTTACATTCCCACCAACAGTGCACAATGATTCCCTTTTCTCCAAAGCCTTGCAAACATTTGTAATTTCTTGTAATTTTGATGATAGCCATTCTAACAGGTGTGTGGTGATATGCCATTGTGGTTTTGATTTGCACTGTCCTGATGAGTGATGTGGAGCATCTTTCATGTACCTGTTGTCATTTGGAAGTCTTATTTGGAAAATGTTTAGTTCCACTACACATTTTTTAATCAGTTTGTTTGTGTGTGTTCTGTTGTTGTTATTGTTTTTGTTTTGCTATTGAATTGTATGAGTTCTTTATATATTTTGGATATTAACCTCTTATCATATATATGATTTCAAATATTTTCTCCCATTGTATAGGTTTTTTTCATTTTGTTGATTTTTTATTTTGCTGTGCAGAAACTTTTTATTTCATGTAGTCACATTTATTTATTTTTGCCTTTGTTGCTTGTATTTTGATTTCATTTATAAAAACAATTGAAAACCAGATGGATTTCAAGGAAACTTTTTTCCTGTGTTTTTTTTAGGATTTTTATTGTTTCCATTCTTATGTGTAAATTTTTAGTTCATTTGAAGATAATTTTGTGATTGAGGTAAGATAAGGATTCAATTTTATTCTTCTGCATATGGTTACCCAGTTTTCCAAATACGATTTATTAAGGAGACTATCCTTTCCTCATTGATCAATCTTGGACCCCTTGTCAAATATTAGCTGACTCTGTATGCATGAGTGTATTTCTGAGCTCTCAATTCTGTTCAATTGGTCTATATGTCCATATTTACTCTAGTACCATGCTGTTTTGATTACTATAGTTTTATAATATAGATTGAAATCAGAAAGAAACAGACTTTGTTTGTTAAGGAAAGTCTTATCTCACCTTCATTTTTGGACAAATATATAGGCTAGTAAATTCTTGGTTGGAAGTTGCTTTCTTTCAGCACTTAGAGTTATATTATCTTATTCTCCTTTTGCCTGAAAGGTATCTGCTGGGTAATTCACTCATAGACTTATGGAGGTTCCCTTGTATGAGAAAAAAATTTTCCTACTGGCTTTGAAATGATCTTTGTTTTTAATTGTTGACAATTATATTGTAATGTGTCTTGGAGGGAAACATTTTGATGAGTTTTTTGATGACTTATTAGTGTCATGAATTTAGATGTCCAAATCTCTCTTCAGGTTTGGGACGTTTTCAGCCATTATTTCTTTAAACAGATTTTCTACCTTTTTCTCTTTTTCTTTTTGAGAATTCAATGTTTTACACATCCTTTCTTATAATGGTATTCTATAAGTTCTGTAGGCTTTCATTATTCCTTTTGATTCCTTTTTTTCTCCACTGATTGCATAATTTCAATCGATCTTTCTTCTAGCTCACTGACTTGTTCTGCTTGATAGTGTGCTGTTAAAGCCTCTAATAAATTCTTCAGTTCAATTATTAAAACCTTTAACTTCAAATTTTCTGTTTGATTCTGTTTTCTCTCTCTTTGTTAAATTTTTCATTGTGTTCTTCATTGCTTTTATGATATTGTTAATGTGTTTTTGTGTATTCTCTGAGAATTCTTTGTCAAGCAATTCCTGGATCTTCATTTCTTTTGGGCCAGTTACTGAATAGTTACTGTATCCCATTGTATAGTCATGTTTTTCTGTTCTCCATGACCCTATAGTCCTGTGTATGTATGTGTCTGTACATTTGAAGAAGCAGTGACCTCTTTCAGAATTTAGAGACTGACTTTGGTAAGGGAAGACTTTCACATGTGGGTGAAAGCATGCTAGAGCATGCTGTTATTGTAGGTCTAGTGGTGCAGGGCACCAAGTTGTGGGAAGGTGACTCCAGTACAGTGAGGTGTGTTTGTTCTTTAGCTCAGGTCACTGACATCCACAGCATCAACAACCATGTGGTCCTTTGCAAACACTGCTGAGGCTCTGTAGTGACTGCAAGGATTTGAGGGTTCTTAATGGCACCCCCAGGTTTAGCCGCTAGAGTCTAGAACTAGCAGTGATGGATGGTGGCTTTAGCCAGAAGTGTGCAAACACTCAGCTGTGGGGACCATTTGCTAGTGTCTGTGTACTGGCAGGTGTCAAATGCAGATCACATATAGTGGTGGAGACCAGGGAGAACAGCAAGAATTCAGGCCAATGATGGGCTTACTGGTAGCTCTGTGGTCCCTGGCTGTTTGTAATCTCTTTCATACCTGTACAGTCTCCTTCCAAGTGTGAAGGCTGCAGTGGAAGCCAATGATGGAGGATGGGCTGGGGTCATACAAGTGCAATGCTGGAAGGGCTAGCTGCCAGTGAGAATGGTGGTACAGACCAGTGGCAAACAACAAGATCTGATCTAGGCCCACAACCAGCTGCAGAGCCTCTGGTTGTCAGTATGCTGTCTCATGGCTACACAGTCTCTCCGAAGGTATGTGCATGCAGTGGAGGTTGGTGACTGGTGTCAAGTTAGTAGCATGCAATCCCACAGCTGGTAGGGGTATCCCCAAGTGTGCACATAGCAGTGGCGGTAAGCTGCAGGAATTTAGGCTGACATCTTATACTCCCACAGTTTCAGTGCTCAGACTGACTGCAATTATGGTACTTATAATTGATTCTTACCACCAGTAGAGGTGGTAGAGAGGGAACAGGGAGAAACTCAGGTGACTGGCATCTGCAAATATAAATACCTGTGGACAAAATATATTGGGATCTGCAGAATGTCCATGGTGGCTGAGCTGGTTCTCAGATTTTTGGTGGTAAAATTTGCTTTGTCTGCAGAGCAAGTCACTGTGAACTATAACTCCCACTACATGGCTATTATTGATAATGTGGGGACTCAGAATGTGTCACCCCAAGATATGTCTCTGTGGTATGCAGATTATTTGAGCTAAAAGCAATTTGGTGGCAGGCTGGAGAGAAACATTTGCCCTTTTCTTAACTACCTAGACTTGAGAAACCTAAATTAGAAGCCTTGCTCATAATAAGAGATTATCAGAGATAACGTCTTTTACCTATTTATAGGGCAGGGAAAATACTAATTACTAAACATGTGCTCTCTCTGCAATGACTTTCAGAAGTGCCAAGGTGCCTTATCTTATCCCTAACTTAGAATGTCATATATACTCATTTTTCGTTTCTGTCTTTGAACCTCTTTTGCATGTGAGGTGTCTGACTTTCTCATGTAGGTGGGGTTTCTACACATATGTATGTAATTAAATCACTAAGTAATCTCATGTCTCTTTGATTATTAGGCTAGCCAAAAGAATCTTGAGGGTGAAGGAAAATTTCTTCCTCCCCTACAGCTGGTGTTATGAGCAGGATAAATTCTCTGGCTGGAGCCCTGTGCTTTCCCATGAGGATGCTGCAGATGAGAAGACCATAAAACATCTTACACAAGCAAGAAGAAGGTAAGGGATTTTACAATGTCAGCACATCCCCAAATCACTGTCTGCAAGATACAATGGAAGAGAAAGTGATGAGAATCTTTTACTCTTCTAAATTTAGATGGTAGGAGAAAATATTTGTGAAACTATTTTCTTGAACTTAGTAACTATTGACAAAAAGGGGTTCTACAGAAAGTAATCTCACAGGGTGATCATATTATAAATTCCTAATGGTCAAGTCATGGTGGGTAGTTGCTTCAGGTTTACAACTTTTTTTTTCTTTTCATTTTTAAAAATTTATTTTTTTGTTAAGAGTATTACAGGTGCCCCTTATTTTCCCTCTTTGCCCCCCTCCACCCACCTCCTACCCCACCCCAGGCCTTCACTTGTCTTTTGTCTGTGTCCATGGGCCATTCATATATGCTTATAAATTCTTTGTTTAATCTCCTCCTGCTCTCCTGTCCTCCTGCCCTCGTGCCCTCCTGTCCTCCTTCCTGCCTTCCCTCTGAGGTCTGTCAGTCTGTTTCATGCTTCCATGGCTGTGGTCCTATCTTGTTCATCAATTTATTTTGTTCTTCACTTGGCAACATGTGTCCATCTCACAATGATTTTAGATGCCTTACTTTCACTCCAGCTTCTTGGGGGGTTGTGTTAAGCTCTTATCATCTGGCCTCATAGCCTAGGGAGTCTTGAGATGAAATCTCTTTTGACTTTTTCTTGTCCTTCTGAAAGACAACATTTCTAGATGTCAGAATTCTGAAATGGTTTTCATTGGGATAAAAATCAAGTGATAGGCAGGACTGCATTCTTTCTGGAGGCTCTAGGCTACGGGTAATTTGATTCCTTACTTTTTCCAGATTCTATAGGTTGTTCGTATTCCTTCACACATGGCTCATCTTCTCCATCTTCAGGGACAGCAAAATTCGGCCAAATTTTCCTCATGCTACATCATTCTGGTTCTCCCTCTTCTGCCTCCCTCCAGGTTTACAACTTTTTTGATAGGAGATTTAGCTTTGATTAAGCAGGCACTGTCTATTGCTCTTGTGCATCAAGATTATCAAACATTTGGGACAGATTAAAGATGGCAGCAGACTGACTGGAAGCTACACTGACACTCTCCCAGGACCTAAATGGAGTTACAACCAAAATATAGAAAAACTATCCTGAATAATTAACCACAACTGAAGACAAGCTGGAGAGCACCCTCATAAACCAAGGAGGAAAAGTGGAGACCACATAGAGGCTGGTAGAAAGCCCAGAAGCATGAGAGGGCTGGCTGAGCTTGCACAGGCAGCAGCTGAAGGTTCAGAGAGAAATTTCATCTGTGGGGGGTTCCCATTGAGGACCCTGGGGCCTCAACTTCAGGCTGGGCTTCCCAGCCAAGAGCACCAAAACTGAGAAAGGTGCCCACATAACATCTGGCTGTGAAAAGCAGCCAGGTTTCTGTCTGCCAGGGAGAGACAGCGGAAAATGCAGGCACCCTCTTAAAGAGCCGAGGCACAAAATTTAGTGTACAGCCACTCACCTTGGGCTCCAGCATAGGGAGGGCAGAGTGGACTGAAGCTGTGTGAGGAGAATTTAGGGTTAGGAGCTCTGGAGATAGAGCTTAGAGGGCACCTGTCTGGATTCCTGTGCTGAGTCATTCTCCCAAACTGCAGAGGCAGACATTTACCTTTCAAGAAGCTTTTGCCAGAGGTGGAAGCAATTGTCCCACCCTGCTGAAAAACCTCTAACCCTACCCAGAGGAGTTTCCACAGCTTGAGACTCATTAAGAGACTGATAACAACCAGCTGCCCCACCCTCTGGAATTTCTACAGTCTAAGGCTCATTAAGAGAATCAAATTAATCAGCATGAAGCCAGAGTTAGACTTCAGAGTGCTTTGAGTCTTTGCCTGACTTGCTTCTGGACCCAGGCCTTAGAAAAGCAGACTGGTGTGCATCTTTGTCCTGTCCAAACACACCCAGCCCCAACAGAGGAAATCTCAAGCCATGAGGTGTCGATAGCTCTAAACAAGGTACTCAAGACTAGTCACAAACAGTCTGGCACTGGCCTGCACCAGAGACCTTCCAAAAAGACTGAGAGTCCTAGCAGGCCTACCTAACACATAGAAATAAATCCAAATAGGCAGCCAAAATGGGGATCTAAAAAAAAGCCCCAAATGAAAGAACAAGAGAAGTCTTCAGAAAAAGAACTAAAAGAAATGGAGATAAGCAATTTATCAGATATAGAGTTCAGAATATTGATTATAAGGATGTTAAAGAGCTTGAAAAAAGATAGAGAAACTATGAAGGGAATTAAGAACGACATAGCAGTAATAAAGAATATGTTGGAAGGAATAAACAGCAGATTAGAGGAAGCTGAAGATGAGATCAGCAAATCAGAAGATAGGACAGAAAAAAATCACACAATCAGAGATCCAAAAAAAACAACAACAATTAAAAAACAGGACAGTCGGAGGTAGCTGTGGGACAACATGAATGTAACAATATTCGCATCATAGGAGTACCAAAGGAGGTCAAAAGTAAGCAAGGGTTAGAGAATCCATTTGAAGAAATAATGACAGAAAATTTTCCTAACCTGGTGAAGGAAAATGTCACACAAGTTCAGGAGCCACAGAGAGTCCCAAGCAAGAAGAACCCAAAGAGGCCCATGCCCAGACACATCATCACTAAAATGCCAAAAATTCAAGACAAGGAGAGAATCTTAAGGGCAGGAAGAGAAAAGCAATCTGTTACCTACAAAGGAGCTCCCATAAGGTTGTCAGCTGACTTCTCATCAGAAACTCTACATGCCAGAAGGGAATGGCATAAAGTATTTAAGGTAATGCAAAACAAGGATCTGAAACCAAGACTACTCTATCGAGCAAAGCTATCATTCAAAATAGATGGTGAAATAAAGAGCTTACCAGACAAAAAAATGCTAAAGGAATTTATTACCACCAAACCAACATTGCAGGAATTGTTAAAGGGACTGCTGTAATTAGAGTAGAAATAGAAGCATTGCACGAAATGTTAACGCGACTGCTGTCATAAGAAAAATATAGAGAGAAACATAGGCATAAAGAATTAAAATGGCAATAAATAAGGACCTTTCAATAATAACCTTAAGGACTTTAAGGGGCAGATCAAGAGCAATACAGTCATAGTCATGGACTTTAACACCCTACTGACTTCACTGGATAGATCTTCCAGACAAAAAGTCAACACAGAAACTGTGACTCTAAATGGCACACTAGATCAGATGGATTTAATTGATATTTACAGAATATTTCACCCCAAAGCTGCAGAATGCTCCTTCCTCTGAAGTGCACATGGGTCATTCTCAAAGATAGACCAAATGTTAGGACACAAAACAAGTCTCTACAAGTTCAAGAAGATTGAAATCATATCAAGCATCTCAGATCATAAGGGCATGAAATTAGAAACCAACTACAGCAAAAACATTCAAAAATATTCAAACACATGGAGGCTGAGTAACATGTTATTAAATAATGAATGGGTTACCAGTAAGATCAAGAAAGAAATCAAAAACTTCCTAGAAAAAAATGAAAATGAACACAAAACCATCCCAAATCTATGGGACACAGCAAAAGCAGTCCTAAGACGGAAGGTCATAACATTATAGGCCTACTTCAAAAAGCAAGAAAAATTTTTAGTAAACTATCTAATCCTACAACTTAAAGAATTAGAAAACTCCCCTGTGAATCTGGACCAGGGCTTTTGTTTGCTGGGAGTTTTTTTTATTGCTGCTTCGATTTCATCAGTTTTTATTATCCTATTCATGTTTTCTGATTCTTCCTGATTCAGTTTTACAAGATCTCACTTATATGTAGAATCTAATAAAGAAAATAGACTGAGGAACAAAATAGATCCAGAGACATAGATGCATGGAATAAACTAATGAATCTCAGTGGGAAGGCAGGGTTTGGGGAGTGGATGGAGAGAGGTTAATCAAAGAACTTATATGCATATATTTGTAATCCATGGACACAGACAATAGTGTGGTGAAAGCGTGAGGGGGGCAGATGGGTGGTGGAGGCGATCAGTGGGTTAAAAGGGGGGATATCTGTAATATTTTCTACAGTAAAGATAATTTTTTTTAAAAAAGGGGCATTCCTGGGGTAGCCCACAAGGATACTCCTTAATATACATAATGAATACATGGGAAAAAAGATTATCAAACATTTGATATAAGCATTACCACTCTCAAGAAAGCAGATCATCTTGTTAGCTATTTTATAATCTAATCCTTGCCTTGCTTTCTCCCACCTTTATGTAATCTTCATTACATTCCTTCCTTAATTTCAAATGCAGAAAAGAAAGTGTAAAACTCTCATTTTCAGAGCATATAAGATCTTGCTTCCTGGGCATTGTCATCAGTTTGGCTCATATAAATTCTTAAATTCTTTATAGGTTTGGACATTTCATACATTGACATATCTCTTGGTTACTTGGCATACGTATTCATGGGTTTTGTTAATTCTGTGTTTCTCTCTTTCTGTCTGGTGTTCTTCCTTTTATCTTCTTATATATCTTGAGAACTTGGCCTTTATGAACAGTGAGAATATTTTCTCTCTGGCCTCTACCTTCTGCAGGGTGCACTTACCAAGGTACACCTTTCTGTCCAACCATGGCAAGCTCCCAAGGGAATTTTCTGTGTTTAATCTTCCCAGAGATGGTAAAAATAGTACCTCTCATTCTTGTTTATTGGCAGTCAGAGGATGCATATGCATCTGGTGGGTAGCTGAGTAAGCTGTAGATCTGAGTTTAGCAAATATAAACACTATTCAAAAGTGGGTTGGGGGCCAGAATGTGTGATGCCTGTATTTTGCAGTGGCTCTTTCTAACTCTGGGAGTAAACTTTCATCTCTTTGCACTCTCCTTCAGGGATGCCTCTTCCATCTATAGCATTGGCTTCAGTCGCTATTAAGATATTGGTTGTTATGGCCCAGCTAGCATGGCTCAGCTGTTGAGCATCGATCGACGTATAATCCAGGAAATCATGGTTCGATTCCGGGTCAGGGCACCCCCGGTTGTAGGCTCGACCCCCATTAGGGGGCATGCAGGAGGCAGCCGATCGATGACTCTCTCTCATTATAGATGTTTCTATCTATCTCTTCCTCTCCCTTCCTCTCTCTGAAATCAATAAAAATATATATACATAAAAAGATATTACTTGTTAAGGCCAGCCGATGGATTCTCTGACTTGGAAAAACTTTCATATTGAAAAGAAAGAAAGAAAAAATTTGCTTAGATAGCTCCATATTGTTATAATGGCTAGTCCTTAAGATTCCTTTAATAACATGGAAGGACAGAAATTGGACTAAAGCTCAAAATTCACTCAGGCCCCTTTTATTTGCTTCAGATATAAAAATTAGTACATTGGAAATTTAATTGTCTTGCCCTTAAGAAGAAAAAGAGAAAAAATGGCAAACTCTTTCTAAAAGAACAACTTAAAAAAATATGCCCTAAGAATTCAGCTCGGTAACTGATGGTTTGGAAGCTCTGAAATATGCCAGTCAGAAACGTGAGCTAAAGTCCATTTATAGCTAGGGTCTTACTAAACTGCTGCCAGCTCTCAGGGAAACTATAACCTAAAACTGCAATGTCTATTATGAGAAATGTTCACATTAGATTAGATCAGCCCTGCTGGGAGTGGCTCAGCGGTTGAGCGTCAACCTGGGATCCAGGCGATCGGGGTTCCATTCCCAGTCAGGGCACATGCCCGGGTTGGGGGCTCGATCAATGACTCTCTCATCATTGATATTTCGATCTCTCTCTCTCCCTCTCCTTTCCTTTCTTTGAAATCAATAAAGATGTATTTTAAAAAGAAAGTAGATTAGATCATTTAAAATTGCACTTTAAAAATTCAAGAGCTACCAAATCAAATAAATATATATATTTTTAAAATCAGGATAAATAAAGCCGACACTGATGGGGTTAAAGCAAAAGTTTTTATACAGCACTACCAGAAACTGAATGGGCAGAATCGACTGTCTCTTGGTTCCCAAACATTAAGGGGCTCCAAACAAGTCTCCAAAAATCTCCAGAAGGTAGTAAACTTCATACACTCTTGGGTCCATAGGATGGCATAATGCCAAGGAGCAAGGCCAGGGAGGTTCACACTAGATCCCGACAGTCCCAAGGAAAACTGTGGGGCCGGAGGAGGAAAGGAGGATGAGACTTGACTTTATTCAGCTGACCACCAGGCTGAACGTACACGGGGTGGTGGGGCAGCGCTGGCAAAAACCGTCCTTTCTCCAGCAGCGGCCAGCTGGGTGAGCACACAGGACAAGCCGCACCCCAGGGGGGACAAAACCGCACCTCTGAAAGTCCCGGGCGAGTCTTACAGGAACCAGAACAATCATGGCTCTCAGCCAAGGATAAGTCAGACATTAGTCAACTAACATGACATCTGTTATGACTGTGCTATATCTTGTTTAAGTAACCGAGGCCTTCGCCAGGAGAAGCTGGAGAGAATGCCTAAGGGTTATCCCTTTCCCCACACTCCACTCCTTTAGGGTTTCTGCCTCACAATTAAGGCAAGTGCCATCTTCTGCCAGGATCCCTGCACGAGGAGCAAGGAATATTGCTTCCATATGCCACAACAGAAATAGAGACAACAGTAGACTACAAGGGTACAGGCAATAGTAAAACATTACTAAAGCGGTGCACCAACCAGAAGCCAAGGAGGCCCACCATTCATATGTTCAAACTCTTTTTTCAAGTTGGGGCCCTGGTCATTGACACCAAGGGTATCCTCTGTTGCAATAGAGCCAGGAAGTTGGTCTTCCCCTTCCAAGGAGACATGGTGGGACTCTTCTTCTGAGCCAGAGGGCTCAGTGTTGTCCTGGGACTCAGTCTCTAGGGTAGTTGTAGGGGGATCAGCTGCTGTACCCCTGAAGCCGTTATTCCAGGGTATGCTGACATCCACAGTCTCACACCTATCAGACTCCTTATCCTGACTCCAGGCTGACTGATTGGAGACAGTTGCCAACCTTTGAGTCCAATCCACCAGATTATTGGTCCATACTAGACTAAGGGCGAGAAGAGAGAGAGGTTATAGGCACCAATAACGGTAAATCCCGCCCATCTGGCAAAATACAGGTTAATGTCTTATTGACTGACAGCAAGGTGGCCAGCAACACCTCGGCCACCGGGAAAGCGGGCCCCTGTGCCAAGGGCGCAGCTGGCCCTGTGCAACGCTGGCTCCAGGAGGCTCAGCGCTCCACTTCCAACTCCTTCTTGCGCAACACCTGCATCTCAGCGGGTGCCAACACCAGTGCCCTCAGCGGCAGGCCCCATGCCAGTGCTGCCAGCTCCAGCAGCCCCGCAGCTCCCAGGCCAAGTGTCCAGGGCGGCACCCCCGAGGATGCAGCCCCGCCTCTCTGCTCTCTGCGCACCACCTCTGCACACACGCGTAGCAGCAGGACACTCACCTTACCAGGTGCCACAGCCTGCCCTCGGGCAGCCCGCCCACTTGGGGACTCTCCTGGCGCCCGCAGCCCTGGCCTGCTCTTCCTTCAGCCGGGCTTATGCTAGAAGGTGGATAAATCAGTCAGTACACATCAGGTGACCCTTAGTACACTGGTACACGGAGTCCAGGTAGACGGTGCAGAGCTTCCCGCTGCCTGCTCCTGCCACCTCGGCCTCCCACAGCTGTTTCTTGGGCAGCTAGGCGGGGTCACCTGTGGCCGCCCGGGACAGCCAGGTCGGCCTCCTCCGGGGACCGGCCCTACCACCCTGCCTGGTGCAGCCGGGTGCCAGCCCCTCACCCTGCAGACCTGGTAGCCAGACCACCTCCGCAGGTTTCCTCTGCACGGGTCAGCCCAGCGGGCAGCTGCGGGCAGGCTGGCACCGCTGGAGCCAGGAGCGCCACATGAGGCCGCAGATCCCTCCCGCCCCTGAGACCCTGCAGTCCTGTCCCCTGTGCTGCTTCACTGCCTCTGGCCAGGGAGTTGCCCTGAAGCTTTTCCATTTCTTGGCCACTAAGGGCTATGCCATCCACTCCTACCGGGCAGCTGCAACAGCCAGGAGGCCAAGGGCTCATTATTAGGCTTTTTTCAGAACTGCCGCCCTAATTCCACCAACTCGGTTTGGGTACAGGGGTGATACATAACGTGTTCCACTACCCGGGGAGGCACCGAGAGGCTCCCCACTGGGGTCCATGGCTGGCCCTGTTCTGGGGTGACCCGGGACAGACGACGACCAGAGTTTGTGTTTGAATTTTTGGAGCCTTTATTAGCTGGCCAGCGGCTACAGTTGCAGCGTCTCACCCCTGTAAGAGCCGAACTGTAGCCCTGACCCTTAGTTCTTCCCTCATTTTCTACGCAGTAACTACAAAGGCACTGTGGTACAGGGGTTTCCAAGAATTTGTAAGGTTGTCAGCTTTTGTTACAGGAAACAAGGGGGGGACCTTTAGCAACATAAAAGGGATGATTTAAACACAATGCCTTATAATGAGTAATGGGGTTATGCTTGGCCTGAGCATGAATGGTTTGTTTTTTCTATAGGAACACAGGGCGAGCGGTAATTATTGGGCTAGCTTGTCGGGCCTTGTCCTGTACAGTAGGGATCTTTTTCTACCTTTACTGTTAGTTCCTTAGGTATATTCTTCTGGCCAGAACAGCCAGACCCTAGCTTTTGCATCACTATGGGTCTAGCCCTAAACAAAGGACCACCCTCCTCCTCCTCCCCCAGGAGTCTACCATTTCTATGGACTCCCGCATCTTCATGGGGGGCATTGCCTGCCTCCGTCCTTCGGCTTCCAAAAGGCATCTGTTCCCCTCCAGGGTCTGTTGCTGTTGCCTTTCTGTCTCCAATTCACTCCGGAGCTCCTGGAACCGAGCAGCTTCACGCAGCTTCTGTTGGGTGTCCACACGGAGTGCAAGAAAAATCCAGCCCATGGTCCCCGCAGCCAGCTGCGCTCTCTGTCGAAAGACTTCCCCACCTGGAGGAGGGCTTTCTCAATCTGGATGAGACTTTTATCCATGCCTGGCTATGCCTGCAGTGTGGCCCTAGGCTGACAAGAGGCTGGTCACCGAGTCCCACGTACTTGTTGCAGGCCAGCCATCTCTCCCACCCTCCAAGGGGGCCAAAGGCTCCAAACCGGACCCAGATGGATCCAACAGACGACATCAATTGTACTGGTGAGGAGCGGGGCTGCCAAGTTTCATAGATCAGGACAGACTGAAAGGAAACTGTGCAGTCTAAGGAGGATGAGACATGACTTTATTTCAGCTGACAACTGGGTTGAACACACACAAGGGGGCAAAACTGTGTCTTCTCCCAGTGGCGGCCTGCTGGGCATACACTGGGGACAAACCCGTACCTCTGAAAGCCCGGGGCCAGTCTTATAGGAGCCAGAACAGTAATGGCTCTCAGCCAAGGATGGGTCAGACATTAGTCAACTAACATGACATCTGTTATGACTAAGCTATAGCATATTTACATAATGAGGGCCTTAGCTGGGAGAAGGTGGCTAGAAAGCTTAAGTGTTTTCACTTTCTCCACAGAAAGCTTAATACAGCCAGAAATATTTACTATTTATTTCAGTTGAAACCTGACAAGACTGGGACTGGTTTAATGAGATGTAAAACGATCTATCAATCCAACTTCTGAAATGTGAAACTTCCAGTGAACTTTTAGAGGAGGGAACTATGGGGTTTCATGATGAGTCGCTACACAATGTTCCCCTGTGGTGCACAGATTGTTTTTGAGCTAAAGGCAACTTTAGCTACAGGTTCAAAAGAAACTGCTGCGCCTCTCTTAGCTATCTAGAACTTAAAACGGAGCTTTGCCCATAATAAAAGATTATCAGAGATAAGTTCTTTTGACCTATCTATAGGGCAGGACAAACTACTAATTACCAAACATGTGTTCTCTCTACAATGGCTTTCTGAAGCCCTTTACCTCATCTGTAGCTCAGAAAGTCATACATACCTTTTTTGTGTGTCTTTGAAACTCTCATGCATATGAGGTCTCAGACTTTCTCATATATTCGAGGTTCACATATGTATGTAATTAAATTTAGTCACTTTCTCTTGCTAATCAGTCACATGTCTATTTGATTATTATACCAGTGGAAAAAAATCTTTGAGGGTAGAGAAAGTTTCTTTCTTCCCCACAGTAGTCTCTCCATTTCTTTCTTGTTACCAGCTTTCTCTATATGTCTCATCTTTGCCAGTCTGTGTGTGGTGAAACCAAAGTGTAACATTCTTACAGTGTCACAAAAGGCTGTAGAAGCTAATCGCTCATATTGCTTCTCCTTTCCTTGCAAGGGAATCTCTAGCTGGGAAGTCCCTTTTTATGACAAGCAATGCTGGCTTGGGGAATGGGATAATGCAGACAAAAGGAAAGTGCCTTTTTTTTTTTTTTTTCTTTTACTTCCTGTGCAGTTAATGACATGTTTTTTGTATCATGGTGTTACTACCGTTTTTAACTGGGTTCCAGAGCCTTCCCAGAGATGCTTTAGTTTGTGGATGGCTGTCTAATTGTTGATCTTTGTGGGAGGACAGAGGCTGAGGTCTCTTGTTTCAACATTTTGGAATTGTCACTCTGGTGAGTTTTGTTCATAACGGGGAAAGCTATAAATGTGTGGGTGCAAGGACTATATGGGAAATTTTTGTATATCTTTCTTGATTTTTTTTTAAATCTAAAACTTCTATAAAATATCGTTTTTAAAATATATTTTAAAATATTGATGAGAAAATTTTAGAAAGATATAAATAAAGAGATATTGCTTGTTCATGTATCGAAAAACTCAATATTGTTAAGACAAAAATCTTCCCAAATTGATCTTTGCACTCAGTGAAATCACTTTTAAAATTCTAGTTAACACTTCTGTAAAAATTGGTGTTTATTTAAAAATTTTTATTAAAAAAAAAGACTAAGATCACTTTTCAATATATCTGATTCTGTTAATGAAAACAAATTAAGAAGGGAGAATTGGAGGGAGGGAGGGAGGGAGGGAGGGAGGGAGGGAGGGAGGGAGGGAGGGAGGGGAGGAAAGAAAGAAGGAGGAGAGAAAGGGAGAGAGAAAAACTATCTACCATGTGTACATAAAAGAAACCATTTTAAGGTTGAGT
Source organism: Miniopterus schreibersii (assembly GCF_964146895.1). Lineage (NCBI taxonomy): Eukaryota > Metazoa > Chordata > Mammalia > Chiroptera > Miniopteridae > Miniopterus > Miniopterus schreibersii. The sequence goes on along the minus strand of NC_138104.1, from coordinate 39,671,476 downwards.
ACGTACAACAAATAATTTCTAATAGCCCAGGCACTGTGGTTCAGTGGTTGAACCAGGAAGCCATGGTTCTATTCCCAGTTAGGGCTCATGTACGGAGTTTCTGAGCTCGATCCCCAGTGGGGGGCATGCAGGAGGCAGCTGATCAATGACTCTCTCTCATCATTGATGTTTCTATCTCTCTCTCCCTCTCTCTCCCTGAAATCAATGAAAAATATATTAAAAAAAAATAATTGTAATTTGTGAATAAAGAAATAATTCTAGGACTTAATTGAGAAAATTACATCAAAACTGTGATTTTAATGTAGAAGAGACATTTTAACGACCTGGGGAAAATCAACCCCAACCCCATATTGGCCCTTTAAACTTCTATGGGTTTAGAGAATATCCTGTAGCAGGGTCATAAAATAAACCTCACAAGTGCAGACTATGTCAGTGAAAATATGCTACTTGAGGTTACTGATTCTTATCACACCTTTTAGTTGGACCGTGGAAAGTACAGGCAAATTCAAGTATAGGTTGTCCTATCAGGTGTGAACTAAAAAGCAATTGACATAACTGTGTGTTCACAATTCCAAGCTAAATGCTACCAATCATGGTGAGTAAGTAGCAGGAAAATAAATGTTTACCATATGTTTGTGAACAAACACTAAGGAGCCTGATGTTCTCTGGTTTAGTTTTCTCTAATAAGCTATTAACATTCTTATAAACTATTATAAGTCTGTTATCAGTCTTATAAGATATTAAAACTCAACTTGAAATAATAAAACAAACAAAAGCAAAGTGTGGATTTCTTCCCGTAGAAATTATAAAATAAATTAATGATATTGTCTCCAAAGACAGTCACAGTTTAGTTTATAACCTTGATTAAATTATTAGAACAAAGCTTGAGTAAAGGACACAAAGAAAACATAATGGGAAGATGGAAATAGATCGGAAGATGGCTGCACTGTGAGAAGAGGCTGAGCACCCCCGCTCCCAGCCAGAGGCTAGATTTGCTGCTAGAATACTGTGTAACCAGCTTGGAAAAACCAAAGACATATACCTGACTGGACATATTTTGAGTAGGGAGCACTGAAGAAACATAGTCTGGTAAAAGAGGGGGCTCATAGAAAGGGGGAGTCCCCCTTGAAGATAGCTCTGGGCTCTGAGCCCCTAGGGTTTGAGGCTGCAAAGCTCCCTCCCCTCGGGAGTGCGGACTGGCATCCAAAAACTGGGATCTCAAACCCAGAGCGGAGGAGAAGGGAAGGGAAGCCTGTGCACTAAGGGCAGAGGGATCCAGGGGAACAGTGTGCCTGTGAGGACGGGACTGTGCCTCCCAGTGAAACAACGTGCCTAATGGGGGCAGATGGCACAGGTCTCTTTCACCCCAGTTGCTGACCATGGGAAAGGCTGTCCCAAAGTGTGTGACTTCCCAATATAAAGGGGCTGGAGGGCTGCACTGAGCAGCCACATACAAGGACCCTCTGCCTTCCTGTAAGGCACGGTGCACAACTCCAAAAAGCATTTGATCCGTGTGGTGCAGGGAAGGGAACCAAAGCCTTCCTGCCACCAGAGACAAACTAGAGCTGCCTGTGAAAGGGAGTTTTCCTTCAGCCGCCTGAGTACCCCTTAGGGCAATTCTGGGATTTTTGACCAGCTCTCAGGGGTGCCGTGGTGGTGTGCATGGAGCTGCCCCAGCTTTACTGAGTTTGGTAGTGCAGGGGAGCCCTGTGGGGTCAACTTTGTGACCCCTCCTGCTTGGTAACTAGACACTGTGGCAGTAGGACCTTGCAGGGCAGGTTCTGTGCTTGTGTGTTGCATTGTGAGTCTTTGAGTTTCTGATTGCTGAACTGGCATCAAACTTCCTGGCTTGCATTGGGGAGACAGACCAGTGAAAGCTGGTATTTGTGTCTGCATAGTGGAGTATTTGAAATACCAGACCCATGGGACCAACCAATGACATCTGGGAAAGGAGGAGTGGAGCATGCCTAGCTCTCCTGCAGGCTAGGAGCACCATCCCAACAGGAAAGGAGCTGGTTCAGCTGACAGAGGTCCCAGGTATCTCCCGCAGGGCATACTCCTGAGGGGGAAGGGAGAATAGCTCACAGGAGGACATTACAAGATTAAGACTCTCTGGGATTATTGTTTGGGAACTGGAGGGAAAGCTTAAAGCCCCTGCTGAGGACTGGGCAGGTAAAGGGCTCATCAGACTGTTCTTTAATCTAACCCACTGAGCCCAGGCTGCTGAAACTGCCCCTACAGAAAAGGCAACAGACTGAAGTCAATCTGAAATGTAGCGGGCCATTGCATGGGGAACTGGAATTGGAGGATAGGGTAGAGACTGAGGAGTTGGCTTTGGAGCAGAGACTAACTTCCCCACAGTGAGTGCCTGACAGCAAAACCTCTAATTAAAGGGAGAGATGCCCCAAGCTACACTAGCTGGCTTGCACCCTAAGGACTCTTCAGAAGACTCTGGAGTTAAACCAGGGAACCACAAGGGAGAGGCAAAATAACTCACAAGGGGAGGTGGACCACAGAGAGCCTCAGATCAGCCAACTACCTAAGGATATCTGAGCCCAACCTGGACAGCTTCTGCCATTGGCTGATACATAAGTACCGCTTAGGAGAACTGATGTCAGCTTACAAAACAGTGAGCTGCAGACAACATAACCTGCCAAGATGAAACTCACCTGATTCACGTTTTTGTCTTAGAAAAAAGGAAAACAAATGTTTCTTTTAAAATTTTTAAATTTTTAATTAATTTACTTTTTAAAATTTGTTTTACTTTGTTTGTTGTTGTTTTTTTGTTGTTTTTTCCACTATTTTTCTTTATCTTTTGTTCTACTATCAAGATTTCCTTGATATTCTCTGCTTAATTGCTGGGACACTATCATTATAACCAATAAGTTTACTGCTTTTCTCTACAGTTTCTTCAGTATCTCTTAATGGACATTCTCTCTGCCAGTGCTGTCTCTCTCTCTTTTCATGTTTCATTGGCATAACTCTTTTTTCTTTCTTTTCTTTTTCTACCTTCTGCCTTCCTGACTTTTTGTTTGATTGTTAGTTTCTTTTGTCTCTTTATTGTATTTTTATTTTTTCATTTTCAACCATTATTCTATTCCTATGTGCTACCCTTAATTTTTTGCTCACCCTTCTTTAAGAAACATTTCTCTGTCACTTTTATCTCCCAGTAGCTTCTCTACTTTTTACATTTTATTTTAGTTTATTATTTTTTAAAATTTTTTGTTTCTATTAGCTATAATATCCTTTTCTCTCCTTTCTATTTTTTTCTCCTTTTTTTTTTCTATTTTGCTTTAGCATTTGTGTTCTCACTTCACTCTCCCAGTTCTATTTCCACTTGAGATGATTTCATTGTGATTGTCAAGATATTTTATAAGATATTGCTTGTTTCCTGGTAATTTGGTTGTGTATTGTCTTGCCTTGCCATAACCCATACAACAGCTCACAAGATGTGGTTGGGGCTGAGACACACAGTTAGCCAACCTGAGAGGAGTTCTCCCAAGAACGGGTCAACAGAAATCTAGACCCACTCATAAGAGAAGAGCCCAAAGAACCCACAAAGGGACACTCACAAAAAGGACACACCTAGACCAAAGAGTTCAGAAGTATAAGGAAAACACACCTCTGGGCTGCACTGGACACATACTACAAAATGCCACCCCACAAGACTGGGAGACTGCAAATATATCTAATATGTAGATACAAACAGTAAGAGCTACCAAAATGGGGAGACAAAGAAACAAACCCCAAACTAAAGAAAGAGAGATATCACCAGAAAAAGAGCTTGATGAGATGGAGTTAAGCAAGTTATCAGAAATAGAGTTCAAAGTAATGGTTTTAAAGATGCTCAAGGAAATTAATGAGAACAAAAAGACACATAATGGTAAGGTCAAGGACCTTAGTGAAAACATGAAAAAGAGATAATTATCATAAATAATAATCAGGAAAAAATGAAGAATACTATAACTGATATCAAGAATACACTAGGAGGAATTTAAAGCAGGATCAATGAAGCAGAGGATAGAATAAGTGAATTACAAAACAAGGCAGAAAAAAAAACCACTCAATCAGAGCAGGAAAAAGAAAAAACGCTTAAAAAGCATGAGGATAGTCTAAGGGAGCTTTGGGACAACATGAAAGAAACAACATTCACATCATAGGAGTAACAGAGGAGGAGGAAAGAGAGCAAGGGATAGAGAACTTGGTGGAGGAAATAATGACAGAAAACTTTCCTACAGTTGTAAGGGAGAAAGCCACACAAGTTCAGGAAGCAGAGAGGGTTCCAAACAAGAAGAACCCAAAGAGACTCACTCCAAGACACAGCATAAATAAAATGGCAAATGTCAAGGACAAAGAGAGAATATTAAGTGCTGCAAGAGAGAGACAAGCAGTGACCTACAATGGAACCCCCATAAGGCTGATAGCAGATCTGTCAACAGAAACTCTTCAGGCCAGAAGGAAGTGGCATAAAGTTCTCAAAGTAATGAAAAGCAAGAACGTGCAATCAGGATTGCTACATCCACCAAGGCTATCATTTTAATTTGAAGGTGAAATAAAGAGGTTCCCAGACAAAAAAGGCTAAAGGAGTTGAGAGCCACCAAACCAGAATTGCAAGAAATGATGAAAAGACTGCTTTAAGAAAAACAAGAAATACTGAGGTAAAAGTACATTAGCATAAAGTGGAAAATAGTAATAAATAAGTATATGTCAATAGTAATCATAAATGTAAAAGGTATAAATGCTCCAATCAAAAGACATAGGATAGCTGAATGGATAAGAAAACAGGGCCCAAATATATGCTATCTACAAGAGACCCACCTGAGGGGAAAAGATTCACACAGGCTGAAAGTGAAGGGATGGAAAAATATTCCATGCAAATGGAAATGAAAAAAACTGAAGTAGGAATACTTATTTCTGACAAAATAGACTTCAAAATACAGACCATAAGAAGAGACAAAGGTGGTCACTGTATAATACTAAAAGGATCAATCCAATAGGAGGAAATAACCCTTATAAATATATATGCATCCAATAAAGGAGCACCTAAATATATAAAAAACTTTATTGGGGGACTTTAAAGGGGAGATCAACAGTAACACAATCATAGTGGGGGACTTTAACACCCCACTGTGAGCATTCGACAGATCCTCAAGACAAAAACTCAACAAGGAAACACAGGCCGTAAATGACACACTAGATCTAATAGATTTAATTGACATTTACATAATATTTCATTCCAAAGCAGCAGAATACACATTCTTCTCAAGTGCAAATGGAACACTCTAAAAAAAAGACCACATGTTAGAGAACAAGACAAGTCTTTATAAATTCAAGAAGATTAAAACCGTATCAAGCATCTTCTTGGGTCACAATGCCATGAAACTAGAAATCAACCATTATAAAAAAAAACTCAAAAATATTCAAACACATGGAGGCTAAATAGCATGTTTTAAACAATGAATGGGTAACCAATGAGATCAAGGAAGAAATCAAACACTTTGTGGAAAAAAAAGAAAATGAACAGAAAACAACAACCCCAAAGCTATGAGACACAGTGAAAGCAGTTTTGAGAGGAAAGTTCACAGCAGTACAAGCATATCTCAAGAAACTAGAAAAAGTTCTAAGAAATCATCTAACACAACAACTAAAAGAACTAGAACAAGAACAGCAAGAAAAGCCCCGAGAAAACAGAAGGAAGGAAATAATATAGATCAGAGCAGAAATGAATGACATAAAGACTAAAAAACAATACAAAAAATTAATGAAATCAAAAGCTGGTTCCTTGAAAAGATAAATAAGATTGATGCACCTTTACCCGGACTCACCAAGAAACAAAGAGAGAAGACCCAAATAAATAAAACCAGAAATGAAAGAGGCGATATAACAACTGATTCAACAGAAATACAAAGGATCATAAGAAAATACTACGAGCAACTATATGCCAACAAACTGGACAACATGGGGGAAATGGACAAATTCCTAGAAACATACAGTTTTCCAAAGCTGAATCAGGAGGAGGCAGAAAACCTAAATAGGCTGATAACAACTAACGAAATTGAAGCAATAACCAAAAACGTCACAGCAAACAAAAGTCCTGGACCAGATGGATTGACAGGTGAATTTTACCAAACATTCAAAGAAGAATTAACACTTATTCTATTCAAACTATTTCAGAAAATTCAAGAGGAGGGAAAACTCCCAAATTCTTTTCATGAGGCCAGCATCATCCTAATCCAAAAGCCAGATAAGGACACTACAAAGAAAGAAAATTACAGGCCAATATCCCTGATGAACATAGATGCTAAAATCCTCAACAAAATACTAGCAAACCAGATCCAGCAATACATTAAAAAGATCATACCCTATGACCAAGTGGGATTTATTCCAGGGATACAAGGCTGGTATATAACATCTGTAAATCAATAAATGTGATGGATCACATAAACAAAATAAAGGACAAAAATAATATGATCATATCAATAGATGCAGAAAAAGCATCCAACAAAATTCAGCATCCATTTCTGATAAAAACTCTCAGCAAAGTAGGAATAGAGGGATCATACCTCAACATATTAAAGACCATATGCAACAAATCTACAGCCAACATCATACTCAGTGGTCAAAAACTAAAACCATTTCCCTTAAAAACAGGAACGAGACAGGGATGTCCACTTTTACCACTCTTATTCAACATAATACTGGAAGTTCTTGCCATAGCAATCAGACAAGAAAATACAAAAGATATCCGAATTGGAAAGGAGGAAGTAACACTGGCATTATTTGCAGATGACATGATATTGTATATAGAAAACCCTAAAAACTCCATCAAAGTAATTCTAGATTTGATAAATGAATTTGGCAAGGTAGCTGGATACAAAATTAAAACCCGGAAATCAATGGCACTTTTATACACCAATAAAGAACTCCCAGAAAGAGAAACAAAAAAACAATAAAATTAATCATTGCAACTAAAAAAATAAGATACCTAGGAATAAACTTAACCAAGGATGTAAAAGGCCTGTACTCAGAAAACTGCAGGTCACTGAAAAAAGAAATGGAGGAAGATATAAACAAATGGAAGAACATACCCTGCTCATGGATTGGAAGAATTTATATTATTAAAATGTCCATAGTACCCAAAGCAATTGATAGATTCAGTGCAATTTCTTTTAAAATACCAACAGCATATTTCACAGAGCTAGAACAAATATTCCAAAAATGTTTATAGAACCAAAAAAGACCCCAAATAGCCACAGCCATCTTGAGAAAGAAAAGAGTGGGAGAGGTCACTTTACGGAATACCAAACTGTACTACAAAGCCATTGTAATCAAAACAGCCTGGTATTGGTACAACAACAGACATATAGATCGATGGAACAAAACAGAGACCCCAGAAATAGACCCACAAAATTATAGTCAGTTAATATTTGACAAAGGAGACGAGATCATACAATGGAGTAAAGACAGTCTCTTCAATAAATGGTGTTGTGTTGTCCGGCCGGGCGTGGCTCAGCGGTTGAGCATCGACCTAGGATCCAGGCGATCGGGGTTCAATTCCCGGTCAGGGCACATGCCCAGGTTGGGGGCTGCAGCCGATCAATCACTCTCTCATCATTGATGCTTCTATCTCTCTCTCTCCCTCTCCTTTCCTCTCTCTGAAGTCAATAAAGATATATTTAAAAATAAATAAATAAATAATAAATAAATAAATAAATAAATGGTGCTGTGAAAATTGGACAACTACATGCAAAAAAAACCGAAACTAGACCGCCAATTTACTCCTTATACAAAAATAAACTCAAAAGGGATAAAAGACTTAATTGTAAGACATGAAACCATAAAATACTGAAAGAAAACAGGCAGTACAGTCACAGACAGCTAACATCATGGAATTTCACTGATCCATCTCCAAGGGCAACAGAAACAAAAGAAAAAATAAGCAAATGGGACCACATCAAACTAAAAAGCTTCTGCACAGCAAAAGAAATCAGCCTCAAAATACAAAGGAAACCCAGTCTGGGAGAACATATCTGCCGAGGATGTATCTGATAAGGGGCTAATCTCCAAAGTGTACAAAGAACTCATACACCTCAACAAGAAGAAAACAAACAATGCAATTAAAAAATGGGCAAAGTAATTGAATAGATGCTTCTTCAAAAAGGACATACAGATGTCCAAGAGACATATGAAAAAATGCTCAACGTCATTAATTATCAGAAAGATTCAAATTAAAACCACAATGAGGTATCACTTCACACCTGTCAGAATGGCTGCCATCAACAAATCAACAAAAGACATGTGCTGGCGAGGGTGTGGAGAAAGGGGAACCCTAGTACACTGCTGGTGGGAATGCAGACTGGTGCAGCCACGATGGAAAACAGTATGGAGGTTCCTCAAAAAATTCAAAATGGAGCTGCTTTTTGACCCAGTGATCCCATTCCTAGGAATATATCCTAAGAATCCTGAAACACTAATCAGAAAGAATATAGGCACCTCTGTTTCATAGCTGCACAATTTACAATAGCTAAGGTCTGGAAACAGCCCAAGTGCCCATCAGTAGATGAGTGGATAAAAAAGCTGTGGGACATTTATGGCATGGAATACTACGCAGCTGTAAAAAAGGAGGATCTCGTACCCTTTGGGACATTATAAATGGACCTGGAGGATATTATGCTAAGAGAAATAAGCCAGGCAGAGAAAGACAAACATCACATGATCTCACTTATATGTGGAATCTAAAGAACTTAATAAACTGATGGGCAGAAATGACTCAGTGACATGGAAGCATAGATCAGACTGAAGAAAGTTCAGAGGGAGTGAGGAGGGTGGGGGTGGTGGAGGGGAAGAATTAACCAAATAACTTATATGCATATATGCATAACCCAAGAACATGGACAATGGTGTGGAGAGGGACTGGGGCGTGGGGTGGGGTGGGGTGGTATGGGTCAATGGGGAGGATAAGAGATATGTGTAATATTTTGAACAATAAAAAATAGAAATAATCAGCACCTCTAATAGCAGAAATAGAATTTCTATTAAAGATAAGCAAAAACTAAATATGATTTTCAAAATACCTAAAGATGACTTGTTGGAACAAAGGATACACATTTTCCCCGAAAGTGTTATCTTCTGATTCTGAGATTCTTGCATAGTGAGTTTGGCCACATGGTAAGGAAAATAATTTAAAAATATATACTGTGCCTAATTTGGGAGCTAAAATAGCAAAAATAAAAATAGATTACACACTGTTTTGCTGCTGCACTTAATGGAAAATATTGCTAATATGAACAACCTACTTAGAAGTGATTTGAAACAGCAAGTCTCTACATTTAGTATATGCAGACTTCTTGCCATTGAAAGGAGATATTTGGTAAACTGAATGAATTATCACTTGAACTTCTATAAACAAGATTATCACACTGAAAACAGGAATTACATAGTTACACAGGTGTATTGGAAGAAATACTTCTCAGTGTTTGTATTTCTCAGTATAAGTCACATCAGTAAAGTGCTTTGAGACTTGTCAACTAAATGAAATAGTCAAGTCATATAGGATAAAAAAAAAAAATCTTCCTTTTCTCACCTCTAAGCAGTTTGCTAACTGAAAGTTTCAACTGCTCCATGCTGATCACACCAACCATTTCATTTAGATTTCTCTGTCTCCAGCTTCTCCATATAATCAGCATGTAGCATTACTTGCACATGTGTTACATTCAACTATGAGCAATTATCTCTTCTTTTGTTGTTTGGGTGTTAACACTAACTGTACACTGATATCTCCTTATGGTGAGTAAGAGGGCTAAATATTTGGAGATTTCCTCTTAGTATGTAGCCTAACTAAGATACACTAAGGTAACAAACAAACAAACAAAAGCACCTGGTTTTCCACAATGAGAACTTGCATTAACACTGATAGGCATGAGTTTTAATTCTTGAGTTAAGTGTAATGTTAGGAGCTGCAATAAAGGGATTGCACCTTAATGTAAAATTTGGAAGTCTGTTGCAAATTTCTGTAAAAACCGAGGTGAGAAATGGCTATGTCCCTAAGCTAAGAAATGCAGATTAATATTTTGAGGCAATCAGTCAGAGATAGAGTGATCTTGAAAGAGCAATACCAATAGGAATTTACAGAAATCCTAGGTAGGGCACTGGGCTTTCCATTAGGATTAGAATAATTTTTGAGTAGCCTCATCTATAACCAAAGGGACAGGGTGACCTAAAGTGAGACAACTCATGAAGAGTCTACTCTGTGTGTGTGCACACGTGTGTGAGTACACGTGTTTTTTTTGTCTATCTTCCAGAGTGTTATAGGAACACAGGTTGAGAAAAATATTGCCTATTGTCATGGAGATATTGTGTAGATTGTTAGGCTCAATCACTGTCTCAGTTATGAGGGCAAGTGTTCCCTTTCATTTCATGGAATCAGTGTGCCAATACCAGGACAAATTAATGCTAGTCATGGGGCTTTCATAGGGGAATGCAAACAGAAAAAGGGCAATGCTGTGTGACTATAAAATGTCCACTCTAAAAATTACATACATATGCAGCTGAGAATGCACGTTTTAGCTGACAAAATGCATTTAGATTCTCACGCTCAATAATTTACATAAGCAGATGGCTTATATAACATATGGGGCTTTTAATTTTAGAGGAGTGGTTCTGAATCTTGGCTGCACATTTCAATTATCTGAGGAATTTTTTAAAAATTCTGAAGATATCATCTCATCCCCAGGCAAATTAAATCAGAATCTTTTAAGAAGCAGTCTAAGGAGTATAATTAAGCTTCCCAGGTGATTTTTATGTGCAATTATGGTGGAGAATCTCTATCTTAGAATATTAAGGGTAACTGAAAGAGTAGCAAAGTTGCTGCTCTCAAAGTGGTTCAGCATTCATCTCCTGACCTGTTAACAAATTCTTATAACAGTTTACACTAATAATTATTATTGAGATTTAACTGTTAGTCAAGATCTATGATTCAAAATTTGCATATATTATATCCTTTAATGCTCACAGTAAACCAATAGGTCAAGTGCTATTATGTTGTCCATTTTAGTGATAAATGACATAAGGCACAAATAATAAGTTACTTCTCCAAAACTTCTTAAGTAAGAATTGGGAGATATGATATTAGAATTCAGGAGTCTTTGATTCCATTTTTGCACAGAACACTACACTATACCTTTATTTCATGTTCAATATTTAAGAAACAGGATAAAAATACCCATCGTATGTTTGATATTCCAGTAATAATTTTCTAAAATAATTATTTAAGATCATGTAGTCTAAGGTTGATATCTCAAGCCTTTACAAATCCTTTAGCCCTTGACCAAAGAAATAAATTTAGAGTATTATATTACTGTATTTAACAGAGAGAAACATATTGTCCGCTCAACTATTTTCAATTAAATAAATTATTAACTGATATGTAACAGTTTACTCAGTTGTAATAAATACCCAGATAAGCTCTGCTCACATTGAAGAATCTTTCAAAACATACAAAACTAATTAGAATTTTAATAGCTATTCTAAGACAGCTAATAGCAATTGAAATATCAAACATCAAAACCACTAACTTCATCTCAACAAAACAAAAAAAGTAATGGACCTAAAAGAAGATACAATATTGTGTTATGTTGACACTTATGTTGCTGTCTAAAATTCTTTGTTAGGGTCTATCAGATCAATTTAGACATTTTAACTTATAGACCTTAAGGGTTTTAGTGTGAATTTTATCGAAATTTAAAACATACATAAATCAATTAAATAAAAAAGAAATTTAGTACATACTTCAATTATTTTTTTTTAACTACAAATAAATGTCAAGATTAGGAAAGTTATCTAAAATTGAAATGCTGCACGTCGGTCTAAGAGAGTGTTAATGCAACCAATCAATTTAAGGCAGAGATCTCAAATTCAAATAATTTCAGGGGCCAAGAAAGTAGTGTACATGTTGGTTGTGTACGAGAATATAAATGACCACTGACAGTCTTATTGTTATGAGAATAATAAAGGCCAGTGAGACATTAGAAGAAGAGATGCAGCTTTAACCTATATTTTCCATTTGTGAATAAAGACAAAATTTTGTGATTTTGTAAGAGTATTTTAAAGGCTAATATTTTAAGTAATTTAAAATTTTAATTTTTAAATAATAGTAATAAATGCACACATTTATGAGCCTGAAGACCAATTCTATCTGAACCAAATCATTCCCCTATTCTCCCAAATTTATCTCTGGGTAAGTGTAGTTAGCTCATATCTGCTAATGAGACCTAATTTTGCACATATTTTTATCCCATGGTACCTCAATGATGTCACACTGGTAACTTGAAATTGGACATGGTAAGAATACTTATGTGACAGAAATAAATGCTATAAGTATTCATTTTCTTCTTTTTATTCTTTATTTTCCAGAGAGGTGGTTTAATAACACACCACTGTTATGGATTTGATTTGGCCTAGAGAGTACCAATTTATATCATCTGCTATAAAGGATGATTTCAACTGGTTTTTATTTATCAAGTGCGGTGTATTTATAAGGAGTATTTGGGCCACACACCTCCACAGAAATCACCTCCACTGATTTTGACAAGCTTCCATGGATGGGCATACTTTTGCTCAGAACCTAGCAGTACAGTGGAGAGATTTAAGTACCATGTTTGAGCAAAATTTCTGGGAATCTGGGAATTGATGCATTGAAGAAGGTAAGAAAAGTTTTATTTTAACCATGACATTCCTCCTGCAAGGCAGCACAGCTCAGTAAGTATCAAGAGACACCTCTTCAAGCTGTGTATCCCTTTAAAGGAAAGCACCTGGCTTCTTCACTATTACGGGGCATTGCTCAAGAAGCACACTTCTGCATAGCCACACTCAGATCAACAGAGAAATAACAACAACCAAAAAGACCAAATAGCAATTCTAAAGATAAAGAATACAATAATTGACCTGAAAATTCAATAGAGAGCATCAGCAACAGACTTTATAAACAAAAAAAAAGAATATGCAGACTGAAATGAGATGACTTAAAACAATCCCATCATAGGAACAAAAAGAAAAAACATAATGAAATACAGTAAAGAATGCCTACATGATTTATAGGAAACCAGCAAGTAAAACAATATATAATATAAGAATTTTGAGAGTCCCAGAAGGGGCAAAGAAATAGACAGGGCCTGAAAATTTATTTAAAGAAATAATGAGAGAAAACTACCCAAATTTCAGAAAGAAAATGAACATTCAGATACACTTTGTCCAAAGAACCTCAATTAGTCTGAACATTAATAAATCTTCACTTAAACACATTATATGAAAAAAGTTAGTAACAGAGATACTTTTGAAAGAAACAAGTTAAAAGCAACTTGTCACATTAAAAGGAACACCAATAAAACTCCAAATGAATTTCCCAGCAGAAACCTTGTATGTCAGGAGAGTGGGATGATAAACTCAAAGTGTTGAAAGAAAAAAAAAAAATTGCCATCAAAGAATACTTTACAAAGCTTGTCTTCTAAGAGTAGGAACAGAACAAGAATGTTCATTTCTGTAACCCCCACTCGACATAGTACTAGAAATCCTGGCCAGAGAAATAAGACAATAAAAATAAATAAAAAGCATTCAAATAGGAACAAAAGAAGTAAAATCGGTTCTTTTGTAGATGACTGATCATATATGTAGAATACTGTAACAGATCCACCATAAACTGCTAGAACTAATCAACAAATTCAGTAACGTTGCAGAACACAATATCAATATATAAAATTTAGTTGTTTTTTTCTACATACTAACAATGAATCAGTTGAAAAAGAAATCTCATTTACAATAGCATAAAAAGCAATAAAATAAGCCCTAGGATAAATAAACAGTGGTTAGAACGTCGACCCGGGGATTGAAGAGTCTCGGGTTCGAATCTGGTCAAGAACACGTACCTTGGTTGCAGGCTCGATCCCAGGTCCCTGTCGGGGCATGTGAGGGAGGAAAAAATATCTTCGGGTGAGGATTAAAAAACAAACAAACAAAAACAATAAAATAAGAATAAATTTAACCACAGAGATGAACAATCTGTACACTCAAAACTAAAAAACACTGTTGAAAAATTGAAGAAGACAAAAAAATTGAAAGGTATCTTGTGTTCATGAATTGAAAGAATTAACATTATAAAAATGTCCATATCACCCAAAGCCATTTATAGATTTGATGCAATTCCTATTAAAATTTCAATGGCGCTTTCACCACACATACCTACAAAGAGGTAACTACATGAGATGATAATTATGTTAATTAACTTATTATCTCACAATATTTGTATATCAAATCACCTAGTTATACATCTTAAAATCTATAGAAATATTTATGCAAGAGTCTATCTTTTTGGTTTAAAAAATCACTTTGCTTCATTAACAAAACTAGCAATGGAATTTATAGCAAAGAATACACTGGACAACATAATTTTATAAAGTAATATTAAGCTAGAGGAACTCAAAATACAAAGCAAAATATATCAGCCGTAAAAATGTTCTCTATGAAATATATATTTGCATTACATATATAATATATATATAAAATGAATGTGAAAGTCAATAGAAGAGATAATAATTTTGATTATTCCATCTTCTGATCAACATTTTCTGCATCACTTAGTAAGTGAGAAATTAAAAGCTCAAACATAAATGAAGGTTGGGAAGGGAGGCACAGGGTACATACCTAAATATTATGATATTAATGTTTTCCCATTTTAGAATAAATTCAACAGAAAAAACAGTTATATAAGTAAAAGTAATATGTATAATTTCTTTTCTATCATACCATTTATTACTATTGCATGACAGAAAATTTCTAAATTTATCAATGTTACATATGCTTCTGTGCACATATGCAAAGTGAAAAGAAGGGCTGAACAATCCAAACTTCATTCAAGCTATGCAGATGAAGAATATTGAAAAATCAGGCTACCAAATGTTAATTTCTTCCATAGGAGGTCTTTTTTTTTTTTTTTTTTTTGTCCAAATTACCTATATTACTACTTCTACTCTCTGCTTCTGGGAAGAGATTGTCTTAATGTATTTTATGTCAAATCACATCTATGGCTTTTAAAGACTGTCAGTTTTAATATGCTTAGTTTGTAATGCCTGAATTCTGCACATTTTATCTGCCATACATAGCAGCTTTTATATCCTTTACATCTCTCCTATATCAGCCATGCGTCAGGATAAACAACATGCCATAAAAGAGCAGAAGGCACAGTTAAGATAGAATCATTATGCAAATAGGTTATGGCATGCTTTATATGTGAACAGCTTCCCTAAAGAGACCTAATGGGATGACTGACCTATAAAACATTTAATTTGTTGTTAGCATTTCATTTAATTGTCTTGTAGTTCCTCCAGGAATAAAACTTTTAATTGTAAAAACTTCTAAATGACACAATGGTTAATTCCTTTTCCTGTAAGTAACAGGTTTCCTCATTGTAGAACACAAAATTTTACACTATCATTTTATATGTGTTTCTCTGGTATGGATCTAGAGTAGTTTAATAAATCATTTCTTAACTTGTAAAAGCTTGTTTTAGGAAATTATTGTCTTATTGATATGCACACAATTCTATGATCACAACAGAGAGAAGAATATGAATGTAGAGCGGGTGTGAGTCTTCATTAAGAATATAATGATTTTTTCACTTTAGTACACAAAGACTCTGCAGTATGAAATCTATATTCTAACATTTGGTAATGAATAAGTTGGTAAATGTATCAGAGGCTAATAATGTTAAGATATTTCTGGCTCTTAATATAAATTTTTGGGAATATTAACCTTTTTTCCACATGCTTTACAAACTTGGAACTAAATTGTTTAAAAAGTATTTTAAAATGTAACCCAATGGTTCTTAAACTTATTTGCACACTGGAGTCATCTGGAAAGCTTCAAAAATTATTTATATCTATGCTCCACCCATTCATCTTGGATGTGGCCTGGTCTTTGGAATTTTTCAGATACTTAAGCAATTCAAATATGCAGACAAGATTGAGAAAAACTGATACAAATTCATTGTTACAGTTTCAAAATTAGAGAACTAAACAATAAATACTTGCTGATTAAACTCACTTATTAGGGAAAACTACTAGTTTTTTGTTTGTTTGTTTGTTTGTTTGTTTTTAGATGCTAATGGAACACACACACATGCAACTTCTGAAAAATATTTTGATAACTGGGAAACAACCTCCTCAATCTGCTTTACTACATGAATACAGTAGAATAGCTAGTACATTGATACAAATAAATGTCTTAGGAATCATTTGCTGCTTTCAGAGGTACATGGGGCTTATTTCATTTTATCTATAAATTATTAAAAACAATTACATAAAAGTGCTGGGTTATTAGCCAGATTAATTTAGGGCTATAAAGTACAAACTAAAGTAGTGTGTTGTAGTTTTTTTTGGTTTTTTCTCCCATTGGCCAAAGACAGACATACTGCCAACAGTTCATGTGCCTTTGTATCCACTGAATGAGATACCAACCATGGACAGATCTGGAAGGTCGGAGTGGATAATATAGTTTTTAGTTGTTGTTTGTTTTTTATTTTTCAGTGATACACTTCTTTCTCTGAAGATGTACTTGAAACATTTATCTGGATTAGATATGATGGCTGAATTATTATCATAGATTATGTGATGATGATATAAAAATATTTTGATAGAAAAAACTATAATAGTCATCACTGTGTCAAGACATACCAGGGCTGAAAGACCATATATGAAAATTATAAATGAATTCAGATTAAGGATAAAAAGCCCACAGGGGCTCACCTACCTCAAATATTACTTACTGAGTCACATTTAGGGTGAAAAATTATAATGATTTGCCTGGGATAAAAAAGTTTACAAAGAGGAATGATTTTCAGTGTTAAAATTGGGATAGTGTTGGCAAAAAGGAACTATTAGTCAATCTAACATATTTGATCTTCTGAAAAATTCTAAAATTTATTGTTTTAAGGCACCTATTTTTTAAATAAATTTATAATTTTAGAATAGTTGAAATAAACAGAAAAGTTATGATGATATATAAAGAATTCCTTTTTACCCTCTACTTAGATTTTCTTGGTTTTACCTTAATTCTTTTCTGTTTTAGTATCTCACCTAACATAACATCACACTACCTTAGTGATTATGTCCCTTTAAACTCTGTCCCAAAACTTGAAGATGAAGAACCCTTTCCAATTTATTCTATGAAGCTACTATTACTATATCAGGGGTGGGAAATGTCCAGCCTGATGGCTGTATACTGCCTGTGAAATCATTTGGTTTGCTCCTGCCAAGGAAACCACAGGTGGAATTCTAACTTCAATAAATCTAGGAGATTTTTCATAGCTAATTTTTAAGTTGATAATTTTGTATGGCCCACTAATGATGTTATAAATATGCAAATGGCCCTTAGATAAAGATTCTCTACCCTTCCTCTATACCAAAGCGAAACAAAGAAACAAGAAGAAAACTAAAAGTCAATAACCCTTATAAATACTGAAGCAATGATCTCAACAAAGTAGTAGCAAAATAATTCAGCAGTATATTAAAAGGATTATACACTATGCCCAAGTTGGACAAAAATCAATCAACATTTTCAACATATGATGCTGGAACACCTGTACATCTACATGCAATGAAATAAATCTAGACTTGGACGTTACACCCTTCATAGATATTAAATCAAAATGGATCATAGATCTAAATGTAAAATGCATACCTATAAAACTCCTAGAAAATAACATAGGAAGAAAACCTAGATGACCTTGAGTATGGGATTGACTTAATTTTTTTTTTTAAATCCTTACCTGAGGACATGCTTTTATTGATTTTTAGAGAGAAAAAGAGAGGAGGAGAGAGAGAAGGAAATACCTATGTGAGAGTGAAACATTGATCAGTTGCCTTCCAAGCGCATCCCACAAACTTTTGGTGTATGGGATGAGGTTCCAACCAACTGAGCCACACGTCAGGGCACAATGATTTTTTAGAT
This sequence comes from Miniopterus schreibersii, assembly GCF_964146895.1. Classification (NCBI taxonomy): domain Eukaryota; kingdom Metazoa; phylum Chordata; class Mammalia; order Chiroptera; family Miniopteridae; genus Miniopterus; species Miniopterus schreibersii. The sequence goes on along the minus strand of NC_138104.1, from coordinate 39,653,479 downwards.
ATAACACTAAAGGCATGATTTATAAAATAAAATTGAGAAATAGGATTTCATTAAAATTTAAAAAGGGAAGGACTTCTGCTCTAAAAAAGACATTGTCAAAAGAACAACATACAAGCTACAAACTGGGGAAAAAATATTTAGAAAAGACACATCATACAAAACACTGTTATCACAATATACAAAGAACTCATAAACACAACAATAACAAAACAATCCCATTTAAAATGGCCCAACAACCTTAATAAACATCTCACCAAAGACAACATACTGATAGCAAATTAGCATATGAAAATAAGCTTCACATCATGTCTCATCAGGGAAATGAAAATTAAAACAATGAGATACCATTGATCACCAAACAAAATGGTAAAATCCAGAATACTGACAAGACCAAATGCTGGTGGTGATATGCAGAAACAAGAACTCTCATTCATGACTAGTGGGAATGGAAAATGGTACAGCCACTTTGGAAAACACTTTGATACTTTCTTCCAAAGTTAAACATAGTATTACCATATGATCCAGCATTTTTATTCCTTGGTATTTACCCAAAGGATTTGAAATTTATGTGCACACAAAAGCTTCACATGGATGTTTATAATAGCTTTATGCATAATTGCCAAAACTTAGAAGCAACCAAGATGTCCTGCAGAAAGTGAATGCATAAATAAACTGTGTTGCATTTATACAATGGAATGTTATCCAACACTAAAAATATATGAGTTATGAAGCTATGAAAAGCTGTGGGTTAATCTTAAATGCATATTACTAACTAAAAGAAGCAAATCTGAAAGGCTACATACTGTATGGTTCCAACTATATTACATCCTGGAAAAGGTAAAAATGTTCATTGGTTGTCAGGGATTGTTGGGACACAGGAAAAGGGATAAATAGGTGGAGCACAGAGGATTTTTAGGACAGTGAAAATATTTTGTGTAATACTATAGTAGTATTACACAATGGGGGATATATGTTATACATTATTCAAATCAATAGAATGCAAAACACCAAGAGTGAAGTATTGCAAACTATGAACTTTGGGTGATTATTATGTGTCATAAATTGTAACAAAGGTACTACTCTAGTGGTGGATATTGATAATGAGAGAGGCTACAAATATGCGAAGGCAAAGAGTATTTTAAAAATCCTTGTACCTCCCCTCAATTTTCCTGTTAATCCAAAACTGCTCTAAAATTTTTCAACAAAAAAGAAGTTTAAAAATTAATCAACAATCAACATGTACACCACATTAACAAATTAAATTTTAAAAAATGACCATCTCCATTGATGCAGAAATTCAACAACCTTTCTTTTTTTCTCCTTTTTTTAAAATCCTCACCTGAAGATATTTTTTCCATTGTTTTTCAGAGAAAATAGAAGGGACAGAGAGAGAGAGGAAAACATCAATGTGAAAGGAACATATAAATTGGTCCCCTCTCACATGTTCCCCAACTGGGGCTAGGGATTGAACCTGCAACTGAGGTACATACCCTTGGCCAGAATCATACTCAAGACCCTTCAGTCTGCAGGTCAATGCTCTCACCACTGAACCAAACCAGCTAAGGTTCAACAACCTCCCTCAACAACAACAACATAAAGCTCATAAGAAATTGGGAATATAAGAAAAATGCCTCAACATAATGAATGTCATAGATGAAAAGCACACAAAGAGTGTAATATATTCAACAGAGAGAGAAAGAAAGATTTTCCTCTAAATTTAAGAACAAGATAGGGACACCTGCTTTTATTTTTTTAAACATATCTTTATTGATTTCAAAGAGAGAAAAGGAGAGGGAGAGAGAAAGACAGAAACATCAATGATAAGAGAGTCATTGACTGGTTGCCCCCTGCATGCCCCCTACCATGGATTGAGCCCACAACCCTGGCATGTGTCCTGGCCAGGAATTGACTGTGATCTCCTGGATCATAGGCCGATGCTCAACCACCGAGCCACTCTGACCGGGCAAAGGACATCTGCTTTTACCACACCTATTCAACATGGTATTAGAAGATCTATTCAGAACAATTAAGCAGAAAAACAAATAAAGACATCTAAATTGGAAAGGAAGAGATTAAATATCTGGTCACAGAGAATATGATCTTATATGTAGACTACCCTAAGGAATCACATACACACAGAAGTTAAAATTAATACACAAATTCAGCAAAGTTGTATGATATAAAATTAATACACAAGAATCAGTTGCAATATAAGGAAGCAAAAAACACCCAAACATAACAGCAAAAAGAAAACAAATCCAGAAATATGAAGATAGTGTAAGGAGCCACTGGGACAACTTCAGGCATGCCAACATTCACATGGTGTGTATACTGAAAGCAGAAGAAAGAGAGCAAGAAATTGAAAACTTATTTGAAAAAATAATGACAGAAAACTTTCCTTACCTGGTGAAGGAAATAGACATATAAGTCCAGGTAGCACAGAGAGTCCCAAACAAGATGAACCCAAAGAGGCCCACACCAAGGCACATCATAATTAAAATGCTAAAGGTCAAAGACAAATAGAATCTTAAAGCAGCAAGAGAAAAGCACTTAGTTACCTACAAGGGAGCACCCATACAACTGTCAGCTGAATTCTCAACAGAAACTTTGCCAGCCAGAAGGGAGTGGCAAGAAATATTCAAAATGATGAAAAGCAAGGACCTACAACCAAGATTACTCTACCCAGCAAAGCTATCATTTAAAAATCAAAGGACAGGTAAAGACCTTCCCAGACAAGAAAAAGCTAAAGGAGTTCATCACCACTAAACCAGTGTTATATGAAATGTTAAAGGGTCTTCTTTTAGAAGAAAAAAGAAAAAGATAAAAAATATGAATTGTAAAACGACAATAAGTACAAATTTACCAACAATTCAACCTAAAATAAACAAAATAAAGAGAAGAAAAACAAACTCATAGATACAGAGAACATTTTGACGGTTGCCATATGGGAGAGGAGTGGGGGTATAAGTTAAAAAAGTAAAGGGATTAAGAAGTACAAATTGGTAGTTACAGAATACTCATTGAAATGTAAAGTATAGCATAGGCAATATAGCAAATAATATTCTAATAACTATGTATGGTGTCAGATGGGTATAAGATTTATCAGGAAGATCATTTAGTAAGTTATATAAGGTCTAATCACTTGGGTGTACACCTGAAGCTAATATAATATTGTATGTCAACTGTAATTAAAAAATAAAAATGATTTTAAAAGAATCAGTTGCCTTTCTATACACTAACAAGAAAAATTCTGAAAGAAAATTAAGAAAACAATTCAATTTATAAAACATCAAAAAAGAAAAAATACTTAGGAATAAACTTAACTAAAGGGGTGAAAAACTTGTTCACTAAAAACTATAAAACTGCTGAAAGAAATTAAGGAAGACAAAGTGTTGGGAGCGCGTGGTGTGTCTGGACATGGTCCACGTTGCCTGAGGGTCTGGAGTCAAGGACTCGACCTTCCCCACAATTACCCTTGAGGAGGTTTGCTCTCTGAGATAAGGAGATACCAAGGTCTGGGGTCACACAGGAGGCAGGATGTTTACTCTGAAAGAGTGTGAATGCAGCCTTGAAGGAACCACTTTGTATCACCCTCACCTCATTACCAATTGTTTGTCACTTACTATATAATAAAGGCATTGAAGCCATTTGGGGCTGCTCCTCCCCAGAGGACAGTCCTCCTGATCCCATAACTTTGTTTGTCTCTTTCATTCCCGCACTTGAACTCAGGTTTGTTTGTTTCTCAGGCTGGTTCCCTGGCAAGTGGCGCCCGAACAGACACCTGAGTACTCAAGACACAACTTAAGGTAAGGTGAGGACTCCTCTCTATGTGAGTGGCGTGCACCCGAAAAAGAATTGGGGGAAGAGAAGCATTTTGATTTATAGTCAGGAGTAAAATAAGATGGGTCAGTGTGTGAAAAAGAGGCATCCCCTTTATAAAAAGATTTTCAAGTGGATATATATAAAAGAAACAGTTGCTTGTAAATGGAAACTTTTGTAAATAATATTTAATTTTTAAAATAATATATTTGGTGCTGTTTTCTCAGATTCCCTGAGAGCACTTTTTATTTTCATTTTTATTTATTTATTTATTTAAATATATCTTTATTGATTTCAGAGAGAGGAAAGAAGAGGGAGAGAGAGAGATAGAAACATCAATGATGAGAGAGCCACTGATCAGCTGCCCAGCCAGCAACCCGGGCATGTGCCCTGACCGGGAATCGAACCCCGATCACCTGGATCCTAGGTTGATGCTCAACCACTGAGCCATGGCCAGCCGGGCTATTTTCATTTTTAAATTTTATGGTTTTCTCTGCATTTCTTGAAGTATATTTTAAGGGAAACAGTGATCACCAATGTACTTTAAAAAAAAGAAAAAAGATTTCTAGCTCATTAGTCTGGACTCAGTGAAGTGGTGCCTCTCTGTAACCCCAATGGAATGGACTATACAGTACACATTAGCAGGTTGAGAATCCAAATTCTTTTCTTGCACCAGTATTGGCTAGAAAAGAAAAGAAATATAATCAAATAAATTTAGTAACAACTTAGAGTGAAACAAATTAGAAAATTGGAATCATGTTTGTGTATATGAGTGCGTGTGTGTGTGTGTGTGTGTGTGTGTGTGTGTGTGTGTGTAAAGCACTTTGCCTTGTGCCTCAGGTTTTCTTTTTTATTGGGGACACTATACCATGGTTTACACCTTGGGCACATAAGGATTTTTCTTCTCTTGCATTCTAGTGGACCAGCAGCACAAACCTCGAGAGCCTTGTTTTCCTGAGCATGGAGCTCTTGCCGGTTTATCCCTGTTTCTTTCTCTGTGTGCTCAACTTTTCCAGACTATAAAGGAAATCTGTTGTTTGCGGAGATCAGGCAGAGTCAAATCTGGGTTTCTGAGATGTGAGACCCCAGGGCTCCGGTCGTAGTAGAAGCCATATGTTAAAACATCGACTGGTTTAGGTTGAAAATAATGCAGTATAAAATAATAATGCACACACCTTGTTGGTAAACAGCTGTGTGGTTTTTTTTAAAAGGTCAGATAGCCTCAGGTTCAGGAAAAGGCTGAGGAATCAAATCTTGAACACAATCAACTTACTTTTTTTTTTTTTAAACTCTGCCTCAGGTGAGAAAATGTGCTAATGGTCTAAGTAGAAGAAAGAGATGTTTAATTTTTAAAATGAAAATACAGACATGAAATCTGCCAGTTGCGAACGGTAAAGCCAAGAAGCAGCAAACTCTTCTCATTTTACCAAATTTTATCTCCCAGATGCCTTTGTATAACATTTCAGTGAGAGTGAGAGCTCCCTTTCCAACCTGCAGAGACTATCTTTGAATACAGAATCTGTTTATGCCTTTGTTTACAATTTGTTGGGTTTGGGTTTTGTTACTTTCTTTTGTTTATATTTTTGTTGTTGTTGTTGGCATTTTTCAGGTCACTTTGCTTTAATAACAAAGATAATTATTTTCAAAATAATTTGTCTTCACCTTTTCCTATATTTGTACACAGTTGATTCAGTATTAGAGAAAAGGGCTTTGTTCATGTCATCTTTCCAATCTGTGTTGGTGCTCATTTGAGGAAATCAAGTTCCTACATGTGGAATTGCCGCTTATGTAATGAAAAACTATGCAAATTGGAGACAATGTAGATATGATATGGGCCGTGAAACATCCCATAGAAGGAACCTCTTTGGCAGTTTATGACTGGGCCAAGCCTAACCCTGCGGGACATTCACATTATGAACTGACTGAAGCTCCTGGAGGATTTGTGGAGACCCTACTGACAACCGAGCACAGACAAGTTCAACCTAATGTGTGGAAGTTAGTAGCAAACATGGACATTGTCCCAGTGAGACATAAAGATGAAAATCATCCAAATAGGAACTATTCTGTTAAAGGAGGTTTAGCCTATGTTCCTCCTCCTTATGTATTATTGGTAGGTGAGGTTTTGACTAAGAAATTAGCTGATTATTATACTATTAATTGTGTAAATTGTAACCTTATAAATTGTGTATCTAGTGCTAATACAAACCTAGATTTGTTGGTATTGCACCAACCTGCATTTGTAATGCTTCCGGTTAAGATGCAAGGACATTGGTATGCTAATGAAGGACTTGAAGTGTTGCAAGAGTTAAATGAACTATTGGAGAGACCTAAAAGATCCTTGGGATTGTTGATAGCCGGTATTGCTGCTTTAGTTTTATTATTGCTACAGCTTCTGTTGCTGGAGTTGCTCTTACTCAAGAAATACATACAGCGAATTTTGTTAATGGGTTAGCAAAAAATGTATCTGATGCTTTGGGAGCTCAAGAAAGAATTGATAGAAAATTAGAGGATAAATTGAACGCTTTGGAAGAAGCTGTATTACTCATAGGAGATCAAATTAAAAGTGTGAAGGTTAGAATCTCCCTGCAATGTCATGCTCAATTTCCATGGATTTGTGTTACTAAGAAACCTTATAGTCACTCTGAATGAGGGTGGGATAGGATTAAAAAACATTTTATGGGGATATGGAGTCAAGATAATGTATCTATTGATGTTGCCACTTACATGCTGATATAAATGCTATAGAATCTGCTCCTCTCCTAGATACCTCACCTGCTGACTTAGCAAAAGAACTGTTTGACAAATTTTCTAATATTACCTCTGGGCATAGTTTATTCTCATTATTCTAGTCTGGTATTATGTTGTTGGCTGTAGTGTTAATATTCCTATGTTTATTCCCAGTCTGTATCCTAGCAGGAATGCAGAGCAGCTCAGAGCTGCAGAAACAAGTCCACTGGCTCAAATTAAAAAGTAAAGAAGGGGGAGATGTTGGGAGCCAGTGATGTGTCTGGACATGGTCCACGTTGCCTGAGGGTCTGGAGTCAAGGACTCGACCCTCCCCACAATTACCCTTGAGGAGGTTTGCTCTACAAAATAAAGATAATTACCAAGGTCTGGGCTCATGCAGGAGGCAGGATGTTTACTCTGAAAGAGTGTGTATGCAGCCTTGAAGGAACTACTTTGTATCACGCTCACCTCATTACCAATTGTTTGCCACTTACTATATAATAAAGGCATTGAAGCCATTTGGGGCTGCTCCTCCCCACAGGACAGTCCTCCTGATCCCATAACTTTGTTTGTCTCTTTCATTCCCACGCTCAAACTCAGGTTTGTTCATTTCTCAGGCTGATTCCTGACAACAAAGAAAATAGAAGAACATCCCAAGTTTATGGTTGGAAGAATTAATGTTTTTAAGATGGTAATAGTACCTAAAGCAATTGATAGATTCAATGCAAAATGTATCAAATTCAAATAATGACTTTTCAGAAATAAAAAAGCATCCTAAAATTCATATAAAATATCAAGAGATCTTGAATATGTAAATTATTTGGAAAAAAAAAGAACAAAGTTGAAATCACACTTCCTAATTTCAAAACATACCACAAAAGTCACACTGATCAAAATAGTGTGCACTAGCTTAGCCAGCATGGCTGAGCAGTTGAGCCTTGACCTATGATCCAGGATACTGAGGTTTGATTCCGGGCCAGGCCACATGGCTGAGTAGTGGGCTCCATCCCCTGTAGGGAGTGTGCAGGAGGCAGCTGATCAATGACTTTCTCATCATTAATGTTTCTATCTCTCTCTCTCAGTCTCCCTTCCTCTCTCTGAAATCAATAAAAACATAAAAAAATAGTGTACCCTAGAATAAAGAGAAGCATAGCATCTGATGAAATAGAAGAGAGAACCCAGAAACAAACTCTCAGCTATATCGTCAAATAATTCTTAATAAGGGTACCAAAATCTTTCAATCTTTCAATAGGGCAAAATCAGTCTTTTCAATAAATAGTGTTGGAAAAACTGGATATTTATATGCAATATCATGAATTTTAACACGACATTTCACCATATACAAAAATTAACACACAATGGATCAAAGACCTAAATGTAATAGCTAAAATTAAAAAACTCTAAAACTCTTAGAAGAAAAGATAGTGTAAAACTTGATGACACTGGGTTTGTCAATTATTAGACCAAATGCAAAGGTAACTATTTTTAAAATGATAAATCAGTTTTGACAAAAATTTTTTAAGAACAAACTTTTTGTGTCAAAGGACATTATTAAGAAAATGAAAAGACAACTGTAGGAATAGAAGACAATTGAAAACCATATATCTTATTAGAAAGGGTTCAATATCCAAGAAATATAAAATACTCTTATAACGCAACTGAAAAAAAATTCCAAACCCAAGCTACACAACTGAAAATGGGCAAAGGATTTTAATAGATGTTTCACCAAAGAAGGTATACAACATGACCAAAAAGCACATAAAAATACCATTACTATCATTAATTATTATGAAAGTGCAAGTCAAAAGCACAATGAGATTAACACTCTACATAAATTAAGATGTATTTTATTAAAATAAAAACAAAAAATAACAAATATTAACATGAGAATGTTGAGAAATTGAAATCCTTGAGTTTTGTTGGCAGGAATGTTAAATGGCTCAGCCACTAGACAACTGCTTGGCCCTTCCTCAAAAAAGTTAAAGAGAATTACCATATGATCCAGCAATTTCACTCCTAAGTATATAGCTAAACATATTGGAAGGAGAGATTTGAATAGATATTTGTATACCCATGTTTATGGTAACATTTTTCATAGTAACCAAAAAGTGGAAAAAATTCAAGTGTCCTCTTATAGATGAATAAAACAAAATGTGTTGTATACATATAATAATATTATTCACCTTTAGAAAGTAATAAAATTCTGATACATGCTACAGCATGGGTGAATCTTATAGATCTCATGTTAAGTGAAATAAGCAGACATAACAAGACAAATGCTATATGACTCCTCTTGCATGAGGTACATAAAATTGTCAAATTCATAGAGCAAAAAATAGAATATTTTCCCAGGGATGAGTATCAGTTCGTTAAACTTAAAATGTTATGGAGATTGGTTGTGTTGATGTTTGGTCAACAATGTGAATGTACTTAAAGCCATTGAATTGTACAACTAAATATGGTTAAAATGATAAATTTATGTTTTGTATATTTTATTATAATAAAAAACAAAAAAACTTACTTTAGTAAATTTCAAATGTAAATTTCACATTTGTATTTTAATACATATATTAATATGTAACACTTGCATATATCATTATTATTTACTTTTTTGTCTACAATTTTTTAGAGCATGATTTCTCTGTTAATAAGTTTATTTATGTCAGTTTGGATTATTTAAGCAACATATCCGTGTTTAGCAGCTTTATTAATACCTTGTATGTCTGAAAATAGTTTCTTTACTTTGAAAATGATTGATGCTATGACTGACTAAAAAGTATTGTTAAGTAAAACATATTTTTTATCCTAAATAATCTCCATTCTATTGATTGAATATAAATGTGTGTGTGTTAAAAAAGGACTGGAGAAGTATAGTTTTTGTAAAGGTCAATGACATTATTTTACTTATACATATCTATTACGTATCTTATACACACAAACATAAACATACCTGCAAACACATGCATAGAAAGAAACTGGAAACTGCTACATTATACAGTAATGATAAATATTATTTTATTTTCAATGAAGCTTTCATATCTGACTATATTCTAGTATCATCTTCAATAAAATATAAACTTCTAACAGGCAGAAATTAAATTATTTTTGCTAGATATTGCATGATTTTTATATATTATGGTAGTTAAATATACATACATGTAAACATGCATAGAGATATTTTATAATGTAATGTCTAGCCTGGCTGGCATAGCTCAGCAGTTGAGCATTGACTTATGATCCAGGAGTTCCTGGTTCAATTCCTGGTCAGGGCACATGCCCGGGATTTGGGCTCAATCTTCAGTTGGGAGAGTGCAGGAGGCAGATGATCAATGACTCTCATCTTTGATGTTTCTCTCTCTCTCTCTCCCTCTCCCTTCCTCTATCAGAAATCAATAAAAACGTACCTAAAATATATATATAATGTAATGTCTATGTGAAAAAGTGACACACTTGGAACAATAAATAAATGTTCTCAATATATAAGATGATTTGGTTTATATTTAAACATCTGTGCCAAGAGGATCATGAGACATGAAACTAGATAACTAGATTCTATTCTTGGCATGAATTTTAAGAAGTTCATCTTCTCTATTTTTTTATTCTCTATACTGTAGACAATAATCATCATCTCAAAAGTATAATGAAAAATAAAATAATGGATGTGAAAATACATTGTAAATTATGAAGAAGGGTTCAAATGTTATATTGAATTTTAACACCTACAGAAAAAGTTCTTGAAATTAAGGAGAAGTTTGTTTCACCTTTTGTCCCCAAAATGTTTATTTTTGGAAAAAGAGTAACAGAAACTTTTATTTCAGTATTATATATTTTACAATGAATTATAATGTTCTGTTTAGTCTCTGCTGTAGCAATATGTCTTATCAAGAAATAAGCCAGTTGAGAAAGACAAATACCACATGATCTCATTTATATGAGGAATCTAATGAACAAAATAAACTGATGGACAAAATAAAAACAAAGGTGTGGATACATGGAACAGAGAGTTGTCAGAGGGGAGGGAGGGGAGGAATGGGTGAAAGACGATGAAGCGATTAGCCAAAGAACATAAATGCACAATGGATGCAGACAACAGTGTGGTGATGGCAGAGGGAAGGGGAGTGGCTGGGGCTGGATGGAGGTGGGCAAAGGAGGGGAAAATGGGGACATCTGTAATAAAGTCAACAATAAAAATAAAGTTAAAAACAAGTACAACATTCTTTTATAAAAATAACAATATACATCTCTGCAAGGCCATGATTAAAATCATTTGCTAGCACCTTGAAATTTAAAAAAAAAGGACATTTAATTTATACTTTTACTGCTCTACATGTTAAAATGGGTAGCACTGCTTTGTAATTTTCCTTATTTAAGTTGTACTCTCTTAGAATGTTACAATTTAACGACACATTATATTACTATGTCATGAAATGACTAAATTTTTATGTAAAATGAAAATAAGTGTACATAAAAAACATTTTATGTACACTTTTTAGTAATAAACAGATAAAAAGTAGAAAATTCATAAAGAGGAAATAAGCAAGTACAAATAAAATTAATCCAAATATATGGGATAATCTACATGGAATCAAAATAGAAATTAGGATATTCAATGTAAATGACCACCATGATGATTTCAGTTCATATGATAAAAAACATAATTTGGAAAAACAGACTTTACCAAGGATTATGATGCATATATACATGGTTGTTTAGTAATACAAAACCAAGAAAAATAAAATTGAAAACAAGAGCAAGAACCCAAATTTGTATCCCCACTTATGTAATATGAATGAAGGGGGAGTGCTTAGGGATCTCTAGAGATACTTGAGAATATATCAGAATTTTGAACAATGCAAGATATCAATTATTAAAAATGTTTTTTAAAAACCTTTATTGTTGAGAGTATTACAGATGTCTCCCCATTGCCCCCTCCACCTGGATCCCACCCCACCCCAGGCCTTCACCACCCTATTGTCTGTGTCCACGTATGCATATAAATTCTTTGGTTAATCTCATCCCACCCACCCTCCCCCAATGCCTCTGAAATTCCTCAGTCTGTTCCATGTTTCCATGCCTCTGGTTCTATTTTATTCATCAGTTTATTTTGTTCATTTAGATTCCTTGTTCATTTATTTTTATTTTTAGATTCAAAAGTTGATAGATATGTATTTATTGGCATTTTATTGTTCACATTTTTTATCTTTTTTTTTCTTATTCTTCTTCTTAAAGAAGACCCTTTACTAGAGTCCTCTTTTCTCCACACCTTCACCAGCGCTTGTCATTTGTTGATTTGTTGATGGTAGCTATTCTGACAGGTGTGAGGTGATACCTCATTGTCTTTTTAATTTGTATCTCTCTGGTGATTAGTGACTTTCAACATTTTTTCATATGTCACTTGGCCATCTGTATGTCCACTTTGGAGAAGTGCCTATTTAGGTCCTTCACCCTTATTTATTTATTTATTTATTTATTTATTTACTCTTCACCCAAAGATATGTTTTCCATTGCCTTTCAGAGAGAGTGGAAAGGAGAGAGAGAGAAACATGGACATGAGAGAGACACCTCTAGTGGTTGCCTCCTGCACAAGCACCGACCAGGCCTGGGGATCCAGCCTGCAACAAAGGTATGTGCCCTTGGCCAGAATAGAACCTGGGACCCTTCAGTCCACTGACTGATGCTCTAACCACTGAACCAAACAAACTTGGGCCCTTTGCCCATTTTTAGTCGGAGGGTTTATCTTCCTTTTGTTAAGTCACATGAGTTTCTTATATATTTTGGATATTAACACTTTATCAGATATATCATTGGCAAATATGTTCTCCCATACAGTGGGCTCCCTTTTCATTTTGTTGATGGTTTCTTTTGCTGTGTAGAATTTTTTATTTTGATGTAGTCCCATTTGTTTATTTTCTCCTTTGTTTCCCTTGCCCTAGGAGATGTATCAGCAAACATATTGCTGTGACAGGTGTCTGAGATTTTGCTGCCTATGTTTTCTTCTAGGATTTTTATGGTTTCAAGACTTACATTTAAGTCTTCTTTTCATTTTGAGTTTATTCTTGTGTATGATGTAAATTGGTGGTCTAGGCTGCTAGTGGGAATGCAGACTGGTGCAACCACTATGGAAAACACTATGGAGTTTCCTCAAAAAATTAAATATGGAATTGCCATTTGACCCAGTGATCCCACTTCTAAGAATATATCCTAAGAAACCTGAAAACTAATCAGAAAGAATTTATGCATCCATATGTTCATAGCAGTGTAATTTACAATAGCTAAGATCTAGAAAGAGCCCAAGTGCCCATCAGTAGATGTTTGGATAAAAAAGCTGTGCTACATTTACACCATGGATTACTATGCAGCTATAAGAAAAGAAGGATCTTTTACCCTTTGGGGCAGCATGGGTGGAACTGGAGAGTATTATACTAAACAAAATAAACCAGTCAGAGAAAGACAAGTATCACATGATTTCACCCATATGTGGAATATAATGAACAAAATAAACTGATGAACAAAATAGATCTAGAGACATAGAAGCATGGAACAGACTGATGAATCTCAGAGGGAAGGTGGGAGTGGGGGAGAGAGTGGGTAGAGATTAATCAAAGAACTTATATGCACATATGCATAACCTATGGACACAGACAATAGTGTGGGGAAGGTCTGGGGTGGGCAGATGTAGGGAGGAGGGGATCAATGGGGGAAAAATAGGACATCTATAATACCATCAACAACAAAGATAAATTTAAAAAAAGAAGACCCTTTAGCATTTCATGTAATACTGGTTTGGTCGTGATGAACTTCTTTAGCTTTTCCTTGTCTGGGAAGCTTTTTATCTCACCTTCAATTCTAAATGATAGCTTTGCTGGGTAGAGTAATCTTGGTTGTAGGTCCTTGCTTTTCATCACTTTGAATATTTCTTGCCAAACCCTTTGGCCTACAAAGTTTCTGTTGAGAAATCAGCTGACAATTGTATGGGTGCTGCCTTTTAGGTAACTAATTGCTTTCCTCTTGCCGCTTTTAAGATTCCCTCTTTGTCTTTAACATTTAGCATTTTAATTATGATGTATCTTGGTGTAATTCTCTTTGGGTTCATCTCTTTGGGATTCTCTGTGCTTCCTGGACTTGTTTGTCTATTTCTTCCACCAGGTGAGGTAAGTTTTTTGCCATTATTTTTTCAGATAGGTTTTCAATTTCTTGCTCTCTCTCTCCTCCTTCCAGCATCCACAAGATGTGAATGTTGGTATTCTTGAAGTTGTCCCAGAGGCTCCTTACATTATTTTCATATTTTTTTATTTATTTTTCTTTTTGCTCTTCTGATTGGGTGTTTTTGCTTCCTTATCTTCCAAATTCTTGATTTGATTCTTGAGGTCATCTACTACTCTACTGTTGATCCCCTGTAAATTATTCTTTATTTCAGTTAGTGTATCCTTCATTTATGATTGGTCCTTTTTTATGTTATTGATGTTCTCATTAAGTTTCTTGAAGTTCTCACTCAGTCCCTTGAAGTTATCAGTAAGTTTCTTGAACATCCTTATAACCATTGTTTTGAACTCTGTACCTGGTACTTTTCTTACTTCCATTTCATTTAGTTCTTTTTCTGGAGATTTCTCCTGTTCTTTCATTTGTGACATGTTTCTTTTTCTCTGCATTTTGACTGCCTCCCTGTGCTTGTTTCTATGTATTAGGTAGATCTGCTATGTCTCCTGGACTTAGTAGAGTCACCTTGTGTAGTAGGTGTCCTATAGGGCCCAGTGGCTCAGCCCCTTCAGTCACCTGAGCTGCGCACTGCAAACGAGCCCTTGTGTGAGCTGTGTGCACTGTCCTGTTGAGCCTTGATTGATGTTGGTGTCAACAGGAGGGAATGACTCCAAGGTCAATTGGATGGATCGGCTACAACTACAGTGGAAGAGCTGCTGTGCAGGAGGTGTCATGGAGCAGGATTTACTTCATTGGGGTTTTGGTATTCACAGAGCCTTCACCTTGAGTGTGTGGTGGTCTTGGATGTGATAGGGTTGTAATCTGGTATGATTGAAGCTGACTACCAGGTGCACTGGCTCTGGGGCCTCCCAGGTGGTACAAAGTCAGCCTCTGCCTGTGCCCAGCCCAGGGCCACTCAGGATGAGCTACAAAGCAACCTGTAGATGGCTGCTACTTGTGTTGAGCTTGTAGGTGCCCAAGAGAGGCCAAGCTGTGAACCAGGGTGGACTGCCACTATTTCTGGGCCTGTGCTCACTTATTGAGAGGTATGGGGCACACTGATGTCAGCTGCTGCTTGTTTGAGAAATTTTAGATAAGTCCAAAGCATGACAAGAGAGGCCAGTTATATGGAAAAGCCACTGAAAATGGCTTAGATGAGTTTGCAGGTAGGGAGGGGTGGGGTTTTAGGTAATCACCAGATAGGGTGGAAAACATGAGCCAGATTGATGGAAATTCAGATATGATGCCTACTAAATGGCTCTGTGACAGGGAGGGCTCAACAAAGGAACAATGGCCTCTGTCAGCACTTCTGTTATGGAGAAAGCTGCCCTTCCAGCTCTCTCCCTGATTCCAGACAAGTTAGTTCTCTGAATGTCCCAGGTTCCTTTCAAGCTGCTGTCCCAGTGCTGGAGCTCAGAGGGAGTGAGTTTGAGTAAGTCTGTGCATGAGCCCTTTAAGAGGAACTGCCTGGGGCTCCCACAGCCTTTGTGTCAATCAGCCACAATTCCCACTGGTTTTTACAGCCAGAAATTCTGGGGACTTCTCTTCCCAGCACTGAAACCCTGGGATGAGGAGCTTGGTGTGGCTCAGGGACTTGCTCCTCAAGGAAACCTCTATAGCTAAGATATTCATCCCTATTTTAAACCACCACATGTGGGTGTGGGACCAGCAGGGTCTGCTATTTTACCCCAAGTCTCTCCCTGTCCTACCAGTCTCAATGTGCTTCTTCAATTCCCTAGCTGCAGAACTTCTATTTAGCTAGATTTCAGGTGGTTTTGAGTGACGGTTGTTCTGTATTTTATTTATTTATTTATTTATTTATTTATTTATTTATTTATTTTAAATCCTCACTGGAGGATATTTTTTTCCATTGCTTTTCAGAGAGAGTGGAAGGGAGAGACACACAGAGAGAAACATTGATCTGAGAGAGACACATTGATTGGTTGCCTCCCACACCACCCAAACCAGGGCTGGGGATCGGACTTGAAACAGGTATGTGCTCTTGGCCAGAAATGAACCAGCGACTCTTCAGTCTGATGGTTGACTTTCTAACCACTAACCCAAACTGGCTGGAGCTATTCTATATTTTAGTTCTAAATTTTGATGTGGTTGTGGGAGCCTGCGGGCACTGCATTTACCTACGCTGACAGCTTGACTGGAAGTCTGAACCCAAAAAAGTCTTTGGTAAAATACAAACATTGTTTGAGGAAATGTAGCATCAAAATATTATTATACTGGATTAATATCAATTAATTGTCTGCCTACCTGGGTAAAAAGTGCTTTGGCAGTTATCTTTTCAAGTAGTCTGAATTTGATGGTGTAGTCTGAGGAGCATTTTATGCCCTAGAGCATTGTTGAACGCAGCAGGGCAATCAGCCAGCAACTAGTGGAGCTGAACAACTTGGTATTGTCAGGGAAAGAAGCAGTCAGAGTCCTGCCAAATCACTTTCATTCTGTAGTGACTGTGGGCATACACAAATTTGAAACCCTTGAGGAACAGGATCAGAGGCTTAACACTGTGGTATGGGGGTAGCAGTAGTAAATAGACTGTCAGGAGCTCAGCTGAGCTGGAAA
The DNA here is from genome assembly GCF_964146895.1 of Miniopterus schreibersii. Lineage (NCBI taxonomy): Eukaryota > Metazoa > Chordata > Mammalia > Chiroptera > Miniopteridae > Miniopterus > Miniopterus schreibersii. The sequence continues at coordinate 39,637,162 of NC_138104.1, read as the reverse complement.
GACTGAGCACATTGAGAGACTGAGCTGCCAACTATGAGAAGCCAATTAAATCAACAAACTAAAAATATGTCGATGTAAGAAATGTCCATGTAAGAAATGTCCAAACCAGTAGAGAATTTTTATAAGTTTATTTGAGCCAAAACTAATGACAATTGACAGGAAGCAAGATCTATAATATTGCAGAGAATAACCATTTTCACTTCTTTGCATTTGGAGTTAAGGAAGGAATTTAAGAAAGATTTCACTAAAGTGGTGTAAAGGAAGATAGGGATTGGATTATAGGGCAGAGAACAAGATTGTGTGGTCTCTTGGGAGGGGTCCGCCTTTTAGCAGTATTACTTCTGGCATTTTAAAGGTATGTTAACCTAGTTGTACAGGAACAATGGACAGGGCTTGCTTAAAAACATTTTCATTAAAGAAGTTATAGGCCTGGGGCATGGCTACCTACTATGACCTGCTCAGTTAGGAATTTATGGTCAGATCACCCTGTGAGGTTAATTGCAGGAGAACCCCATTTTTATCCACAAAAGAAATTAACAATTAAGCCTTTAATCACTTTGTTAGTATAAGCAAGTAGCTAAAACCAGGTAGACCAGCATAGATGGGGATCATCTAACTTTTGAGAGAGCTGAAAACAAAAGGCCTTTTAAGTTTTATGGACCCTGTGTTGGTGAAGGAGATGGCTGGAGTAGAAGGGTAAATGATATAGTCAGAGCAAAGTGTCTTCAAATTTTCTTCTTCCTCTCCCACAAAATGAGGTCTCAGTTGAGACACTCGAATATTTCAGTAGAAGGTCCCAGATAAAGAGACCTAGCAATAAAGGAGCTTAATTAGCAATGAAAATTTGCTTAAGAGCAGGCCCGAGTCCTTGACTGCAACTCCCTTTAGAGGTTTCAGTGAATTGGTTGTGTGCCAAAATCTGGTGTAGTGAGGGCAGCTTTCTCCCTATGGTCAAGCATGAAAATCCACACATAGGTTTTTACCAGGACATTTTACATGGGTGGATTTTTTAGCTTCCAAATATAAGTGATAGCATAATGTATTTGTATATTTCTGTTTGACTTATTTAACTTAGTATAATGTGCTTAAGATCCATCCATGCTGTAACAAATGGCTGAATGTCCTTTTCTGTCACAGGGGAGTAATATTCCCTTGCATATCTATACTACATCTTCTTTATCTATTGGTGGCCACTTAAATGTTTCCATGTCTTGGCTATTGTAAATAATGCTGCAATAAACATAAGAATGCATATATCTCTTTGATATTCAGTTTTTATTTTCTTTGGGAAGATACCAGAAGTAGAATTTTTAGATTATATGATAAATTGAATTTTAATGTTTGGAAAAACCTCCATATTGTGTTTCATAGTGGTTAATTAATTTACATTCCCACTAACAGTATACAAATGTTCCCTTTTCTTCATATCCTCACTTGTTAGCTTTCAGGTATGAGGTGATACCTCTTGTTATTGATTTGCATTTCACAGAGGGTTAGGGATGTTGAGCATCTTTTCATGTACATATTAACTATTGTGTTAGCCTAGGTACTTAGCTAGTTATTAATAAGAGAGGAAGCAAAGGGAATTAGACATTGTTGAGCTTAATGGGCTGGGGAGCTGAATTGGACACTGAGCTTGTTTGCTTTCTCAGGAAGCTACAACGTCACACATTCTAGGGGATCACAGCATTTCCCTACCAAAAAATAACACCCCTCTTATTCCCTCTCTGGTACCAGGATGTTGGGGAGAGCAGGGGGAGATAAGCATATGGGTAATAAAAGTCAAAATGGTGCAGGGGAAGGTGCTTGACCATAGATGCTTGGCAATCTAGGCTAGGGAAAAAAGAGATAGGTTGGGAAGTGGATCCATCAAAAGCCAGGAAAGCTTGGGAAGTTGACTGATTATTTTGAAAAAGCTCTTTGTCCTTCCCAAGCCAGAGATAATATAGCCCCAGGAAGCAAAGCCCTTCTTTCTTGCCCTCTAGCTTCTGCTGGCCAGAGATCAGGATCTCTCCGCATAAGTCCTAGCAGCCTCATGGCCATGGACTCCAAACATAGGCTCCAAGTGGGAGCCTGGACAGCACATCACAGCAATGCTTTGCATCTGGGAACACAAGCTAAGCTAGCCAGATATTAAGAAAGTCTGGACTAGACTAAGCTTTAATATGGCACAGAATATCTGGATGTTGGCCCTATTTCTGGCCCTGATTTTCAATGGCCCAATGGACAGAGATGAGACATTGGAAATCAAAGAGCTACCTTCTATTTCTACCCAAATAAATCTTACCACCAGAACTCATCCTCCATTGTGGGTTCCTGAAAATGCTTTTTCTTGTGGCACCACAAGGGCCCCACTTGCACCAGCAACAACCTGAATATCTTTTTTTTTTAAATGTCAATTTAGTTGCTCTGACCATTTTTTGTTGTTAATCCTCACCTGAGGATATTTTTTTCAAATGCTTTTCAGAGATAGTGGAAGGGAGGGAGAGAGAGAGAGAGAGAGAGAGAGTGAGAGAGAAACATAGATGTGAGAGAGACACATTGACTGGTTGTCTCTCCAACATACTCCAAGTGGGGGCGAGGTGAGAACCTGCAAGCCAAGTAAGTGTCCTTGAGCGGGAATCAAATCCACGACCCTTTGGTGCTCAGGCCAATGCCCTAACCACTGAGCCACACTGGCCAGGGCTGCTCTGACCATTTTTAAATTGTTTTGTATGTTTGTTTTTGTTATTGAGTTGCATGAGGTTTTTTTTAAATGTATTTTGGATATTAAACCCTTATTTGATACATGGTTTGCAAAATCTTTCTTTTAATCTGTGTGTTGCCTTTTCATTTTAATTGTTTCTTTGTGCAGAAGCTTTTAAGTTTAATGTAGTATCACTTTGATTTTTACTTTGTTGTTTGTGCTTTTGGTGTCGTATTCAAAAACATCATTGCCACGAACAAGACCAAGTAACTTCTTATCCATGTTTTCTTCTAGGAGATTTGTGATATATCAGGTCTTATGTTTAAGTCTGATGCATTTCAAGTTAATTTTTATGAGTGGTGTTAGAAAGAGGTTTAATTTCATTGTTCTGCATGTGTTTATCCACTTTTTTCAACACAGTTTGATAAAAAGACTTCTTTTCCCATTGGGTGTTCTTGGTTCTCTTGTTGAATATTTATTGACTATGTATGTGAGGGTTTAATTCTGGGTTTTTTATTCTATTCCATTGGTCTATCTGTATATGTTTAAGCTAGTACCATACTGTTCCCTTACCGTAACTTTGTAGTATATTTTAAAATAAGAAAGGGTAATCTCTTTGGTTTCATTCTTTTCCCTCAAGATCTCTTTGGCTATTCAGAGTCTTTTGTGCTTCCATACAAATTTTTATTTTTTTAAAATATATCTTTATTGATTTCAGAGAGAGGAAAGGTGAGGGAGAGAGAGAGGTAGAAACATCAATGATGAGAGAGTCATTGATCGAACCCGCAACCCAGGCATGTGCCCTGACCGGGAATTGAACCCCGATCACTTGGATCCTAGGTTCAACCGCTGAGCCACGCCTGGCCAGGCTAGATGATATCTTAAATAGGATAGTTTTCTTTATTCTTTTTCAGACATTTCATTATTAGTGTATAGATTTACAAGTGAATTTTTATGTTGATTTTTATACCCTGAATATTTTATTTATTTCCAATCTGATCTTTATTCATTTTTTCTGCTAACTTTGGGCTTTATATTTGTTTCTTATTTAGTTCCTTGAAGTATGAAGTTAATTTATTGAAGATATTTCTAATATCTTAACATATGCATTTATTATTATAACTTTACCTCTCAGAACTGCTTTTGTTGCATACCAAAATTTTGATATGTTCTTTTTCCATTTTATTTGTTTGAGATAATTTAAGTGTTTTCCTTTTTATTTCTTCTTTGATACATGGGTTATTTAGAAGTGTGTGGTCTAGTTCCCACATATTTGTAGATTTTCCAGTTTTCCTCTTGCTGTTGATTTTTAGTTTTTACAGTGAGGTCAGAAAAGGTAGTTGGTGTAATTTTAATTTCAATTTTTTTCTAAGATTAGTTTTGCGTCTTATATTACTCTGGATATTTTTCTGTGAGTGCTTCAGAAGAATGTCTATTCTGCTCCTATTATGTAGAGTTTTCTGTATATGTTTGTTAAATATATTTGATCTAAACTATGGGTCAGTATGCATGTTTCTAAGATTATTTTTAATCTGGATAATCTATTGATTACTGCCAGTTAGGTATTACATTACTACTATTATTGTACTGTCTATTTCTCCCTTGAAATCTGTTATTTGCCTAATATATTTAGGTGTTTGATGTTGGGTGTATATATATTTAAAATTGTTATTTCTTCTTGATGTGTTGACCTTTTTATCACTATATAATGACCTTCTTTGTCTTTTACTACTATTTTATCACTTGAAGTATATTCTGTCTTATATAGGTATGGTTATTCTCACTTCTTTCTGGTTTCTACTTGCATGAAATCTCTTTTTCCATCCATTCACTTTGAGCCTATATGTGTCTTTAAAGTTGGAATGTTTCTCTTGTAGATAGCATACAGTTGATTCTTGTTTATTTTCTTTCTTTTTTTTAATCCATCCAGCCACTCTGTCTTTTGGTTGGTGAGTTAAATTCATTTTTATTTATAATGATTATTGATATGTAAGGACTTACTACTGCCATCTTATCATTTGTCTTCTGATAGTTTTGTATCTCCATTGTTTTTGTTTTTCCCCCTCTGTTTCTGCCTACCTTTGCAAAATTGTGGTTTTTCATGTTGATACATTCAATCTCCCCTTTATGTTTTATGATTTTTCTCTAGATTTTTACTTTGTGGTTACCATGAGGTTTACTTAAAATATCTCATACATAACACAATATATTTATGCTAATAGTTACATATTTTTGTATAAAGGCTCCATCTTTTTAATTATCCACTTTTATATTTTTAATATCACAATTTATCTTTTTATGTTGTGAATTTGTTGACAAATTATAGCAGCTATAGTTACTTTAAATAATTTTTTCCTTTAACCTTCATATTATAATTAAATGGTTAACACACCGTTCTAATACAGTTTCAGTTTTTTAATTCTGTTTATTTTTCACCTTTAACTGAGTATCGCATATTGTCATGTTTTTATATAAGTGATTAGTGTCATTTTGTTTCAGCTTGTAGAACTTTCATCATTTTTTGTAAGGCAGGTCTAGTGGTGATAAATTCCCTCAGCTTTTATTTCTGGTTTCTGGGAAAGTTTTTATTTCTCCTTTATATATTAATGATAAGTTTTCCAGGTAAAGTATTCTAGGTTGGTAATTTTTACTATTCAGCACTTCGGATGTTATTCTACTCTCTCTCTTGGTTCATAGATTTTCTGCCCAGAAATCCATTGATAGCCTCATGGAGGTTCCTTTGTATGTTACTTTCTTTTTCCCCTTTTATTTCTTTTACAATCTTTATTCTTGATTTTTGACAGTTTAATTAAAATATCTCTTGGAGAAGTCTTTTTTTCATTGAGATACTATGATGTTCTATTAGCTTCATAGAGTTGTATGTCTAATTCTTTCTCAAGTTTTGGAATTTCTCATTTAAAAAAACAAACCTATCTGCCTCTCTTCTCTTTTTGATCCACAAACTAGTCATATATTTTATTTGTGATATATTTCAATAGGCCTTGCAGTGTTTATTTACTTTTTAAAATCTTCATTCTCTCTCCTAATTGAATCTTTTATAATTTCTTATTCTCCAAGTCACTTATTCTTTCTTCCATCTGATCTTCCCTTTTACAGATGTTCTTTATTTCATTCTTTATCTCATTCATTGAATTATTCTGTTCCAGAATTTCTGTTTAGTTATTTTTTATAATATTGATCTATTTGGTAAATAACTCCTTCTGTTCATTAATTTTGTTCCTGAGTTTATTTAATTGCCTTTCTGAGTTTTCTTGTACCTCAGTGAATTTCTTCATAACAGCTATTAGGAATTATTTATCAGTTATATTACAATATTTTATTATTTTGAGTTTGTTGTTAAATTTATGCTCTTTTTGTGACACCATTTTTTTCATTTTTAAAATACTATTTGACAATATGTAGTTCTGATTTTGCATTTGAAATAGCAGACAATCTTCCTAAGTTAATGATTTAAGATTACTCTGGTTCTCATAATTCACCAGGCTGGCATTAAAAAAACTTTTTTTGTGTGTTGAAGAAGGTGGCACCGTAGCTCAGGTTTGTGATTTTTCCTGCTGGAGCTGGCTCTCATAAACGCCTTTGGAAGCATGGACAAAAACTTGCAGCATAGTAGGGTTTAGGACCTGGGGTTTGGGGGTGCCCATAAGTTTTAGGAGGATCCTCAAGTGGGGTCTGCAAATGCACCTTGTGCTGAAATCTCAAAACAGACAGAAGAAAACAGGTTCTTTTAATGCCATTTGTTATTCTTGTTTGCTTCCTTATTTTCCTCTCCCTCTTCCCAGTCACACAGTCCTTTTTCAGTAATCCAGATGCTGTTAAAGAGAAACAAGTTCCTCCAACTGCAACCCATACAACAGGCCAGCCAGCCAATCACTTATAACTTTTTCTTTCCACCTCCTCAGTGAGAAAGGATGAGACTTTTCATCTTTTCTGTCAGAGAAATTGTCTCTGGTGCTGACAAAAACCCAGTACCTTGCAGCATTGCCCTGAGAAGGGGACTGCCATGGCAAGTTTCTTCCCCTCTTCTGCCTTCAAACTCATCTTTATCCCACTCTGATGGCATTCGGAATTCTCCCATGAGGCAGGTTTACCTTCACAAATTCTCTTTTGTCCCTGGGTATGAGCCCAATTTTGTAGCTTTCAGGTTTTCTATTTTCCCCAGTTGTAGCATGTGGTAGAAGGGCAGGCTTACTAACTCCCTTCTATCTATAGCCCCCAGTAAGATTCTATCTGCTAAATTTTGGATGCACAAGTGTGCAGAAACCTCCCATTTGTCTTGGTGTAATCTGCAGAGGCACTTAGGTTTGGTTATAGATGTCCAAATAGTTTTAAATCCAAAGAAAGCAAGGGGAGAAAAGACAACACTTGGCCATAATGCTGATGTTACCCTCTACTTATTGGCAAATTTAAAGTATAAGAGTAGAAATTAAGAAGCAGAAAGGAAAAAGTGGGGTCATTCAAATGGTCGGTTATTTAAGAGTTACCAGGGCTTTCTAAAAGGAGAACTTCATGGATGGGGGTGACCTGGTTCCTTAGATAGTTGTTTTGTTAGCTATGCCAAACATATGGCATTATGTTTATCAGAGATAGATGTCTTTGAAGTGGATGCCTCAACCATCAAAAGCTTAATCTTACACTTACATTATAATAAATAACCTTACTGCTATGTACCAAGGCTATGAAATTCTTATTCTTTCTTTCTTCTTTATAGGTAAACCTCCTTCCATATCTCCTCTTGCTTATTTCAAGAATTTCTCCATGATTTTATTTTATATAATTCAAATATAGTATGGCTAAGTATAGTTTTTTGGGGAGGGAGAGGAGGTGGGCATTTATCCAGGTTGGTATTCTCTAAGCTTTCTAGATCTTTGGTTGGTGTCTGCCACTAATTTTGGGAAATTATTCATCATTATTGCTTTAAATATTTCCCTTGTTGTTTTCTCTCCTTTGGTATTTTCATTACAAATATGATACACCTTTTATAGTTTTCTCACAGTTCTTGGATAGTCTGTTTTGTTTATTTGCTTTTACTTTTTCCTCTTTTTAGATTTTTAAAGTTCCTATCAACATGTTCTCAAGTGTCAGGAACCAGCCTGAGAAACAAACAAACCTGAGTTTGAGCATGGGAATGAAAGAGACAAAGTTATGGAATCAGGAGGACTGTCCTCTGACAAGGAGCAGCCCCAAATGGCTTCAATGCCTTTATTATATAGTAAGTGACAAACAAGTGATAATGAGGTGAGTGCAATCCAAAGTAGTTCCTTCAAGGCAGTTTCTGCTGCATAAACACTCTTTCAGAGTAAACATCCTGCTTCCTGTGTGAGCCCAGACCTTGGTAATTTCTTTATCTCACCTCCTCAAGGGAACTTGTGGAGAGGGTTGAGTCCTTGACTTCAGACCCTCAGGTGGTGTGGACCATGTCCAGACACATCACTGGCTCCCAACACTCACTCACTGGTTCTATCCTCAGCTGTGCCAAATCTACTAATGAGTTTGTCAGAGGGATTCATCATTACCATTATGGTGTTTTTTTATTTCTATCATTTATTTTTGATTCTTAGAATTTCTACCTCTCCACTTACATATTCACTGGTTCTTGCACATTATGTATTTTAAAAGTCAGAATTATTAACATATTAATCACAGTTTTTTTAAAAATTCTGGTCTGATTATTTCAACATCCCTGTTATATTTGAGTCTGTTTTCAATACTTTTTTTTAATTCAAACTGTGTTTTTTTCCTTTGATATGTCTTATATTTTTTGTTGAAAACTGGGCATTATATACTGGGTAAAAGGAATCCTAGTAAATAGACTTTCAATGATGTAGTTGTAAAGTGTGTGGGGAGAGGTAGTGTTCCATAGTCCCATGATCATGTTTCTTTCTTTTGAGAGACTTCCCTCAGGCTGTGACTTTTAATAGTATTTTTTTTAAGTACATTCTTTTTTTTGTTAATACTGATTTTAGAGAGGAAGAGAGAGAGAAACATCTATCAGTTGCCTCCAGCACATGCTCGGACTGGAAATTGGACCCAAAACCTAGGTATGTGCCCTGATCGAAATCAAATCCACTACATTTTGGTGCACAGGCCAACATTCCAAACAATTGAGCCACATAGGCCAAGGCTTTTACTAGTACTTTTAACCCCACCACCCCTCTTTAGGGAAGAAACAAAATAACATCCCTATGTGGAAAGCTAAAAAGGGCTGGAGTTGGGTATGTTTTTCCCCCAGGTCAGTTATGCTCTGGTAAGCCCCAGTAGGTTAGGCTCTGTTAAAAGAGTTTTTTGTTTAGGCCAGGTCTTGGAAAGAAGAAATAATGTTCTGGGCATTTTTCCAAATGGTTACTCCCTGATACATCTAAAATCACATGGTGATTTTTCTGCAATATTCTCTGAGAACCTGATAAGGTCCTGGAAGTAAAACTCCTCAAAAGGTTTCCCCCCCCAAAAGGTTAAATCCTCCTGATATTTTAAACTCTCAGACTTGTATATACTTAGCCTCTAACAATTCATTAATTACCTGAAAATGTGTAAATAAATGTTTATTGTATCGGGTCCAATTTCCAGTCCGAGCATGTGCTGGAGGCAACTGATAGATGTTTCTCTCTCAGTTAGATTAGATGTCTGAGAGATGTCTGATAGATGTCTCTCTCTCTCTGAGATGAATTGTATATTAAAAGCATAATTTTGACAATAGCGAAATGATAGACACTAGAAAAAGCCAACTATATGCTGGTTACAAGAGACATATAAAATATAGAAATGCAGAAAAGTTAAAATCTTACACTCTAAGAACACTAACCAAAAGAAAGTTGTTATGAATATAGTAATAACAGATAAATTAGATCTTAAGACAAAATATTACTAAAGATAATGAGAGAGATATTTTGATAAAAGATTAACTAAATTAGGAATATGTAAAAGAATATATAAAATTATTCACCTATAGATTCAAATGCATAAAGAAAAATGGTTGCAAATAAAAAAGGAAAATAGAAAAAAGTACATAAACATAATATTTTTAAACTCAAATTTGTCATTTAATGAAAGAATAAATAGGTAAAATATTAAGATATATATGAGATTAACCAAAGAATTTATATGCATATATGCATAACCCATGGACAGAGACAATAGTGTGGTGAAAGCCTGGGGTGGGGGCGTGGGTGCAGGGTAGAAGGAGTCAATGGGGAAAAAGGGAGACATTTGTAATACTTTCAACAATGAAGATAAATTTATTCATATATATATGGTTTAAACAACTTGATTAACAATGAAATTTATTAAATAACTAAATTAAAAACTTCAGATTACACATTATTTTCAAGTATCTAAAAATTTTTATTAAATTTGACAATATTCAGGAACATATGAGTGTGTTTTTTTTACTTTTAAAAACATTATATAATTATTTAAATAATACAGAATATGTTCTCTCATCAGTGCACTGTGATTATTAAAACAAATCAACAACAAAAATTACATAGACTATCTTAAAGTGGTTGAAAATTAAGCAGTTCACTTGATAACATAAATATCAAAACAAACAAATTAATTAAAAAATCAAAATTAAGAATATTTTAAATTGAACAATAAAGATACTACATATCAAAACTTAGTAGATACTACTAAATCTATGCTTAGTGGGACATTATAACATTTAGTTATAGTTATCTATCTATCCATCTATCATCTATGATATATGTACATATAAAAATAAATTATTTAATCATATATCTCAGTATGTTAAGAAAAAAAACATCAAATAACCACAAAGAAGGAATGAAATAATAAAGATATGCACCAACATAAATGAAATAGAAAATAAACAATTAGAAATGACAAAGCCTGCCCGGCCGGGCTTGGCTCAGTGGTTAAGCGTCGACCTAGGATCCAGGCGATCAGGGTTCGATTTTCTGTCAGGGCACATGCCCAGGTTGTGGGCTGCAGCCGATCAATGACTCTCTAATCATTGATGTTTCTAGCTCTCTCTCTCCCTCTCCTTTCCTCTCTCTGAAATCAATGAAGATGTATAAAAAAAAAAAAGAAAAAAAGAAATGACAAAGCCTAAAATAGACATAAAAATATAAATATATACAAAACATAACTAGATGTTGCTAGAAGCCATTATATTATTAAAGAATAAGAACAATCATCTCAAAAAATATATATTACAAAAATTGACTCCGTAACACATAACAAACAGAATTGACCTAAAATAATTTGACATTAAAACAGTATGCAAAAATCTACCCCTAACAAAATAAAATTAGCAAGACCATGTGGTTTTGAAAGTGAAAATTATCGCACAGATTAATTATCACATGCATAATCCCAATGTTCAGAGGCAATTTTTAAAACTAACTATTGGTTCACCAATCAATCAGAAAAATGAGTAGTCTGACCACAAACGATTAGTAGGTAGTATAATGTATGGAAGGATGAAAATTTTAGTTGATATGGTTTACATAGCTTAATATAAATCTAGGTAAGAACTGTACAAGGAAATAAATAAGAATATAAGTCAACCCTCCTCATGAACATATTATACAAATTCAAAATAGTCTGTATCATGGTTTACAAAAATTATAACACACTCAATTCAGGAAGCCCTATCTTGTACTATACAGTGAATAAAATTCACTGTAAATGGAAGTGCTTCTGACATACTCCATTTTCTTTAATTATATCTTGATTAAATAATTTTTAGAGGTTCTGCCATCAACTCAGATCACTCTCTTCACTTAATGAATGCCTTCATGTATTTCGGGTTAAGTTCAAATTCTATCAATATTTTAAACTCTTTTATTTCTCTGAATTTTTATACTGTCTCTTATGTATACTACCCATTTTGCACTTACCACTAATTTTTATTGCTGCCATTTTAATATGTACATTACTTATCTCCTCAAATAAATTGTAAGTCTTAGAAGATAGGACCTTTGCTCATACTTACTTGTATTCTTTCTATGGCTTAGAAGATAATTTTTATATACTAAATCTTCAGAAAATGTTGATGATAACATTTGAAACTATTTGAGTAATAGACTAAAAAATTGCAATAGCTAATATATAAATAGCAATTCAATGCAAATATGATTGAGCATATTTTAAATGCTTGAAAAAAACACTCCATTGTTTCTGAGCCTGAGATACAAAGATAACACACATTTCTAGACCCAAAGATATTCTCCTCCAATTCCAAAGGAAATGTAGTTATTCACTAAAGCTCCACACATTATACTGACTATGTATTTTTTTGTATTACCTGTCAGATCTAGAACCTCTAATGACTGTTATTGAAAATGAAGAATATTGACAAGATTGAAGTCACCAGGTAGTATATTCACTAACAAGATTACACTGACTCACTTTTTCCTGAATCATTAAGGTATGTTTCTAATTCATTTTGCATTGAAATTTTTAAGACTGGAAGTAGCTTTGAAAGTTGTATTGAAGAAATTGTGTTTCTCTCTGAGTTAAAGTATTTGTCATTTCAGACATAAATTATTGTTGCTAAATAACTGTTAAAGTACAAAACAAGAAAACAAGAACTTAAGCCACTTATAGAAAACCATACACACTTAAATATCTGTTAAAAATCCTTACTAATAAGAAACACTTAAAAAAAATGTATTTTGGGTGGGGGGAGGAGATACTTGGAGAATACACATTTGATTTTTTTGCCTTTTCCAGCTTCATCAAGGTATAATTGACAAGTAAAAACTTTATATATTTAAAGTATAGAATGTGATGGTTGGATATATATGCAATAACTACTACAATCTACATAACTAACATATCTATCTATTACCTTACATAGATGCTATCTTTTTGGTGTAGTAAGGACACTTAAGATCTACTCTCTTCTGAGTGGAGTCACCTTCTCTACTCTCTGGTTAGGTGACCCTGGAGCAGTCCATTTTAACCCTCAGAGCTTTCTTTCTTCCATCTGTGAAATGGAGTTGGTGGTGTCAGCAAGAGAATCCAAGGGCCTGGTGGTCGAGGTGAGTACACTTTGCATGTGAGATGTCTGGTCCCATTTACTGTTTTCACCTCCCTTTGGGAAGGGTGGCGAAAGTGAATAAAAAGGTAATTTACTGTCATTATCCAAAGGACTTAAGTTGTCTTTGTTGGCTAATCCAGGGTTAAATAGAAGGAAGACTTCTTTCTAGGAAACTTAACTTTTACCCATTCGGGCCAAGTTCACAAATCCAACAGACAAAGGATTGAAACTTTTTTGGAAAGGTTTGGGACATGTACTCCAAAGGCTTTTGGGTTGGTTTCACCTTTGTTCAGGCTGTTCCCCTTGCCTGCAATACCCTCATCCACCTATCCTGCATGGCCTCTTTTAGCAGGCCTTCCCAGCCTGGCTTTCTCTGCTTTCTTTCCCTCTCCTTTGGTGTTCTTAGTTTGTGTTATACAGCCAGGCATTTTGTGTGTGAGTCCTGTGTCTTAGAAAGAGTCTAAAGCTAGAGTTGTGACTTTCATCTCTTTATGTCCTCACGGCACCTCTCACCATGCTGAATTCCTTTGTTCAGCTCTTGGCTAGGCACATGGATTACTGGGGAAGCTCCTAGGCTGGTTGAAGAGACAGCAGGGCAGTGAGCATGGGGAGAGAGGAATGCAGAGGGCTGCAGCTGGGGGCAATTACTTAGTCCCTAAAAGCCATATCATAAGCCCACACTAAGTATGGGTTGTTTGAAGTCACTTGGGACATAAATCAGAGATGTCAGTTTACAGGAATTTTATAAATTATCTGGTTCAACACCTTATCATTTGAAAATAATTAATTGTAGAACTGTTAGAAAATACTGGCAAACATAGAGAAAGAAATTGAAAATATGTAATCTTACCCAAATATAACCACTATTAATTTTTATGTATACTTCTAGATGTTTTTATTTCTTATTCTTATTGCTTATATCTTTGTAGAAAAATGTAGTCATTCTTTATACATGAATTGTAACTTTGAACCACACTGTGGTAACTTGCTTTTTTTTCTTTCCTCCAAATAATGTACTGTGACTATCTTTTTTTATTAATAAATATCCTACTTAGAGTGATGTTAGAGGAACGGCAGCATGAGAGACCCCTTGGTTGCTCCCCTTGAAGGTTCAACAGTTTGAACAGCTACAACTGAAAAATAAAAAGAGAATTATCTGCTCAATCCACATATACATTTAAGAGATCCACACATTAAAACATCTAAAGATGAGAAAGTGGGAACCAACAGGGGAGATGAGAAGGGAGAAAGGCAAAGACAACTCATGAGCACAGACCTGCAACTGGAACTTCACAGTAAGGCTGAACCCAGAGAGGGGAAATATCCAGTTGTGGCTGGTGCTACCTTCAGCTGGGAGGAGCAAAGAGATTCAGTAGGCGTTCCTGCATGAGTGAACAGTACGAACTGCAACTGGGAATAGATACCTGGATAAAGACACAGCACCAGTGTGCAGCTGTGGTTGTGGGGTGGTTGGCATTCCAGAGAGAGAAACAAAGACAGAGAGCCCCACCACCCTATAGCCTCCCAGAGGTTGCCTCTCTTTGCCCTTAGTGTCAGATTGCAGAGCACATAATCTGCAAACTTGAGAATTTGTACTACAGAATCACATTTTTTTATGAGCAAAGGGTGCTCTCCAGGACCCATCCCAAAGTAGGAGCACAGGAGGAACTCCACAAAGGTCCATGGTCTCCATTACTGGGAAGGCAAAACAACAAAGAAACAGGTCAGTTCCCCTAGCCTACCCCACCCCCATGCATTGCAGCTACACTGACAGCACTGCCAGAACCCACTGGGATTTCAGAGTAAAAAACTTTTGATTCAGTGCCACCTGCAGGAAAAGAATAGAAAGAACTCTGTATTATTCTGCTAGAGAAATGCAACTCACACATAAATGCCTAGACAGAGAAGAAATCCATAAAATATTATCAATAACCAAGGTAGCAAGGCAGCTCAGAAAAAATAAAATGAATCTCCAGAAAACATTCTTAAAGAAATGGAAATATGTATTATAAATGACAAAGAATTCAAGATTGCAGTTCTGAAAATACTCAACAAGATGTGGAAAAATACAGACAGGCAATTTAATGCACTCAGAAAACAAATTGATGAAGAAAACGAGTACTTTACCAAATAGATTCAAACATTATAAAAGAACCAAACAGAAATTCTGGAAATGAAGAACTCAATAAAAGAGATCAATAATGAACTAACAAGCATAGGAAAGCGAGCTGACCACTTGGAAGAAAAAATTAGTGATGTCAAAGATAAAAATGTAGAAATTAGGCAGAAGGAAGAACAGAGAGACTTAAGCATAAAAGAAATGAAAGAAATCTACAAGAACTACCTGACTCCATCAGAAATAGCAATAGAATAATAATAGGCATACTAGAAGGAGAAGAGACAGAGAAGGGAACGGAGAGCTTATTCAAACAAATAGTTGATGAGAACTTCCCAAACTTATGGAAAGAGCTAGATTCTTGAATCCAGGAGTAAGCAGAACAACTAATTACCTCAACCCAAGAGGACTTCTCCAAAGCACATTATATTAAAATTGTAAAAACTTAATGACAAAGAATTCTTTTTTTTAAAATCTCACCCAAGAATAATTTTTTTCTATTGCTTTTCAGAGAGAGTGTAAGGGAGAAGGAGAAAAAAATATCATTGTGAGAGAGACACATAGATTGGTTACCTCCTGCACACATCCCAACCATGACCAGGAATAGAGCCTGCAACTGAGGTACATGCCCTTGGCCGGAATCAAACCCAAGACCCTCAGTCCCAGTGCCGATACTCTAATCACTGAGCCAAACTGGCTAAGGCAAAAGAGAAAGAATTCTAAAGGCAGCCAAGGAAAAGAAGAAAGTAACCTATGAAGAAAAGCCCATTATGTTTTCATCTGACTTCTCAGCAGAAATTGTACAAGCCAAAAGAAAGTGAAATAAAATATTCAAACTACTAAAAAAAGAAATTACTAGCCAAGAATAATATATCTGGCAAAGCTATTCTTTAAGTATGATGGAAAAACGAAGACTTTCCCAGGCATAAAGAACCTGAAGTAATTTATCACTAGAAAACTTCCATTGCATGAACTACTCAAGGAGATTATTCTACCTGAAACAAACAAACAAACAAACAAAAAAGGTTTTAAAAAAAATTACAAGTAAGATCACCAACAAACCTACAGCATAAATAGTGATAATTTATGACATCAAAAATATAAAAGGGGCAGGGTTAAGGTCTCATTTTGCAAAGGAGAATGGAGATCAGATGCATTCAAAAGAAAACAAAAAACTACTGTATATATAAAGCATTCTTTTTCATAAACCTCATGATAAACAAACATGAAGAACCCAAAACTGAGACACATAGCTTAAAAAAGGGGGAACCTGAAGAAAAAAGTATGGAATACCACCAAAGAAAAACAACAAACAGAAACACACACACAAAAGAACCAACCAAGGCACGGAGCTACAAAAAAACAAAAGATAGCCCTAGCTGGTTTGGCTCAGTGGCTAGAGTGTCAACCTGAGGACTGAAGGGTCCTGGGTTCAATTCTGAGCAAGGGCATGTACCTCAGTTGCAGGCTCCATCCCCGGCCCCTGTCAGGGCACATGTGGGAGGCAACCAATCAATGTGTCTTTCTCATATAGATATTTCTCTCTCTCCCCCTTCCACTCTCTCTGAAAAGCAATGAAAAAAATATCCTCGAGTGAGGATATTTAAAAAAAAAGAAAACAAAGGATAAAGTGGCAATCAGTAATCCTCATACATCAATAATTGCCATAAATACAAATGGACTGATTTCACCAATAAAAAGGCACAAAATAGCAGATTGCCACAAAAACAAAACAAAACAAAACAAAAACCCAACCGTATGCTGCCTTGAGGAGACACATTTAAGCTGCAAAGACGAAGTTAGACTTAAAGTGAAAGTGCAGAAAGTGATCTTTCAAGCAAATAAAATCCACAGAAAGTAGCCATAGTTATATCTGATGAAATAGATTTCAAAATGACAAAGGAAACAAGTGCCAAATAGACATTTTTATAATAATAAAGGGGACACTACACCAAGAAGACATAACACTTGTAGTTCTGGCCAGTGATGCACAGTTGGCTGGACATCATCCCATGCACCGAAAGGTTGCCGGTTTGATTCCTGGTCAGGGCATATGCCTGGCATGTGGGCTTGATCCCTGGTAGGAGGCATTCAGGAAGCAGCCAGTCAATGTTTCACTCTCATATAGATGCTTCTCTCTCTCGCCCCCTCTCCTTTCCCTCTCTCTCTAAAAATCAATAAATATTCTTTTAAAAAAGAAGATATAAAACTTCTTAATATATATGCACCCAATTAGGGAGCACCAAAATATATAAAGCAACTGCAAACAGAACTAACGGGAGAAACAGACAAAAACACAGTTATAGTTGGAAGAACTTAATACTCCATTAACAGCTCTAGATAAATCATCCAAACAGAAAATCAATAAAGAAATGTTGGCCTTAAATGACTTTATCTCAAATGGACATAATTTACATTTACAGAGTCTTTCTTCCCAGAATATCAGATAACATACCCTTCTCCAGTGCACATGAAAACATTCTCAAGGATAGACCATATGTTGGGTCACAAAATTAGCTACAACAATGCCCTGGCTGGTGTGGTTCAGCCGTTAGAGCATCTGCCAGTGCACAGAAGATATGAGTTCAATTCCCAGTCAAGGACATGTACTTGGGTTACAGGTTTGATCGCCGGCCCTGGTGCATGTAGGAGGCAACCAATCAATGTGTCTCTCTCACATCAATGTTTCTCTCTCACTTTCCCTTCCATTCTCTCTAAAAAGCAGTGGGAAAATATCTTGGGGTGAGAATTAAAAAAAAACAACACAAAGCAAAACAAACAACAACAAAACTACCCTCAACAAATTCAAGATTGAAATCATACCAAGCATATTCTCTGACCACAATGCTTTACAATGAGAAATCAACAACAAAAAGGAAGTAAAGAAACCCACAAATATGTTGAGATTAAACAATATACTTCTAAAAATATGACTGGGTTAAAGACGAAATAAAAGGTGAGATCAAAAGATATAGAGAGACAAATAAGGATGATAATGTTACATAACAAAACTTCTGGGATTAAGTGTAAGCAGTAATAAGAGGGATGTTCATATCACTGTAGGCCTATCTCAGAAACACAATAGAAATCTCAAGTAAACCGAACATTCCAATTTAAAGAATTAGAAGAAGAACAAAAGCTGTCTAAAGTCAGCAAACAAAAAAAGAAATAATAAAAAATAATAAAAATTAGAGCAGAATTGAATGAAATAGAAAACAAAAAGACTATGCAAAAAATTAATAAAGCAAAGAGATGGTTCTTTGAAAAGATTAATAAAATGGAGAAACCCCTGGCTAGACTCACTAAAGAAAAAAAGGGAAAAGACCCATATAAACAAAATCAGAAATAAGAACGAAGTCACCACAGACATTACAGATATACAAAGGTTCATGCTAGATTATAAAAGACTATATGCCACCAAACTCAATAACCTAGAAGAAATGGATAATTCCCTAGAAATATATGACCTTCCTAGACTAAATCATGAAGAATTGGAAAATCTAAGTAGACCGATCCTCAGTGAGGAAATTGAAACAACTATCAAAAACCTCCCAAAAAACAAAAGTCCAGGACCACATGGCTTCACCAGTGAATTCTACCAAAAGTTCAAAGAAGATTTGAAACTTAACCTTTTCAGACTCTTCCAAAAAATTGAAGAATAGGCAATACTTCCTAATACATTTTATGAAGTCAATATAACCCTGATAGCAAAACCTGGCAAGGATAACACACACAAAAAAGAAAACTACAGACCAATATCTCTCATTAAAACAGAGGCAAAAATCCTAAACAAAATACTTGCAAATTGAATACAGCATGATCAAGTGGTATTTATTCCAGGGACACAAATATGGTTCAACATACGTAAATCAAACAATGTAATACACCACTTTAACAAAACAAAGGATAAAAATGATATGATCTTATCCATAGATGCAGAAAAAGCATTTAATAAAATACAATATTCATTTATGATCAAAAAACTCAATAAAATAGGACTAGAAGGAAAATACCTCAACATAATAAAGGCCATATATGACAAACCTTCTGCTACTATCACACTCAATGATGAAAAACTGAAAACTTTTCCTCTAAAATCAGAGACAGGACAAGAATGCCCACTGTCACCACTATTACTCAACATGGTTCTGGAAGTCCTAGCCAGAGCAATCAGGCAAGGGAAAGATATAAAAAGCATCCAAATTGAAAGAAGTAAAAGTGTTACTTTTTACAGGTGACATGATCCTGTATATAGAAAACCTTAAAGACTTCACCAAAAATACTGTTAGAAACAAAAACAAACACAATAAAATCACAGGACTTAAAATTAATGTACAAAAATCCATTGCTTTCTAATATAATAACAATGAATTTTCAGAAAAAGGAATAAAAAAACAATTCATTTGCCCTGCTTGGTTTAGTTCAGTGGTTAGAGCATCAGACTGTTTCTCTCACATTGATGTTTCTCTCTCTCTGTCTTTCCATTCCATTTTCTCTGAAAGGCAATGGAGGAAGTATCCTCTGCTGAGGATTAAAACATAAATAAATAAACAATTCCTTTTTCAATTGCAACCAGAAGAATAAAATACCTAGGAATAAATTTAACAAAAATGTGAAGGAACTGTACACAGAAAACTACAACAAATTATTAAAAGAGATTAAAAAAAAACCACAATAAAATGGAAATATATTTTTTGTTCATGGATTGGAAGAATCAACATAGTTAAAATGGCTGTTACCCAAAGCAATATACAGATTAATGTAATCCCCATGTAAATCTCAATGTCATTTTTAAAACAATAGAATGAAAAATCAAATATTAATGAAACCACAAAAGACCTTGAATAACCAAAGCAATCCTGGGAAAACAATGAAGTGGGATGTAACACACTACCTGACTTTAAATTTTACTATACAGCTGCAATAATCAAAACAGCATGGTACTGACAGAAAAATGGACATATTGACCAATGGAACAAAATTGAGAGCTCAGAAATAAAAGCATATATATATATGGACAAACAATTTTTTACAAAGGAACCAAAACACAAAATAGATAAAAGAAGGTCTTTACTAAGTTTTTGAAACCTAGAAAGAGAACAAGAAAAGCCCAGAGTAAGGAAGGAAATAACAAAGATCAGAGCAGAAGTAAGTGATACAGAGACTATAAAAAAAAATAGAAAAGATCAATGAAACCAAGAGCTTCTTCTTTGAAAAGATAAACAAGATTACTGAACCTTTAGCTAGACTCATCAAGAAACAGAGAGAGGAGTCAAATAAACAAAATCAGAAATAAAAGAGGTGAAGTAACAACTGACCCAAGAAAAATACAAAGGATTGTAAGAAAATACTGTGACCAACTATAAACCACCAAACTGGACAACCTGGATGAAGTGGACAAATTCCTGGAAAAATACAACCTTCCAAAACTCAATCAGGAAGAGTCAGAAAACTTCAATAGGCTGATAACTGCTGATGAAGTTGAAAGAGTAATCAAAGGGTTCCCAGCACACAAAAGCCCTGGCCCAAATGGCTTCACAGGAGAGTTTTACCAAACATCCAAAGAAGAAATAACACCTATCCTCCTCAAACTATTTCAAAAAAATCCAAGAGGAAAGCACACTTCTAAGCTCTTTTTAGGAGGCCAACATTATCCTAATTCCAAAACCAGAAGAGACACTGCAAAAAAAGAGAATTACAGGCCAATATCCTTGATGAACATAGATGCTAAAATCCTCAATAAAATATTAGCAAATTGGGTCAAGGAACATATTAAAAAGATCATACATCATAACCAAGTGTGATTTATTCCAGGGATGCAAGGTTGGTACAATATTCACAAATCAATAAATGTGATACATTACATAAAAAAATTGAAAGACAAATATCACATGATCATATCAATAGATGCAGAAAAAGCATTTGATAAAATCCAATATCCATTTTTGACAAAAAACTCTCAGGGAAATGGGAATAGAAGGATCATACTTCAACATGATAAAGGCCATATATGACAAACTTACAGCCAACATCATACTCAATGGGCAAAAACTAAAAGCATTAGCCCTAAGAACAGGAACAAGACAGGAGTGTGCACTTACACAACTCTTATTCAACATAATACTGGAAGTCCTAGCCACAGCAATCAGACAAGAAGAAAACATAAAAGGCACCCAAATTAGAAAGGAGGAAGTAAAACGGTCATTATTTGCAGATGATATGATATTATACATATGAAATCTTAAAGACTCCACCAAAAAACTACTAGATTTAATAAACAAATTCAGCAAGGTAGCAGGATACAAAATTAACACCCAGGAACTGATGGCATTTTTATACACCAATAATGTACTCTAAGAAACAGAAACTAAAAAAAAAAAAATCTCATTTACTATTGTAACTAAAAAAATAAGATACTTAGGAATAAATTTAACCAAAGATGTAAAAAATCTGTACTTGGAAAACTACAGGACACTGAAAAAAAAAGTAGAAAGATATAAACAAATGGAAAAAATATACTATGTGCACCGATTGGAAGAATTCACGTTATTAAAATGTCCATACTACCCAAAGCAATCTATAAATTCAATGCAATCTTTATTAAAATACCAACAGCATATTTTACAGATCTAGAACAAACACTTCAAAAATTTATATAGAATCAATCAAGATCTTGAATACCCATAGCAATCTTGAGAAAGAACAACAAAGTTGGAGGGATCACAATACCAGATATCAAGTTATATTACAAAGCCACTGTAATCAAAACAGCCTGGTACTGGCACAAGAACAGACATATAGATCAGAGGAACAGAACAGAGAACCCAGAAATTGACCCACGCCATTATGGTCAATTAATAATTGACAAAGGGGGCAAGAACATACAATGGAGTAAAGACAGTCTCTTCAATAAGTGGTGCTGGGAAAATTGGAAAGGTACATGCCAAAAAATGAAACTAGACCACCAACTTACACCACACACAAAAATAAACTCAACGTGGGTAAAGACTTAAATGTAAGACATGAGATCATAAAAATCTTAGAAGAAAACGTAGGCAGCAAAATCTCAGACATCTCTTGTAGCAATATGTTTGCAGATATATCTATTAGGGCAAGAGAAACAAAGGAGAAAATAAACAAATGAGACCACATCAAAATAAAAGGTTTCTGTACAGAAAAAGTAACTATCGACAAAATGAAAAGGTAGCTCACTGTATGGGAAATCATATTTGGCAATGACACATATGATAAAGGGTTAATATCCAAAATATATAAGGAACCCATACAACCTAACAAAAGGAAGATAAACGACCCAATTAAAAAATAGACAAAGGACCTAAATAGACGCTTCTCCAAAGAGAACATACAGATGGCCAAGAGAAATATGAATAAATGCTCAAAGTCACTAATCATCAGAGAGACGCAAATTAAACCACAATGAGATATCACTTTACAACTGTCAGAATGGGTACTATCAACAAATCAATGAACAGACAAGTGCTGGCCAGGATGTGGAGAAAAAGGAACCCTAATACACTGCTGGTGGTAATGCAGACTGGTGCAGCCACTATGGAAAGCAGTATGGAGTTTCCTTAAAAATTGAACTGCCATTTGACCTAGTGATCCTACTTCTAGGAGTATATCCCAAGAAACCTGAAACATCAATTAGAAAGAACTTATGCACTTCTATGTTCAAAACAGCTCAATTTATAATAGCTAAGATCTGGAAACAGCCCAAGTGCCCATTAGTAGATGAGTGGGTAAAAAAAGCTGTGGGACATTTACACCATGGAATATTATGCTGCTGTAAAAAGAAAGATCTCTTATCCTTTGGGACAGCGTGGAGGGAACTGAAGAGTATTATGCTAAGTGAAATAAGCCAGTAAGAGAAAGACAAATACAACATGATCTCACTCATATATGGAATGTAATAAACAAAATAAACTGGTGAACAAAATAGATCCAGAGACACAGAAACATGGAAGAGACTGATGGTTCTCAGAGGGAAGTTGGGGATGGAGGAGTGGGTGTGAATAGATTAATCAAAGAACTTATATGTTTATAAGCATAACCCATGGGCACAGATATTGGTATGCAGAAGGCCTGAGGGTGAAGTGGATGTGGAGTGGAGGTGATCAATGGGGGTAGAAAGGGGATATCTGTAATATTTTCAACAATAAAGATTAAAAATGAAATAAAAGGCATCCAAATTTGAAAGGAAGAAATAAAACTGTCATTATTTGCAGATGGCTTAATAGTATATAAAGAAACCCTAAAGATTTCATCAAAAAACTACTAGAACTGATAAATAAATTCAGTAATGTAGCAAGATACAAAATAAATATTCAGGAATTAATTACATTTTTATACAAAAATAATATACTATCAGAAAGAGAAATTAAAAAAACATTCCCATTTACAATTGCATCAAAAAATACCTAGGAATAAATTTGGCCAAAGAGGTAAAACACCAATACTTGGAAAATTATAAGACATTGAAGAAAGAAATTGAAGAAGGGTACAAATAAATGTAAGCATAAACCATGTGCATGGGTAGGAAAATAATGTCATTAAAATGTCCATATTACTCAAAGTAATCTATAGATTCAATTCAGTTCTTATCAAAATACCAATGGTGTTTTCACAGAACTAGAGTAAATAGTCCATAAAATTATATGGACCCACAAAAGATCCCAAATAGCCACAACAATCTTAACAAAGAAGAACAAGGTTGGAGTTATCATGCTACCTGATATCAAATGATACTACAAGGCTATAGTAATCAAAACAGCATGGTAAAAAAAAGTCTTTTCAATAGAAGTTGCTGGGAAAATTGAAAAGCCACATGCAAAAAAAAAAAAAGAAACTAGTTCAGAGTTTGTTTCCATGTACAAAAATTAATTCAAAATAGATCAAAGATCTAAATATAAGATCTGAAACAATAAATTACGTAGAAGTAAACATAGGTACTAAACTCATGGAAATTGGTCTTAGAGAACATTGTATGAATCTGAACCCCAAAGGCAAGGGAAGTAAAGGCAAAAATAAATGAATGGGGCTTCATCAAACTCAAAAGCTTCGGGACAGCATAAGAAACTGACAACAAAACAAAAAGGCAATCAACAAAATGTGAGATGATATTTGCAAACAACAGTTTCAATAAAGGGTTAATATACTAAATATATTAAGAACTTGAAGACCTGAACAGACAACTGTCCCAAGGAGACATACAAACAACCAATAGATATATGAAAAGATGTTCAACCTCACTAGCTATTAAGGAAATGCAAATCGAAGCTACAATGAAATATCATCTCACAACTGGTAGAATGGCTGGTATTAACAAGAAAAGTAATAAGTGCTGAGAAGGTTATGGAGAAAAAGGAACTGCTGGTGGGAATGTAAACTGGTACAGCCACTATGGAAAACAGTATGGCAGTTCCTCAAAAAATTAAGAATAGTGTTACCATATGTCCCAGAAATCCCTCTTCTGGGTATCTACACTCAAAAACATGTATTTGCAAAGATATATGCTCCTTTATCTACATTGCAGCATTATTCACAGTGGCCAAGACATTGAGACAACCAAAGTGTCCTGCGATAGAGGACAGGATAAAGAAGATGTGGTACATGTACACAATGGATACTACTCAACCAAAAGAAAGGATTTAATGCTGCGATTTGTAACAACATGGATGGAACTTGAGAATATTATTCTAAGTTAAATAAGTCAGTCAGAAAAAGCTAAGAACCATATGATTTCACTCATATGTGGGATAGGAGATGATTTGACTTTGGGTGATGGACACACAATGCAATATACAGATCATGTATTATAGAAATATACACTTGAGCCCTGGCCGGTCTGGGTTAGTTGGTTGAGAGTAGTCCCATGCACCAAAAGGTCTCAGGTTCTATTCCAGGTCAGGACACATGCCCAGGTTGTGGGTTCGGTCTCTGGTAAGGGTGCTTATGGGAGGCAAACAATTGATGTTCCTCTCTCTATCTCCCTCTCTCTTCCTCTAAAAACAATAAAAACATATATCTATATAAAAAGAAATGTACACTTTAAAACTATATGACCCTATTAACCAGCGTCACCCCAATAAATTTAATAAAAAATATCCTACTTAATATCATAACATCTTAATGGTTATATAGTATTCCATTGAGGGTTAAACTAAAATATATTTAATCAGTCCTTTATTGTTAGTCTTTTAAGCTGCTATGTTTTTGCTGTTGTAAGCCATGGTGAAATGAATTTCTTTGCATATGTGTTCTTTCCTTCATATAAATTTCTAGATTTGAAATTAATCTGTTAAAGGAACTATGCAGGCATCTGGTAAGCACATTTCTGGATTGCTTTCTGGAAAGACTGTGCTAATTTACATACTTTCCAGCATTGTGTAGGAATGCCTCGTTCCCCTTTGCCAGATGACTCTTGGTATTTTCATTTTTACCAGTCTGTTCATCAATAAATTCTGTCACCCTTTAAAAAAAACAACCTATTCTCTTAGCAAAATTTAAGTATGTAATACAATGTTATTAACTATAGTCACCATGCTGTATATTAGACCCTCAGAATTTATCTTATACTATGTAAAAAAGGATCTCTCACCCTTTGGGACAGCATAGATGGACCTAGAGAGTCTTATGCTAAGTGAAATAAGCCAGTCAGAGAAAGACAACTACCACATGATCTCACTTATATGTGGAATCTAAGGAACAGAATAGATTGACTTACAAAATAGGACCGCAGGCATGGAAGCATGGAACAGACTGACAGATCTTAGAGGGAAAGCAGGAAGGAGGGTGGGAAGAGATTAACCAAAGAACTTAAAAGCATAGATGAACACCCCATGGTAATAGGCAATGGACAGGCAGGGGCCTGAGGAGGGGTGGGAGATGAGTGAAGGGGGGTAATGAGAGAAAATGGGGGACATCAGTAATACTCTCAACAATAAATAAATAAATAAATAAATAAATAAATAAATAAATAAATAAAATAATTTATCTTATAAATAAAAGTCTGTATCATTTGACCAAACTCTCCCTATTTATCCCACTCTGCAGCCCCTGCTAACCATCATTCTACTCTCTGGTTCTATGAATTTGACGTTTTTAGATTACACATATAAGTGAAATCACACCGTATTTTTCTTTTTCTGTCTGACTTATTTCACTTATAAAATAATGTTCTCTAGTTTAGTCCATGATGCCTCAAATGGCAAAATTTTCTTCTTTTTAAGGATGAAAAATATTTCATTGTATATACAGTGATGCATCACTTAATGACAGAGATACATTCTGAGAAATGCATCGTTAGGCAATTTTGTCATTGTGTGAACAATTTAGGGTGCACTTACACAAACATAGATTGTATAGCCTATTGAAACTCACCTAGGGTATATGGTATGTATAGTCTATTCCTCCTAGGCTAAAACCTATACAGCAGGTTACTGTACTAATATTGTAAGCAATTATAACACCGTTGTAAGTATTTGTGTATCTAACTATATCTAAGTATAAAAAAGGTACAGTAAAAATACTGTAGAAAAGATAAAAAATCGTAAACCTATATAGGGGATTTACATTGGAGTTCGCAGGACTGGAAGTTGCTCTGGGTGAGTCACTGAGTTAGTTGTAAGTGAATGTGAAGGCCTAGAATTTACTGTAGAATTTATAAACATTGTACATTTAGGCTACACTAAATTTATAAAAAGTATTTTTCTTTCTTTAATAATAAATTAATCTTAGCTTACTATAACATTTTTACTTTATAACCTATTTTTAAAAACTTTATTGTAATACCACTTAGCTTGAATCACAAACACATTGCACATCTGTACAAAATTATTAAATTTTATATATCCTTATCTTAAGATTTTGTCTATTTGTTAGCTTTTTAATTTTTAACCATATTTTTTTTAAAAATAGTATACTAACACATACATTATTCTAGGCCTATACAGGGTCAGGGTATGAATAATTTGGACTAAAAGACTGAGGTGACATTTTAGCTTCATGAACTTGTATGTCTAAATCTCTCCCAATATTTAGGAAGTTTTTAGCCATGGTTTCTTTAAATAAGCTTTCTACTCCTTCCTCCCTCTCTTCTTTTGCTCAGACTTTAATAATACACACATTAATTCTTTTACTGGTGTCTCATAACTCCTGTGGGCTTTCTTCATTTCTTTATTTTTCTCTTCTTGCTCTTCTAATTGTATGATTTCAGTTAATCTCTTTTCTAGCTTACTGATTCTCTTTTTTTTTCTTCAAGTCTGCTATTGAATCTCTCTATTGAATTCTTTAGTTTAGTTATTGTATTCTTCAGTGCCAAAATTTCTGTTTGGTTCATTTTTGTTTTCTATATCTTTGTTGAGTTCTCATTTTGTTGCTATGTTGTTTTTTCTGATATCATTACAATGCTTATCTGTGTTTTATTGTAGATCTCTGGGAATCTATAGAAGAAGTACTTTGGATTCTTTACTAAACAATTTCTAGATTTCCATTTTTGAGCCTCGTTCCTAAAGGAGTACTACGTTCCTTTGATGGAGACATGTTTCCTTGATTCTTTATGATTCTTGTAGCCTTGTGTAGATGTCTGTATTTTTTAAGAAACAGTCACAAGGAGGCAAGAGCACACAATGGAGTAGACAGTCTCTTCAATAAATGGTGCCAAGAAAATTGGACAGCTACATGCAAAAAAAATGAAACTAGACTACCAAATTACTCCATACACAAGAATAAATTAAAAATGGATAAAAGACTTAAATGTAAGTTGCAAAACCATAAAAATCATGGAAGGAAACATAGACAGTAAAGTCACACACATCTCATGTAGTGGAATTTTCACTGATACATCTCCTAGGGCAAGAGAAACAAAGGAAAAAATAAACAAATGGGACTACATCAAACTAAAAAGCTTCTGCACAGTGAAAGAAAACATCCTCAAAATACAAAGAATCCCACAGTATGGAAGAACATATTTGCCAAAGATACATCTGATAAGGGACTAATTTCCAAAGTGTACAAAGAACGCATACAACTCGACAAGAGGAAGACAAACAATCCAATCAGAAAATGGGCAAAGGACCTGAATAGACACTTCTCCAAAGAGGACATACAGATGGCCAAGAGATATGAGAAAATGCTCAACATTGCTAATCATCAAAGAGATGCAAATTAAAACCACAATGAAGTATCATTCACACCTATCAGAATGGCTACCATCAACAAATCAACAAATAAAAATTATACTGGTGAGGATGTGGTGAGAAGCACTATTGACAAGAGCTAAGATCTGGAAACAGCCCAAGTGCACATCAGTAGATGAGTGAATGAAAAAGCTGTGGGACATTTACACCATGAAATACTATGCAGCTGTAAAGAAGGATCTCATACCCTTTGGGACAGTATGGATGGATCTGGAGAATATTGTGCTAAGTGAAATAAGCCAAGCAGAAAAAGACAAATATCACATGATCTCACACTTACATGTGGAATCTAAAGAACATAATAAACTGATGGACAAAATAGGTTCAGTGACATGGAAGCATGGAAGAGACTGACAAATCTCAGAGGGAAGGTGGGGGTGGGGAGAGATTAACAAAAGAATTTATATGCATATATACATAACCCATGGGCCCAGAAAATAGTGTGGTGAAGGCCTGGGGTGGGGAGTGGTTGGGGATGGAAGGGGTTAAAGGAGGAAAAAGGGCACATCTGTAATATTTTCAACAATAAAGATAAATTTTAAAAAAAGAAATGGTCACCTTTTTTAGACTTTATATAATTGTTTTGAAAAGGGAAGCCTTTAACCTTTCAATGGGTACACACTAGATTATGTAATGATTTTAGCTCTAGAGGTGAAGGGCTCCAAGTATGGTGTCACTGGGTCTGAGGGACTGTTATATCTTTTTGGTGAAGGCCTCTGACGTTTACAATATTGGCAACTGTGTGGTCCTTGGTGAGCATTTTGGAGGTTGCACAGAGGCTACAAGGTCTGTTACTCTCCTAACTGGTGCCTCCTGGACTAGTAAGCTAAGGGCCAGGGCAGGCAGCAGTGATGGCTGAAGCCAATAGTGTGCACATGTTCAGTTGTGGCCAGCTGCAGGTGCCTACATAGTATCGGTAGTAACTTGCAGACATACTCTTGTTAATGCATGCTGAGACAGGTAACAATGGATAGAGCCAACTGTGGGCTCCCTGGCATCAGCAGAGGCCCTGAGTGTCAAAATGCTCTCCTATGGCTTCACACTGTACCCCTGGTTATGCATATTGCAGAGGACACCAGTGTTGAGGGTCAAGTTAAGGTTTGCATCTCCACAACTAGAGGGACTAGCTGTAGGTGAGCATAGGGGTGCCAGCCAAGTCTAAAAGACAGGTTCTAATCTGGGCCTATAAGCAGCTGTGGGAACCTGAGACACTGTTGTGTTCTCCTGTGGCTGCACTCTCCCCTTGAGTATGCACAATGCACTGGAGGCCTGCGACTTGTGTCAGGCTGGGGACATGCATGTACACAGATAGAGAGCCTATCTACAGGTGGGTGTGGTACTCCCAACCATTGAGAGATGATGGCAGGGTCTGACCGCAGCAACTGCAGAGACCCTGGATGTTGATGTGCTCTCCTATGGCTACACACTGCAATGAATGCAAGGGAGGGGGTGTGGCTGGGGGCTTGCAGGTGCACAGCTGGAGGGGCTAACTAGAGATGACTGTGGCAGTTCTGGCCATTGACATAAAGCAGAGCCTAATCTGGGTCCACAAGCAAGAGCCTAATCTTGGTACCCTTGCTGTTGCTGTGCTCTGCTCTGGTTGTATACTCTCTCACCTTGTGTGTATATATCGACCTGGATACCAGTGATAAGGTGAAGCTGAAAACTTTCAGGTACTCAGCTGGAGGGGTTAACTACAGGTGAATGTGCTTTTCCTGACTAGTGACAGAAGAAAAGGACTGATCTGGGCCTGCAAATAGCTATTGGGACTCTGGAAGTCAGTGTGCTCTCCTGTGGCTGCATACTCTTTCCCCTGGGCATTCACACTACAGTGAGGGCCAGTGACAGGGGTAAGATAGGGCCATCCAATAGTAAAGCTGAGGGGTTATCTATAAGTGGGCATGGTACCGCCAGCCAGTGACAGGAGGCAGGGCCTGATTCATACATACAAGCAGCTGAAAGGAGGCTTTGGCTACTGATGAGTTCACCCTTGGCTGTACACTCTACCCTTTATTTGTATATGCTATAGTGGAAGCCAGTGATAGGCATCAGGCTGATGACTTGCAAGTGCACAGCTAAAGGGGCTAGCCCTGAGCACAGGTACTCTGGTGGCGGTCATCCAAGGGCATGTAGGTTGGTGTCTGGCACACATGCAGCTGCAAAAGCCTTCCGGGCTCCAGTGGAGGCAGGGAGAGACCCAGATGGCTGACGTCTTACATTGGCAGAGCTACAGAGACGTTGGCTGTGAGTATAGGTCCAGGGCTCCAGTAAGGACAGGGAGGAACACAGGCAGCTGGCTTCTTACACTTGTGCAGTCATAGACATCTTAGATAGCTACTGGTATAGGTCTGTGCTCCAGCAGGGGATGGGGTGGGTGAGGTGGGAATAGGAAGGGACTGAGGCAAGGCTGGTTTTACTGAATATAAATGCATGCGGGGTGGCTGGTGAGATCTCTACAGGTGGCCAATGATTTTATCAGTTGCTAAAGCCCACAAGTCTATCTTTAGGGTAAGTCTCTGTGAACTGCAATCACTCCCACTGTGTGCTTGCTATTTATAGCCTCTTCTTTCCTTTCTTGCTTTTAGTTTGCTCTCTTTGCTCATCTGGGTGGGGTGGAACCAAACCTGGATAGTCACACAGTGCGGCTACAGACTGGAGAAGCTGGTCACTCACCCCCAACTTCTTTTCCTGGTGAGAGAAACTCTTATTAACTGAGAGGTTCTTTCTTGGTTCTGAACAATGCTGACTTGAGGGATGCAGGCAAAATTAAGTTGTCTTCCTCCTATTCTTGCAAAATAGTTCCCAATTTGTTTTTTGAACAGTATTGTTAAAACTTCCTAAGTGGATTCTAGATGTCCCCTGGAGCTCCTTTTGTCCCTGGATAGTTGTCTCATCACTGAACTTTGTGGGGGGATGTGAAGCTGGAATTTCATACATCACCATTTTTCCTCAGAATCCCACTGTGTCTTTCTATTGGAGAATTTAACAAATTTATTTTTAATTATTGATAGATAAAAGTTTACTATTTCATTTTGATTATTTTCTTACTCTTTTGTAGTCCTTTTGTTTCTTTCTCCCTCTTATGCTATATTCTTTTGTGATTTGATGTTTTCTGTAGTGGGATTCTTTAATTTCTTACTCTTTATCTTTTGTGTATGGACTAGAGAATTTTTCTTTGTGCTTACCCTGATGCTTACTTAAAACATCTTATAGATATAGCAGTCTATTTTATGATGATAACAGGTTACCTTCGATCACAGATAAAACCTCTACAGTTTTACTTCTCTTCCTCTTACACTTTATGCTATTGATATCATGTTTTGCACCATTATCAAATTTCATAGCTATAGCGATTTTTAATACTATTGCCTTATATCAATATCAGTGATTTTCAACCGGTGTTCCATAGCAGGCACACTGGTGTGCTGCAAGAGGCAGACTGGTGTACACAAGAATTTTTAAAACACGCAATACCTATTTAGTCAGGGTCACCGATCTCTTTTCCTTAGATTGTCAAATAAAAAAATGACAACAGCCAACACAACAATAGCCGTCTGGTGTGAATGAATCAAAATTATACCTATTTTTGGCCTTGGCCTGTTTGGCTCAGTGATTAGAGCATTGGCCCAAGGACCTGAGGGTCAAGAGTTTAGACTTCCTGTCAAGGGCATGTACCTAGATTGCAGATTCTCCACTCCAGTTGGGGTTCATGCAGGAGGCAGCCAATCAACGTCTCTGTATCACATTGATGTTTCTCTCTTTTTCCCCTTTCCTCCTTCCCTTCCACTCTCTCTAAAAATCAATGGATAAAATATCCTCAGGTGAAGATTACAAAAAAACACACACACCTATACCTATTTATTTGTCAGGCAAAAAATATAACGTAGTTTTTGGTGTGCCACAGAATTTTAGTAATTATTTATGTATGCCATGAGATGAAAAGGTTGAATATTGCTGCCTTAATTTTACACAAAAAATAAAAAGATTTGTAGATCACCATTACAGGATCTGCAT
Organism: Miniopterus schreibersii; assembly: GCF_964146895.1. Classification (NCBI taxonomy): domain Eukaryota; kingdom Metazoa; phylum Chordata; class Mammalia; order Chiroptera; family Miniopteridae; genus Miniopterus; species Miniopterus schreibersii. Next base: position 39,605,102 of record NC_138104.1, on the reverse strand, counting down.
ATTCTGAATTTAGTCATATATTTACCAGTGAATTTTATTCTTTAATATATTATTACGTTAGTCTGCATCTGTTCATTTCAACTTGAAGAACTTCCTTTAGCATTTCCTGTAAAGTGGGTTTAGTGGTGATCAACTCCCTCAGCTCTTGTTTGTTTAGGAATGTCCTTATTTCACCTTTATTTCTGAAGGACAGTTTTGCCAGGTACAATATTCTGGTTGGTGTTTTCTTTTTCCTTCAGTACTTCAAATATATTATTTTGCTCCCTCCTAACTTATAAGGTTACTCCTGAAAAGTCCTTATTGGTGTCACCTTGTGTGTAATAAATCATTTTTCTTTTGCTGCTTCCAAAATTCTGTTTTTGTCTTTGACTTTTAACATTTTGAGTATAACATGCTGGAATAATCTTCTTTGGGTTGATCTTGCAAGGAGTCCTTTGTGCTTTATTCTTTTTCATTGTCTTTTCTTTTTGTTCCTCTCTCTAATTTCAAATGACCTGTCACTGAGTTAATTAATTTCTTTTCTACATGATTGATTCTGCTGTCTAAGCACTTTAGTGATTTTTTTTTAGTTCTGTCATTGCGTCTTCAGCTCCAGGATTTCTGATTTATACTTTTATATGATATCTATTTCTTTATTAAATTAATTTTGTTCATGTACTGTTTTACTGACTTTGGTTAGTTATCTATCTGTGTTCTCATATTTTATTGAGTTTGTTTAAGATGATCATTTTGAATTTTTTGTCATATAATTTGTAGATCTCCATTTATTTGGGTTTGTTATTAGTTTCCTTTGGTGGTATGTCATATTTGCCTGATTGTGATCCATATAGCTTTGTGTTGTCTGTGCATTTGAAGGAACAAATACATCTTCTAGTCTTTGTAGACTGAGTTTGGCAGGTAAAGACCTTCTCTTTTCAGATCCTTGGGCTGATGAAATTACCTTCATAATGCAGACATGCTGGGTTGGAGTTGGGTTAGTAAACTGTTGCTGGGTCCACAGTGGAAGAGTCTGGGTTTGGTAGGACTACTAGCAGGGACCTGGGTGTTCCTGGTCAGGCACTAATACTTCATGAGGCTTGAAGGGGCTGTCACTGAGTTACAGGGATGTTGCAGAATTTGAAGACTGACCAAAGTTTGTGGGCTTACCTCTGGGAGCAAAGAGGTTTGTGTTTCTTGTTGGGTATCTGGGTGGGTAGAATGGTTTGTGAACCAGAGATGGGAAGGTTTAGAGCCAAGTTACAAGGCTGTTTCAGGATCTGCTGGGCCTGCTTCCAGGAGCAATAACAAGAATGTTTCCCATCCAGTTCTTGGACTGGCAGGACTGTTTGTGAACTGAAGCTGGAGCTTGTGAACTGAGGCTGAGGTTATGAGTCACTTAGTGGTCAAGAACTTGGGCCAAGGTCTTTCAATCTACTACCCAAGGAATGGGTGGTCATGACTCTCCTTGGGTCCTTTAGCATATGGTACTGATGGCAGAGCAAGGTCAAATTGGGTTATAGCAAAGTATACAAGAGGATGGAGGCTTCTTCATGTCTGTAACCAGGACCACTGTTATAGTGTCAGCCACTGGTGTACAGGCTCACCTTCTCAAAATGACTACCCTTGGTCTTGGACTCCACTGGGTTTTCAAAATTTCCTACCTGGATCTTTTCCACAAAAGACACTTTTGTCTGTGATTGGCTGTCAAATTATTGTTGCTGAATAAAATCAGAAGATCTTCTATTCGGCCATCTTGATGGCAGTAAGCTCACAACATTTCATCATTAGTAGTCAAATTTATGGTGACAAAAAAATAAAATGATAGTTTTCAGGGGCATGTGTAAGAGGAGAAAGGGGAGTTTATATTTAACAGGTAGAGAATTTCAGTTTAGTAAGATTAAGAATTCTAAAGATGAATGGTGGTGATGGTTGCAGACATTGTGAATCTTCTTAATGCAATTGAAGTGTACTCTTAAAATAGTTAAGATGGTAAATTTTATAGGTGTATTTTTCCACATAAAAAAAACTTAAATGGAATTTTTGAAACAGTAGTTCAAGATACCAGCAAACCTGCAAACAGTTAGATGTATAATCTTTCTAATTTTTCCATTCTAATATGTGGAAATTGGCATCTCAAAACAGGTGCCCTTAATATTTGAAAGCATATGAAACTTTCCATAAGCCTAAATAGCATAAAACAAAGAAGAAATTACCATTTGTTTATATGGAAAATTTTTTGAGTATTCCCAAACCCCAAAATAACTTACCAAATCATACCAAATATGCTTAATTGCATCTAGTTTTATGCTAAGTGTAATACCCTTATGAGCTCTCTTAGGCTTTTCTGATACCTTAGGACACATCTTGCTAACAGATGCACAAAATAAATTGAAATAAATCACAGTTGTTCACACAGTTCAAAGCCATGGTGGCTTGACACTAAGATAAAGAGTGTAGTTTTCAACTAAGGATGTTGGTGGTGCCAATCTAGTTGTTTGGTGGGGTCCACATTGCCTCTATAATGGTTGGTTGCAAAACAAATGCTGAATGCTATTTTTGCTTTTCACCTTTTTTCATAAAAGCAAAAATCCTCTTTGGGTTTCTTTAGTTAGCAAAAATAGGGACTAAAATATACCTTTCATAAAAACGAAATGGCATAATGCAAACTTTCAAAATGTGAGGAGTTACCTTTATTTTTCTGATTTACATTTCTCTAATACATAATGTATGAGCATTTATTCACATGCTTGTTATTCTTTTTAGTTTGATCTGTAAAGTTCCTTTTTATATCTATATCCCATTTTTCTATTGAGGTGAATATATTTTTTCTTGTTTATTGGCATAATCCCTCATGTATTTATATTAGCACTGTCCAGTAAAATTTGCAGCAGTGATGAAAATGCTCTATATCTATGCCCTTAATACAGTAGCCACTAGAAACATTTGGTATTTAGAACTTAAAATGTAACTGTAACTGAATAACTTAATCATTCATTTTATTTAATTAAAAATAAATAACCACATATGACTAGTAGCTACCCAATTGGATAGTACAGTACTATATAAAACCTTGTCAGTTATGTATTTTGGAAATATCTTCTCCCAATCTTTTATTTTTTAAATTCATCTTTATTGTTGAAAGTATTGCAGATGTCCTGTTTTTCCCCCCATTGATCCTCTCCAACCTGCACCAGTCCTCCCCTCCATGCCTTCACCAGCCTGTGTCCATTGGTTATACATATATGCATATAAGTTCTTAGGTTAATGTCTCCACACCTCCCTGAACCAAGCCCCTCCACCCACCTTCCCTCTGAGATTCGTCAGTCTGTTCCATGCTTCTAAGTCTCTGGATCTATTTTGTTCATTGGTTTGTTTTGTTCATTAGGTTCCACATATGAGTGAGATCATGTGATACTTGTCTTTCTCTGACTGGCTTATTTTGTTTAGCATAATACTCTCCAGGTCCCTGCATGCTGTCTCAAAGGGTAAGATATCCTTCTTTTTTACAGCTGCCCCTTTGGGTTTGTTTCTATGTATTAGGTAGATCTGCTATGACTCCTAGTCTTTTGAAGGGACTCTGGTGCAGGACAATGTCAGATGCTGGTTGTGACTGGCCCTGAGTACCGTGTTTGGAGCTATCAACACTCCACAGCTTCTGGCTCCCTCTGCTGGGGCTGTGTGCATTTGGAAAGAACCCAGCTATGCATCAAGGTCTGCTTTTCCTAGCCCCCAGTCCAGAAGCAATCAGGCAAAGACTCAAAGCATCCTAGTGATCCACCTTTGCCTGCAGGCTGCTTGCTATCTTAATGAGCCTCAGATTGTAGGCCACAGGGTGGGGCCTGAAGTTTTCCAGTGGGATGTGGCAGTTGCTTCTCCATCCCCAGGCAAAAGCTGCCTGGATGGTGATGGTAAAGGCCTGCCTGAGAAACATGTCCTCTGCAGTATAGGGGAATGACTCAGCATAGAAATCCAGATGGCTTCCCTCTCTGCTCTGTCCCAAGAGCCAGCAGCTCTAGATTCTCCTCACACAGCTCTAGGCCACTCTGCCCTCCCTCCGCCAGAGCCCAAAGTGAGTGGCTCCACATGAAAATTTTGTGCATTGGCCCTTTAAGAGGGTGCCTGCATTTCCAGCAAGTTCTCCCTAGCAGATAGAAACCTGGCTGCTTTTCACAGCCAGATGTTATGTGGGTACCTTTCTCAGTTCTGGTGCTCTGGGCTGGGAGCCCAGCTTGGGGTTTAGACCCCAGAGATCTCAGTAGGAGCCCCCCACAGCAGAGATATCCCTCAGGACTTTCAGCTGCTGCCTGTGGGAGCCCAGCCAGCCCCCTTGCACCTTTGCACTTCCTACCAGTCTCTATGCTGTCTCCACTTTAGATCCTTGGTTATGAGGATGCTCTCCAGCTCATCTTCAGTTGCAGTTAATTATTCAGGATGGTTTTTCTATATTTTAGTTGTAATTCCAGTTTGGTCTGGAATTGTGTCAGTGTAGCCTCCACTTAATCCACTGCCACCTTGCAATCTCTCCTCCCAATCTTTTAACTACTTTGTCCATTATGCTTGTTGAACAGAAGCTCTTAATTATTACATTATTTATAGTCAGAATATTCAATTCACACAAAAAGAGAGAAAAACCTCCATTTCATTGTAACTTCATACTGACTTACTTAAAAAAACACCACATTTCTGACATTAGTTTTTCATCTACTCACTTTTTATTTACCTAGATTATTTTTAACAATCCCAAACAAGATATATTTATCCTATATATGTTTTTAAATATGTTTTTATTGATTTGAGAGAGAGAGAAAGGGTAAGGGGGAGAGAGAAAGAGAAACACTGATGTGAGAGAGAAACATTGATCAGTTGTCTCCAGTACGCACCTTAGCTGGGCACCAAATCCACAACCTAAGTTTGTGCTTTGACCAAGAATCAAGCCAGCAACCTTTCCATGCATGGGACAACATTCAACCAACTGAGCCACACCAACCAGAGCTCTCCTATGTTTTGATTATTTATTGCTGTGTAACAGAGGACCACAAAGTTAGTGGCTAAAAATACAATTTTATCATTCAAGAATTTGAGAAGGTCCTATCTGGGTATTTTATCCTTGACCCACTTACTGTCATGTCGAGCTCCTGAGGTTGGAGCATCTACTTTCTAGAGGATTTTTTTTTACTCACATATGTATCTCCTTGACGTTCCTTGGTCTCACTTTTTATGCAGCATCTTATCTTCCATAGCCTCACTATGTGGATTGGTTTCTCACTGCATCGTGATGTCTGTGAAGTCACATTTTGTACATGTTAAGTGGCCTTTAGAGGCATGAAAAACACTGCCATTCTTCTTAAAGGTAGGGCTCAGGACCAGCAGAACATTATTTCTCTTATATTGCATTTGTCAAAGCAGTTATAGACCTGTCATAATTATTTTACTATATGTCTGTTAACAAAGAAGGACTAATACAAATCAACCATACAATACCTTTACCATATAATGTTTACATAAATGTGTTTTTAATGTAATAAAGTCATCATATGTTTATTTAGTGGTCTGTGCTTTTGAAATTAATAACTATTTCCAAATTTCTAGAATTTTTCTTAAGAAATTTGAATAAATATTTGTTAACTTTATCAAGTACATTAACTACAACTCTGAACAACCCAAAAACCAACATGGAAAATTAGCTTAACAAGATTTAAGAGATTAGTAAAATATAATACAGTAAAGACATTTAAAATAAATTTGTTTTAAAATAATATCTCATGACATGTAAACATGTTTATAATAACTTCAGTACAAAATTTCATCAGAATATATTTTGTGCAACATAACCAGAATATTTTTTAAAAGATTAGGAATAGAAGTTTGATTAATTTGACTATACAAGAATTTTAAATGTTTATTTTAAAAGTCTTAAAATAGAACACAAAAGGAAAGCTGTGTAAATATTTTCAGGCCTATTATAGACAAAAACTCTTGTTTCTTAGTATTCTTACAGTAGCAAATATTATTTGAGCACTTAATTTGTTTTAGGTTCTATCCCAAGTTCTTTATATACTTTATCTCATTAAATAATAATAACGTTTTTTTACACACTAGAACACTGAGGCAAAGATATAATAACTTACCCAAAGTTGTTAATTTACAGTCCTTGGGCATAAACCTAGGCAGCCTGAATTTATAGGCTCTTTTATTTTCACTATGCTCTGTTGCTTATTACTAATGTTAAATTTTATAGGAAAAAATTATTAGAAGGCTCTATACCAAGATGTTTCCCAAGATATCTAAATTTTAGAATTACAGGGTAAATACACAAATATATATATATATATATTTTTTTCTTCTGAATTATTTCTGTTTTTCCAAATTGTCTTTATTAAATAAATATTAAATTTCAGGTTGGGCTTTTGATAAAGTTTAATATCCAATCCTGATTTTTAAAATAAAAGTCTCTTAATATAAAAATTATATATGATACAAATGACTATTCATTACAACCATGAATAAAACAAGGGAATCTGAGATTAGAACAGTAATTTGTTCTTATTTCATAGCCTGATTTTGATTAGAAGACAAACAAAGAATATTGCATAATCTAATTTGTTTCGATATTTATCTTCAGCCAAATTTTTTATCCATTGTTTCATTTTCATTAAAAAAACACACATTTGTGTAACATTGGAAAAACCTCAAAATTAGAAATATTTTAGTCTGGATTCATAAATTAATGTCCCCTTGTATGCTTCCCATTTTTTAATCCTTTACACTTGATGGTATAAGTACACATTTATTAATTTTGTAAAGAAATGTTACGATGTGCAACAAATACAGTCAAGATAGACAACCAGGATATGCTTACCAAACGAGTGCTAATATTGTCCTTCTGACTTTCATGCACTATATAAATAAAATAAGGAACAATTGTTTTAGAAAAAAGACTCATTACAGTGGAAACTTGAACAAGATATATTAATTTTAAGGTAGTTCATTCTTGTATCATGAGAAATTTACTACAACATACTAAAATGTATTAATAAAAATGTTTATGTATACATTTTCACTGTTTTTCCTGCATAGGTAGCTTCAGAAACTCTGGGAAACTTAATGTGTTGAATTAGATGAGTAAAATAAAATTCTGGTATAAACTTATTAATATTTGGGGATTCAAATTTCAAGAGTTAAGTCTGGTTGGCCTAGGATGAAGAGTGTTTAATTCAGTGATGCAACAGATATTCATAAGATGTACCAGGCACTGTTGTAGTTAAGGGAAGCAAAGCAGTGAAAAAGCGGACAAAATTTCTGTCCTTGGGGATCTTAATTTCTGGTTAAATACACATAAAATTTACTAGATGCTAGTCACTCTTTTACCTGCTTTATCAACATATCATTTAATCCTTGTAAAACAAAATCCTATGAGGTAAGGATTATTAATATCACTTTTTAATGGGTGATAACACTGTAGAAAATTTCATTAGGTAATTTATTCAAGGTCATATATGAATAAATGGCAAACCCAGAATTTGAACCTAAGCATTCTGACTCCAGAGTCTATGCTATTAACTTCTTCTTCTTTTTTTTTTTTAAATATATCTTTATTGATTTCAGAGAGAGGAAAGGAGAGGGAGAGAGAGAGATAGAAACATCAATGATGAGAGAGTCATTGATCGGCTGCAGCCCACAACCCGGGCATGTGCCCTGACCGGGAATTGAACCCCGATCTCCTGGATCCTAGGTCGATGCTCAACCGCTGAGCCACTCCCGGCCGGGTGATGCTATTAACTTCTATGATATAATGACACAAATTATCAGGTTAAAAAATAGAAAGTATAATTTGCTTGCTTTTTTAATAAAAGTAACATATACTTATTGTAGAAATGTTAGAAAGAGATGAGAAAACAATTAATATGCATATATAAATTAATTATTCTACATATCAATTATATTATAAATATATTGATATTATATATATTAATCTTGTTACTTAAAATGGTAACAATTTAGTAAATGTTTCCAGTCTTTTTAACTTGCTTTCTGTTAAAAAATTTAACTGTGATGCTTTACACAGAATGGGCTTTGGGACTCAAGGGTCAAAGCTGGCTTACCATTTAAAAGGCTATTAAAATATTCCAGATAATAGATACTATTTGGACAACTGTGATAGCAGTGGATGCGGTGAAAAGTGATTGTTTCAGAAAATAGTGAAGTTTGGTCAATATGATTGGTTGATTGATTTAGGTGTGAGGGTTCACTCCACACACTGGTTCATCTCTTTCATTTATTTATAACACATAGCTTAGTTCAATCAAGCCTCTTTATTGAAAAATTGCAGAAGACCCTTGAGGATTAATTTTCTTTTTCTTTTTTTAAATTTTTTTAATTGATTTTACATATTTATTTATTAAAAAATTTATCTTTATTGTTGAAAGTATTACAGATGTCCCTTCCCCCCCCCCCATTGACCCCTCCATCCCTCACCCACACCTCCCCTCAGACTTTCACTACACTATTGTCTGTGTCTTTGGGTTATGCATATATATATATATATGTTCCCAGGTTAATCTCTCCCCACTCACCCCCCGGCCCTGCCTGCCCTCTGAGATTCCTCAGTCTGTTCCATGTTTCTACGTCTCTGGATATGTTTTATTCATCAGTTTATTTTGTTCATTACATTTCACATATGAGTGAGATCATGTGGTACTTGTCTTTCTCTGCCTGACTTATTTCACTTAGCATAATACTCTCCATGTCCTGCCATGATGTCCCAAAGGGTAAGAGATCCTTCTTTTTTACAGCTGCGTAGTATTCCATGGTGTAAATGTCCCACAGCTTTTTTATCCACTCATCTACTGATGGGCACTTGGGCTGTTTCCACATCTTACTATTGTAAATTGTGCTGCTATGAACATAGGGGTTAGATGTGAGTTTTGATAGAAAAAAGTCAAGATAATTTCAAGCTGTTTGGCACATCAGAAGAATTAGATGAGAAATTGCTCTTATATGCATTAAATTTTGCACATGTTGACTTTGATAGTTATTCATTATATATCCAAGTGAATATATTAATCAGGCAGCTGGATTTATTCACCTGGATATTAAAGGAGAGGTCTGTGAAATACATATACATTTTTTGAATCACCAATATATACACTAAAATCCATGAAACGGAATGATATCACACAGAAAGTTGTGATAACTTGAAAGAACAGTCTTAATTTTCCACAACTCCTTGCATCCACACTTCTTTGAATGTACTTTTGTGGCTCTTTCTAGCAAAAAATCAACAATGTACATGTAGAATTAAATTTGTATAAGGTTATGCATTAGCCAAATATTATGACAAAGCATGAGGACAAGGGAGTTTAAGATGTAAGCAAGAAAATGACTATGGCTCCCCATTAAATTTAAGAAGAGTAAGGAAGAAAGTGAAAATATGAAGATGGAATGGAGATGAAAATGGTATGTGATGGTAATATATACAATAAAATATTACTCAGAAATAAAAAAATAAAATCTTGCCATTTGTGGCAACATGGATGGGCCTAGAGGGTATTATGCTAAGTGAGATAAGTCAGACAGAGAAAAACAAGTGCTGTAGAATTTCACTTATATGTGGAAGATCAAACAAATGAACAAACAAAACAAAAATAAATTTTCAGATACAGAGATCAAACTGCTGGTTGCCAGGGGGGAGGAGAGTGAGGATATGGGTGAAAAAAGTGAAGAGGGTTTTAATCTATAGTAGAGTGATATGCTCTGCTGGTGTGGCTCAGTTGGTTGAGCAACATCCCATGCACCAGGAGCTCCCTTTCTCTCTCTGAAATCAATAAAAACATATTTAAAAAAAATAATAGAGTGATAATTTTGCATGGTGACACATGATTTCTAGACTTAGTGTGGTGATCTAAGGTATATAAATGTCAAAGCACTATATTATACACCTGAAACTAATATAATACTTCTTTCCAACTATACTTAAATTTTTAAAAATCCTTTAAAAAATTTTTTTAAAAAAATATGTCTTCACTGATTTCAAAGAGAAGAAGGGATAAGGAGAGAGAAAGATAGAAACATCAATGATGACAGAGAGTCACTGATTGGCTGCCTCCTGCACACCCCCTGCTGGAGATCCAGCCCAAAACCAGGTCATGTGCCCTGACCGGGAATCAAACCTTGATCTCCTGGATCATAGGTCTATGCTCAACTGCTGAACTAAGATGGTCAGGCAAAAAAAAAATTCTTAAAAAAATAATAAGTTCAATGGTAGAATACCACCATGCCTGTGAGTGGCCAAAAATTTTTCTATCTTGCATCTCCCTACCAACACTATACAAACATGTTGTTTTCAATTTGATGTTAATGCATAAAAATTATCTTTGGTATTATCTGTATTAAAATGAAATCTTTCTCTATGTGCTAATTTGTTTCTTTTTCACAAGTATGTTAACTTTTCCCCTCTCTTTAATACTGCTATTAAAATATTCTACAATAAAACTGATACTTCACTCAGTCACATACACTTTCACATTCACAAACATATGCATATAGAAAAACACACACACATACAAAACAGTGAATTTGCCATAGAAATATTTGCTGTAAGGTACTTGTTTTAGAATAACAATATCTAAATATTAACTTGTGGGAAGAATGGCAATATTTCCTTCTTTAAGGCAATCACTGAGAGATTTGAGCTTTGAGTTTAATTATATTTCTATCCCCATTACTTTCTTCATTTTTTTATTTTGTAATACAAAGAAGGTCAGGGAGTAGTTACACAAGACTTTTTGTCATGGAAAATATTTTTTCTTCCAGTTGTCACTTACTAAAGACCAGCCAGTTGCCTGGAGTTTCACAGCAATTCATGGCATATTTTATTTGACTCTAGATTTCTTATTATTTTGCTTTGTCTTTGTCCCAGGTTTGTACTGGACAAGAGTTTCTGAGCATAAATAAGTATCAATTTATCAAGCAAAGTATGACATAGAGAGATAATAGAGACCCTATATGATTAGGAACTTTGAGATCACAGGGATCTAGTAACCACAACACGCAATTCTCTGAAAATATCAGTCCCCATATACAGGTATTACCACTATTAAATAGGTCTATTAAATAAATCATTAGGAAGGTTTTTTAAAATAAAATTGAAAATGTGTGTGTAACTTTGCAGAGTCTACTTTCTCATTCCATTGTAGAGTATATAAAATATAACTTCTGACCCTTGAGAAAGATAATTGGAAAAGACAGCATTTGAAATTATCAAACAAAATGAAGAACTACAATATTAGATGATACTGAACAAAGAATAAGGCTATTTCCTAATATTATAAAGTCTGAAAAGAAGATATTACAACAGCACAAATTGAAAAACATGGATTTGTACACTATAGTAATAAAATTGATAAAACTGCCCTAGTTACTCTATACACTCCACAAAATTTGTGACAGGATATTATGCTAATGCTCTGAAGAAAAACTCAATACCTTCATGCTGTTAACTGTCAAAAAACAAACAAAAAACAGATGCAGCAACAGATGCATAGCCTAAGAAATTGTTCATCTTTCAGTGCTCACGTGGGAACCTCTTATTGGTGGAGCACAAAACAACTACAGAACCTTACTTCCAAGCAAGTCTGAGAAATGCAGTTTGTTTTTAGCCTGTGCAGAAAATGAAGGCATTATAGCAGAGTGGAGTGAATATTAAGAATCAGTTAATTCACTCAGCTAATCATCTCAATGGGGAGTATGGAGTAAAATTATTTTATTTAGTTATAATATCAATCTCCAAGAGATTGAAATAAAATTTTCCATGGACTTTAATTGAACTGTATGTTACTTTGTTTTAGAATGGCCTGTTTTTCATTAAAATAATGTTTAAACAACTCGATGTGTTCCACTTTCTAACACAGATATGGGTTTTTGGAAAGGCCATTGGTCACCAGCTCCATGAAGGGAAAAATTGGTCCTTGTTTTGGAAAATCTTCCAGGTATATATGCAGAAATATATGTTCATGAAATTATGAACCATCATCATCAAAACCTGTTTCATTGTTAATTGGGAATTCCCACAATTGCCCCTCTTTAGCCTACTGGATCATTTCTTCAAAGACATTCCGAAAGAGCTGTTCATTTACTTCAGCTTAGCAAATTCCATATCCAAAAGTGAAGAAAGGTGCTGTTTCTGTTTCAGGTGCTTCTTTAGGAACTGTCTTAATATTAAAAATATTAAGTCTCTTTCCCTTGAATATATTTTTCCTAAAACTATGAAAATCAGTGGTAATTCAGTCTGGGTGAGATGAGGATCGCTGGAGTCCCAGGCGTTCCTCCCAAAGGGTCCCGTGCACAGACCCACTCACTGACCTACTCCCTGGCTCTCAGCTCCAGTGCTGGAAGCACCAGGGAAAGAGTAAAGAACTCTTTGTCTGTATTCAGGGTGAGGGCCGGAACTGTCTATCTTTATCCAACTTTTTGCCTTCTCACCCTTGATCATGACAAACTTACTCCGTCATCTTTAACTTCAACTTTTCCCAAAGATAAAATGTTTTGTTTTTTTAAATTCCGTGCTGTTATTAAATTATCTAAAGAGTTTTTATTCCTAGACAGCTATTTCAAAAAATAATGTGTGTACAGGGTTGGGCAAAAGTAGGTTTATAGTTGTTCATATGGAAAAAGACATGCATATTAAGATTATTACAATAGCTTTATTAACTTTGTTTCACTACCCACAGCTGTAAACTTACTTTTACCCCACCTTGTACATATTCCTATACATGTGTTAGGATCCACAAGAAAATGTTTCATGACCTTTTCATTAAATTACTAAGTTGAGTAGGCTGAGTAAATATAGTAAATAAAAATATTACATATTTTGAAATTGTTTCAAAATTGTACACAGTATTTATTCATTGTTATTGTCTATTTACTCAAAGTATAATGGTTGTAATGGATTATTCTAATTTAATGCAAATTTTCTATCAATAAGAGTAGACTTACTAATATGTTTTAATGTGAATCTTTGATACTGTTACCTTGGTTTCAGAATATTGATATAGCAATAAGGAAAAATATTTTTAATCAATTATTTTAAAAATATTATTTCATTGAATACAACAACAAACTATTAATGCAACATTCGCAGACATTCAGATACAAGTAAGGAGCAAGGAAAGTGCATGCTATAGTATAAGAGCCTCTCACGTCTATTAAAACAATTAAACCTTTAAAAGAAATTTACTCAATGGACATTTCAAATGTCAAAATTATTTTCTTTTTAATTAATGTGCTTTGTCTGATCTGGATAACCTTAGATTTCTATATGTATATTTCTTACTCTTACCTGAAAGCAGTCTTTACATATTTATCATTTGATTATACAACTATTATTACTGCATTTTTCAAATATTCTTATCCAACAATGAACAAGTTCATGTTAGAGTCACAATTTTGTGTATTTTATTCTTAGAAATGCGATGTATCATTTAAAACAGAAGCCTATTTCTAAAATTACATAAGGGCCATAAGCAGGGAACTAACATGTAGTTTTACTATAAAAGTTTAGTCTTAGCAACATCACTGTGACATTTATCCTGCTTAACCTCACCCAATGCACCCTGAGGAAATGTCAGTATAATTTTATGCTACTAATACAAATTAATTTTCAAAGGGTTTTGACAATATATTCATCAAATATATTACACTTTTGAAATGAACATTTGGTACAGGATTTCAGAATCAGAATAACTTAATATGCCAATGAAATATAAAATGAAACAATTATACTTCAACATGCCGCAGACATTTAAATTACTCAAGTACCACATATTTTTCAAAATACTATCATGAGTTTTAATATTAATAATTTTATTTTAATTATGCTTGTTATACTATTTCTACATAATTGTTATGAATACAAATCTATTTGTAAAGATAGATCATTCCCTAAATTCTTACTAAATTTTTTTTTCATTAAAAAAAAAATTAATCCTCACCCATGGATATGTTCTTTATTGATTTGAAAAAGAGAGAGAGAAACATCGATCAGTTGCCTCTCATACGCTCCCCAACTGGGGAGCAAATTTGCAACTTAGATATGTGCCTTGACAGGGAATCAAACCCACAACCTTCTTTTGGTGCACAGGTCAACACTCTAACCCACTGAACCACCTGGCCAGGGCCCTACCAATTTTATTTTCAAAAACTTACTGCCAATAACCCTTTCATAATAAATTATCAATGTTGCTTACAAAAAAAAGTGTGCTTCAAATTTTTTTCTCATGATTATAATTAATTTTATGTGACATTATCAGAATGGCACACAAGTTTCATGAGGAAAAAGTACAATCCCTAATGCAGTCTCTCCTTTCTTCCAACTAAAATTGCTAGGAAGACCCAGGGAAGATAAAAACTTAAAACTAGATAAAAAATTAAGACTTGTGAAAAATTAATGAAAAATGTATACTTTTCTTCCCAAAGAAAAAGATAAATGGCAACAAAATTTAAAGATAATAAATGCAAATATATATAGCAAAGATAACCTAATATTTCCCAATAATAAAACAAACTAAATGTAGTCAATAAGTTACTTTGTAATATCCCATTGTTTATTCCTTAAATTAGAGAACCAGAGCCTGTACTTAGCAACAGGTTGGACTCCAAATGGGTAGTAATTAAAAACAAAATTTCTTTTAAAAAATTTTTATTGAAGTATGATTGACATACAAGAAGCTGTACATATTTAATATATACAATTTGAGTTTGGAAATAAGTATAACATCCATTAAACCATCACCACAATCTATACTATTAGTATATCCATCACCTCCAATAGTTCCCTCCTGCCTTTTATATTTTCATAAAATAATAGTAATGCTTTTGTTCAACAGGAAAAAGAGTACTCTCTTAAGTAATGTTTCTTTTGCACCAAGTATTTTCATGGTTAAAATATCTGAGAATAATACTGTACATGAATACTAGAAACTGGACTGAGATTTTACACATAAACTTGATCCACTGGAGTAGATACATGAATTATTTCTTTGTTGTTGTTTTTTTTTAAATAAAAATTGTAAAGGGAACCTACTTAAGGTTTATTCACAATATCTATTGAAAATCTCAACCTGAAAATATCTAGTCTAAATTACCAGTAAATAGATAGAAAAATAAGATGGGAACATGAAATAAGAAAAAAATACCTAGATCCACAAAAATATTTTTAAAATTATCTATATGGAATACAAAAAGCAATTTCAACAAAAATATTATAACCTTTGTAATAATGAAAAGGAAAATAGACTTTGAAAGTGGAGCATAAAAATGTAGAGAAAGAACAAATTGAGATAAAAAACAACATAATGTGATAAAAAATTTAAAAAAAATTAAAATGCAATAACAGTCCTACTGTAAACACACTTATAGAAATGGAGACCAAATGGATGGTTGCAAGAGAGGAAGGAGGTACAGGGAAGTGTAAAAGGAGGAAAGGGAATAATATAAAAAAATTGGGATAAGTTTGCATGGTAACAGATGATTACTAAAATTATTGGGGTGATCAAATTTTAAGGTATAATTATGTGAGATCACTATTTTGTAGACCTGAAACTAGTATGAGTAATATAATATTGTATAACAACTATAAGTAAATTAAACAATGATTAAGGCATGGTCAGGTGGCTCATTTGGTTAGAGCTTCATCTCATACACCAAAAGGTTTAGAGTTCAGTCCCTGGTCAGGGCACATATCTAGGATGCAGGTCCGATCTCCAATCAAGGTGTTTATGGGAGACAGCCAATCAATGTTTCTCTCTCACATCATTGTTTCTCTCTCTCTCTCTCTCTCTCTCTCTCTCTCTCTCTCTCTCTCTCTCTCCCTTCCACTCTCTAAAAATAATCAATGAAAACATAACTTTCTGTGAGGATTAGTAAAAAAAAAGAATGTCTACAAATCAGTTATAACAACTGAATTAATATTTTAGGGCATATGCAAAAACATTTTTCCAAATTAGAGAAAAGGGACTACAAAATGAAAATGATGAGACAGATAAAAAAAACAAGGATTTAAAATAATGCAAGGAAAGATAATAAAGAGATCAATAGAGAGATAGTTACCTGATATATGGCAGCCTGAAGAGCATAACAAAGGAAGCAAAATTAGTCAAAAAGACATAAAATAATTGCTTGAAATCAAAAAGCACTTGTTTTGCAAGGCACTAATCTATTTCCAAGCAAAATTATTGATAGAGATCTCTACTTAGAAATATCATTGGCTATGGTAAGAGGAAAATGTATAAATTTTGAGAATAAAGTTAGAATATGACTAAAAAAAGGTTACAGCAGACTCAGTGGAAGCTACATTGACACTCTCTCAGGATCAAACTGGAATTACAACTAAAATATAGAAAAACCATCCTGAATAATCAACTTCAACTGAAGACGAGCTGGAGAGCACCCCCATAAACAAGGAGGAAAAGTGGAGACCGCATGGAGACTGCATAGAGACTGTTAGAAAGTGCAGAGACACAAGAGGGCTGGCCGCACCCTCATGGGCAGCAGCTGAAGGTCTTGAGTGATATCTCAGCTGTGGGGGTTCCCACTGATGCCTCTACAGCCTAAACCCTGGATGGGGCTTCCCAGCCAAGAGCACCAGAACTGAGAAAGGTGCCGACATAACATCTGGCTGTGAAAAGGAGCCAGGTTTCTGTCTGCGAGGGTTAGAGCTAAGGTTAGAGCAGGGTTAAAGTAAGCAAAGATTAGTGAAACTTTTTGAAGAAATAATGGCAGAAAACTTCCCTAGTCTGGTCAAGGAAAAAGTCACACATGTTCAGGAGGCACAGAGTCTCAGCAAGAAGAAACCAAAGAGGCCCACACCCAGACACATCATAATTAAAATGCCAAAAATTCAAGACAGAGAAAAGCAATCTACAAAGGAGCTCCCATAAGGCTGTCAGCTGACTTCTCATCAGAAACTCATTAGGCTAGAAGGGAATGTCATGAAGTATTCAAGATAATGCAAAACAAGAGTCTGAAACCAAGACTACTCTATCCAGCAAGGCTATCATTCAAAATAGATGGTGAAATGAAGAGCTTCCCAGACAAAAAAAAAAAAACTAAAGGAGTTTTATCACCACCAAACCAGCATTGCAGGAATTGTTAAAGGGATTGCTGTAATTAGAAGTAGAGATAGAGAAGGAAACATAGGCATAAGTATTAAAATGACAGTAAATAAGGATCTATGAATAATAACCTTAAGGACTTTAAGGGAGAGATCAACAGCAATACAGTCATAGTTGTGAACTTTAACACCTCACTGACCACTGGATGGATCTTCCAGACAAAAAGTCAACACAGAAACTGTGACTCTAAATGGCACACTAGGTCAAATGGATTTAATTGATCATTAAATGTTTACAGAACATTTTATCCCAAAGCTGCAGAATATGCATTCCTTTCAAGTGCACATGGATCATGCTCAAAGATAGACTGCGTGTTAGGACATAAAACAAGTCTCTACAAGTTCAAGAAGATTGAAATCACATCAAGCACCTCAGACCACAATGGCATGAAATTAGCAATCAACTACAGTAGAAACACTCAAAAACATTCAAACACATGGAGGCTAAAGTACATGTCATTAAACAATGAATGGGTTACCAATAAGACCAAGAAAGAAATCAAAAACTTCCTAGAATCAAATGAAAATGAACACATAACAACCAAAAATCTATAGGACACAGTAAAAGCTGTCCTAAGAGGGAAGGCCATAGCACTACAGGCCTACCTCTAAAAGGAAGAAAAATTTTTAGTAAACTATTTAACCTTACAACCTAAAGAATTAGAAAGCTCCCCTATGAATCTGTTTGGACCAGGGCTTTTGTTTGCTGGGAGTTTTTTTATTGTTGCTTCAATTTCATCAGTTGTTATTTTCTATTCATGTTTTCTGACTCTTCCTGATTCAGTTTTACATGATCTCACTCATATGTGGAATCTAATAAACAAAATGGATTGTGGAACAAAATAGATCCAGCGATATGGAAGCATGGAACAGACTGATGAATCTCAGTGGGAAGGCGGGGATGGCGGAGTGGGTGGGGAGAGATCAATAAAGAACTTGTCGTGAGGGCCCAGTGTGTGGGGGGGGGGGTCGAGTGCGGGCGCAGGGTGGAGGGGATCAGTGGGGAAAAAAGATATCTGTAATACTTTCATCAATAAAGATAAAAATTTTTTAAAAGTTAGAATACAAAACACATTTATGCAATAAATATTGGTTATCTACTACAAGGCAACAAAATATTCAAGTATCTCTATAGCTTTTCTATCCAATAAAAAAATGCTAGGTGATAATGGAACAGTATTTCAAGTTTTATAGAAACTCAAAAGTTAAATTAAATTCATAAAATTTCCATTCTTATAAATTATCAACAATATTTCATAATTCAGAACAAAGAATTATTAAGAAAAAGAGTTATCATTTTTACATGTATTTTTTCTTTCTTGATGGCCAACTATGAGATTTTTTTTGTTTTGTTTTTCGATGAGTTGGATAATAATGGAGAGGTACAAGACAGATCATAGTTATTTCACTCTGACCCGTAATATAAGCACTCCTCTTATGAGACAAATTTGTTTTTGTAGGTTTTAAGGACATATTTAATGGTTTTGTAATGTTTAAATATATATATAAATCTTTCAATTTATATTAAAACTGTAAAGCACTTTAAACTTGCAATCATGATAAAGTCACATGTAAACTAATAGAGCTTTGGTTTCATATTAGCAGAGACTAAGCTTGTAAAAATCTAGTCTCTCTATTATCACATAAAATTGAGTAAATAATTAATGTTTAAATGCTACTTTTATAAGTAGCAATGAACAACACTCACCTCCAAATTACTGGAAGTACTGATTTAAACACTGGCTTGGCGTAACAAGCCATAGAGTTTACCAAAAGCCATTGCACTTGGTGTCTTTTTATTTTCAGAACAAATCTGAGAGTTAAATATCATTTCCCCATGTTTTTGGTAAGAAAGCTGGGTCTCAGAAATAATGGAGTTTGTAAAGAAGGCAATTTACTAAAATTTTACACCAAAAAAAGACTGAAAACATCAGGCTAAGTGAAATAAGCCAGAGAAAACAAGTACTGTATGATTTCACTCATCTGTGGAATCTAATAAACAAAATAAAGTAACAAACAAAATAGAAATAGACTCATTGAGAGCAGACTGACAACTGTCAAAGTGGATGGGGGTTGTGGGTTTGAGTGAAAAAGATGAAGGGATTAAGCAAAAATAAGAAAACTCACAGACACAGATAAGAGTATGGTGATTACCAGAGGGAAAAGGGGTTAGAGAGAGGTGGAAGAGAAAAAAAGAAAAGCAGCCATGTATACATTGGAAAGGAGAAAGTCAAAAACAAGTATGGGCAATATCCATCCTCAGTAAAGACCCGAGAAAGCATTAAGCTTTAATCTTGGGGAATCCCTTGGTTCAGAGTCAATCCACTTAATTGGAGACTATGCCAGCACAGAGACAATCTGCAAAGACTGGGAGGGTTGGATGTTTTTATAAAAAGCCCAATTTTTAACAAAAAGTAGCAAGGCATACAGGGAAAATATAATGCATGTCCCATTTAAAGGAAGAAAGTTAATTTTCAGAAACTTGCCTTTAGGAAGCAGAGATTTTGAATTTACTAGACAAAAACTTTATAGCTGGCTAAACTAGGCTGAATGGGCTAAAGGAAAACAAAAACAAAGAACTGAAGGAAATCAAGAACACAGCATATGATCAAAATGAGAATATCAAAAAGGAAGCAAACAAAACTGGGTAGCTGAACATATAATTTAACTAAAAATTTGTTCTAATAATTTTTTTATGTGGAATCTTTAAGGTTTTCTATACATACAATCATGCCATCGTCAAACAGACACAATTTAACTCCTTGCTTTTTGATGCCTTTTATTTAATTTTTCTTGCATAATTGCTCTGGCTAGGACGTCCAGTATTTTGTTGACTAGAAGTAGTGACAGTGGGCATCCTTGTAATGTTTCTAATCTTAGAAAAAAAGTTTTGAGCTTTCTACTGTTGAGTATGTTGTTAGCTGTGGGCTTATTTTATATGATCTTTGTTATATTGATATATATTTCTTCTATTCCTAGTTTCTAGGGAGCTTTCATCATGAAAATATGTATTTTATCAAATGTTTTTTTCTTTTCATCTATTGTATTCTTCATTCTGTTAATATAGTATATTACATTTACTGATTTGCGTATGTTGAACCATACTTGCTTCCAAGGGATAAATCCAAATTAATCATGGTTTATGATATTTTTTAACAATTTGTTGAATATTTGTTGCTAGTATTTCGTTGAGGATTTTGCATCTATATTCATCAGGGATACTGATCTCTATTTTCTTGTAGTGTCCTTGTATGAATTTGCAATCAGAGTAATATAAGGCTTTATAAAGTGAGTTTTTAAATTTTACTTACTCTCTAATTTTTTGGAAGAATTTGAGAAAGATTGGTACTAATTCTTCTTTAAATACTTAGTAGAGCTCTGGCTGTTGTGGCTCAGTTGGTGGAGCGTTGGCCCATGCACCAAGAGGTCGCTAGTTCAATTCCCGATCAGAGCACATTCCTGGGTTGCAGGCTCAGTCCCCAGTAGGGGCATGCAGAAGGAAGCCAATCAGTGCTTCTCATATATATGTCCCTTCCTCTCTTTCTAAAATCAACAAAAACATGTTTTAAAAATATTTAGTAGAATTCATGTGTAAGGTCATCTTGTCCTTTACTTTGAGCCTGTCAGTGTCTTTAAAGATGATGTTAGTCTCTTGTAGACAGTATATAGTTAGGGTCTCATTGTTTTATAGGTTCAGTACCTAATATCTTTTCATTGGAGAACTTATTCCATTTATATTTAGTCATTATTGATAGATAAGGATTTATTACTGTTATCTTATTTATTGTTTTCTGGTTGTTTTGAAGTTTCTTTGCTCTTTTCTTCCTGTCTTGCTATTTTCCTTTGTGAATTGATGATACTCTGTAGTAGTATTCTTTGATTCCCTTCTCTTAATCTTGTGTATCTACTGTGCATTTTTTTGTGGTTACTATGTGTTGTTACATAAAACTTATACCAGTCTATTTTAAGCTAATAACAGCTAATATTTGATCACATACAAATCTCTATCCTTTTACTCCCCACACATTTTATGCTTTTAATGTCACAATTTACATAATTTTATATTGTATACCTATTAAGATTATTATAGCTATAGCTATTTTAATACTTTTTAAATGTGTGTACTATAGTAAAAATTAACTAACTCATGACCATATTACAGTAGTAGAGTATTCTGAATTTGACTATATTCTTACATGTATCAGTGTTTTTTATTTTTATTTTCATATTACTATTTAAAAACATTTTATTTCAGATTTAATAACTTCATTTAGCATTTTCTTCTTATAAGGAATCTTTTAGTGGAGCTGAACTACCTCAGTGTTTTTTTTCTTGGAAGTTCTTGTCTCTCAATTTCTAAAGGACAGCTTTACAGAGTAAAATATTACTGGTTGGCAGGGTTTTTTTGGTTTGTTTTTCTTTTAGCACTTTGAATATATTATCCCATTCTCTACTGATCTGCTGGTCTGCAAGGTTACTCTTGAAAAATCTACTGATAGCCTTATGGGGGTTTCCATGAATGTAACATGCCACTTTTAAAATTCTCTTTTTGTCTTTAATTTTAGACAGTTTTATTATAGAGTATCTTGTAAATGTTCTTTTTGGGTTTAATCTGCTTGGGTACCTATAAGATTCATAAACTTGGATATCCAAAATCTCTTCCTAGATTTTTGGAATATTACAGCCAATATTTCTTTAAATAAGCTTTTTGCTCTTTTCTTTCTGGGATTCATATGCATTATTTGTTTCTCTTGATGATATCCTATAATTCACATATATTTTCTCTACTCTTTCTCCTTTGTTTTTCTTTGATATCCTCTGACTGAATCATTTCAAATGAGGTATGTTTGACAGATCCTTTCTTCTGTATAATCAAGTCTACTCTTTATGCTATCGCATTTTTTTTCATTTCATCCATTGTATTCTTCATCTTTAAAATATCTGTTTGGTATTTTTTTATGATTTCTATATCTCTGTTAGACTTCTCATTTTGTTCATGTGTTGTTTTCATAATTTTAATAAATTTCTAAGTTTTCTTGAAGGTCGCTGGGCTTCGATAAAACAACCATTTTAATTTCTTTATTGAGAAAATCATAGATCTTCATTTCTTTGCAGATAGTTAATGGAAAATCACTGAGTTCCTTTCATGATGTCATGTCTCTTGATTTTTTCTGTTCCTTGTGTTCTCATTGCTTTCTTTGTATTTGAAGAACCACTCACCTCCTCCAGTCTTTTCTGACTAATTTCAGGAGATAAATAACATTCTGTAAGCCCTGTTAAGTATTCTGTGGCTTTGTCAGACTTTTTCTATGGGTTGCCTACTTTACACTACTTATCCTCTCTAGGGGAAAAATTCTTAAGTTTGCTTTCTCTTTATCCTGCCAAAGCAGGTTGAGTGTTGGCACCTTCCTTTTTTATTTCCCTAAGGCAGTGCTGAAGGCTCAAATTTGTGGTTTCCCCCAGGTCCATAAATTCAGGGAAACATTTGGCATGTACTTAGTCCACAAAATCTCACACTTTGCACCCTCATGAACACACACAGGGAGCTGATCATGGGATGGGGAATTTTTGGATGAGGTATATTGAGCATTGAGGGTGCCTAAAGGCCATTTGGAAGGGTTTGCATGTGAGGTGCCTTCACCAGCTCATGGGTGGGCCTTCTGATGGAATCCATGATTCAACTGGTAGGATTCAAATGCCTCTGATATTTTCTATTCTGTGCCATGAATGCTATTCTCCCAGCTTCTTACTGTCCCCCAGCCATGCACCTCCAAACTCATTATTCTCGAAGGGGAGAGAAAAATGAGCTTATCTGGCAGTAGTCCACATAATTAGAGAAGCCAGCAGTCACTTACATGCTCTCACTTTTCCTTATGAAAGAAATCACAGGCTAAGAAGCTCTCTCTTTACCCTGAACTGTACTGCCTTGTGGGAGACGTGACACAGGCAAAGTAAAACTGTTCCTTTTACCTTCTTTAATGCATCTAATTTGGAATTTGTTTCGTCCAGCACTGTGCTGGCACTTTTCTGCTGGACTCCTGGACTCTTGCAAAGGTACTCTTATTTGTGGCTATATGTAAAAATTGATGTTCTTTGTACTTGATACTGAAGGCATGGTACATAAAAGAACATCAAGGAAGTCTGTAGAAAACTCCTATTTTGAAATCTTACTGATGTCATTCATCTAAATTAATTTTCAATAATCAAAATATATCTGAGAAATCCCCAAGTATTTGAAAATCAATTGAAACATTTATAAAAAATAATGTGTAAAAAAATTTACAGGGATATAGAATATATTTTTAAAAAATAATACTGAAAACACAATATATCACGATTTCTTTGAGATAGCTGAGACACCTCTTACTGGGTAATTTACATATTTAGCTATTCACATAAGATGAAAACAACACTTTAAATGAATTATCTAAGCTTCCAAATATGGGATTGTCTACAAAGAAAATACCAAGAATAGATTTTTAATATTTCTAGAAATATTAAATGAGTTTAGCAAGCTTCCAGAATAGACAGTTCATACATAAAGATCAAACAAATTCTATAAAATATCATTGAATATCTAAAATTCTAAATTAAAAAAATTGCAATAGAACCAAAATTGAATGAAACATACATAGGGTTTATATGCTGAAAACTACAAAACACTCATGAAAGAAAATAAAAAGACCTAAATAAAGACTTGCTATGCTTACAGATTGGAAAAAAAATCAACAAAGTATAAATGTTAATTTTCTTAAAATTCATTTTTACATATTTTGTAGGCACAATAATAACTTCCCCTTAAGATGTGCACATCTTATTACTTAGAAACTAAGAATACTTTACATTATTTTTCTTTGCATGTCAAAGAGAATTTGCAGATGGTTTCAGTATTTTGAGATGTGGAGATTATCCTGAATTATACATTTAAGTTCAGTAAAAATGCAAGTGCCCTTATAAGTGAAAGAGAGACAAGAGCATCAGAGTGATTCCATCTGCCAGTGCTGGCTCTGAAGATGGAAGAATGAGACCATGAGTCAAAAAATACATGTAGACTTGAGGAAGTTGGAAATGAAAACAAAATGGCCACTAATGCCTCTAGAAGTAATGCAATCCTTTTTTGTTTTTTAATCTTCACCCAATGATATTTTTTCCATTATTTTTTAGAGAGAGTGGAGGGGGGAAGAGAGAGAGGAGAGAGAGAGAGAGAGAAACATCTATGTGAGAGAGACACATTGATTGGTTGCCTCCCACACATGCCCTAACCGGGGCAGGGACTGAGCCTGCAACGGAGGTATGTGCCTTTGGTAGGAATCGAACCCTGGACTCTTCAGTCTACCAGCCAATTCTCTCACCACTAAGCCAAACCAGCTAGGGCTTTTCTTTTTTTATACTCTATCTTCATTTCCTTTAAAAAAAAAAAATATATATATATATATATATATATATGTTTTTGTTGATTTCAGAGAGAGGAAAGGAGAGGGAGAGAGAGATAGAAACATGAATCATGAGACAGTCATTGTTTGGCCACGTCTTGCATGCCTCCTACTGGAGATCGAGCCTGACAACCTGGGCATGTGCCCTGAACAGCATCAAACCATGACCTCCTGGTTCATAGGCCGACACTCAACCACTGAACCATGTTGGCCTGGCAGTAATGTAGTCTTTTTCTTTTTCTTTTCATCTTTATTGTTGAAAATATTACAGATGTACACTTTTCCCCTCATTGATCCCTTCCACCCCACGTTTACCCCAGGTCGAGGCTTTCCCCATACCAATGTCGATGTCCATGGGTTATGTTTATAAACATATAAGTTCTTTGAATAATCTCTCCCTACCCACTTCTGCATCCCCATCTTCTCTCTGAGATCCCTCAGTCTGTTTCATGCTTGTATGTCTCTGGATCTATTTTGGTCATCAGTTTATTTTATTACATTTCACATATGAGTGAGACCATGTGATACTTGTCTTTCTCTGACTGGCTTATTTCACATACCATAATACTTTCCAGTTCCCTCCATGCTGTCTCAAAGGATAAGAGATCCTTCTTTTTTACAGCAGCATAATATGCCATGATGTAAATGTAGCACAGCATTTTTACCCACTCATCTACTGATGAGCACTTGGGCTGTTTCCATATCTTGGCTATTGTAAATTGCTCTGCTATGAACATAGAAGTGCATAAGTTCTTTCTAATTGGTGTTTTGGGTTTCTTAGTATATACTCCTAGAAGTGGGATCACTGGGTCAAATGGAAGTTCAATTTTTAATTCTTTGAGGAAACTCGGTACTGCTTTCCATAGTGGCTGCACCAGTCTGCATTCCCACCAGCAGTGTACTAGGGGTCCCCTTTCTCCACACCCTCGCCAGCACTTGTCTGTTCATTGATTTGTTGAAGGTAGCCATTCTGACATCCATGAGATATCCTGAGTGAAAAAAGTCAATCTTAAAATTTATATGCTGTATGTTTTCATTCATGTAACATTCTTGAAATGACAAAATTATAGAGATAAAGAAGAGTGGAACCCTTAGGGAGGGGATGGAATTGTCTATTATAAGGTACCATGAGAATTCCTTATGATGAAACTGTTTTTTGATAAAATTCCATAAAACTAAACATACACACACAAACACAGACACAGGAGTGCATGTAAAACAGGAAGTCTGAGTAAGATAGAGCTTTAAACAAAATTTCAAAAAATAATATGTACCAAATATATAATTTTGAGTGCCTATAGAATTAACTTAATATCTCATGTGCCAGCTTTGCCACCCATCATTCATCCAAGAGAAGATAGCTGGACCCAACATTATTGATAGTGAACACTCAAACTGAAACTTTGAAGAGAATATTCTATTAGGTTCACGGTACACAAAAAACTCAGAGAAACAGTACCCCTAAAGATAAAGAATGTAAAAATGATAAAAATGATAAAATGATACAGGGAAATTGTGCACATATTACATTAATTATCTAATTTTACATAACAAATTACTCCAAATATTTACAGTTCAAAATAACAAACACCAGTATGTCACATAGTTTATGAATCAGGAATCTAGAGTGAGTTACTGAATGGTTGAGGCTTCGGGTCTCTCATGAGGTATAGGTTAAGGAGTAAGGATCTACTTCCAAGGTTATTCACACAGCTATTAGCAAAAGGCTTCAGTTCAATTAAACATGGGCTTTTCCATAGAGCTGATCTTTTTCCAAGCAAATTTCTGAAGTGAGATCTGCTTATTTTGTGAGTCACACAGAATAACCCTACTATAGTGTGGGAAAAGGCTACCCAAGGGAGTGGATATCAGGAAGCAGGACAGTTGAGGGCCTCTTGGAGGTTGCCTACACCACATATATGTATACATGTGTTAAAGAGAAACATACCAGAGGGAAGAAAATTCTCCAGACTAAATCCTTACACTTTAGAGGAAATCAAAGAAATATGAAATCAGTTGGGAAAAGGGAGATTAAATAATAAAACAAAAAATATGAAAGAAAGGTAAAAAACTGGTAAAATAGTGATCTAAATGGAAGGGAAGCCATTAGAGGATTTCTTGGTAAGTGAAGAAAATGGTAGATTTAGAGTAAGTTACTTCCCTAAATCTCCTCCCCAAACAATATAAAATAACTCCATAACTATAGAATTTCTATGCAAAACCGCACATTAGAATCTCCACTACATAAATTATAAGTCAAAAATAAGCAATAAGTGAAATCTGGTAGTATTTCAACAAGTTCCTGATTCTCCCCTGCCCAACTATTGCACTTCACAACAAGCAAAATCAGACAAAATAAAACTGCTAAAAAATGCAGGAGGGACACTGGATGCTCCCCATGAGAATCATCACTAGAAAAATTAAATCCATTTTGAAACTGGAAACAGGTTTTTTGTTGTTGCTGTTTTTTAAAGCAAAGTCTGAGAAGGATTTTAGGAAATGGATTTCAATTAAAGAGTTACTTAAAGGTACAGGTTTAAGATTGGAAAGAACTGACACTGTTTGAAGGGACACACATGATTTAAAGTGACAGCCTTTCAAACACAAAGCTTCTGGGAGAATAAGTCAAAAAGGAAGAAAGAAGGACTCTGATATTGATTTATGAATGGGGAAGAGTAAAAAAGAGATAAAGTTGCTCTTGCAAGCAAGAGAACCACAAACTCTTAGAGGACTCAACTCTCCTACCTTAACCAAAACAAAAATTAAAATGTGATAAAGTACTTACCTAGACTAACAGAAAAGGTCATCTTTAAGTGAGAAATCATGTGAAAAAAATCAATATCACCACAATGAATAAGGGTGAAGTAAAAACCATAAAAAACTATTGCAAAGTATTAGAAAAGTAATTTTTACACAAACTGAGGAAGATTTCCCTTGAAAAGCAGCCATGAAAGAGATAAAAACTGTTAAGTTTATACTGCAAACAGAGTCAAATATAGTCAAACATTTTAGGTAATGCAGGATATCAATATCTAAGGATAAAAATGTACAAAAAAACTATGAAATGGGAAGAAAAGTTGATTAAACTTAAAAACAATGGAAGAAAAAGCCAAAAGTATTTCAGAAACATAGGATAAATCACAAGGTACCTAGAGGAGAATACATTAAAATTAAAATGTGATAACGGACATAGAAAAAAGCAAGAAAATAACTACCAGCCTGGAAATGACATTAATAAAGAAGTAAAATGGGCCACAGTAAAAGTAATGGAAATGAAAGAGAAACAATGCAGGAAAAATATTTATATTAATAGAGTTCCTAAGGAACAAAAACAAAACAATGGAAGGGAGCTAACATTTAAAATAATAATCCTACAAAACTTTCTAGGTGTAGAAGAAGACCTGAATCATGCACATTTAAAGGGCTCACTGGTTAGCCAGGAAAATTAACCCAGAACAAATAACTCTGAGACTTATTATAGCCAAAAATTACATGTCAAATATAAAGATAAAATCCATAAGCCTTGCAGGCAGAGAGAACTAATAACTCACAAAAGCAAAACAATTACATTAGCATAAGACTTTAGAAAGCAACATCCAACCCAATAATGGAAGAGCAATAAACAAAGAAAATGAACAAAAGTATAAGCCAAGAATTTTCAGTAAATCCCAAGCTTTCTTTATATATCAAGGTTATATAAAAATACTTTTTAACAAACAAATACTTAGTGAATTATGTACCATCAACTCTTCCTGAGAAATATAGTAGGGGTTGGGCTTCTTCCAACCAAAACATAACTAACAAAATGTCAGTAAAATGAACAGTCGTGGGTGCTTTTTATATCTCTAAGTGTACATGTAACACAGAAACAAAGTTTGGGATGAAGGTGGAAGACTAATTTATGATAGCTTATATTATAAAAAAGATAGATATTGCAATTAAAAATGTGTGATGAGAGAGGGAAAGTAGAAAAAAGTAACTGCTGTGTAAGCAATAGGTGGGTATTAAAAGCTAATGAGGGGGGAAAAAAGAAACCTGATAAACCAGACAGTAAAAGTTTAAATAAAAAAACAGAGGACCAAGAACATTTTAACAAAGATACAGGTATAAGAAAAACCTATAGAACAAATTTTAAACTTTTCTTAAATATTCAAATTTAAAAAATAAATAAAAGCACAAAGAATACACCCTTAGTAGATAAAGAAACACAAAAAATATAGCAAAATACATATAATTATATACATGTCCGTGTGTATACAGTTGATGCTTAAAAAATTTGGGGTTTAGGAGCATCTACCCCCCCCCCCTGCAGTTGAAAATCCACATAAAACTTTTGACTTTCCCCCAAACTTTGTTGTTCCTTGGTATCAATGGTAGATTGGTTCCAGGATGCCCCTGAGGATACCCAAATCAGCAGATGTTCAAATGTCCTCTAAACAATAATGTAGATCAATGCATACAGTTGGCCCTCAGCATCTATGTATAAGTTCAGACCTGTGTAGTTCAGACCCATGTTGTTCAAGGGTCAACTGCATATATATTTTAAAAAAATAAAATAGCTGGAATAGATTGGAATTAACCATACCAATCATAACACCAATCATAACAATAAATATTCATAGGCTTAACATACTTATTTAAAGAAAATACATTTTAATTTGTCTCATAAAACAAAACCGCAAAACATGCTGTTTATAGGAGTCGCACTTAAGGAGAGTGACATCAGAGGATTGGCTGTGAGAGATCCCCTTGGTCTCTCCCCTTGAAGCTTCAGCAATTTGAACAGTTATAATTCAACAAAGATTTCCATGCTAAATGAAGAAACACATCTGAGAAATCTGCATATTTAAATATCTAAAGGTGTGAAAGTAGGTGCGAACTAAGGAGGTGAGAGGGGAGAAAAGCTGAGACAAGCCAGAGATGCAGCTCTGAAGCTTGGATCTCACTGCATGGCTCAGCCTGGAGAGGAGAGGAATCAGGTTGTGGCTGACACTCCCTTCAGCCAGGAGGAGCAAAGAGATTCAGTGAGCATTCTTCAGGAGTGGGCAGTATGAGCTGAGGCTGAGCTCAGGGGCCTGGGCAGGGACTAAGCACAGACATGCAGCCATGGTTGTCTGAAAATCAGCAGTCCAGACAGAAAAACAAAGCCATTGAAGCCTAGCTGCCACCCCACACTCTCCCAGAGCATGCCTCCCCTCACCCTTTATGTTGGGTTGCTGAGCACATTATCTGCAAACCTGAGAACTTGCATTATAGAAACACTTTTTCCCTGGGTAAATGGCACACTATGTGACCAATCCCAGAGCTGGTGGAGGTGCAAGAAGACTCCACAAAGGTCCAAAGTTGTCATTGCTGGGAGGGCAAAGTTACAAAGAAGGATGATGAGTTGCCACAGCTCAGCCCACCCCCACACATTGAGACTGCATTGCAGTTGGCACCTGGCATGGAGGACACTGTGGGATCACACAAATTTGAAGAAATAAAGAAATAAACACATTTCCAGACATACAGAAGGTGAGGGAATTTATCACCAGAAGACCTCCATTGTAGGAAATACTCAAGAGGGTTACTCTACATGGAACAAAGAACAAAAAGTCACACAATTATGAGTAAGATCACCAACAAATGTACAGCATAAACAGAGATAATTTGTAACAACAAAAATACAAAAAGGGTGGGAGTAAAGGTCTGAATTTGCAAAAAAGATGGAGATCAGATGCATTTAAAAGAAAAAGGACTATTGTATACATGAAACATTCTTTTTCATAAACGTAATGGTAAGTACACATAAAAAGCCCCAAACTGAAACATATAACTTAAAAAAAAGGAAACTGTACTATGGCCAGTGTTGCTCAGTGGTTCCATCAGCCCATGCACTGAAAGGTTGTGAATTTGATTCCCAGTCAAGGGCATATACCTGGATTGCAGATTTGATCCCAGTCCCCAGCCAGGGCACATGCCAGAGGCAACCAATCTATGTATCTCTCACATCCATGTTTCTCTCTCTCTCTCTCTCTCCACACCCTTCCCCGCTTCCCTTCTACTATCTCTAAAAATCAATGGAAAAAAATATCTTCAGGTGAGGATTAACAAAAAAACAAACAAAAAAAAAAGGAAACAGAGAAAAAGAGTATGGAATACTACCCAAAACAAACAAAAAAACAAATAAAATAAAAAAAACAGAGACAGAAATATAGAGGCACAGAGCTACCAGAAAACAAAAGATAAAATGGCTATAGGAAATCCTCATACATCAATAGTTATACCAAATGTAAATGGACCGAAGTCACAAATAAAAAGGCACAGAGCAGCACATTGGATCAAAAAACAAAACCCAACCATATGCTGACTTCAGGAGACAGATCTAAGCTGCAACGACAAAGATAGACTCAAAGTGAAAAGGTGGAAAATGATTCTTCAAGCAAATAGCATCCACAGAAAATCAGGTATAGCAATGCTTATATATTCACAAAATGGGTTTCAAGATAAAAAAGGCAACAAAAGACAAAGATAGGCAATTTATAATGATTAAGGGGACACTACATCAAAAAGACAACACTTCTCAATATAAATACACCCAGTCAGAGAGCACTGAAATATATAAAACAACTACTAATAGAACTAAAGGGAGAAACTGACTAAAACACAATCATGGTAGAAAACCTAAATACACCATTGACAGCTCTAGAGAGATTATCCAAACAGAAAATCAATAAATAAATATCAACCATTTTAAATGACACATTAGACTAAATGAACATAACTGACATTTACAGAGCCTTTCATCCCAGAACATCAGGTTATGCATCCTTGTCCAGTGCACATAGAACATTTTCAAGAACAGACCATATGTTAGGTCACAAAACTAGCCTCAACAAATTTAAGAAAACTTAAATAACACCAAGCATATTCTATGACCACAATGCTTTGAAAGTAGTAATCAACTGCAAAAAGGAAGTTAAAAAACCAACAAATATGTGGAGTTTAACATACCACTAAACAATGACTGGGTCAAAGAAGAAATGAAAGATTAGTGAGAATGACAATACAACATATCAACATTTCTAGGATGCAGGGAAAGCAGTAATAAGAGGGATGTTTATAGCATCACTGGCCTATCTCAAGAAACAAGAAAAATATCAAGTAAACAACCTAACATTACATCTTAAGGAACTAGAAAAAAAATAAGAAAAGCAGCCCAAAGTCAGCAGAAGAAAGGAAATAATAAAAATTAGAGAAAAATTAAATGAGATAGACTATATACAAAATTAATGTAACAAACAGCTGGTTCTTTGAAAAGATTAATAAAATTGACAAACCTGTGTCTAAACTCACTAAGGAAAAAAGAGAAAATACCTATATAATCAAATCAGAAATGAAAGAGTAGAAATTAGCACAGACATAACAGAAATACAGAATATCAGACTAGAATACTATGAAAGACTGTATGATGCCAAATTCAATAACCTAAAAGAAATGGTTAAGTTCCTAGATATATATAACCTTCCTAGACTGAATCATAAAGAATTGGGAAATCTAAATAGACAGATCAACAGTGAAGAAATTGAAACAATCATCAAAAACACCCCCAAAAATAAAAGTCCAGGACCAGATGGTTTCATTAGTGAATTTTACCAAACATTCTAGGGAGATTTGATACCTATCCTTCTCAAAGTCTTCCGAAAAAATGAAGAAGAGGCAATAGTTCCTAACACATTTGAAGAGGCCAATATAGACCTGATATCAAAAACTGGCAAGGATAACACACACACATACACAAAATACAGACCAATATCTCTGATGAATACAAATGCAAAAATCCTAAACAAAATACTAGGAAATTAAATACAACATACATTAAAAAAAATAATACATCCCATTTAAGTGGGGTTCATTCCATGAGCACAAAGATAGTTCTGCATACACAAATTGATCAACACCACATTAACAAGACAAAAGTTAAAAATCATATAATCTTATCAATAGATGCCTAAAAAGCACTTGATAAGATACAACATTCATTTATGATTAAAACACTCAATAAAATAGGTATAGTAGGAAAATATTTTAACATAATAAAGGCCATATATGACAAATCCTCCACTAATATACATAATTGTCAAAAACTGAAAGCTTGCTCTGGCCAGTGTTGCTCAGTGGTTGGAGTGTCATCCCATGCACTGAAGGGTCATGGGTTCAATTCCCAGTCAGATCACCTACCCAGGTTGAGAGTTGGATCACCTGTCAGGCACATGTGGGAAGCAACCAATCATTGTTTCTGTGTCTTTCTTTCTCTCCTTTCCTCTATCTCTAAAATCAGTGAAAAAGCAAACAAACAAACAAAGCCACAAAAACATATCCTTGGGTAAAGATTCAAAAAAATAACAAAACAGGAAAACTGAAAACTTCTCTAAAACAAGGAAGACAAGAATGTCCACTCTCACCACTCTTATTCAACATAGTACTAGAAGTCCTAGTCAGAGCAATCAGGCAAGAGAAAGAAATAAAAGCATCCAAACTGGGAATGAAGAAGTAAAAGTCACTTTTTGTGCCGATGACGTGATTCTTTATATAGAAAACCCTAAAGAGTCCACCAAAAAAGTATTAGAAAGAATAAACAAATACAGTAAAGTTTCAGGATACAAAATCAATGTATGAAAATCCACTGTATTTTTATTTACTAACAATGAAATTTCAGAATAAGAAATTTAAAAAAAAATGATTTTTTTCTTTAATTGCAATTAAAAAAATAAAATACTTAAGAATAAGCTTAATAAAGGATGTGAAGGACTTATATACTGAAAATTACAAAGCATTAATAAAAGAGATTGAAAAAGACACAATGAAATGGAAAGATAGTCTGTGTTCATGGATTGGAAGAATTAGCATAGTTAAAATGTCCATATTATCTAAAGCAATATACAGATTTAATACAATCACCATCAACATCCCAATGACATTTTTAAAGAAATAAAACAAAAAAAACCCCATCAGATTTGTATGAAACCACAAAAGACCTGGAATAGCCAAAGCAATCCTCAGAAAAAAGGACGATGCCCAATATATCCATTACCTGACTTCAGATTATACTACAGAGCAATAATAATCAAAAGAGCATGGTACTGGCAGCAAAAGAGACATACAGGCCAATGGTACAGAAGGGGGAGCCCAGAAACAAAACCACATGTAAAAGGGCAAATAATTTTTACCAAAGGAGCCAAAAACATACAATGGAGAAAACAAAGCCTTTTCAATAAATGGTGCTGGGAAAATTGGAAAGCCATTCTCAAAAGAATGAAACTAGACTACAGTTTTTTCCTATATACAAAAATTATTTCAAAATGGATCAAAGACCTAAATATAAGATCTGAAACAAATAAATTACAAAGAAGAAAGCATAAGTACTAAACTTATGAAAATTTGTCTTAGAGAACATTTTATGAATTTGACCCTGAAGGCAAGGGAAGTAAAGGCAAAAATAAATGAATAGGACTGTATCAAACTTAAAAGCTTCTGCACAGCAAAAGAAACCACCAATTAAACAAAAAGCAACCAACCGAAATGGGAGAAGACGTTTGCAAACAACAGCTCTGACAAGGAGTTAATATCTAAAATATATAAAGAACTCATACTACTCAACACCAAACAAACAATCGGTTTAAAAATGGACAGAGGACCTGAACAAACTATTCTCCCAAGAAGACATACAAATGACCAACAGATATATGAAAAGATATTCAATTTCACTAGCTGTTAAGGAAATGCAAATGAAAACTGCAATGAGATACACCTGGTAGAATGGCTATTATCAAGACAGTGGATAACAAGTGTTGGAGAGGTTGTGGAGAAAAAGGAACCCTCATTCACAGCTTGTGGGAATGTAAACTGGTAAAGCCACTATGGAAAGAAGTATGATGGCTCCTCAAAAAATTAAGAATAGAGTTACTATATAACCCAACAATCCCTCTTCTGAGTATCTACCTGAAAAACTCAAAAACATGTATTTGCAAAGATATATGCACTTCTACGTTCACTGCAGCATTATTCACGGTGGCCAAGACATGGAGACAAC
Organism: Miniopterus schreibersii; assembly: GCF_964146895.1. Lineage (NCBI taxonomy): Eukaryota > Metazoa > Chordata > Mammalia > Chiroptera > Miniopteridae > Miniopterus > Miniopterus schreibersii. The sequence goes on along the minus strand of NC_138104.1, from coordinate 39,570,451 downwards.
CAAAGTGTCCTTCAATAGATGACTCGATAAAGAAGATGTGGGACATATACACAATGAAATACTACTCAGCCATAAGAAAAGATGAAATACTGCCAGTTGCAACATGAATGGACCTTGAGAATATTATGCTAAGTGAACTCAGTCAGAAAAAGCTAAGAACCATGTGATTTTACTCACATGTGGGATATAAAAGTGAAACTCATAGACAAAGACAATAGTAAGGAGGTTACCAGAGTGAAGGGGCATGGTGATGTAGTAAAGGGTAAAGGAGGACAAGTATATGGTGACAGATGATTTGCCTTTGGTTGGTGGGCACACAATGCAATGTACAGGTCATGTACCGTGAAAATGTACACTTGAAACCTATATGATCCTATTAACCAATGTCACCCCAATAAGTTTAATTAATTAAACATTTTTTAAAAAGTGACACACTTAAAATAGGGTTCAGAAAGAATTCAAATAAGGGGATAGATCAAAAGTACATGTCAAAAAGTAAGTAAAAAAAACTCACAAGAAAGAAAATAAAAATAAATGTATAAAATAATGAGTTTAAAAGTAAAATGAAAAAAGCTGTGGGACATTTACACCATGGAATACTACGCAGCTGTAAAGAAGAAGAATCTCATAACCTTTGGGACAGTATGGATGGACCTGGAGAAAATTATGCTAAGTGAAATAAGCCAGGCAGAGAAAGACAAACATCACATGATCTCGCTTATACGTGGAATCTAAAGAACTTAATAAACTGATGAGCAGAATAGATTCAGTGACATGGAAGCATAGATGAGACTGACAAATGTCAGAGGGGTGGAGGAGGGCGGGTGGGTGGAGGGGGAGAGAGTAACCAAAGAATTTCTATGCATATATTCACAACCCAAGGACACGGACAATGGTGGGGAGAGGGACTGGGGAAGGGGAAGGAATGGGATGGAATGGGTCATTGGGGAGAAAAAGGGACATCTGTAATATTTTAAACAATAATAAAATTTTTTTTAAAAAAGTAAAATGATAGATCTAAATAATCTGCTCTTAATAATGAAACCTATAAATGCTCATCTTATTTGCTAATAAACAAGCACAAAAGTATAAATAAGAAATAATGAGGAATAATTATTGAAACAAAAGAAAATTTAAAAGGAAAAAACTGCTGTGCACACTTCTATGCATATAAATATGAAAACCTATATTAAATAGTTTCCTAGGGAAATACAGATTACATAATTTGACCCCTTTAGAGTTTGAAACTTTATACAAATCAATCTCTGAAAAAAAATAAAGTTATTGAAGAACTATCCCCATAAAAGTGAACCAGGCCCACATGATTTCACTGGAGAACTCTAATCAAACATTGAGGGACCAGGTAATGTTAATGCACTATAAATTATTTCAGAGCATTGAAAAGGAAAGATAAATTTCCTTTTATGAAACAATTATAACATGAATACTTATATAAGGTAAAAATGATAGGAAGAAAGAAAATGGACCATAAAAATATCAATGCAAAAAATCTAAATAAATATTAACTAACCGAATGCGACTTCATAATAAGAAAATAATATACTCCAATTAAGTGGTATTTATTTTTTTTATTTTTAATATGTTTTTATTAATTTAGAGAGAGGAAGGGAGAGTGAGAGAGAGATAGAAACATCAATGAGAGAGAAACATCAACATCCATCGGCTGCTTCCTGTACATTCTTTGCTGGGATCTAGCCCACAACCCGGGAATGTGCCCTGACCAAGAATCAAACCATGACCTCTTGGCACATGGGTAGATGCTCAACCACTGAGCCACACCAGCTGGGCTGATTTAGTGGTATTTAAAGAATTATAAGTAGATCAATATTAGAAAATGTATTAATATCACACATAATATTAATAAATCTATGGAAAAAATAAGTACTATACCTTTAAACAGTAAAAATTGCTTTGAGAAATTACACACCTATTTGTTATAAAAAGGCTCAGGAAAATAGTAATTGAGGAACACTTCCACAAAATGTCAATACATACATCTCATTTCTAGAACTAGTATTTTAATTAATGGAGAAACCATTACATGCTATTCCACTAATTTCAGGGACAAGGCAAAGGTACTTACCATCTCTGTTTCTATTTAACACTATTAATTTCTATTCAACACTGTTTAATATTTTATTCAGTACTTAATATTACCTAATGCATTAGGCAAAAAAAAAAAAAAAAAAATGTAATGAGGCATAAGAATAGATTTTTTTAAAAAGAGAAATAAAATGATCTCTATTTGCAGATGATATGCTGGTCAGGAAGAAGCCTCCCAAAACTACCACCAGGTTCCATAATTTGCTAAAACTCAAAAACTCAGCAACATATATTGTATTTATGACTATTATTTATTTTAGTAAAACTGTACAAAAGAAAATCAGCGAAGAAAAAAGGTGCATTCAGAAAAATCTGGACAAAACCAAATGCAATATTCTGAGTCCATTCCCAGTGGAGTCACACAGTATACACTTAATTCCTCCTGCAACAAATTTTGACAACAGATATGAAATGTCTACAAAGGAAGCTCATTAATGATTCAGTTCCCAAGATTCTTATTGGAGACGGGTCATGGAAGTCTCCTCTGCTTAACACATATCAAAAGTGAAGTCTCTCAGAAGAGAAGCAAGTGTTTACCATAATCCATATTGTTTGCACAGCAATTTAGTCACAGTGAGCCACTCATATCAGTGCTGGGAATGGTGTTAAACCTTCCCAAATCCAACATTCTATATCCCAGTCAAAGGCCTAACTTGCAAGACGACTGTACTAAAGTTTACAGTCTCAGGCTTGCTATGTTAATTATTTCTTACACAGTAGTCTACCTGGAAAACTCCAATGAATCTATGATAAGACTAATTTAAAAAAAATAAAAGAGCCAGCCAGGCATGGCTCAGCGGTTGAGCGTCAACCTAGGATCAGGTGATCAGGGTTCGATTCCTGGTCAGGCCACATGCCCGGGTTGCAGGCTCTATCCCCAGTAGGGGGCGTGCAGGAGGCAGCCGATCAATGACTCTCTCATCATTGATGTTTCTATTTCTCTCCCTCTCCTTTCCTCTGTCTGAAATCAATAAAGATATATTTTTAAAAAATAAAAATAGAAGAACCCAGTAAAGTAGCATGATAGAAAATTAACATACAAAAATCAGTAGACTTCATATATACAAACAATAATGAGTAAGAGAAAATAATAGCCAAATTTCTATTTATAAGAGCAATAAAGAATATTAAGTATTTAGGAATAAATTTAACAAGAAATATGCAAAGCTTATATTCAGAAAATTTTTAAACCTTCCTGAGTGACACTTAAAAATACTTGAAATAGAAAATATCCCTTAATCTTGGATCAGGGATATCAGTATTGTGAAGAGGTTGATTCTTCTTAAATTATTAATTTATTAAATTCAAATCTAATCAAATATTTTAAAATTCTTTTAATGAGTTATACACTTTGATACTAATTTCACCTGTTCAAACAAATATGAAGAATACATAGGGCCTGGCTGGCTTTTCTCAGTGATTGAACATCTACCTATGAACCAGGAGATCACAGTTCAATTCCCAGTCAGGGCACATGCCTGGGTTTCGACCTCTATCCCCAGTAGCAGGCGTGCAGGAGGCAGCCTATCAATGACTCTGATCATTGATATTTCTATCTCTCTCTCCCTCTCTTTTCCTCTCTCTGAAATCAATAAAAACATATTTTAAAAAAAGTTTTAAAAAGAAGAATACCTAAGAAAGTACTGAATAAGGAAAAGTGAGGGACAATTCACCTTCTCAGTCATTAAAACATACTTTAGAGCCTCTGTAAGTAACACAGTGGAGTGCTGGCACACAAATAGAAAAAAAAAATAGAACATTGGAATAAAATTTAATGTCTAGACTAGGACAAAAAATGTATGTACATTTAGTATATGACAAAGGTGGTATTAATTCACAATGTAAAAATGGACTTCACCTTTTTCACCCATCTTCACAACCTCTCTCACGTCTGACAGCTGTCAGCCTGCTCTCTATCTATAAGCCTGTTTCTGTTTTGTTTTTTTGGTTTATTTTGTTCATTAGATTTCTCTTATGAGTGAAAACATATGGTACTTGGCTTTCTCTGACTGGCTTATTTCACTTAGCATAATGTGAGAGGATTAAGCAAAAATAAAACCCTTGAAAAGGAGGGTGGAGGGAGTTAATGGGGGGGGAGGGGAGGTCTGTAAAACTTTCACCACTAAAGATAAATTTTTTAAAAGATAACAAAACTCATAGACCCAGACAATAGTATGGTGGTTACCAGAAGGAAAGGAGTGTGTGGGAGGGGGGTGTTAGAAAAGGGTATGGGGGGGATAAATGGTAGTGGAAGAAGACTTGACTTGGAGTGAGGAACACACAGTGCAATATACAGATGATGTATTATAGAATTGTACATCTGAGACATATAATTTTATTAACCAATGCTATCCCTAAAAATTCAAGAAAAAAGAAAAATGAGATTCTGAGTGAAAGAAGCCAGACCAAAAAATTGACTTCTTAATAAATGATTATTGGACAACTATGTAACCATGTGGAGAAAATACGAAATTAGACTTGTGTTTCACACTATACCAAATAAATTACAAATGGATTAGGGATCTAAATTTATATATGAACTCTTAAAGTACTAGAAGAAAACATGGTGATTTATTTTTCTTAATATAAATCTATCTTTTATTGATATATAATTGACATGTAGCATTATATTGGTTTTAGGTATGTAACATAATGAATCAATATTTGTATACACTGCAAAATGATTACCACAATAAATCTAGTTATCATTCATGATAGTTTATGGTTACAATTTTTTCCTTCTGGTGAGTTTTAAGATTTGCTTTCTCAGCAACATTTAATATGCAATACAGTATTATTAACTATAGTCACCAGGCTGTACATTACAGGCAAATTTCTCTTTAATCTCAAAATCCAGAGAAAATAAAAGAAATGATTGATAAGTCTATTTTTAAAAATTTGCATGACAAAAGTCACTCTCAACAGAGTCAAAAGGCAACTGACAAAGAGAAAATATTTGCGACATTATATTATAGACCAAGAACTATTTTCCTTAATAAAGAACTATAGTATTAAACATTGAGGAACAAAGGGCTAAAACCCAATAGAAAAAGTGGAAAGAACACAGGAATAGACAATTGACCACAATAATATGTAAAAATGACCCTTAAACATATTGAAAAAAATCTCAACCTCACTCATAAGTAGAGAAATGTACATTTTAAAAACAAATGAGATACCGTTCCTCACCTATCAGACTGGTTACACACACAAAAAAAGACAACAAATTCTGTTGGTGACACTGTAGGAAAACAAGTTCTCAGTTCAATTTTAGTTGTTCAGGCCAAAATTCTTGGAAAAAGGTTTTAAATTAAATTTATTTTAGGATAATTGTAGATTTATATCCAGTTGTAAGAAATAGCACTGAGATTCCAGGTCCCTCCAATGGCAATATGTCTCAAAACTACACAGTACAATATCACAATCAAGACACTGACATTGTTCAACCCAAACACCTTATTCTGATTTCCCAGTTTTATTTGTATTAATGTGTGTGTGTGTGAATATGTTTGTATTTAGTTCTACACAATATTATCACACTATGGGTTCATGAAAACTACAGCCACCAGAGTTGAGAAACAGAAAACTTTCATCACCACCCTCATTTTTGGCAACATATATGAAATCTCATTTGTTTCTCACACCCTATGCCCTAACCAGTAAAAAATCCAAAGTGGTCTATTTAAAACATATGTGAGATCATAACATCCTTCAGTTAGTCGTGGAGTTAAAACCTAGGCTTTCATAATTGCCTACAGAGTTATAGATTATGGCCTCTGCCTACCTCTCCAACCTTACCTTTTACCGCTCTGTCTGGGGCTCACTCTGCTTGGGGCAAACTGGCCTCCTTGCTGTTTCACAGTCACACTCAGGATGCTAGTCTCTGAGTCTTCACACTCACTGTTCTTTCTGAATACATTTATCATAAATATGCACATGCCTTCCCCATTTCTATAAGCACTGTTGTAATGTCATCAATTTAGAAAAATCATTCAGGACTACCTCATGTAAAATAGTACCCTCTAGCCTGGCTCCATCTATTCTTCACACCCTGTTTTATCTTTCTCCACAGCATCTATTAATATTTGGATACATACATATATATGTTTATATTGTGTGTATCGTCCTATTAGATTGAAAGTTTCATGAAATTTGTTTTGGTCAGTCCTATAGTTCTAGCACTTGAATAGGGCTGGGGCATATAGTAAGCTAAATAGTATTTGTTAAATAAATAAATGACAGAAAATGGAACACAAATAAACCCTGTCTGGTAGTACTAGTGAAGGTGAACTGAGGATTCTTATGACTGATTAAATTTACTTTTATATCCTAGCTCTAGAAATCCTTTCCTCACCCCACTCCCCAGAAACCTAGCCTTTCCCCCAGATGATCAGCAACCCATGAGGCAGCAGAAGACAGTAGCCTGGACCTAACTAATGGTCACATGGACAGGACCTCTGTCATGCTAAAGATCACATCTTGACCTAAATTGTGTTTCAGCTTCTGAGCTCTAAGGTGGAATGGTCTCCTGACTACTTTCCCATGAAACCAAACAGAGAGACTTGGGAAAAGACCTCAGAGCTGTCCTCAAACCTGAAGAAATTATTACCCTTACCTTACCTTTGACCAATCAGCTCCCAGCACAACCCTGAACCCCCTAACCCAAGGTGTTTTGTGATTTTGCCCTATGTAATCTGTAACCTACACTCCTTTGGGGAGTAGTCTTTAAAGAATTAACTTCCTAACTCTGAATTGGTCAATTCAATATTAAACTATCTTTTTTCTTGCTATGCTTCAAACTCCTGCTATGAATTTTTTGGGTCAGTGAACCAAGCAAGTGGACACAAGGAGAATTATTGGGTTCTAGCAACACTGGGGAAGATAACTATTGAATAAATGCAGCAAAACAAGAGATTGACTACCAAAATAAAGAACTAAACATTTATAAACATGTGAAATTTGACCTAGTTTTGGTTGATCTGTCTGTCAGTCTGCTTATCTATCTCTATCCATTGTGAAAAAGACGCACATACCCAGGTCTGTGTAAGCACAGAAAAATGTTTGTCGAGATATGATATGCCCCAAAGTTCTAACAGTACATAGCTAACACTGCTGGTGTTACATCTAAATCCATGTGCCATCTCTCAGCTTCTTAGCAAGTTTTATGCTAAAGATTTGGACCAGCAAACTTTAGAGCTTGCCCTCAGGTACTGGATCTACTGCCCTGCATGGGGATTCCTGGGGATTAAACTCCTCTGCCCTTTAACTATCTATAGCAAAATACTGACAAAAGTGAGAGTACAAGGTCTTCAACATCTTTGTCTGGAAATAGAAAAGACAACAACCATGAGGCTGGGGTGACCATATTATGTGTGGGGCACAATAGAAAATAAAAATGGGGGGATTCTTGTTCAAAAATTAAAAGGAGCTCTTCTAAATGGGCCAGTTAGGCCCCAGAATGTTTTCACTGTCAAAACATGGCCCCAGGTCCATGAAGCTGGCCCTGTTTGTATAATTTATACTCAAGGGGTCCACAGATATTGAGGTGAATCTCTGACTCCACCTGAAATTGTACCATTTCTTGCATCCTTCTTTGTCCTGCCTCTTCCCTTTAATGATTTTCCTGGGAGCACTCCCTAAATAAATCACTTGTACCTGAATCCTTGGCTCAGCGTCATCATTATGAGTACTAAATATCTTAACAATGTAACTGGGAGGTCATGTTCAATGAAATGCTAAATAATGCACAGTTCGCCGCATTTGATACCCAATTAGAGAGAGTATAACAGGTAATCAGCAGAAGTTTACCCACCATAAGTACTAATTTCTCAGTTTCTAATACGAGTGTTGACGAAAAAGGGGCTGCATACTGAACTTGACAAGCTCAGGGGAGGCTTGCATGGTGGCCTAACAAACTCAGACCTAAAATAACCACATAGGATGGTCTGAACATACTACTTCCTAACTAAAAGTGAGTCATGGTGGGAGTCCTGTCCTGTGTCTTGTCCTTTGATTCTGATGTATAAAATAAGGTGCAAAACTGATACTCCCTGGAGCATTTTCTCAATCCGTTGAGATTTTGTTTCCTGACAACCGTCATCAGTTTGGCTCAAATATACTGATAAAAATTCTTACAGGTTTGGACGATTCTTTTGTTAAACTTGTTATTTTAATAATAACGTATCAAACTTATGCTTTAAAAGAACGAATAAACAAATAAAAATTCTAACTGCACTATGTTCTCTTCATCCACAGTAAACTGAGAAGCAGGCTGGTAAACTTTACTCAAAGTGTTTGCTTCCTCTATTTCAAAGCTTTCAAAGAAAGTCGTAATGAAAGTTTCCATACTTTCATAAATGCTCCAAAGCAGTTTGAGAGATGTTTGTAGAGAAGGTTTTCACTGTCAAAATAACCATAGAGAGCTTTAGAGAAACTGTGAAGTGGCATGAGCTGTGGAGCGGCATGATAAGAGTGGTGAGGCATATTTAGCACATATAAAATGTGAGCCTCTTTTGAGCTATTGAATTGGATTGTCACTCTTTTTACTGCCTTGAATTTAATCTTCTTATTCTCTCCACTTCAAACAATTCATTTCAATAGGTATAGGGAGCATATATGGAAACTCCAATGGCTGGACTCTGTCTATGAAGAGACAAATAACAAACCTAACTAAAGGAAGGGTTTAGTCATCAAAGGGAAATTTCAGGCACTTCTCCAATGCCAAACTGCCTTCCAATAGTTATTAATACAAAGCTGATGTCTCCAGGTTATACGAAGCTAGTTAACAAATATATATGTGGCAGGCTTAACTATTTCTGTAACACATGAGTTTCCTGTGAGGGTTCTGCTGGACTTAGGAACCAGAATCTAATACCACCCTATCATTAAAAAAATTTTGGCACAATAAAATACTTTTTGCATGTGCAGATTTTCTAATCTCTATTGATATATTAGTTCTCTCATACTCACCTCTCAGTACAATACTATTGATTTTTCTGGGTCGTGGTTGGTTAATAAGTTAAAGAATTAGAATTCAAAATAACAATGAAAAATGTGAACTGCAAATTGGTATGCCTTTTGAATGTCTGGTCTATGCAAAACATTCTGTTCATATATAACACATGACTGAACTGACAAAGAAACGGATCAGAGACAGAACCCAAAAGAGTCACTATGTGTATGATATTCTGCCTCTGCCAACGACTGACTCATGCATGGTAACTTGTCAGAATCATATGTGGGGCACAATGTGGAACAGACCCCCACTATGGGGAAAAAGGGAAACATGTATATCATAGCAAGCTTTATATGGTATGGGACTTATTTCTTTAATATCTATCTTAATTTTAGTTTCACTAGGAAGTACATTAACTTAGTCTTATGGCTTACAAAGTATAAACTTGAACATAAAATGAGGGGTTAATGACAGTTAAAAGAAATGACTAGATTTCTCTTTCATCCATTCATGCAATCACTTGAATAGGTAGATAAATCATGTCAATTAATTTTATGTAGCCTGGTGGTATTCAGATAAAAAAAAAAAAAAATCTCTGTGTTAAGGAAGCCCATTTGTTACTCTTCTTAAATGTATAATTGAAAAGAAGTGTACTTACTGTGGTTGCATAGATTCTCGGAACTTCCAGGTAAACTGATTTTTATCTCAGGTTTCAACTTTCCTATCATAACCTCTCAGGTTTTTGGGGACATTTCACACTCCCATAACTGTACTTCTGCAGTCCGGTCTACCTCCACAATACCCTGAGTAGTTTCAACCCATGTTTTTTTATATATCCTAGCATTACAATGGAAAAGTCTCATATTCTTGCAACCAGGGAAAAATGAGTCACTATGGAAACGATTTTGACCTAGATTAACAGTTGAGAAATTAACTATCTAATCACCTGGAGAGTGTTTCTCAGATGTTGGCCACTAACAGTTTAGAGATAAAAAAAATTATTTCAAGGTAGCTAATTTCTAAATAAAACTCCACATATACTACATGAAATAATGGGCAAAATATAGGTTGCAGACCCTTATTGAGGCTTATATTTAGTGCACATTTTAAAAGACATATAAAGCACTCATTAGCTACATAATTCAAGGTATGAAGTATTTTATCAAGTATGGCACAGTCATGAAATTCAGAATTTACTTTTTTATAGTCTTAATACTAAGGAATCATTTTGATGAATTTTCTCTAAGTACATTACATAATTGGAAGCATTTCTTTCGTCTCTTCAAAACTCTCTATCCCTTATATGGTGCCAGCAGCCTTACGCTTAATGGAACCATGCTGCCTCCATGGAGAGATTATTTGACTTTTGTAGATCAATAGCAGTCGGTCACATGTCCATTGCTTAACCTCTTGTTAAATGCTCAAATCTAACTTCAAATGGGCCTCCAAAAAGCTATTTTCATTATAAGTGTATTGAGAAATCCATAAACATTTTTTTCTAACTTGACCCTCAAGGGGAAAAACTACTTCATGTAGGACATTTATTTTTAACACCAATAAGACTTCCACACACCAGCCTCTCCCTTCCCTGGACCTCTCAACCCTATATAAGGCATAATGCATTTTAGCATTATACATTTTCCTTGTTTTTCCTTTAGAAATATTTCTTTTATGATGCCTTCTGATTTCCCATTATGTTGGCAGTTAATTCTTTTTCACCACCAAAAGGGACATGCTATTATTTTTTTAACCATTAAGTACTTTGAAAAGCAATAGATTATATTTGCCACCTTTAGAATGAATGTATTTATACCTCTGAGTGGCTTATCTGTACTAAATGCACAAAGATAAGTGGGTTTGTCTCTGCTATGAATAATTGATCTTGCTAACAAAGGAACTGAAGGGCTCCTTTGATTCTGAAGAGAGCACACACAGAGGATGCCAGAGTAAGAACCTTATTATCTCTATAATATCTCACTCTGTTTTATAAAAGAAACAAACATATTTTGGATGAAGCTCTTTGCAAACGGAATTTAACATTTAGTAATAAGATTTTAAGAAAGCTGGTTTTATATTATATCATAGGCAGATAATTTTCTAGTTTTCAAAAAGCAATTTGTACAAAGCATTCTAGTTGCCGTTAGAAAAAGCAGAAAATTTCCTTTTACCTTTTTGAGTCCTGAATTCCATTTAATACATAAAGTCAGTTACCTATAGTGATATATTTCTTCTACTTAGGGGCTAAATTAATGCAAATCTAAGGTACTCTGAGTTTTTGTTTTTTTTAACTATTTTACTGACCTATATCATTTTCCTACAGCTTTCCATATTATTTTTCCTCTCATATTTGCCCATGAGCTCTAGCTCTGACAAGCCAGATCTGCTAATGGAGATTAAGAAAGGGTGAAAGTAGATATTGTAGTTTGGCTAAGATAATTTCTGAATAGGAAAACTTCAAAAACAGTATAGGCAAAGAAATCCTCTAGAAGAGCTGGGTAAATGTGTATTGCTCCAATACAACCATTATTTAAGTGGTGTTGTATGTTGAATTTTATCTTCCCAGAACTTATGTAAAAGTTCTAACTTCAGTGATATAGACTTAATGTTTGTGTTTATCCAAAATTCATCTGTTGGGACATCACCCCCAGTAGAAGTGATCAGCTCATGAAGGTGGAGCCCTCATTAATGGGATTAGTGCTCTTATAAAAGAGACGCAGAGCAACCCCTCTCCCCTTTTGCCACATTCAGAGAGAGAGAAAAGACAGATCCCTAGGAACCAGGAAGCAAGCTCCCACCAGACACTGCCTCTGACCTTGAACTTCTCAGCATCCAGAACTGTGAGAAAGAAATATTTGTTTATAAGCCTATGGTATTTTTATTATGGTAGCCAAAATGAACTAAGATATCTAAGAACCAATGAATGTGATCTTATTTGGAAGTAGGGTCTTTCCAGATATCATCAAGTTAAAATAAAATCGCATTGTATTAGAGTGTGCCCTAAACCAACATAATTGGTTTCTGTATGAGAGGAGAGAGGACACACAGAAATAGAGAGATGCACAGGAAAGAAGGCCCTATGTTATTGGAGGCAGAGCTGGAGTGATGCAGGTGCAAACCAAGAACACCTAAGGTTGCCAACAACCAAAGGAGCTAGGAGAGAAGCATGGAACAGTCTCCCTCAGAGCCCTCAAAAGGAACCAACACTATTGACATATTGATTTCAAACTTCTGACCTCCAGAACTGTGAGATAATTAATTCTTATTGCTTTAAGCCCCCCAGGTTTTGGCGACTTGTTATGGCAGCCTTAGGAAACCAATATGAATTTTGATATTGGGAGTGGAGTCCTGTTTGAAAAAATACCTAAAAGTATGGAAGTTGCTTTAAAATTGGTCATAATAGAAACAGGCTGAAGAATTTTTTATGTGCATGAAAGTAAACAAATAAACAAACAAACAAAAACTTAGATTGCCTTGAAGAAGTAGTTTGTAGAAATATAGTTGTTAAAGGCAATTATGTAGAAGGCTCAGAAAGAAGACAGGAGAGCTGTCAAGCTTCTACTGTCTTAAAGAATACATATAGCCCTAGGCTGTTTTTCTCAGTGGTTAGAGCATCGGCCCATGGACTGATTCCAGCCAAGGGCATGTACCTCAGTTGCAGCCTCGATTCCCGGCCCTGGTTGGGGAGTGTGCAGGAGCCAACCAATTGATGTCTCTCTCTCACATCGATGTTTCTCTCTCTCTCTCTCTCTCTCTCTCTTCCACTCTCTCTGAAAAGCAACAGAAAAAATATCCTAGGGTGAGAATTAAAAAAAAATACATATATGCATATATATATATATATGTATATATATATATATATACATATAAATATCATCATGAACAGAATTTTCTTAGAAATATGAATGTTAAAGGTGCTTCTGGTAAGGCCTCAGGCAGAAATGAGGAACATGTTATTAGACACTGGAGGAAAGGATGATCCTATTCTAAAGCAACAGAAAATATGACTGAATTATGTTCGACTGCTGGGTGAAAAGTAGGACTTGGAAGCTAAGGAGATTCCCAAGCAAAGTATTGAAAGTTCAGCCTGGTTTCTCCTCGCTGCTTATAGTAAACTGTGAGGGGAAAGAGATAAATTAAGAAAGGAACTGTCAATCAAAAAGGAACCAGAACTTGATGATTTGGAAAATTTTCAGTCTATCCATATTGCAAAAAATAAGAAAATGGGCTCTGGAGAGAATACTAAGTGTGTGGATGGACAAACTTGCTGTACAGATGAGGTAAATGACTCATGGATTCAATTAGACATCGTGGGAGAAATACTGCTGGCTTGGACTGAAGGGGACAGAGATAGGAGAGAATGAGGAACATCTGTAAAACTCATGGGATTCTACAAGCAAGAAACAGGCTGGAGAGAGTGCAGGACCAATGCTGAGAGGTGAGTGGGTGGGGTTGATGGACCCTCTACAGGCACAGAGGCCAGAGCCTACAGGTCCTCTGAAGGCCCAGAGGCTGGGGCTCATGACCCTCCATGGCCCAGAGGACGGATTGAATCCCAGAGAATTATTGTCGTGCTTTAAATCCTAGTGGAATTTTCCCTGCTGCATCTGATACTTGTTTAGGGGCCATGACCCATTTTTTTCCTTCTCCCTTCTCCCTTTAGAATGAATTACCTATCTATGCCTGTTCCGCCAGTGTGTTTTAGAGGCAGATAACTTGTTTCCTAGTTTCACAGGTTCACAGATAGAGAAATATTTTGCTTCAGGATGGACCACTCCCAGAGTCTCACCCATAACTGATTTAGGTGATTTAAAAGGTGAGATGTGTAACCTTGTGAATTAATTACATTTATATGGTATTTTGGTTTTAGAGATGATGCAGGAATGGGAATTTGTGAAAGTGAATGTATTTTGCCCACAGGGAGGACATGAATTTGCAAAAGGCAGAGAGAAGTCCGTTGTGGGTTGAATTGTATTCCCCAAAACATTATGTTGAAGTCCAAACAGACATGCTTTAGGCTGAGGCTGGAAATCATGAGACCACCCACTGAGGTGACAATGAAACTGAACTTCTTGCAAGACGTTCTGGGAAGTTTCACTTGGAAGCACTGCTGAAAATAGCTGGGAAAGTTTGTGCCACTAAGTGTCCACATCCTGGAAACCACATGTTATAGAAACAAGCAATAAAGGGCATACAGGAACCAGAAAAATAATGCTCTTCTTAATGTGATTTCCCTAGAGCAGAACGAAGAAAGGTAGATTTCCATCTTGGAGGCAATAAATTGATAACTGGCACTGATATAATTCTTCTTGTTTCTGGACACAATAAGTTTGCAGTCTGTAAGCCCAACAAACCTAAGAAAATACCAATAATGATTGAGGATTTCCCTTGACAAGGTTTGATTCAAGAAGTTTGTTAAGTTGTAAACAAGCATTGATAATTAATACAGAAATAACAATCCAAATAGAACTCGATTCTCTGCTAAATAAAGGTTTTGCATTTTTATATAATGCTTAACTGTCAGGGAAAATAATAAAGAAATTACTTTTGAGCTATATGCTCCCCAGTATAGTTAAGAAACTATATTTCCTCAGTGATTATTTTTCTTTAATTGTTTAGATTCTTTGATCACACAAGGTTACTTTTTCCCTCAAAAATTTTCAAAGAGAATGTCACTGGTTAATTTAGTAAATAACAAATTCCTCAATTGAAATATTATATTTAATGTTATCATTTTCCTTAAATAATTGGGACACTGAAAAATTTGTGAATCTGCTTAGAGTATTCAGGGAGATTCAGTTAAAAAAACTGTAGAAATGCAATTATAATATAGTTAAGGGAACATTTATTTTCCTTATTATTAATATAGTTAAGGGAAGCATTATTTTCCTTATTATTATAGTTTATTTGGTACTAGAAATAACATTTTAAAAATCACCTTAATCAATAAATTGTTCAGGTAAAATTTATACATTTTTAAAAGCAATTTTGCTGAGAAAAATATTGATTAAAAATGCACATATCATCAACTCCTCAACCTTAAAATGAGAAATTGGTTTTTGAACAAAGAAACTGGTAAATTTTGCACAAATAAAGAGTTTTACTTTATATAATAAATATTGAACATACAGAAATCATTACACAAAATATTTATAGGCAGCAAATACAATTAAATTCAAGAAAAAATGGGTATATTTATGGGATGTGAATTCAAAACACAACAAAATGCTAAGTAGGTATGTTTTGAGATGTGATTGTGATCTTTTGAAGATGATGCCCCATAAAAATTAACTTGATAACATTTTTAGCATATATTTCTGACCCATGGAATATAAATTATGAAGAAAAAAACTATACTCTGAGCATAACACTTCAAGTCAAATATTAACCGTTACCAATTACAGAGAAGCGTTCATTTTGTCTGTTATATGGAGATACAACAACATATAGAGAGCAAAGGGTTAATGTTACTTATTTAAATTGTAATGAAGTAAATGATTCACAATTCCATTGCTTCTTATCATAGTCTAAAATATACAGTTACACAATTTCCCTCAAAACCTTTTTTTGTGATACAGACAATATCAGTTCACTGAAAAGTGATAAGGCTGAGAAGTAGGTTGCAGACTCACCTGACAGAGGCCCCCTTGGCAATCTATTCGACTTAAGTAGCCAGCTGCTTTAGTTTGTCATTAATCAGGAACTTTTCATCAATGCTTTTTCAAGTTTCAGTGATTCCTCAAACAAAAATCTACCTTTTTTACTCAAGACACAGGTGAAAGCATATCTTTGTGTGAACACCGCATGACTCAAAATGCAGTCTCAATAAACTGACAACAAATTCAAGTGTTTATTCTAGCTCCATATCATTCTCAGTGTTCTCAGTCTACAGTGCCCCATATGAAACGAAGATTTATATACAAATAATGTTTACATACTAATATAAAAATTGTCCACTATTCTAGAATACTTTACCTAGAAACAGGATAGGCACATATCTGCACAGTGGTGATAAATACCTGGCGAATCTGAGGCCTTAAAGGACACTCACGTGCCTTCTGAACCATCGAAAGATGAATTATATTCAGTATAATTTCAGTTTAGTGTGAGTTTTGTCTTCTAAGTCTAGAAATTGATAATTCCTCTGTAAGCTATATGATAAATCTCTGCTAACTCAATATGTAACTCACTAGAAAATGTTCTTTATGACCACAATTATTAAAAGAGTTTATTGTAACTGTTATTAATATTAACCCTTATAATTATTTGTTAAACTTAGGGATGATTTCATAATTTTCTAATTATTCCTCCCTGAAGCAGGTATCAGACAACTATGCCATGCACACTTCATGGACATTTTCAAACAGACATAAACCCTCCTAAACATTAAAACGACGGTGTCCCTTCCAGCTGAAATAGATAGGGACACATTTGCCTGCCTCAGTTTCTTTTCATTGCTAAGATGTCAGTGGCTTCACACTTTGTATTGCCTTATACAATAACAGTTGGATTTTTGGAGGGTTTTTTTCTTTGTCATGCATTGTTTTTCATTCATTTTTTATTATTTATTTATCAATGTTTCAATTGCAGTTGACATACAGTATTGTATTCAATATTGTGTTAGTCCCAGGTGTACAACACAGTGATTAGACATTTGTATATCTTATGATCACCCCAATAAGTCTGGTACCCCTATGACACCATACATAGTTATTACACTATTATTGGCTATATTCTCTCTGCTGTGCTTTACATCCCTGTGACTATTATTAAAACTGGAAATTTGTACTTCTTAATCCCTTTCACCTTTTTCTCCCTTCCACCAACCCTCGTCCCATCTGGTTATCATCAGTTTCTTCTTGTATCTATGAGTTTGTGTTTTGCTTGTTTATTTTGTTCTTTAGATTTCACATATAAGTGAAAGAATATGGTATTTATCTTTCTCTTTGTGACTTATTTCACTTAGCATAATAGTGCTTCCGTGCTGTCACAAATGGCAAGATTTCAGACTTTTTTGTGGCTGAGTAATATTCCATTGTATTTATCTATCACAATTCCTTTATTCATTCATCCATATCTTTGCTATTGTAAATAATGTTGCAATGGACAAGGGAGTGCATAAATCTTTTCAAAACTGTGTTTTGGATTTTCAGATAAATACCTATAAATGAAATTGCTGAGTCATAATGTAGTTTTGTTTTTATTTTTTTCCATTTAGATTGATCTTAGCTTTCTCTGATATGCAAAGGTAAGAATTTAAATTTATATACCTTTATCATGGAGAAGTATTACTTATGAAGATGTCCATTTTTATGGATTACTTAATAAATGCAAAATATAAAATATGAACTTAAATAATCCTTCAGTCATATTTTTGCTATAGCTTTTTGTATTTATCTTTAAATTTCTAAAGTACTCACTTCATAAAATATCTTATACATAGCAGACACTCAATAAATTTTCTGTAAAATTACTGAATGTTTTTAAATACAGTGATGGAATTATGGGAAGTACTGTTTAGGTAAGACATAAAGGAGTGCTTCCTGACATTAGCTGTAGTTAAACATAATATTGTACATTTTAAGACATTAGAGAATTTGTCAGAGCTATTGCTCTTCAAATTTGTTCATGTAATGTATTCGTTTCATTGGGCAGTCATGACGAAGCACCACAAAGTGTGTGGCTTAAAACAACAGAAATGTATTGTCTCAAAGTTCTAGAGGCTAAAAGTGTGAAATCAAGATACCTGCATGGCCATCCCCTCTCTCAGACTTTGAAGGGAGACTCCTGTCTTGCTTCTTCCAGCTTTTGGTGGTTGACAGCGACCCTTGATGGCCTATGGTCTGTGGCAGTGTCGCTCATCTCTGCCTCCGTCATCACCCGGCACTCTCCCTGTGTGTCTGTGTGCTTCCACGTCTCTGCTTCCTCTTCTTATAAGGACACCGGTCATTAGATTAGGACCCAGCATAGTTCATTTCAGTATGACCCCACCTTAAATAATTGCATTTACAAAGACCCTCTTTCAAAATCAGGTCACATTCTGAGGTTATGGGTGGACATGAATTTTACTGGACGCTATTCAATTCAGTACAGGTAATTTTAAGTTACTGCCTAAAAGCAAGAGACATGACTCCATGGTTTCTAAAAGCATATTCCAGAGCACAGAATCTTTTATTTTATTCATTCTGCTTTTCTCTAATAAATATACTATTATAAGGTTATGGAACCAACCACTGTTTTTAAGATTGTAGGCCATATGAGCGTATAATAAGTTGAAATCTCTTTCTTTACATGCAGAGCAAGTACTGTTTCTTCCCACGTATGCTACTGTGAACAAAATTAACTCCACATGAATTATGCTTCAAATAAAAATCTTTACTTCTTGGCTATTTAAGTTTTAGTAAAAAAGGTCAGGTAAGTGTTTGACCTTTAATCATTTGCTTTCACATTCTACATATCTAACACAAACCCAATTTTAAGTATCTTGTTCTCTGCTTCTAATTACAAATCTTTTCATTGCCACCTAAAGAGAGTGGCAAGGAATTCTTCATAGGTTATTCATAGTTGCTTAGATAGCCTCATATCCAAATCATCGTGTAGTCTCTAATGACCAAAAATTACCTTATTTTGAAAATGATTTTATTTAAATCCACATAAGAATTTGTTCTATTTTTTTTCAAATATATCTTTATTGATTTCAGAGAGAGGAAAGGAGAGGGAGAGAGAGAGATAGAAACATCAATGATGAGAGAGTCATTGATCGGCTGCCCCTGCAGGCCCCTGACTGGGCCTGTGCCCTGACCAGGAATCGAACCCTGATCACCTGGATCCTAGGTCGACGCTCAACTGCTGAGCCACACCTGGCTGGGCTGTTCTATTTTTAAAAATAGTATATATAATATAAAGTGCTTTGTTTAGAAAAAACTATATTCTATTTGTGGAGAATATGATTTTTATTATTTTAAGTGTATAATTCAATTATATTTAATATGTGCACAAAGTTGTATAATAATCACCACAGTCAATTTTATAATTGATTTCATCATTCCAAAAAGAAATGTACTATTAGCAGTCATTCTCCCATTTTATCCCAATCCCACCACCACCCAGTCCTAGACAGACAGAAATTAACTTTCAGTCTTTATAGATTTGCCTATTTTGGATATTTCATATAAATTGGATCATACAATATATGATCTTTTGTGACTGATGCATTTCACTTAGCAAAATGTTTTTAATGTTCCCCCACGTTGTAGCATGAGTCAGTACTACAGTCTCGTATTTGCTGAATGATATTCTAGTGTGTGGATATATCACATTCTGTTGATACATTCATCAGTTTATAGGCAATTGATTTGTTTCTACTTTTCAACTTCTCAATAATTCTGTTATGAATATTAGTATATAGTTTTTTGTGTAAACATATGTTTTTAGTTCTCTTGGGTATATACTTAGGAATGTATTGGTAGACTAGATGGTAGCTCTGTGCTTAACCTTATGAGAAACTGACAAATTTTTCCACAGCCTGAATTTTACATTTCTGCAACCATATATGAGAGTTCCAATTTTGTCACATCCCTGATGACATTTGTTATTATTTTTTATAATTATTATAGCCATCCTAGTGGATGTAAAATTATATCTCATTGTGGTTTTAACTTTTATTTCCCAATTACTATGTTGTTGAGTATCTTTTTATGTGTTTATCTTCCCTTGGATATTTTCTTTAGAAAAATATCTGAATAGTCCTTTGTCCAAATTTAATTGACCTATTTTTCACTTTATTGTTGAGTTGTAAGAGTTTTTTTTATATAGTATAGACATAATCCTTTATTAGACATATGTTTGCAGAGGTTTTATCTTAGTTTTTTTTATAAATGTGCATTGATGCATAAATGCTTTAAATTTGATAAGTCCAATTTATCTATTTTTCTTTAGATGGTTGGGTTTTTAGTGTTATAATTAAGAAGGCTTTACCTAATCCAAAGACACAAAGATTTACTCCTATATTTACTTCTTACAGTTTTACAGTTTTAGCTCATTTTTTATTTTATCTTTATTGTTGAAAGTATTACAGGTGTCCCATTTTCCCCTCCCACTTGACCCCCTCCACCTCGATCCCACCTCCTCCCCAGGCCTTCACCCGGTCATTGTCTGTGTCCATGGGTTATGCATATATACACATAACTTCTTTGGTTAATCTCTTCCCACCCTCCACCCCCCTTCCTTCTTCCTTCTGAAATATGATCATCTGTTACATGCGTCAATGTCTCTGGATCTATTTAGTTCATAAGATTCTTTTGTTCATTAGCTTCTTTTCTCTTTTTGCTCTTCTGGTTGGGTGTTTTTTGTTTCTTCATGTTCCAAATTGCTGATTTGATTCTCAGCGTCCTCTACTCTACTGTTGATTCCCTGTAAATTATTCTTCATTTCATTTCTTGTAGCCTTCATTTCAAATTGGTACTTTATTATGTCATCGATTTTCTCAATTATTTTCATCATACTCTTACTAATATCCTTGACCATCCTTATAACCATTACTTTGAACTCTGTATCTGTTAGCTTGCTTGGATCTATTTCATTTAGTTCCTTTTCTGGAGATTTCCTCTGGTTTTTCCTTTGTGATATGTTCCTTTGCCTCCACATTCTGGCTGCTTCCAGGTGTTTGTTTCTACGTATTAGGTAGAGCTGCTACGTCTCCTGGAATTGGTAGAGTGGCTTTGTGTAGTAGGTGTCCTGTAGGGCCCAGTGGCTCAGCCTCCCCAGTCACCTGAGCTGGGCCTTCTAGGTGCTCCCCTGTGTGGGCTGTGTGCACTGTCCTGTTGTAGTTGAGCCTTGGTTGCTGTTGGCGTCACTGGGAGGAATTGACCCCCAGGCCAATCAGCTGTGAGGACCAGCTGCAACTACAGCCAAAGAGTTGCTGTGCTGGAGACACCCCAGTGGAGCAGGATTTACTTCAGGTGAGCTTTGGTGTTCAGCAAGTGCCCCCCCTGAATGTGTCACTCGTGGGTGTGGTAGGGTTGTAATCCAGCGTGGTCAAGTGTGACCACCAGGTGCACTGTCTCTGGGGCCTCCCGGGAGGTGCAAAGTCAGCCTGTGCCAGTGCCTTGCCCAGGGCCACCCAGCATGAGCTACACAGCAAACCCTAGTTGGCTGCTACTTGTGCTGGGTTTGGAGGTGTCAGGAGAGGCCAAGCTATGAGCCAGTGCAGGCTGCCGCTAGTGCCAGGCCTGGGGCTGCTTATCAAGCTGTATGGGGCCCTCTGCTGCTTGTTTGAGAGATTTTAGGAAAGTTCTAAGCATAAAGCTCAAGAGGCCACTTGCACAGAGAAGCCCCTGGAAATGGCCTGGATGAGCTGCAGGTGGGGAGGGGCGGGGCCTCCGGGAATCACGGGGCGGGGCCAAAGGTGTGAGTCAGGTGCTGGCGATTCAAATATGGCGCCTGCCTGCCGGCTGTGTCTGGGGAGGACTCGCCACAGGAGCCATGGCCTCCGCCAGCTCTTCTGCCTGGGAGGAAGCCGCCCTCTGCCTCTCACCCGGATCTCAGGCAGGTTAGTTCCTCCCCGAGTGTCCCGGGTCCTTTCAGGCTGCTGCCCGGCGCTGGGCTCAGAGGGAGCGTCCGAGTGAGTCCGTGCCGGGCCCTTTAGAGGAGCTGCTGGGGCTCCCGCAGCCTCCGCGACCCTCAGGGACAGTCCCCGCTGGTTTCACAGCCGGAAGCTGTGGGGACGTCTCTTCCCATCCCTGGAGCCCTGGGCTGGGGGCCTGCTGTGGGGCTGGGACCCCTCCCTCCTCTGGGAAACCCCACCGCTGAGATTCCCTCCCGCGTTTAACCCGTGGCACTGGGTGTGGGCCCGCGGCCGCGTCTCCGGGACCCAGCCCCGCCCCGCCCGCGTCTCCGCCCCTCCCACCGCTCTCGGTGCTGCTTCAGCTCCCTGGCTGTGGGGCTTCTGTGCAGCCAGATCTCAGGAGGCTCTGAGCGATGGTGGTTCTATATTTTAGTAGTAATTTTGATGTGGTTGCAGGAGGCGGCAGGTGCAGTCGCCATCTTGTTTCTCCAGTTTTAGCTCATTTTTTAAAAATATATGTTTTTATTGATTTCAGAGAGAGGAAGAGAGAGAGAGAGAAACATAAATCATGAGAGTCATTCATTGGTTGACTCCTCCATACCCCTTATTGGGGATTGAGCCCAAAACCTGGGTATGTGCCATGACTGGAAATCAAACCATGATCTTCTGGTTCATAAGTCAATGCTCAGCCACTGAGCCACACAGACCGAGCAACAGTTTTAACTCTTCTATTTATGTCTATGATCCATTGTGAATTAAATTCTGTGAATGGTGTGAGAATAGAATCTAACTGCTTTTCAGTTGTCCCAGCACCATTTGTTGAAAATTTATTCTATCCACATTAAATTGCCTGTCATCCTTGTTGCATTTGAATTGAGCATGAGTGTGAGGGATTATTTTTGGACTTATAAATTTATTTCATTCATTGTTATGTCAGTCTTTCTGCCTGGATCATGCTGTCTTGATTAAGGTAGTTTTAATTAAATTTTCACATTGGTAAGTGTGAGTCATCAAACCACTTTTTCAAGATTGTCTCTCTTTTCTGCATCCCTTGATTTATCACATAAATTTTAAGATGAGCTTGTCAATTGATATAAAGAAACTATCTGAGATGGTGATAGGAATTGTGTCTGTGCTCTTTAATTTTCTGTTTGTAAATATGCTGAATTTCATTTAATTACTGATAAATATTTTAGTTACATTATATTTAGAGAACATACTTTGTCTCAATTTACTGTTTTTTTAATTTTATTGAGGCTTGCTTTAATAGTCTACTGTATAATATATCCTGGAGAATGGTCCATGTGTACTTCAGAAAAATGTACATTACACTGCTTTTTTGTTTTTGTTTTTTTTAATTGACTTTATCTTTATTCTTGAGACCATTGCAGATGTCCCCCTTTTAACCCCCCTAATCCCCTCCACCCCACATCCATCCCACCCCCAGGTCTCCCCACACCAATGTCCACATCCATGGGCCATGCCCATAAACATACAAGTTCTCTGATTAATCTCTCCCCACCCACCCACCCCCTCCCTGCCTTCCCTCTGAGATCCCTCAGTTTGTTCTAAGCTTCTATGTCTCTGGATCCATTTTGATCAACAGTTTATTTTGTTTATTATATTCCACATATAAGTGAGATCATTTGGTACTTCTCCTCTGACTGGCTCATTTCACTTAGCAATACTTTCTAGTTCCCTCCAAGTTGTGCCAAAGGCCAAAAGGTCCTTCTTCTTCACAGCCTAATAGTACTCCATGGGGTAAATGTGCCACAGCTTTTTTATCCACTCATCTACTGATGGGCACTTGGCCTGTTTCCAAATCTTGGCGATTATGAATCACGCTGCTATGAACATAGGTGTGCCTAAGTTCTTTGAGATTGGTGTTTGGGGTTCCTTAGGATATAGTCCTAGAAGTGGGATCACTGGGTCAAAAGGCAGGTCAATTTTTAATCTTTTCAGGAAACTCCATACTGCTTTCCATAGTGTCTGCACCAGTCTGCATTCCCACCAGCAGGGTACTAGGGTTCCCCTTTCTCCACACCCTCGCCAGCACTTGTCATTCGTTGATTTTTTGATGGTAGCCGTTCTGACAGCTTTGAAGTGATACCTCATTGTGGTTTTAATTTGTATCCCTCTGATGATTAGCGACGTTGAACATTTTTTCATATGTCTCTTGGCCATCTGTATGTCCCCTTTGGAGAAGTGTCTATTTAGATCTATTGCCCATTTCTTAATTCGATTGTTTGTCTTCCTTTTGTTAAGTTGTATAAGTTCCTTATATATTTTGGATATTAACCCCTTATCAGATGTGTCGTTGGCAAATATGTTCTCCCATTCAGTGGGCTCCCTTTTTGTTTTGTTGATGGTTTCCTTTGTTGTGCAGAAGCTTTTTATTTTGATGCAGTCTCGTTTGTTTGTTTATTTTCTGCTTAGTTCCTCTTGCCCTAGGAGATGTATCAGCAAACATATTGCTATGAGAGATGTCTGAGATTTTACTGCCTATGCTTTCCTCTAGGATTTTTATGGTTTCATGTCTTACATTTAAGTCTTTCATCCATTTTGAATTTACTTTTGTGTATGGTGTAAGTTGGTGGTCCAGTTTCATTTTTTTGCATGTATCTGTCCAATTTTTCCAACACCATTTATTGAAAAGACTCTTTACTTCATTGTATGTTCTTGCTTTCTTTATCAAATATTAATTGGCCATAATGTCGTGGGTCAATTTCTGGGTTCTCTGTTCTGTTCCACTGATCAATATGTCTGTTCTTGTGCCAGTACCAGTCTGTTTTGATTACAGTGGCTTTGTAGTATAACTTGATATGTGGTATGGTGATCCCTCCAACTTTGTTCTTTTTTCTCAGGATAGTGGTGGTTATTCGGGGTGTTTTTTGGTTCCATATAAATTTTTGAAGTGTTTGTTCTAGATCTGTGAAATATGCTGTTGGTATTTTAATGAGGATTGCATTGAATTTATAGATTGCTTTGGGTAATATGGACATATTAATGATGTTAATTTTTCCAATCCAGGAACATGGTATATCTTCCCATTTGTTTATATCTTCCTCTATTTCTTTTTTCAGTGTCCTGTAGTTTTCTGAGTAAAGGTCTTTTACATCTTTGGTTAAGTTTATTCCTATGTATCTTATTTTTTTAGTTTCAATGGTAAATGGGATTGTTTTCTTAGTTTCTGTTTCTGAGAGTTCATTATTGGTGTATCAAAATGCCATCGATTTCTGGGTGTTAATTTTGTATCCTGCGGCATTGCTGAATTCATTTATTAAATCTAGTAGTTTTCTGGTGGAATCTTTAGGATTCTCTTTGTACAATATCATGTCATCTGCAAATAGTGACAGTTTTGTTTCCTCCTTTTCAATTTGGATGCCTTTATGTTTTCTTCTTGTCTAATCGCTGTGGCTAGGACTTCCAGTACTATGTTGAATAAGAGTGGTGAAAGTAGACACCCCTGTCTTGTTCCTGTTCTTAGGGGGAAATGGTTTTAGTTTTTGCCCATTGAGTATGATGTTGGCTGTAGGTTTGTCATACATGGCCTTTATTATGTTGAGGTATGATCCCTCTATTCCCACTTTGTTGAGAGTTTTTATCAAAAATGGGTGTTGGATTTTATCAAATGCTTTTTCTGCATCTATTGATATGATCATATGATTTTTATCCTTCAATTTGTTTATTTGATGTATCACATTTATTGATTTGCAAATATTGTACCAGCCTTGAATCCCTGGAATAAATCCCACTTGGTCATCATGGTGTATGATCTTTTTAATATATTGCTGGATCTAATTTGCTAATATTTTGTTGAGGATTTTAGCATCTTTGTTCATCAGGGATATTGGCCTGTGATTCTCTTTCTTTGTACTGTCTTTATCTAGTTTTAGAATCAGGCTAATGCTGGCCTCATAAAAAGAGTTTGGAAGTGTTCCTTCCTCTTGGATTTTTTTGAAATAGTTTGAGGAGGATAGGTGTTAATTCTTCTTTGAATATTTGGTAAAACTCCCCTGTGAAGCCATCCAGGCCAGGGCTTTTGTGTGCTTGGGGCCCTTTGATTACTGCTTCAGCTTCATCAGCAGTTATCGGCCTATTTAGACTTTCTGACTCTTCCTGATTGAGTTTTGAAAGGTTGTATTTTTCTAGGAATTCATCCATTTCATCCAGGTTGTCCAGCTTGGTGGCATATAGTTGTTCATAGTATTTTCTTACAATACATTACACTGTTTTTGAGTAAAGTGTTCTGTATATGTCTGTTATATCTAGTTACATAATAGAGTTGTTAAGTTTTCTGTATTTTTTAAATTTTTTATTTTCTGCCTGGTTGTTTTATCAATTTTTGAAAATGGAGAGTTGAAGATATTATCTTACTGTATTGTTTATTTCTCTGTTGAATTTTGTCAGTTTTTAATTCAATCTACCAATATGTTCCTTTTTATTGGATTATTTAATCATTTGCCCTTTTTGCTATTATTGATAAAGTTAGATATGCAACTGGTATTTTGCTTTTTTGTTGTTTTCTGTGTGTCTTGTGATGTGGTTTTTTTTGTTGTTGTTCTATATTTTCTACTTTATTTTGCATTAAATTAATACATTTTAGTGTAATGTTTTAATTCTATTGATATTTCCATATACTTTTTTAGATATTTTCTTGGTAGGAACTCTAGAGTTTACCTTATACATCTTAACTTAGCAGAATATATGTCACATCTTCAGTAAGATATAGAAATGTTGCTCTTAAATAGCTTTATTTCTTTTTCTTGTGTTATTTTTATACATATTTTATCTATATATGTTATAAACTCAAGGCATTATTACCACTTTATGTAATTACATGTTTTTTAAAGAACGTGAGAGAGGAAAGTAGAATGTCCATCTTTTTCTGATGAGAAGTCAGCTCTTCATCTTATTGGTGTTCCTGGTATGTGATGAGTCATTTTTCTCTTACTGTTTTCAAAAAATTTTTTTCTGTTTGTCTTTCAAAATTCTATTCAGGTATGAGTGTGTTTTTCTTTGTGTTTAGCCTACATTGAGTTTACTGAGGTTCTTGGAGGTTTAGATTGTTTTTCAACAAAACTGGGAAGCTTTCAGACTTGATCTCTTTCCCTTTGATTTTTTTTTTTTCATTTCTATCTCAGTTGATATTTTCTACTTCATGAAACACTAGCATCATACTTTTCATCTTTAAGTATGATTTCTTTTAGGTCTTCGAACAACTTTTAATGGCTGCTTTGAAGTTTTTGTCTGATGTATCTGACATCTGGGCTCTCACAAAGGAAGTTTCTATTGTCTGGTTTTGTGTATATGGGTGACACTTTCTTGTTTCTTTGTGTATCTGATAGTTTTAATTGAAAAGTTGACATGTTAGATAATATACTGCAGCATCTTTGGGTACTGATTCTCCTATCTGGGCCTTACTGTTGTCATTGCTTGCATGTTTAAATGTCTTTTTGACTTGGTTGTACAATTTTTGGTTTTTTTTGTTGTTTTTTTTTTAGTCTTAACCCAAGGATATTTTTTCCATTGCTTTTCAGAGAGTGGAAAGGGGAGAGAGAGAAAAAGAGAAACATCGATGTGAGAGAGACACATCGATTGGTTGCCTCCCACAGGAGCCCTGACCGGGGTGGGGGGATCGAGCCTGCAACTGACCAGAAACAAACCGAAGACCCTTAAGTCTGCTGGCCTATGCTAGAACTACTGAGCCAAACTGGCTAGGGCTATTTTTGTAAATTCTATCCTTTCCTTAAATGTGAAGACTTTAATGTTGCTCTTCAGAGGACACGGCCTAAAACATATGCACCATCATCCTGGGATGATAGTTGTTTGAGCAGGGCTCTCTTTGTCTATTTCTTTCCCTGATCTCTCTGTTTTGCTGTCTTCCTATTGTGGTATTACATACAGCTTTGAGACTTCGTTAATTGCTAACAGGTGTCTTTATTGTTTCCCGAAATAAATCAGGAATAAATTGTTCCACAGTCTGATCCAATTAATATTTTTACCTTTTGTGAGTTACTTTTGAGGCTGATCTTTGAGACTGGTTTTGAATCCAGAAAGACTCTTCTTAGTTTTTTCTGTCCCTGGTCCTCTCTAGTAACTACTTGGCTTACACATTAGATTGTTGCTTTTATGGAATTACCTGATTCCTTTTATTTGCTTACCACAAAAAAGAAAAAAACCTCCCTTGGATTCAAGAGTACCTTTATGATCATTCTGTTCCAGATAAAATCAGTTATTTGAGGAATAGATTGAACCTATTTGTTCTTGTGGACTGCATCTCCCACTGGACAAAATCTCTAAGCCATGCAAAATTGTGGGCAGGTATAGTGACCCAGTGTTCTTAGAGTTAATTCTTGATTTATAAGCAGGGCATTCTGTTGGAATGGTTGCCTCTGGTTTTCTCAACTTGCCTCTGTTGTCATGGTACACTAACCTTAGCAGGGAGCTGTGGCAAGGATGGACTGGGGCCTTATATTATTGGCATGCCTTACCTGGGGTACTGAGTTCATCCTGTGGGTAGGGGATGAGTGGAGAAAATGAGCCTTTAACTTTCCTGGAATTCAGCCTCTGCAACATGGAGCTCCTGGAGATCAGAAAAAGTGGCAGCCTACATCTCCTGAGTACATTCTATAGCCTTGACTGGGAGCCAGGAAGAGAGATGGAGCCTTGTTTTCTTAGCCGCATCCAATCCAAAGTAGAGCTTCCTTTATGCTGAGATTATAGTGTGGGATAGACAGGGGAGGCCATGGCTCAATCACAAGAGACTCTTGCATTTCCTACCAAGACTTAGTAGATTTTCTTTAACAACTGTTTCTCATTTTCTGTGTACCCTTATGACAATTTCCAGAGATTTTAAAAGATTTTTAATTTTATAATTTTAACCTTTTTCTCTGGAGTGTGAGTCAGCAGAGTTCCTTACATTGCCATTTCAGGAATATACTTTGCAATTTTTGCCTTTAATTAAGTTCAGACTTTTCTCTAGCTGGATGTAGAATACAGATAATGTAAAATTAATAAACCTACTACATTCAATCAGTATTACCTTTGTTTAAATTTAAGTTGAGTTGTTATAAATTACACGGTCCATCTCTCTGGAAATTTTGCCATTATTATGTTGTGAAAATGTGGAAATTCTTTGAAGAACCTAGCAAGTAATAAAAAAATTACAAACACAATATGCCATCAGTGCTTTCTTTTATTTAGTCAAATGTGCGTTGTATGTTTTCTTTAGAGAAATAGGAAATAGAATTCAACATGGCTTTAATAAAAAATACTTTGTCAATATCCTATGAAATTTAATCCTTTTCATTATCTTAAATACATCAACCAAAATATACACATGCCTACACACACAGAAAGCCTCATGACATGAATACTGCAAAACCCTTCACAGGGAGTCGTTTCTATAGTTGAAGCTGTGTATAAATGTTAAGCCTATAAGAAAAGACTTAAATCCATGACAGATCCAAGTGACAATTGACCAAAGGCTGCAAAGAAAGAAAAATGTTTTATCTTCCTGAATTGACTCAAAGCAGTTTGTTTTATTCTCCATCATACAGACATTACTTAGTGAAATAGCCAGTTATTGACACTTATCCTCTTTCTTTTGTTCTTCTTTGAACATTATGAATTCGATTTTTAATCTCCTGCCTGTTGCTTCATCTAACTAGCATATGCCATGTCGAAAAATGGACTGATTTTATATATATACAAGTATTATATACAAGGCATATGATATATATATGCAATCATATACCATATAAACACATATTTAAAATGGATAATATTATTGAAATTAACATTGATTTACTTTTTGTTAAACATTATTTTTTAGTAAATTCCCTTTCATTTGAACCAACAACATTCATTGAAAAATAGAAAAAACAAGATGTAGTTGTTCATCTTGGAATTCAAACTAGATTTTAAAAATCCATAATAAGAGAACAGACTCAAAGACCATGCTTTCTTAAGCAATATTTATCTAAATTCTGAAAGCTTTCTTTGCATACCAGGAACAAGTCTGGCCTAATGGAATTATGTAACTTTATAAGCCAGTATATGACATTAAGGAAAATTATATGCTAAATTACAATAAAAGGAAAATGACTCAATTAAAAATAAGCAAAAGATTTCAGTAGACATTCTCCAATAAACACATATACAAAACACCAATAAACACTTGATCACATTTTGCCATCAAGAAATGCAAATCAAAACCACAATGAGATTCTACTTCAGAACTATAATAAAATAAAAAAAACACCCCAAAGTATAAATAGTATTGGTGAGGATGTGAGAAATTGAAAACCACATACATTACTGTGCTATTACAAAATGGTGCATCCATTTTGGAAAATAGTTTAACAGTTCCTCACATAGTTAAAAATAGAGTTACCATATGATACAAATTTTAGATATACACCCAAGAAAAATAAAAACATGTTCACAGAGAAACCTATAAATGAAGTTTCATAGCTGCATTATTTATAATAGCCCCAAAATTGGAAACAGCTCAAATGTCCATCAATCGATGAATGGATAAATATGATGTGTAATAGCCACACAATGGAATATTGGTCAACACAAAAAAGGAATAAAGTACAGTTATATGCTCTAATATGGATTAACATTGAGAACATTATACTAATTTTTAAAAGCCAAATACAAAAGACCACATACTATATGAGTATGAAGATTCATAAAGACAGAAAATAGATTAGTGCTTGCAAAGGGCTAGAGGGAGAGGGACAATAACTGTTAATACATGGGGGGCCTTCTTTAGATAGTAACATATATGTTATAATATTAAATATATTTTGTGGTTGCATAGTTTTGTGTATATACTAAAGACACTGAATTGTGCAATTTAAAATGTTGATCTTTATGACATATAATTACATCTCAGTAAATTTGTTATTTTTAAAATGAATACATGGTATTGATTTAAGCAAAGATATCATTAGATATGAAATGGGAAAGAAAGCTTTCTGGGAACTTTGATGAGGTTAAATGATATAAGGAAAGAGTAATAATTATTATTATATTTAGAAAATCATATTCATGTTTATATATCGTTTTAACTAATTAAACAATAACAACAATATTTATTATTATTATTATGTAACATTTAAAAAGCACTTGATACTATTTTTAAGGTTTTTCTATATATTAACTTTTTTAGTTCTCACAATGACCCCTAGAGGTAGGTGCTATCACTGCTATCATTTTACTAACAGAAACTTAAGCAAAGAGAAGTTAGGCAACACACCAGATGACACATAGCTGATGTCTTAAACAATCAACTTTAAATTCAGACAATCTGACTGCAGAGTATATACTATTTTAACTACTTTGCTAAACTGACTCTCATAGAGTCAAAATATATAATTAAATTGCTATGGTATCTCTCTTAAACTTAAAACTCTTGAGTACAAATTAAAATGGTTTAAAAAATAGCCAGTATATATAGAAGATCCCCATTAAGGTGTGACAAGACATAACCTGAAAAATTGTAAGTACCATAAAAATAATATCATGCCAATATGTCGTGAAAGAAGTAGAAGGGCAATAGTTTAAACCATTAATTTAAAATAGCTTCACAGACCCTGGCCAATGTGGCTCTGTTGGTTGGGGTTCAATTCCCATTCAGGGCACATACCTAGTTTGCAGTTCAGTCCCTGGTCATGTCACATATGGACACAACCAATAGATGTGTCTGTCTCGCATGGATGTTTCTCTCTCTTTCCCTTCCTCCCTCTCTAAAATCAATTTTTAAAAAAAAGGTAGCTTCACAGTGTCCTGAATATTGTGGTAAAATGGGGAAACACAACTAAATTTTTCCTAAAGACTTCACAAATTTGAGAAGCCAATCGAAACTAAGAAGAGCATTAGGAGAATTTTGAGCTTGTAAGGAGACCACACATTTCAGATTACTTACTGTCAGAGGCTTATAAGTATTATGGATTTCTGAATTAGATATCAGCAAATGGTCTTAAGTGGAACCAGTTATATCACTGCAGATGGCAAAACAGAATGTTCTGAAATTGTATCAGATTAGTTTCACAGTATCGAAGACCAGAAATAACCCTTTATCTATAATCTCTTGTTTGCCATTTAAATCTTTCAGTCACACCTATTTCCTCAACCACTACCAGGTAATATTTCTGTTCTGGATCCACTGGTTTAATACAGGTGTAATGTAACAGCACCTTTCTAAGGTCCCACACTGTCTACCTCTCATTTTTTGCTCTGTGTATTCTATGATACAGCATTCACCCTCGTGCAACCTCAAAACGTGTGTATAAATGACTCCTGAGCCAATAATAACAATCTAACTTATATTAGCTTTTGATCCATCCATGCTTCATACCTCTTATTGTGTGATCCTGCACCCTCGGATTGCCTTACTAAATACACTACTTACCGATAAGCCTTGTTTTCTAGAACTAAGTTTTTAGCAAAAATCCAAGTAAAGACACACCAGAGGAGATCTTACAGATCCATTGACCCATAGTAAATGACACAGCCAAAGACATTATCTAAAAAAGGAAGAAGTCCCCTGGCCGGCATGGCTCAGCAGATGAGCATGGACCTATGATCAAGGAGATCCCCTTTTGATTCCTGGTCAGGGCACATGCCTGGGCTGTGAGCTCAATCCCCAGCAGGAAGTGTGCAGGAGGCAGCCGATCAATGACTCTCATCATTGATGTTTTTATCTTTCTATCTCCCTCTCCCTTCCTCTCTCTGAAATCAATAAAGACATATTATTAAAAAAAAAGAAAGAAGAAGAAGAGGTAGAGGTGAGTATTGAGGGTGAAGATAGCCATGTTATATTTAGAAGACCATATTTTCTAAAAGTCTATGTAACCATATCTCCATCTTACATGTTCTACAATCAGTACTTGACCATCTCCCATTGGAAAATGGTGTCTATATCCCTTCTTGAAACTAGATGAGCATTTTTTTTTTTTTAGATTGTAACAAATTGGAAAAGTCAGAAACTGTGCTATGTGACTTCTGTAGCTAGTTTATATTAAGTAATGTAGAAAGATCCAAGATGGAAGAAGAGTAGGTGGAAGGTACACTCACGTCCTCCCGGGACCGAACTGTAATTACAACTAAAGTATGGAAAAGTCAACCTGAATAACCAACTGAAGTCTAGCTGAACAAAAGTCTTATAACCAAAGATTTACAGAAGAAGCCACATGGAGTCTGATAGAAATGACAAAGATGCAAAAAGGGCTGGCCCAACACTCATGTGTGGCATTTGACATTCCTGAGGGATATCTCAGCTGCAAAGTTTCCCCATGAGGAGTGAGGGTTCTCAACCTCATACCAAACTCCTCCACCCAGCACAACAGAGCCAGGAAGAGGAGCCCATATAACATCTGGCTGTGAAAATCAGCAGGGATTCTTTCTGCTTGGGAGAAACAAGAGTCTGCTAAAAAACCAAGTGTCTTCTTAAAGGGCCAGTGCACAAAATCTCATTCGTGGCTAATCACCTTGGGCTCTGGCAGAGGGAAGGCAGCTCAGAGTGGATGGGAGGCATCCAGGAAAGGACTGGGTAGTGTGGCTCTGGAAAGATGACTGAGGAGACAACCATCAAGGTCTCTGTGTTGAGTCTAATTCCCACATTTCCCATAGATGCCATCTTTCCTGGGTTGAGCACTTCCCTCCACTCAGCAACAGCCTAAGGGAATACACTAGCCCCATCCTCCAGAATCACTGTTACCCCACCCATCTGACCTATTGAGGAGTCAGCTGGCCTGGGTAGTTGGTGCAGACTTTCTTAGAAACCTCTTTTTTTTTTTTTATATATCTTTATTGATTTCAGAGAGAGGAAAGGAAGGGGGAAAGAGATAGAAACATCAATGATGAGAGAGCCATTGATCGGCTGCCCAGCCCACAACCCAGGCATGTGCCCTGATCAGGAATTGAACCCTGATCACCTGGATCCTAGGTCTATGCTCAACCGCTGAGCCATGCCCGGCCGGGCTCTTAGAAACCTTTTGAGGAGATCTGGGCAGACAGATGAACAAAGACTGAGTTGTGTGGGAGGGTGATTTTCCTTTTGAACACCTGACAGGTGCCACTGTTTCTGTGCAAAGCCTCCTTCCACATGGCAAAATCTTGATCTGTTTTAACGTGATGAACTTTGCTGGCCTCACCCTGATGACTCCCTGAGAATCCACCCCACCACAAAGGTTTGTAGGCCCCAGGTAGGTGGCAGCTAGCCTTGGCGTACACTTAGACTTTTGCTTAGTGGCTTCAGACCCAGCACTGGCACCATGTTTGAATCTCTGTCATCCTGGTGAACACCACTTGCCTCTACCTGGTGACAATGAGAACCTATTTCACCCAACTCGTGTACCGCCAGAGACTCTTTCAGTGACAGAGTCTAACAGGCAGCTGGCAGGCAGAGACAGATCTCAGGGTGCCTTGGAATTTTTGCCGACCTACCCTGGGTTAGGTGCTGGTGGAAGCTGACCTTGGTATGCAGCTTGGCCCCTCCAACATGCACCCAAGCAGACCAGAGGCAACCAAAGACTGTGGATCACTTTGTAGCTAGAAACAGATAGCCCAGAGCTGGTCAGAGGTAATGTCTGACATTGACATGAGCTGAAGTTCCTCCCAAGAGGGCCCAGAAGCAACACACCCAGTAGCAGATATCAAATGTCATCTGAGCATGATCCAGATAGCTCCACAAGCTACATACCCAAAGGGAGATATCCCCAAAATTTATATGGAACCACTATAGACACTGAATAGCCACAGCAATCTTGAGAAAGAAGAATAAAGTTGGAGGAATCACACTACGTGATATCAAACTATACTACAGAGCCATAGTAATCAAAACAGCATGGTACTGACATAAAAACAGACATGTAGATCAGTGGAACAGAATAGAGAGCCTAGAAATAAATCTATGCCTTTATAGTCATTTGATATTTGACAAAGGAGGCAAAAAAATGCAATCTACTAAAGCTAGTCTATTCAATAAATGATGTTGGGAATATTGTATGGAAAAATGCAAAAATAAATAAAATTAGACCACCTCACACCATACACAAAAATAAACTCAAAATGAATTAAAGACTTAAATATTAGACTCAAAACCATAAAAATTCTTGAAGAAAACATAGGTAGTTAAATCTCTGACATTTTCATAGCAATATTTTTTTCTGATGTATTTCCTTGGGCAAGGGAAACAAAAGAAAAAATAAACAAATGGGACTACATTAAACTAAAAAGGTTTTGCACAGCAAAGGAAACTGTCAACAAACTGAAAAAACAACCCACTGAATGGAAGAACAATTTGTGAATGACACATCTGATAAGGGGCTAATATCCAAAATTTATAAAGAACATACAACTCAACACCAAAAAGTCCAATTAAAAAATGGGCAAAGGACTTAAATAGACACTTCTTCAAAGAGGACATACAGATGGCCAAGAGACATATGAAAAAGTGCTCAACATCTTTAATCGTCAGAGAGATGCAAATTAAAACCACAATGAGATATTACCTCACACCTGTCAGAATGGCTAGCATCAATAAATCAACAAACAAGCATTGACAAGGATGTGGAGAAAGGGAACTCTCATGCACTGTTGGTAGGAATGCAGATTGGTGCAGCCACTGTGGAAAGCAGTATGGACCTATCTCAAAAAATTAAAAATAGAACTGCCTTATGACCTAGGGATTCCTCTTTTGGGAATATATCTGAAGAAACCTGAAACACTAATTCAAAAGAATATATACATCCTTATGTTCATTGCAGTGTTATTTATAATACCCAATGTTTGGAAGCAGCCCAAGTAGGTGGGGGATTAAAAAATTATGATATGCTCTAGCTAGTTTAGCTCATTGGTTAGAGCATCAGCCTGCAGACTGAAAGGTCCTGGGTTCGATTTAGGCCAAAGGCCCATACCTCAGTTGTCGGTTTGATCCCTGGCTCCAATCAGGGCTCATGTAGGAGGCAACCAATTGATGTCTCTCTCATATCAATGTTTCTCTCTCTGTCTCTCTTTCTCCCTTTCATTCTGAAAACCAATGGAAAAAATATCCTCAGGTGAGGATTAAAAAAATATATGGTACATTTACACAATGGAATACTAGGCAGTAAAAAGAAGAAAATCTTACCCTTTGCAACAACATGGACAGACCTGGAGAGTATTATGCTAAGCGAAATAAGCCAGTCAGAGAAAGATAAGTACCAACAATTTCACTCATATGTGAATCTAATGAACAAAATGAACTAACAGGCAAAATAAAGACAGACTTTTAGATAGAGAGCAGGCTGACAGATGTTGGGGGGGAGCTGTGGAGAGGATGGAAGAATTGAGCAAAAAAGAGAAACTCATGGACATGGGGAAAAGTGTGGTGATTGCCAGGGAGAAAGAAGGTGTCAGGAGGTGAAGAAGGGCATAGGGGTGATAAAAGATAATGGCTGAAACTCGTCATGGTGTGATGAACACACAATACAGTAACCAGATGATGTGTTATAGAATTGTGCACATGACACCTGTATAATTTTGTTAACCAAAGTCATCCCAATAAATTCAATTAAAAAAAAGAGAGGAAGAAAATGAAATTTTGCTTGTATGCAGCAGGTTCAGCCCATGCCAATAGTTCCATACTGCCCTTCCTGACAGTTTGCCTTACAGATTTTGAACTTGCCTAACATGTCTCCCACAATCACATAAGACAATTTCTTTCAATATATGTCTTAATACAGTTATATATTATCTAGTGATTGTGGTTCTCTGAGTAAAAGCTACCTGACTGATACCATGACATTGGGGAAGGCAATTTTTTTTTTACCCAGGATGCATTACTATAAAAGGAAAACATTGATGATAAGTTGGACTTCATTAAAATTATTTTATTTAAATATACCATTAACAGAATAAAAAGACAAAAAGATAATACATCATGATCAAGTGGAATTTATTCCTGGAATGCAGGCTTGGTACAATATCCACAAATTAATGTGATACACCACATGAACAAAATGAAGAATAAAAATCATATGATCATATCAATAGAGGCAGGATAAGCATTTGACAAAATCCAACACCCATTTATTATAAAAACTTTTAGCTACATAAGAAGGGAGGGAATGTACCTCAACATAATAGAGGTTATATATGACAAACCCACAGCTAACATCATACTCAACAGAGGAAAACTAAAAGTGTTTTTCTTAAAGAACAAGACAGGGGTGTCTACTTTTACCACTCTTATTTAACATAGTACTAGAAGTCTTAGCCACAACAATAAGACAAGAAGAGGAAATAAAAGACATCTAAAGGAAAAAGTAAAATTGTCATTATTTGCAGATGTCATGATACTGTATATAGAAAACCCTAAAGATTCCACCAGAAAAGTACTAGAACTGATAAATGAATTCAGTAAAGTAGCAGGATACAAAATATATATTAAAAAATCAGTTGCATTTTTATACACAATAATGAACTATTAGAAAGGGAAACCAAGAAAAACAATATTTTGTTGGAAAAACAAAATAATAAATTTTTTAAATAATTTTTTTTTTTTTTTTAAGGAAAGGGAGAGAGAGAGAGCTAGAAGCATCAATGATAAGAGAGAGTCATTGATCGGCTGCAGCCCGAAACCCGGGCATGTGCCCTGACAGGGAATCGAACCCTGATCACCTGGATCCCAGGTTGACGCTCAACCGCTGAGCCAAGCCCGGCCAGGCTAAAATTAAAATTTTAAGAAAACTATAAAAACAGTAGAACAACAAAAGCATGCACTATAAATCCCCTTTAAAATTTTTGTTGGAGTTTCCAGAGGGCATTTCACATATACTCATGAACTGACTTTATAAGGCAACACTTCCACTTCTATTATTCATTGTTGGAAATTACTGGCTAAGATCTAGAAAAGCAACTGCCATATTTACTTGGATCTTGGAACTGATAGGTATCATGCTTCCTCTAAGGCCTAGCTGCATCTGCAGTAGTATATCATTTTATCCAACAACAACATGGTACATTTAGGGATACTATAGCAGGTTGGATTCCCCACAAAGTACTCAGTGAATTAGTGTTAATAATACAAAATATTCTTGAGAAATCAAACCTATGGAAAAAAAGTGAGAACACAGGATCAGACAAAAATCTCTGCCAGCCTAACATGGTGCTCCCTAGTAAAGATTCTCAATAGAGGCTTTTCCAGTTGAGCAGTAATAGCTAGGCCTTTGTACTAGGCATTGCTGTGGCAAACCCTGAAGGAGCTAACAGCTAGAGGTTGTCAGCTGATCACACTCTGCACAGCTGGGAAGTAAGTTATGACTTGAGTAGAGATCTGTGCAGCACATCTTCGTTTCTAGGCATCTTAGTCTCCCCTCAGTCTCCCATCAAGCACCACAGTCTCACTCCAGGCTTTCCATCTCTCCCTCCCCTCCTCTCTCTCTCTCTCATATAATTTATTTGCATGTAATTCTATTGTCACTTATTAAATAGTGCATAAACCCTTTTGTATCCCAGATTGAATATAAACTGATATTTTTGCTACACTTAAATATTGTTAGCACTGTAGACATCTTACATAAGTTATTTCTAAAGAAATATCTAAGCAAAAGTACAAATATTAAACACTTATGAGTCCTTTAAAAATGCATATACATATCAATGATGAAATGAACATGACATAATATAAATCTGAAACTAGAATACTCTATTCAACAAGAATATCATTCAAAATAGATGGTGAAATAAAGAGCTTCCCAGACCAAAAAAAAAAAAAAAAAAAGGCTAAAGAGGCTTTTCACCACCAAACCAGCATTGCAAGAAATGTTAAAGGAATGTAATAAGTAGAAACAGAGAGAGAAAGAAACATAGGCATAAAGAATTAAAATGGCAATAGATAAGTACCTATCAATAAAAACCTTAAAAGTAAATGGATTAAATGCTCCAATCAAAAGACATAGAGTAGCTGAATGGATAAGAAAGCATGACCCAAATATATGCTGTCTATAGGAGACCCACCTCAGAACAAAAGATTCACACAGGCTGTAAAAAAACTTCTGGAGGACTCTAAGGGAGAGCTTGACAGCAATACAATCATAGTAGGGGACTTGAACACACCACTGCCTTTACTGGATAGATCTTCCAGACAAAAAGTCAGCAAGGAAACATTGGCTCTAAATGACACACTAGATCCAATGGGTTTAAATGACATTTACAGAACATTTCAACCCCAAACTGCAAAATATACATTCTTCTCAAGTGCACATGGGGCATTCTCAAAGATAGACCACTTTAATACACAAAGCAAGTCTCTACAAGTTCAAGAGTATTGAAATAATATCAAGTATCTTTTTGGACATTTACACCATGGAATACTATGCAGCTGTGAAAAAGAAGGATCCCTTACCCTTTCAGACAGCATGGTGGGACCTGAAGAGTATTATGCTAAGTGAAATATGCCAGAGAAAGACAAGTGTCACATGACCCTACTCAAATTTGGAATCTAATGAACAAAATAAACAGATGAACAAAATACATCCAGAAACACAGAAGCATGGAACAGACTGACGAATCTCAGAGGGAAGGCAGAGGTGGGTGAGCGGGGAGAGATTTATCTAAGAACTTATAGGTATGTATGTATATCCCATGGACACAAACAATATTGTGGTGAAGGCCTGGAGTCGGTGTAGTATGGAGGTTATTAATGAAGGGGGGGGAAAGTGACATCCATAATACTTTCAACAATAAAGATAAGTTAAAAATTAAAATCATGTTTCTTTATAACTCTATATTCAAAATGTCATTGAAATTCATTTGAATTTTCAGAGGGTATTCCTACTTATAAACTTGTATTAGCTACAATGTTGTTTCAATACTTTAGAATTTTAGAACAAACTGAAGGTTATACCTTGATATGTTTAACAGTGTACCAAACTTGGTTAAAATCAGTCAACTTTCAAAGTTATTGTGAATGTTCATTGCAGTGTTATTTTCAATAGCTAAGATTTGGAAGCAGCCCTTGTCCGTCAGTAGATGAGTGGATAAAAAAGGCAAAGGACATTTACACAATGGAATAGTACTCGGCTGTAAAAAGGAAGAAAATCTTACCGTTTGCAACAGCATGGATGGACCCAGAGAGTATTATGCTAAGTGAAATAAGCCAGTCAGTGAAAGACATGTATCTTATGATTTCACTTATATATGAAATCTAATGAACAAAATAAACAAACAAAATAGATAAATTAAATATTAACAGGCCTATCTGAAATAACCCTATTTGAAGCTACCAAAATGCCCACCGACAGTAGAATGGGTACAGTGCAGTTATTAACATTAGGATGCTATACTGTGTAGTGATAAGAATAATCTATAGCTACGCCCAGCAATATGGAGGAATCTCACAAATGGTGGTGAGGAAAATAATGCAGATACAAACAAGAACATACTCTATGATTTCGGTTTTATAAAGTACAATTCCAGCAACAGAACTAGTCTATGCTGTTGTAAGGCTGGTTTATAGTTTTGAGGAAAGAGTGCCTGGATGGATTGAGGGGAAGGGCTTCTGGTGATTTTCTTTTTCTCCATCTGGGTGCCGGTTGCATGGATGAGTTCAATTAGTGAGGCTCTACGCTTCTGATAAGTGCATTTTTCTGGATGTATATTTTGCTGGAATAAAAAATTAAAAATAAAGTACCTGCACTAAAACAAAAATGTTATTGTAAATCAAACAGATAAATGTGAAATGCCTAATTGTTCATTGTTCGATAGTTATTACTGACACTTTTGTACTGCTCATAATTTGACTTAATAAAATTCAACCTTACACAGATTCTTCCATAAGGGACCTACAAATATTTAAAGAAAAAAAAACTTTGTGTTACTTGTTTAAATAGAAATTAGTATGCAGGGCAGGTGAATGTCACACAGAACAATACAATGCAGTAGAAGCTCTTAAAGGAGATAAATTTTGCTTTCAGACTCTGTTTCCATTTTGGGAGCTGTTCATATTGATTATCTTGAATTATTACAATCGTATTTTTCTCATATTCCCAATTATTTCAGTTTAATAATTAAAAATATAAATACATACTACATATAGAATATTAAAAACAAAAAATATAACACTATATGAATATACTGTTATGAAATGGTTTCTTAATCCCCTCCCCCGAAAACAAGTATGAAAGGGGAAATTTTAAAAATCAGTTTATGAGTCTGATAAAGGCAAATAAAAAGTTGAAGGGTGTTTGTTCATGAAAACCTGCTAGATGTTCAGGTAAGTAGAGTGGTAGTGGGCAATGACTGTAGTCTAAGGCAGGGCTGGCTTTGAAAAGAAGTAGCTTTGCTGACAGAGAGTACAAAGTTGATTTTAGGTACAAAGTAAAAATTTATGCAAGTGGTGTTGTCAGTAAAATAGCAAACTTGGTAGGAAACAGCGGAGAAAAACAACAGGTCTACTAGTCTGCGGTTGCATTGCTAATTAGGAGAGGTGTCTAAAAAGAAATTAACTGAAAGTGAGGGAGCCATGGAAGGAGCTAAAAGAAACTTTACCCATAACCCTAACTTATATGTGGTAAACTATGCTAATGCACAAGGGAAACCTTGGAACACCAAGGTGAATTCGAGTATCAATTGAACTTTAAAAGCTTTTCCCATCCCGGGTTTGATTCCAGTCATGGGCACTTACCTTGGTTGCAGGCTCAATCCCTGGCCCTGTCAGGTTGGGGCGCATGTGGGAGGCAACCAATCGATGTGCCTGTCTCACATCTGTGTTTCTCTCTCTCTCTCTCCCTCCCTTCCACTCTCTCTGAAAAGCAATGGAAAAAATATCCTTGGGTGAGGATTAAAAAAAACAAGTTTTTCCCAACCAACAAAAAATATCTGTGGGCAGAGGGTTAAAGTTTATAGGCTCAAACAAATACGCATACTCCCTTACAAAATCATTGTCTGAATGTTAACTAATGTAGACACTGGAACAACTCTTAAGAATCTAGTGTGGATTATATATAACAAATAAACAGAAAACAAACAAAACAAAACCCCAAAACATCAGGGAAAAATAATCACAATCCAGAACAACTTAATTATTGAAAATATTTACTTTTCAACAAAAACAACAACTTATATATAAACATGTGAAGAAAGAGAAAAGTGGGGCATATACCAGGAGGGGAAAATTTAATAGACATTTACACCAAATGGCCCAATGTTGGGTTTCATAAAGAAATACTTCAAAGTAACTATTTAAATCATGATCAAAGGATTAGAGAAAACTATATTTGAAACGAATGATATTACAATGAGAATAATTCAACAAATACAAAATCAAAAGAGAGAAAAAGAGCTACTGAAATATTGAAGTTAAATGATGAACAATAAAATTTTTAAAATTTCACTATATGAACTCAATCACAGATCTGAGACAGCAGAAGAAATAAACAGTGAATTTGAAAACAGATCAATAGGAATTATATAATCTAAAGAACAGAAAAATAAAAAAAATAAATGCAGCTTCAAAAATCAGTAGGTAAACATCAGCCACATCAACATACATGTATTGAAAGTCTTAGCAAGGAATTTAAAAAAGGAGGTAGGGAACAATATTTACAGAAACGGTAACTGAAAACTACTTAAATTTTTAGAAAAATTTATTCTACAGATTCAACAAACAGAAAAAAGATAAAGTCAAAGAAATTCACATCTGGGCATATTATAGTCCAGCTACTAAAAGATGCAGAAAAGAATGCCTTTTAAAAATAGTAAGAGAAAAATGGCATCAAACACCGTGGAATAACAACATGTCTGACAGCTGGGCTTTAATCAGAAAAAATGAAGCAAAAAAGAAAGTGAAATGATGTGTTAAGTGTGGCAAAGGAAAAAAAAAAGTACTGTCAATTAGGAATGCTATGTGAGTTCTAGTCCAAGATGGTAACATAAGAACCTATTGAACTCACCTCCTTTCATGGACACCAAATCTACATCTACACATGGAAAACTTTCTTCGAAAAATATCCAGAAACTAGCTGAGCAACTCCTACATATAAACTAAACAAGAAAATACATCAAAATGGGTAGGAAATGCTGAGACACACTCTTTCCATAAAGGCCATCCTCAGCACAGTGAAGTACAGTTGTGAGGAAGCTCACAACTCAAAGCTTCTCCTTGATGATTGAAGGAATTGAATATAACATCTAGAGCCCCAATTTTTAAGACTTCTATCTGTGGGATAAACCCTAAATATACCTAGCTATGAAAACCAACTAGTCTTATGTCCATGGAATCTACAAGACTATAGGAAACAAAGAAACAGTTCATAACAAGCTCTCCATGACTCCCTGTGGCTTATACCTACATCTAAGCCCAGATGGAGCAAACAGAAATGCCCATATCCCAGTCTTCTCCTAAAAGAGGCTTATTTACATGCTCTAAAAACTGTTGCCTGAGGGTAAGACTTCTAATTCAGCATATATCAATACTCTCATGGCTGCAATACTCTCAGAACAGAGTGGCTGAAGAGCATTACTCTCTCTCCAGATTGCCAGTGTGTCCTTGGAAAGAGACACATTTGGTGCCCTGGATTGCTCCTGTCATCCTGGGAGCACACCCGTTCATCTCTTGGCTCTGGTGGCTTTGTGGGGCTTTCAGTTCCTGGTCCCACAGAACTGTATCAAACAAGGAAACAGTAGTTCTAAACTGGCTATCTCTGGGAGCTCAGTGCAGAGGGAGCAGAGAGAGACATTTATTTCCCAGTCTTTCCCTGAAAGAGGTCTACTTGAGTGCTTTAGAAGCTACTGCCTGAAAGTCCAGACTCCAATAAACTTGCACCTAGACTCTGACTGAGATCAATCCGTTTAGGACACTGATAGGTCTCGACACACCCTTAAACACTAGGAGACATAAAAATCAAAAAAAGGCAGCTTGGAAAATCACAAAGGTTTGAGAGAGATGCATATCTTGGGCTGGGCTATACGAAAAGGTTCATCTGCTACCTGAGACCACCCCATAAAAACTGGAGAGGTGCCTGTTTTATCTATTGTGCAGAAATCAACACAGAGGCTCAAGGAAATTGTAGAAACAGAGAGGTATATTTTAAATAATAAAACAAAATAAACTCCAGAAACAGACTTCCATGAAATGAAATAAGGTCAAGAGAACAATGCATAAACAAATGAGAATTTCAACAAAGAGACAGAAATATAAGAAAAACCAAACAGAAATCACTGTGCTAAAGAATATAATAATTGAACAAAAAATTCAATAGAAAGGTTTAACATCAAACTAGATGATGTGAAAAAAAAGAATCAGTGAACAAAAAACAGGACAATAAAAGTCATCCAATCAGAGGAGCAACATCAAAAACAGTGAAAAAGAGTGTTGATAGCATAAGAGACTTGTGGAACAATATCAAGCAGACCAATATTTACACTCTAAGGGTCCAAGAAGGAAAAAAAGAGAGAGAAAAAGAGGCAGAAAGATTATTAAAAGAAATGACAGCTAAATTTCTTAACCTGGAGAAAGAAAAATACATCCATATCCAGGAATTCCAGATTGTTCCAAATAAGAAGAATACAAAGAGACTTACTCTGAGACACATTATAATTAAACTAAAAATTTCAAAGGCAAACAGAGACTTAAAAACAGCAAGAGAAAAACAACTTATTATGTACAAGAAACACCCCCTCACCAAGACTTTAAGCAGACTTTTTAGCAGAAACTATGTAAACCAAAAGAGAATGGCATGATTTAGTGAAAGTGCTGAAAGAAAAAAACAAAATACTGCCAAACAAGAATGCTCTACAT
Source organism: Miniopterus schreibersii (assembly GCF_964146895.1). NCBI lineage: Eukaryota > Metazoa > Chordata > Mammalia > Chiroptera > Miniopteridae > Miniopterus > Miniopterus schreibersii. The sequence continues at coordinate 39,526,012 of NC_138104.1, read as the reverse complement.
AACAAAGATGTGCTGCAGAATTTAAGGAGAGATAAAGAGGTTTTTAGATAAGCAAAAGCTGAAGAAATTCATTACCATTAAACTGGCCTTATGAGAAACATTAAAGGAACTTTTTCAAGTTGAGGTAAAAAGATACTTAGTAATGAATAATGAAAGTATAAATTTCACTGGTAAAGGTAAATATATAGCTAACTTCAGAATACTCTAATGGTGTAATCAATGGTGGTGGGTAAATTATAAATCTATTACGAAGGTTAAAAGATAAAAGTATTAAAGAGAGCTATGAATACAATAATTTATTAATGAATGGACAAAAAATATGAATTGTGATGTCAAAACCACAAAATGTAATGAGGGAAAGTAAAAAGGTAGATCTTTAATATGCATTTGAAATTCAGTTGTTATCAGATTAAAATAGAATATATTTTATGTATGCCTCATGCTAAACGCAAAGCAAAAACCTATAATATATATTTAAAAAATAGAGAGAAATAAATTTATGCACATGACTTCAGAAAATCATATCCCAAAGGAAAAGAGCAAGAGAAGCAAGAAGAAACAAAGAAATTATAAACTGCTAGAAAACAACTAAATGGCATTACAAGTGCCTATCTTTCGATAATTACTTTAAAAGTAAATAGACTAAATTATTCTGTCAAAAGACGGAGTGCTTAATGGATAAATATATGACTCAACTGTATGCTGCCTATAAAAGACTCACTTCAGCATTAGGAGCACACATAAACTGAAAGTGAAGAGATGGAAAAAATATTCCATACAAACGAAAAAAGAAAAAAAGGCCATGGTAACTATACTTATATCAGACAAAAAACTTTAAGCCAAAGGCTGTAACAAGAAACAAAGAAAGCCCTAGCCGGTTTTCTCAGTGGTTAGAGCATCAGCCTCTGGACTGAAGGGTCGGTGGTTCCTTTCCCACCAAGGGAACTTACCTTTCTTGGCTGATCCCTGCCCTTTGTCAGGGTGCGTGTGGGAGGCAACTAGTTGATGTGTCTCTCTCACATTGATGTTTCTCTCTCTCCCTTTCTCCCCTCCACTCTGAAAAGCAATGGAAAAAATGTCCTTGGGTGAGAATTTTAAAAAAAGAGGAAAGAGAAGGGAAGGAAAGGGGGAGGGGGAGGGGGAGGGGGAGGAGGGGGAGGGGGGGAGGGAAGGGAAGGGAAGGGAAGGGAAGGGAAGGGAAGGGAAGGGAAGGGAAGGGAAGGGAAGGGAAGGGAAGGGAAGGGAAGGGAAGGGAAGGGAAGGGAAGGGACAAAGAAGGTTATAATATGATGATAAAAGGGTAAATTTTACAAGAAGATATTACACTTATAAATATTTATGTACCTAACATAGGAGCACATAGATATATAAAGGAAACCATCAACAAAGTAAAAAGGCAGGCTACAGAATGTGAGAAAATATTGGCAAATCATATATCTGAAAAGGGGTTACTATCCAAAATATATAAAGATCTCATACAACTCAATAAGAAAAAGACAATTCAAATAAAAAGATGACAGAGGAAAGGAATAGACTTTTTTTTTCCCAAAAATGACATACAAATAGCCAACAGTTCCTAGAAAAGTTGTTTGATATCACTAATCACCAGAGAGAGGCAAATCAAAACCTCAGTGAGATATCACCTCACACTTGTTAGAATGGCTGTTGTCCAGAACACAAGAGATAACAAATGCTGGTGAGATTGTGGAGAAAAAGGAACTCTTGTGTACTGTTGTGGGAATGTAACTTGGGGCAGGCACTATGAAAAGCAGCATGGAGGTTTTTCAAAAAAAATAAAAATATACCTGTCATATGATGCAACAATTTGAGTTCTGAATATAGATCCAAGGTAAACAAAATTACTATCTTGAAAAGACATATGCACCCCATGTTCATCGCACGATTATTTACAATAGCCAAGACATGGAAACACCAAAAAGTCCATTAATAGATGAATGTATATATATGAATATATTTTAGCAATAAAAAATGTAGGAAATATTTGCAGTGATATGGGTGGATTTTGAGGGTATTATGCTAAATGAAGGAAGTCAGACAGACAGAATACTGTGCAATCTCATTTATATTTGGAAAAAGCCTCATAGAAACAGAACAGATTGGTGGTTGCCAGAAGTGGGGTGTTGAATATAGGGGAAATGGATGAAGGTGGTCAAAAGTTACAAACTTTCAGTTATATAATGAAAAAGTTTATAGATATAATGTGCACCATGGTAACTATAGTTTACAGTACTATAATTTATATTTGAAAATGGTAAAAGAGTAAATCTTAAAAGTTCTCATTACAATAAAAATATATCTATTTGAAATGATGGATGTTAACTAAAGTATTGTGATAATCATTTCTCCATGTATGCACACATCAATTTATATATTTCAATTATATATCAATAAAGCTGAGGAAAAACCTAGTAGAGTATCTAAAAATTCTATATTCAGCAAAATTATCCTTCAAAGACTAAAGTAAAATAAAGAATTTCAGGATAAACAGAAAACGAGGTGATTTTTTAGTCTCATAACTGCCTTCAAGAAATATGAAAATAAAGCATTCAGTCAAAAGTAAACGACACTAATGGTAACTTCAACCCACAGTAAAAATTCACATGCACAAGAAATTATGTGAACATAATTTTCTCTTTTCTTAATTATGAAAAAATTGTGTGACAACTACCAAAGGCATAACACATGCATAAAGAGAATACTATAAAGGGATAAAACAAAGGAACAGAAGAAATATTTGAAACAATGGCTGAGAATTTTCCATGATTAATGCAGACATCAAAACACAGATTGACAAAACTTAGATGACACCAAACAGAATATGTGTCAAAATATCTACATCAAGGCATTATAATATTCAAACTACATAATTTTATTTTATAAAGGAAAGAAAAAAACCGTTTAAAAGATCAGAGGCATGAAACGAACCCCTTACCAAAAGATTTTATCAAAATTATATTTAGAAACAAAGAAGATAAAGTGAACTACTTATAGTGTTAAAATAATAATAATAATTTTTTAAAAGCCTAGAATTCCGAATCCAGTGAAATTACCCATAAAAGTGAAGGTGAAATAAAGACTTTCTCAGACAAACAAAAATTGAATAAATTTGTCACTAATAGATCTGACTTTTAAGAAATGTTAAAGGAAGTTCTTCAAACAAATGAAAAATTATAGTCAGAAATTCAGATCTACATAAAGAAAGTAAAATTGTTTAAAAAAGAAATATGTAAAGGTAAAATAAAATATTTCATTTTTAATTCTTAATTGATCTAAAAAATAAGAGTCAGTTTAAAATAATAGCAACAATGACTTAAGTGATCCTAACATAGATCAGTAGACTGAAGGACAACAATGGTAGAAAGAATAGAAGGGAGGAATTAAGAATACTTTGTTAGTAAAACTGTCATTATTTACAGATGACATTATATTGTACATAGAAAACCCTAAAGACTCAATCAAAGTACTACTAGATTTGATAAATGAAATTGGCAAGATAGCTGGATACAAAATCAACATCCAGAAATCAATGGCATTCTTACACCAACAATGAATTTTCAGAGAGAGGAACTAAAAAACAATACCATTTACCATTGCAACTAAAAAAATAAGATACCTAAGAATAAACTTAACCAAGGATGTAGAAGACCTGTACTTGGAAAACTATGTGACACTGAAAAAAGAAATAGAGGAAGATATAAACAAGTGGAAGAATACACCATGATCATGGATTTGAAAAACTATATCATTAAAATGTCCATACTACTCAAAGCAATTTATAAATTCAATGCAATTCCTATTAAAATACCAACATCATATTTCACAGACCTAGAACAAACATTTCAAAAATTTATATGGAACCAAAAAAGACCTCGAATAGCTGCAGCTGTCTTGAGAAAAAAGAACAGAGTGGGAGGGATCACATTACCAGATTTCAAACTGTATTACAAAGCCATTGTTATCAAAACAGCCTGGTATTGGTACAACAACAGACATATAGATCAAGGGAACAGAACAGAGACCCCAGAAATAGACCCACACCATTATGGTCAGTTAATATTTGACAAAGGAGGCAAGATCGTCCAATGGAGTAAAGACAGTCTCTTCAATAAAGGTACTGGGAAAATTGGACAGATACATGCAAAAAAATGAAACTAGACCACCAACTTTCACCATACACAAAAATAAACTCAAAATGGATAAAAGACTTAAAACTATAAAAGTCCTGGAAGAAAACATAGACAATAAAGTCACAGACATCCCATGTAGTAGAATTTTCACTGATCCATCTCCTATGGCAAGAGAAACAAAAGAAAAAAATAAACATACGGGACTACATCAAACTAAAAAGCTTCTGCACAGCAGAAGAAAACAGCCTCAAAATACAGAGGAACCCCACGGTCTGGGAAAACACATTTGCCAAAGATGTATCTGATAAAGGGCTAATTTCCAAAGTGTACAAAGAACTCATACTACTTAGCAAGAGGAAGACAAACAATCCAATTAAGAAATGGGCAAAGAACCTGAATACACACTTCTCTAAAGAGGACATACAGATGGCGAAGAGACATAAGAGAAAATGCTCAATGTCGCTAATCATCAGAGAGGTGCAAATTAAAACCACAATGAGGTATCACTTCACACCTGTCAGAATGGCTGCCATCAACAAATCAACAAACGACTTGTGCTGGCGAGGGTGTGGGGAAAGGGAAACCCTAGTACACTGCTGGTGGGAATGCAGACTGGTGCAACCACTATGGAAAACAGTATGGAGGTTCCTCAAAAAATTAAAAATGGAGCTGCCTTTTGACCCAGTGATTCCACTTCTAGGAATATATCCTAAGAATCCTGAAACACTAATCAGAAAGAATATATGCACCCCTATGTTCATAGCAGCACAATTTACAATAGCTAAGATCTGGAAACAGCCCAAGTGCCCATCAGTAGATGAGTGGATAAAAAAGCTGTGGGACATTTACACCATGGAATACTACGCAGCTGTAAAGAAGAAGGATCTTGTACCCTTTGGGACAGTATGGATGGGCCTGGAAAAAATTATGCTAAGTGAAATAAGCCAGGCAGAGAAAGACAGACATCACATGATCTCATTTATATGTGGAACCTAAAGAACTTAATAAACTGATGAAGAGAATAGATTTGATGACATGGAAGCATGGATCAGACTGACGAATCTCAGAGGGATGGAAGAAGGCGGGTGGGTGAAGGGGGAGAGAGTAACCAAAGAATTTATATGCATATATGCACAACCCAAGGACACGGACAATGGTGGGGAGAGGGGCTGGAGAGGGGGATGGGATATGGATGAATGGATCAATGGGGGGAAAAAGTGACATCTGTAATATTTTAAACAAACAAACAAACAAAAAAGAACAATTTGTTATAAGGTATTTGTACTCCCTGTGAAACAGTATAGTGTTATTTGAAAGTGAACTTGAATTAAATGTAAATGTATATTGCAAATTAAAGCAAACAATAAGAAAAGTTAAAAATATTAATGATAGTTATGTTGAGAAAGGAAAGCAGAGACATGGAAGCATGGAACAAACTGACAAATCTCAGAGGGAAGAGGGGAGAAGGGTGGGAAGAGATTAACCTAAGAATTTATATGCATATATGCATAGCCTGCGGACACAGACAGTAAGGTGGTGAAGGCCTGGGGCTGGGCAGAAGTGAGGTGGAGGGGGACAATGTGGGGGAAAAGGGAGGGGCATCTGTAATACTCTCAACAATAAAGATAAATTGTTTTTAAAAAGAAAATGGCATTATGTAAAATATACAAATAAAATTACAAAGGCAGAATAACAATGGAAGGTAAAAAGGGAAACATAAAAAATACAATGAATAAAAAACAGTAACCCATATGGTATATATCAATCTGACTGTATCAATAATTCCTTAAAACCTAATGGCCACAATGTATACACAAATTAAAAATCAGAGATTATCAGAGGGAATCAACAAAGAAGACCCAATTTTCTATTTATAAGAAACATATTTAAATATAACGACATGTTTATACTAAAAGTAAAAGGATGAGAAGAATATACTATGCTAAAATTAATCAATAAAAAGCTGCCTTAAGTTTATTAATTTCAGACAAAGCTTACTTTGGAGAAAGAAAAATTATCAAAAATAAAGAGAGGCATTACATATGGATAAAGGGGTCAATTCTCTAAAAAGACATATTAATCTGTAATGTGTATGCACCTAAAAAGCATGTGTCAAAAAATATGAAGCAAAATTTAATATAATTGCAAGGAGAAATAGCTGAATCCACTTTTATAGTTGGAGACATCAGCACCCCTTTATCAGAAATGGACAGATTCAGCAGGCAGAAAATCAATAAACACATAGTTGAACAGCACATCATGATCAATCAAATAGATCTAATTGACATTTATAGGATATTTCACGCAATACAGCAGAATACACATTTTTTTCTCAAGCTCGTATAGAGTATTCACCAAGATTGAACATATTCTGGGTTAGAAAACACACCTGATCAAATTTAAAAGTATATACATAATTTGAAGAATTAACTCTGTCCACTGGCCCAGTTACTGTTTGAATCTTTTCTTTGAAAACAACATATAATATCTCTAGTCAGGGAGACCCCACGGCTTTGTGTGGTCCTCATGCCCATCCCATCCCTCCTATTTGGCATGGTGCTGCCTTCAAAGTTTTCATCTGTCCAAGGTCCATCATCAAGAGGCCAGTCCTGAATTCAGCCGTGCAATACAATTCTATTTGAAGGACGGATTCTTGGGTAATGACTGCTTGATTGGCTTCACCTTTAATCCCTACCACTATGTCAGGACCCTATTGTATTCTCCTGGAAATCCTAGTGCCAACTGCCCCATGAGCTTGTTAAGACCTTAGATTATGTTTCTAGTTTTTCCAGCTGTCACCTTATATGCTGTTTCTGGGGCACAGTGTCCCTAACCAGTATCTGTTCTCATTAGCAGGGCTCAGGTTAGATCTCAGTTCACTCTTTTGTTTTTCTTTTGTCATATGTTTGCAACCAGGAGCAGAGTATCATGTTTTGAAGCTAAGACCCATCATTTATAAGGCAAGTGAAGAAAAGTAGATCTAATTAATTCTTCTTTTTGTTTTAGATTTAGAAACTGAAATCTAAGGCACCTCAGAGGCTTGTCCATATTCACGAAGTCCCCCATCTTCTGGGAAGAAACTCTGGGCTTATAAAATATTGATTATTGTGCCCGGCCGGGCGTGGCTCAGTGGTTGAGCGTCGACCTAGGATCCAGGCGATCAGGGTTCGATTCCCGGTCAGGGCACATGCCCGGGTTGCGGGCTGCAGCCGATCAATGATGTTTCTATCTCTCTCTCCCTCTCCTCTCCTCTCTCTGAAATCAATAAAGATATATTAAAAAATAAAATAAAATAAAATATTGATTATTGTGTCTTTGCATGCCAAATTTTACCTGTTGACTGCAGAGGCTCTCTCATCCTCTATGAGTTCAGTTTTCCCTCTTTAATGAGAATAGCATAAAATGAGAGAAAAGAAAGAATATTTTTTACAATTTGGCATAAACCTGATCTGACATGACAAGTCGAAGTCTGTCTTAAAGGGCATTGATGTCATGGCATAATTAAAGTAATAGCAAAGACAGATTGTAGGACATTGCGAATTAATTGGTAAGCGCTGTTCAATCTCTTCAAGGAAATAAAGCACTGTATTATCAACGTTTTTTTAAAGTACAGCAGAGGAAATAAAATAATTCACTAAAAGCATTTGTCTAATGGAAAATACAGAAGTAAATAAGGAACAAAAAGAATATAAAATATATGCAAAACAAATAGCAAATTGGTCAGTGTAGAACCAATCACACTAATTTCATTAAATTTTTAAAAATTAATTAAAAGGTGAAAATTGTTTTACTGGATGAAACAACAGACTAACCATTTGTTGTCTGCTGGAGACATACTTTCATTTTAAATGTACAAATACATTGATAGCATAAGGTTGGGAAGATAGTAAAAGGTAGGCAAAGTTATATAATGTTAGCAGGAATCTTAAAATACTTGAGTGTCTATACTAATATCAGACAAAATAGACTTTAAGATAAAATGGTCACTTCATCAAGAAGATATATATATTCCTTAAAACAAAGCCCCAAAATACATGAAGCAAAAACACCAAAACAGTTCTGAAAAGAAAAATAGACATTCAGGTAATATATCTGGAAATTTCAATACTCTGCTCTCAGTTATGGATAGAACAGCTACACAGGACATTAGTGAAGGTATAGAAGACATAAAAAACACTACCAACCAACTTGACCTAAAAGACATCTATAAAGCAATCCACTCAAATAAAAGTTAGATTCGGACAAGAGGGACTCCATGCCTAGCTTATGGGGCTTTTCGGTTGTATGATTAGAGATGTGTCATTTCCTTCTTTTGTGTAGTCATAAAACATGATATAAACAAGACAATATGATGTATAAAATTCTCTATTACAGCCTTATTAATCCAGATCATTTATGATGTGATTGTATGTTGACATCTGTCCTCTACAGAAGTAATAAGGAAGCAAGGGTCCATGTCTTAAAGCCTCAGTTATATGATGTAGAAGACAAGTGGCATTATTTATCACTCCAACACTCATGTTTGTGGGAAAACCATCCTTTCCCTTGAAATTATGAGGGGACTCGGGTTCTATCTTTACGCTTGTAGCTGTATAATATGGCAAAACCTTGGGCTAAACCACTATCTCATCAACTTACCAAAACTGATTGCCTTAACCATTTGTCTATATCTGGTTTCTATGGAGTTTGCAAGAGTCTAGTCTGCAAGTAGCAAGTATTACATAAGCCCATCCATATCTATCACTCTTACAGATGACATGTGCAAAACAGGTATCATAAAAGTTTATGAAGTGTTATAAAGTGCAGTCTGCTGACTCAAAAGAATGAGGCAATTAACACCAAGGAAATAAAAATCTGACAAAAGCTTTAAATATTTTTTAAAAGAGTCCTCAAAGAAATTAAAGGGAGAATAAGTGTCATAAAACAGAAACAGAAGTAGGAAGTTAAGAATAAAACATAAGTGGTGACATCTGATAACTAGAACTAGTAGGTGATCACATTGTAAGGTATAGAAATGTTCAATCACTATATTGTACACCTACAACTAATATAATCAATATAATATTGTATCAATTACACTTAAATTTTTTAAAAGATTAACCATAATAAAAAAAAATAAAGAAAAAAAATAAGCCCTTTAAAACACCCACTCAATCAAGAAAAATAAAGAAAGCCCTGGCCAATGTAGCTAAGGCCTGCACACTGAAGGGCTGCAGGTTCAATTCCTGATCAAGAGCATGTACCTCATTTATGGGTTCACTCCCTACCCCAGGTATGGATGTGTGCAGGAGGCAACCAGTTGACGTGTCTCTCTCTCTCTCCTTCCCCCACTCCCTACCTCCCTTCTACTCTCTCTGAAAAGCAATGGAAAAAAATATCTTCAGGTGAGGATTAACAAAAATTAGAAAGAAAAAGAAAGATAAATTTCAATAAGCAGATTCAACAATGAACTAGACACACCTGAAGGGGTACTTAGTTAAGTGGAAACTATACTCATAAAATCTTACAAAATGGAGCTCAGAGGTAAAAACTGGAAAATATAGGAATTAAGGTGGAAATATAAAAAAAAAGAGAATGGGGATTTCTAACATTCTTTTAATAGAATACTTTTATAAAGTTATAGAAAAGTAAAAAAATACTAGAGAGTCCAAATTAAAAGTGAGAATGTCTGACAATTTGTCACAAAAGTTGTGTTGTCAGATAAATTGAAAAAATCTACAGTGCCAAGATGTAAAAGAAAATACCTAAACAACCATAGCACACTGCAAAACATCAAAGATAACTGTTTATCATAAAAACTATAAGAACAAAAATTAAGTTTACTTGCAAAAAAGTGACTACAAATAAATCTAATCAGATTAACTCTTCATCAGTAATATCACTTATATGGCAAGGCTTAAGGTATGGACATAGTTGTGTATAGTTATCAGTTTTCACTTCTCCTAGAAAACATTTAAAAACAAAAAGGAAAATTAAAGAAAAATACGAAAACTTATTTGGGTAAAATTTAGAGAAAAGTACATTTCCCATGCTTAAAGCTATATTTAATTATCCCAGATGTGTCTGAGAATAACCACGAAAGACACTAGAACAAGTATAGATCAGAAGTCACAGACAGATAACACAAGGGGAGGAGACTTTGTGACTCTATTGATATGAAGATTCCTGCAAATGTATATTTCCTGATGATGAGGGATACATCCAGAATGCAACATCTGTATCCATGGTTTGCTACAATAGGTGCAGGAATGAAATTGTAAAGTCTCAATTACAGTTGGCAGAGGACTTGCAGTGGCATGGCTACACAAATATTCACATAATAGGTACATTTGCAGAAAACAGGGTATCTTTGTGGCTGAAGACATTAATAAAGTTTTGTGTTGTCTAAAATAACATAGAATACTATTCCAATCACTTCCAGAAAGTTTTTGCCAATAGCTGGTTTTAAAAAACCTACTTTTGTCCAGCTGGTGTTCTCAGTAGTTGAGCATCGACCTATGATCCAGGAGACCGAGGTTCAATTCCCTGTCAGGAAACATACCCAGGCTGTGGGCTCGATCCCCAGGAGGGGGCTTGCAGGAGGCAACCAACCAATGACTCTCTCTCATCACTGATGTTTCTATCTCTCTCTCCCTCTCCCTCTTCTCTCTCTGAAATCCATAACTTATTCAATAATTAATAATAAAAAAGCAAATAGTAGACCATTGAAATCATAAGAGAAAATGAGCAGGATTAGAAAAAAAATGTCATTGGGTCAATAAAAATTCTAAGTATAAATTCTACCATAAATAAATGAAAAGTAAGCAATTGCTCCTAGAGAGAAAGAACAAAATAAGAAATGCTACAGCTAAGACAAGAGAAAATTAGACACCAAAATGAGATAAAACTTAGCTGACAGAAATCAGAAAAAAAGTAAAAGATAAAGCAAAATGAACAAATAAAATGGCAGAATTTGCACATAGATATAAATGAAATAAATGGTACAGGTGAAAAATGGTACTCCAGAAAGGAAACAGAAAATCAAACTGAAAAATGAGTGAAATAAAATAATAATAATAAAAAAGAACAAAAATTAAGATTGGTGAGAAAATGATAAAGAAGAAAAGTAAATAAGATTTTTGAACATCCATAATGACTATCCCTGCTGTGACATACTAGAAAATACATATTGGTCTTTGTTCCCTGTTTCTGGCGCAGAGCTCCTAAAACCCCTGCAATTTCCTGAATGATAAGAATCCTAGGAGCATTTGGTTTAATATTGGGTCTTTGACCCCATCCCTGACACAGGGCTTCTAAAACTCTTGTAAATTCCTAAGTGGTCAGAGCACAAGGAATATCTTTTGTTCTAATGAAGCAACTCTAGGTGAACTCTTGGGTGGCTCCTGGATGAGGCTGGTCATCAGAAAGACCAAGCTATTATTAGGAGATGAAAATTTTCAACACCACCCCTCATTCTCCAGAGAGGACAGAGGAGATGGAAATGGAGTTAATAATTGATCATGCCTATGTAAAATAGTTCCATAAAAATTCTAATGGGGTTTGGAGAGCTTCCAGATTGAACACATGCACATATTGAGAGGGTAATACACCCTAACTCCATGGGGACAGCAGTCTTTATGCTGCACTCAGGACCCTCTAAGACCCACCCCTATGTATTTTTTCATCTGACTATCCATATCCTTTAATAAACTGATAAATGTAGGAAAGGGCTTCCCAACATTGTATAAGATGCTCTAGCAAATTAATTAAACCCAAGGAAGGGGTAGTTGTAATGCAGGTATTCCAGGGTTCTGGGAACCTGAGGGTTTTGACCAACCTGGCTTCACACAAGAAAGAATTCAAATACTGGTCAGCGTAGCTCTGACCGGGTGGCTCAGTTAGTTAGAGCATCATCCCATACACCAAAAGGTTGCAGGTTCAATTCCTGGTCAGGGCATATACCTAAGTTGTGAGTTTGATCTTCGTCTTGATTGGGACTCGTACAGGAGACAACCCACTGATGTTTATCTCTCACATTTATTTCTCTCTGTCTCTTCCTTTCTCTCTAAAAAAAAAAAAAAAAAAAAATCAAAAACATATCCCCTGGTGAGGATTTTAAAAAAGTACCGATCAAATGAAGCTTAAAAATAAAAGTGAGTTTATTAGTGAAGCAATGAGACAGAGAATAAGCTACTCTACAGACAGAGTAGCCCTTCTTTAGCTGGATTTGCTTCCTTTTTTGAGGTTAATGTAATTGATGGGTGGGGCAATAATGAGTGAAAATAATCAGGATCTTTCCAGGAAAAGGGTAGACTTATGGGAAGAGCTCTATCAACCGTTTTGTGTCTTAATATGGGCTTTCTGTTTCCCATAATGGCAGCGCGAGGTGTGTCATTTAGCATGCTAATGTATTACAATGAGCATATAATGAGGCTAGGGGATACCATAAGGTAAAATTAGTCACTATGTTGAATCTTGCTTGTCTCTACTGATATGAAACTATAAATCTGATGGGGGATGGTCTTCCTTCTTCCTAACAGTTCCTTTAGCTTTTATCGATTGCAGCTGTTTTGCCACATACTCTATCTCAGTTGGAACGTCTGATCTGTAGCTAGTTGGTCAGAAGCACAGGTGATGATAACCTGGACTTAAAAATGGTGTCTGAAGTGTGTGTGTGTGGGGGGGGGGCAGTCTTATGGGACTGGGCCCTTAAATTATGAAATCCAATGCTATCTCTGGTTAAATAGAGTCAGAATCAAGTTGAATTGTATAACACTTAGCTGATGTCATAGAAAATTGCTGGTGTGAGAAAACATCCACATATTTGTGTCAGAAGTGAAGTGCTGTGAGTATGGTAGTAATGTGAGAGTAAAGGAGACACACAGAAAGAAAGAACTGGAGTTTCTCTTAATACTCACCCCCATAAAAGAATATTGATGAAAAGAGATGATGAAGTAGGACAAATTTTTAAAGACATAATTCCAGAGATCTATCCATACCTAAAGACACTGCATACTATGTGTCAGGACAAACTGACCCTGAGCAGCCAATAACGACATATGACCCACTAAAATGAATGGAATTCAAAATTAAAGACATAAACTTTTGGGAAGCCATAAAATTTATCATGTCACTTATAAAGGAGAAAAAAACCTGGCCAGTTTCAAATTTGTCCATAGGAGCATTTAAACACCAAATGACAGTGCAACAACCTTTCAAAAATCCTCAAGGAAGGTTTCCAATGATAATGACTACTGAAACCTGAATCTCTGCATAAAACCTCCTAAAAATGTATATAGTTCAATCGAGGGAGCAAATAAAACTGCATATAACTAAATCCTTCAGAATAACTAGGGCATCAAACTACCTACTATTGAATTCAGTTTTAGAGATCTTACTTGTACATATAAAAAGGAACACAGAGAGATTCAGAATAATAGAACAGAGATAAAATTATCCCAGGAAGAGCAGGCCCTTGTCTGAGTGCAAATACACTAAGTAAAGATGTGAGAACTGACACATTAGAGGTTCAGTTACAAAAAATCTAAAGAAAGTGACTTAAAGTACTCAGAAACCAAGAAGGCAGTTACAAGAAACACTCACTTCTATTAGACAGTCAGGTAATTTCTCTTTAAAACTTGGCTAGGAAGAGAGAGAAAGAAGTAAGAACAAAATTGTAAGGGTTCTACAAAAATAAAGGACATCGGAGGATCAGAAAAGACAATATGCCCGGCCAGTGTGGGTCAGTGGTTGAGCGTCGACCTATGAACCAGGTGCTTTGATTCCTTGTCAAGGCACGTGCCCAGGTTTTGGGATCGATTCCAGTAGGCGGCGTGCAGGATGCAGCCGACCAATGACTCTCTCATCAGTGATGTTTCTATATCTCTCTCCCTTTCCCCCCTCTCCCTCCCTCCCTCTGAGATCAATAAAAAACAAACAAAAAACAAAACAGAAACAGAAAAGACTCCAAATTCTCCTTATCAAAGAGAGACAAACCTTAATTAAGTAAACTGCACTTCGCTGTACCAAATGGTCATTTAAATGAAGAAATATATTTAGTCACTACAAACCTCACTCCTATTGTGATACAAGTGTTAATGCTGATCCAGTTTTTAAAAGTCTATATCCAAAGAGAGTTCCTATATAAAGAAGAGAATATCAAAATTAAATATTATAGTTGATGAGAATCCACTCTCAAATAACCAAAACTGCATGTAACTCAAAAACAATAAGAATGAGAAACTATGACAGAGCTGGACAGTGTCCAGAGGAAAGTTCTCAACATTAAATGGATATATTCATTCACAAAGAAAAATGTCAAAAGTATAAAGTATGCAACATTAGAAATCATAAATGGAGCAAAGCATATTGAAGGAAATAAAAGGCATAAATTATTACATATAAATTATGTAAATAAATTGGAAAAGAAAATTGTGTGCCTAGTAAGTAAATACAAACTCTTTCTGCAAAAAATCTAATAATTTAGATAACATTTTAAAAGAAAGAACACAAATATAGGAAACATTATATGATATAAGATGCAAATAAGCACAGTAATACAGAAATTAAATACATAATAAAAATTACTTACATAAATCTCTTTTTCCGGGAGAATATAATCTACTCAAACTTTCTCCAGAAGTGGTGAAACATCTAAAAGATTTAATTTCCATAGAATAAGGAGATTTAAAAGTTTACCTTTTGCCAAAACAAACCAACAGGCTCATATTATGTCATACAGAATTTGTACCAAGACTTTAGATAGCTGTTTATCTCAGTGCTATTTATGATGTTCCAGGTAAATAAAGAAAATTTGCTTTTGATTACTTTTTTGAAGCAAATTTCTCATTGCTAACAAAAGATTACAAAGATTCAACAAAAAGAGAAAATTACAGATCAACAACATCCTTTATGAATATTTTCACAAAACTTTAAACACTGGCAATATAGCAATAATATGTATAAAAATTTTTAAAAATAATATATTAAAAAACTTATACAACATTTTTAGTGGGGTGTTGGGATTGAGCAAAAAAGAAAAAGAAGATAGAGAGAACTCATGGACATGGACAACAACACGGTGATTCAAGGGAGGAGAGGAGTGGGTGGAAGTGGAAGAGGGCATAGAGGGGATAAGTGGTGATGGAAAAAATTTAATTTAATTTAATTTTTTAAAGTGATACAATATTACCAATGAAGTTTAAATGTAAATATGAACATTGGGGAATATAGTAATATTATTTGTTATTTATATAATAAAATATATTATTTTATAGTGAGGTTTTTGCAATCCATTCTTAATCATAATCCAAATTTAATGAAAAAATAAATACTTCATTAACATAAAAATATATGACTCGTGTATAGAACATCAAATTTATTTAAATTTATGTTAGAAATTTTCCTGCACTATTTATCACAGTCTTCAATTATTAGTTAGCCTATTTAGACAAGAAGAGAAATCAATGAGAGAAGAAAAGTCAAAATTGCAAAGGAGAACCGATCCATCACTGTTTGCAGATAATACCATTTTATAACCTGTACATTAGGAGAAATTAACAGATAAACTGCTACAATCAATGTAAGAGTTCAGTAGGATAATGGAATACAAAGTAACATGTAGAACTCAATAGCTTTCATATATAATAATATCAATTATTTAGAAAATATAATGTAAAAAAAGACCCTATTGGCAATAGCAGTAAAGATAAAATCTATGAATAACCAAAATAAATGTGCAAATATATATAAAGAACTTTGCAAAATAAATCTGAGTAACCCAAAATAGACTTGAACAAAGTGGAAATGCATTCCGTGTTCTTGGAGAGAAAAATTCAACATCTTAAATATATTAAATATCTATAAATTAGAAAACATATGCAATCTTAATAAATACAACAGTATGGTTTTGATGTTGTATTAAGAGATCTAGACACTGAAATATTAAAATCTATGTGGAAAATAAATAAGAATCAGCAAAAAACTCTTAAAAATAATAATAATAATGTGGGGAGATTCCAAGATTGGGTGCAAGCTGCACTGACACTCTTCCAGGACAAAACTGGAATTACAACTTAAATACAGAAGACTAGCTGGAGAGTACCCTCATAACCAAGGAGGAAAAGTGGAGACCACATAGAGACTGATAGGAAGTATGGAGGCATGAGAAGGCTGGCTGGGCTCCCACAAGCAGCAGCTGAAGGTCCAGAGGGATATCTCAGCTGTGAGGGGTTACCACTGAGAACTCTGAAGTCTAAACCCCAATCTGGGCTCTCCAGCCCAGAGCACCAGAACTGAGAATGGTGTCCATATAACATCTGGCTGTGAAAAGCAGCACGGTTTGTGTCTGCCAGGGCGAGACTGCTGGAAATGCAGTCAGCCTCTTAAAGGGTCAATACACAAAATTTCCTGTGCAGCCACTAACCTTGGGCTCAGGCAGAGGGAGGGCTGAGTAGACTAGAGCTGTGCGAGGAGAGTCTGGGATTGCTACCTTGGAGGAGTAGAGCTCAGAGGAAAAACCATCTGGACTCCTGTGCTGAGTCATTCTCTTATATGGCAGAGGACATCTTTCTCAGTCAGACATTTACCATCCAAGCAGCTTTTGCTTGGGGAGAAAGCTATTACCCTACCCTGCTGGAAAACCTCTCACTTAACCCTGTGGAATTTCTACAGCCTTAGGCTCATTAAGAGTCTGATAAGACTCAGGCACCCCACCCTATGGAGTTTCTATAGCCTAGGGCTCATTAAGAGACTGAATAGTAGTCTCTGGGTGCTTTGAGTCTTTGCCTGATTTGCTTCTGGACCCAGGGCTTGGAAAAACAGATCTTGATGCACATCTTGGTCCTGTCCAAACACACCTTGCCCCAGCAGAGAAAACCAGAGGCTTTGGAGTGTGGAAAACTACAAACAGGATACTCAAGGCCAGTCACAAACAGTGTCTGACACTGGCCTGCAACAGAGACCATCCAAAAGACTGTGAGTCCTGGCAGATCTCCCTAATACACAGATGCAAATCCAAACAGGCAGCCAAAATGGGGAGACAAAAAAGCAAACTCTAAATGAAAGAACAAAAGAATTCTCCAGAAAAAGAGATTAATGAAATGTAGCCCAGCACTCTCTCAGATATAGAGTTCAGAATACTGATAATAAAGGTGCTCAACACCATGAAAAAAAGATATAGAAACTATGAAAGAAATTAAGAATAACATAGTAGAAATTTTAAAAAATTGGAAGGAATGAATAGCAGATTAAGGGAAGCTGAGGATCTGATCAGCGAATTAGAAGACAGGGTAGAAAAAATACCTCAATCAGAGAACCAAAAAGAAAAAACAATTAAAAACCAGAGGAAGCTTAACGGAGCTGTGGGACAATATGAATGTGACAATATTTGCATCATAGGACTGTCAGAAGAGGTCAAAAGTAAGGGTTAGAGAACCTGTTTGAAGAAATCAAGGCAGAAAACTTCCCTAACCTGGTCAAGGAAAAAGTCACACAAGTTGAGGAGGCACAGAGATTCCCAAGCAAGAAGAACCCAAAGAGGCCCACACCCAGACACATCATAGTTAAAATGCCAAGAATCCAAGACAAAGAGAGAATCTTAAAGGCAGCAAGAGAAAAGCAATCTGTTACCTACAAAGGAGCTCCCATAAGGCTGTCAACTGATTTCTCATCAGAAACTCTACAGACCAGAAAAGAATGGCATGAAGTATTCAAGGTAAAGCAAAACAAGGGTCTGAAACCAAGACGACTCTATCCAGCAAGGCTATCATTCAAAATAGATGGTGAAATAAAGTCCTTCCCAGACAAAACAAGGCCAAAGGAGTTTATCACCACCAAACTGGCATTGCAAGAAATGTTAAAGGGACTGTTGTAATAAGAAGTTGAAATAGAATGAGAAACATAGGCATAAAGAAATAAAGTGGTAATAGATAGGTACCTATCAATAATAAGCTTAACTATAAATGGATTAAATGTCCCAACCAAAAGACATAGGGTAGCTGAATGGATAAGAAGACAAGACCCAAATATATGTTGTCTACAAGAGTCCCACCTCAGAACAACAGACTCACACAGGCTGAAAACAACAGCAGCAACAACAAAAAACTTCTGGAGAACTTTCAAGGAGAGCTCGACAGCAATACAGTCATAGTAGGGAACTGCAACACCCCACTGACTTTACTGAATATATCTTCCAGGCAAAAGATCAACAAGGAAACAGTGATTCAAAATGACACACTAGATCAGATGGATTTAATTGACATTTACTGAATATTCCACTCCAAAGATGTAATATATGCACCCTCCTCAAGTGCACATGGGACATTCTCAAAGATAGACCACATGTTAGGACACAAATCAAGTCTCTACAAGTTCAAGAAGATTGAAATCGTATGAAGCATCCTCTTGGACATTTACACCATGGAATACTATACAGCTACAAAAATGAAGGATCCCTTACCTTTTGAGACAGCATGGTGGGACCTGGAAAGTATTATGCTAAGAGACATAAGCCAGTCAGAGAAAGACAAGTTTCACATGATCTTACTCACATGTAGAATCTAATGAATAAAATAACTCGATAAACAAAATAGATCCAGAGACATAGAAGCATGGAACAGACTGACGAATCTCAGACGAAGGCAGGGGTGGGTGGGGAGAGATTAACCTAAAAACTTTTATGTATATATGCATAACCCAGGGACACAGACAGTAGTGTGGTGAAGGCCTGGAGGGAGGGGTGCAGGGTAGAAGGGATCAATGTGGGGGAAAAGGGTACATTTATAATACTTTTAACACTAACAATAAATTTAAAAAAATAAAATAAAATGGAAAAACGAATATTAAGGTAGGACCATCCCTAAACAAAATTAGAGAAAAGGTTTAATAATTAACACATGCATCTTGGAGACCTGGGTGTAGTTCAGTTGGTTAGAGCATCATTCTGATATGCCCAGATTGTGGGTTTGATCCCTCATCAAGGTACACACAAGAATAAACCAAAGAATACATAAATAAGTGGAACAAAAAATTGATATCGCTCTCGCTCTCTCTCTTCCTTCATCTTTAAAAAAATCAATAAACCAAAAAATTTTTAAAAATAAAGATAAAAAAGACATGAATCCATAGAATATTAATTTGAAAATCAATAGAACAGAATAGCATGTTCAGAGATTAACTCAAATATATACGGACATTGATTATACCTCAATTTCTTTATTACTATTATGACAGAATTTATTAATTCTCTTAATACTTCAGATAGCCAGTCAGGGACTAAACTTATTACATCCTCTAGGCCAGTAACTTCACACAGTGTTCGGCTTCTTCCCAGAATCCTTAGAAGTATACTCAAGTGGATTTTATCTTAAGTGCATGTTTCACGGTGTGGGTTTTTATAAGCAAGAAGAATATCAGCATCTCACTTTGTTTAGCCTGATGCACTTAGAATAAGGAATGAACTTCACCTTCACTTTGAAACCAATTTTAGAAGACAGTTTTTTAATTGCAGCACCACTTATTTTGGAAAAGGGGCCACGTAGCTATTTGAAGTCTATATTCCAGGTGAACAAGGAGAGTGGTGTTTGGACATGTGTGTTTAGGAGGGAAATGAACAATTACAAAAAGGGAATGTTGATGAAAAGCCGGTCAAAAGATTTTATTAGATGAAGCTTGAAGAAATGCTCAAAATACTTGTCTTGACATACACTTTGTGTTTTCTTTTTATCTTTTATTGTTGACAGTAATCCAAATGTTTCCCATCCCCCCCAATTTGCCTACCTCCACCCAGCCCCCAGCCCACCCGAGGCCTTCACGTTGGGTAAAGGAACTAGCTGAACTAGCTAAGGAATGTCTGCTCAAAAACGCATATGGGAGACTTCCAGCTTGTAAGAAACTAAGAAATCATTACTCCTTTTCTGATGATCAATAAATAAATACATAAATAAATCTGATCAAACTGAAAATTATCCACTCTTCTTAGATCCATCAAATAATTGCAGTCATAGGGCGTATTGATGCCACAAATATTGAAGAGAGAGACAAACAGATACAGAGAAGCACATCTTATGAAAACAGAAGGCTCAGGAGTAGAAACCACAGTTGAAGCAGGGCTGGGATAATAATACTTCAATAATAGACAAATTGCTACAGACTCAGTATGGACAAACATGAGAATTAAAAACTCCAGGAGGAACAGTCATAGGAGTCCCCACACTTTTATGTTTTACCTTCAGGAACCCTCCTAGATTTTTATGATGAAAACAGAGAAAAAACTTGTTTATTCTGCAGGATGAGGGATAAAGTAGCCATTTGGAAATACAACTAGATGGCTTTGTTCTTTAGAAAGTTTGCCTTAAACAGAAGTTTTTGTGTGTGTTTTGTCTGTTGAAAAGGCATGCTGCAGAATGGAAGAAAATATTGACCAACAGTATATCTGATAAAGGGTTAAAATTTAAAACACATAAAAATCTTGTAAACTCAATAAGAAAAAAAAATTAAATTTTTTTAATGGCATAGTAATATAATATATAATTTTCCAAAGAAGACACACAAATGGCCAACACTATAGGAAAAGATGTTTGGCATCACTTATTATCAGTGAAATGTCAAAACAACAATGAGCTATCACCTCACACCTCATAGAATGCTGCAATGGGGGGAAAAGTGGAATACCTGTAATACTTTCAACAATAAAGATAAATTAAGAAAAAAAAGACGAGTTCTGGTGAGGATGTAAAGAATAAGGTATCCCTGTATACTGTTGATGGAATGTAAATTTTTATAGCCATTATGAAAAAGAGTATGAAATTTCCTCAAAAAATTAAAACTATAGCTATATTATGATCCAGAAGTCCCAATTCTGGATATATATCCAAAGGAAATAAAATCAGGATCACCAAAAGATATCTACACCTTCATGTTTATTGCAACATCATTCACAATAGCCAATATATGAAAACAACCTAAATGTCTCTTGTCATTTTAACTGATCATTTTTTATTTCATTTTTTTAGCCTTTTTGAGCATATCAATTATAGTTTTTAAATCTCTTTTATAAGTTGCCTTAGATTTTTGTATATACATTTACAAGTAATACAGGTTCATATTCAAGTAACACTATACATAATAAGTGATGAACACACTTCTAACCAAGTATTTCCACTTCCTCCTTTTTATACCTCCTAATATTGCTGTTCCCCATTCAATTATCTCTAATCTCTAATCACAAAAAGCACCAATTAAAAGGCAGAGACAATCAGAATAGAACAAAAAACAGAGCCCACTCTATGTTCTCTATAAGAAACCCACTTTAAATAAAAAGGCATGCACAGATTAAAAGTGAAGGGACAGGAAAAAAAATACCAAATGAATTAGCTTTATTAATTTCAGACAAGGTACATGTGATGGTTAATTTTATGTGTCAACTCAACTAAGCTAAGGGATGCCCAGGTAGCTGATAAAGCGTTGTTTCCAGGGGTGTCTCTGAGGAGTTTCTGGAGCAGATTAACATTTGAATCAAACTGAGCAAAGATAATGCTCTACTGTTGTCCCTCTCATCTACAGGGAATACATTCCAAGATCCCCAGATGATGCCTGAAACCACTGATAGTAGTAAACCCTGTATTATACTGTGTGTTTTACTATACATACATGCCTATAGTAAAGTGTAATCTATAAATTAAGTACAATAAGAGAATAACAACAATAACATGATAAAATAGAACAATGATAATGATATACTGTAATAAAAGTTATGTGGATATGGTCTCTCCCTCTCAAAATATCTTATACTATGTGTATGTACGTACAGTGTGGATATGCTGCATAAAGGGATGACTCACTTCCCTGGTGTGACATAGCAACACAGGGCAAGATTTCATTCGGCTACTCAGAAAAGCAAACAATTTAAAACTTACAAGTTATTTCTTGAATTTTCCATTATTTTCAGACCACAGTTAAGCATAGGTAAGTGAAACCTTGGAAAATAAAACTGTGAATGTGGGTGTGGACTACTGTAATCCTTATTAATGCAAGTGGGCATCATCTGAATTCCTGAGGACCTGAACAGGGCAAAAAGCAGTCAATGAACTAATTTGCTCTCTGCTTGAGCTGAGATATCCATCTTCTTCTGCCCTCAGACATATGTGCTCCTAGTTCTCAGGCTTTCAGATTTGAAATAAGACCTACAACATTAGCTCCACTGGTTCTCTGGCCTCTGGATTTGGACTAAATTACACCACTGGCTTTCCTAGTTCTTCATCTTGCAAGTGGCAGATAGTGGGGCTTCTTGGCCTCCATAATTGTGTG
Source organism: Miniopterus schreibersii (assembly GCF_964146895.1). Taxonomy (NCBI): domain Eukaryota; kingdom Metazoa; phylum Chordata; class Mammalia; order Chiroptera; family Miniopteridae; genus Miniopterus; species Miniopterus schreibersii. The sequence goes on along the minus strand of NC_138104.1, from coordinate 39,503,579 downwards.
AGTCACTTCCTATAGCTCTCCATTTTTTATATATCTATTTATATATTCTACTGTTTCTAGTTCCTCTGGAGAACTCTCACCAACACAGATTTTGGTGCTGAGAATGGTTCTAGAGGAACAGAATTACAAGGATGAGTTTTCTGAATTGGTTGTGGGTTTTTGCAATCGGCTCTTTCAGGACAGTTGACTTACTCTGAAGAAAATCATATTTCATATTTTTAACAATAGTAGGAATAGTGTAAAGAAAAGGTTAAGAACCAAGTCGAAATGGTTCACAATAGAAAAGCCTTCTAAAATAGAAGAAAGGACAAGTGGAATCCTTTAAAATAAAAGAGATTATAAGTATTCTTACTTTATAGCAAAGAACAATTTTAGATGTATTAGAAATGCAAAGGAATTTTATGATTTAATTTTATAATTTATTAGCTCAACCATCTAATTTTACAAATGATGAACCTGAAATTCAGTTAAGAGAGAAGAAGTAACTTAATCAATCTCAGAATTAGAGTCAAATACAGAACTTAATTCTTGTACCATTCAGTTCTCAATTATTTTAAATGTTACATGGCTAAAGTTTTCACTCATAAAAAAACCCAGTTCATAATGTTAGACTGAGTATATTTCAAGATGTTCTCAATTGTGTAACTTTATAGAATTAGAATATTAAAACTGTAAAAGCCTATTATTTATCTTAGGCTAACTCTATTATTTAAAAATAAGAATATTGATATCTAAAAAGATGAAGGGACTTGATTAAAGTGAGATAGTCAGTCAATGGCAGAGCCATGTTGGAATCCTCTCCTACACTAATGTATATTGGCACTGTATATTTTTAAATACTTTTTTGAGGGACCCTTCCCTTTTGGTATATACTTAAAATAACAATCAGAGTAACCTTTTTAAAAACATATCTTATCCTGTTACTTCTGTTCAAAAATTTGCTATGTCTCTGCATTGTACTGACATTAAATCTTAAATCTTTAGAATGGTCTATCAGGCCTTAGCTGATCTGGCCTCCTATCACCTCTATGGCATCATCTCATATGAATCTGACTTTATTTTACTCCAGTCCAGCCATGCTTGCCTCCTTGCTATGCCTTGAAGACTTCATGTATTACACTTTTGAAATGACTGTTCCATATGCCTGGAGAATATGTTCACTAACTAGCCTGCTCAATGACTCCAATACTTATCAATTGATTTAATATTAAAATCTCCATAATTCACTCAAGAATTCTCACTTCCCTACTTTGGTCTACTGTTTTTTCATTTTATTTTTTACTTTTGTTGCAACAACAGTAATTATTACTGTTTTCCAGGTTTATTCAGGTGTAATTGATAAATAAAAATTGAGTATATTTAAGGTATATGAAATGACTTATTATACCTATACATTGTGAAATGATTACCACAATTACACTATTTAACACACCCATCACTTCAGATAGTTATCTTTTTGTGGGTGTGGTAAGAACACTGTGGATCTATTTTCTTAGCAAATTTCAATTATACAATATAGTATTATGAACTATAGCCATGATCCTGTGCAATAGGTCCCCAGAAGTTATTCATCTTTTCACTAAAAGTTTGTACCATTTAACAAACATCTCCCCATTTTTCACACACACACACACACACACACACACACACACACACACAAATATCATACCCTGACAACCACCATTCTACTCTCTAATTTTGTGAGATTAACTTTTTTAGATTCCACATATAAGTGAGATCAGGTGGTATTAGTCTTTCTGTATCTGACTAATATCAATTTAAATAATCATTTCCAGGTTCATTCATGTTGTGACAAATGGCAGGATTTCCTCCTTTTCATGTCTAAATAACATACCATTTTGCTTATGTGTGTGTGTATATATATATGTATGTATTTATATATATATATGTAAATTGACATATATCAAATTTTCTCCATCGTGGACACTTGCTGTTTTTTCCTGTCTTGGCTTTTGTGAATAATGCTACAATAAACATGGAAGTACAGATATCTCTTGACGTTCCTGATTCCATTGCCTTTGGATATATGTCCAGCCAAAGGATTGCTATATATTAACATAATTCTATTTTTAAATTTTAGTAACCCCCATATTGTTTTCCCTAATGGCTATACCAATTCACATTCCAACCAGTAGTGCATAAGGATTTCCTTTTTCCACATCCTCATAGATACTTATTATCTCTTGTCTTTCTTATATCCTAACAAATGTAAAGTGATATAGCCTTTTGATTTTGATTTGCATTTTCCTAATGATTAATGATATTAAGCACCTTTTTATATACTTATGGTGATCTGTATGTCTTAACTGGAAAAAAAATGTGCATTCAGGTCTTTGCCCTTTTTTACTTGAGTTATTTAGTTTTTTGCTTGTTTGTTTTAATTGAGAAATATCATTTTCTTAGATATATTTTTACTTTAAACCTTTATCAGGTGAATAATTGTAAATAATTTTCTTTCATTGTATAAGTTGTCTTTTAATTTGGTTGATTGTTTTCTTGGGAGAGCAAAAACTCTTTAGTTTGACATAATTCCACTTGTTTATTTTTGCTTTTGTTGCATGTGCTTTTGTTGTCATTACAGAAACATCAATGCCAAAATCAATGTCAAAAAAAATTTGCCCAAATTTTCTTCTATGAGTTTTACGTATTCAGGTCTCACATTTAAGTCTTTAATCAATTTCAAGGTAATTTTTGTGTATGGTGTAAGATAAGTGTCCAATTTCATTCTTTTACAGGTCGATATATATCCAACACTATTTACAGAGGTGGGCAAAAGTAAGTTAATAATAATAATAAATAATACAATAATTAATTAATAAATAATAAAACAAGAATAAACTCTGTTTCATGTACTCACAACTGTAAACCTATTTTTGCCCCACCTTGTATTGAAGAGACTATCCTTTCCTCAGTGTGTATTTCTGGTATTCTTGTCAAAGATGAGTTGACTGGAAACGTGTGGGTTTATTTCTGGGCTATCAGTTTCATTACTCTATGGATCTATCTTTTTTATGTAATTGCCATTATGGTTTGATTACTATAGCTCTATGATATACTTAGAAAACATTCAGTGTGATCTCTTGATCTTTGTGTTTTTTTTTTTAATTTTTTACTGAATTTATTGGGGTTACATTGGTTAATAAAATTATATAGATTTCAGGTGAATGATTCTAAAATACATCATCAGTACATTGCATTGTGTGTTCACCACTCAAAGTCAAGTGTCCTCCATCACTATTTATCCCCTCTTTACCCTCTCTTATCTCCTCCAAACGCCTTTCCTTCTTATCCAAACACCATATTATTGTCTCTTACTATGAGTTTTTGTTCATTTGTTTAATTCCTTCACCTTTTTCTCCCAGCCCACCAACCCCTCTCTCCTCTAACAGCTGCCAGCTTGTTTTCTGTATCTATGAGTCTTTTGCGATTACTAATAAATTTTAGGACTATTTTTCTATTTCGGTGGAAAATGTCATTGGAATTTTTATATAGATTACATTGTATTTGTAGAAATCTTTGGGTAGTTGGATATTTAAAAAATATTCTGTCAATCCATGAGCAATAGATATCATTTTATTTATTTGTATCTGATTCAATTATTTTCATCAATGTCTGATAGTTTTCAGTGTATTGATCTATCACCTCTTTTATAAAATTTATTCCTAAGTATAGTGGTACCTCTGTTTTTGAATGTAATCTGTTCCAGAAGACCGTTCGAGTTCTGAAACTTTTGAAAACCAAGGGATAAATAGCCGACAGCTAGGCCTCAGGATCTTGCACTCAGCGGAAGCCATGTGGCATGTTTGACTTCCAAGGCATTTTCCAAAACCAAAATGTTCATCAACGGAAACTTTAAAAAACTGAGGTACCACTGTATTTTATTCTCTTTGATGCTAGTTTAAATGAGATTGTTTCTCTAATTCATTTTTAAATAATTCTCTATTAATGTATAGATATGCAACTGATTTTTTGTATGTTGCAATTTGCTAAACTTATTTATTTTAACAGTTTTTTCTATATATAAGATTATCTCATCTAACACAGATAATTTTTCCCTTTTATTTTATTTTTTATTTTTTATTGAATTTATTTGGGTGACATTGGTTAATAAAATTATATATGTTTCAGGTGTAGATTCTGTAACACAGCATCTGTAAACCCTATTGTGTATTTATAACCCCAAGTCAATACTCTTTCCATCACCTTTTATCCCCCTTAACCCACTTCTACCCCCCCCACCCCCTTTCCCTCTGGTAATCACTACACTGTTGTCTGTGTCTATGAATATTTTTTTTTACTTAATCCTTTCACCTTTTTCACCCAGCACACCCAGCACCCATGCCCTCTGACAGCAGTAAGTGTGTTCCCTGTATCTATGAGTCTGTTCCTATTTTGTTTGTTAGTTTATTTAGTTCATTAGATTCCACATATAAGTGAAATTATATAGTACGTATTTTTATCTGACTGGCTTATTTCACTTAGCATAATACTCTCCAGGTCTATCCATGCAGTCACAAAGGGTAAGATTTACTTCTTTTTTATGACTAAGGAGTATTCCTTAGTATAAATGTACTAGAGCATTTTTATCCACTCATCTACTGATGGGCACTTAAGCTGCTTCCAAATTTTGGCTATTGTAAATAGCACTGCAATGAACATAGGAGTACATATATTCTTTTGAATTAGTGTTTCAAGTTTCTTCAGATCTATTACCAGAAGTGGAATTGCTGGGCCATAAGTGTGTTCCATTTTTAATTTTGGGGGGTAACTCCATACTGCTTTCCACAGTAGTTGCACCAATCAGCAACTACTATGGAAGTAGTAGTGTATGAAGGCTCCCTTTTCACTACATCCTTACTGACACTTGTTTGTTGATTTATTGATAATAGCTATTCTGACAGGTATAAGCTGGTATCTCATTGTGGTTTTAATTTATATTTCTCTGACAATTAGTGACGTGGAGCATCTTTTCAGATGTCTATTGGACATCTGTATGACGTCTTTGGACATGTCTATTCAGGTCTTTTGCCCACTTTTTAATTACATTGCTTGGTGGTGAGTTTTATAAGTTCTTTATAAATTTTGTATATTAACCCCTTATCAGATGTATCACTGGAGAATATGTTCTCCCATTCTTTAGGTTGTCTTTTCATTTTGTTGATGGTTTCATTTGCTACGCAAAAGCTTTTCAGTTCCATGTGGTTACATTTGTTCATTTTTTATTTATTTTTTTGCTGGAGAAGACACATCAGATAAAATACTGCTACAAGAGTTTCTACAGCCTGAAGCTTGTTAAGAGACTGATAACAAGCAGCTGCCCACCCTGTGGAGCTTCTACTGCCTGAGGCTCATTAAGAATAAGATTAATCAGTCACTGAGGCAGAAACAGACCTCAGGGTGCTTTGAGTCTTGCCTGATCTGCTTCCAGACTCTGGCCTTAGAAAAGCAGAGTTTGGTGTGCATCTTGGTCTTGTCCAAATGCACCAAGCCCCAGCAGAGATGAGACTTAAGCCTGGGGTTGTTGATAGCCCCAACAAGGTTATCAGGGCCAGTCACAAACAGAGTCTGACATTGGCTTGCACCAGAGACCATCCAAAAGACTGGGAGTCCTAGCAGATCTACCTAATACATAGAAGCAAATCCAAACAGGCAGCCACAATGGGGAAACCAAAAAACAAGCCCCAAATGAAAGAACAAGAGAAGTCTCCAGAAAAAGAGCCAACTGAGATGGAGATAAGCAATCTCTCAGATATAGAGTTCAGAATACTGATTGTGAGGATGCTCAACAGCATGAAAAAAGATATTGAAACTATGAAAAATGACCAGTCAGAAATGAAGAGTGACATAGCAGAAATAAAGAATACATTGGAAGGAATAAACAGCGGGTTAGAGGAAGCTGAGGATCAAATCAGTAAATTAGAAGACAGGGTAGAAAAAATCACTCAGAGACCCAAAAACAAAAAATAATTTAAAAACAGAAGGACAGTCTAAGGGAGCTGTGGGACAGCATGAAACATAACAATATTCATATTATAGGAGTGCTGAAGGAGGTTCAATGTAAGCAGGGGTTAGAGAACCTGTTTAAAGAAATAATGGCAGAAAACTTCCCTAACCTGGTGAAGGAAAATGTCACACAAGTTCAGGAGGCATGAGAGTCCCAAGCAAGAAGAATCCAAAGAGATCTATGCCCAGACACATCATAATTAAAATGCCAAGAATCCAAGACAAAGAAAGAATCATAAAGGAAGCTAGAGAAAAGGAAACTGTTACTTACAAAGGAGTCTCCATAAGGCTGTCATCTGACTTCTCATCAGAAACTCTGCAAGCCAGAAGTGAATGGCATGAAGTATTCAACATAAAGCAAAACTAGGATCTGAAAACAAGAATACTCTATCCAGCAAGATTATCAATCAAGCTGGATGGTAAAATAAAAAGCTTCCCAGACAAAAAAAAAAAAAGGCTAAAAGACTTTATCACTAAAAAATCAGCATTACAATAATGTTAAAGGGACTGCTATAATTAGAAATAGAAAGAAAAAGAATGAGAAACTTTGGCATAAAGAAACAAAATTACAGTAGATAAGAATCTTTCAATAATAACCTTAAATATAAATAGCTTAAATGTCCCAATAAAAAGATATAGGGTGGCTGAATGGATAAGAAAACATGACCCAACTATATCCTGTCTACAACAGACCCACCTCAGAACAAAAGATTCATACAGAATGAGAGTGAAGGGATGGAAAAAAATTGGTCATGCAAATGGAAATGAAAAAAACTCGGGGTAGCAATACTCATATCAGACAAAATAGACTTCAAAATGAAGACCATAACGAGAGACAAGAAAAGCCATTACATAATACTAAAGGGATCAATTCAGCAAGAGGATATAACCCTGATAAACATATATGCACCCAATATAAGAGCACCTAAATTTATAAAAAAACTTCTAGAGGACTTTAAGGACAGATTGACAGCAATACAGTCATATGAGGGGACTTTAATACCCCACTGACTTTACTGGATAAGTCTTCCAGACAAAAAATAAACAAGGAAAAAGAGACCTTAAAAGACAGACTAGATCAGATGGAATTAATTGACATTTACAGAACATTCTACCCCAAAGCTGCAGAATATACATTCTTCTCAAGTGCACATGGGACATTCTCAAAGATAGACCACATGTTAGGACAAAAACAAGTCTCTATAAGTTCAAAAACATTGAAATCATATCAAGCATCTTCTCAGATCACAATGAAATGAAACTAGAAATCAACTGCAATAAAAACACTAAAAGACATTTAAACACATGGAGACTGAAAAGCATGTTTTTAAACAATGAATGGGTTACCAAAGAGATCAAGAAATAAAAAACTTTCTGGAAACAAATAAAAATAAGCACACAACAACTCCAAATCTATGGGACACAATGAAAGCAGTCCTGATAAGGAAGTTCGTAGCACTACAAGCCTACCTCAGAAAACAAGAAACATTTCTATTAGTCTTTCTAATACTGCAACTTAAAAACTTAGAAAGAGAACAACAAGAAAATTCCAGAGTAAGTAGAAGGAAAGAAATAATAAAGACCAGAGCAGAAATAAATGGCATAGAGACTAAAAAAACAATACAGAAGATCAATAAAACCAAGAGCCCGGCCGGGCATGGCTCAGTGGCTGAGAGTAAACCTAAGATCCAGGCACTCAGGGTTCGATTCCTGGTCAGGGCACATGCCCGGGTTGCGGGCTCAATCCCCAGTTGGGGACGTGCAGGAGGCAGTAGATCAATGACTCTCTCATCATTGATGTTTCTATCTCTCCCTCTCTTTTCTTCTCTCTGAAATCAATAAAGATATATTTTTTAAAAATAAATAAATAAACAATATTGATGAACCTTTAACCAGACTTATCAAGAAACAAAGAGGACCCAAATAAACAAAATTAGAAACCAAAGAGGTGAAGTAAAAGCTGACCCAACAGAAATACAAAGGATTGTAAGAAAATACTATGAACAACTATATGCCACCAAGCTGGACAACCTAGATGAAATGGAGAAATTCCTAGAAAAATACAACCTTCTAAAACTCAATCAGGAAGAGTCAGAAGGTCTAAATAGGCTGATAACTGCTGATGAAGTTGAAGCAGTAATCACAGGGCTGCAAGCACACAAAAGCCCTAGCCCAGATGGCTTCACAGGGAAGTTTTACCAAACATTCAGAGAAGAATTAACACCTATCCTCCTCAAACTATTTCAAAAAAATCCAAGAAGAAGAAACACTTCCAAACTCTTTTTATGAGGTCAGCATTAACCTAACTCCAAAACCAGATGAAGACAGTACAAATAAAAAGAATCACAGGCCAATATCCCTGATGAACATAAATGCTAATATCCTCAACAAAATATTAGAAAATCGAATCCAGCAATATACTAAAAAGATCATACACCATGATCAAGTAGGATTTGTTCCAGGAATTCAAGGATGGTACAATATTTGCAAATCAATAAATGTGATACATCACATAAGTGAATGTAAACACAAAAATCACATGATAATATCAATAGATGCAGAAAAAGCATTTGATAAAATCCAACACCCATTTTTGATAAAAGCTCTCAGCAAAGTGGGAATAGAGGGATCATATCTCAACATAATAAAGGCCATATACTACAAATCTACAGCCAAATTCATATGCAATAGTCAAAAACATTTCCCCTAAGAACAAGAACAAGACAGAGATGTCCACTTTCACCACTTTTATTCAAGATATTACTGGGAGTTCTAGCCACAGAGATCAGACAAGAAGAAAACATAAAAGGCATCTAAGTTGCAAAGGAGGAAACAAAACTGTCATATGCACATGACATGATATTGTACATAGAGAATCCTAAAGACTACACCAGAAAACTACTAGATTTAATAAGTGAATTCAGCAAGGTAGCAGGATACAAAATTAACACTCATAAATCGATGGCATTTTGATACACCAATAATGAACTCTCAGAAAGAGAAACTAAAAAAAAATCCCATTTATCATTGCAACTAAAAAAATAAGATACCTAGGAATAAACTTAACCAAAGGTGTTAAAGACCTTTATTCTGAAAACTACAGGACACCGAAAAAAGAGATAGAGGAACATATAAACAAATGGAAAAATATACCGTGTTCATGGATTGGAAGAATTATCATCATTAATATGTCCATACTACACAAGCAATCTATAAATTCAAAGCAATCCTTATTAAAATATCAACAGCATATTTCACAGGTTTAGAACAGAAACTTAGAAAATTTATATGGAACCAGAAAACACCCCAAATAGCTACGGCAATCTTGAGAAAGAAGAACAAAGTTGGAGGGATCACAATACCAGATATCAAGTTATATTACAAAGCCACTGTAATCAAAACAGCCTGGTACTGGCACAAGAACAGACATATAGATCAGAGGAACAGAACAGAGAACCCAGAAATTGACCCACGCCATTATGGTCAATTAATATTTGACAATGGAGGCAAGAACATACAATGGAGTAAAGACAGTCTCTTCAATATATGGTGTTGGGAAAATTGGACAGATACATGGAAAAATATAAAAGTAGACAACCAACTTACACCATACACAAAAGTAAATTCAAAATGGATGAAAGACTTAAATGTAAGACATGAAACCATAAAAATCCTAGAGGAAAACATAGGCAGCAACATCTCAGACATCTCTCATAGCAATATGTTTACTGATACATCTCCTAGGGCAAGAGAAACTAAGGAGAAAATTAACAAATGGGACTGCATAAAAATAAAAAACTTCTGCACAGCAAAAAAAAAAAAAATCAACAAAATGAAAAGGTGCCCACTGTATGGGAGAACATATTTGCCAATGACGCATCTGATAAAGGGTTAATATCCAAAATATATAAGGAACTCATACAACTTAACAAAAGGAAGACAAACAATCAAATTAAAAAATGGGCAAAGGACCTAAATAGACACTTCTTCAAAGAGGACATACAAATGGCTAAGAGACATATGAAAAAATGCTCAACGTCGCTAATCATCAGAGAGATGCAAATTAAAACCACAATGAGGTATCACTTCACACCTGTCAGAATGGCTACCATCAACAAGTCAATGAACTATACAAGTGCTGGCGAGGGTGTGGAGAAAGGGGAACCCTAGTACACTGCTGGTGGGAATGCAGACTGGTGCAGTCACTATGGAAAGCAGTATGGAGTTTCCGCAAAAGATTAAAACTTGACTTGCCATTTGACCCAGTGATCCCACTTCTAAAAATATATCCTAAGAAACCCAAAAAAACAATCAAAAAGATCTTATGCACCCGTATGTTCATAGCAGCACAATTTACAATAGCTAAGATCTGGAAACAGCCCAGATGCCCATCAGTAGATGAATGGATAAAAAAGCTGTGGCACATTTACACCATGCAATACTATGCAGCTGTAAAAAAGAAATATATTTTATCTTGTGGCATAGCATGGAGGGAACTAGTAGGTATTATTCTAAGTGAAATAAGCCAGTCAGAGAAAGACTAGTACCACGTGATCTCACTTTATGTGGAATGTAATAAACAAAATAAACTGATGAACAAACTGGATCCAGAGACACAGAAGCATGGAACAGACTGAGGGATCTCAGAGAGAAGGTGGGGAGGAGGGTGTGGGAGGGGAGAGAGTAATCAAAGAACTTATATGTTTATAAGCATAACCCATGGATACAGACATTGGTATGGGGAAAGTCTGGGGGTGGGATGGGTGTCGGGTCGAGGGGATCAATGGGGATAAAAAGGGGACATCTGTAATATTCTCAACAATAAAGATAAAGAAACTTAAAAAAATAAATTAATTTAATTAATAAATAATAAGAAAGTAATGTAATAATTAATAAACAATAATACAATTTTAAAAAATACTGCTACAAGAAATGTCTGAGATTTTATTGCCCATGATTTCTTCTAGGATTTTCATGGTTTCGAGTTTAACATTTTTAGAAAAATATTTTTACTGACTTTTGAAGACCGAGGAAGAGAGAGGGAGAGATAAACATCGATATGATAGCAAAACATCATTTGGCTGCCTCCTGCATGCCCCCTACTGGAGATCGAGCCCACAACCCAGGCACTTCCCTTGACCTGGAATCAAACAGGCAACCTTTCAGTGCAAAGGATGATGCCCACCCAACTGAGCCACACTGGGCAGTTTTCAAGTTTAACATTTAAGTTTTTGAGTTTATTCTTGTGTATGATGTAAGAAGGTGACCTAGTTTCATTTTTTGCACTTATCTTTCTGATTTCCCAACACTATTTATTGAATAAACTATCTTTACCCCATTGTATGTTCTTGCCTCCTTGGTGAAATATTAATTGACCATAATGGTGTGGGTTTATTTCTGGGCTTTCTATTCTGTTTCATTGATCTGTATGTCTGTTTTTATGCCAGTACCATGTTGTGTAGATTACTATGCCCTCGTAGTATAGTTTGATATCAGTTAGAGTGTTTTGTCCAAATTTGTTCTTCTTTTTCAAGATTGCTGTGGCTATTTGGGGCCTTTGGGGGTTCCATATAAATTTTTGCAATATTTGTTATAGTTCTGCAAAAATATGTCATTGGTATCTTTAGAGGAATTGTGTTGAATCTGTCAATTGCTATGGGTAGTATTGACATTTTAATAATGTTAATTTTCCTATCCATGAACATGGTATATTCTTCCACTTATTTGTATTTCCTTCAATTTCCTTCTTCAGTGTCTTATAATTTTCTGCGTATGTATTTTACATCTTTGTTTAAATTTATTCTTGGGTGTGTTTTTTATGCTATTGTCAATATAAATGGGATTGCTTTCTTAGTTTTACTTTTTGATAGTTTCTTATTAGTATGTAAAAATGGAACTGATTTCTGAATATTTATTTTGTACTCTGCTACTTTACTGAATTTTTTTATCAGTTCTACTAGTTTTTTTGGTGGAATCTTTTGGGTTCTTTATATGAGTATCATGTCATGGGCAAATTATGACAGTTTTACTTCATTTCCAATTTGGATGCCTTTTATTTCTTCTTGTCTGATTGCTGTGGTTGGGACTTCCAATACTATATTGAATAAGAGTAGTGAAATAAGACATCCCTGTTCTATTCCCTATTTTAATGAAACTGTTTGTAGCTTTTGCCAATTGACTGTGGTGTTGGCAGTGAATTTGTCATGTATGGCCTTTATTACGTAGAGGTATGTTGCTTCTATTCTTATTTGCTGAGCATTTTTATAATAAATTAGTTGGATTTTATCAAATGCTTCTCCTGTATCTGTTGATATGATTATGTCATTTTATCATCTGTTTTGCTTATGTAAAATGTCACGTTTATTGATTTGTGGATATTGTAACAACCTTGCATCCCTGGAATAAATCTCATTTGATCATGGTGTATGATCTTTTTAATGTACTACTGGATTTGGTTTGCTAATATTTTGTTGAAGACTTTAGCATCTATGTTCATCAGGGATATTGGCCTACAGTTTTCTTTTTTGTAGTGTCTTTATCTGGTTTTGGAACTAGGATAATATTGGCCTTATTACATGAGCTTGAGAGTCTTCCCTCCTTTTGAATTTTTTGGACTTGTTTGTGGATATGTGTTAGTTCTTTGAATGTTGGGTAAAATTCACTTGTGAACCCATCAGGTCCAGGACTTTTGTTTATTGGAGAGTTGCTTTTTATTACTGCTTAAATTTAACAATTTGCAATCTGTCTGTTTAGGTCCTCTGATTCTTCTTTTTCCAGATTGGAAGATTGTATGTTTCTCAGAATTCATTTATTTAGCCCAGATTGTCAAAATTTTTGGCATATAATTGTTCATATTATTTTCTTACAATACTTTGCATTTCTTTTGTATCAGTTGTTACTTCAGTTTGTTATTCAGGTTGATTGCTCTATACTTTAGCTGTAATTCCAGTTTGGTCCTGGAAAAAAGTGAGTGTACATTTCACCTATCCTGCTAATATCTTGGATCCAAACACAGATGAGTTTGCTTCATTTTTTCTTATTTGAATCACTTTATTTTTCTTGTCTACTTGCTCTGGCTAGCCAGGAATTTTGGTACTTTGTTGAATAGAATTGGTGAGAGCAGACACCCTTGTCTTCTTCCTGATCAAAGAGGAAGAGCTTTGAGATTTTCACAGTTGAGTATGATGTTTGTTATGGACTTGTCATATATAGCCTTTATTGTGTTCAGGCACATTGTATCTGCATTTAATTTATTGATAGTTTTTATCATTAAAGATGCTGAACTTTGCCAAATGCTTTTGCCACATCTGAGATAATCATATAATTTTTATCCTTCATTTATTAATGTGGTATATTGGATTTACTGATTTTCATATGTTTAATCACTCTTGCACCCAAGGATATAACCAACTTGATCACAGTGTGTGACCTTTTTAGTGTACTGTTAAATTCAGTTGCCAGTATTAAATAGAGTTTTTTTGCACATGTGTTCATTTAGGGTTTTTTTGTTTGTTTTTCTTATCTGGGTTTGGTATTTTGGTTTCATAAAATAATTTTGGAAGTATTTTCTTCTAACAAATTTTCTTGTAAGATTTTGAGAAGGATTGGCATGTATTTTTGGTAGATTTTACCTCTGAAGACACATGTCCTGTTCTTTTCATTGCTGGGAGATTTATTATTATTATTTTATTATTATTATTACTACTACTTCAATCTTCTTACTCATTATTGGTCTGTTCACATTCTTTCTTTCTGATTTAATCTTAGTAGATTGTAAGAATTTTTCCATTTCTTCAAAATTTCATATATTCTAGTATAAAATTGTTCATAGTAGACTATTGTGATCCTTTGTATTTTTGCGGTGTCAGTTATAAATGCCTCGTCTTTTATTTATAATTTTATTTATTTGGTTTCTCTTTCATGTTAGCCTGATTCTTCATCATTTTCCTTTGTGTGTTTGAAGAAGCAAACACTTCTACCAGTCTTTACAGTCTTGATTTGACAGGTAGAGACCTTCTCCTGTCAGGTTCCTGAGATGTTGGAATTGCATCAGGTATCACAGTCAATTGGGGCTGATACTACATAATGTGTCTGCTGCTGGGTCCACAGTTGACTTACCTATTACCAGGGAGTCAGGTTGGTGTCAATCATGTCTGGTCCTTGGTGGATGGAATTGTCTCCAGGGCTGGTGCTGGAACAAGGGTCCACTTCATGGTTTACATTTTGGTTCTCATATAGTAGGCTTGTTACCAGGTGCATGTCAGGGAGTGGTTCCTGTTGCTTCCCTGAGAGGGCTCAAAAAAGTCACCAGGCATGTCCCTGAGCTTGCAGAATTGGTCCAACATCATGGTTGAGAGGTGCTAAAACCAAGTTACTGGACCAATTCAGGGTCTCTATTTGGGTTAAACTTGGTACTCCTGCCTCTATGAGATAAATATTTTCCTCTGGTACTCTTGGCAAGAAGAATAGCTACCAGACTGTGAGTAAGAGGGCCTGGAACTGGGTCACAATGATGTTTGATGATTTGTAGTCAGATTGAGTTTAGTGGGCCTGTCTCTGGAAGTGCAGATGTGTGTGTCTACCACTGGATCCCTGGGCAGGGGCAGGCAGGACTGTCCTAAACTGAAGTTTTGAGTGGTTGGAGCCAGGTTACAAGACTGCTTCAGTATCTTCTGTTGTATAGAGGTTAGTAGTCCTTCCTCTAAAGTCACAGGCAATAATGTTTACAACCAGATTCTTGGATGGACAAGATTACTCCTGAACCACACGTTAGAAGGGCAATAGCTGATGAGTTACAGGGCCACTTCAAGCTCCATAGTCAGACTTAGTTTGGTAAGTGTGCCTCTTGAAGCATGGATTAACGTGTCTTCCAGTGGGCCCCTGAGCAAGCAGGACTGCTCCCAAACTGTGGCTGAGGTGCTGGAACTGAGTTACAAAGATGTTTGAGGATATGAAATTGGACCAAGTTTGATGCGCCTGCTTTAAGAGGCACTGACAGATGTGTTTCCTAGTGAGTCTCTTAGTGGGCAGGAATTGCTTTCAGACAATTGTTGACAGGAATTGAAGCCAGGTAACAGACAGCTTCAGTGTCCACAGACAGAATCAAGGTTGGCAGGCTTGTTACTCAGGGCATGGCCAAGTGTCCTTCGGTGAATGGTGCCAATGGCAAGACAAGGTCAAATAGGGCTGTAGCCAAATAAACACAGGGTGGTGCTGTTTTCAGATCTGTATCTGGGACCACCTGGGCATAGGTATACCTATTCAAAATAGATCTTCTCAGTTTTTTGATTCAGTGGTATTTCACAATACCTACCTTGATTCAAAAGTTCCTACACATACACTTTTGTCTATGGATGGCTGCCAAAGTATTGTGGCTGTAAGAAGGTATGAGAAGGGTATTTCTATTCCACCATCATGTTGACATCACATTCTCTAGTTATTATTATGTTTATTGTTTATGTCTACTGCAGCAAGAATGTAAGCTCAACATTGCCACAGAATTAAGTCTGTTTTGTTCACTATTGTATCTCAAGTACATAGAAGATCACTTGATGCATATTAGAGACTTCATATTTTTTTCAATTGGGAAAAAGAATCACATTTCCTGTGATCAAACACTGGTAAGTATTTCAGCCTCTCTTGTGGAAAATTTTAAACAATAGTTAGAAAATATATTTAAATATTAGACACTAATTTACAAAAATCCCTTTCAATGACAAAGTTAATAAAATAAAGACTCAGTAAAAGATGCAGCAGCAACATTCATCTCCAAAAGAATACACTGTATGTTGTAGTTTAATTTGACAGTACCAAGTAGTTCAAACTTTGTGACAGCCAATTTGGAGTTAGCTATTGCTTGTCTCTTATATGTATTTTTGATACAGTTTTAATGGAATTTTGGTACTTTAATAATATGAATTTCCAAATAGTTTTCTGCAATCAGTATTAAAATATCTCTCAATTAAGAATTGGGGCAATCACTTAGTCATGGTTAGATCAGGTCCAGGTTTCTCTTTTATTCACAAAGAACGAGTTCTGCAGATTCTCTTTGAAATGGGGTATTTGTAAAGGTCTCATTGCCCTTTACTGCACTGCTTAGTGTTCTGGTATTTTATTAATTTTACTTAAAGGTTTATTATTTTTTCTATTTATAGCCAGTGATAGAATTTATTTTTTCATAATATTTATTTCATTTTATACATATTTTATTATACATTTTATACATTTATAAAATGTAAAATCAAACTCCTATAAAATGGATAGTAGAGAATATTTAACATCACTATATTTACACTTTCTCTGATGTTCCACCCCCCGCAATTTCATTAATTCCTGGTTCATCTTTTCTATGCTTTATTTTCCAAAAATAAGCAAATTGTATGTGTAATTTCTTTCTCTGTCATAAACAAAAGATAACATAACATATGTATTTATTAGCAACTGGCATTTATCACTTAAACATATAACCAGAAGATCACTTTATTCCAGGTCACAGAGAGTTTCTTTATTAGTAGTATTTTAAAACATTTGAGGTATAAGTATCATACAATTCACCATTTTAAGTGGCAATCCGATAATTTTTAGTAAATCTATGCAATTGTGTAAGCATCATACAATGCAGATTTAAAACATTTCCTTCACCCCCAAAAGACCACTCACGGTATTTTGCAGTCAATCCTTATTCTCACCTCATCCACAGGCAACCATTAATATATTAATATACTTTTTGTCTTCATAGATTTACCTCTTCTGAACATTTCATATAAATAAAATCAATATGTGGTCCTTTGTGTTTGACTACATTTACTTAGCGTGTTTTTGAGGTTCATCCATGCTGTGACATATATCAGCACGTTTTTCTGTATATTGCTGAGTACTATTTCATTGTGAATCTATACCATATTTTATCTTTTCACCAATGGATAGACATTAGATTGTTTCTTGTTTGGGGCAATAATGAGTTGTGCTTTTATGAACATTTATGAACAAGCCTTTTATAGACATATCTTTTCATTTCTTTTACCAGACACTTAATTGTCAAATAGCTGAGCAATATAGTAAGTTTATACTTAACTTTAAAAGGAGCTGCCTAATTGTATTACAAAGCTGCTATACCACTGTGTATTCCCTACATTAATTGTGAAGGTTCCAGTTCCACCACATCCTTGTCAATATTTGTTATTACTTGTCTTTTTATTACACAATTCTAGCTGGTTTAAAATGATACCTCATTGAGGCTTTAAGTTGCATTCCTTTAAGGGTTAATTATGAAAAATATTTTTTTCCAGTTCTTAGTATCTATTTAGATTGTCTATTTTTGAATTATACATGCTAGATACATGTCTTTGTGAGCTATATAATTTGTAAATATTTTCTCCCAGTCTCTGGCCTGTTTTCTAATTTTCTTACTGATGTCTCATGGATTGCAAAGGTTTTAATTTCATGAAATCTAATTTACTGGTTTTTTTCTTTTATGGGTTGTGATTTTCATCACATATTTAGGAATTATTTGCTAGACATATGATATAAATATTTTCTCCTTTGTTTTATTCTAGAAATTTATAGTTTTAACTCAATCAGAAATATAATCCAAGTTAATTTTAGTGTATATGTTATAAGGTAACAGCTACGCTTATTTTTTGTTAGTAGGTAGGCAAATGTCCCTGTACCATTTATTCAGAAGGCTATAGTTTCTTCTTCTCACTTGGCATTTTCTGGATGCTCAATTGTTACATTAATATACATGTACTTCCTTATGCTAGTACCACCTTGTTGATTACTGCAGCTTTGTAATGGGCTTTTAAATTAGTGTAACTGCCTATATAAATTTTATGACCAGCACTTTAATTCTTGCTGAAAAAAAACACTTGCTATAATTTTGATGAGGATTTTTTTACCTATACATAAATTTAAAAGAATTGCTATCTGTTTTTCAAAGGCACCATCTTTTAGTTCCTTTTTAATCTGTGTTTTATTTTCAAAATTGCTTTTCTCAGAATCTGAAATTGCCTTTTTTTGTTGTACCTATCCAATGAAGTAGGTGTTAGTGTCCTATTAGATCACTGAGAAAAATGAGGCTCAGAAGGGTATGAAAATGAGTCCAGCTGACTAAGAAAGTAAGTACGGTAGAAAAGATGATTTCTTAACACATGCTTTCACACCCTTCCCTTTAGCAACCATTAGCTGCTTCTCTGCATCTGTGGGAGTGTTTCTGTTTTGTTTTATTTATTCATTAGGGTTTTTTTAATATTATACATATAAAGAAAATAATACAGTATTTGTTTATTTCTGAATTATTTCACTTAGCATAATATTCCCTCAGTCCACACATGTTGTCACAAATGACAAGATTTCATTCTTGTTATTGCTGAGTAATATTCTATTGTCTATCAGTTGACATCTAGGTTGCTTCCATATCTTGGCTATTGTAAATAAAGCTGCAGTGAGTGAACAGTGGTGCATATATCTATTCAAATTAGTGTTTTGTTTTCTTCTGATTAATACACAAAAGTGGTATTGCTGTGTTGCATGGCATTTAAGAAATTTTTTTGAATTGTCATGCCTTTTTCCATAGTGGCTGCATTAATATACAATCCCATCAACAGTGCATGAAGGTTTTTTTCTCCACTTCCACACCTGCGCTTGTTATTTGTTGATTTTTTAAGTTAAAATTATAAAATGACATTAGTTAATAAAGTTATATAGGTTTCAAGTGTATAATTCATAATACATCATTTGTATACTGCATTGTGTTCACAACCCAAAAGCCAAATCTCCTTCTGTCACCATATATTTGACCTCTTTTACCCTTTACTTCCTCCCCCTTCCCCCCTTCTCTCTGGTAACCACCATATTGTTGTCTGTGTCTGTGAGCTTTTGTTCCTTTGTCTTGTTTGTTCATTTGTTGCTTTCAGTTTTATACACCACATATGAATGAAATCATTGCATTTTTTGTCTGACTTATTTTGCTTAGCATGCTATTCTCAAGATCCATTCATGTTGTCATAAATGGCAGCATTTCACCCTTTTTTTTTTTTTTTTTTTTTTTGGTTAAGCTTCACCTGAGGATATTTTTTGCATTACTTTTCAGAGTAGAAGGGAGGAGGGGAGAGAGAGAGAGAGAGAGAAACATCAATGTGAGTGAGACACATCAACTGGTTGCCTCCCGCATGTACCCCGACCAGAGGTGGAGAGCGAACCTGCAACCGAGGTACATGGCCTTGACTAGGAATCAAACCTGTCACCCTTCAGTGCACAGGCCGACACTCTAACCACTGGGCCACATGGGCCAGGGCGATTTCGTCCTTTCTTATGATTGAGTAGTGCTCCATTATGCATATGTACCAATCTTCTTTATCTAATCTACTGAGGGATACTTTGGTTGTCTCCATGTCTTGGCCACGATGATTAAAGCTGCAATGAACATAGGGATGTATATATCCTTGCAAATAAATATTTCCAAATTTTCTAGGTAGAGACCCAGAAGAGGGTTGCGGGGTCATATGGTAACTCTATTCTTAATTTTTTAAGGAGCCTCCATACTGTTTTCCATTGTGACTGTAACAGTTTACATTTGCATCAGCAGTGAATGAGGGTTTCTTTTTCCCCACCTCTCCAACACTTGTTCTTACTTGTCTTGTTGATAATAGCCATTCTAACAGTTGTGAGGTAATATCTCATTGTAGTTTTTATTTGTATTTCCTTAATAGCGAGTGAGGTTGAGCATCTTCTCATACATCTGTTAGCCAGATATTTGTAACCAATCTCATATTTGTACGTCTTCTTGTTAAAAATGTCTTTGGGTCCTCTGTCCATTTTTTAATTGGATTGTTTTATTGTTTAATTGTATGAGTTTGTTGTATATTTTGGATATTAACCGTTTTTTAGAGCTGTTGTTTGCAAATATCTTCTCCCATTTGATTGGTTGCCTTTTTGCTTTGTTGTCAGTTTCTTTTGTTGAGCAGAAACTTTTTAGTTTTATATATGCAGTACCATTCATTTATTTTTGCTTTTACTTCTCTTGTCTTTGAGATCAAATTCATAAAGTCCTCTCTAAGACCAAGGTTCCTGCCTGGCTGGGCATGGCTCAGTGGTTGAGCGTTGACCTAAGATCCAGGCAATTGGGGTTCGATTCCTGGTCAGGGCACATGCCCGGGTTGTCAGCTAGGCAGCCGATAATGACTTTCTCATCACTGATGTTTCTATTTCTCTCCCTCTCTTTTCCTCTCTCTGAAATCAATAAAGATATATATATTTTTTAAAAGGCTCGTAAGTTTATTACTTATGTTGTCTTCTATGTCTTTTATTGTTTCAGGTCTTATATTTATGTTTTTAATCCATTTTGAATTAATTTTTATCTGTGGTGACAAATAGTCTAGTTTCATTTTTTGCATGTGGCTTTTCAATTTTCCAAACACCATTTATTGAAGAGGCTTTCTTTTCTCTATAGTATGTTTTTGGCTCCTTTGTCAAGAATCATTTGCCCTTACTTGTGGGTTTATTTCTGGGCTCTCAATTCTGTTCTATTGGTCTGTGTGTCTGTTTTTCTACCAGTACCATGCTGTTTTGATTGTTATCACTTTGTAGTATAATTTGAAGTCAGAAAGTGTAATACTTCCAGCTTTTTTTTTTTTTTCTTTCTCAGAATTGCTTTGGTTATTTCAGATCTTTTGTGGATCTTTACAAATCTGATTATTTTTTTGTTCTATTTCTTTAAAAAATGTCATTAGAATTTTGGTGGGGATTACATTAAATCTGTGTATTGCTTTGGGTAATATGGCCTTTTTAACTATGTTGATTCTTCCATTCCAAGAACATGGAATATCTTTCCATTTCTTTTTGTCTTCTTCATTTATTTGAATAATGTCTTGTAGTTTTCAGTGTATAGGTCATTCTCATCTTCTATTAAGCTTATTCTTAGCATTTTATTTAATTTTTTGTTACAGTTGAAAAATAATTTTTTAATTTCTTTGTCTGTAATTTTATTGTTAGTATATATAGGGTGTCTCAAAAAATGTATACACACACTTTGAATAGTTATAAAGGTAGTGTTTACCAAAATACATTTCATTTTCAAAATTGAGCTATCACATGTTAAAGTCTATATACATTTTTTGGGACACTCTGTAGGAATAAAATGGATATTTGTATTTTGATTTTGTATTCTGCAACTTTACTATATTTGTTTATAGTTTTTAATAGTTTTATTTTTTGTGGAGTGTTTAGGGTTTTCTGTATAAAAATTCATGTTATGTGCAAAAAATGATAAATTTACTCCATTTCCAACTTGGATGATTTTTTTTTTTTTCTTGCTTGATTGGTCTGGCTATGACTTCCCATATTATGTTGAATAACAGTGGTGAGTGGGCATCTTTGTCTTTTTCCTGATCTTAGAGGAAAAGCTTTCAGTTTGTCACCATTGAGTACATTAGCTAAGGGTTTGTTATATATGGCCTTTATTATGTCAAGGTACTTTTCTTCTATACCCATTTTATTGAGAGTTTTAATAATAAATGGATGTTGAATATTGTCAAAGTCTTTCTTTGCATCTATTTATATAAACATATAATCTTTATCCTTCATTTTGTTAATGTGGTGTATTACATTGATCAATTGGTGTATGTTGAACCATTTTTGTGCCCCTGGAATTAACCTCATTTGATTGTAATGTATTCTCTTTTTAATGTGTTATATTCGATTTGCTAGTATTTTGTTTAGAGTTATTGCATCTGTATTTATCAGAGATATTGATTTGTAGTTTTCATTTCTTGTATTATTTTTGCCAGGTTTTGGTATCAGGGTTATGTTGGCCTCATAAAATTGGTCAGAAAGTATTGGCCTTTGTTCAATTTTTTTGCAAGAGTTTGAGAAGGATAAGTTTAAATCATTTTTGAATGTTTGGTGGAATTCACTAGTAAAGCCATCTGGTCCCAGGATTTTACTTTTTTGGGACGTTTTTTATGATTGTTTCAATTTCCTCACTGTTGATCAGTTTATTTAGATTTTGGAGATATTTATGATTCAATCTAGAAGAACTATACATTTCTGAGAACTTCCTCATTTCTGCTACATTATTGAATTTGGTGGCATATAGTCTCTCATTTTATTCTTGTATAACCCTTTGCATTTATGTGGTGTCTATCATAATTCTTTTGTTTTATTCCTGATATTATTTATTTGAGTCTTTTCTTTCTTCCTTACTGAGTCCGGCCAGAGGTTTGTCAATTTTATTAATCTTTTCAAATTACCAGCTCTTTGCTGTATTAATTTTTTGTATTGTCTTTTTGTTCTCTATTTTATTTAACTCTGCCCTAATTTCTGCCTTTGGGCTTTATTTGTTCTTTTTCTAGATCTTTAAGATGTAATGTTAGCCCTGGCCGGTTTTTCTCAGTGGTTAGAGCATCAGCCCACAAACTGAAGGGTCCCAGGTTCAATTCTGGCCAAGGGCATGTACCTTAGTTGCAGGCTTAACCCCTTGCCTCGGTCAGGGTTCGCGCAGGAGGCAACCAATCGATGTGTCTCTCTCACATCGATGTTTCCCTGTCCATTCTCTCTCTCCCTTCCACTCTTTCTAAAAAGCAATGGAAAAAATATCCTCAGGTGAGGATTAAAAAAACAAAGTAATGTTAGGTTTCTTATTTAGGATTTTTCTTGTTTCTTGAAATAGGCATGCAATGATATAAAATTCCTTCTTAATAGCACTTTCGCTGCATCCAAAAAGTTTTGATTTGTTGTAGTCATTCTCATTTGTCTCTATGTATCTTTTTATCTATTTTTTTCTTCTTTGACCCAGTTATTTTTGGAGTAGTATGTTGTTTATTCTCCACATATTTGTGGTATTTCTCACTTTCTTTTTGTAGTTGATTTCCAATTTTAAAGCATTGTAGTCTGAGAATATGCTTGGTATAATTTCAATATTCTTAAATTTGTTTGGGCTAGTTGTGTGCCCCAAAACATGGTCTATCCTGAGAATGTTCCATGTGCACTAGAGAAGGCTGTGTAACCAATGTTCTTTGGTGGAAGGCTCTGTAAATGTCAATTGTGACCATTTGGTCTAATATATTATTTAAGGCCAATATTCCCTTACTGATTATCTGTTCAGATAATCTATCCATAGCTGTCAGTGGGGTATTTAGGTTCCCTACTCTAATTGTTTTTGTCAGTTTCTCCCCTTAGCTCTGTTAGTATTTGCTTTATATATTTTGCTGCTCCCTGATCAAGTGCATAGATATTTTGCAAAGTGTTATGTCTTCTTGATGTATTGTCTTCTTTATCATTATAAAAATGTCTGTTTCTGTTTCTTGCTACCTTTTTTGACTTAAAATCGATTTTGTCAGATATAAGTACAGCTACACTTGCTTTTCTATGGATACCATTTGCTTGGAGAATCATATTTCACCCTTTCACTTCCAGTCTGTATTTGTTTTTGAAGCTGAGATGTGTCTTCTGAAGGCAGCATATGGTTGGGTTTTGGGTTGTTGTTTTTGATGCAGTCTGCTACTCTGTGACCTTTTATTGATGAGTTCAGTCTATTTATATTTAAGGTGATTATTGATGTATGGAAATTTCCTATAGCCATTTTATCTTTCGTTTTCTGGTAGCTCTGTATATCCACTGTTTCTTTCTCCTTGTGTTTCTGTCTGTTGTTTTAGTTTGGTGGTATTCTATGTTTTTCCCCCTTATGTTTTCTCTTTTTTTATGTTACCTGTCTCAGTTCTGGATTTGTGTGTGTGTGTGTGTGATTATCATTATGTTTATGAAAAACAAAATTTTTATATAGAGAGCAGTCTTTTTTTTCTGAATGCATATATCTCCACTCCCTTTTGCAAATTCACACCTTTACCCCTTATTTATGATTTTCTTGTCACAAAGTATCCTAATGTATGCTGTGATTTTATTTCCAAATTGCAGTCCCTATTGTCTTCTTCTTTTAAAAATATTTTTACCTCCTTTAACCTTTATGTTGTTTTTTTATTATTATTAAATGACAACCATTCTGACAGGAGTGAGATAATATCTCATTGTACTTTGATTTGCATTTCCCTGATGATAAGTAATGTTGAACATCTTTTCATATGTCTGTTGGGCATCTTTAAGTTCTCTTGGAAGAACTATTTATTTAGGTCCTTTGCTCATTTTTTAATTGGATTATTTTAGGGGGTTTTGGTGTTAAATTTTATGAGTTCTCTATATGTTTTGGATATTAACCTATTACTGGATATATCATTTATGAACACCTTTTCCCATTCAATTGGTTGTCATTTAATTTTGTTGATGGTTTCCTTAGCTATTAAAAAAATCTCTTTACTTTGATGTAGTACCATTTGTTCATTTTTGCTTCTGTTGATCTTGCTTAAGAAGATATATCTGAAGAGATATTGCTAAGACTGATGTTAAAGTTTTGTTGCCCATGTTTTTCACTAAAAGTTTTATAATTTCAGGAGTAATATTTTTATTTTTAATCCATTTCAAGTTAATTTTTGTATATGGTGTAAGAAAGTGGTCCATATTCATTTTTGGTGTGTAGCTGTCCAGTTTTCCCAACACTTTTAATTAAATAGACTGTCTGGATCTGGGAAGAAGGCTTCACTGTAACAAGAAGCAGAGCGCCTGTGCTCTCAGCAACAGACTCAATTTACCGCTAAAATATTGTGTAACCAGCTTGGTAAAACCAGAGAAATATACCTGAGTGGACATATTTCAAGTAGGGAGCACAAAAGAAACATCATAGAGTCTAGTAAGGGGGGGTAGGAAGGAGTCCTCCACTAAAGCCTGTGCTGAGCTCCAAGGCCCGAGCACTAGAAGCTGCAAAGCTCCATCCCATTGGGAGTATAGACTAACATCCAAAAGCTGGGATCTCAAACCCAGAGCTGAGGAGAAGGGAAGGAGAACCCGTGCAAGATGGGCAGAGGGAGCCAGGGGAACAGTGTGCCTGCTGGGAGGGGACCACGCCTCCCCGGTGAAATAATGATTCTAATGGCGGCCACAATAAGCATCTTTCACACAGGTTGCCACCCATAAGAAAGGCTGTCCCATAGTGTGTGGCTCTCGAATAAAAAGGGCCAGAAGGCTGCACTGAGCAGCCACATACAGGGACCCACTGCCTTCCTTTAGGTATTGTGTAGAACCCCAGAAATCATTTTATCTGTGTGGTGTGGGGAAGGGGAAGAGAGCCCTCCTGCCCCCAGAGAGGGTCTGGAGCTGCAAGAAAGGTGGATTGGGACTCCAAAACCAGGAGCTGCCAGTGAGGAGGATCAGGACTCCAGCCACCAGAGCTGCTAGTGCAGAGAACTGGGGATTTTTGACATGCCCTGAGGGGAGCCAGGATAGCATGTGAGGAGCTGCTCCAGGTTTACTGAAATCAGCTGTGCATGGGGCTGATTTTGTGACCCCTCCTGCTTGTTACCAAAGGACGGGGCCGACGGGACCTCACAGAGCTGATTCTTTGCCTATGTGTTGCTTTGAGCATTTTTGAGTTTTTGATTGCTGAACAAGTGTCCACCTTCCTGGCTTGCACTGGGGAGACAAATGAGTGAAAGCTGGGATTTCAGTCTGCATTGTGGAGAGTTGAAATAATAACCACATGCAATCAGCCAACCAGATCTGGAAAAGGAGGGGCGGAGCATTCGTAGCTCTCCTGAATGCTAGGTGCACCACCCCGAACAGAAAAGGAGCTGGTTCAGCTCACTGAAGCCCCAGATATCCCCAGCAGGGCACAGTCTTGAGGGGGGAGAGATAACAGCTCACAGGAGGACATTATAAGAATAAGACTCTCAGAGACTATTGTTTGGGAACCAGAGGAAAACCTTAAAACCCCTTCTTGGGGTTGGGCAAGCAAAGTGTTCAACAGAATGTTTTTTTAATTGAATCCACTGAGCCCAGGCTGCTGAAACTGCCCATACAGAAAAGGCAACAGGCTGAAATCAATCTGAAATGGCAACAGGCCATTGTATGGGGAACTAGAATCAGAGGACAGGGTAGAGACTGAGGAGCTGGCTTTGAAGCAGAGATTAAGGTCCCCACACTGAGTGCCTGACAGCAAAACCTCTAATTAAAGGGAGAAATATCCCAAGCTACACTAGCCAACCTGCACTCTAAAGACTCTTCAGTAGACTCTGGAGTAAGAGCAGGCAACCACAAGGTGAGGCAAAATAGCTGACAAGTGGGGGTGGACCACAGAGAGTCTCAGATCAGTCAACTCCCTAAGGACACCAGAGCCAAACCTAAACAGCTCCTGAAATTGGCTGATACACAAGTACCTCCCCAGAACTGAAATCAGTACACAAAACAGTGACCCTCAGACAACATAAGCTGCCCAGATGAAACTCACATGATTGACTTTTTTTTTTAGAAAAAAGAGAGAAAAAATTTTCCTTTTACATTTTTTAAATTGTTTTTAAAACTTTTAAATGTTTTAATTATTTTTTTTGCTTTATTTTGTTTTGTCTTTTGTTCTATTATCAAGATTTTATTGATATTCTCTGCTTAATTGTTGAGACATTATCATTATAACCAATAAGTTTACTGCTTTTACCTATTGTTTCCCACATATCTCTTACTGGACTCCCTCCCTGCTCTTGCTTTTTCTCTTTCTCTCTTCTCATTTCATTGCGTAACTTTTTTTTCATCTTTCTTTCTTTTCTTTTTCTCCCTTCTATCTTCCTTTTCCTTTGCTTGTTTGTTTCTGTTTGACCTTTTATTATATTTTCATTTTTTCTTTTTCAACTACTTTCTTATTTCTATGTTCTATCCTTAATTTTTTGCTCACCCTTCTTTCAGAATCTTTTCTGTGCTCCTTTTTTCTCCAAGTACCTTCTCTATGTCTTACTTTTTATCTTAATATATTATTATTTATTATTTTTTGTTACTATTACCAATAATATCCGATACTCTATTTCTCTATTTTTATCTTTTTTTCTTTTCTTTTCTTATTTATTTATTTATTTATTTATTTATTTATTTATTTATTTTTGTCTTTAACATTTTTGTGTTCCCTTCACTCTCCAAATTCTACTTTCACTTGGGATGTTTTCACTGTGATTGTCAGGATATTTTGTAAGATATTGCTTATTTCCTGGCAGTCTGCTTGTGTATTGTCTTGCCTTGCCAGCACTGGTACAACAGCTCACACAACGTGGTTGGGGATGAGACACAAAGTTAGCCAACCTCAGAGAAGAGTTCTCCCAAGAATGGGTCAATAACTTAGAACCAATCACAAGAGGAGAGCCCAAAGAACCCACAAAAGGGATGCCCACAAAGGGACACACTTAGAACAAAGAGCTCAGAAGTAAAAGGAAAACACACCTCTGGGCTCCACTGGACATACACTACAGAATGCCACCCTACAAGACTGGGAGACAGCAAATATATCTAATATACAGATATAAGCACTAAAAGTTACCAAAACGGTACAACCCCAAAACTAATGAAAAACAAAAATTGTAAGAAAAAGACCTTGATGAGATGGAGTTAAGAAAATTATAAAAAATAGAATTCAGAATAATAATTACAAAGATGCTCAAAGAAATTAATGAGAAAAAGACACTGAATGGTATATAACAACCAATCCAACAGAAATACAAAGGATTGTAAGAAAATACCATGAACAACTATATACCAACAAATTGGACAAAATGAATGATATGGACAAATTCTTAGAAGCATACAACCTTCCAAAGCTGAATCAAGAAGAGGCAGAAAACCTGAAGAAGTTGTTAACAACTAATGAAATTGAAGCAATAATCAAAAAACTCCCAGCAAACAAAAGTCCTGGACCAGATGGATTTATAGGTGAGTTTTACCAAACAGTCAAAGAAGAACTGACACCTATTCTACTCAAACTATTCCAGAAAATTGAAGAGGAGGGAAAACTCCCAAACTCTTTTTATGAGGCCAGCATCATCCTAATCCCTAAACCAAATAAAAACACTACAAAGAAAGAAAATTACAGGCCAATATCCCTGATGAACATAGATGCTAAAATCCTCACTAAAATACTAGCAAACCAGATCCAGGAATATATTAAAAAGAGCATACATCATGACCAAGTGGGATTTATTCCAGGGATGCAAGGCTGGTATAACATCTGGAAATCCATAAATGTGATACATCACATAAACAAAATAAAGGGCAAAAACCATATGATCATATCAATAGATGCAAAAAAAGCATTCGACAAAATCCAGGACCCATTTCTGATAAAAACTCTCAGCAAAGTAAGAATAGAGGGATCATACCTCAACATAATAAAGGCTATATATGACAAACCTACAGCAAACATCATACTCAATAGTCAAAAACTAAAATCATTTCCCTTAAAAACAGGAACAAGACAGAGATGTCCACTTTCACCACTCTTATTCAACGTAGAACTGGAAGTTCTTGTCACAGCCATCAGACAGGAAGAAAAAATAAAAGGTATCCAAATTGGAAAGGAGGAAGTAAAACTGTCATTATTTGCAGATGACATAATATTGTACATAGAAAACCCTAAAGACTCCATCAAAGTACTACTCGATTTGATAAACGAATTTGGCAAGGTAGCTGGATATAAAATCAACATCCAAAAATCAATGGAATTCTTATACACCAGCAATGAACTTTCAGAGAGAAAAACTAAGAAAACAATACCATTTACCATTTCAACTAGAAAAATAGGATACCTAGGAATAAACTTAACTAAGGATGTAAAAGATCTGTACTTGGAAAATTACAGACACTGAAAAAAGAAATAGAGGAAGATATAAACAAGTGGAAGATTATAGCATGTTCATGGATTGGAAGAATTAATATCATTTAAATGTTCATACTACCCAAAACAGTTTATAAATTCAATGTATTTCTTATTAAAATAGTAACAGCATATTTCACAGAGTTAGAACAGATTTTCCAAAAATGCTTATGGAACCAAAAAAGACCCCAAATAGCCACAGCCATCTTGAGAAAAGAACAGAGTGAGAGGGATTACTTTATTAGATATCAAACTGTACTACAAAGCCATTGTAATCAAAACAGCCTGATATGGTCCAACAACAGACATAGATCAATGGAACAGAACAGAGACCCCAGAAATAGACCCACGCCATTATGGTCAGTTAATATATGACAAAGGAGGCAAGAGCATACAATGGAGTAAAGACAGTCTATTCAATAAATGGTGCTGGGAAAATTGGACCGATACATGGAAAAAAATGAAACTAGACCACCACTTACACCATACACAAAAATAAACCCAAGATGGATAAAAGACTTAAATGTAATTCACGAAACCATAAGAAACCTGGAAGGAAACATAGGCAGTAAAGTCACAGACATTCACATAGTGGAATTTTCACTGATCCTTCTCCTAGGGCAGGAAAAACAGAAGGAAAAATAAACAAATGGGACTACATCAAAAAGCTTCTGCACAGCAAAAGAAATCAGTCTCAAAATACAAAACAACCATACAGTATGGAATAACATATTTGCCAAGGATGTATCTGATCAAGGGCTAATTTCTAAAGTGTACAAAGAGCTCATACAACTCAACAAGAGGAAGACAAACAATCTAATCAGAAAATGGGCAAAGGATCTGAATAGACATTTCTCCAAAGAGGACATACAGATGGCCAAAGGACATATGAAAAAACAGTCACTAATCTTCAGAGAGATGCAAATTAAAACCACAATGAGGTATCACTTCACACCTGTAAGAATGGCTACCATCCACAAAGCAACAAATGACACCTGCTGGTGGGTATATGGAGAAAGGGGAACCCTGGTAACTGCTGGTGGGAATGCAGACTGGTGCAGCCACTATGGAAAACAGTATGGAGGTTCCTCAAAAAAATTAAAAATGGAACTGCCTTTTGACCCAGCAATCCCACTTCTAGGAATATATCCTAAGAATTTTGAAACACTAATCAGAAAGAATATATGCCCCCTTATGTTCATAGCAATGCAATTTACAATAGCTAAAATCTGGAAACAACCCAAGTGCCCATCAGTAGATGAGTGGATAAAAAAACTATGGGACATTTACACCATGGAATACTATGCATCTGTCTAGAAGAAGGGTCTTGTACCTTTTGGGACAGTATGGATGTCCCTGGAGAATTTTATGCTAAGTGAAATAAGCCAGGCAGAGAAAGACAAACATCACATGATCTCACTTATATGTGGAATCTGAAGAACTTAATAAACTGATGAACAGAATAGATTCAGGGACATGGTATCATGGATTGGACTGACTAATCTCTGATGGAAAGATGGGCTGTGGGTGGGTAGGGGAGGAGAGATTAACCCAAAAAATTATATGCATATATACATAACCCAAAGACACAGACAATTGCGTGGTGAGGGACTGGGGAGGAGAGTGGGGCTAGGTGGAATGGGTCTATGGGGAGAAAAAGGGACCTCTGTAATATTTTGAACAATAAAAGTAAGTAAGTAAATAAATAAATAAATAAATTCTTGTCTCCTTTGTCTTAGATGAATTGACCATAAATGAAGATTTATTTCTAGGCTGTTAATTTGATTCATTTGTTTTTGTGCCATACCATGCACTTTTGAATATTGAATCTTTGTAATTTATTTTGAAATCAGCAAACTTGATGCCTCTCGATTTGTTAAACTTTCTCAAAATGTCTTTGGCTATTTAGGGTCTTTGTTGGTTCTATGTAAATTTTGGAATTAGTTTTCCTTGTTCTGAGAATGCAATTGGTATTTTAATAGAGATTGCGATGAATCTGTAAATTGCTTTGGGCAATGCAGACATTTTAACAAATATTAATTTAACCATTGCAAGAACATGGTATATCTTCTCATTTATTTTTGTTCTCTTCAATTAATCTGTTCAGTGTCATAGAATTTTCACATTACAGTCCTTTCACTCCCTTGGTTAAATTTATTTCTACTTATTTTATACTTTTTATTCAATTTTAAATGGAAATTTTTTTTTAATTTCTCCTTCTGATACTTTGTTATTAGTCTATGGAACACAAAAAAATGGTATATTAATTTGTCTGTTGCTGCTTTATTGAACTTATTTTTAGTTCTAATAGGGTTTTCATTGTTTTTTTGTGGAGTGCTTAGGATTTTCTATACATAGTGTAATGTCATTTGCAAATGGTTACAGTTTTCTTTCTTTCTTTCTAATTTCTATACCTTTTATTTCTTATTCTTGTCTGATTACTGTGTTTAAAACTTCAAATACTCTCTTGAATAAAAGTGCTTAGAGTCAGCATCTTTGCCTTCTTCCTGATCTTAGGGGAAATGTCTTCACATTTTCACCATAGAGTATGATATTGGCTGCAGGTTTGTCATATATAGCCTTTATTATGTTAAGATATGTTTCTCTATACCAACTTTGCTGACAGTGTTTTTCTTAAAAGATTGTTCAATTTTGTCAAATACTTTTTCTGGATCTATTGAGATGATCATTTAATTTTTACTTTTCATTCCATTGATGCATGATGTATCATTTTGATTGATTTGTGGATGTTGGACCTGATGTTAAGAATTGCCATTTTAACAACATCGAGTTTTCAACTGATGAATAAGAAATATCTCATTTACTTAATTTGACTTGATTATTCTAATAAATATTTTATTGTTTTAGTGTACTTTTATTGTACATAATTTTAAAATTTATTCCTAAGTTGTTTATTATAGTATGTTTTTATAAATTAAATTATTTTAAAATTTTATCACCCTGCCAGAGTGGCTCAGGGGTTGAGCATTGACCTACGAGTCTGGAGGTCATGGTTCAATTCCCAGTCAAGGTACATGCCTAGGTTTCAGGCTCAAGGGGGCATGCAAGAGGCAGCTGATCAATGAATCTCTCTCATCACTGATGTTTCTACCTCTCCTCCCTCTCCCTTCCTCTTTCTGAAATCAATGAAAACATATTTTAAAAAATAAAAATAAATTTTTATTGTTGGATTCTTATATATAGAAAATAATTAATATTTTATAAATATCAGTTCTGTTATGCAAACTTGCAGTACTAGTTTCTTAGTGCTAGGATATTTTTTGTAAATTCTTTCAAATTTTCTACATAAAAGATCTTGCTATTTGTGACTGAAGAAAATTTTATTTTTTCTTTTAAAACTGGAATTTTTCATTATTATTATTATTTTGCCATATTACATTGTCTAGAACCTTCAATACAATGTTGCTTAAATTTGGTTATTGTGGGGATACTTATGTTTTTCTCAGTTTTAGTGGAGGGGGAGTGAATTCAGTTTTTTACCATTGAATATGATATTAGCTTTATATTTAAGGGGATTATTTTTATTTGTTTTGAGAATACCTCTTTTTCCTTTGTTTTCATAGATTTTTATCAGGAATAGATGTTCAATT
Organism: Miniopterus schreibersii; assembly: GCF_964146895.1. Classification (NCBI taxonomy): domain Eukaryota; kingdom Metazoa; phylum Chordata; class Mammalia; order Chiroptera; family Miniopteridae; genus Miniopterus; species Miniopterus schreibersii. The sequence continues at coordinate 39,471,215 of NC_138104.1, read as the reverse complement.
ATGTGGAGCATTTTTTTTTTTACACTCAATCATTTAATTTTTTTCCAGTTTTATTGATAAATACTTGAAATGCATCACTGCATAAGTTTAAGGCATAAAGCATGACTGTTTGTTTTACATATATTGTGAAAAGATTATCACATTGGGTTTGGCTAACATTTATCTTTTAATTAGATACAATAAAAGAAAAAGAAGAAAAAATTATAAGAAAATAGACACTCCTTGTGATGATAACTCTTAGGAATTACTCTCTTAGCAATTTTATATCATGCAGCGGTGTTAGCTATAGTCATGATGTTCTACATTACAACCCTCGCACTTATTTATAGCATAACTGGCAATTTGTACCTTTGACCACCTTCATGTAATTCCTGTCCCCCTTTGCCTCTGGTAACCACAAGTCTGATCTCTTTTTCTATAATTTTTCTTTTAGATTCCACATAGAAGTGAAATCATACAGTATTTGTCTTTCCATATCTGACTTATTTTAGCATGACTTTAAGTCCCATTTATGTTGCTGCAAATGGTAGGATTTTCTCATTTTTTATGGCCAATAATATACACATCACAACATCTTTATGCATTCATCTGTATGTGTACACTTACATGGTTTTAATGTTTTGTGTGTTGTAAATAATGCTGCTGTGAACATGAGGGTACAGGTATCTTTTCAAGTTAGTGGTTTTGTTAGCTTTGGCTGTATTTCCACAAGTAGAATTGCTGGATAATAAGGTAGTTTAATTTTAATTTATTTGAAGATCCTCCATACTGTTTTCTATAAGGTATGTGCCAACTTACATTCTCACCAACTTTGTATGAGGGGTCTCTTTTCTGAATTTCCATTCCTGCATTTGTTATCTTTTATCTTTTTGATGATGTCATATTAAGAAGTGTGATTTAAATTTGTATTTTCCTAGTGATTAGTGATGTTGAGCATCTTTTAATGTGCCTTTTGAACTGTTGCATACTTTATTAGGAGAAATGTCTATTTAATTCATTTGTCTATTTTTAATTGGGTTATTTAAAACTTTTTCACTACTGAGTTGTATAAGATCCTTACATATTTTGTACATTAACCTTTCATCATATATATGGTTTGTGAATATTTTTTTGACATCCTTTAAGTTGTTTTTTCACTTTGATGACTAAAGCTTTGTACTATAGTTTAAAATCTGGTGTGATGCCTTCTATTTTGTTTTGTTTTCTTATTTTTCAGAATTACTTAGACTATTTGAGGTCTTTGTGGTTCCACATAAATTTTAGAAGGGTTTTTATTTTGCACTTCTGTAAAAAATGTCTTTGAATTTTGATAGGAATTGCATTGCATCTACAGATAGCTTGTGTTAGTGTTGACATTTTAACAAAATTAATTTTTTAATTCATGAACACATAATACCTTTCTATTTATTTCTTTCTTCTTTCATTTCTTTCATCAATGTCTTGTAGTTTACAGAATAGAGATTTTTCACCTCCTTAGTTAAATTTATTTCTAAGTATGTTGTTTTTATGCTATTGCAAATGGGATTAATTTTTTTCAGAAATTTTGTTGTTAATATATAAAAATGCTACTGATTTTTGTATGTTAATTTTGTATCTTGCAACTTTAGTAAATTTGTTGATTAAATCTAACATTTTTTTGTTTAACTCTGACTCTTTAAGGTTTGCTATATATAAAATGATGTTATCTGAAAATACAGACACTTAATTATTTCTTTCAACTTCTGATAGCTTTTATGTTTTTTACCTGATCTAGCTAGGACTGTCAGTACAGTCGTGCCTCATATAACAATGTTTTGGTCAATGACAAACTGCCTATTTGACGGTGGTCCCATAAGATTATAATGGTGCTGAAAAATTTTTAATCTCTATTCACTTCATAGTCATTGTAATGCATAGTACAACACATTGTCTATGTGTTTGTGGTAGTGCTTTTGTAAACAAAGCTACTGCACTGCCAGTTGTATAAAATTTTTATATATACAATTATGTACAGTACATAACACTCATTAATGATAACAAATTACTACCTTTCTGGTTTATGATTTTACATTACTATGCTTTTTATCATTATTTTAGAATGTACTCTTTCTACTTATAAAAAAACAGTTTTCTGTAAAACGATGTCATGTTTGGTCTACAGCAGCCTCATACATTTCATGTTTAATACATCTCTTCATTGCATTGTTTTCTCTTGTACTTGATTTATTCTTATTTTGCTTTGTTAATCATGGCTGCCAAACATACAAAACCAACTACTAATGTTTCCAGTAATAGGTCATGTCAAGTTATTGACCTGGAAATTAAATTAAAAGTGATTAAGGACTAAGAAAGTGGAAAATCAGTGATGGTAATTGTTCGTCAGTCAGGCATATCCCATTCCACCATAACTACAATCCTGAAGAACAAGAACAAAATTATGGAAGCTGTTAAAAGATCTGCTTTATTGAAGGCAACAATACTAACACAAATTCAAGAAGGGCATATATCAGACATGGGGAAACCTGGATTAAAGGCCAGATACAGAAAAATATTTCTTTCAACATCGTGGCAAACATAACCAAAGAAAAAAGTTTGTGATGTTAAAAGAAGCTAGACACAGCTATAATGTTGACGTTGCTGCTACTTCTGGGAGGTTTAAATAATTTAAGAACTGTTATTCATTACACATTGTGAAAATGAATGCTGAATTTGTGAGTGCTGATGTAAAATTTTTGGAAATGCTAGATAGGCTGATTGTGAAGGAAAGTTACTTGCCTGAGCAAATATTCAATATAAATGAAACCTCCTCATTCTGGAAATAGATGCCTTAAAAGACTTTCATCTATAAAAAGCTAAGTCAATGCCAGATTTCAAGACTTTTAAGGAGAGGATAACAGTCTTGTTTGGAGACAATGGCACAGGCTATGCATTAAAACCATTAGTAATCTGGCACATTGAGAACTTCAGGGCCTTTAAGCATATCGGTAAGCAAACACTGACAGTGTATTATAGGAGTAGTAAGAAGTTATGGATTGCCCAGCAGGGCGTGGCTCAGCGGTTGAGCATCGACCTAGGATCCAGACGATCGGGGTTCGATTCCTGGTCAGGGCACATGCCCGGGTTGCAGGCTGCAGCTGATCAATGACTCTCTCATCATTGATGTTTCTCTCTCTCTCCTTCTCCTTTCCTCTCTCTGAAATCAATAAAGATATATATTTAAAAAAAAAAAAGAAGAAGTTATGGATGGCTTGGGTTTTTTCCAAGATGCCCCCGCACCCGGAGTTGTTAGGCCAGTAAAATAGAGAAGCACTATTTCAGGAATAGCATATCCTTCAAGATTTTGCTTATTGTTGATAATTGCTCTCAAACTTCCTGTTTTTATTGGTGATTTCCATCCCAATTTCAAACTAGTGTTTTTCCCTCCAAAAACCACCTCTTGATAAAACCAATGGATCAAAGAGTTATAGCAGCTTTTAAGACCTACTGGAAATATTACAACATTTATGACTGCATCAAGAACCTTCCTTTGGCTTAGGGTGCTGTCACCAAAGAGTTTTAAAATGTAATCAAAAAGAAGACATACAAAAATTTTAACCATGACTTCAAAGAATTTTCCAAGAATGAGGAGGTTTCAGAAATAAAAAAGCTGTGGAGGCCAAACAATTTAACTTGCATGTGGATGGGAATGACACTGAAGAACTCCTAGAGGTGATATCTGAGGACCTGAGGAACTGACAAATGAGAAATAGTTAGAACAGGAAATGAAGCACATAGCTGGAGAAAAAGAAAATCTTCAAGAGAAGATAAAAACCCTTCAAGTAAAATGTTTAGCAAAAGATTCTGCACACATTAATAAGCTCCTTTAAAGGTTTGAAAACATGGACCCCCAACACTGAAAAGTTTTCATTAGTAGAGATAAATGTTCATGGTGCATTATCTGCTTACAAGCGAACTTTCGTTGAAAAAAAAAGGTTAAAACAATAAAAACCACCATGGAAATATCTTATAAAAGTGTTACACCCCCTCAAGAAGAACCTCTGGCACAACCTTCAGGAAATATTTTAGTGCAAAGCATTATCATCACAGGAGATGACAATTTCATGCATGTTATTTCCCCTGAAGGCCCTTTAATGGTTCAATATGTGGTGGAGGAAGACAGTGATAATGATAACCCTGACCCTGTGTAAGCCTAGATAGATTGTGTGTGTTTTGTTTTTAACAAAAAAAATTATAAAGCAAGACATTTTAAAAATTAAAATTAGAAAACAAATGCACATAGAATAAGAATATAAAGAAAATGTTTTATAAAGCTTTAAAATGGGTTTGTGTTTTAAGCTATGTTAATACTTAAGAGTCAAAAAGTTTAAAATTATTAAGTTTATACATGTAAAAAATTATGTAAAGCTGAGATTAATTATTGAAAAATAAACATTTTTTATAAATTTTGTGTAACCTAAATTTATAATGTTTATAAAATCTGTAGTAATGTATAGTAATGACACTCACAGTCTTGTAAGTTCCATTCATGGTAAGTTCCTTCTACAGTTGTTCTTTTGTTATGATTTATACCACATTTTTACTGTACCTTTTCTACTTTTTCATATCTTTAGGTATACACATATTTACCATTGTGTTACAATTGCCTAAGATATTTAATACAGTAACATTCTGTACATGTCTTTAGTCTAAGAACAACAGGCTAAACCATATAGCCCAGTGCAACATAAGCTATATCATATACATTTGTGGAAGTGCAGTCTATCATGTTTGCACAATTACAACATTGCCTAACACCATCAGAATGTATCGTCATCATTAAGTGATGCATAGCTGTACTATGTTGAATAAGAGTGGTAACTCGGGCACATTTGTATTGATCTTGATCTTAGGAAAAAGCTTGTATACTTTCACCATTGTGTATGATGTTAGCTGTGAGCTTGTCATATATGGCTTTAATTATGTTGAAATATGTTCCTTCTATGCCTATATTGTGAAGAGTTTTTATCATGAATAAAAAGATATACCAGACACATGGATAGAAAGAATAAACATTGTTAAAATGTTCATACTACTCAAAGTAAGCAACAGATTCAGTGCAATCCTTGTCAAAATACCAATGGCATTTTTCAAAGAATTAAAACAAATAATCCTAAAATTTATATGAAACTATAAAACACCCCAAATAGAAAAAAAAAAAATTTTTAAAAGAAGAAAGTTGGAGGTACAATGCTGCCTGATACTAAATTATACTACAAAGCTATACTTATCAAAACAGCATGATACTGGCCTAAAAACAGACACAGAGATCACTGTAACAAAATATAGAGCTCACAAATAAACCCACACCTACATGGTGAATTAATATTTGACAAAGGAAGCAAGAACATACAACGGGATAAAGACAGTCTATTCAATAAGTGGTGTTGGGAAAACTGGACAGACACATGCAAAAAAATTAAACTAGACTACTTGTTTACACCATATACAAAAATAAACTCAAAATGAATTAAACACATAAATGTAAGACATGAAACCGTAAAAATCCTAGAAGAAAACATAGGCAGTAAACACTTTGACATAGTTCTTTGCAATATTTTGTTGGATGTGTCTCCCAGGCAAGGGAAACTAAATAAATAAATAAGTAAATGGGACTACATCAAATGAAAAAATTTTGCACAGTGAAGAAAACCATCAACAAAAAGAAAAGGCAACCTCCTAAATGGAAGAAGATATTTGCCGATGATATATCCAATAAGGGTTTAATGCCCAAAGTATATAAGGAACTTATATAACTTAACACCAAAAAAACCTCTCAAAAAATCCAATTAAATATAGGCAGAAGACCTAAATAGAAATTTCTCCTAAGAGGACTTACAGATGGTCAATAGACATAGCAAAATATGCTCGAAGTCACTAATCATCAGGAAATTTGCAAATCAAAACCAAAATAAAATACTTCCTCAAACCCATCAGAATGGCTATTATCAAAAAGTTAACAAATAACCTGTGTTTGAAAGGATGTGGAGAAAAGGAAACTCTTGGGCACTCTTGGTTAGACTGAAAATTGATGAAGATGCTATGAAAAATAGTATGGATATTCCTCAAAAAATTAAAAATAGCACTTCCATATGACTCAGCAATTCCACTAATGGGTATTTACTGAAAAAACCCAAAATCTTAATTTGAAAAGAAATATGCACTCCAATGTTTTTTGCAGCATTGTTTACAATAGCCAAGATGTGTAAGTAACTTAAGTTTCCACCAATAGACAAATGAATAAGATGTGATACATATACAATGGAATATAACTCAGCCATAAAAAAGAATGAAATCTTGTCATTTGCAGCAACATGGGTGGACCTAAAGGGTATTATGCTTGGTGAAATAAGTCAGACAGAGAAAGTCAAATGCCATACAATCTCACTTATATAAAGAATACTAAAAATGAAACAAAATGGAAACAAACTCATAGATACAGAGAGCAAATTGGTGGTCACCAGATGGAAGGGGGCTGGGAGATAGGTAAAAAAGTTGAAAGGGATTAAGAAGTACAAAGTCAGTTATAATAATAGTCATGAGGATGTAAAATACAGCATATGGGATATAGTCAATAATATTGTAATAACTATATGTGGTGTTAGATGGATACTAGATTTATCAAGGAGGTCATTTCATAAGGTATATAAATGTTTAACCAGCATATTGTACTTCTGAAACAAATATAATATTGTATGTCAAATGTAATTTAAAAATAAATTATAAATAAATAAATAAAAATGAAAAATATCTAAGAGAAGGGAACACTTTTGGACTCTTTCTATGAATCCAGCATTATCCTGATACCAACACAAAAACATCACAAGAAAAAAGGGGAAAAAGCTTAGAATCGCTTAGAAATATAGATGCAAAAGTTCTCAACAAAATACTAGTAAACAGAATCCAACATCATATAAAAAGGTTTATATACCATGACCAAGTGGGATTTATCTCAGGAATGCAAGTTTTTTTAACAGCAGAAATCAATATAATAAACTATACTAGTAAAGAACAGAAACTACATAGTCTTCTCAGTAAACACATACAAAGAATTTAACATAATCTAATAAGTAAAAGAAGTATAAAAATTCTATTGAAGTTAAGTTATTAGCAGTTCAATGTAGGGTTTTAAAAGTTTAATATATGTTACTTAAGCCTCATGATAACCACTAGATGAAATATTTAATGATTACACAAATTAACAAAATACGTTAAAACACACAACAAAAAATGGCAGCAGCATAAGAAACAAGAACAACGAATCTACGAAAAAAGAAAATGATTAGCAAAATGATTTTCAATAGTAAATCTGTATCTCTCAATAACTACTTTAAATTTAAACAGATTAAATTCTCCAATCAAAAGAATTAAAATGGCTGAAAGGACAAAAAAAAAAAAAGACTCAATAAAATGTTGCATGCAAAAGACTGACCTTAGCCTTAAAGACACACATAGACTGAGAGTGAAGAGATTCAAAAGACATTTCAAGCAAAAAGTAATCAAAAAACAAACAAACAAAAAACAAAGCAGGAGTAGTTACACATATATAATCCAAATGGACTTTAAACCAAAAATGGTAAAAAGAGACAAAGAAGTCATTAAAATCATTTTTTTTTAACCCTCACCCAAGGATATTTTTTCCATTGCTCTTCAGAGAGAGTCGAAGGGAAAGAGAGAAAGAGAGGTGGACTGGGCGAGGAATCAAGCCTGCAACCTGTGGTACATGCACTTGGCCAGCTAGAACCCAGGACCCTTCAGTCTGAGGACCAAAACTCTACCCACTGACCTAAAAAGGCTAAGGCACTAAAACCATTTTTATATTGATATTTAGGTTTTCCAGTACCATTTAATTAAAACATTTTTCTTTCCCATTGGTTTGCCTTTATGTATTTTTTTTTTAATTTATCTTTATTGTTGAAAGTATCATAGATATCCCCTTTTTTTCCCCCATTGATCCTCTCCACCATGCATCTTCCCCCCCAGGCCTTCACAACACTATTGTCTGTGTCCTTGGGTTATGCATATATGCATATAAGTGCTTTGATTAATCTCTCCCCATCCTCTCCCCCACCCCCGCCTTCCCACTAGGACTCATCAGTCTGTTCCATGCTTCTGTGTCTCTGGATCTATTTTGTTCCTTAGTCTATTTTGTTTATTAGATTCCACATAAGAGTGAGATCATGTAAAACTGAATCAGGAAGAATCAGAAAACCTGAATAGGCTAAAAACAACTGATGAAATCGAAGCAGTAATAAAAAACTCCCAGCAAACAAAAGCCCTGGTCTGGACGGCTTCATGGGGGAACTTTCTAATTCTTTAAGTTGTAGGGTTAGATAGTTTACTAAAAATTTTTCTTGCTTTTTGAGGTAGGCCTGCAGCGCTATGAACTTCACTCCTAGGACTGCTTTTGCTGTGTCCCATAGAATATGGGTTGTCATGTGTTCATTTTCACTTGTTTTCAGGAAGTTTTTGATTTCTTTCTTGATCTTATTGGTAACACATTCAGTGTTTAATAACATGTTATTTAGCCTCCATGTTTTTGAGTGTTTTTACTGTCGTTGATTTTGAATTTTATGCCATTGTAATCTGAGATGCATGATATGATTTCAATCTTCCTGAATTTGTAGAGCCTTGTTTTGCATACTAACTTTTGGTCTATCTTTGAGAATGAACCATGTGCACTTGAGAGGAGTGTATATTCTGCAGCTTTGGGGTGAAATGTTCTGTAAATATCAATTAAATCCATCTGACCTAGTGTGCCATTTAGTCACTGTTTCTGTGTTGACATTTTGTCTGGAAGATCTAGACAGTGAAGTCAGTGGAGTGTTAAAGTCCATGATTATGACTATATTACTGTTGATCTCTCCCTTAAAGTCCTTAAGATTATTATTGATAGGTCCTTATCTATTGCCATTTTAACTCTTTATGCCTATGTTTCTCTATTTCTTCTTATTATTACAGCAGTCTATTTAACATTTCTTTCAACACTTCTGTTTCTACTTCTAATTACAGCAGTCCCTTTAACGTTTCCTGCAATTCTGGTTTGGTGATCATAAATTCCTTTAGCCTTGTTTTTTCTTGGAAACTCTTTATTTCACCATCTATTTTGAATTATAGCCTTGCTGGATAGAGTAGTCTTGGTTTCAGATCCTTGTTTGGCATTACATTGAATACTTCATGCCATTCCCTTCTGACCTGCAGAGTTTCTGATGAGAAATCAGATGACAGCCTTATGGGAGCTCCTTTGTAGGTAACAGATTGCTTTTCTCTTGCTGCCTTTAAGATTCTTGCTTTGTCTTGAATTCTTGGTGTTTTAATTACGATGTGTCTGGGTGTGGGCTTCTTTGGATTCCTCTTGCTTGAGACTCTCTGTGCCTCCTGAATTTGTGTGAAATTTTCCTTCATCAGGTTAGGGAAGTGTATACTATTATTTCTTCAAACAGGTTTTCTAACCGTTGCTTACTTTAGACCTCCTCTGGTACTCATATGATGCAAATATTGCTACATTTCATGTTGTCCCAAGCTCCCTTAGACTGTGCTCCTGTTTTTCGCTTTTTCTTTCTGGATCTCTGATTGTTTTTTTCTACCCTGTCTTCTAATTCACAGATTAGAGGAAGCTAATCTGCTGTTTATTCCTTCCAATGTATTTTTTATTTCTGCTATGACATTCTTTATTTCTGACTAGTCATTTTTCATAGTTTCCATATCATTTTTCATGCTGTTGAGCATCCTTACAATCAGTATTCTGAATTCTATATCTGAGAGATTGCTTATCTCCATTTCATTTAGCTCTTTTTCTGGAAATTTCTCTTGTTCTTTCATTTGGGGCTCGTTTTTTTTGTTTCCCCATTTTGGCTGCCCCTTTGTGTTTGTTTTGATGTATTAGGTAGGCCTGTTAGGACTCTCAGTCTTTTTGGAAGGTCTCTGGTGCAGGACAACATCAGATGCTGTTTGTGACTGGCCTTGAGTACTCTGTTTGGAGCTATCAACAACCCACAGCTTGAGGTCCCCTCTGTTAGGGCTGGGTACATTTAGACAGGACCAAGATGCCCACCAAAGTCTGCTTTTCTAAGGCCTGATTCCAGAAGCAGATCAGGCAAAGGCTCAAAGCACTCTGCTGGCTGATTAATCTGATTCTCTCAATGTGCCTCAGGCTGTAGAAACTCCACTGGATAGGGCAAAAGGTGCTTGGAGGTAAATGTCTGCCTGGGAAAGATGTCCTCTGCAGTACGGGTGAATGACTCAGCACAGGAATCCAGAGGGTTGCTCTCTGAGCTCTATCTCCAGATCCCACAACCCTAGATTCTCCGCACACAACTCCAGTCCACTCTGCCCTCCCTCTGCTGGAGCCCAAGGTGAGTAGCTGCACATGTAACTTTGTGCATTGTCCCTTTAAGAAGGTGGCTTGAATTTCCAGCCATCTTTCCTTGGCAGATAGAAACCTGGCTGCTTTTCACAGCCAGATGTTATGTGGGTACCTTTCTTAGTTCCGATGCTCTTCATTGGGAAGCCCAGCCTGGAGTTTAGTCCCCAGAGTCCTCAGTGGGAACACACTATGGCTGAGATTTCCCTCTAGACCTTCAGCTGCTGCCTGTGGGAGCCCAGTCAGCTCTCTTGTGCCTCTGCACTTCCTAATAGTCTCTATATGGTCTCCACCTTTCATCCTTGGTTATGAAGCTGCTCTCCAGCTAGTCTTCAGTTGCAGTTAATTTTTCAGGATGGTTTTTCTATATTTTAGTTATAATTCAGTTTGGTCCCAGTAGAGTTTGAATGTAGCTTCTACTCAGTCCACAGCCATCTTTAATCCCCTTCAATGCATTATTTTTTAATGACATAATTTTGGAGCTCCTTATTAATTGTTCTCTTGGTTAATCTTAACTTTTTGTTCTTGTAGTTCATAGTATATCATAAATTTTGTTTAAGGCAGGTATTGTAAATTGTACTTATATTTTTATAATATCACTTAATATTTGTATCCCTCTTTTAAATTTCGCATTCCCTTAAGGCAGGTAATATGTCTATTATATTGAGCACCATCTACCAAAGCTTAGGTAGTCCCTGGATTATAGTAAATGTTTGATAAATGTTTGTTAAATAAGTATGTATTGGTGAGAATATAAATAATAATCAAAAAAATTATTAAATCTGAGCCTTGGAAGTTAAGGATTTTACCCTTTGTACTATTAATCATTTGTCCCAAATTATGAGGACTGCTAGAGTTGATGTTTTAAATGTATTATAAATAAAACATATTTGTCAAAATTATTCTTCAAGAAATATAATTAAGTATATATAATTGAGAAAGTGGATGGTTTGAGTGATTTCACAAAGCGTAAATCTGACACACACTGCATTTCTGAAAATTTGCCAAAGATATCAATAATAGTCAAATTAGCAACTTTTGAACGTTTCCTTTAATGGAATCTATAAAATTGTAATGTTCATTTGTTGATGTAGAAATATTTCTTACTTTTGACCAACTCATATAAGTATTTAAAAACTGGTTTGTATAATTATATAATAATATTTCATCCAATATTTCCATTCATATTTTATGTTAATCATATTTTAAAAATAACCAGTTTTGAGTAGTAGCTCAATAAAAATTGATCACTAAAGATTATATGAAGAAAATTGTAACAAAATATTTTTCTGATTTTCAAAACAGTTTAATTTTAATATATCCTAGTCACAAATATATCTAAATTTCCTGAAAGAAAATAAAATGAAAGATAGATATTTATAGGTAAAATGTCAACCATACGAAGTGAGCAATATTATTCAAATCAAATTCATAAAAGCTATGTTGCATAAATTTTAGGACAACATTGAATCTGGGTAAATTTTTAAAAAGTCATAAATGAAGAGAGATTTTGTTGCCCTTAATTTTTTTTTTCTTTTCAACAATACATTTACAAGAGAATTAAGCATCAAAAGTTAATTCTAAGTTTGAGTCAAGAACTGTAGCTTGCTACTCAGTATTTCCTGCCTTCTTCACTCATATGAAAGCTCAAGAACAATAATCTTGTTGATTTCCTATTTTCTCTGATTTGTTAAATGTAAATAATTTAGTAATGTTTTCTTTTATTTATAAGTGATATACGGAACACTGGGGGAAATTACGGACTTTAGTAACAGACTTATGTTGAAAACACATGGGGATATTAGTCATAAAATATATTTCAGGATCTTTCAAATCTTCATTGACTATTCATAACATTTAAATTTAAATTAATATATTGGCTTTGGACTAAGATGTACTTTTTTGGCTTTGCTTCTGACAGGATAATCTCATGTGGATGGTTTCTTGCTACTAAGCATTTAGTATAAACTTGTGACCTAATTGATTTGCTTCGTTATCCATTTCACAGCAGTTATAAACAATTGTTGAGTTTCTAATTAAATTTTTCCAATTTATTTGCATATACTTTAGGATAGACTACTTTAAAAAAAAGGTATTATCATTTTATTTCTGTTACTCTATTTTGTTTGCTTACTCTTCACCTTAGGATTTTTTTTTCTACATTAGATCATTTGGGAATGAAGTTAGTGAGGGTAGAAATTTTAGGGAGTGGGATACCAGAATTATGAATTCTTTTCTTTGTATTTTAATTATTTTAATAATTGAAGATGGTACAAATAGCAGATTATATTACATTCACATAGAATATATAAAATTATGTAACTTATTTTTTGATTACCTTGAATATTCAAAATTTATATTATATGCCATATTTAAACATTTATTCAACTTATACTTTATTAATTTATTATTCATTTAAGTTATTATTTTAGTTTATTCTGTGCCATATTTTATTTACTCAAATATCATTTTAACCATTGAATAAAAAGAATAAAAATAAAATATTTTTCTTAAACTTACTAATTGAAGCAATTAAACAATGCTCATCTAGCCCGGCTGGACGTGGCTCAGCGGTTGAGCGTCGACCTAGGATCCAGGCGATCGGGGTTCGATTCCCGGTCAGGGCACATGCCCGGGTTGTGGGCTGCAGCCGATCAATGACTCTCTCATCATTGATGTTTCTGTCTCTCTCTCTCCCTCTCCTTTCCTCTCTCTGAAATCAATAAAGATATATTTTTAAAAAACAAACAAACAAACAAAAAACAAACAAACAATGCTCATCTATTATATTCTTGTCTGTAATCCCTAAATTTTTTATATTGACTGAAGACAACTCAATGTTCTAAAAACAGCATTTATGTTCCATCATGAAGTTCAGTATTTTCTTATTACTTTCATTTAAAGAACTTTCTGGCACAGATGAGTAATTTCAGTGTAATTTAGAAATGTTAAGTATCTGTTTACCACAAAGTGTCATTTTATTTGTATTTTGAAAGGAAAGTCAGTAAAATGTTACATTGGTGTTTATATAAAAATTTTTGAATGGTTCAAAAACACTTCAGTGAGAAGATTTTTTTATTTTTTAACAAGCTTTATTAAAGATTATACTTGGAATATGGATTAAAGATTTTTTATAAGTAATTAGTTCATGCAATAACTCACATGAATTCATAGAATGCATGAGATGAATGAGAGTGTTTATTTCCACCTTCAGCTATTCATACTCAAATATTTTTAAGAGTTTCATACCAATTGCATTAAAAGTTGTCTTAAACTTAGCTGAAGATGGCTGCAGTGTAACTTAAAGGGCACAGAAAAGATCAATTGCCTATATTTTTTCTTTTAATGTTATTTCTAATTACCTTCTCTATTACCATTGCAGCTATAGATTTTATTCTTTTAGGTAAAGGGTTATTTGGGAAAGTTTTTCCCAGTGTTAACAGGTCAAGCATTAGCTAAAATTTCTGAACATCAATAATTTGACCAATAAAATCTGCCCAACAACTTTTCACGTCCTTTTCAATTTGGACTTTGCAGTGGCAAGGGAAAAGTGAGCAGTTAGGGTCACTATTTTGTGTAGGTGACATTATTGCAGGAAAGTTAAAATAGTTCTTCATAACTCAGTGCCAATCAAGTCACAGACGTTTGGAATCTCATGAGAATTATATTACTGAACCTCTAGTGAAATTATATTTTACACTACCTAGAAGAAATTTCATATATTTATAAATTTCTGATATATATCAGAAATACTGTCAATGTCTACTAGAGGTAATGTCAGTAGCTTTATAGACTTTCTGTAGGTTTGTAGACTGGGTCTTCTGTCATAGTTTTACAATTATCCTGAGGTCTGCATACACCCAATGAAGTGGAGCCAAAGAAAAGTCAGAGTTTGATACTATGCTAAGGGGATTTTATTGTGGAAGAAACCTATACAACTCATATCAATATTGATTTATAAAGTATATTTTACTATATGGGCATTTTAGAACAAAGCAAGTATCCTTAAGTTTGTATTTTTTAGCCTAATTAGAAAAAAATAGACAGCTTTTTGAATTTAAACTGGATACTAGTATGACAATGTGAGTTCTTTCCATTTATATGCTTTCAATAAAGACTTTCACACTTAGTAGCAAACATGGAAAAAGAGTCATCTTTGGTATTTTATCTCTTTGTTCTAAAGTCCAAAGTTTTATTCTTTGTATTTCACCTCTATTTGTACTATAGTTATCTGTGATTGTGCTTTTGTCAAAGATTACATATTAAGATAGTATTTAGGAATGCTTATATTCCTTTACTAGGTCATTTAGGAATGCTTATTTTCTTTAATAGGTCATTCACCACTACCTACGCTTTCATGAAGAGAAAACATGAACGGAGAGCAATAAATTGCAAAAATACATTTTCTATCATAGATACTGGGATCAATCTCTAATGTTGAGTTCTAATTACTTAGATTAAAATTCAATGAATATTTATTTTGCATAAGCTAGAGGCTTCATAGTGTCTACAAGCAACTATGAATAATAATATGTGTCCCAAAAAATGTATACATACTTTAACAGCTGATAGTTGTTAAATGAAAATGAAATGTATTTTAATAAACACTGCTTTTATTATTATTCAGAGGGTGTGTATACATTTTGGGGGGACACTCTGCATAGTTGTAATTAAATTATTTTACCACTCCCTTAACCAAGAAAGACTTATCTAGGATAACACATAAGCTTGCAAGAAAATAGCATCCCAATGTCAAATATTTTTTTGCACAATTATGGTTTATTACATTGTACAAAGCTATAGAATATCAGAATATAAAGATAATAAATTGTATAACAGTAAATAATGTAACTAATCATAATATTACACAAATGTGTTCATCTTTTGCCAACAAGGGGATATCTTGCCAAAGGTAAATTCCTAGTGCCTTTCTGCTGCCTTTATCATTTTCTGTGTTTTTCAAAAGGAATAATAAATTTATGAATTCTACTGTCAAGATTTATTTGGCTGAGGAACTAGTTTATAGTTTATAGTGAGATTTGGAAAACTATTATTTTCATGATTTAAATGTTGGTCTAAATATTATAACTTAGTTATCTGATGATATATCTGTATAACTCACTGATTCAAGTATTAATTATTCCTAATTTTCTTAATAATCAAGTGTAAGATAAAGTATTTAATAGCAGACTTTTAACAGACTTCAGTTAAGTGGTCAGATTAAACATTTGTAGAAGTACAGTATATAATTCAGTGCCTAATTCACAGTTAGTCGATTAGTTTCATAAAGAAAAATTTTGAATGGCACACATTTGGAATACTTTGCCAGTCTCTGTTACACAGTATCTTACTGCCAATTGATAGTCACTTATGTAATCTTTTGACTTTGTCAGGTTCACAGACTTTTTTGAGACTTGTTTTAATTTTCCATGGAGTCTGGGTTATAAACATAATAGTATGATAAACATATTATGACATGTCTGAAACTTATTCTTATATGCCTGTAAACAGGCCTTTTAATGATAAGCCCCATATCACATGTTCTACTAAAACACATTCATATCCTCCATTAGGTATAATTCAACTATACAAGTGAATTGAGACACAGGTTAAAGCATGACATTTTATAAACCTTTGATTAAAATAAACTTTAATATTTTAGGTCTTGTCTTATTGTATTTTGAAGCTAAAATTTATTTTTAGTTCTTCATATTTTTTTAGCTTTTAACATTTTATAAAAACCTAGGAATAATGTCTAAATTCCTTATAGATAAAAACAATCCTGGACATTTTCCATAAATAATGTGAAAAGGTAAGTCTCCATATAAGTGAAAATATTAGCTCCCACAGTGCAGCAATAGTGGACTCATGGAGAAATTTTTGATTTTTCAAGATTCCGTTTATCTAGTTAAAATGGTAATAACTTCATAGTTTACATATCTATTAAATATGCTTTCTAGTAAAGAAGGAAAAGTAATCTTGTCAAAATAGGCCCAAAATTTTAGAGAAAGCTTTTGAATCCACTGTATGTTCCAGATAATTTTATAGTATCTTGTGAGGGTTATACTCACTTTAAGGTATAAAAATTCAACCTTTGCCATTTTGTTGATGATGAAGTGAACTTAATAGGTTCTTTTAATCAGCACTGAATACCACAGAGAAATACCCATACTGTAGCCCTGAAACCGGATTCAACAAAGTCCGGGACTACGGCTGCCTGTCACCACCCAGCCAAAAAGCAGAGACAAGGATGGAATTATAAGTGCACGTTTAATAACATCAAGCGGTGAGCATCTGGGAAAGTGATGAGTAAAACCTCTAATATCTGCCTTCCCCTTAAGCTTGTGAGGAGAAAGCCTATATAGGGGGGTCAGGGGAAGGGGATGTGGGTAAATAGTACAAGGGCGCTTCTGATGATGCCCAGTCCTAGAATTGAAGTCCCCGTGGGAGTCTTGGGTCTTGATGAGTGTCTTCCTTAATGGCCTCCAGAACAGTACGGTCAGCTTTCTGAAACCCTCAAGCAGGGGTCAGATGGGCATCATCCTGGTGTTTCTCAGACATAATCAGTCAGCCCCCATATTCCTGGTGGCCAGGTGCAGAAGTTCAGGGCTGAGTTAAAAGCCCCTTTGTTCCTGCCTGGTCAACTCAAAACTGCAAAATCTCAGCCAGAACATAGGTTTAAATATGTACATTTGATTAATTAATTACACACCCTGTTAATAAAAGGGAGGGAAAGGAAGAGAAGAGGAAAAAATAAAAATTGTATTTGTATTCTACCCTTGTATCCCTATCAGTGCTATTTCTAGTCAGCTAATTCTGTGATTCAATTAAAAAATATTAAAAATATTAAAACCCGAAAATAACTTTTTGGCCCCCAAATACAATAATGCATTATATAGCTTATCTTTCCCAAGCTGAAATCCATTACTTATTTGTGACGCTTAATACTAATGTATTAATGTCTTCTTTTAAAGAATAAAAGCACAGATTTTAATTTATCCTGTTAAAAACTAAACTACCTTAAGATATGGTAAACAATCCTTTACAAAAGAGTAGAAAAGAAATATGTTTCATGTAACTGATTAACATTTCAATCAAGCCATAAAAACATATATTAAATCAGATTGTGTAACAACGTGTAAGAAAATAATGTTTATTGAAATTGAAATGCTTAGTTTCAATATATTGTCATTAGTCAGAATATTATGTTTCTATAAGCACAACATAGAATTAAATCTTTAAGGACATGGTGTTTAATCTTCTACATTTTATTACACTAAGGATATACACTTCACAAAAATATTATGCACATGAAATAGCAATAACCCTGACAATACTGAGATATAGCTAACATATGGAAGGAGAAGAGAAAATTCCAAAATAGTTGAGATTGGTACTAAGTAATGTGAATTTTCAGATGATGGGTACAATGTGTTAAATGAATTAATAAGTCTGAAATTTAATTTATTTTTGGAAAACATTCAAACCATGATTCAAAGCTTAAACGTAGAAAATGATCAGAATATCAGAAAGAAAAACATTAGTGGAAAACTAATATGTACTAAATAGCCTTAGTAGGTCTATTATTAATATCACTAATAGGTCAAATCTTGAATTTTGGGGGGAAAAAACAAAACATTGATATAGCAAAATATTTGTTGTAACTTTGTTGCAATATATTTTATCCTCTGAATACAAGTTTAAAACTATTTATATTTAATTCACACTTCACTTAGTATGATATTTTGTTTATTATGTTTTCTGTGATTAACTGAATAACTGATTTATCCATTGTCTTATTTTAAGAGCTGAACCAAAAATATAACAAATGTACTAAATATGATATATCATTACCAAAAAGATCATAGAAAATTAATGGCATAAACTTAAAAAAAGCTGTTTTAAAAAAAGTTAAGTTTAGGTTTCTGGTACTGCATGAAAAAAGCTTGGAAGTCACCACTTAACACTAATAATAATTAAAAAGCTGAGCAGGCTAAAATATTAATTTTTCTTGGAACCAGAAATTAAGTGAGGATCCAAGGCAAACTGTAGCATGATAGTGGGAAGCTGGGAAAATCCCTGGGCAAGTGGAATGGGGAAACTGAAATAAGAAAATTAAACAAGGATAAACAGTTTGCACAGCTAGCAGCCAGCTTGTGAATTGCAAGACCTTATCTTCCCTAATTAAGAACATTTTAAAGCAAATGGTTTATACCATCTTCCCTAACCAGAAAATACATAGCTTAAATCACCCTGGCCTGGGAAAATAAAGAACAAAGACCCAATTAATAACATTTGTGCCAGCTAAACCCAAGGACAGATGATGTTGGGGGACAAATAACCAAAACCCCCTTAAGGCCAGACAGACCTAAGGGAAAAGTAAAACAGACCAAAGAATAACCCAAAACTCCCCTATATACTCATTTTAATGCATCAGCATGTTAACAATGCAACTGGATTTTTGTCAGTCTGTTCCATGCTTTTATGTCTCTGGATATATTTTGTTCATCAGTTTATTTTGTTATTTAGATGGGAAGGTGGAGGTAAGTGGGTGGGTGAGAAGAGATTAATCAAAGAACTTACATATGCATATCTGCATAACAAACAGTAGTGTGGTGAAGGCCTGGGGTAAGGGTGGGAGAGTAGGGGGAGTAGGGTAGAAGGGGTCCATGGGGAAAAAAGAGGACATCTGTAATACTTTCAACAATAAAGATAAATTAAAAACAAAAATGTAAAGCCACAATAAACATATAGGTGATTAGCTCATTAGGAGTTGGTGCTAAGGCAGAGGAGATTTACTTTACTTTTGGCAAACAAGTCAAATAGTAAATTAAACTTAACAGAAATGAGAGGTTTTTTTGAGAAAGGAAACAAGCTGGCAGAATAAAATTTAAAAAAAAGAATGCAACTGGAAAGCTGATGAATATTCTATTGAAATCTCCTGTAAAATTCTCGCCTGCAGCAAAAAGAAATAAATTAAAAGCCCTTAGTACAAATACTCAATGTGGCTTTCTCTAGAGCACACCCATACCCCTTCCTGGCATGAACTTTTTATTTCTTCCAAAATTCTAAGGGTCCCCATAATCTAACCTTACACGTAAAGGACTTGAAAAAGAATGAACAAAGCACAAAATGAGTAGAAGGAAGGAAATAATAAAGAGCAGAGTGAAAATAAATAAAATAGAGTTAAAAAAATACAAAAATCAATAAAACCAAGAGCTGCTGTTTTGAAAAGATAAACAAGATTGATAAACCTTTAACCAGACTTATCAAGTAAAA
This sequence comes from Miniopterus schreibersii, assembly GCF_964146895.1. Lineage (NCBI taxonomy): Eukaryota > Metazoa > Chordata > Mammalia > Chiroptera > Miniopteridae > Miniopterus > Miniopterus schreibersii. The sequence goes on along the minus strand of NC_138104.1, from coordinate 39,451,558 downwards.
AAGGAACCCAAATAAATGAAATTAGAAATGAAAGCGAAGTAACAACCGACACCAGAGAAATACAAAAAATTATGAGAAAATGTTACAAACAATTATATGCCAACAAATTGTACAATCTGGAACAAATGGATAATTTTTTAGGAACATACAATCTTCCAAAACTGAATCAAAAAGAAAGAGAAAATCTGACCAAACCAATTACAACAAAGGAAATTAAAGCAGTAATAAAAAAAAACTCCCAACAAATTAAAGACTTGGACCAAATGACATCACAGGTAAATTACACCACATTCAAAAAAAGAACTAACACCTATCCTTCTCAAACTATTACAAAAAATTCAAGAGGCGAAAAGACTTCCAAAGTTTTTGTGTTGTTTTTTAAGAAGGCCAGAATTATCCTAATCCAGATAAAGACACTACAAAGAAAAATAAAATTATAAGCCAATATCACAGATAAACATAGATGCAAAAATCCTCAACAAAATATAGCACACCGAATCCATCAATACATTAAAAAGACTATAAACCATGGTCACCTGGGATTTATTCTTGGGATGCAAGGTTGGTATAATATCTGCAAATCAATTAAAGTGATACACCACAGGGGCACCTTCTTTCATGTTGCCACCTGGCTGTGCAAGAAGACATTGTGGAGAATCCAGAGGGGTCCAACAGACAGAGGGTAGTCCGGGGTCTGGAAGTAAAAAAGCAGAGGTGGGCACTACCCTGAGAAATTTGCAAGGTGACAAGCTGGGCAACAGGGTTACATGCCTACCAAGCTGGCTTCTTCCCTGGGAGCCAAAGCTTCATCCTGCCCACTTCCTCAGACACAATAAAAGTTTTTTGTGGACTCTAAAAATAAATAAGTAAATAAATAAATAAAGTGATAAACCACATAATAAAAAAAATGGAAAATACAAATCATATGATTATATCAATAGATGCAGAAAAAGAGCCTTTGACAAAATCTAGCACTCATTTGTGATAAAAACTCTCAACAAAGTGGGAATAGAGGAAACATACCTCAATATAATAAAGACCATATATGGTAAACCCACAGCCAACATAATACTCAACAGGGAAAATCTAAAAGTGTTTCCCTTAAGATCAGGAACAAGACAGTGATGTCTGCATTCACCATTTTTATTCAACATAATACTGGAAGTCTTAGCCACAAAATTGAGACAAGATGAAGAAATAATGGCATACAAATTAGTAAGAAAGAAATAAAATTGTCATTATTTGCAGATGACTTGATACTATATAGAGAGAACTTCAAAGAATCCACCAAAAATCTTCTAGAACTGATAAATTCAGTATAGTAGCAGGATACAAAGTAAATATTCAAAAATCAGTTGCATTTTTATACACCAATAATGAACAATCAGAAAAGGAAACTAAGAAAACAATCCCATTTACTATTGCATGGAAAAAATACCCTACAAAAAAATTATATCAAGAAGACAAAAGACTCAGAAAGTTATGACAGTAAGAAAGAAATCAAAGAAAATACTAATAAATGGAAGCATATGCTGTGTTCTTGGATAGAAAGAATGAACACATTAAAATGTCCATGCTACTCAAAGTAATCTATAGATTACCAATGAACCGATGTCATATTTCACAGAACTAGAAACAATAATCTAAAAATATGTATGGAAACACACACGAAAAAACTCAAATAGTAAAAGGAATTTGGAAAATAAGAACAAAGTTGAAGGTATCACCCTACATGATAAAAAAAACTATATTACAAGGTTATAGTGATCAAAACAGCATGGTACTGGCATTAAAAACAATACATAGATCAATGAAACAGAAATAAGCCTATGCTTATAAAATCAACTAATCTATGACAAAGAAAGCAATAATATACAATAGGGTAAAAAAGTTGGTTTATTCAATAAATACTGCTGGGAAAATTGGAGGGATGTCAGGAACCAGCCCAAAAGACGAACAAACCTGAGTTTGAGCGGTGGGAATTAAAGAGACAAACACAGTTATGGGATCAGGAGGGCTGCCCTCCAATGAGAGCCTCAAATGGTTTCAATGCCTTTATTATATAGTGAGTAACAAACAACTGGTAAGGAAGTGAGGGTGATACAAAGTAGTTCTTTCATGGCTGCACAAACACACTTTCAGCGTAAACATCCTGCCTCCTGCATGAGCTCAGACCTCTGTAACTATCTTCATTTCGGCTCCCCACAGGAACCTGCGGGGAGGGTTGGGTCCTTGGCTCCAGGCCCTCAGGTGGCGTGGACCATGTCCAGACACGTCACTGGCTCCCAACATCAGGACACCTGTAAAAAATGAAATTAGATCACTTTTTTAAACCATATACAAGAATAAACTCAAAATTAATTAAATACTTAAATGTAAGACCTAAAACCATAAAACTCTTAGAAGAAACATAGGCAGTAAAATCCCAGACATTTCTCTTAGTAATATTTTTTCAGCTATATCTCTTCCAGCAAGAGAAACCAACAAATAAAAAAATAAAAAATAAGACTAAATAGAACTAAAAAGTTTTTGCACAGCAAGATAAACCATCTACCAAACGAACAAAGAACCTACTGGATAGGAGAAGATATTTTCTAATGATAATCTGATAGAAAGTTAATATTCAAAATTAAAAGTAACTCAGACAACTGAACACCAGAAAAACAAACAACCCAATTAAATAGTGGGCAGAAAACCTGAATAAACACTTCTCCAAAAGAGACATACAAATGGCCAATAAACATGAAAATTTGCTCATCACTAATCATCAGAGAAATGCAAATCAAAACTACAATGAGATACCACATCATACTGATCAGAATGACTATCGACAAGAAATCAACAACAAGTGTTTAGGAAGATGTGGAATAAAGAGAACTTTCATGCACTTTTAGTGGTAATACAGATTGATGTAACCACTATAGGCAACAGTATGGAAGTTCTGTAAAAAATTAAAAAATAAAACTGCCTTATGTCTGAGCAATTTGATTTCTGGAAATATATCCAATGAATTCTAATCTTTATTTACAAATAATATAAGAATTCCTATGTTAACTGCATCATTATTTAAAATAACCAAGATATGGAGGCAACCTAAGTGCCCATCAATAGATGAGTGAATAAAAAGCTGTGGTATGCCTGGCCTGCATTGCTCAGCGGTTGAGCATTGACCTGTGAAACAGGAGGTCAAGGTTTAATTCCCGATCAGGGCATATGCTGAGGTTGTGGACTCGATCCCCAGCGGAAGGCATGCAGGAGGCTATGGATCGATGATGATACTCTCTCATTGATGTTTCTATTTCTCTCTCCTTCTCCCTTCCTTTGTCTCTAAAAAATCAATAAAAACATAAAAAATAGAAGTAAAAATTACAAAAAGTTGTTGTACATATACACAATGAACACTAATTGGCCATAAGAAAAAATAAAATCTTACTATTTGTGACAGCATGGATGGACCTAGAGGGTGTTATTCTAAGTGAAATAAGTCTGACAGAGAAAGACAAGTACCATATAATTTCATTTATATGTGGAATAAAAGAACAAAAGAAACAAAGAAAAAAATAGAAACAGACTCAGATTCAGAGAACAGACTGTCAATTTACAGAGGAGCAAAGGTTTGGAGGGCTAGGTAAGAAGGTGAAGGGATTAAGAATTACAAATTAGGGGATTCCAAGATGGCTGCAGATTAGCTGGAAGCTACACTGACAACCTCCCAGGACCAAACTGGGATTAAAACAAAAACATAGAAAAATCATCCTGAAAAATCAACTAGAGACTAGCTGGAGAGAACCCTCATAACCAAGGACATAAAGTGGAGACTGCATAGAGACTGGGAGAGATGGCTGGAAATGCCGGTACCCTCTTAAAGGGCCAACAAACAAAGTTTCATGGCAGCCATTCAACCTGGGTTTTGGCAGAGGGAGGGCAGAGTGGACTACAGCTGTGAAAAGAAAATTTAGGGTTGGGGGCTCTGGAGATAAAGCTCAGAGGGCACCCCTCTGGATTCCGGTGCAAATCATTACCCCAAATAGCAGAAGACATCTTTCTCAGGCAGGCCTTTACCATTCAAGCAGCTTTTGCCTGAGGGGGGGGGGGAAGCAATTGCCCTACCCATTGAAAACCTCTTACCCCACCCTGTGGAGTTTAATCCTTGCTTTGGTCTATAGCCTGAGGCTCATTAAGAGTTTTTCATAACAATCAGTCTCTTGGTGCTTTGAGGGTTTGCTTGATCTGCTTCTGGACCTGGGGCTTTGAAAAGCAGACTTGGTGTACATCTTGGTCTTTTCCAAATGCACCCCCAGGCCGAGCAGAGGGAACCACAAGCTGTGGATTGCTGAAAGCTTCGAACAGGGTACCCAAGGCCAGTCACAAACAGCATATGACATTGGTCTTCACCAGAAACTACCCAAAAGACTGGGAGATCTAGCAGATCTACCTAATACATAGAAAAAACAAACAGGCAGATAAAATGAGGAGACAATAAAACAAGCCCTAAAAGAAAGAACAAGAGAAGTATTCAGAAAAAAAGCTAAATGAAATGGAGATAAGCAAGCTATCAGATATAGAGTTCAGAATACTGATCATAAGGATGCTCAACAGCATGAGAAAAGATATAGAAACTATGAAGGAAATTAAGAATGATATAGTAGAAATAAAAAACACATTGGAAGGAACAAAAGGCAGATTAGGGGAAGCCGAGGATTGGATCAGTGAATTAGAAGACAGGATAGAAAAAATACTTCAGAGAACCAAAAAGAAAAAACAATTAAAAAACAAGAGGGCAGTTGAAGGGAACTATGGGACAAGAAATGTAACAATGTTCGTATCACAGGAATGACAGAAGGTGAAAAAAGTGAGCAAGGGATAGTCTGTTTGAAGGAATTGTGGCAGAAAACTTCCTTAACCTGATAAAGGAAAATGTCACACAAGTTCGGGAGGTACAGAGAGTCCAAGCAAGAAGAACCCAAAGAGGCCCATGCCCAGACACATCATAATTTAAATGTCAAAAATTCAAGACAAAGAGAGAATCTTAAAGGCAGCAAGAAAAAAGCAACCTGTTACCTACAAAGGCACTCCCATAATTCTGTCAGTTGATTTCTCATCAGAAACTCTATAGGCTAGAAGGGAATGGAATGAAGTATTCAAAGGAAGTATCTGAAACTAAGAATACTCTATCCAGCAAGGATGTCATTCAAAATAGATGGTGAAATAAAGAGCTTCCTAGACAAAAAAAAAAAAAAAAGGCTAAAGGAGTTTATCACCACCAAACCAGCATTGCAGGAAATGTTAAAGGTAATGCTGTAATAATAAGTAGAAATACAGAGAGAAACATAGGCATAAAGATTTAAAGTGGCAATAAGTACCTATCAATAATAATCTTAATGTAATTGGATTAAATGCTCCAATCAAAAGACATAGGGTAACTGAATCAGTAAGAAAATATGACCCAAATATATGCTGTCTATAAGAAACCCACCTCAGAACAAATGAATCACACAGGATGAGAGCGAAGGGATGGAAAAAAATTTTTCCCTGCAAATGGAAATGGAAAAAAAAAAAAGCTGGGGTAGCAATACTCATATTCGGCAAAATAGAATTCAAAATGAAGGACATAACAAGAGATACTAAAGGTCATTACATCACACTAAGGGAATCTATCAAACAATAAGGTATAACCCTGGTAAACATATATTCACCCAATATAAGAGCACCTAAATATATAAAAAAAAACTTCTGGAAGACTTTTAGGGAGAAATTGACAGCAATACAGTCATAGTAGGGGGCTTTCACACCCCACTTTCACTGGATAGGTCATTCAGACAAAAATCAACAAGGAACAGTGACTCTAAATGACACACTAGATCAGATGTATTTAATTGACATTTACAGCACATTTCAGCCCAAAGCTGCAGAATAAACATTCTTCTCAAGTCCACATGGGGAATTCTCAAAGATAGACCACATGTTAAGACACAAAACAAGTTTCTACAAGTTCAAGAAGAGTGAAATCATATCAAGCATCTTTTTGGGCATTTACAACATAGAATACTATGCAGCTGTACAAAAGAAGGATCTCTTACCCTTTGAGACAGCATGGTGCACCCTGGGGAGTATTATGCTAAGCGAAATAAGCCAGTCATGGAAAGACAAGTATCACATGATCTTAACACATGTGGAATCTAATGAATAAACTAACTCAATGAACAAAATAGGTTCAGAGACACAGAAGCATGGAATAGACTAACAAATCTCAGAGGGAAGGTGGGGCTGGGTGAGTGGGGAGATATTAACCTAAAAACTTATATGCAAATATGTATAACCCATGGACACAGACTATAGTGTGGTGAAGGCCATGAGGGGGTGGGGTGCAAGATGGAGGGGATCAATGGGGACAAAAAGGACATTTGTAATACTTTCAACAATAAAGATAAATTAAAACATTTTTTAAAATTACAAATTGGAAGTTACAGAATAGTTACAGAGATGTAAATTACATCAGAGGGAATGTAGTCAATAATATTGTAATAACCAGGAATGGGACCAGATAGGTAACTGAAATATCAAAGGGACCACTCTTTGAAGTACATGATTTTTTAACCACTATGCTCTACATCTGAAGCTAATACAGACTAGTATTGAATGTAAACTGTAATTGAAAAATAAAAAATAAAATAAAATAAAAATAATGAAATTAAAAAAAAAGAATACATGGCCAAATTGTACAGAATTGAAGAAGAAAAGAGTTTTACAAACATATAATGGTGAATGAGTTCATCACTAGACCAACCTTCCAAGTTATGTTAAATGGATTTCTTTAAGCTGAAACAAAGATGCTTATTAGCAATAGGAAAACATAAAATGGTGTGTTAATGCATACACTATGTAATAAGATGCAAATTGTGATATTAAAACATAAAATGTGGAAGAGGAGCTTTTGTATGCATCAGAACTGAGGTTATTATTAGCTTGAAATAGATTGTTGTAAATATAAGTTGTTTTTATGTAAGCCTCATTGCAATCACAAAGCAAAATCTTATCATAAACACAAAAAGTGTTAAAAGAATGGAATTAAAGCATACCATAAAGAAAATCATCATATGGCAAAGAAGGAGAGCAAAAGAGAAGGAAACAGTGTAATTACAATACTAAAAGAAAATATTTGTTAAGTTTATGTCAATCAATAATTATTTCATATGTAAATGTACAAAATTCTCCAACCAAAACAAAAGAGATGAATGGATAAAAACTGAAGACTCAAATTTATGCTGCCTACAAAAGACTCACCTCAGCTATATGAACTCACATAGACTAAAAGTAAAGAAATTGAAAGTTATTCTTTGCAAGTGAAAACCAAAATAAAACAAGAGTAGGTGCTCTCATCAGACAAATTAGACTTGAAGTCAAAGACAGTATCAAGAGACAAGAAAGGTAATTAAATATTTATAAATGAGGCTATATATCAAGAAAATATAATTTTGCTAAATATTTAAGCATACCTGAACTTAAGTATTCTTAAACACTTAACATAGAAGCAGCCAAATACATAAAGCAAATATTAGTAGATACCAATGGAGAAATGGAAAGAAATACAATAGAAGCAAAGTTTTTCTATACCCCATTTTCTATAATGGGTAGGTTATTCAGACAGAAATCAATAAGGAAACATTGGACTTAATTTACATTAGACTTCATGACCCTAACAGACACATACAGAATATACTGTCCAACAGTAGAATACACATTCTTCTCAAGCACACATGGTATATTCTCCAGGATAGATCACATGTTAGGCCACAATGCAACTTTTAATGAATTTAAGAAGATTGGAGTCATATTAAGAATTGTTTCCAACCACAATAAATTACAAGAGGGAAACTGGAAAATTAAAAAATATGTGGAGGTTAAACAACATGGTCCTAAACAACAAATGGGTTAGAGGAAAAAATCTAAAAAATAAAAAAAAAATTTAAACCAATAAAAATGTAAATATAACATAACAAAACTTATGGGATGCAGCAAAAGCAATTTTTAAAAATATATAGTAATAAAAGTCTACATGAAGAAAAAAGAGAGTTCTCAAATAATATAACTTTAAACCTCAAATAATTAGATATATAAAACAAACTAAGCCCAAGTGTAGCAGAAGAAAGAAAATACAAAGATCAAAATGGAAATAAATTAATTAAAGACTAAAAAGGCATTATAATAGGTCAGTGAAACTAGGAGCTGTTTTTTTCTGACAAAATAGACAAAACTTTAGACAGACATACAAAGAAGCAAAGAAAGGACTAAGGAAAAGAAAGTAAGAAATTTTTAAAAATGAGATGATACAACTGGTACCAAAGAAATAACAAAGATCTTAAGGGATTTCTGTGAACGATTTTACACCAACAAATTGTATAACTCAGAAAAAATAAGATAAATTTCTAGAAATCTACAACTTACCAAGACTGAATGAATCATAAAGAAATAGAAAATAAAAATACCCCATTATCAATAAGAACAATTGAAGCAATAATCAAAAATCTGCAAAGAAAGAGAGGTCCAGGACCAAATGGTTTCACAAGTGAATTGTACCAAACAAACAAAAAAGAACCAATTCTTCTCAATCTTTTTCAAAAATTAGAAGAGGAGAAAATACTTCCAAACTCATTAATTGAGACCTGCATTACCCTGACACCTTAACCAGACATGGATATTACAAGAAAATAAAATTATAGCCAATATCGCTAATGAATATAGATACAAAAATACTTATCAATATATTAGCAAACCAAATTCAACAACAAATTAAAAAGATAATACAACAAGATCAAGTGGGATTCATTCTACAATTGCAATGTTCATTCAACATCTGAAAATCAATCACATCATTAATAAAATGAAGGGTAAAAATGATGCCATCATCTCAATAAATGTGGAAAAAGAATTTAACAGAAATCAACATCTTTTCATGATAAACACTCTAAACAAACTAGGTACAGAGGAAATTTACCTCAACATTATCAAAGTCATGTATGACAAGTCCATAGCTAACATCATTCTCAGTGAAAAGCTAAAAAGATTTTCTTCTACGATCAGGAACAAGTAAAGAATGACCATTCTGACCATTTTAATCAACACAGTATGAAGTTCTAGTTAAAGCATTAGGGGAAAATATAAAAGACATTCAAATGAAAAAAAGAAGTAACTTTTTTTTCTATTTGCAGATGACAGGGTATTATATACAAAAAATTTGAAAACTGCATTCAGAAACTATGAGGACTAATCAACAATGCTGCAGGATATAAAATAAAAATTAAAAACTTAGTTGTGTTTCTATACAATAACAATGAACTAACAGAAAAGGAAATTATGAAAATAATCCCATTTATAATAACATAAAGAGTAAAATACTTAGAAATAAATTTAATCAATAAGGTAAAATAACTGCAAACTGAAAACTATAAGACATTGCTGGAAGAACTTGAAGAAGACAGAAATAAATATTTTGTGTTCTTGAATTGGAAGAATTAATATTATTAAAATGTCCATACTATGCAAAGCAATCTACAGAGGCAACACAATCCTTAGAAAGATCCAATGGCATTTTTTCAAAGAAATGGTGGAAACGATACTAAAATTTGTACAGACTGACAAAAGACCATGAATAATCAAAGCAGTCATAAGAAAGAATAAAGCTGAAGGAATTACACTTCCTGATTTTAAACTACATTACAAAGCTATTGTAATCAAAACACTATGGTATTGTCACACAAACAGACATATAGATCAATAAAACAGATTAAAGATCCCAGAAATAAGTCCACATATATATGTTCAATTAATTTTCAAAAAGGGTCCATTAATATATAATGGGGGAAAGAGTGTAAATTTGCAGGATACATAATCAATGTACAAAAATCCATTGCTCTTCTAAATACTAACAATGAAACTTCAGAAAAAGAAATGAAAAAAACAGTTCTTTTTGCAATTGCAACAAAAAGAATAAAATACTTAGAAATAAACTGAACAAAGATGTGAAAAAACCTATATACTGAAAACTACAAAGCATTATTATAAGAGATTGAAAAAGACAATGAAATAGAAAGATATCCCGTGTTGCATGGAATAGAAGAATCAACACAGTGAAAATGGCCATATTACTCAAAGCAATATATACATTTTATGCAATCCCCATCAAAACTCCAATGTCATTCTTTAAAAATCCCAAATAGCCAAAGCAGTCCTGAGAAAAAAGAATGAAATCAGAGGTATCACACTACCTTACTTCAAATTATACTACTGAGCTACAATAATAAAACCAGCATGGTATTGGCAGAAAAACAGACACACTGACAAATGAAATAGAATTGAGAGCCCAGAAACAAAACCACATGTATATGGGCAAATAATTTTTGACAAAGGAGCCAAAAACACACAATGGAGAAAAGAAAGCCTCTTCAATTAATGGTACTGGGAAAACTGGAAAGCCACAAGCAAAAGAATGAGATTAGATTACAGTTTGTCTCCACGTACTAAATTAATTCAAAAACGAATCAAAGACCTAAATATAAGATCTGAAACAATAAATTACATAGAAGAAAACATAGGTATTAAACTTATGTGCCTTGAACATAGAGAACATTTTATGAGTTTGACTCCAAAAGCAAGGAAGTAAAGGCAAAAATAAATGAATGGAACTGTATCAAACTAAAAAGCTTCTGCACAGCAAAAAAAACCACCAACAGAACAAAAAGGCAACCAATGAATAGAAGATAATATTATTTGCAAACAACAGCTCCAACAAGGGATTAATATCCAAAATATATAAAGAATTATTACAACTCAACACTAAACAATCAAACAACTCAATTTAAAAAATGGGCAGAGGACCTGAACAAACACCTCTCCCAAGAGGGCATAGAAACGGCCAACAGATATATGAAAAGATATTCAACTTCACTAGCTATTAGGGAAATGCAAATCAAAACTACAATGAGCTGCCACCTCACACCTGTTAGAGTGGCTATTATCAACAAGATAGGTAATATGTGTTTGAAAGGTTGTGGAGAGAAAAAAAAACCTCAGTCACTACTGGTGGGAATGTTAACTGGTACAACCACTATGAAAAACAGTATGGAGCTTCCTCAAAAAATTAATAGATTTACCTTATGACCCAGTAATCCCTCTTCTGGGTATCTACCCAAAAAACTCAAAAACATTTATTCCCAAGGATATATGCACCCCAATGTTCATTGCAGCATTATTCACGGTGGCCAAGACATGGAGACAACCAAAGTGTTCTTTGATAGAGGACTGGATAAAGAAAATATGGCAAATATATACTATGGAATACTACTCAGCCATAACAAAAGATGAAATACTGCCATTTGGACAACAAGGACATATCTTGAGAATATTATGTTAAGTGAAATAAGTCAGTCAGAAAAAGCTAAGAACCATATGATTTCGCTCATATGTGGGATATAAAACTGAAACTCATAGACACAGACAACGGTATGGTGGTTACCAGAGGGAAAGTGTGTGAGGGGGTGATATAGGGTAAAGGGAGCCAAATATATGGTGATGGAAGATGATTTGCCTTTGGTTGGTGGGCACACAATGCAATATACAGATCATGTATCATAGAAATGTACACTTGAAACCTATATGACCCTATTAAATTTAATAAATATAATAATTTTTAAAATATATATGGGTTCAAAACCTTAACAAACGCCTCACCAAAGAAGATATACAAATGGCAAATATGCATATGAAAAGATGCTCCACATCATATGTCATTAAGGAAATTCAAATTACTAGAATTATTGGGGTGATCACTATATTGGACACCTGATACTAATATATCCAATATAAAATTATAAACTAACTATAAATACATCACAAATAAATTTTAAAATAACAATGAGATACCACTACATACCTATTATATTGGACAAAATTGAGAATTCTAACACCAAATGTTGGAGAAGATGTGAAACAGCAAGAATTCTCATTTATTGCTGGTGGGAATAAAAAGTTGTACAGCCACTTTGGAGAAAATTTTGCCTGTTTCTTACATAACTAAATTTACTCATATCATAATATGCACAATTGCACTCCTTGGAATTTACTCAAAAGTGTTGAAAATTTTGTTCACTAAAAAAATAAAGTCAATAAGTCAGATGGAGTCTTCTACAGTAGAAACAATGATTTTACATTTGTTAGTTTTCCAAAGTAAATACTTTTCTTATAAATATTGTATATGATATTTCATAATGAAAAATATAATTTCAGATTTCAGTAACAATGTTCTATGCTCTGCATCAATAAGCATAAATTTGTGAAAGTAAAATAATTCGAGCTGGCAATTCCTTATTGATTTTAGTAAAATGCAATTTTTGATCTGGATTCCTAGGAATGTAGTCTTGGAGTTATGGAATTTGAAATTATAGATTATTAAACACCTTTCATGTATCATAAAATAATAAAGTTAGTTTGGAATTTAATAAAATTTTAAGTAAAGTTCTAACTTTTCTATAATGAAATAAACAAGTCTAAAGTAACTCTAATCCTATTTAATAATCTTTGCTCTTTTCCAGCCAGTTCTTCTTATTCTTGTAATGTTTAGTCTAATATTTCTCTCACATGTGTGTTACCTAAATTTTGGCAATGGTTTAATTTTTTCATATTCAAAAATTATTTTTCATAATCTATTAGGTTTTCATATCAAAAATATGGTAGCTTCTTTACATAATTTACGGAGCCTTATTCTTTCAACATTTGTAATGTTTTATTGTTATTCATGTGTTTATTTATTTTTATTAATTTTGTTTTAATTTTTTTGTCTATTTTTTTAAAATCTTCACTGGAGGATATTTTTTAAAAATTATTTATTTATTTTTAATTTTTCTTTATTGTTTAAAGAATTACAGATGTCCTCTTTTTTTCCCCACTGACCCTTTCTATTCCACAACCACCCCCTGCCCCAGGCCTTCACCACACTATTGTCTGTGTCCATGGGTTAAGCATTTATGCATATAAATTATTTGGTTAATCTCCTCCACCACCACCCCCTTTCCTCTGAGATTAGTCAGTCTGTTCCATGCTTCTATGTCACTGGATTTATTTTGTTCATCAGCTTATTTTGTTCTTTAGATTCCACATATAAGTGAGAGCATGTGATGTTTGTCTTTCTCTGCCTGGATTATTTTGCTTAGCATAGTATTCTCCAGGTCCATCCATGCTGTCCCAAAGGTAAGAGATCCTTCTTCTTTACAGCTGCATAGTATTCCATGGTGTAATTTATTTTAGAGAGAGAAAAGTAGAAAGAGAAACATGGATATGAGATAGAAACATTGATTGGTTGCCTGTCATATGTGCCACTACCAGGGATCAACTGGCAACCTGAGTATGTGCCCTGACCAAAAATCAAACCTCCCACCTTTGGATGTATGAGAAGACGCTCCAACCAACTGAGCCACATGGGCCAGGACCATGAGTTTTTATTTTATTTTATTTTATTTTATTTTATTTTATTTTATTTTAATTTTATTATTTTATTTTATTTTATTTTATAATTTTTTATACCATGTGTTTATTTTTAAGTGAAGTTTTGGTGACTTTCTTCCAGGAATTATCTAAAAGAGATTTATAAATCTATTGGCATAAAGTTTATTTTATATTTATTTCTTCTTCATTTCTGCAGAATATATTTTATTTCCTATTTCTCATTCTTAACTATACATATTAATTCCTTTTTCTTTTTAATGTTCCCCTATATTGCCAAAAAGTTGTCAGTTATCTTGACTGGGCAGACATTTGAATTTATTGAGCCTCTCTATTATATATATTTCCTAGTTCATTAACTTCTGCTCATATTTATTTTACTTCTCTTTAAATTTTTAAAAATTTGTTCTGTTTTTCAACTCATTGATTTCAGCTTGCCTTTTAATATAAACACTTAAGTAGTTTTAAGTACCATTTGAATTTCACCAGACATATATTTATATGTAGTATTTCTGAGGTTTTTTAGCTATAAATATTTTGTGATTTACAGTGCAAATTATTCTTCCACAATACATTACTTATAAGTATGTTTCTTAGTTGCATAGTCATGGAAATATTTAAAGTTATCTTTATTTTTTGGATTTCTATCACAATTGCCTTGTGATCAGTGAATGTGGATTTTATGATGCAAGCCTTTGATATTTATTGGAACTCAGTCAGTGGTTTGGTATGTGGTTATTATTTATAAATGTACAGTGTTTGCTTTAAAATAAGTATTTTACAATTATTTGTTGCAGTGTTTGATGATATCAATTAGATTAAGCTTGTTATTTAGATCTTCTATATCCTTACTGAGTTTCCATTTCTTTGAACCATCAATTACAGGGAGCAGTGTTGGAATATCCTAATATAATTATATATTTGTTTATTTTTTCCTTGTACTTGTGTCAGTTTCTGCTTTACATATTTTCAGATGCATACAAATCAGTAATTTGTTGGTAAATGTTTGAAAATCAGCTCTCTGCAAGGAAAAAGATGACCCGACTTTCAGTGTTTGCCAATTTCTCTAGCTCAAATGATGTCAAGCTATCAAACTTGAGGTCGTTAAATGCTGAATTGAAAAAAGATGCTAACAATCATCTGTCACAAGCCAATTGTAGCAGGCTCTGGCATATCACCTATACAAATGTGTAATTGTTTTATGCTCTCAGTTAATTGTGTGTGCTATTAATAATTCTCACCCAGCTTTATGTGATTAGTATTACTCTGGTTTAACTTTTGCTATTATTTCAGGTTCTACTTTTATGTAATTTATATTTAAATATGGTTTTTGTAAATAACGTATTGTTGGATTTATTTTGTATATACTTTTACAACGTTCATATTTAAATGATTTAAATTACTAAAACATTTTATTGATTTAAATTATTTAATTTTTGTTTTAGTTGTTTGTGTTTTATATCCTTCTTCCCTACATTTTATATTTGTTTCCACACACCCTCACCCCCCTGCCTCTCTCTCTCTTTGGCCTCTACTGGTTTGGAAGTTATAATCCCTGTTTCTCCTCCTTTAATGGTTATCCCTGACATTTTAACATGCATATTTCATCAAAATTGTAAACTTTCTTGCCCAAAAAAATACAAGTTTCTAAGAACATCATAACTATGATAACCACCCTCTTGACTAATAAACATTTATTTTTCATGTGAGAAATTTTCTCTATTTTTATGCCAGTAAATAAGTTACTAGTATTCAAAATACTATTTGTTACATATAATCCCATACTTACTACTCTTTTACATTCATTATTCCTTCTTGAATCTCACAATGCAATTACTGGTATTCAGTATCAGCAGCATCCTACTTTATTTTAGTATTTCAACATCAGAAAACATTTCAGCTTCTCCTCAGTTTTATCCTTTGTATTATTTCACTGATATATTGTTTCTGAAATATAAAGATATGACCTCTGTTTCAGACTACTAACTTTTCTTTATGCTGAAATTGTGGTGAAACTACAAATGAATATTTAAAAAAACATGTAAAATCATTTAAGTCATGTTCATTTTTGTAGACAATGTTTTTTTCACTTCTATCAATAAGTCATTAGGAGCACATGAAATTAAGGTTTTTAATATTGCAGCAAATGAATATGAGAAAATTTAAATAGTAATAAATAAATGTCAGTTGATTCTCATTTTTACATTTTCACATTACAAAAGGCATGCAATATTCATAGTACCTTTAAAAACATTTCTAATCTGGATTCTTAGTAGATTGTAGGTCAGGTTATAATGTATATCATTATCTCATGGTTATAATGATAGCTATCTGCCACAAAGTAAAATAACCTGCATTTTATATATATTTATATTATATATAATATATACATAGCTTTATTATAGCTTTACTTTAATCTATATACATCTTTATATTTATATAGCTTTACTTTACTATACACATAGCTTTATATATATATATATATATAGCTTTGCATTAATCTCCCCCCACAACCCAAACAAACAAAAAAAACTGACTTTGAAAAGGATTTCTAGTAACTAAAATGGCTAATATAGTTTGCAGTGTTTTAACAATTGTGCTTCAAAGAGGTAAAGATTTCTTGCTATCTTGATGTGCAAAGAATCAAATTAGAAATCATTTCCTCCAGATTAATGTCATCAGGCTAGGTGAATAAAGTTATTTGTTCCATGATCTTTTAACAAGACAGTCTTCTAAATTTATATCGAGTTAAGGGACCTTGGCATCAATGATGTATATAATTTAATATCTTCTATTTCTAGTCCAGTTACTTTTTAAAGCCTGTGGAAAATATCCATCTGATCTTTAACATAAGCAAATTCATAAAGATTGGCAGAGAAAATAGAAAAAAGGGATCAATATTTTCATATAAACCTCAATTTAGGAGTTCTACAGCAGTGCCTCATAGCTTTAATCAAATAGTCTTATCTGTCCTTGTTATATGTCAAACAATTCACTACTGTAAATATAAGAAACTGGTAATGAATAGCACCAATTTGAAGTAGTCATTATGGCTTTAAACTCTCTATCCTTAAAGGTGTGAGCCTGCATAATTTTTAACCAGAAGCAATTTTAAATAGGAGATATAACATCAGCCATTAAAACTAGCAGGTGAATTAGAACCAATATAAATTTTAATCTATTTTGAATGCCAGCTCCATGCTTATAAATTGTGTTGGAAGCTTGTGAAAGTAAAAGAGCTACAATGGTCTACATTCTCATCAAACATATATCACAGTAACAGATGAATTGGTGTATGCATGAAATAGAATTATATTCTGTATAGTGAAGAATTTGAGCATATGGCAAATAAATATTTAGGTGTAATTATGAAACAGTGCACTTGCTTTCTATCACATAATATAGTCAGTTCACAGGTTTCAGGGTTGTTAACCAGACATTTTTTTCTGTAATCAGCCTTAGGAAAAGCAATCTCTCCCTCTCTCCCTCTCTCCCTCCCTCCCTCCCTTCCTTCCTTCCTTCTTTCTTTCCTTTCCGTCCTTCTTCTCAGAGACCTGCTATAGCAAAATGCATTGAAATGAGAAATTGTAAACAGGGAATTCATAATCTATAATCTTGCAATGAAATGTTATTCTTTAGGATTTTACCAAGAGAAAATGAAGGTAGAATATATGGGTCAGTCCTTAATTCTTTGTCCCTTAATTCTTTCTTCATCCCTGGATGGGTCTCTTTATTCTTATCTATTTAAGATCTACTCCTTTTCAAATATTACTGTTACATATTATATTTATATATTAATATTAAATACCATTACTAATATTAATGTTAAAGATTTCTTTAAATCCAGTTAGTACTAATCTAGGATATATAGAACACTTTAATATCTGCTTGGATATCATTTTGAACTTTTTTTTCTCAAGGCACTCTGAATGTAAGTCTTTTTTCCTAACAATATTGTAAGCTTCTGGAGGGCAAAATTCAATAACAGTTTGAAGTGTTTATCCTATGTAGCCTCCCAGCACTCCACATACATGATCTATCACTCTTTGACATTTTCTTCCCTTGCCTTCTAGAACATCATCTTTTTAAAAAATTTCCCTCTCACCTCATTAACTTGTCCGTCTTAACCTCCTTTGTTAATTATTGATCATCTTCCCAACTAAAAAAAAAAAAAAATTATTATCTTCTCTGTGAACACTTTCATCATAGGTAATCTCATCATTTGCATGATTTCAAATACCATGTGTATTCTGAAGACTTCCAAGTGTATATCCTCAGCTTTTCTCTCTTTTGAGTTCCAGACTTCTTTCCTTGGATTTTTAATGAAAATCTCAGACTTTCCAGGTCCAAAATGGAAATCTTGCTTTCTCCTTCAAAATTTGTACATACTTCAAAGTTTCACATCTAATATAAAGGTTATGCTTACACAGTAAGTTGCTCAGGTCCCAAACTTAGTAGTCCTTGCCTCCTCTCTCTACTACACCTTATATCCAATGCATCAGCAAGTCTTTTCAATTATGCCTTCAAAACACATTTGAACACCAATTTTTCTTTTACATTAATACTATTATGGCCCAAAACATCATCACATTAATTTGCACTATTGCAGTAGCTTCCTAATAGATATCACTAGATCTCACATTTTTTCTCTTTCCTAATTACCTAAACACAAACTCATTTGGTTTTCTACAGAGGCCATGATGACTTTTAAAAAAATAAATAAATCCCATCAAACTCAGAATAAAATCCTCCAAACTTATTTTGGTTTACAAGACTATTTATGCTTGTTCCCGGCTATCTCCTAAACATACTCCCTGCCACTAACTCCTCCTCTTCAGCTACATTATCCTCCTGTTTTCCTTAAAGCACAAGTATGCTCTCACCTCAGTATTTCTGCATATGTTGCTTTTTTTTCTGCTAGAAATCCCCTTTTCTTGAGCATCATGTGTTTCTTTTCCTCATTTTATAATGATATTGTTATGCAACTGTTACCTACCCAGTGTGACCTCCCATACCACCCTGAATAAAATATCCTATATCTAACAGCATTCTTAATCACCATACCTTATAATTTTGCTTTCACTGTACTTATTATCTGAAACTGTATTATATATTGACATATTTATTCTTTCTGTTTTCTCCCCTAAAACAGAAACTCCCAATGTAACTGTTTGAAGAAAGAGCCTGTAAAGAGGCAATTTAGTTTAAATGAGGTTAGAAGGGTGTGATCCTGAACTAATAAGATTAGTGTGCTTATAAGAAGAGACACAAGCCCAGCCGGGCGTGGCTCAGTGGTTAAAGCGTCGACCTAGGATCCAGGTGATCGGGGTTCGATTCCCGGTCAGGGCACATGCCCGGGTTGCGGGCTGCAGCTGATCAATGACTCTCATCATTGATGTTTCTATCTCTCTCTCTCTCCCTCTCCTTTCCTCTCTCTGAAATCAATAAAGATATATTTAAAAAAAAAAAGAAGAGACAAGAGAGTGATTGCTCTCTGTCGTTGAGGTCATGTGAGCGTACAATGAGAAGGCAGCCATTTACAAACAAGAAAGAGCTCTCATAAAAAAACTGGAAACTTGATGTTGGACTCTCCAGGCTCCAGAACTGTGAGAAAATAAATTTTAGTTGATTAAGCCACTAAGTCTATGTTATTTTGTTACTGTAGCCTTAGCTTACTATGGGATCTAAAGTCCATCCAGGCTCTTCCCCTTAAGTGTCATTTCTGTTAGTGGCAATGTGGATTGGTGCAGCCACTTTGGAAAGCAGTATGGAGTTATCTCAAAAAATTAAAAACAGAACTGCCTTATGACCCAGCAATTCCATTCTTGGAATCTGAACAAGCTCGAAACACTAATTTAAAAATATGAATGCACCCCTATGTTCACTGCAGTGTTACTTATAATAACCAAGATTTGGAAGCAACCCAAGTGTCTATCAGTAGATAAATGCATAAAAAAGCTGTGGCACATTTACAATAGAATAGTATTCAGCCATAAAAATAAGGAAATTTTACCCTTTGAGACAGCATGGGTGGACCTGAAGAGTATTATGCTAAGTGAAATAAGCCAGTCAGCAAAAGACAAGTACCATATGATTTCACACATATGTGGAAAATAATAACAAAAAGACCTACTTTTTAAGATATGACTTGCCTTATTATGTGTTTATGTGTGGGTTTTGGGAAAGTGAGGAGGCATTAAGGGCTGGAAATAATGAGTTATGGCCTCCTCTGGTATTTCAGTTATGCTATCTACATGGCTAGAGAAACCCAAATCATTTTGCAGAGTTGTAAATAATTTTCTCTTACTGCCTCCATTTCTCTTGATATCCTTAGCACCAAATAGCCTCTTGTTCCTATTTCTTCCTTTCTTCAAGTGCTGATATGTATAAGTATCTAAAATATAATTGTCATCAAAAGTAGAGAAGAAAATTTGGAAAAGATGAAGTGGGGGATTATATGAGTGTCTGAAAGACTAAAACTGTGTTTACAGGTTTTCCTTTTATTCTCAGGTTGCTTTTTTAATTTATATATATAATTCTTTTTGTGTATTGTTGAGTTCAATTTGCTAATATTTTATTCAGGATTTTTGCAACTATGTTCATTAGAGATATTGAGATACTAGTAGATCTGTATTTTTTTGTTGCTGTTTTTCATGTCTTTGTCTTATTTTGGTATTAGAGTAACCCAAATTCATAGAATGTGTCAGGAAGTATTTCCTCTGTTGTTATCTTTTGAATGAGATTATGAAATGGTATAATTTCTTAAATGGTTGATAGAATTCACTAGTAAGCACATCCAGGCTTCCTCCTCCCTCCTTCCCTCCCTCCCTCCCTTCCTTCCTTTTTTTAATGATTATTAATTATTGATTTATTTTTATAGATACGGGCATATTCAGATTATCTTTTTCTTCATGTGTGACTTCTAGCAGGTTGTGCTTTCCAAGAATTGGTCCATTTCATCTAAGTTATAAAATTTGTGGGCATAAGGATGCTCATAATACTACTTTATTATTCTGTGAATACCTATGAGATGTACAGTGATGTCCACTCTTGTAATTCTAATGTTACTAATTTATGCTCTCTTTCTCTTTCTTCTTACCCTGCCTAGTGCCTTACTAATTTTATTAATCTTTTCAAAGAACCAGGTTTTGGCTTCATTAATTTTCTCTATTAATTTTCTGTCTTTAATTTTATTGATTTATGCTCTATTTATATTAATTCTTTCCTTTTGTATATATTGAATTTAATCAGGTTTTTTGTCCTAGTTTCCTAAGGTGAAGTCATAGATTATTAATTTCAGAAATTTCTTCTTTTCTAGTTAATGCATTCAATACTATAAATTTCCCTCAAACACAACATTTGCTATACCCATAAACTTTGGTAAGGTGTCTCTTCATTTTCATTTAGTCAAAAATATTCTTAAGTTCTTACTGATTATTGTTTCAGGTTTCTTTGGATATATTCCCAGAAGTGAGATCACTGGATCAAAAGGCAGTTCCATTTTTAATTTTTTGAGGAACCTCCATACTGTTTTCTGTAGTGGCTATGCCAGTCTGCATTCCCACCAGCAGTGTACTAGGGTTCACTTTTCTCCACATCCTCACCAGCACAAGTTGTTTGTTGATTTGTTGATGGCAGCCATTCTGACAGGTGTGAATTGATACCTCATTGTGGTTTTAATTTGCATCTCTCTGATTATTGGTGACTTTGAGCATTTTTTCATATGTCTCTTGGCCATTTGTATGTCCTCTTTGGAGAAGTGTCTATTTAGGTCCATTGCCCATTTTTTAATTGGATTGTTTGTCTTCCTTTTGTTAAGTTGTATGAGTTCCTTATATATTTTGGATATTAACTCTTTATCAGATGTGTCATTGGCAAATATGTTCTCCCATACAGTGGGCTCCCTTTTGGTTTTGTTGGTGGCTTCTTTTGCTGTGCAGAATCCTTTTATTTTGATGTAGTCTTATTTGTTAATTTTCTCCTTTGTTTCTCTTGCCCTAGGAGATGTATCAGCATACATATTGCTATGAGAGATGTCTGAGATTTTGCTGCCCACGTTTTCTTCTAGGATTTTTATTTTTTCAAAACTTGCATTTAGGTCTTTTATCCATTTTGAGTTTATTTTTGCATATGGTGTAAGTTGGTGGTCTAGTTTTATTTTTTTTCATGTACCTGTCCAATTTTCCCAACAATATTTAGTGAAGAAACTGTCTTTACTCCATTGTATGTTCTTGCCTCCATCGTCAAATATTAATTGACCATAATGACATGGATCAATTTCTGGGTTCTGGGTTCTGTTCCACTTATCTATATGTCTGCTCTTGTGTCAATACCAAACTGTTTTGATTACAGTGGCTTTGTAGTATAACTTGATATCAGGTATTGTGATCCCACCAACTTTGTTCTTCCTTCTCAAGGTTGCAGTTGCTATTTGGTGTCTTTTTTAGTTCCGTATAAATTTTTAAAATGTTTGTTCTAGATCTGTGAAATATGCTGTTGGTATTTTAATAGGGATTGCATATGCACCCCTATGTTCATAGCAGCACAATTCACAATAACTAAGATCTGGAAACAGCCCAAGTACCTACCAGTAGATGAGTAGATAAAAAAAAGCTGCAGTGCATTTACACCATGGAATACTATGCAGCTGCAAAAAAGAAGGATCTCTTACACTTTGGGACAGCATGGATGGAACTGGAGAGTATTATGCTAAGCGAAATAAGCCAGTTAGAGAAAGACAAGTACTACATGATCTCACTCATATGTGGAATAAACAAAATAAACTAATGACCAAAATAGATCTAGACACATAGAAGCATGGAACAGAGTGAAGGATCTCAGAGGGAAGGTGGAGGTGGGGGAATGGATGGGGAGACAGTAATCAAAGAACTTATGTGCTTATATGCATAACCTATGGACACAGACATTGGTATGGGGAAGACCTGGGGCCAGGTGGATGGGGAGTGGAGTGTATCAATGGGGGAAAAAAAAAGACATCTGTAATACTTTCAACAATAAAGATAAATTTTAAAAATAAATAAATAAAAAATAAAGGAAGAAAAAAATTTTTTTTTAATTTCTGAGGTTTCTTCTTGAGCCATGTATTATTTGCCTGTTGTGTTGTCTAATGTACAAGTATTTGGGGATTTCCCAGTTATTTTCTTTTATTGAGTTTTAGTTTAATTCCATTGTGGTCTGAGAGCTTACATTTTTATTATTTATAATTTAAAAAAAAATGGTTAGTGTGTGCTTTATGGTTCAGAATGTGGTCTACCCTGGTGAATGTCCCATGTGAGGTTTATAAGAATATGTATTCTGCTGCTGTTTTATAAAGTAGTCTGTAGATGTCAATTATATACAATTGACGGATGGTGCTACTGAGTTCAATTTGCCCTTACTGATTTTCGGCCTTCTGAAGCTGTTCATTTGTGGTAGAAGTGTTTTGAAGTCTCCAAGTATAACCGTGAATCCATTATTTCTCTTTCCAGTTCTATCAGTTTGTGTCTCATGTATTTTGACACCGTTGTTAAGCACATATACATTAAGGATTGTTTGGTTTGCCTGGATAATTTAGCCCTTATTATTATGTAATGCCTTTCTTTATACCTGATTATTTTACTTGCTCCATAATATGTGTGGTTTGAAGCTAGTATTGCTACTTCAGCTTTCTTTTGATTAGTATTAGCATGGTGTATTTTTCTGCATCCTTTTGTTTAACCTGTAGGTGTCTATATTTAAAGTGGGTTTCGTCACAGACAACATAGAATTGAGTCTTATTTTTGTATCCACTCTGACAGTTAATTGGACTTTTAATTGATCTGTCATTTAATTGGTGTATTTAAATCATTGACATTTAAGGTGATTATTGATATAGTTGATTAATGTTTACCTTATCTGTTACTGTTTTCTGCCACTCTTGTTCTTTGATTCTATTTTTGTACTTGTCTTTTTATGCTTTATGTAATTTTACTGAAGCATTTTATATTATTTTATTTCTAGCCTTTCTTAGAATATCAATTATTTTTTATTAGTTTCGCTAGAGTTTGCAGTATACATTTAAAATAACTCAAGTACATTTTCAAATAGCAATATATTACTCAGAGGTATTGCACATGACTTACAATAAACTATTCCTAGTCCTCCCTCCTGTCTCTTTTGTTATAATTTACATTCTTTTCACTTTTCCATACTCTGTATTTTGGTATATTTTTTGCTGGCATTGTTTTGAACAAACAGTTATCTTTTGTAACAATTATAATGAAAAATAAGTTTTTCTTTTCTTTTAGCCCTTCTCTAATGTTCTTTCTTTCTTTCTATATGTAGATCCAAGTTTCTGCCCTATATAATTTTCTTTCTCTTTGAATACCTTCTTTTAACATTCTTTGAAAGGCATACTGGCAAAAAAATTCCCACAACTTTTGTTTGTTTGAGAATGTCTTTATTTCTCCTTCACTATTTAAGGATAATTTCACTATTTAAGGATAATTTCTCAAGATACAGCATTCTAGGGTGTTTTTTCTTTCAACACTTTAAATACAGAGGTTGGCAAAAATAGGTTTACAGTCATGTGTGCACTGTGCCATTATTAATGAGGCTTTTGTAATAATCATAACCTTCATGTCTTTATCCAGTCGAACAACTGGACACCTAACTTTGCCCAGCCCTGAATTTCACTCAGTTCTCTTTTGTTTGCACGGTTTTTGAAGTCAAGTCTAGTGTGATTCTTACTTTTGCACTTCTATGTGTAAGGTACTATCTTCCTCAGGCTTCTTTCAAGATCATTTGTTTCTGGTCTATGATTTTCTGTATTTTGACTATGATATGGTTAGAAAAATGAAAAAAAATGATTTTTTTTCATTTATCCTGCTTCGTGTTTTTTGAGTTTCCTGAATCTGCGCTTTAATCTGATTTGGGGAAATTCTCGGTCATCCTTGCTTCAAATATTTCTGACTTATTTTTCTCTTGATTCTTCTTCTGCAACCCCACATGTATATGGTGCACTTTTTTAGTTGTCCCATAGTACAAAGTTTTTTTAGTTTTGATTTTTTCCTCAGCTGTGTTTAGTTTATTGATGAGCCTGTCAAAGAAATTATTTATGTTTAATATGTTCTTTTTGATATCTAACATTCATTTTTTTATTATTGTTTAGAATTTCATTTTCTTTGCTTACATTATAGTGATAATTTATTTTATGTTTAAGCTTGACTGGGTAATGGGGAACCCAAATATATGGTCAAATATTTTTATTGGTGTTTCTCTGAGGCTGTTATTAGGTAAGATTAACATTTTAACTGATAAACTGAGTAAAGCAGATTGCTGTCCCTAATGTAGGTGGGCCTCATCTAATTAGGTGAAGGCCTGAATAAAATAAAAACCGCTAAATCTCTACTGAGTTGAGAAATTTCTTCCTCTCTAGAGTTGAGAGAATTCTTCCCATCTGAAAGCCTTTAGTCTAGAATATCAGCCATTTTTCTGGCTTCAGATTCAAATTATAATATTCACTCTTCCTGGGTCTCAAGCCTGCTAGATTTTGAACCTACACCATCAGCAGTCCTGGGTTTCAGGCCTTGGGATTCAGATTGGAACTAAACCATCAGGGTCAAGGCTTCTGACTCCAGTTTTGCCCACTCACTCTGAAGATCTTAGGACTTGCTAGCCTTCATAATCACTCAGTTATTTGAAATAAATCTCTCACTCTCTCTCTAAATATATATATATGACATATTGGTTGTTTTTCTGGAGAAATATTACTACTAAAATTACCCATTTGACCTTGCATGTTGTTTACTTTTCCCATAAAATCCTTTAGTATATTTATCATAGTTATTTAAAATTCCCTGTCTGATAATTATTACATTCATGCCATATCTGAGTCTGTTTCTAATTCTTGGAGTGTCTCTCCAGACTGTTTTGGGAGGTTTCTTGGTTAGTTGTTTTTTGCTTTTTAGAATGCTTTGCAATTTTTTGTTGAAAGCCAGACATAAAATACTGGGTAAACAGAAGTAAATTGGCCTTCAGAGATGTGCTGCTAAGGTGTAGGGCTAGGCATAGCTTTCTTTAGTACTATGATTAGATGTCAGCCTATTAGTGACCATGTGCTTCTGAACTGGGACCTTCAGAAGTGCTTTTCAATCCTCCCACCACCTTAATGAAACAGGATGACTACAGCAGTCTGGAGTTGGGTATTTCCAGGTCACTTGGTTTCTGATAAAACCTAGGAAGTTAGTCTGTTTAAAAAGAAGTTTCTCGTGAAAGTAGCCTTGTTAAAAAGAACAGAATGCTCTGGGTGTATTTCAAAATGCTTGCCTTCTCCTTTCCCCAGACAGAAGCATGATGGGATTTTCCTCTGATCTTCACTCAGAGGACCTGGTAAGACTCCTTGAAGTAAAACACTCCAAAACATGCCCCCACAAAAAGACGGGGCCCCACTAGCATTTTTAAGTTTCAGACTTGTCCATACTGAGCCTCTAGTCATTTGTCAATTACAATGTAAGTTTTCCTAGGTCAATACTGGTTCCTGGAAGATTTCTGCTTGTGAATTTCTGTTCTAGTACATTGTTTCTGTTTGCATTTACTGACTGTGTCTCCAATTTGAGGGGCAATAGTTTTCCCAGTGACCTCAATTCTCTGACATATATAAAAAGATTTGGCAGTTTTTAGTTTGTTCAGCTTTTTACTTGTTAGGCTGTGGCTCAAAGTTCTTTATATGCCAGACTGGTAAGAGGAAGTCATTAATGCTTATAAATTAAAATATATTTTATTTGTTTATACTTTCTCATTGCACTCAACATAAAGTCCAAAACCCTCCATGATAAAAACCTTGTTTACTTCTACAGTCTGAACTCTCAGAAAAGTCAGTCCTCTTTTGGAATCTTAATTTTTAGCCATAAATGATTGTTTTTTTATAACCAGTAAATGACATAATTATTTATGTACATTTTCTGTTTTCCTGGAATGTATTTTTTTGTCTTCTTTACTTTCTCATTTAATTTCACCTTTATACTTGAATGGTGCCTTTTTTAGGAAGCTTTTTCTGATAGCATCTCTCCCACTTCTGTCCCCTAATCAATGTATAGAATGCACCTCTTTTTAACTTGTTCCTCCACCTGTACTCTGGAAATACCACATTGTATCAAAGTCTTTATATAACTTGGGCTAAGGAAGGCATGATATCAAAGGTGGAAACTTTTGAAACAAACAAAAAAATACGTCATAAAATAAGTTTTAAATTCCAAATTGTTTTCTATAGCCATTATATTGAATTATTTTTAAAAAGTCCTATGTAAGGAACTTGAACACCTGATTATAGTAACTGGCATTTGTGAAGTCAAATTATGGGAAATGGTAGTAATGATTTAAGTGTTTACTGGTTTGGAGGTAGAAGAGTTTTCTTTTTGGAAATAAAATATCCTGCATCGAGCTCCTGTGACTCTCAGTCATCAAAAGCAAGTCCACCTTTTTAAGCATGATTTAAAAATCCCTGTAAGAACAAATTCCTTCTTACATTTCTGTCATAATCTCTTCCTTTTTCTCTTCTTCTTATCCTTATATACCCTAAACTATCCAGTCTGAATTTATGTCTATTCCCTGACCCTGTCATGACCTCTTTTGCACAGGATCTTCCTGTAAATTGCACTTCACCTCCTATTCACCTGGATAAAACACTACTCAGCTTAAGTATCAATTTTAAGTCTCAGTTTAAGTATCATTTTCAAGTCTCCTCTTAAGTATCATTTTCTCTATGAGGCCTTGTCTGATTTCATCTGCTGGTTAGCTCACCATACCATGTTCTCCCTTAGCACCCTATATTTATGCATTATAACACTTATTTAATTACCTACTATTTAGCTCGGTCTTTGACAAGTTTTAAGTTGTATGAGAGAAGAAATACTATAACTTGGTCACTACTTTATTCCCAGATTCTTGAATAAGGGTTGGCATGGAATAGATATCTAAATAAATATTGGTTGAATTAATATACAACGCACGAATATGTACAACATTAAAAATCTAGTTTAAAAAGTGAGTACACAAATTATTCATCTTGAGTTTCCTTTTTTACTTGTCATTAGAAATTGTATATTCCCTGAGTTCTGAGAGAAAACGCTGTCTTCAATTGGGCTTCTTTCTATTCCAGTACATAACTAAGCCTACTTTTTATAAGCTCTACAAATAGAGCATTGATCTTCTGAAAAATGGGAGTGGCTTGCACGAGTTAAACCAAACTGTGCTTTAAGTGTTTTATGCTGTGAAAGGTGGGAAACATGGAATTATAAGAGTATTCACATTGCTTTTAGCAAGAGCATTTACATTCTAGCCCTAAAAACTTTTCAGTTATATGTCCCCATACATCTTGTCTTTCCAGTCTTCATTTAGGATAAATTACACTTAAGTGCATTCACAGCTTTATGCCATTCCCTGTACCCATTGCTATTACTGAATTCTAAGAGTATTTCATAGTTCTGCTTAAAAGCCCATGTTTTATCCTATATTATCCCAGCAAAGAGTTATTCATATGTAAAATACATAGCATAGTACTTGTTTTACAGTAAGTGGTCAAGACATCAATCCCTTTTCGCTGTACTACTGTGGTGAAAACATCACACTCTGCATTGAAATGTAGCTATTTAGTTATCTCTCTCACTAAATTGTCCATTGAGGGCAAGATTTGCTTAACTTTTTCTTTCCATAATTTTGAACATGCTTTTTACATATATGTGTATATACTTATCAAAACTAATTGAAAAGTACACTCAAAATCCAAGTATTTCACTGCATGTAAATTATACTAAAAATTTGTAATGTTCACAAAATCACATGCATGAGTTGCATATTAGTTATTTTCTCTATTACTATAGATGTCTTTCTAAGTTTCTCATAACTTTAATATGCAGAAACACTGAACAAAAAGCACTAGACATTAAACGATTCTCTTGATTTTCTTGTTTACATATTAGGAGCCTTTTCTTTAGACAATCACTTTTTCTGCAAACATCTTTTGACCAAACAGTCTTTCAATATAGTTATACAGACATCTATGTGAATATTTGTAAGGACAGAAAAATGCCTTTCCTTTCCTTTGCTGTGGCCTTCCACAATTTATAAGAAGCACCTGGTAATTAAGCCCAGATTGTTGGCTCCATTGATTCAAACAGCTCCTCTGTTCAAACCGCAGGACAAGATAAGCTACTCTCAAGGCTACATTCCTGCATCCTCCTCCTTCATTTTCAAACTCAGGGATAATTCACACCGAGGAGTCTCTAGTTAGTAGACAGTTCCCTTCTCCCCTCCCGTTCGAACGAGCCTCTTTTGAACTCTTCATAACTTGCTCTAAGCATGTTTTACAGGCTTGGGAAAAATACTGATAAGATACCTCCTTACAACATCTGCCAGACAGTCTCCTGGAAAGCAAACAAACTGTAACTTTTCAAGACAACCACCCTGGTATCTAAATGTCAACATCCCCTTCCCTTCCTTGTTGCTTAGCAACAGCCACTGCTTAAAACAGCAGGCCACCCTTTCTGCTTTGCCCTTTATTGACTAGCAATACACCTCCCTTGGAAAGTAAAATAAACTTCTTCTCTGCATCTCTTCTTTTAGTTGTGAATTCTTTCACAGCCTGTGTCACCAGCCAAACCTTAACAATATTGTTTTAGAAAATCATTCTAAAATCACTATTCTTAATAAAACTTATTCTGTTCCTTTGAGAGTAAACTCTTTTACCTGATTTTAAGGTCTTCGGCCTCACCCAACTTAACTTTTCATGATACACACTCCTTGTAGCCAGTGTAGTCTGCTTATTTCACCATGGGGGCCTTTTCATTATTTAATTCCCTTCCATTTATCTGCCTCTCTAAGTTCCATCCAACTTTCAACATCAAGTTTTCTACTCTCTTCTAAAAATTTTTTATTTGATCATTTACTCCTTTATCATTTTATTATTTGAACACTTAAACCTTTATATTGCATAAATTTGTATTTGCATCACCACAAACTTTATTTACGTATTCTTTTTTACTGTTTATTGAGGTGACACTGGTTAACATAATCATACAGGTATCACATGCGCAATTCTATAACACTTCATCTGCATACTGTATTGTGTGTTCATGACCTCAAGTCAAGTCTTCATCCATCACCAGTTATCCTCACTATACCCTCATCCACCTACCTCTACCACGTTCCCCCCTGGCAATCACCACACTATTGTCCATGTCAATGAGAAGAGTTTTTTCTTTCTTTTTTTATCTTTTATGTTCAATCTCTCCACCTCCCCACACCCAGCCCCCACCCTGAGAGCTGTTCCCCCTCAATAGCTGTCAGCCTGCTCTCTATTTTTGAGTCTGTCTGTATTTTGTTTGTTAGTTCATATTTTTCATTAGATTCCACATATAAGTGAAATCATATAGTACTTATCTTCTTCTGACCGGCTTATTTCACTTAGCATAATGTTCTCCAGGTCCATCCATGCTGTCACAAAGGATAGGATTTTCTTCTTTTTTACAGCAGAGTAGTACTCCACTGTGTAAATGTACCACAGCATTTTTATCCACTCTTATGATGGACACTTGGGCTGCTTCCAAATCTTGGCTATTGTAAATAACTCTGCAATGAACATAGGGGTACTTATGTTCATTCAAATTAGTGTGTCTGGTTTCTTCAGATACATTACCAGAAGTAGAATTGCTGGGTCATAAGATAATTCCATTTTCAATTTTTTGAGGTAATTCTGTACTGCCTTTTATAGTGGCTGCAACAATCTGCATTCCCACCAATAGTGCACAAGGGTTCCCTTTTCCCCACATCTTTTCCAACACTTGTTGTTTGTTTATTTATTGATGGGAGCCATTCTGACAAGTGTGAGGTGATATCTCATTGTAGTTTTATTTCCATTTCTCTGATGATTAGTGACATTGAGCATCTTTTTGTATATCTATTGTCCAGCTGTATGTCCTCTTTGAAGAAGTGTATATTCCAGTTCTTCGGCCATTTTTAATTAGACTGTTTGTTTTCTGGTGTTGAGTTGTATAAGTTCATTATAAACTTTGTATATTAACCCCTTATCAGATATATCATTGGCAAATATGTTCTCCCATTTAGTGGGCTATCTTTTCATTGTCTGATGGTTTCCTTTGCTGTCCAAAACTTTTTAGCTTGATGTAGTCCCATTTGCTTATTTTTCCTTTTGTTTTCTTTGCCCAAGGTGATATATCAGAGAAAATATATTGCTGTGAGAAATGTCCGAAATTTTACTGCCAATGTTTTCTTCTAGGATTTTTATGGTTTGGAGTCTAACATTTTAAGTCTTTAAGCCACTTTTAGTTTGTTTTCGTATATGATGTAAGAAAGTCATCTAGTTCCATTTTTTGCAGGTATCTGTCCAATATACCCAACACTATATATTGAATAGACTACCTTTACCCCATTGTATGCTCTTGCCTTCTTTGTCAAATATTAATTGACTATAAAGGTATAGGTTTATTTCTGGGCTCTCTACTTTGTTCCATTCTTCTATATGTCTCTTTATGCTGGTACCATGTTGTTTTGATTACTATGGCCTTATAGTATAGCTTGATATTAGGTAGCGTGATTCTTCTAACTTTGTTCTTGTTTCTCAAAATTGCTGTTGCTATTCAGAGCCTTTTGTGGTTCCATGAACATTTTTGGAGTATTTGTTCTAGTTTTGTGAAATAAGCCATTTGTATCTTTTTAAAAAAATCTTCACCCAAGGATATGTTTTTACTGCTTCCATTTCATTAGTTGCATTTCATTTGTCTATTCAGATTCTCTGATTTTTCCTGATTCAGTTTTGGAAGGTTTTATGTTTCTAGGAATTTATCTATTTCCTCCAGGTTTTTGTCCTTTTCCATCTGACTTATTTCACTCAGGATAATACTCTCAAGATCCATCCATGTTGTTGCAAATGGAAATATTTTATCTTTTTCATGGCTGAGCAGTATTCCTGAGCAGTATTTTTATATATACAACTGTAGTATAATTTGCATGCAACAAAATGCATTGGTCTCAAGTATATTGGTCAATTAATTTTTACAAATGCATACGCATGTCACACACACACATTAATATTTGTATCATTCCAAAGAGTTTCTTATGCCCCACCCTGTAAGAAACCCATCAAAATACAATGCTCTCATTTCTATCAAATTGTTTCAGTTTTGTCTATTGTTGAACTTCATATAAATAGAATTACAATGTGTACATTTTATTTTTACTAAGAATATCTTTATATTAACTCATCTTTTTTAGGTACCATTTTTCTATTGTTTGCTTAATATTCCATTTGTATTAATATACTATAGTATTTTTAATCCACTGTTTTACTCTTGGATACTGAAATAATTTCCACTTTTTGGCTATTACGAATAAAGTGCTATGAACATCTATAAATCGTCTTTTTCTAGACATATTATAATGATACCAGATTTTCTCCTTACCTGGTTCTTTGTCTAGTGGAGTTGAAGAATGAAATTCTTGGGCAATGGAAGAGTAAGGGAAAGAGTACAAAGGTTTATTGTGTGAAGAAAGCAAAGCTCCCAGCATGTGAGAGCTCTGAACATAGGGGTACTTATGAAAAAGGTTGCTGCTAAAGCTCACTAGTCTAGGGGTTTATATTCTCTATATTTGTTCTTCATTTTGAAGAACAAATGAATTCTACCTTAGTTACAGCCAATCCTTCTTTGTTTTTAGTTTCTCACTTCAGGGGGTCGGGTATAGGGCAAACTTGTTTTTCTCATATCTTGTTTGCCTAGAACATTTCACCTTTGCATGGTTCCTTTTTCCTCAGGGTCCCTAGCCTTACACTGCCTGACCATTTCTGACTCCTCAATATCTTGGGTAAACATATAGAAGTGGAATTGTTTGCTCAGAAGGTGGATGCATGTTTATCCTTTTAAGAAACTGCTTAACAATCTTCTAAAATAGTTGATCCATTTTACATTTCCACTAGCAATATGGTAGCTACATTTATTCACTACCTCATCAACATTGACATTGTTAATATTTTTTAATTTAATGACTCTAGGTATGTAATGACTTTAGTGTGCATTTATTGCTGCTAATGACCTTAAGGCTTTTTTCATGTGTTTATTAGTGATTTTTATTTTTTGTATACAAGGTCTTTTCAAATTTTGACTCACAGCTTGAAACTAATTTCTCAGTCTTATTATTGAACTCTAAAAGTTATTTATATATTATGTATTAAATTCCTTTGTCAGATACGTAATGCAAAACATTCTGCAAGTCTGAATTTTGCATATTTATTTTCATAGTATAGTCTTTTGTTGAACAAAAGAATTGAAATTTGATATAATTGATTACCATTTTTTTCTTATATGGTTAATCCTTTATTTGTTTTCTCACAAAAATCTTTCTCAATTCAGTGTATTAAAAGTATTCCATAAGTGATGTCAGAGGAATGGCAGTGTGAGAGATCCCCTTGGTCTCTCCCAGTGAAACTTCAACAAGTTAATCAACTATAATGCAACAGAGTATTCTCTGCTCAAGATGGAAGCATGCCTGAGAGACCCAAGCACTGAACTATCCAAAGGTACACAACCAGGAATAAACAGAAAGGTGAGTAGGGTAGAGAGCCCTGATGGCCATGGATGGAACTTTGCAGCTTGGAGCTGGTGACCGGCTCAGCCTAGAGAGGGGAAGAAGCTGGTGGTAGAAGGTTCTTCCATAGGCAGGGAGGGACAAAGAATCTCAGTGGGCTCTCCTGCAGGGTGAGTTGTAAAAAAAAGTAGCTGAGCAAGCAAAGATGCATGGGAAATGACACAACATAGAGGTTCCACTGTAGATGTCCACTATTGGGCAAAAGTGTTTCAGACAAAGAAGCAGAGCCACAGAGCTCTCTCTCACCCCTTGGACTCCTAAAATTTGCCTACAAATTGCCCTTGGTGTGGGTTCAAGGACCACATTATCTGAAAACCAAGAGCTATTGTAATAGAATCACTGTTTGCCTCTGTGCTTGATCTCCAGTTGGGGCACATGGAAAGGACCTGGGAGTGGTCAGGGGTAACCATTATGGTGAGGGCAAAACAAACCCCACCACTAAACAATGTGGCTATACTGTCTGATGGAAGCAAAAGAGGTGAGCTCAAGGAGGTCACAGAGGTAAAAAAAAACTCTTGTGATTCAGCAATGTTTACTTGAAAATAGTAGACATGTTTTCTATTATTTTCTAGAGAAAGCTGCAAGAGAGAGGTCAACAATACAATAGATGCCTACACAGAGGAGACCATCAAATACCATGAATAACCATGGTAATGAGGAAGAACAGAAAGAAAACAAAAATCTAAAAAGCAAACTGAAACAAATGGAAATATGTGATATAAATAACAGAGAATTCAAGATTGCATTTCTGAACATACTTATTGAGATGAAAGAAAATACAGACGGCCAATTCAATGCACTAAGAAAACAAATTAATGAATAAAATGAGTACTTTACCAGACTAAAACTTTAAAAAAGAACCAATCAGAAACCCTGGAAATGAAGCATGCAATGAAGGAGATAAAGAGTGAACTGCTGAGCATAAGAAACAGCCAACCAGATGGAGGAAAGGATTAATGACATCAAATATAGGAATCTAGAAATGACACAGATGGAAAAAGAGAGGGACTTGATCATAAACAAAAAGTGAAAGAGCTCTATAAGGACTATCTGACTACATTAGAAAAAGCAATGTAAGAATAATAGGTATACCAGAAGAAGAAGAGAGAGAGAAAGTAATGGGGAGCCTATTCAAACAAATAGTGGATAAAAACTTCCCAAACCCATGGAAAGAACTAGATCCAAGAAGCAAACAGAACATCTAGTTACCTCAATCCAAAGACTGCCTCTCCAAGGCACACTGTTTTAAAATTATCAAAAATTAATGATGAAGAAGAAATTCTCA
The DNA here is from genome assembly GCF_964146895.1 of Miniopterus schreibersii. Classification (NCBI taxonomy): domain Eukaryota; kingdom Metazoa; phylum Chordata; class Mammalia; order Chiroptera; family Miniopteridae; genus Miniopterus; species Miniopterus schreibersii. The sequence continues at coordinate 39,417,144 of NC_138104.1, read as the reverse complement.
AAGGAGCCAGGGAAAAGAAGGAAGTGACCTACAAATGAAAAACCTGTCAGAATATCATCCAACTTTTTTTGGAGAGGGGGCAAGATCAGAGGCCTTGAAGCAGAAGGATATTTATGTTATTGGAGGAACATCTAGGGGGTTGATGTGGTTGAAACAGAGTGAGTAAAGGGAGGAATGTTAGGAGGTAAGATCAGAGCTACTCAATGGGAGTGCCAGCAAGGAGGGTCTGAGGCTTCTTCTCTTGACTTGTAGGCAGCTGCCATGTGCTCACAAGACCTCTTCTTTGTGTGTGCTGGGTGGGGGACTCATGCAGATTTTCAGCAGAAACTTTTACAAGCCAGAAGAAAGTGGAACTAAATATTCAAATGTCTAAAGGAGAGAAATTACCAGCCATGAATAATATATCCAGCAAAACTATCCTTTCAATATGAAAGAAAAATAAAGTCATTTCCAGACATACAGAAGCTGAAGAAATTTTTCACCAGAAAACCTTCATTGCAGGAAATACTCAAGGGAGTTATTATACCAGAAATAAAAACATAAAAAGAGAGAGAAAAGGGCTGAAGTGGCAAAGGAAGAAGGAGATCAGATGCACTCAAAAGAAACAAAACAAACTACTGTATATATGTTATTTTATCTTTCATAAGCTTAATGGTAAACACATACAAAAACCCCCAAATTAAGAAACATAGCTTTAAAAAAGAGGAAATAGAGGAAATAAGTATGGAATACCACCAATCAGCAAAAACAGACAGAAACACAAAAGAAAAAAAAAATAATGGAGGTACAGAACTACCAGAAAACAAAAGATAAAATGGCTATTGAAAATCCTCATACATCAATAATAGTTAAATGTAAATAGGTTGAATTCACCAATAAAGAGGCACAGAGCAGATTGGATCATAAAAGAAAACAACCATATACTGCTTTCAAGAGACATATCTAAGCTGCACAGAGAAAGGTAGATGCAAAGTAAAAGGGTAGAAAACGATTCTCCAAGCAAATAACATCCACAGAGAAACAAGTGTAGCCATACTTATATCTGACAAAATAAATTTCAAGATAACAAAGATAACGAGACAAAGATGGACATTTTATAATGATAAAGGGGACACTATAGCAAGAAAATATAACATTCCTTCATATATATGCACCCAATCAGGGAGCACCAAAATATATAAAGGAACTACTCAAAGAACTAAAGGGAGAAACAGATCAAAATACAACTGTAATTGGGTACCTTGATACTCCATTGACAGCTCCAGATAGGTCATCCAAATAGACAATCAATAAAGAAATATCAGCCTTAAATGACACACTAGAAAAAATAGAAATAATTAACATTTACAGAGCCTTTCATCCCAGAATATCAGATTATACATTCCTCACCAGTGCACATGCAACATTCTCAAGGATAGACAATATGTTGGGTCACAAAACTAGCCTCAACAAATTCAAGAAGTTTGAAATTATACCAAGCATATTCTCTGACCATGATGCCTTGAAATTAGAAACCAACTGCAAAAAGGAAGTAAAGAAACCCACAAATATGTGGCGATTAAACAACATACTACTAAAAAAATGAATGAGTCAAAGAAGAAATAAAATGTGAGATCAAAAGATATATAGAGACAAATGAGAATGACAATACAACATATCAAAACTTTTGGGATGCAGCAAAAGCAGTAATAAGAAGGAAGTTTATATCATTACAAGCTTATCTCAAGAAACAAGAGAAATCACAACTAAAAAACCTAACATTACATCTTAAAGTACTAGAAAATGAAGAACAAAACCTACCCAAAGTAAGCAGAAGAAAGGAAATAATAAAAATTAGGGCAGAATTGAATGAAATACAGAACAAAAAGACTACACAAAAAATTAATACAACAAAGAGCTGTTTGTTTGAAAAGATTAACAAAATTGACAAACCCCTGGCTAGATGAACTAAGGAAAAAACAGAAAAGACTCTTATAAACATAATCAGAAATAAAAGAGAGGTCACCACAGACATCTCAGATATACAAAGGATCATACTATAATATTATGAAAGACTATATGCCATCAAATTAAATAACCTAGATGAAAAGGATAAGTTGCTAGAAATATATGACCTTCCTAGACTAAGTCATGAAGAATTTGCAAATCTGAGTAGACTGATCAGCAGTGAGGAAATTGAAACAATCATCAAAACCTCTCCCAAAATAAAAGCCCAGGACCAGATGGTTTCACCAGTAAATTCTACCAAACGTTCAAACATTTAAAACCTATCCTTCTCAAAGGCTTCCAAAAAATTGAAGAAGAGGCAATACTTCCTAACACATTTTATGAAGCCAATATAACCCTGATATCAAAACCTAGCAAGGATAACACAAAAAAAGAAAACTACAGGCCAATATCTCTGATGAGCACAGATGCAAAAATCCTAAATGAAATACTAGCAAGTAGAACACTGCTGTACATCAAAAAATAATACATCACGATCAAGTGGAGTTCATTCCAGGGGCATAAGAATGGTTCAACATATGTAAATCAATCAATGTAATGCACCACATTAACAAATGAAAAGATAAAAAAGCATATGATCTTAACAATAGATGCAGAAAAAGCACTTAATAAGATGCAACATCCATTTATGATTAAAACACTCAATAAAATAGGAATAGAAAGAAAGTACCTAACATAAAGACAGTATGTGATAAATCCTCTGCCAATATTATACTCAACGGCAAAAAACTGAAAGCTTTTTATCTAAGATCAGGAACAAGACAAAGGCGTCCACTCTCACTACTCTTATTCAACATAGTTCTGGAAGTCGTAGCCAGAACAATGAGGCAAGAGAAAGAAATTAAAGGCATCCGAATAGGGAAGGAAGAAGTAAAACTGTAACTTTTTGCAGATGATGTGATTCTGTATATGGAAAACCCTAAAGATTCCACCAAAAAAACTATTAGAAACAATAAACAAATACAGTAAATTTGTAGGATACAAAATCAATGTACAAAAATCCCCTGCTTTTCTGTATACTTACAATGAAACTTCAGTAAAAGAAACAAAAAAATAATTCCTTTTGTAATTGCAACCAAAATAATAAAATACCTAGGAATAAACTTAAAGAATGTGAAAGACCTATATACTGAAAATGACAAAGCATTTTCAATAAAATGGAAAAATATCCCCTGTTCATGGATTGGAAGGTTCAACATAGTTAAAATGGCCATATTACCCAAAGCGACAGCAGACTTAATGCAAATCCCATCAAAACCCCAAGGTCACTTTTTAAAGAAATAGAACAAAAAATTATCAGATTTGTATGGAACCACAAAAGACTCAGAATAGCCAAAAGAATCCTGAGGAAAAAGAATGAAGCTGGAGCCCAGCCGGGCGTGGCTCAGAGGCTGAGTGTCTACCTAAGATCCAGGCGATCGGGGTTCGATTCCCAGTCAGGGCATATGCCTGGGTTGCGGGCTCAATCCCCAATGACACTCTCATCATTGACGTTTCTGTCTGTCTGTCTGTCTCTCTCCTTTCCTCTCTCTGAAGTCAATAAAGATATATATTTAAAAAAAAAAAAAACAATGAAGCTGGAGGTGTCACATTACTTGAATCTGAATTCAAATTATACTACAGAGTGACAATAATCAAAACAGCATGATATTGGCTGAAAAACAGATCAATGGAACAGAATTGAGAGCCCAAATATAAAACCACATGTACATGGGTAGATCATTTTTGAGAAAGGAGCCAAAAAACACATTGGAGAAAAGGAAGCCTCTTCAATAAATGGTGCTGGGAAAATTGGAAAGCCACATGCAAAAGAATAAAGCTGGGTTACTATTTGTCCCCATGTACAAAAATTAATTCAAAATGGATCAAAGACCTAAATATAAGATCTGAAACAATAAATTACAATAAATTAGAAGAAAGCACAGGTAGTAAGCTTATGGACCTTGGTCATAGAGAACATTTTATGAACTTGACCCCAAAGGCAAGGGAAGTAAAGGCAAAAATAAACGAATGGGACTATATCAAACTAAAAAGCTTCTGCACAGCAAAAGAAACTGACAAACCAATAAGGCAGCCGACCAAATGGAAGATGATATTTGCAAGCAATAGCTCTGACAAAAGTTTAATATACAAAATATATATAAAGAACTTATAAAACTCAACACCAAACAAATAACCTAATTAAAAAATCAGCAGAGGACCTAAAGAGATACCTCTCCCAAGAAGACATGCAAACAGCTTACACATATATGAAAAAATGTTCAATCTCACTAGCATTTGGGAAAATACAAATCAAAACTACAATGAGATACCACCTCACACCTGTTAGAATGGCTATTATCAACAAGACAAGTAATAACGAGTGTTGGAGAGGTTGTGGAGAAAAGGGAATCCTCTTTCACTGCTGGTGGGAATGTAGACTGGTACAACCACTGTGGAAAACAGTAAGGTGATTCCTCAAAAAATTAAAAATAGAGCTACCATGTAACCCAGCAATCTCTCTCCTGGGTATATACCAGAAAATTTTGAAAATGTGTATTCACAAAGACATATGTACCCCCATGTTCATTGCAGTGTTATTCAGGGTGACCAGGACATGGAGGCAACCGAAGTGTCCTTCAATAGAGGACTGGATAAAGAAGTTGTGGTACATATACAAAGTGGAATACTACTCAGACATAAGAAGAGATGAAATACTGCCATTTGTGACAGCATGGATGGACCTTGAGAATATTATGCTAAGTGAGATAAATCCATCAGAAAAAGCTAAGAACCATATAATTTCACTCAGACATCGAATATAAAACTAAAACTTGTGGACACAAACAGCAGTGTGATGGTTGCCAGAGGTAAGAGGGTAAGAGAGTAGAGGGTAAAAGGGACCTAATATATAGTAATGGAAGATGATTTGACTTTGGGTGATGGGTACACAGTGCAATATACAGATCTTGTAACAAATCTACACCTGAAACCTATGTGATGATTTTTACCAATATCACCTCAAAAAGTTAATTAAAAAAATATTTAGATACTTGAAATAAGTTAAGCTTTGGTTTAAAAAAACCATTTTATTGCAAAAAATAAAATTATTCCATATTTTCTTCTAGAAGTTTGCTAGTTTTGCCATTTATGTTTGGATCTATGATTTTTTTCATTGATAAATGTTAAGGTTATTGTGAGAGTTAGGATTGGAAGTTGATTTTTATGTATATATATTCAGATATTTCATCACAATTTCTTAGGAAAAAAAATTCTATTTTACATTCAATTATTTCAGTGTCATTTTTGAAGATCATCTGAATCCGTACACGTGGTCTATTTCCAGATTTCTTGTTCTCTTTTATTGATATATTTGTCCATCTTTACACCAATGTCAAGTTGTCTGTGCAAAGTTAATTTTTTCTAAGTTTGATATCATATAAATTAAGTCCTCAAACCTTGCTTTTCTTTGTAAAGATTTTGTGGTTATTCTGCATTTATTGAATATTTATATAATTTTCTAAGGTCAAGTTGTCAATTTTCTCAAAAAAAAAAAAAGCTGGGGCTTTAGGACTTTATATATCATTTTGGGAAATTAACATCTTTCAATCAATGACAGTGGCATATCTATCCATTTATTTAAGTCTTCATTAATATTTTTCAGTATTTTTATACAATTTTCAGTATAGGAGTTAGTGTAGTTATTTTATATTTGGGTGGCATTTTAAAATTTTTATTTTTTAATACTTATTCGTAATATATAGAAATGTAATTAAAATTTTATTGACTTGTTTTATATGAAATTCTTAAGTTCATATATTAATTCTGGTATATTTTTATAGATTAAGATATTCTTAGTACAGAGTCTAGTCACCTTTGAATAAGTAAATTGTTTATTCTTTGCCAACCTGTATGATTTCTACATCTTTTTTTTCTCTTGCTTAATTAGCATAGCTAGAATCATTAACACAATATGGAAATAGTAGTGGGATGTAATTGCCCTGTTCTTGATCTAAAAGGTAAACATTCAGTATTTTACTGATAATTATGATGTTGATGGTAGGATTTTTGTAGAAACATTGTACTAGGTTAAGTGAGATTCTTTTTATTCCCACTTTGTTGAAAGTTTATAATATAAGTAGATGCTGAATTTTTCAAATGCTTTCATTGCATCTGCTGAGATAATCACATAGCTTTTCTCCTTTCTTTTTTACTATGTTTAATTACATTGACTCTGTATAATACTGACAATTATTTCTTTCTGAATATTTGATAGAATTCAACAATGAAACCATCTATGCCTAAGTTTTTCCTTGAAGAATTTTTTAAATTATAAAATCCAGTTTACTATTCACAGGGTTATTAAAATTTTATTTTTCATGTGTCAGTTTTGTGGACAAAAAGGCGTCACAAGCTAACTTGACAACTCAGGGAAGGCCAGTGCATGGGCCTTGCAAACTCCAATACTTAAAGTAACAACAAAGGATGGCTAGAAATCAATACTTTTTAAGTTAAAGCAATTTATGGTAAGTAGTAATGTCCTAGGCAGTCATCTTCCCTTACAAAGGTCAATCTTTACCTTAACAGAGCCTGTCTATTGTCTTTTTGCATCTACGATAACAAATTTGGAATGTCAAAGTAATTTTCCTTTTTCTGGATCCCTCAAAGCACAGGCATCACTCTGCAGAGACAAAAATCCCTCCATTGTTATTGAATTAATTGTTGACTGTTAACTATCCTGTACTTACCTATGTAAAAGATAGATGTGTCTATCATTTTACTTTTCACCCAATCCCAGAGGTTTCCCCACTTTGTTTTCTCCCACCTGCCTAACCTATTACCAGTGGATTTCATGTAACCCACTTACTGCTGCTTTTTTAATTGTAATGTATAAAATAAGGTGCAATGATCTGGGAAGATGGTGAGACTGTGACAAGAAGCACAACACCCTTGTTCCCAGCCATGGACTCTATTTACTGCTAAAATACTGCATAACCAGCTTGGAAAAAACAGAGAAATATACCTGAGTGGGCATATTTCAAGTAGGGAGCACTGAAGAAACATCAAAAAGTTTGGTAAGAGGAGGGGAGTGTAGAAAGGGGGGGTTCCCTCTGCAGCCTGTGTTGGGCTCTGAAACCCTTAGGCTACAGGCTGTAAAGCTCCCTCCCTTTGAGAGTGTGGACTGGCATCCAAAAGCTTGGATCTCAAAGCCAGAGCAGAGGAGAAGGGAAGGAGACTCCATGAGCAGAGGGCAGAGGGAGGCAGGAGAACAGTGTGCCTACTAGGAAGGGACCGTGCCTTCCCAGTGAAACAAAGCTTCTAATGGTAGCCTGGACAGGAGTCTTTCACCCTGGGTGCTGACTATAAGAAAGGCTGTCCCACAGTGTGTGGTTCCTGAATAGAAAGGGGTCTAAAGGCTGCACTGAGCAGCCACATACAGGGACCCTCTGCCTTCCTGTAAGGCATTGAGTAGAACCCCAGAAAGCATTTGATCTATGTGGCTTGGGGAAGGGAAAGAGAACCCTCTTGCCCCCAGAAAGGGTCTGGAACTACCAGCAGGACAAATCAAGACTCCAGCCGCCAGAGCTACCAGTGTGGTAAATCGGGACTTTTTGACCTGCTCTGAAGGGAGCCAGGATAGTGCTGAAGGAGCTGCCACAGCTTAGCTGAGATCAGCTGTGCAGGGGAGCTAAGTGGGGCTGACTTTGAGAACCCTCCTGCTTGGTACCAAGGCGGGGGGCTGATGGGATCTCCCAGGACAGATTCTCTGCCTGTGTGCTGCTTTGTGCATTTTTTAGTTTTTGATTGCTGAATGGGCATCCACCTTCCTGGTTTGCATGGGAGAGACAGACCAACAAAAGCTGAGATTTGTGTCTGCATAGTGGAAAGTTTGAAATAAGTACCACATTCGATCAGCCAACCAGATCTGGGAAAAGGGGGGCAAGCATGCCTAGCTCTCCTGCAGGCTAGGAGCACCACTCTTAATAGGAAAGGTGCTGGTTCAGCTCACTGAAGCCCCAGATATCCCCTCAAGGCACAGCCTTGAGGGGGAAGGGAGAACAGCTCACAGAATGACAATACAAGAATAAGACTCTCAAGGACTATTGTTTGGGAACTTGAGGAAAAGCTTAAAATCCCTCTGGGAGCTGAGCAAGCATAGTGCTCACTGGAGTCTTTTTAAACTTGAACTCACTGAGCCCAGGCTGCTGAAACTGCCCATACAGAAAAGGCAACAAACTGAACTCAATCTGAAACTGCAGCAGGACGTTGCATGGAGAACTAGAATTGGAAAATAGGATAGAGACTGAGAAGTTGGATTTAAAGCAGAGACTAACGTCCCCACAGTGAGTGCCTGACAGCAAAACCTTTAAGTAAGGGGAGAAATATCCCAAGCTACACTACCTGGCCTGCACCATAAAGACTCTTCAGAAGAGTCTAAAGTAAGACCAGGCAACCACAAGGGGGAGGCAAAATAACTGACAAGTGGAGGTGGTCCACAGAGAGCTACAGATTAGCCAACTCCCTAAGGACACCAGAGCCAAACCTAAACAGCTCCTGACATTGGCTGATACACAAGTACCTCCAGGAGAACTGAAATCAGCACACAAAACAGTGAGTCTCAGACAACATAAGCTGCCCAGAAAAAACGTACCTGATTGACTTATTTTTAAGAAAAAAGAGAAAAAAATTTTCTTTTTAAATTGTTTTTAATTTTAAAATTTTAATTAATGTTTTTAAATTTTTCTTTTGCTTTGCTTGTTTTTTTGTTTTGTTTTTTGTTCTATTATCAAAATTTGCTTGATATTCTCTGCTTAATTTCTTGGATATTATCATTAGAACCAATAAGTTTACTATTTTTCTCTATTGTTTCCCCCATACCTATTATTGGACTCCCTCTCTACCCTTGCTTTATCTCTCTCTCTCTCTTCTTGTTCCATTGTTCTCTCCTCTTGTTCTCTCTTCTTTCTTTCTTTCTTTTTTTCTTTCTTTCTTTTCCTTTTGTCCCTTATGTCTTCCTGTCTATTTGTTTTTTTTTTCTGTTTGTATCTTTACTGTAATTTTATTTTTCAACTATTTTCCTATTCCTACACACTACCCTTAATTTTTTGCTTGCCCTTGTTTCAGAATCTTTTCTCTGCCTCTTTTTTCTCCAAGTACCTTCTCTATTCTAACCTTTTATTTTATTATTTTTTTTCCCTTACTATTAGCAATAATATCCTTTTCTCTGTCTCTCTCTTTTTTCTCTTTACCATCTGTGTTCTCACTTCACTCTCCCAATTTTACCTTCACTTTGGATATTTTCATTCTGATTGTCAGGATATTTTGTAAGATATTGCTTGTTTTCTGGCATTTTGGTTGTGTATTGTCTGGCCTTGCCAGCATTCGTACAACTGCTCACACAATGTGGTTGGAACTGAGACACAGAGTTTGCCAACCTGAGAAGAGAGGCCTCCCCAAAACGGGTCAACAAAAAACTAGACCCTATCACAACAAGAGATCCCAAAGAACTCACAAAAGGGACACCCAAAGGGGACAAGCCTAGAGAAAATAACTCAGAAGTATAAGGAAAAGACATTTCTGGGCTCCACTGGATATAAACTACAAAATACCACCCCACAAGACTGGGAGACAGAAAATATATCTACTATATAGATACAAATACTAAGAACACCCAAATGGGGAGACAAAGAAACAACCACCAAACTAAAAAAAGGAAAATTGCCAGAAAAAAACTTTGATGAGATGGAGTCAAGCAAGTTATCAGAAACAGACTTCAGAATAATGGTGATAAATATGCTCAAGGAAAAAAATGAGACCAACAAGACACTTAAAGGAAAGGTCTGGGAAATTAGTGAAAGCATGAAAAAAGAGTTATATATCATAAATAAGAACCAGGCAGAAATGAAGAATACTGTATCTGAAATCAAGATTACACTGGAAGGAATTAAAAGCAGGCTCAATGAAGCAGAGGATAGAAGAGTCACTTAGAAGACAGGGTAGAAAAAAACCCGTACTCAATCAGAGCAGCCAAAAGAAAAAGCACTAAAAAGCACGAGGACAGTCTAAGAGAACTTTGGGATAACATGAAGAGAGACACCATTAGCATCATAGGGGTTACCAGACACGGAAAAAAGTCAACAAGGCATAGGAACTTGTTGGAGGAATTAATGAGAAAAAACTTCCCTACGCTGGTGAGGGAGAAAGCCACGTGAGTTCAGGAAGCACAGAGAGTTCCAATTAAAAGGAACCTAATGAGGCCCACTCCAAGACACATCATAATTAAAATGGCAAATGTTAAGAACAAAGAGAAAATATTAAGGGGTGCAAGAGAGAGACAAGCAGTGACCTACAAGGGAACCCCCATAAGGCTGACAGCTGATTTCTCCACTGAAACTTTTCAAGCCAGAAGGGAGTGGCATGAAGTTCTCCAAGTAATGAAAAGCAAGAACATGCAACCAAGATTGCTTTATCCAGCAAGGCTATCATTTAAATTTGAAGGTGAAATAAAAGCTTCCCAGACAAAAGAAGGCTAAAGGAATTCAGTACCACCAAACCAGCACTGCAAGAAATACTACCAGGACTGCTTTAAGAAAAAGGAATATTTAGAAACCTCTAAAAAAAAAAAAAAAAAAAGGAAAAAAATATTCAGAGAAAGACACATAAGTATAAATGGGGGAAATGGCATTAAACAAATGTATATTAATAGTAACCTTAAATGTAAACAGAATAAATCCTCCAATAAAAAGACATAGGGTAGCTGAATGGATAAGGAAAAGGGACCCATATATATGCTGTTTACAAGAGATCTACCTGAGAGCAAAAGATTCACACAGGCTGAAAGTGAAGAGATTAAAAGAAATATTATATGCAAATAGAAACAAAAATAAAACTGGTGTAGTAATACTTATTATTGACAAAATAAACTTCAAAATAAACACCATAACAACAGACAAAGATGGTAACTACATAATACTAAAGGGATCAATCAAAAAGGAGGAAATAACAATTATAAATATATATGCATCCATCACAAGAGTATTAAATATATAAAACATTTATTGGTGGACTTTAAGGGGGAGATCGGAAATGACACAATTATAGTCGGGGACTTTAACACCTCACTATAAGCACTGGACAGATCATAAAGAAAAAAATCAACAGGGAAACACAGACCTTAAATGACACACTAGATCTAATGGATTTAATTGACATTTACAGAACATTTCACCCCAAAGCAGCAGAATGCACATTCTTCTCAAGTGCACAAGGAACATTCTCAAACATAGACCACATGTTAGGGCACAAGACAAATCTTTAGAAATTCAAGAAGAATGAAATCATATCAAGCATCTTCTCAGATCAAAATGCCATGAACCTAAAAATCAAGCACTATGAAAAAATTCAAAAATATTCAAACACATGGAAGCTAAATAGCATCTTATTAAACAATGAATGGCTTACCAATGAGGTCAAGGAAGAAATCAAACACTTCTTGGGAAAAAACAAAAATTAACAGACAACAACCCAAAATGTATGGACACAGCAAAAGCAGTCCTGAGAGGAAAGTTCATAGCAGTATAGGCATACCTCAAGACACAAGAAAAATCGCTACTAAAGCACCTAACACAACAACTAAAAGAAATAGAATGAGAAGAGCAAGAACAGCTCTGAGGAAGTAGAAGGAAGGAAATAATAAAGATCAGAGTAGAAATTAATGACATAGAGACTGAAAAAACAATACAAAAAATCAATGAAACCAAGAGCTGGTTCTTTGAATAGATAAATAAAATCAATGCACCAAGAAACAAAGAGAGAGGATCCAAATAAATGAAATCATAAGTGAAAGAGGTGATATAACAACCAACCCAACAGAAATATAAAAAATGTTAAGAACATACTATGAGCAAGTATATGCCAACAAACTGGAGAACCTGGGTGAAATAGACAAATTCCTAACAGCATACAGTCTTCCAAAGCTGAATCAGGAAGAGGCAGAAAATCTGAATAAGCTGAAAACTAATGAAATTGAAGCAGTGATCAATAAAATCCCAGCAAAAAAAAAAAAAAAAGGCAAGGACCAGATGGAGTTTTAGATGAGTTTTATCAAACCATCAAAGTGGAATTAACACCTACTCTTCACAAAATATTCCAGAAAATTCAAGAGAAAAGAAAACTCCCACTCTTTTCATGAGACCTGCATCATCCTAATCCCAAAACCAGATTAAGACAGTACAAAGAAAGAAAATTGCAGGCCAATATCCCTGATGAACATAGATGCTAAAATCCTTAACAAAATACCAGCAAACTGGATCCAGCAATACATTAAAAAGATCATACACCACACACAATTGGGATTTATTCTACGGATGGAAGGCTGGTATAAAATTTGCAAATCAATAAATGTGATACATTGCATAAACAAAAAGAAGGAACAAAATCATATGACCATATCAACAGATGCAGAAAAAGCATTTGACACAATCCAGCACCCATTTTTTGATAAAAACTCTCAACAAAGTAAGAATAGAGGAAATATACCTCAACATAATAAAGGCCATATATGACAAACCTATAGCCAACATCATACTCAATGGTCAAAAACTAAAACCATTTCCCTTGAAAACAGGAACAAGGCAAGGATGTCCATTTTCACCGCTCTTATTCAACATAGTATCGGAAGTACTTGCCACAACCATCAGACAGGAAGAAAACATAAAAGGTATCCAAATTGGAAAAGAGGAAGTAAAACTGTCATTATTTGCAGATGGCATGATATTGTACATAGAAAACCCTAAAGACTCCATCAAAGTACCTGTAGATGTGACAAATGAATTAGGCAATATAGTTGGATACAAAATTAACATGGGGAAATCGATGACATTTTTTTATACCAACACTGAACTCTCAGTAAGAGAAACTAAAAAGCAATACCATTTACCATTGCAACTAAAAAAATAAGATAATTAGGAATAACATTAACCAAGAACATAAAAAACCTGTACTCGGAAAAGTATAGGGCACTGAAAAAAGAAATAGAAGACGATATAAACAAGTGGAAGAATATACTACGTTCATGGATTAGAAGAATTAATATCATTAAAATGTCCATACTACCCAAAGCAGTTTATAGATTCAATGATATTCTTATTAAGATAGTAACAACATATTTCACAGAGCTAGAAGAAATATTCCAAAAATATTTATGGAACCAAAAAGACCCTGAATAGCTGCAGCCATCTTGAGAAAGAAGAACAGAGTGGGAGGGATCACTTTATCAGATATCAAACTGTACTAAAAAGCCATTGTAGTCAAAACATCCTGGTATTGTTACAACAACAGACAAATAGATTAATGGAACAGAACAGAAACACCAGAAATAGACCCAGGGCGTTATTGTCAGTTAATATTTCACAAAAAAGGCAAGACCATACAATGGAGTAAAGAAAGTATATTCAGTAAAAGGTGCTGCGAAAATTGGAATGCTACATGCAAAAAAATGAAACTAGATCACCAGCTTACTGCATACAAAAGAATAAATTCAAAATGGATAACTTAAATGCAAGTAGGGAAACTATAAAAATACTGCAAGAAAACATAGGCAGTAAAGTCACAGACATCTGATGTAGTGGACTTTTTACTGATACATCTCCTAGGGCAAGAGAAACAAAGGAAAAAATAAACATGTGGGACTACATCAAACTAAAAAGCTTCTGCGCAGCAAAAGAAAACAGCCTCAGAATACAAAGGAACCCCATGGTCTGGGAAAACATATTTGCCAAGAATGAATGTGATAAGGGGTTAATTTCCAAAGTGTACAAAGAACTCATAGCACTCAGCAAGAGACAGACAAACAACCCAATTAAGAAATGGGCAAAGGACTTAAATAGACACTTCTCCAAAGAGGACATACGGATCGCCAAGAGACACATGAGAAAATGCTGGACGTCACTAATCATCAGAGAGATGCAAATTAAAACCACAATGAGGTGTCACTTCACACCTGTCAGAATGGCTGCCATCAAGAAATCAACAAATGACATGTGCTGGCGAGGGTGTGGAGAAAGAGGAACCCTAGGACACTGCAGATTGGTGCAGCCACTATGGAAAACAGTATGGAGGTTCCTCAAAAAATTAAAAATGGAGCTGCCTTTTGATCCAGTGATTCTATATCTAAGAATATATCTTAAGAATCCTGAAACACTAATTAGAAAGAATATATGCACTCCTCTACTTGTTAGAGCATTATTTACAATAGCTAAGATTTTGAAACAGCCCAAGTGCCCATCAGTAGATCAGTGAACAAAAAAGCTGTAGTACATTTACACCATGGAATACTATGTAGCTATATATTCTAAAAAGCACACGGAACATCCTTAAAAATAGACCACACATTAGGGCTCAAGGCAAGTCTCTACAAATTCAAGAAGATTGAACTCATATCAAGCATCTTCTTGGATCATATTGCCAAGAAACGAGAAATCAATCACCATAAAAAAAACTTAAAAATATTCAAACACATGGAGGCTAAATAACATGTTATTAAGCAATAAATGGGTTACTAATGAGATCAAGGGAGAAATCAAACACTTCTTGGAAAAAAGCAAATATGAACAGACAACAACCCAAAATCTGTGGGACACAGTGGAAACATTCCTGAGAGGATAGCTTATAGCATTACAGGTCTATCTCAAGAAATAAGAAAAAGCTCTACTAAACAATCTAACACAACAACTAAAAGAACTAGAAGCAGAACTGCAAGAAAAGACCCAAGGAAGTAGAAGGAAGAAAATAATAAAGATCAGAGCAGAAAGTAATGACATAGAGACTAAAAAAAAAAAATACAAAAAAATCAATGAAACCAAGAGCTGGTTCTTTGAAAAGATAAATAAGATTGATGCACATTTAGCCAGACTCACTAAGAAACAAAGAGAGGACCCAAATAAATAATATCAGAAATGAAAGAGGCAATATAACAGCCTACCCAACAGAAATACAAAGGACCATAAGAAAATACTATGAGCAACTATATGCCTACAAACTGGACAACATGGGTGAAATGGAAAAATTCCTAGAAGCATACAATCTTCCAAATCTGACTCAGGAAGAAGCAGAAAACCTGAATAAGGTGATAACAATTAATGAAATTGAAGTAAAAATTTAAAAACCACCAACAAACAAAAGTTCTGTACCAAATGGATTTACAGACGAGTTTTACCAAACATTCAAAGAATTAACACTTATTCTCCTCAAAATATTCCAGAAAATTCAAGAGGAAGGAAAACTCCCAAAGTCTTTTTATGAAACCAGCATCATCCTAATCCCAAAACCAGATAAAGACACTACAAAGAAAGAAAATTACAGGCCAATATCCTTAATGAACATAGATGTTAAAATCCTCAACAAAATACAAGCAAAGTGGACCCAGCAATACATTAAAAAATCATACACCATGACCAAGTGGGATTTATTCTGGGGATGCAAGGCTAGTATAACATCTACAAATCAATAAATGTGATATATCACATAAACAAAATGAAGGACAAAAATCATATGATCATATCAATAGATGGACAAAAAAATTCAACAAAATCCAGCACTCATTTATGATAAAAACTTTCAGCAAAATGGGAATAGAGGGATTATACCTCAACATAATAAAGGCCATATATGACAGACCTACTGCCAACATCATAGTCAATGGGCAAAAACTAAAACCATTTCCCTTACAAACAGGAACAAGACAAAGATGTCCACTTTCACCACTCTTATTCAACATAGTATTGGAAATCCTTGTCACATCTATCAGAAAGGAAGAAAACATAAAAGGTACCCAAATTGGAAAGGAGGAAGTAAAACTGTCATTATTTCCAGATGACATGTTATTGCACACAGAAAACCTTAAAGACTCCATCAAAGCACTACTAGATTTGATAAATGGATTCAGCAAACTAGCTGGATGCCAAATTAACATCTGGAAATTGGTGGCATTCTTATACATCAACAATGAAGTCTCAGAAAGAGAAACTAAAAAAACAATACCTTTTACCATTGCAACTAAAAAATAAGATACTTAGAAATGAACTTAACCAAGGATGTAAAAGACCTATACTTGTAAAACTATGGGACACTGAAAATAGAAATAGAGGAAGGTATAAACAAGTGGAAGAATTTACCATGCTCATGGATTAGAAGAATTAATATCATTAAGATATCCCTACTATCCAAAGCAACTTATAGATTCAATGCAATTCCTATTAAAATACCAACAGCATATTTCACAGAGCTAGAACAAACATTTTGAAAATTTATATGGAACCAAAAAAGACCCCAAATAGCTGCAGCCATCTTGAGAAAAAAGAACAGAGTGGGAGAGATCACTATACCAGATATCAAACTCTACTGCAAAGTCATTGTAATCAAAACAACCTGGTATTGGTACAACACCAGACGTATAGTCCAGTTAAACAGAACAGAGAGCCCAGAAATAGACCCATACCACTATGGTCAGTTAATATTTGACAAAAAAGCCAAGGGCATACAATGGAGAAAAAATAGCCCCTTCAATAAATGGTGCTGGGAAAACTGGACAGTTACATGCAAAAAAATGAAACTAGATCACCAACTTTCACCATACACAAAAATAAACAGAAAAATGGATAAAAGTCCTAAATGTAAGTCCCAAAACCATAAAAATCCTGGAAGAAAACATAGACAGTAAAGTCACAGACATCTCACGTAGTGGAATTTTCACTGATACATCTCCTAAGGCAAGAGAAACAAAAGAAAAATAAACAAATGGGACTCCATCAAATTAAAATGCTTCTGCACAGCAAAAGAAATCAACCTCAAAATACAAAGGGCCCCACGGTAAGGGAGAACATTTTTGCCAAGGATTCATCTGATAAACGGCTAATTTCAAGGTGTACAAAGAACTCAATACTACGCAGCAAGAGGAAGACAAACAATCCTATTACAAAATGGGCAAAGGACTTGAATAGACACTTCTCCAAAGAAGACATACACAATCCAAGACACATTTGAAAAAATATTCAATATCACTATCATCAGAGAGATGCAGATTAAAACCACAATGAAGTATTTCTTCACACCTGTCAGAATGGCTACCATCACCATATCAACAAATGGTATGTGCTGGCGAGGATGTGGAGAAAGAAGACCTCTCGTACCCTTTGACAGTAGGGATGCCCCTGGAAAATATTATGCCAAGAAAAATTTTGAGGCAGAGAATGACAAACATCACATGATCTCACTTATATGTGGAATCTAAAGAACTTAATAAACTGATAAACAAAATAGATTCAGTGACATGGAAGCATGGATTAGGCTGACAAATCCCAGAAGGAAGGTGGTGGTGGGTGGGTGGGGGGAGATTAACCAAAGAATTTATATGTATATATGGATAACCCAAGGAAACATAATAGTGTGGTGAGGGACTGAGGAGTGGGGTGGGGGAGGGGTGGTAAGGGTCAATGGGAGAAAAAAGGACATGTAATATTTTGAACAATAAATATAAAAATTTCTAACTAAAAATAAGTAAATAAAAATAAATAAATAATGTAAAATAAAATAAGGTGCAAAACTGCCATTCTTGGGAACATTATCTCAATCCGTTGAGATTTTCCTTCCTAGCAATTGTTGACAGTTGGGCTCAAATAAACTCAAAAAAATTCTCTATAGGTTTGAATGTTTCTTATGTTGACAATTCTATTAATTAATATCAAGACGTTCTCCATTTCAACTAAGTTTTGGAATTTACTGAAAAATATTTTTTCAAAACATTCTATTATTATTCTTTTAAAGACTGTTTTGAGTTATAATTTACATATGGTGAAATTCATGGATTTTTTTGACATTTAACATGTACATTCAGTTTAATAAGTTTTGCTAAATGCATACAGCTGTGAAATCTACACACTTATTAAAACACCAAATATTTTCACCATTCCAGAAAGTTCACTCATTCCTTTCTACAATCAAACAATCCCCAGTCCCTTCAAAACAATCACTGAACTGATTTTTGTAAATATGTATCAATTTCTCCTGCTCTTTAACTTCATATAAAAGGAATCATAATATATACTCTTTTATATCTGGCTTATTTCACTCAGTATAATAGTTTTAAAGTTTATCTGATTTCTTAGTTTAAATCAGTAGTCAGAGTACACTTTTTCCCAAGTCCTGGAAAATATAATTAAAGATCCTATGTATGTCCTATTAAAAATGTTTGTGAACAAAATTTGATATTTTTTGACATTTAATAAAGAATGGCTTGTTGGGTCACAGAGCATATTTATGTTTTACATTTTAAACAATAGTCAAATGGTTTTCCAAAGTAATTGTACCAATTTATACTTCCAATAACAGTATGTAAGATTTCCACTTCTACCAAATTTTCAGAAAAATGTCTGTTATTGTGAGTATTTTTATTTTTGCCTTTCTATTATAGAATTTCATTGTGGTTTTAATTTTCACTGATGACTAATAGAAGAGGGTATATTTTAATGCAGCAATTACTAACTATTGTAGATACTCTTTTATGTGAAGTACATGTTCGAGGTTTTAGTATCCATATCATTATTGATGGTCTATGGTCTTCTTTTATTTGATGGTTTTTTTATATTATTGAGTTGTTTTTGGTTTAATGTACTCTAGATACAAGTCTTCTGTCACATATGTGTGTTGCAAAATTATTCATTTCTAACTTATTTTCAGAATGTTGTCTTTAGATCAACAGAAGTATTTGACTCACTGAACTCCAATTTAGGCACCTTTCTTGTTGGTTATTACTGTATGCTGTTTTTTTCCCCTCTTTTTAAAATTTTTCTTATTACTGAAAATATTGCAGATGTCACCTTTTTTCCCCATTGATCCCCTCCACCCACACTCCCCCCCCCCCCCGTATGCTCTTTAAGAAATGTTGCTGCCTGTCCAGGCATGGCTCAGCGGTTGAGCATTGACCTAGGATCCAGGAGATCGGGGTTTGATTCCAGGTCAGGGCACATGCCCTGGTTGCGGGCTAGGCAGCCAATCAATGACTCTCTCATCATTGATGTTTCTCTCTCTCTCTCTCCCCCTCCTTTCCTCTCTCTGAAATCAATAAAATATATGTTTTTTTTTTAAAAAAAATGTTGCTACTTCAAAGCCTAAAGACATTGTCCTATGTTTTATTATGGAAAATTTCTAATTTCATTGTCTACATTTAAATCTATATTCCATATTGTCCTATGATTTTAATGTTTTGATGTTAAGGGTCAAGATTTATTTTGCTGCATGTGGCTATGCAATTTTCCAACACTTTTTGTTAAAAAGACTAACTTTTCCTCATTGGATTGTTTGATACCTTCGTTCAAAATCCATTATCTGTATATATATGGGTTGATGGATAAAATCTTATTTGGGTCCATTGATATATATGTCACAAGCATAGTGGCTGTGGCTATTTGTCTGGTATCTTTGTTTTCGGTTTTTAGCTTTTTGAAACCACAGTTTTTAGTTTCTGTTTCTGGGTGGGCGAAGGGGCCCAGGGGCCTGCCCCTTTGGTAGCTATTTTTTTAATTTAAGGCCTCCCAATTCACCTCCCAGAGATTGCTATTTATTTAGCTATAGTTTCTTCTCCTTGAGACAGCACAGTTAATCCCCTTGTCTGTAGTATTGGTCCCTTTTTATTCTCTCTTGTCTTTCTTTTTCTTTTTGCCTCCTATCTGCCCCTGACTGTTTTTGCCTTGTGGATGTTTGATGTGTACCAAACTCCTGGTGGTCCTAAGTGGCCTTATCTATAGGCAGTGACATCTCTAAGATGTCCCCATTGACCACTTAGGATCTTGTGAAGTGAGAGTCTCACCTCTAAGAAAGCAACACTTAAACTTTTCAGTATTTTTAAGGCTCAGTATTTTTTAGTATAAGGCCCTTGACATTCTGATAAGCAGTAGTACTTAGTAAGGCCTATGTGCTTTTTTACCTTCTTGAATCAGTCAGGTGACCTCCTCAGAAATCTAGGGCAGGATAGGGATAAAATGTTCTCTCTTCATATCCCTTTTCTTTAAGTATTGTGTCTCTGGTCTCCAATGATGTGATTTCTTGTACTCCATTGCGTAGGGGGATGAATTGTAGCACAGCAAGATGAACAACACCACAAAAGGATATATCTAGAACAATACCTTTTATGGGGTGCCATGCCATGATCCCGGAGGTGTATGTCCTCACATTGACTCCGTGTGTGTGTGCTGCACAATACACATGGAGAGAACCTCTGAAGAACACTTTCTCTCTACTCAACATGGAAGGTTGAAATGTATAGAAAAATAGCAATCCAGTTTGCTCTATCAATTTATCAGCCCATCTTACAGCACTTGGAGTGAAGTCATATCTCCTTCCCTTCAGAAGAGCCTTTCCTAAGCTTAGCTAGTCAATATATATAAAACAAAGGGATATTCCTCAGAGTACCTCTCAAATCTAGGCAAATAACCCAGCTCAGACCAGAACTCTGGGAAGACTCAGCTTCCAAGTTTCAATTTTAGGCTGGAAATCCACAGGAACACCCAGTAAATGCAACAAACAGTAACTATGCTCCATTACAGGAGCACAGTTACAAGTATTTTCCCATGCTGCTGCTGCATCTGATGCAATTAATTAGTAAACCAAGAATAGTCTAGTGGCATATCACTCCAGTCTAAAGCCAAACCACTCTGTTTCTTGTACCAATTATTTTAATATATAAGTGCTGCTATCATTCAGGTATGGTGAGGTCAACAGAGCAGGATAAAACTGACACTGAAAAGATCGTTGGTTACATGCACAGATTCTAAGAGAAGGCCACATTGGTTGCCAAGGGGGAGCACAGGGGGAAGCACTGGGGACAGTCAGGAGGCAGACAGAATGAGGGAAAATGTGGGCAAGAACCTTTATTGTGGTTTGAGCAGGAAGAAAAGGGCAAGGCAGGGTAAGGGAGCTTAGCTTTGGCTAGTTTGAATAATTTAGGGCTTTAAAGCATAGAGGCTACCCCTCATTGTCTGGGAGCTGGACCTGGGGTGATTAGGACAGGAGAACAGTAGCCCGGACGGAGTGTGAGTCCCAGAGATGAACTGTTTCAGCTTGTGGGTGCTAGATTGTTTGATTTGCATTTGTAAGGCATGCCCAGCAGTGAGTTGTTTACTCTAGTAGTAATTAGCTAACACTGGAAGGGGAAGTCCTTCCAGAGTCAGCAAGGCCCCAGAGATACAAGTATCAAAATATAATAAATAAACAAACAAATAAATAAATAAACAAAGACATTGTTCACACAGCAATAATGACATTCTCTTAATTACTGTAGCTTTATAATAAGCCTTGAAATGAGGTAGTGTATATCCTACTATGTTCAACTTTTTCAAAGTTTTTTTGACTCATCTAAATTCTTTAGATTTTCACATAAATGTAGAATAAGTTTTATAATATATTAAAAATTCCTATTGAGATTTATTGAAAATCTGTAAAATCTGTAGCAATGTCCCTTTGTTCCCATTATAGTTGTTATTGGTAGTTTGTATTAACTCTGTCTTATTTTTAATTGATCAGTGTTACTGGAATTTTATTGACTTTATTGATTTTAAAGGTTGCTTTGGGATATACCTATACCAAGATGGAAGCAGATTAAGTGGAAGCTACACTGACATTGCCCCAGGACCAAACTGGAATTATCAATAAAATATAGAAAAAAACATCCTGAATAATCAACTGAAGACTAGCTGGAGAACACCTTCTTACCCAATGACTTAAAGTGGAGAGACTGCATAGAGACTGGTAGGAAGTGCAGAGGTGCGAGGGGGCTGACTGAGCTCCCACAGGCAACAGCTGAAGGTCCCTGTTGGGAGTTCCCACTGAGAACTCTGGGCACTAAGCCCTGAGCTAAGCTCCCCAGTCCAGAACACCAGAACTGAGAAAGGTGCCCACATAACATCTGGCTGTGAGAAAAAAGCAGGGTTTCTGTCTGTCAAGGAGAGATGGCTGGAAATGCAGGTACCCTATTTTTCTTTTCTTTTTTTTTAAATATATCTTTTCTGATTTCAGAGAGAGGAAGGGAGAGGGAGAGAGAGAGACAGAAATATCAATGATGAGAGAACCATTGATCAGCTGCAGCCCGCAACCCAGGCATGTGCCCTGACCGGGAATCGAACCCTGATTGCCTGGATCCTAGGTCGAGGCTCAACCGCTGAGCCACGCCCAGCTGGGCAATGCAGGTACCCTCTTAAAGGGCCAACACACAAAGGTTCTTGTGAAACTGCTCACCTTGGGGTCCTGCAGAGAGAGGGCAGAGTGGACTAGAGCAATGTGAGGAGAATCTAGAGTTGCCGACTCTGGAGATAGAGCTTGGAGGGCACCCCTCAAGATCCCTGTGCTGAGTCATTCCTTCATACTGCAGAGGACACCTTTCTCAGGCAGACATTTACTATCTAGGCAGCTTTTGCCTGGAGGGGAAGTAATTACCCCACTCACTGAAAACCTCTCTCCCCAACCTGTGGAGTTTCTCCATCCTGAAGCTCATTAAGAGAGTGTGAATAACAATCAACCTCTGAGTGTTTTGAGTATTTGCCTGATTTGCTTCTGGACGCATGGCTTGGAAAAGCAGACCTTGGTGCACATTTTGGTCTTTTCCAAACACACTCAGCTCCTGCAGAGGGAGCCAAAAGCTGTGGATTGCTAAAAGCTTCAAACAGGGCTTTCAATGCCAGTCATAAACAGCGTCTGACATTGGCCTGCACCAGAGACCTAGTAGATCTACCTAACAAATAGAAACAAAACCAAACAGGCAGCCAAAATTGGGAGACCAAAAAAAAACAAGCCCCAAATGAAAGAACAAAAGAATTATCCAGAAGAAGAGATAAATGAAATAGAGATAAGCAATCTATAGATATAGAGCTCAGAATACTGATCATAAGGATGCTCAAAAGCTTTAGAAAAGATATGGAAACTATGAAGGAAATTAAGCATGACAGTAGAAATAAAAAATATATTGGCAGGAATAAACAGCAGATTAGGGGAATCTGAGGATCAGGTCAGAGAATTAGAAGACAGGGTAGAAGAAATCACTCAATCAAAGAACCAAAAAGAAAAAACAATTCAAAAACAGGAGGACAATTTAAGGGAGGTGTAAGACAACATGAAATGTAACCATGTTCACATCATAGGAGTTTCAGAGGTGAAGAAAATAAGCAAGGGACAGAGATCCTGTTTGAAGAAATAATGGCAGAAAACTTCCTTAATCAGGTCAAGGAAAAAGTAACACAAGTTCAGGAGGCACAGAGAGTCTCAAGCAAGAACACAAAGAGGCCCACACCCAGACACATCATAATTAAAATGTCAAAAATTCAAGACAAAGAGAGAATCTTAAAGGCAGCAAGACAAAAGTAATCTGTTACCTACAAAGGAGCTCCTATAAGGCTGTCAGCTGATTTCTCATCAGAAACTCTACAGGCCAGAAAGGAATGGCATGAAGTATTCAAGGTAATGAAAAGCAAGGATCTGAAACCAAGACTACTCTATCTAGCAAGGCTATCGTTCAAGACAGATGGTGAAATAAACAGCTTCCCAGACAAAAAAAGGCTAAAGGAGTTTATCACCACCAGATCAGCATTACAGGAATTGTTAAAGGGACTGCTGTAATAAGAAGTAAAAATAAAGAGGATGAGAAACATAGGCATAAAGATAAGCCCATCTATCAATAATAACCTTAAATGTAAATGAATTAAATGCTCCAATCAAAAGGCATAGGGTAGCTGAGTGATAAGAAAACATGACCCAAATATATGATGTCTACAAGAGACTACCTCAGAACAAAAGACTCACACAGGCTGGAAAGAACAAATAAACATCTGGAGGGCTTTAAAAGAGAGATCGACAGCAATACAGTCATAGTAGGGAATTTTAACACTCCACTGACTTTACTTGCTAGATCTTCCAGGCAAAAAAATCAACAAGGAAATAACGACTCTAAAAGACACAATAGATCAGATGGATTTAATTGGTAGTTACAAAACATTTCACCCCAAAGCTGCAGAATATACATTCTTCTCAAGTGCACGTGGGCCATTCTCAAAGAGAGACCATATGTTAGGACACAGAACAAGTCTCTACAAGTTCAAGAGGATTGAAACCATATCAAGCATCTTTTAGGACATTTATACCATGGAATACTATGCAGCTATAAAAGAGAAGGATCCCTTGCCCTTTGAGACAGCATGGTGGGACCTGGAGAGTATTATGCTAAGTGAAATAAGCCAGTGAGGGAAAGACGAGTATCACATGATCTTACTCATATGTGCAATCTAACAAACAAAATAAACTGGTGAACAAAATAGATCCAGAGACATAAAAGCATGGAACAGACTGAGGAATCTCCAAAGAAAGGCAGGGGTGGGTGGGTGTTTAGGGAGAGATTAACCTAAGAACTTACATGCATATATGCATAACCAATGGACACAGACAGCACTGTGGTGAAGGCCTGGAGGGAGTTGCAGGGTAGAAGGGATCAAAGGGAGGAAAAAAGGGACATCTGTAATTCTTTGAACAATAAAGATAAATTCAAACATAAAAATAATCAATCTTTGAATTATTGATTTCTTTACTGTTTGATTTATATTTTATCGATTTGGATTCTGATTTTTTCTGTTTTCTTTCTTCTACTTACATTTTTTAATTGACTTTCCTTTATTCTATTTTTTTTAATATATATTTTTTTATTGTTGACAGTATTACAGATGTCTAGGACCCCCCCTTTTTGCCCTCCTCCACCCAGCACCTGAACCACCCCAGGCCTTCACCACACTATTTTCGGTGTACATGGACTATGCATACATGTATATAAGTTCTTTGGTCACTCTCTTTCTGTCTTCCCACCCACCTCCTGTCTGAGTTCTGTCAGACTACCATGTATCCATGCCTCAGGACATATTTTGTTCATCAGTTTATTATGTTCATTAGATTCCACATATAAGTGAGATCACATAATATTTGTCTTTCTTTGACTGGCTTATTTCACTTAGCATTATATTCTCCATCTCTATCCATGCTGTCCCAAAGGGTAAGAGGTCCTTCTTCTTTACAGCTGCGTAGTATTCCATGGTATAAATGTACCACAGCTTTTTTATCTACTCATCTACTGATGGGCACTTGGGCTGTTTCCAGATCTTAGCTATTGTAAATTGTGCTGCTATGAACATAGGGGTGCATAAGTGTTTCAGGATTCTTAAGATATATTCCCAGAAGTGGGATCACTGGGTCAGAAAGCAGTTCTATTTTTAATTTTTTGAGGAACCTCCACACTGTTTTGGGATTTTCAGGCTATATTCCTAGAAGTGGGGTTGCTGGGTCAAACAGCAATTCCATTTTTTAATTTTTGAGTAAATTCCATACTATTTTCCCTAGTAGCTGCACCAATCTGCATTCCCACCAGCAGTGTACTAGAATTCCCTTTTCTCCACATACTGGCTAGCACCTGTCATTTGTTGATTTGTTGATTATAGCCATTCTGGCAGGTTTGAGGTGATACCTCATTGTGGTTTTAATTTGCATCTCTCTGATGATTAGTGACTTTGAACATTTTTTACATATGTCTCTTGGCCATCTGTATGTCCACTTTGGAGAAGGATCTATTCAGGTCCTATGCCCATTTATTCTGTATCTTAAAATTATTTCAGTGCTCTGGCAGGGTGGCTGGAGCATCTTCTCGATGCACCAGTGTTACGTGGTTCGATCACCTGTGGGGGCACATGCAGGAATCAACCAATCAATGCATAAGGATGTCGCTCTCTCTCTGCCCTTGTCTCTTTCTCTCAAATCAATAAATAAAAAATTTTTTCTAAGATGGGCATTTCCATTTTATAAACATCTCTTAAACAATTACATTAGCTGCATTCAACAACTTTTTATTTATTGTTTTTTATCATTCTGTTTTATTTTATTTATTTTTTTAAATGTATCTTTATTGATTTCAGAGAGAGGAAAGAAGAGGGAGAGAGAGAGAGAAACACATCAATGATGAGAGAGTCATTGATCAAGCCCACAACCGGGGCATGTGCCCTACTGGGAATCGAACCCCAATCGCCTGTATCCTAGGTCGATGCTCAACCGCTGAGCCACGGCCCGCTGGGCTATCATTTTGTTTTAAAAATATATGGTTTGTATGTGTGTACACACACACACACACACACACACACATATATATATATTCCCTTTTTTCTGTGATCAATGGTCTATTAAGCATGTTGCTTCATCTCTCGATTCCACACCGCACAGCCATTGGCTACAACTCCCAAGTAGCCAGTTATCCATCTGAGATGGTACAGGATGTCCCCACAGCCACTGAGCAACATTGCTGCCCACAGCTGGTTAACAATCAAAATTTTGAAGGTCCAGCTGTCTTATGGTGGTGACAAGTCATGGTGACAGATGAGAAAGTTGCCATGTTAACTGATGATGAAAAGGAACAGAAGAGATAATATCTGTTTGCTGATCTCCTTAATGGTATTTCCAGGGAACTAGAACCATCTTCAAATAAACCACCACCCTCCCCAGAAATAGTTGCTATACTTGAGAAAGAAATAGACTGGATAGAGAAACACTGTGTTAAAATAAACAATGATCTAATTTCCAAGGTCTTTTATATATTTATTTTTTCTTTTACTCTGCATATGGCTCTCTTCACCCACTTTTGCCTGTGTATTATAAACAACTAGGAATGTCACAAAGTCAGAGTGGAATACCAGTAGGTGTGTGATACATCATTGAATTCTGCAGTGCCCCATTTTGGGGTGTAGTTGCAGATCACTTTAAAGAAATGCAAAACTGGCCCTGGCCAGTGCGGCTCAGTTGGTTGGAGTGTCTTCCCGTACACCAAAAGTTTGCAGGTTTAATTCCCGGTTAGAGCACATACCTAGGTTGCGGGTTCTTTACTTGGACTCCAATCCATGTTTCTCTCTCTCTCTCTTTCTCCCTTCCTCTCTCTCTAAAATCAATAAGCATGTTGTCTGCTGAGGATTTAAAAAAAAAAAAGAAGAGCAACATTGTCATCCTCTTTTCTCTTTTGTGTTGTGTTTTATTCAACGTAGGCATCAGATTTATTAAACCTACTATTTTGAGATGTGTAACCAACATTCCCTCAACATCTCGACCCACCAATTCAAGTCAATTTTTAACTGTCCTGCCAATGAATTATTCCATGATCTCTTCCATTGCCACATCACCAAGAATGCATGAGAAAAGAAACCTACTTCTTTTTGACAGTTCCAAGCAAGAGCAGTGCACCCACGCTGCAGCCTCAAACCCTGCTCCCTCCCCCACTGGAAATGTAACCAGGGAGACAACCACTACTATTGTCACTACCACCAAATCTTTACTTTCTAACCAAGTCACTAGTGTTTATGATCAACAAGAAGTAGAAGCTATATTCTTGGTGATCTTGGTAATTGTCATGATGGGACTTTATCAGTGCTCTTCTGTCACCATTATGGATGCGGTAACACTACAGTATCTGGGAAAACACAGAGACTGCTATGAAAAGCAACACATATGGGGCTCCCTGGACTGAGGGCTGACAATACTGTCTGTCTGTGGGCATAAGGATTGACTACACCCACACAGAAGTGCTCATTGACAGAAAGGGGTGCAACCCCCCTGATTACTGGAAATATGTGATTGTCTTCATAGTCTTTGGAGTTCTCATGACCATGGGGTTGATTGTAGCTGCTCAGTTCCAGTTTCACTACAACCACTTCAAAAATAATGACAAAGGAAGAGAGGTGGAAATCCCTCAAGTGGAGAAGAAAAACTCCACAGGGTCCTGAGGAGACAGCAACCATGACAAGCCACTCACAGGCCTTCAACTTTTGGGACTTAATCAGATGGCTTTTCACTGTACAGTATGGCTCAGTGTTGTTTATGGCTTGATTTATGTGTTTTGAATACGGCTTCATGATCACCCTTCTCTACCGGCATTTGGAGGATCTGAATGGAACCACAACCTTCTTTAGGGTATGTCAATACTGAGTCATGCATCTTAGCTGACAACTTATTTTTTTAGTCACAAACTTATTGAATTGATTGGCCACATCAGGGTTCTGTATATTGGCCTGGCTTGCAATACATTTGCTATATTTATATTTCCTACCTGGAAAATGTCTGCACTGTTTCCACAGAAGTTGTTGAAGGAGTGGCACATGTGGCCATCTAGGCAGCCTGCATTTCTTATCTCAGTGCAGCCATTCCCCTGATCTGATGACCTCTGCTCAGGATATCCTG
Organism: Miniopterus schreibersii; assembly: GCF_964146895.1. NCBI lineage: Eukaryota > Metazoa > Chordata > Mammalia > Chiroptera > Miniopteridae > Miniopterus > Miniopterus schreibersii. The sequence continues at coordinate 39,388,866 of NC_138104.1, read as the reverse complement.
CAAAGTTTGAGGAGAGGTTGTGTGCCATGATCAGAGGCCTGTTAGTCAATTATTTGGGGGCTGCTGCAACCTTCTGAGGAATCGGCGTGCCCTACCTGGTGACCCTCCTGCTCTTTGCTTTGATCCAGTGACTGGTAGTGCCAGATGAAGAAGAAGACAAAGCATTGATGGCAAAAAGATTCCTGTTCCATCAGGTCTTGTTACATACAACCACTGACTTGGTACAGCAACAGACAGAAAACCTCATGCTGTGCACTGAGCCCAGACTTATGCTCAAGAAAACCAAATACCAGGAAGAAAAAGAGAATATGAACAAGCCAGCCCGAGGGGGGGGGGGGGTCAGCTCCTCTCCTTGAGTGATCTTTGACTCTGCACTCTATCAAATTAAAGAGATGATGCAGCTAAAAAGATATAACCATGCTTCTGAGCTACAACCCTTACAGGGGCCCAGTGAGAATCAGAGAGATTCTTGAGCTGGTGAAGCCTGGCCTGTACCATGAGAGATTCACTCTGAACCACCTAGAAATCAGCCATCCCCTCAAAAAGCAGCATCTCAGCTGCAGAGCAGCTCAGCTCACCCACTGTAGACCAGTGTGCAAAGAAGAGTGAGGACCAGCAGGCTGAGCCTGCGGCCAGGGGACACTGAGAGTTCCCGCTCTCATCTCATACCCTGCATTAAATTGGGCTTTTCTGCCAGGACAGAGGGAGAAGTGTCCTGAATCCAAAACATTTCTCACCTTGAGGAGCATAGCACTACATAGGCTTCTAAATGCCTGAAAACATGTTTCATTAACATGGAAACAAACACACATAGTAGCTACAGTACACATTGGCCATAACTGTTAAACTACCATAATCCCACTGGAACCACAGAAGGGAAAGGGAGTGCAATGAGGACTTTCTGTTCTTTGATTGGTTAGGTTAAGGACTACAGGACTTCTCTGCCAGGGCGGTAAGAGTTAAAACCAGCAGTTACACTGAGTAAGTGGAGAGAAAGAAAGTGTTCTGAGGTGAATGCTGATGTAATTCCCTCTTCTGATTATTTATTCTAATTTTTTGCTTCTTAATGCAAACTGGGAAGAAACTGAACACACCTATAATTTTGTTTCCCTTAAAGAGAACCATTTAAAAGAAGAAAGATTTTAAAAATACAGTAAGCAAGTAAAAGTAGCATATATGCTTTTGTTTAGTTTCATCAGAAATTTGTCATATCTCATAGCAAATATATTTTTATATGTGTGTGGTATGTAAAGAAAATAGTCAATTCTTTGAGCAAAAGCTGTTATTGACTACTGCAAGCTAAGCTGAGCTTTAAAATGCCTTTAGTTTTAAATGGACTTTAAGACCATAGGAGATAATATTCCAAATAAACCAACCAACTCAGTATTCTGTGGCCTGATAGACAAAAGTTTACTAAATATATTGATACTTCAAATAGCTTATACCACAATTTACAATTTTATAGTGATTCAGGCTCTACTTAGCTGATGGAATTTTTTTAAAAAATCATTGAACTCCTAAGGGTTTCTTTAATTAAGCAGTACTATTTACAAATAACAGTATAAGATTTAAGTGCCTGGGAGAGGGATATAATTTTTTTAAATCCATAGTGGGTCAGTTATTGCTTTATTTTTGGTGAGGGGAAAAGGTGGTGAACAGGAAACGAGGAATGGAAAGGACAGGAATAAAAAGTAACTATGCTTTCTAATGACTAAAGAAAGAAACATCAGTATATCATTTCCCATGAAGACACAGTCAGACACTGGACAGGTCAGATACCAGTATGCAACTGTAAACATTACAGTTACTGTCAGAACAATGGCTGGGTGAATCACGTTTAAAGCTTGAGGCTGAAAATGAAAGCTGAGGTTAATAGGAAGCCTTGTGGGAGAGCTGTGGGAAATGGAACACCGCTCTAGCTGAATGAAGGTCAATTATAGTGTGTATAATAGCTGTGGATGAGCACAAGAGAGAGGAGATAAAAGAACAGAGTTAAAAAATGAGCAACTCACTTTACCCTCTGACCTTGATTAAATAGGATCAATTGTAAAAGGAGGGTTCTTCCATGATATCATACTTTCACCTAAAACTGCATCTGGGAGAAGAAATTCTACACTTGGATATCCAGCTTCACTACCAAACACAGCTTAAAAATAAAATAAGGGGAAAAGTAGAATTAAGCATATTTTTTTCTTTTGCACTTGAACTGAAACATATTATACCATAAATTATCATGACTCGCTTTAAGTTATCTTTAAAAAGCAGATGTATTGCCTGGATGGCATGGATCAGTGGTTGAGAGTTGATCTATGAACCAGGAGGTTGTGGTTTGATTCCCAGTCAGGGCACGTGCCCTGGTTGAGGGCTTGATCCCCAGTAGGGGGCGTGCAGGAGGCAGCCAATTAATGACTCTCATCATTGATGTTTCTCTCTCCCTCTCCCTCTTCCTTTCTCTCTCTGAAATCAATAAAAACATTTTTTTTTAAAAAAATAAAAGCAGATGTGTTTATTACATCTATGTAATTATAGAAATAAAGAAATGGGTGACAGGCTGAACCCCACCTATGAATGTACAGTATGTGGATTTGTGAAACTGACTGTAGGAAGTAAAAACATATTGTATCTTGAGTTTACAGTTTGTATTTATTCCTTTGAAAAGCTTGCTGTTTTGGAAATGCACAGTTGACTTGAAATGAAAATAAATACTAATTTTAAATATTTCTTAAATAAACAAAAGAAGCATGTTTCCTAATTTACAAATATTTTTAGATATCTGTTGTTTTTAATTTCTACTTTAATAATGGTTTGTCAGAGAAAATACTCTTATGATTTACAATTTTTATTGACATTGATGTGAACTAGAATATGGTCTTTTTCACTGGTTTAGGTGAACATGGCAAGAGTGTATTCAGCTGCTGTTGACTGTAGTGATTTTCAAATGTATTAAGATGGTTGATAGGGTCAGTCATATCTTCTATATACTTACTAAGTTTATTTTTATTAAATATTGCTGGCAACTTTTCAAATCTCCAAATATAATTTGTGATTATATATTTCTCCCTTCAGTTCTATCAATTTTTTCTGCATGTATTAAGAAGTTCTGTTATTAAGCATATATATATTAATAATTTTGTCTTCTTGATGTATTAACATTTTTATTATTATGAAATATACTTCTGGTAATTTTTTCCCTTTAACTCTACTTTTTCTTAATATTAATATAACTACATCAGATTTCTTATGCTTAGTGTGTTTGTGGTATATTTTATTTCTTTTTGTTTTTCTTTTAAACTGTTTTTTTAAATTTTATTTTTGCTTAAAATATTACAGATGTCCCTTTTTCTCCCCAATGACCCATTCCACTCGGTCCCATCCCCCTCCCCAGTCCCTCTCCCCACCATTGTCTTTGTCCTTGGGTTGTGTATATATGCATATAAATTCTTTACTTCTTGATTCTCCATCTTTAAAATGTCTTCTTTATAAACAGCATAATTACATCTTGCTTTTATCTTATTCACTCTGATAATCTCTACCTTTCAAACGGTAGGTGTTTACTCAACGTATTTAATATAATTACTCATATGTTTGGGTTTACATGCAAAACATTCATGTCTAATTTCACTTTGTCTCATTTGGCCATTGTACCACTTTTCCACCTTTTGTAACTCTCACTTGGTAAATTTGGATATTTTTTTTAGTATTCCATGATATTTCCTCCATTGGATTTTTGGTTATGTCTTTGTCATTTTTAAGTAGTTACTTTATAATCAATAAATCCTTACAGATATATGTTTCCAGTTCCCCCTTTCTTCTTTTTTGTTCTTGAGTCATTTATTTTACTTCTGAATATTTTATAAACTCATATTGTTATTTTTTACTTCAGTTAATAGTTTTGGATGAGATTTAAGTATATATAAACATATAGATATGGATATATGTCTATGGATTTTTTAAAGTTTCTTTATATTTATGCCATATTTACCCTTTTTGATGCTCAACATCTTCCTAGAGCCCCAAATTTCTATCTAGTATTGTTTGCCTTCATTCTAAATGGCTTACTTTATGAATTCTTTCAGCACAGGCCTGCTAAAGACAAACTCTTCTTTTGTTTTCCCTCTGAAAATAACTTTTATCTTCATTTTTGGAAGCTCATTATAGAATTCTAGGTTGACAGCTTTTTCCTGTCAGCACTTTAAGGATGTTTTATTTTAGTACTGTAAAAACTATTTTGTCTCTATTGTTTCTTATGAAAAATGTGCCATTATTCATAGCATTGTTCCCTTTATGTAATGTATTGATTTTTTTCCCTCCTGTGGCTCCTTTCACGATTTTATTTTTATCTTTTGTTTTCAGAAATTTGAGCATGATTTGTCTAGTTGTGGTTTTCTTTTTATTTATTCTGCTTAGGCTTTTGTGAGCTTCCTGATTCTGTGTACTGTTTTCTTTGACTTTGGAAAATTATTATCCATTATCTCTTCAAGTATTTATTTTGCTTCATTGTCTCCCTCTTCTTCTTCACTTCAGTTACTCAAATATTAGAATTTTTTGTGTTGTCCCTCAGATCTCAGGTGCTTTATTCCATTTCTTGCCTCTTTTATATATTTATGTTTCACTTTAGAAATTCTTATTGATCTGTTCACTGTTTCTTTTTTCTGCTGTGTCCTTTCTGTTTATTAGCCTATTGAAAGATTTCTTTGCAGTCATGATATGTAAAAGAACAAAGAAATTAAAGTAAATAATGTTTATGCCCAGGAGCAAGCATATCTCTTCTTTCAAGTCTTTAGTGTAGAAGATTGAAACATTCTACTATGTAGTTGATCTGAGATTACTGTTTATTGTTTCTTTTTACTATTATTATTAAAGTATAGTTGACATACAATTCTGTGTTAGTTTCAGGTGTACAACACAGTGATTCGACAGTTATATACCTTGTGAAGTGATCACCATGGTAAGTCTGCTAACCATCTGTCACACAGTTATGATATTATTGACTATATTCCCTATGCTGTACATATCTCTGTGACCTATTTATTTTATGACTGTAACTTTGTACTTTTTAATCTCCTTCACCTTTTTTCAAAAATTTAGATTCATTTCACCACAGGCTTCACCTGATTTGCGATTTTAACAAGAACTTTTCTTTCATCGGGACTAGGGATCTAAGTGCTAAGGAGTTTTCTCTCTGTTGTTTTTTCCCCCCGTCTTTTAGCAGAACTCATGGACTTGTGTTTCACTGGTGGGTTTCTCTTATCTTCCTTTCTACAAATTAGAGAATACAATTTTCTTGTACTTAATGTAAGACTTGGAATGCACATGATGTTACCTTTCTCCTTCCTTGCCTTTAAATTTCAGCAGGGCCTGTGCACCAATAATACAGTGCAAGAGGTTAATGTCAGCATTCCCGACATTCCCCAGTGGTAATAGGACTCTTCCTAGTATTCAATAAAAACCTAGAATGTCTGTACAGTATATCTGAATTCTCCCGCTCTGAGTGCTGCTGTAGTTTGTGTGACTTAGTCTTGTGATTGAGGAATGAACAACATTTGCTTTCTGCTTTCTAAATTCAGGAATATTGTTATGTCTTACTGTGAACTATTTAAAGCTCTTGATATGCATTGCCAAAAGTCTTTTTGGAAAGATTATACAAAATAATACTGCAGCCACTTTTTTAAAAACAGATTACATGTCAATATACCTTTGTTATTTCATCCTTCTTACTATATCAATAAAAATTATTTTGGTTTATTTCTACTTCTTCCAGGGAGATTGAACTTTCATTTACATGTTCATGCAGTGATGTATTTTGTCTCTGATACCAATGAACATGTTAAGAAAAACTTTTGTTGCCCGGCTGGGCATCGCTCAGCGGTTGAGCGTTGACCTAGGATCCAGGCGATCGGGGTTTGATTCCCTGTCAGGGCACATGCCCGGGTTGCGGGCTCGATCCCCAGTTGGGGGCGTGCAGGAGGCAGCTGATCAATGACTCTCTCATCATCGAATTTTCTCTCTCTCTCTCCCTCTTCCTTCCTCTCTCTGAAATCAATAAAGATATATTTTAAAAAACACACACAGCTTTTGTTAATTATATTCAGATTTATATTGAATGATAAAGACATCAGCATCAAAACATTCCACTTAATGCTATTACTATTAATAATAATGTGATAGCTACTATTTATTAAATGTTGTGCAAAGTTTTTATATAGAGTACAATAGAGCTATGAGCTGTATATAAATATCCCCATTTTATAGATGAGTAAAATAAAAATTAGAAAGATTTAGTAGTTTACCTAATAGCTCATAGAAAAAAGGGTAGTAGGTCACTGGTTTTTTTTAATTAAAAAATTTCAGCATTGAGATAATTGCAGGTGTCCCCCTTTTCCCCTCCATTTGCCCACCTCCACCCACCCCCGCCTCCCCCTCCCTTGGCCTTCACCAAACTATTGTCCATGTCCATGGGGTATGCATATATGTTCTCTAGCTAATTCCTTCACCTTCTTTTTCCAGTCACCCCCTGTCCCCTCCCCTTGGGCACCAGCCAGTCTGTTCCATGTATTCATGCTTCTGATTCCATTTTGTTCATCAGTTTATTTTGTTCATGAGATTCCACATATTAAGCAGGTAACTTATTCATAACTAGATATTTTTCTATGACAAAGTCCTTGGACCACTGCACTAATATTTAGTCTTCCAAAAGTCTATTTGTGAATTAATGAATTATGAATATGTATTGTCTATTTCTGAAATTATTTTATCTCTCATCTCTCTTGTTGAAAAATTCCACTTGTTTGCTATGATGTTCAATGACTTGTGATTGCCTCAGCTGCACTACTTAAACTTTTAAGAAAAATTGCGTATTTATATTGATGTTCCAAGATTTGGAAAACAAATCTTTTACCACATCTATATTATTCTTGATTTTATAACCATCTGTTCATAAAATAACTTATACACTACAAACATCTTCAGGGAATTAGAAATATTTGAAGAAACCATAATTAGTAATAGTCTTATACTATTTATATTATACAATAACTTCTCTTAAATGTCAAATATTGAGGGTTATGATTTTCTTGTATTAAGGTTAAAATTTTTGTTAATATCCTAATATCTTTTTTTTTTTTTTTCTTATTGCAGAATACTTTTTAAAATTCTGAACACATTCTGATCCACTAAGGTTCAGATACAAAGAATAGTTTTGTGAGCCTTTAGGGCAAAGATAAACTAGGTTACTGAGAATTAATAGGCTATTCAGAACCCTACTTAATATATATTTGATAGAGAACTTATTTCAAGACAATGAAACAAAATCTTTCTTTTCTGGAATAAGAATTTGTTATATAAATATGACCTAAAATAGTGTGTGATGATTTCAGAAATTATAAATCTTTTGGCTATAAAAACCTATATTTAGAACCACTATATTGTGCATGTGATTCACAAACTCCGTTATAAAGTATTTTTTTATACTTTACAATACAAGTACTGAAATAAATTGTACTCATTACACTATATTTTCTAATTCAGACAAATGGGTATATTTCCTGGCTGTATTCTTGTATCAGATTTTATGATCTTTTGGTAAAAAAAATATATATATATCTGAATTGACTTTTAATGTTCTCTAGCTATTTTTTAGTGAGCATTTTCTAAAACTTTTGCCACTATGAAATCTATCCAATATCACTGTTATTTTGCAAATATTTTTAGAAATTTTTTTTACATGAGCTGTCTTGTGTAATGAATATATTATAACTGTATGTTTTTTTCACCAGATATTGTAAGGCAAATACATATAACATTAGCTTTTCCCTTTCCCTAGATAAATCTGTGTTATTGTTATCCCATGAAATAAATGTAACAAAAGTTGAAATGAGTAAATCCAAGTTTTAGAGTAAGCAGGTTGGCTATATTTATACTAGGAAGAGAATTCTTAGAAGCAGTCAGAAACAATGAAGTAGAAAAATAGAATAATGAGTCAGGTATTGTCCATCAAGGTAAATAAGCAAATTCTATTATTCTACATATGGGGGAATGATAAAGTACACATGTGTTTCAAATAACATTGATTTTGCTTCATTGATGAACAAAAACAGTGTTGGCAATGGACCCGTGATTTCTTGGTTGCAGATTCAAATACAGATGAAAGGCAAACAATGGTTATATGAAATGGTTAAATGGAAAAGAAAGAATGCTTTCCACAAGGCTTTATTAAACAGGAACAACTCTTGGTAATGTGCGCATCTTTCTTCTTCATTCTACTTAATGAGAAAAGGTCATATACTATTTCTATTTTAAATCATGTTGTTAAAAGCTTTTGTCAATACCAAATACTGATAACACAAAAGATAAAATGATTTTAAAAATTAAAATGGAATGTCTCTAAAGGCAAGTCGTATATATTTATTAATATTTTTAAAAGAATATTAGTAAAATAAATCATGGATATCTCTTATTATATTTGCATTTTTAAAGTTTTGCTACAGTTAATAGTTTGTGATATAAATTATAAGCCAGAAAGTTGAGGTTTTTACCACTACTAAGATATACTGGATAAATAATATAAGTAATTTTACCCAATCAAAACAGACAATATAAATATTTGAAAATGATGTCTTGCATGGGGCTAACATTTAGCATTTGTTCATATAACTAACCTAAGACAATACTCCAATCATAGATTTTCTGCCTAATAACACTTTTATCCATTAAACAAAATTGAATTCTTTTTTCTTAATTTTTTAATTATTCTTTACCTGCAAATTGCAGTTACATGATGTCTTTTTTTAGTCCAGTTTTTAAATTTTTAAAAATTTTTTAAATTACAGTTTACAATTAATATTATTTTGTGTTAGTTTCAGGTATACAACATAGTGGTTAGCCAATCATATACTTTACAAAGTGTCCCTCCTCATATTTTCAGTACCGAACTGGCACCATACATAGTTATTATAATTAAAAAAATGCATTCTTGCCCCTGTCGGCATGGCCCAGTGGTTGAACATTGACCTATGAACAAAGGAGTCATGGTTCAATTCCTGGTCGGGGCACATTCTTAGGTTGTGAATCTGATGTAGGGGGCATACAGGAGCCAGCCAATCAATGACTCTCTTATCATTGATGTTACTATCTCTCTCTCCCTCTCCCTTCCTCCTTCTGAAATCAATAAAAACATATTTTTTAAAATGCATTCTTGCCCGGCTGAGCTTGGCTCAGCGGTTGAGCGTTGACCTAAGATCTAGGAGATTGGGGTTCGATTCCCCGTCAGGGCACATGCCCAGGTTGTGGGCTCGATCCTCAGTCGGGGGCATACAGGAGGCAGCCGATCAATGACTCTCTCATCACTGATGTTTCTATCTCTCTCTCTCCCTCTCCTTTCTTCTCTGAAATCAATAAAGATATATATATTTTTAAAATGCATTCTTATTAATGATCATTTATAACCAAAGTTAGCACCATCAAATGCAAGGTAATTAGGCTAAAATTACTAAGCATGATAAAAATTGGTGATTGCTCAACACCATATTTCAGGAGAAAAAAAAAGAAATGAATCTTTTTAAAATCTTTATTGTTGAAAGTATTACAGATGTCCCTTTTTTCTCCCATTGACTCCTTCGACCCTTCTTCCAATGCCCCAGGCCTTCACTGCACTATTGTCTGTGTCTGTGGGTTGTGCACGTATGCATATAAATTCTTTGGCTAATCTCTCCCCCCCCCCCCCTTCCTTCTGCGATTCATCAGTCTGTTCCATGCTTCCATGTCTCTGGATCTATTTTGTTCATTGGTTTATTTTGTTCATTAGATCCCACATATAAGTGAGATCATGTGATACTTGTCTTTCTCTGACTGGTTTATTTCGCTTAGCATAATACTCTCCAGGTCCCTCCATACTGTCTCGAAGGGTAAAAGATCCTTCTTTTTAACAGCTGCATAGTATTCCATTGTGTAAATGTACCACAGCTTTTTTTTTTTTTTTTTAATCCTCTCATCTACTGATAGACATTTGGGCTGTCTACTTGAAGTTAAATTCTAGTTACAAATCATATTTAATTTTTTTGTACTATGTGTTTCATGAGCTACAGTGGTCTAACTAAAAATAGTTTAGTTTTGTCTACAAAAGAACATCTGTATACTTCTCTAAAAGACACCTCACAACACTACTGTATGTAGAGAAATTGCCAATTTTCATCTTAGTGATTTTTATGAGAGTAGTCAGTATTCTTATTTCATTCACCTCTGAGTTTAGAAATGGATCAGAATATACCTTTTAGTAATATCTTGTACATGACTTTATAACGACCTACCTATAAGGCAACTGCCTGGTTGTAAACTAAACTGACATATTTTAGTTTAGTTTGCTGGGTATATGTGAATAATTTGCTAAAGAAACTTGCATTCTGGTTCCATGGGCCATATTAAGGTTTTTTTGTTTTATTTTTGGTTTTGTTATGAAAGCATGGAAACTACTTACGTTTATATCAAGTTTCTAGTCAAGATACAAATGTGTATGTGTTGTAAAAGTAAAACAAATCTTTAAAATATTTTAAAATATTTTTCATATAAATGAGTTCTCTTTTTGATTATTCATTAGTAAAATTTCAAGGTACCACCAAATCAGCAAGTGTTACTAAAAAACTGTTGAGTGTGTGGTGGGAATTATAGAAATGGGATCCAGTGTCCTTATCTTTGAGAAATCTGTCATCTTCTTAAGAGCTACAAGACTATGGCATATGAAATACTTTAATAAAAAATCTAGTGGAATTTAGGAAATGTGACATTATTCTAAATGAGATACTAAAGGGAGTTTTCAGGAGGAACCAAAAGTACAGAGATTTCCCATTAATTCCCTCTCAACTTCCAAACCAACTTTCGCTATTATTAATATTTTGTATCAGTGTTGCATATTGCTTACAATTGATGAACTTATATGAATACCTTGCTATTAATTAACCTCCAGAGTTTACATAGATTTCACCCTTCGTGTTATACAGCTCTATGGATTTTGAGAAAATCACATTATGTATCCACGAACTCTGTATTGTACAAAGTACTTTCAATGCCCTAAAAAGCCTTTTTGTTTCATCTATTCATCCTTCCATTGCCCTCAACTATAGTTCTTCAGGAAAAAAAAAGTTATTGATTTCACAGAGGAAGGAAGGAAGACAGAGAGAGAGAGAAAGTGAGAGAGAGAGAGAGAGAGAGAGAAAGGGAGACATCGATTTGTTGTTCCACTTATTTATATATTCATTGGTTGATTCTTGTATGTGCCCTGACTAGAAATCAAACCTTCAACATCAGGATGACACTCTAACCAACTGAGCTACTCAGACAGGGCTCCAAACTATAGTCATTTTACTGTTTCCATAAATTCCCTTTCTTCCAGAATGTCATATCCTTGGAATCATGACGTACGTAGCCTTTTCAACTGACTTCTTTCAATGCTACTTTGTGGTTTGACACCACATTTCTTTATATTATTTCTGAATAATATTTCACTGTATGGCTATACCGCAGTTATTTATTCATTCACTTATCGAAGGCCATTTAAGGTGATTCCAAATTTTGGATGTTATTAATGAAATTTCTATAAACATATTTATGTATATTTTTTGTGCACATTATTTTTCTACTTATTTGGATAAATACCTAGGAACTCCATGCTTGATCCTATAGTAAGACTATGTTTTATTTGGCTTTGTAAGAAACTGCTAGAATGTCTCTCAAGGTGGCTTACCATTTTACATTATCATCAGCAATAAATGCTTTTTCCTGTTGCTTCACATCCTTGTTAACATTTGGTGCTTTCACATTTTTGAATTTTAGCCTTTCTAGTAGGTGTGTTGTTGTATCTTATTTAGTTTTGTTGTATCTTATTTAGTTTTAGTTTGCAATTCCTTAATGACATTATATTGAGCATCATTTCATATGCTTATTTGCCATATATATATTTTCATTAGTGAGATGTTTGTTCAGATTTTTAACCAATTTTTGAATTGTGCTCTTTTTTTCATCCTTACTGAGTCTCAAGTATTCTTTGCATAATTGGAATGTGTGTCTTTCATCAGGTATTTGTTTATAAAATATTTTATCCCAGTCTGTGGCTAGTCTTATTATTTTCTTAGTAGTGTCATTCACAGAACAGTAGTTTTTAATTTTAGTGATGTCCAACTTATTTTTTCCTTTCATGAATTGTGCTATTGGTATTGTATCTAAAATACATTTCCAACCCAAGGTCACCCACATTTTTTTCCATTATCTTCTAGAAATTTTATATAGGTTTATGACCCATTTTAAGTTAATATTTTAAAGGTGCAAGGTGCAATTAATTAATTAATTAATTAATTAATTAATATGTGGATACCCAGTTATTCCAACACCATTTGTTAAAAAGTCTGTTTTTCCTTATTGTATTTCCTTTGTTCCTTTGTCAAAGATCACTTGTTTTTATTCTTGTGGGGGTATTTCTGGACTCTATACTATCCCACTGATTTATTTTTTTATTCTTTCAAAAATTCAGCATTGTCTTGATTTCTATAACTGTCTAGTAAGTCCTAAAGTCTGTTTGTGTCCGTCTCCTTACATTGTTCTACTTCTTCAATGTTATGCTAATTATTCTGTTTTTTGCCTTTTTACATATACTGTAGAATCAGTTGATAGATATTCAAAAATTATTTATTTAGGATTTTTATTGGAGCTCCATTGAATCTATAGGTCAAGTTGAAGATAACTAACATCTTAACAGTATTGAGTCTTCCTACCAGTAACAAAGAGTATTTCTCCATTTATTTAGATATTTTATTTTATTTTTGTTTTTTTAAAATATATCTTTATTGATTTCAGAGAGAGGAAAGGAGAGGGAGAGAGATAGAAACATCAATGATGAGAGAGTCATTGATCAGCTACCTCCTTCACAGTCCCTACTGGGGATCAAGCCCAAAACCTGGGCATGTGCCCTGACAGAAAAGTGAACTTCGATCTCTTGGATCATAGGTCAACACTCAACTGCTGAGCCATGCCGGCCAGGATGCTCTGGTTTTTCTTATTTCTTTTTTTCTAATTTGAATTAAATTTGCTCCCTTTTTATCTAGTTTCCTAAGGTGGGAACTTAGCTATTGATTTTAGATATTTGTTCTTTTTTTTTTAATTTGTGGTAAGACCACTTCATTGTGATTTACTTTCTTAATAATTTTTAAGTGCACTATAATATATTGTTTATTATTGTAACAGTGTTGCCCAATTTTGTACTGTGGTTCTCTAGAACTTATTCATCTTACATAACCAAAGCTTTATACTCATTGAACAGAAATCTCTCCCTTTTCTTTGCCCCTCAGGAACTAGGAGCTATAATTCTTCTATTTGTCTTTATGAATCTGACTGTTTTGAAGTAATTCAATATTTGTCCCTCTGTTACTGGCTTATCTCACTTAGGATAAGGTATTCCAGCTTCATCCATGTTTTCACATATTGCAGGATTTCATTTTTAAGGCAGAATAATATTTTATTGTGTGTATATACCACACTTTATTTATCTATTAATCCATTGATAGACACTTAGATTGTTTCCATATTGTGTTGATGGACAGGTAGATTGTATTTTATTATTGTGTATAATACTGCAGTACACACCAGAGTACATATATTTCTTTAAGATCCCGATTTCAATTATTTTGGATCTATACCCACAAGTGGGATTGCTATAAATTTCTGTTTTGTTGAATACAACAAAATTTCTATATTGAATTTTAAAGAAGGCATAAGGTTTAGAGGGAAGGAACTATGTACCTGGGATAAGAAAACGAAATAGTACTTTTTAAGTATAATCAAATTTATGGTGCTTTGAAAAATATTTTTTAAAAAAGAACAATGGATAATAGAACTCAATAATGAAGAAAACTTTAACACCATAGTAGTTAAACATAGTGGGCTGAACGTACATATTCATCTCCATCTTCCACCTAAGGTCCTAAAATGATGGTAAATGAATTTAAAAAGCATGCATCTTTATGAACAAAATGAATGGGATAGTAGACAATGACAGATTAGTGATATCATCAAAATTTTCGATCTTAATTGTCCTAATTGAGGATACTAGAAAAAGATGAAACCTCCATCTGCAATGTAGAAAACCAACACAGAGCAATTTTATTTTAAATTCACAACCCTAGAAAGTATGCACTAGAAAGTGTAAAATTCTACTGAAAGTGAGACCATAAGATATAGCTGAACAACAGTATTATTTGAAAATTTGCATGAGGAACATATAGATCCCTAGATCACCTTCCTCATCTTCCATAACCAGACAATATTTCCTTCCCTATTAAAAACTGAAATTTATTCTGAGGATAAGTTTATAAAAAGCTGAGAATGGAGGTGAAGCACTATCCTAAAAATAGGATAATTAATGAAAGTGAGCATGCTAAATATTGAATTCCCAGCAGAACTCTTAATCATTTTACTTCCTAAACCTTTAGAATCTAGGTTTATATTTTCTATATATGAGATTGGTGAATTCTGGTCTGAGGAAAAGACCTGATTGAGAAAAACCTATAGCGAGATTCAAAAGCTACAGATTCCCACCGATGTACACATGGCTTCCAATTAACTTTTTAGAACTTAATTCTTAAATATGAATTAATAACCAAGAATTTCCAAATAGTTAAGTAAAAAGGAACAAGTGCAATACTGAGAGCAATATCTAACCAATGTAATCAAAAGGCAGAGACTATATTGCAAACATAAAATAAAAACAGGAGACAATAAAAAGAAATATTCAGAGAACAATGAGCTCTTTAAAACGGTTAATAACATCAATAGCAGTACATAAAACTAGGGATTAAAAGTAATAGGAAAGCGTGAAGATTAGATGACGAGTCCACTGGTGGTACATTAAGGAGGCAGGAGAAAGCATACTGGGGAACTCTAAATTGGGTAAAAAACAAAACAGAGAAACACATACTTCTTTTACATTGGTGGGTACAGGATAGCCAATAATTAAGATTTACAGCACATAGATATGGCATGCAGGGAACAGGGAACAAAATTACACTGAGGGGTTCAGTGGTCTTGTGCTCTGGTGGTCTTGTGATCTGGTGGCAGAAGTTTTGTCTTCCAGGGATAGAAAAAGAAAATTACTCTTGACATTTGAAAGATGTTATCCTAGATGCATAAGAACAATGGACAGAACTCACTAAAGGTAAAAAAAATGGCCTTTGCTAAGGAAGCTATAGGCTTGGGGCTTGACTACCCACTATGACACGCTCAGTTAGGAATTTGCGATCAGACCATCCTGTATGGTTATCTTTAGTCACTGAGGTTGTCAGGACTGCCATATGGTTCCCCTGAGCTTGTCATGTTTATTGCACAAACCCTTTCTCTTTAACATCATAAAATAATATCTTTAGAACTACGGAGAGCAGTGTCAGAAAAAACATGTAATATTACAAAAAATGGGTTGCCTTGGCCCTAGCCAGTTTGGCTCAGTGGTTAGAGTGTCAGCCTGCGGACTGAAGAGTCCTGGGTTTGAGCCCAGCCAAGGGCACATACCTCTGTTGCAGGCTTGATCCCTGGCCCTGGTTGGGGATCATAAAAGAGGTAACCAATCAGTGTATCTCTCTCACATTGATGGTTCCCTCTTTCTCTCTCTCTCTCTCTCTCTCTTTCTCTCTCTCTTCCACTGCCTTTGAAAAATGATCATTGGAATTGAATGGGAAGGAGGGTAATATAATATAAAAGTATGACATGTTTCAATTTGGCTTCTTTTTTCACTGTGACCAGGTGTTACTGTGAAATAGATTAAATTAAAAAGTGAAGGACTCACCCTGGCTGGGTGGCACAGTTGGTTGGCGTGTCGTCTGATACACCCAATGGTTAAGAGTTAAATTCCTAGTCAGGGCACATACGGGAGGCAACTGATTGATGTTTCTCTCTTACATGAATGTTTCCCTCTCTCTCTCTCTCTCTCCCTCTCTCTTTCTCTCTCTCTTTTTCTCCAGAATCAATGAACATATGGTTGCGTGAGAATAATATAAAAGTGAAGGACTCATCTCAGCAGGTTAGGTGTCTGACTTTCCTTTTCAAACTGCATTATTCTGCTCAAAGTTATAGGTCTAGAGAATATGAAACTCAAATTTTATTTCTCATCTTCTCTTACAATTAGTTTTCACAAAACTCCCATGGATATCATGTTGTACCAAGTATTTGTTGTATAATCAACAGAGTGTTATTTTTTAAGATGATAAAATCACATGGTCTGATATTATGGACAGACCTACATTCTATTCATCAACAATAATTGATTTTCAATCAATTATTAAATTATTGGTTTTTGTTTGTTTATTGGTTTTGGTGTTTATAAGTCACAAGAGTTTAGATACAGTTCAAAATTTCAATCATAAATAATTAACCAAGATTTTAATTTGGGTGTTTTTTTTCTGGGTTTTATTGTATTGTGTTTTCTCTCAGTAGCAGGCTTTGAAGACTTTAAAAGACTTTAAATGGAAATATTTATACATACACTTCTGAAAAAGATACACAATATATAAGCATAACTCAAAATAGAAAAAAATAATCAAATAAAATTTTATTAAATCCTTTTAAGATTTTCTTTTTTCTAGCCATTCTAATGACAGTAAGGTTGGAAGGGCAATTACACAGGAACTCCATTTATCTTAAGTTATGCTAATTCAAAAGCATTGAAAAACATTCCAGCAATGTTATTTGGGCTAAAAAACTTAACTGTAAAATTTTTTTGGCATATTTAACCTAAACTTACATGTTATGTGAAACAAGGTATTTTAAATATCTACAGCATTTAATTTCCACCAAGTTTTGGATAGAGGTTAGGAACATACACACAAACACACATACATTTAATACTCTCAAAGGTCACACTGATTATTTATTAATGCTTTGCTGTGATGTTGCCTGTATGTCATTTTGCTAGGAATAAATCAATCCTCAAAATTAAAGTTTTCTATGGGAGCAGCCTCAGACATATCTATGACTGCCACTTATTGTAAAACTAAAATACTGTTCACAAATTTAATTGATGGGACATAGTTTGTAATGGATTTACTCCAATTAGTGACATCATGGGAGAGCAGTCCACAAATTGTGTAAAATTGTGTATAATATTTTTCACATGCAGGATGCTAAGCTTATAAAATGTTCAAAGTTAACAAATAAAATAAATTACAATACAGCAACGTTTTGTGCTGTTGTTATTTGTAATTACGTTTTTCAGCTGGTGTTTTGTGTTGTCATTTTTGCTTTATCTCATTGAAAGAATCAAAATTCCAACTATATTATTTTGACAATTTTAAGTATAATCACATCTAAATTTTATATATGTGTGTATGCCTTCCATCCAAATGTCCACAGGTAAAATTTTCTTAAATATTATGAAATACAATGAATCACATTATTTGTTTCTTATAAAAGTTGGGCAGGGATTGAAGATGGTGGCAGAATAGGAAAAAGCAATATACACCTGCTCCTGGCTCCAAACCAGAGATACAGCTAAAACTTAGAGCAACTAACCTGAATTAACAACAGAAAGACAAGTGAGCAAGAGTATTATATCCAAGGATTAAAAAACAGAAGTTACACAGACTGGTAAAAGGGATGGAGGCATGAAAAGGTTAGTCCCTGCACCCAGGGGCAGTGGCTTTAGCCAGAGAAATGTTGTGGCTACAAAAGCCACCTCAGAGAAAAGAGGGATCTCAATCCCACTCCAGGACCCCCAACCCAGAATACCAGGCCCTGAAAGAAGAGTCTGCATAATATTTGGCAGCAAAAAATAAGCGGGGAATTGGCCCACTGGAAAGGGGAGGGAGTCTGCCTGAATCCAGGATGTTCTCCCTAAAGTCCACCACACAGGGACTCCCTCTCAGGCACTCATTTGGGGCGTCGGTGGAGGGAAGGAAACTCAGAGCATATGGAAGCCAAGAGAAGATCAAGGTGGCATAGTGTTGGGGATCAGGAAGACAGGCTTCTGAGGTCCCAGTCCTGAGCCAACACCCCACACATTTCTCAGACACAATCACCCAAGGTCCAGCACTTCTATTTTCACAACACCAGCTGGAGAATGTGCACTAACACTGTCTACCAAATACTAGCAACACCACCCTGCCAACCTTGAATTTGGCATAAAGAACTATAGGCTGTACCCAAAAGGGACCTGAACAGTGCTTTTTTTTCTGGAGAAATTATAGACAGCCTTAAACAAACATTGAACTGAGTGGCCAGGGAATACGAGCCAATCTTCCCCCCTTCCCATGGGTAGGGGGGACCAATCCCCAAAGGAAAGTGCCCTGGGCAGGAGTTTAGCTAAAGTAGCTATGAAATTAAGGGGAGGGGTGCACTTGCAAGCTTCCATTCAGGATCTTTAACCAGGCTCAGCCAAGCCAGAAAGCTAGCCACTAACTAACTTGCTAAGGTCCTGCACCACCCCCAACAAGGGGCCGCCTGAATGTTCATTTCCAAAGCCTGAGTTTGCATTCCAAAAGCTGCCTGCACCTCAAGCCAAGCACAGAACCACAGCTGGAGCAAAGTGCAAACCAGAACTGAGACTTTGGGCCTCTGGCAGTGAGCTGCAGGGAGACAGGGGGGTGACAAGCTATGTACTCCTTTCACAAGATCCAGTTCAACCCCTAGCAGAGGGGGCACTCCAAACCCAACCTGCAATGTCTTGCAGGAACAGACTCGCTGTGAAAAGGAGTCACAAATCAAAACTGTGAAACCTGCGCATCCCCTAGGAACCTCCCTTCAAGAGCTCTGGTGGGGTGCCCCTGAGCTATAGGGCAAGTGACTAGTTCTCTTCTTGAGAACCAAGCTCCTGTGCCACCCTCAACAAGGGGCCTTCTGAATTTGCATTCCCAAAGCCTGGATTTGCATTTCAAAAGCAGCCTGCACTGCAAGCCCAGCTCAGATCCACAGCAGGAACAAAGTGCAAATCAGAACTGAGACACTGTCCCCTGCCCCCCTCAGAGGCCTGCACCAGGGCCCCTGACAGTGAGCTTCAGAGTGACAGGCTCTCTATTACCACCACAGAAGCTGGAGCAGCCCCAAGAAAAAGGGACAAACTTGTGCTATCACTCCAAACCCCAAGCCCCACCCGCACTGTCCTGCAGGGGCACACTCCCTGGGAAAAGAAACCACAAATCAGAATGGTGAAACCTGGTGCAATCCCTAGGAGAGGTTCTGTTCAGGAGCTCTGGCAGGGTGACACTGAGCTGTATGGCAAATGTTTAGCTCTTTTCTTGAGGGCCAAACAACTGGACCACCCCCAATAAGGGGCCACCTGAATTTGCATTCCTAGAGCTTGCATTTGCATTCCAAAACCTGCCTGTGTGACAGGCCAAGGGCAGATCCACTGCCCTTGAGCAAACCAGAACTGGTTCTCTGGAGCCCCCCTTCAAAGGCCTTCACTAGGGCATCCCCCCACAAGAGCCAGAGGAACCCCAAACAGCCTTGTGCTATCACTCCAAACCTCACCTGCAACATCCTGCAGGGGTAGACTTGCTGGGAAAGGGGGTCACAAATCAGAACTCTGAAATCTGGTGTGACCCACTAGGAACGCCTCCCTTCAAGAGCTCTGATGGGGAGCTGATGAGCTGTAGGGCACAGGACTACCTCAATTCTTGAGGGCTGAGGCTCTGCACCACTTCCAACAATGGATCGCCTGGATTTGCATTCCCTAAACCTGCCCGCACCACCATCCAAGTGCAGGCTAGAAGCGGGGAGAAATTGTAGGTCAGAATGGGGGCATCTGGAGCCACCCCCTTGGAGGTCTACATCAAGGCCTCTCACAGTAAGCTGCAAGGAGAGAGGGAGGTGACAACCACTCTCCCACTCCCCACAAGAGCCTGTGCTACCCCAAGCAGAGGGGGCAACCTTGATCTATTACTCCAAGCTCCACCTACTCTGTCCTGCAACTGCAGCCTCAAAGGGTAAAGGGGGGGTCACAAATCAGAAATGTGAAGTCTGGTGCATGCCCCTAGGATCTTACCTTCCAGAGCTCTGGCATGGAGCTTAAGGAGAGTACCCACCTCCCCTCTTGAAGGCTAAACACCCTCACCACCTCAATCAAAGGGTGGATTAGACTAGCACTCCCAGATTCTGCTGGCAATGCCCTGCTGATCTCATATCCACTGGAGGAAGGAGGTGCAAAGCAGAGCTTGGACATTGGGCCTGACTCACTTGGAGCACTCCAAAAAGGCCTCTGGCAGAGCACTACAGAGACAGAAGGAAGAGAGCAGCTCTCTCTCTCTCTTCCCAAGGGAAGATGACAATTCAAGAGGAGGGGGGCAGCCTTGTTCAATTCCTCCAAGCTCTGCCTACATATCCCTGCTGGGGAAGCCACACAACAGAAAGGGGTCATATCCCAGAGCAAGAGCATCTGGGTGCAACATCCTTGGAGCCTCCCTTCAGGGTTTCTGGCAGGGCACCACTGAGCTAGAAGGCAAACAGCTAGCTCCCCTCTCGAGGTCTGAGATCCTGTGTCAATCCGTTCAAAGGGAAGATTGGATTTGCACTCCCTACTCCTCCTGGCTCCATCCTCCTAAGCTCAATTCTGTGGGGTGAAAGTCAGTGCCACCCACAAACAGGCCAACAACAATCAGCTCCCAATCACAACAGGAGTGTCCACATAACACACACAAGGGACATTACTAGAGTATTCAGCTCAGGAGTTCAAGAAGCCTTTACCACCATGTTCTACAGGACACATTACATAAGGCCAACCCATAAAGACCGGGTGTCATAGTAAATCTACCTTACACATAGGAACAAAAAGAAAGAGACAGTTAAAACGGGGCAACAAAGAAACAACCCCCAAACTAAAGAAAAGGAAAAATAGCCACAAAAAGACCTTGACGAGTTGTAGTTAAGCAACTTATCAGAAATAGTGTTCGAAGTAATAGTTATAATGATGCTCAAGGAAATTAATGAGAATAACAATACACTTAATGGGAAGGTCCAGGAACTTAGTGAAGGCAGGCAAAGAGAGCTAGATATGATAAATAGGAACGAGGCAGAAATGAAGAATATTATATCTGATATCAAGAATATGCCAGAAGGAATCCAAAGCAGACTCAATGAAGCAGAGGATAGAAGATAAAATAGAAAAAACCCCACTAAATCAGAACAGCAAAAAGAAAAAACATGGCCCGGCCGGGCGTGGCTCAGCGGTTGAGCGTCGACCTGGGATGCAGGCGATCGGGGTTCGATTCCCGGTCAGGGAACATGCCCGGGTTGTGGGCTTGATCAATGACTCTCTCATCATTGATGTTTCTATCTCTCTCTCTCCCTCTCCTTTCCTCTCTCTGAAATCAATAAAGATATATTTAAAAAAAAAAAAAAAGAAAAAACATGTAAAAAGCATGAGAACAGTTTAAGGGAATTTAAGGACAACATGAATAGAAACAACATTCACATCATAGGGCTGCCAGAGGGGAAGGAAAGTCAGCAAGGGATAGAGAACTTGGTGGAGGAAATCACGACAGAAAACTTCCATAAGCTGGTAAAGGCGAAAACCACACAAGTTCAGGAAACACTGAGGGTTCCAAACAATAGGAACCCAAAGAGACCCACTTCAAGACACATCATAATTAAAATGGCAAATGTTCAGGACAAAGAGAGAATCTCAAGGGCTACAAGAGAGAGACAAGCAGTGACCTACAAGGGATCCCCATAAGGCTGACAGCAGATTTCTCAACAGAAACACTTCAGGACAAAAGGGATTGGCATGAAGTTCTCAAAGTAATGAAAAGCAAGAATCTGCAATTAAAAATGCTTTATCCAAAAAGACTATCATTTAAAATTGAAGGTGAAAAAAAGAGCTTCCCAGACAAAAGAAAGCTAAAGGAGTTCAGTACCATCAAATTAGCACTGCAAGAAATGCTACCAAGACTGCTTTAAGAAGAAGAAATACTGATTGAAGGGTACATTGGTATAAAGGGAAAAAATGGCATTAAACAAGTATATATCAAGAAAAACTTTAAATGAATACTGATTAAATGCTCCAATCCAAAGACACAGGGTAGCTGAATGGATAAGAAAACATGACCCATATATATACTGTCTACAAGAGACCCATTTGAGAGCAAAAGATTCACACAGGCTAAAAGTGAAGGGATGGAATAAAATATTCCAGGCAAATGGAAATGAAAAAAAGCAGGAGTAGCAATATTTATTTCTGATATAATAGACCTCAAAATAAAGAACATAACAAAAGACGAAGAAGGTCACTACATAACACTAAAGGGGTCAATCCAACAGGAGGAAATAATCCTTTTAAGTATATATGCACCCAATATAGGACCACATACACATATAAAAAAGTTCTTGGTGGAATTGAAAGGGGAGACAGACAACAGCACAAGCATAGAGGGAGACTTTAATACCCCACTATCATTATTGGACAGATCATCAAGACAAAAAATCAACAGGGAAACACAGACCTTAAGTTACACTCTAGCAATAATGTATTTAATTGACATTTACAGAACATTTCATCCCAAAACAACAGAATATACATTCTTCACAAGTGCACAAGGAACATTCTCAAAAATAGACCACGTATTAGGGAACAAAACAAGTCTTTACAAGTTCAAGAAGTTTGAAATCATATACAGCATCTTCTCAGATCACAATGGCATGAAACTAGAAATTAACCACTATAAAAAACCTCAAAAATATTCAAACACATGAAGGCTAAATAGAACGTTAATAAACAATAAATGAGTTACCAGTGAGATCAAGGAAGAAATAAAAAAACTTCCTGGAAAAAAACGAAAAAGAACAGACAATAACCCAAAATTTACGGGACCCAGCAAAAGCAGTCCTGAGAGGGAAGTTCATAGCACTACAAGAATATCTCAAGACACAAGACAAAGCTCTAATGAACCATCTAACACAACAACTAAAAGAATTATGAAGAGAATATCAAGAAAATCCCTGAGTAAGTAGAAGGAAGGAAATAATAAAGATCAGAGCAGATATAAATGACATAGAGACTAAAAAAACAATACAAAAAATCAATAAAACCAAGAGCTGGTTCTTTGAAAAGATAAACAAGATTGATGGGACCTTTATTCAGACGCATCAAGAAACAAAGAAAGAGGATTGAAATAAATAAAATCAGAAATGAAAGGGGCAATATAACAATGGACCCAACAGAAATACAAAGGATTGTAAGAAAATAATGTAAACAACTACATGCCAACAAACTGGACAACCTGGGTGAAATGGACAAATTCCTGGAAACATACAATCTTCCAAAGCTGAATCAGGAAGAATCAGAATACCTGAATAGACAAACAACTGATGAAATTGAAGCAGTAATCAATAAACTCCCAGCAAATAAAAGTGCAAGACCATATGGATTTACAGGCAAATTTTACCAAATATTCAAAGGAGAATTAATACCTATTCCCCTCAAAGTATTCCAGGAAATTCAAGAGGAGGGAAAACTTCCAAACTCTTTTTATGAAGCCAGCATCATCCTAATCCCAGATAAAGACACTACAAAGAAAGACAATTACAGGCCAATATCCCTGATGAACATATATGCTAAAGTCCTCAACAAAATACTAGCAAACTGGATCCAGCAATGCATTAAAAAGATCATACAACACAACCAAGTGGGATTGATTCCAGGGATGCAACTCTGGTATGATATTTGCAAATCAATAAATGTGATACATCACATGAACAAAATGAAGATAAAAATCATATGATCATATCAATAGATACAGAAAAAGCATTCACTAAAATCCAGCAGCCTTTTTAATAAAAACTCTCAACAAAGTGGGAATAGAAGGAATATACCTCAACATAATAAAAACTATATTTGACAAATCTATAGCCAACATCACACTCAATGGACAAAAACGAAAACCATTTTCCTTAAAAACAGGAACAAGACAGGGTTGTCCACTTTCACCACTGTTATTCAACATAGTATTGGAAGTACTTGCCACAGCCATCACACAGGAAGAAAACATAAAAGGTATCCAAATTCGAAAGAAGGAAGTAAAACTGGCATTATTTGCAGATGACATGACATTGTACATAGAAAACCCTAAAGATTCCACCAAAGTACTTCTAGATTTGATAAATGAATTTTACAAGGTACCTGGATACAAAATTAACATCTGGAAATTGATGGCATTTTTATACACCAACAATGAACTCTCAGAAAGAGAAACTAAAAAAAAAAAAAAAATACCATTTACCATTGCAACTAAAGAAATAAGATACTTAGAAGTAAACTTAACCAAGGATGGAAAAGACCTGTACTCCGAAAACTACAAGACACTGAAAAAAGAAATAAAGGAAGATATAAACAAGGGGAAGAATATATCATGTTCATGGATTGGAAAAATTAACATTATTTAAATGTCCATACTACCCAAAGCAATTTATAGATTCAATGCAATTCCAACTAAAATACCAACAGCATATTTCACAGAGCTAGAACAAATATTCCAAAGATTCACATGGAACCAAAAAATACCCCAAATAGTCACAGCCATCTTGAGAAAGAAGAACAGAGTTGGAGGGAACACTTTACTGGATATCAAACTATACTACAAAGTCATTGTCATCAAAACATCCTGGTATTGGTATAACAATAAACACATAGATCAATGGAACAGAACAGAGACACCAGAAATTGACCCAAGCCCTTTTGGTAAGTTAATATTTGACAAAAGAAGCAAGAGCATACAATAGAGTAAGACAGTCTCTTCAATAAATGGTGCTGGGAAAATTGGACAGATACATGCAAAAAAATTAAACTGAATCACCAACTTACTCCATACACAAGAATAAAATAAAAATGGATAAATGACTTACATGTAAGTCATGAAATCATAAAAATCCTGGAAGAACACATAGGCAGTAAAGTCACAGACATCTCACGTAGTATAATTTTCACCCATACATCCCCTAGGGCAAAAAAAACAAAATAAAACATAAATGGGACTACATCAAATTTAAAAGATTGTGCACAGCAAAAGAAATCAACCTCAAAATACAGAGGAACCTCACAGTATGGGATAACATATTTGCCAAGGATGCATCTGATAAGGTGCTAATTTCCAAAGTGTACAAAGAACTCATACAACTCAACAAGAGAAAGACAAACAATTCAATTAAAAAATCGAAGAGGGTGTACAGATGGCCAAGAGACATATGAAAAAATGTTCAAAATCACTAATCATCAGAGAGATGCAAATTAAAACCAAATTAGGTATCACTTCACATTTGTCAGAATGTCTACCATCAACAAGTCAACAAATGACACGTGCTGACGAGGTTGTGGAGAAAGGGGAACCCTAGTACCCTGCTGGTGGGAATGCAGACTGGTACAGCCACTATGGAAAACAATATGGAGGTTCCTCAAAAAATTAAAAATGGAGCTGCCTTTTAACCCAGTGATCCCACTTCTAGGAATATATCTTAAGAATCCTGAAACACTAATCAGAAAGAATATATGCACCTTTATGTTCATAGCAGCACAATTTACAATAGCTAAGATCTGGATACATTCCTAGTACCCATCAGTAGATGAGTGGATAAAGCAAGCTTTGGGACATTTACACCATGGAATACTATACAACTCTAAAAAAGAAAGATCTCGTACCCTTTGGGACAGTTTGGATGGACCTGGAGAATATTATGCTAAGCCAAATAAGCCAGGCAGAGAAAGACAAACATCACATGATCTCACTTACATGTGGAATCTAAAGAACATAATAAACTGATGAACAAAATAGATTCAGTGACATAAAAGCACGGAACAGACTGACAAATCTTAGAAGGAAGGTGGGGGTGGGTGCGGAGGGATTAACCAAAGAATTTATATGCATATATACATAACCCATTGACACAGACAACAGTGTGCTGAAGGCCTGGGAGAGGAGTGAGTGCATGGTGGAAGGGGTCAATGGGGAAAAAAGGGGACATCTGTAATACTTTTAACAACAAAGATAAATTAAAACAAAAGGAAAAAAGTTGAGCACATTTTCAGTAGAGGGAGTCTATCTTCTCACTTTCTCACTCAGATTTTGTAGAGAATGTGGGAAAAGATTAAATAATTGCAGAAATCTAATTGTAGAGATACAGACAAAACTCCTTAGTGCTGTGCTTTCCCTAAATTGTTAGCTTTAAAACAAAAAATCCACAAATCTTGAAACAGTGTACTGGAATTTCTTGACTCCTAATTTCAACAGTTGACTGCAAATTATCAGTCATATCTTACTCAGAACTTCAGCAAACAACTGCTTTTTTGTTAAGTATGTGTACTGTCTACTTGAACTATGGAAATTCATTTATGAAAAAATATATTACAGTATTAAAATATTATTTTTATATGTTATCTTCTGACATCTAAAGTTTCCACTTCTAACTTAACTTCTTAGATTATGAAGGGTGGTTTCTTTATTTTTTGATGGGAGTTGGGAACAATTTGTCGTTATCCACTCTTTCAAACCTTTCCAAACGTGTTTTTAATAGTAGTCACATGGTCCCTTCCTGTCCTCCACATCTCTTACCCATTTTCCAGTCCTTTCAGAAACCTCTCTTCCCCAGTTTTCTCATTGTTCATGCAGTAAGTCTGAAATCACTGCAACAGTGGTTGACATAGTACAGCAATGGCTTTGAAGATGGTAAAGCAGACAAGCAAAAAAGCCACCAAACATCTTAGGTGTGGGAGAGAGTTTAACAATTTCTTGGCGAAAGAATACATTTATAACCTGGTAGCTCAATCATATAATAAAATTTTAAATTATATATAGACTCAGTTCCTTAGGAAAAAAGAGCATATTTTTCTATGTGATTCACTGAGAAATTAAGATTTTCTGTTTTAAGTTACTGTGTCCGAATGATCATTTCAGTTCCAGCAACCAAAGCTCTAAGTGAGTCACCACATTTATCCATTATAACCTTCTAAAACCTAAGGAATCAGTAACCTTTTTATGCCATCACATGTGCATGCTCACCATCTTCACTTCTGAAAAACTACCAGCAAAATCATCTTTCTAATAACAAAATCTGATGAGGTCACACCAATTCATTACAACCTCAAGACAAAGTCAGATCTCCTTAATATAGAACATAACACCTTCACAGTCTAACCCCAATCACCATGACAGCATTATTTTTCATTATCATACTAACTATGAAACATTCTTGGTTCTAAGCAATAAATTTCATTTTCATTGCTTATTTTGCCTTTTCGTAACAACTCTTTTATGTCACCTTTTCATCTCTGTCTTACATACAATTCTCTCACCCTACCCCTTCTCTCACTTACACATCCTTTAAAACTGACTCAGATGGTACCTGTCTTGTGAAACCTTTATCACATTTAATGATTGTCCCAATAGGGTGATATCTCAAGTATACATGTATATCACCATCCTTATGCTTATTTTAGTACTTACTGCATTGTGTTAAATCAGTTTGTACACTCATGTTCTCACTAAAATATGAGTTGACTAAATACCAGGATTACAGTTTATTAATCACTATATTCAGAAACCGGTACAGTGTGTAGGACAAATTATTTATCCCATTAATGATTGTTGAATGGAAGAATCACTTACAGTATGCATGTTAGCATTTCAAAGGCTGTACCTGCACAATGTCTGTGTTGAGTTAATCAAGTATGACAGGACTGTTATCATTATGAGGGCTGCCTTTGCACAAAATAGCTGGAGTTTGAATGACAGTCTAAAAAATTCATATTATTAGAAGTTCTTATATCTGTCTTTCAGTTATCCATTCCTTTATCTAATATGACACTCAGTGCCTTATGTTGGACTTTTGGCTGTGGCTCAAGAAGTTTGCTGTAGAACACAGAGCTTTTGGAGTCTTAAAGGCCTATGTTTAAATTTTATCTCCACTATGTAGGCAATAAATGATTTAGGAAAATGCAATTAACTTCTCTGGTCCTCAATTTTCTCCAATAACTTAGAGGTTGCTTTAAAAATATATTATTAAAAAGATAAGCAATGGACAAACAGGAGATGTTTATTAAATGTCAGATCCTTTTCTAACCTCCCCCAAATCTCATTAACTTATCAATACCCACAGAGTTCTATTCATGTTATGTATTTTTTTCTGCTCACCCATCCACAATCCTTACCCATGTAATATTCCATTTTCTCAATAAATATGTTTTTTAAGGTTTTAATTAGCTAATCTTTCCTAATGGGTTAACTAAATAATTTGTTTCTTCTAACACATAATATAATGCCTAAGCCATGTCCAATGGGGAGTGTATGGTGGGAAACAAGACTGCTTTCCCCCCCAAAAATGTTATTGTTAACTTTAGTGAAGTAAATTTTGGGCAATGGGATTCTCATTTTATCTCAAATTATATTCAATACTTAATTGCTTAGTATATCCTTTCTTAATAAAACCAAATGTGAAAATCCCTGCCACCCTTTTACTTCACACTATTCATTCTTAGTTTTCAACTATCCCTCAAACTATCCATTACTATTTCTAACAGTTTTTTAAAATTTCCTTCTAAGAAAGCATTTTTTTGGTGTCTTCTGTGGTAGGAAATGTTACTCACCTAATATCCTTTCTCCCCTATTTTTCATAGTAAAAGAATCCTGAACCCCATGTACACAATGTGAACATATGACTAAGTTGTAACCAATGAGATGGAAGCAACATAATCTGTGGGACTTTGGGAAGGATTCTAAAGGGAGTTGACTCTGTTGGAAGGTACATCCCTCTTGCCATTCTCCTTTCCCTCCCTCCTGCCCCCTGAAGCACATACCTTGGACCATGAGGGAGCCTTGAAGATGGAAGACAATGTCAGGAGGCTGGAGGAAAAAAGTATATAGACAAGCAAGGTTCCTGATAACTGTGGAACTTCCATACTAACCTTATACTGCCTACCTCAAGATTTCTATGTGAAGGAGAAGTAAACTTACTTTTACAGCTACTGTTATTTTGAGTTTTCTGTTAAATGAAAGTGAACATCACCTTAATAGATTTTAAATTAGACATATAATGCAAGTCATGTAGTAGAAGCATTTCTTTTCTTTTTTTGTCTTTTCCTCACTAATTCTCTTGCACTAGAGAAAACTTAGTGTATCCTTAATTTTTTTTTTTCCTGTGCAAAGGTGCAAGTATCATGGTCACTTCAAAGCCAAAAGGCTTAGATAACTAGATCTGTTTAAAAATAAAACAAAATAAACAAATAGGCAATCAAAAACCTACCGTTTATAAGCCCAAACTTAGAAAAGGGCTACAGGCAGTTAAACACAGGAAGAGTTTCTATTAGTTGTTTTACTTAAGTGGACATAATCTATTATCCAGTCTTCCCCAATTTTCTTCTTCTCTTCCCACTATCAAAATTGATAGCTCTGGGTTTTTTTCTGTTTTCTTATTTAGTTTTAGAATTCTATATCATAAATCTTCTTGTATTGATACTTTATGCACCATTGTGTTCTAATTTCCAAACTACCTGCTGTAGTGTGAACATAAAACTTTACTATTTCACTTTCCTGTCCCAAGGAAAATTTATCTCCTGCTTGAATAAATGACCTTCAGTTTCCACTGTGAATTTAAAACAAGCATCCATTTCTTTCAGGCTCTCCAGAGTACATTTCTTTGCCCTACCTCTGTACAACATTTATATTGACTTTCTTGGGGTCATTCCATTCTCTCTTTGTTGAATAACTTTTTTTTTCTTTCTAAAATATTCTTCTGAAGTTTTAATATATATAATCTTACCATAGAATATTTACTTATATAGCTTCAGCCTGAAAAATAACAGGTTTTTAGATAGAAAAGTCTGAATACATTATATCTGTTTTATTTTTGTCATCCATATTTTAGCTCACTTCAAGGTGTAATGCATTGCCTGAAATGTATATAACCAGCCTAGTCAAGGTACTTGAGAGCAACACCAAAGTGTTAGTGATATGGTCACAGCCCTCGAGAAATTTAGAATTTGGTTAAAATTATAACATATAATGTGAAGTGAGTAAATAATACCATATGGCTTATGGGTAAATGTCAGACTGAATAGCATAGGCATTATGGGTTTAATTTTAGGATTTTAGAAGTATTTTATAGTTGCTCCTATAAAATGCCTTAAAATGATTGAAATTTGTGCATCATGTTTCTGCCTCATTGTCATCTATTCTGTATACAAACACTTCCAGTGAGTGTGTTCCACTGTTTCCCTGTGCAACCTATTTCGTCTTTGAGCAAAGTCAAGTGTTTGAAATGCCCATGCTAATCCAAAATTCATCTTCTTTGTGTCTACCTAGTGATTTAAGGCCAGGCCATTCTCCTAGCATTTATGAGGTCTGGAGTAAGAATATAAATGGAAGCCCATATATATGTCTAAATATTATAAAAGTATAAATTAAGCTAACCAACCTTTAAATAAAAATGTTCTTTTACATTGACAACTATACCATTATATCATTAAAATATTTGTAAAACAATGTGTTATATGAATGAAAATTGGAAAATATCAAGAAGTTCTGAAATATGCCGTAGTTAGATATCAGACTACACTTTATATATGATGATAGTTCTTTTGGTATAATAACAATCTACTGAATGAGTCTGATGACCCATATAAATGACCTTGTAGTCTCTAGTGGCAAGCAGCCTTTCCAATTCTATCCAAATCCTTATAATTTTCTCCTTCACTGTATTCTCATTTTTCTCTTTCATTGCTTTTCTTATGTGCCCTCTTTAATCTTCTATGTTTCCTGTTATACAGGGTGGAGCAAGAGTAGGTTTACATCTGTTAGTATGGAAAATAATATAATAATTAAAAAATAACAATACAAGAATAAACTCTCATTTGTTCACAACTGTAAACCTACTTTTGCCCTGTCCTATTTATTCCATGCTTAATTTCACACAATATTCCCTGACATTCTGTTACTTACTCAACTGCTACTATCTTATTACTCTGATTTTTGTCATTTTTTTATTTCCCTTAGTTCCTCTGCCCCTAATAAAGATAGGCCAAATTTAAGAGAGAGGAATACAGAAAAGAAAATGCTGAGAAACTTTAAAAAGCATTTTTAGGAGTTATTGGCTACTGCAATTCTAAAGAAAATATTATTTTAACAAGAATTTAAAATGAAACCTATATTACCTAATAGCAGATAAACATTTGAGTATTCTTATCTTCAATATGCTCTCTATTGAGTTTGTAACAGTGATTTACTTTTAAGGCTTTTTTGGAAATTATTTCATTTCATCTATTAAAGCATATATTTTATGAAGAAAACTATTTTCATTGGTGTAAAATGCTTTTGAAATGTATGATTTTATTGAGTGGAGAAGTGCTTTAAATTTTTAAATATTTTATTACTTATTTTTTACTTTGCTGTATTTTCTTTATTATCAATCCTAAGTAAATTTTTTTTAGATTTTTAATTTAAGTTTTGTTGGACATTTTAAGGACATTGGGTGTTTTGTTGTTTACATAACAAAATAATCAAATTTTCTGTTCTACAAATTATCCCTTCCAAGAATATAAGCATGCTGCCGAGGTTTTAAATAAGCATTACCCTTAGCCTAGATACCACTGTCAATTATTAATCTTTTAATATTGAGTCTGGGGAAAGATTAAAGAAAAAGTGGAAACACAGCTGACAGTTTGGTTTTCACATCTGGAATAAATGAAAAGCATGGCCTGAATCCATCGGGAGAGATTGGGTAAATGTGAGAAAATTACTGATGATCTTTCACAAGTGTAAATTTAAACTAGTTCTAAATTAAGGTATCAGACTTTAGTCAGACAATACATATTGCCTGGTTAATACAATACAAAATAATTATCAGGACAGGTAATATTATATCAGCATGAAGCTGAAACCAAGGGTCCTTACGGCTTTGATTAAATTTAGTTTTAAATCCTAGCTCTAGAGATCATCTCTTTCTCTTTCTCTCTCTCTCTGTCTTTTGCCTTGCCTCAGACACCCATCCTTTCCCCCTGATAATCAGTAACCTCTGAGGCAGCACAGACATTTGCTGCACCTGACAAATTGGTCACCAGTTCCAGACCTCTGGCAGGCTGAAGATACCCTCTTGACCTGATTTATGTTTCAGCTCCTGAGCGTTAAGGTGGAATATGACCCCTTGGCTATGTTTCATGAGACAAGGCAGAGGAACTCAGAAATAGACCTCAAAACTGTCCTCAAGACCTGAAGAAATGAGTTATTACCCTTACCTCAGACCAATCAGCTCCCAGTATGATCCTGAACCTCTTACCTACTATGTCTTCTGATTTTTGCCCTATAGAATCTGTAACATACGAGCCATCCGGACTTGGGTCCTTAGAACATAAGCTCCTTGCCTCCGTATTCGCCAACTCACTATTAAACTATTTTTTTTTTCTACACCGCAAACTCCTGCTTATACATTTCCTCGGGCCAGCGTGCGTGGGCGTGAGGAGTCAAATGGCCAGGCAGTGCAGGGGTGGGGACCCTGAGGACAAAGGAACCATTCAAAGGTGAAATGATCCAGGCAAACAGGATATGAGAAAAACAAGTTTGTCCCACAGAGAAAAACAAGTTTGCCCTACACCAGACCCCCTGAAATGGGAAACTAAAAACGAAAAAGGATTTGCTGTTACCAAGGTAGAATTCTTAGAATGAGCCAATGAAGAACAAATATAGGAAACATAAACCCCTAGACTAGTGAGCTTCAGCGGCAACCCTTTTCAGGACCCCTCCACACGCTGAGAGCTTTGCTTTTTTTTACACAATAAACTTTTTTGTCTTTTTCATTTTGAGTAAAAAGATTTTATTTACTTGAGGTAATTAAATCATTTTTCCCCACTCTGACAATTTCTGTCTTTTAATTGGTGTGCTTAGATCATTCATATTTAAAATAATTGTTGAAGTGGTTGCATTAACATTTAGCATGTTTGTAACTGTTTCTTAAATGTTGCATTTGTTCTTTGGTTCTCCCCCCTTTCCCTAGCTTTTTCTGTCTTCTCTCTTTTTTTTTTTGAATGGCTTTTTTTGTTGTTGTTGAAAATATCACAGATGTCCCTTTTTCCCCCTATTGACCCCTTCCACCCCACACCCATTCCCTTCCCTGGGCCTTCACCACACTATTGTCTATGTCCATAAGTTATGCATATGTGCATATAAACTTTGTGGTTAATCTCTCCCCACCTACCCACTCCCACATTCCCTCTGAGATTCATCAGTCTGTTCCATGTTTCTATGTCACTGAATCTCTTTTGTTCATCAGTTTATTACATCCTTTAGATTCCACATAGAAGTGAGATCATGTGATATTTGTCTTTCTCTGCCTGGTTTATTTCACTTAGCACAATACTCTCCAAGTCCATACTAAACCTTTGTACTCTTTACTCTTCCGTCTCCCGTGAATTTCATTCTTGGACTCCAAGAGACAAAGAGCCCAGTAAGGAGAAAATCTGGTCTCAAGCAGATGGACTCAAGAAAAAACATTGGGGTTCTGGTAACAAAGCTGCTCTACAAATAATTATTAGAGAAGTAAGAAAATATAACTGTACAGACTGCATTAATTGGGATCAGATATTTGATATCAAACTAGGTTGTTGAAACAAGGGTTGGTGTGATTCAACAGCAATCATTGTTATAAAATACAACCCCAATAATTTCAGCGAAGTAAATTACCCCACAGAAATAAAATTAATGTCCACTTTGTTCCAGGCACTGGTTAGTCAATTTCATGTGCTTTGACCAAACTAATATTATGTACAAACCATGATGAACTTGACATTGTTTATTTTACAAATTATTGAACTGAGGTTTCAAGGTTCTTCTTGAATACAAAATTTGAACATAAGTCCCCTGATTGCAAGCCCAGTACTCATATTCATATATTCATTCTACATGGTAGATAATTTTATTGTGAGTTTCAACTACTTCTGAAAGTTATTGTTTTATATATTGATTATGATTTTACACACACACACATACACATATATAAAATTTAAAACTAAATATTTTTGTATAACGCAATGAAAATAAAATAAATTTATTCGTGGTCAATTGCCATTAGAATGATTAAAAATGAAATATCTTTTATTACTAAAGGGAATACAGTCATAAAATATAGTCCACTTATACATCTTCACTGCAGGTATAGTAATGGAGGCTTACATATCTCTGCTTCATAAAATGGCAGCATCTTCTCAATGATCTTCACAAAATAACAGAATAAGATATGACTAAAACAAAGCATTGTTGTGTAATGCAATGAAGATAACTACTAAGAGTACGAAACATACATACATATACAATTATGTTATATATTATTTTTATTTCAATTTTAAATTAGTTTGTACTTGGGTGTCTTCATTCCTAGAAATGAACTTCAACCGAGGCAAAAAAGAATTTTTTGAGTTGAAGAATATGCAGAAGAACATAGAAACATCAGGATGACTGAAGAACTTCTTGAAGAAAATGGATTAACCAAACAGCTAAGGCTGATCAATGACCATAACTATTACCACCACAACAAATGAATTTTTTTTTGTTTTTAAACACTGTTAAGTACTTTTTTGTTTCACATCCTTTCATATTTCAGAGTACCGAGGGGACCAACTAATTGGCAAACCTAGGTCACATAATTATTATAGGTAAGGAAGAAAGTACAGACAGGAAATATCTGACATTGTTCAAACTCTGCCTCCTGTTAATACTCTACTCTGGGAATTCCTAAAAATAAACATGGTATTTGAGTACTGAGTAGCCAAGAGTATGACCTATGCATACTAGTGTCCATCTCATTGGCTAACAAACATCCATTGTTACCAGAGGAAATAAGTTTTTCAGCAGTGTTAGGGACACTCATATAAGAAGATTTTAAGTGATAGTGGCAAGATTATTAGCGTGAAAAGTGATAATACACTCTCAGAAAGACAGAGAGTGGGCAGGCTAAAGTGTAGTGGCTGACCCGAGGCCCTTGCTAAGCTTCCATATATTTCCTTGGGTTCGGGAAAGGGCAGGCTTTCTTTGAAACTATCCAATGTCTTTTCCTGGCTTTTCCCAGCAATGTATTTGTGCCCTCTCCCTATCCGATCTTTTTCCCCCAAATTTTCCCAGACCAGTGCCCTTCCCCTCCTTAGTCATTTGCCTCATAGTTTCACATCGTGATTTGGCTTCTACTGGGCATGCACTTAATAAAAGGAATTTCCTCTGCACCATTTTCTCCCTCCCCACCCCAACCCCATTAGTCAGGCAGACTCCTTGAGGTGACCAAAATGCTGTCTT
Organism: Miniopterus schreibersii; assembly: GCF_964146895.1. Taxonomy (NCBI): domain Eukaryota; kingdom Metazoa; phylum Chordata; class Mammalia; order Chiroptera; family Miniopteridae; genus Miniopterus; species Miniopterus schreibersii. The sequence continues at coordinate 39,353,593 of NC_138104.1, read as the reverse complement.
TCCGGCCCACTCAGAACCATGCTGGTTACTCCCTGCCGTGACTAAAAGGCTGTCTTTCTTCTTACTTAATCAGGCTTAATCAGATGTTTGGTTCCACTCACTCCCTCCTCTTTCTTTGATATGTAACTAACTGCCTAGTATAACGTTCCCCCTCAAGAACTCTGGGCCCTTGCAATCTTACAAGAGTTTTGGTTATTTATTCCCCTAACTTCATCTGTTCTGGGGTTTGGCGGGCACTAACTGGGTCTCTGTTATCTCTCCCCTGGACCATGGTGATTTGAGCTGCTCACTCTCTGGTTGGGGAGGAAAGGTATAAACCATCTGCTCCTAAGTGTCCTTGGTTAGGGAGGAAAACATCTTGAGAATTAATAGTAGGCTGTTAATTGCTCAGCCGAGTTTAATTGTCTGTTTCCTTCATTCCACTTGCCAAGGAATCTTCATAACTCCTTATTATCCTGTCTCACAATAAGAATCCTATTCTAAAATGTTGTCTCTGCTCCTAATAGAACTGTTTCTAATACAAAGAAAAAGAGTCCACCTTGTCTTCAAAGAGAACCAAACCAAAATCTCTTTAGTTATCACATCTAGCTCCAAGTTCATGACCTCTGAGTAACACTCATTCCTACTATAGTTCTGTTGAATTTTGTTTTATTATTTTGCAACTTATCTATCAGCAAATTTGTATATTTAACCATCACCAATATATCTTACTTACAATAATATAAGAGTGAGAGAGAAAGAATTAAAAAATAGAAATGTATGAAAAATTGGTGGTATGAGTTGTTGAATAGATTGTTTTCTGTTTTCCCAGAATTGGAAACTGGAGTATATGCATCAGAACAAGGAGGCTTATATTATTAGAGAACTTGCTGCTGTGAAGACAACCAGTTCTCCACAGGACTTAGTATTTTAATAGAATCATTACTACAGGTGTGAAAAAATCTATTTATTTGCACCTTTTATATTCTAGAAATAAGTATTGTGGCTGTGGTAAAAATAGCACCTTGCATTTATTTCTGGTTGATTATATACAAAATCCTGAAGAATAGGACCCCATTTTCCCAAGATGCCTAAAATTAAGTATTATTTTCTTTTTCAGTTTTTATACATTGCTCTTTTTCTCCCTTCAGCAACTCTCCAATTAGCAGAATGTATGGTCTGGGAGAAAACATCTTTTCTCCCACCTTCTAAGTTCTTCTAGCTGGGTGAATAATTAAATTAATAGAGACAGGTTAATAGGAAAAAATCAAATTCTAATACATGTGCACAGGGAATTCACATAAGCATGGAAATTCCAAAGACAGTGAGGCAATATTGGGCAAACATGACATTTTGGACAAAGGAAAATGGGGCGGAATGGAATCTTAGATTTCAAAAGTGAGAATAGATGATTGGCAGGTAAGAGAAAGAGACAAACATTCAAGGCAGATAAATTTTTGCTAAGTTGCCCAGACAAAAATAAGACATGGGAGGGGATGTTATTTAAGAGCTCCTGCTGGAAACTTCCTGTTAAGGCTTACTTCCTGAACCAGCCTTTTTCATCCACATTTCTTAGGCAGGAAACGGGGAGAAGTCAAAAGGTTCTTTCTGAGTCTTTTCTTAATAACCAGCTTAAAAGTCAGTATCATAAAAGGCAAAATTTTTGGTCCCTTTTGGGTGAAAGTGCATACATTTTTTTAAATGATATTACCAGTTTCCACTTTTTAGTCAAACTATGAACACCATTCAGATTTTAGGCATTTTTCCAACTATAATGTGCTTTTTTCTGTTCTAGGATCCAATCCAAGATACAGTTTTACATTTAGTCGTTCATGTCTCCTTAAACTCCTCCAATCTGTGATAGTTTCTCATTCTTTTATTGTGGTTCATGATCTTGACACTTTTAAAGAGTACTGGTAGGTGGTGGTGGGCAATAGGCGGGGATGGGGGAAGTCAGCAATGTCAACATTAAAATTTTTTAATAAAAATAATAATAACCACCAAATAAAAGAGTACTGGTCAGTTATTTTGTGGAATATATCTCAATTTCAATTTGTCTGATGTTATCCTATGAGAATGAGAATACAAATTTTGGAGAATACCACTGTAGCAATATGTCATTATTCATCCATCATATCAAGGAGTATGTGGATATTTCATATAGTTTACTACTGGTTATTTTAATACTTGTCATTTGGATAAGGTGATGTCTATCAGGTTTATTCACTGTAAAGTTACTATTTTTCCCTTTGTAAATAAGACATATTTAAGAGGAGATATTTTGAGGCTTTGCAAATATTCTGCTTCTCTTTAAATATCTGCCAACCAATTTTAACATTATTTACGAATGTCGCCTGCAGAAGTTACTACTGTGATGTTTTAATGGTGTTTTTCTATTTCATTTCTTGCTTCTACATTTATTAATTAGAATTATTGTGTAAGAAAACATTGTCCTGCTCTCACATTTATTCAAGTTATATTAGTATGGACTGTGGTTATTTACATTATTCTGAAGGTTATAATCTGTAGAGGTTAAATAAAATATAATATTAATACTTTTTCTTCCACTTTCTAAGTTCTTCTGGCTGGACAAATAATCAATTTAACAAATTAACAGGAGAAAAATCAAGATATTAATACATGTGCTAGGGAATTCACAGAGCCATGAAAATTCAGTGAAAATTTCAAAGACAGTGAGGCAACATTAGTTATATAAGACATTTTTAGATAAAGGAGAAAGGGCGAGGGGATAGAGCCTTAGATTTCAGAAGTGAGAATGGGTGGTTTACAGGTAGTTGAGAGAGAGAAGAACACACATGGCAGGAAAATCCTTGCTAGGCCACTCAGAAAAAAATGGGACACAGGGTTATCTAGCTAACAGGCACCTGTCTGAAGCCCTGTATTTATTATGCTTAATTCAAATTAGGCTAAGGTGACATCTTAAGACCTCCTTCCTGAAGCAGGTTTCTCTGTTTGAAACTCTTGGACAGGAAAGGGGAGAGTGTCAAAGGCTCCCTCTGAGATTTGTTTCTTAATAAACAGCTTAAAATCAATGTCCCAAAAAGCAGCTTCAGAGTAGTAAAACTTTGGTCCCCTTCAAATACAAAACTAGTTTTTTGGGTTTTTTTTTAACACACAGCTTAGGTCATCAGGAGCTCTCTTAAGTTGCCTCCTGTGCCTTATGACATGCTCCAATATTTTTTATTTTTATTTTTTAGTTACCTCCTTACTATATTGCACTGCAATATACTCTAGGCTCATCTTGTATTTTCTTACCCCATCCTTGAAATCAACCACGTTCCCAAAGGTTATTGATTTTTTTTATTAGAGAATGTTTTTTAAAAAACATTATCTGGGAGCTAAGTTTGCTCAGTGGTAATGGGATGTCATTGCTCCTAGGCCTTCTTTGTGGACAGAAATTTTAGTTATATCAAAAATTCTCTCTTCCTGTCCCCTTGTAGTCAACTGGATTAACTATTTTGTTCTACTGATTCATTTTATATTCTTGTGAGAGTTCAATGCTCTTTTGATTAAAATGGCTTCCTAATATATTTTAAAGACAGGTAGTATACAGTCCAGAAATTTAATTTCCGTTCTCAAAATTACTTTGGAAATACATTTTTACACTAATTTTAGAATCAGCTTGTAGATTTTTGTCCCCCAAAGGATGGTGGTTTTATGGTTGAAATTTTGTTGAATCTATAGATCAATCTTGGTAGAATTGATATTTCAACAATAAGGAATATTTCATTTATGTCATGGAATTTTTAAATAATGTTTTGTAGTTTTAAGTGCAGATGTTTTGAAGGATTTTATTGCATGGTTCGTAAGTATTTCATATATTCTTTTAAAACCATATGGAATTGTATTTTTTTTTAAATTTTCTCTGTTTTTATTTATTTATTTTCTGGCTTTATTGAAATGGATAGGGTCTCATGTTACAGAATATTTTTTCAATAGCTTTCTTTCTGCTGAGATTTCCTATATTTAATTCAATATGAGACTATTTCGCCTGGCTGGGCGTGGCTCAGCAGTTGAGCATCGACCTAGGATCCAGGCGATCAGGGTTCGATTCCCGGTCAGGGCACATGCCTGGGTTGCAGGCTCGATCAATGACTCTCATCATTGATGTTTCTATCTCTCTCTCTCCCCCTCCTTTCCTCTCTCTGAAATCAATAAAGATATGTTTATATACATAAAAAAAAACTATTTTTTCTCTTACATGTTTGAAGGATAAAAATTTTTTTTTCCCTAACAAAAATGATTCTTTTATTGCTATAATACACAACAGATACAAAAGGTACCTTTAGCAAGTGCATAAATCAGCAGTTGTTATGGCATAAACTACTACTTTAACTTAGGTTCTTGCAAAAAGTAGCTATTTTGTAATTAACTTAAAACTAGAAATCAGATCATTTGGCTGCTACTTAACGCCTGATAATTTACAAAACGAGGAAGTCGGCTTTAAGTCAAGTTAGGAGACTTTGCACAGATATCACTCACATTTACAACCCTGGCTCAAACCCTGGCCTCTGACCAATGATCTGTTTACATGTTCACAGGATTAGCCCCTTTGGTGCCCGGCATCTCTCTTTAGTGGCAGATTTCAAAGAGTGAGCAGTGGCAGAGCAGCAGTTACTCAAAGCTACAAATTTGCAGTGCAGTTTAAGGTCACAAAACGGGGTATTTGTTAATCTTCACCCCAGGATATTTTTTCATTGATATTTAGAGAGAGTGGAAGGGAGGGGGAGAGACAGAGAGAGAGAAACATCAATGTGAGACACATTGATTGCTCACATGTACCCCAACCAGGGTACGTGGCCTTGACCAGAAGTCGAACCCAGGACCTTTCAGTCCATGGGCCGATGCTCTAACCACTGAGCCAAACTGGCTGGGGCCATGATTAAAATTCTTTTAATAACTTTGTCCACAAATCCTAGCATCTGGGTCATTTCTAGATTGGATCCCCGATCATATTTTTTTCTTTAAAATAGTTTGCTTTATTTGTTTCTACATATTTTGAATAATTTCTATATATTTTGAAGAATACACTATACAATATTTGGATTCTGTTGTGTTCTTAAGAGTTATGTTTGTTTTTAATTTAGGAATTTACTTGGCTTAACTGAAAGGTAAAAATCCAATTGCTGCTGCTACATTGGGAAACAGTTCAAAATTTATTTCAATTCTTCTCTACTTAGCTGAGCTGCTTAGAGTTTGTCCCACTCATGAGTATTTTTAGGTTTCAATCTAAGATTCTGTGAGAGTTATACACAGAATGTGGGCCTTATATTTTATATTTCTTGCCTTAGTGTACTGTGTACTGTGTAATACCTTCCATTATTAAGTTGAAAAGTGTACATAATTTCTCTATTAAGAATAATGTTATGCCCGGCTGGGCGTGGCTCAGGGGTTGAGCATCGACCTAGGATCCGGGCGATCGGGGTTCGATTCCCTGTCAGGGCACCGGCCCGGGTTGCGGGCTCGATCAATGACTCTCTCATCATTGATATTTTTGTCTCTCTCTCCTTTCCTTTCTCTGAAATCAGTAAAGATATATTAAAAAAAAAAAAAGAATAATGTTAGCTGTAACTTTTTAATAGAAATTTGCTATCAGAATCCATCCCTTTTATAATTTGCTTGCTGATAGATTTTCATCATAGATTGTGTTGAATTTTGTCAGATGGTTTGACTGCATCTATTTATATAATTATTTCTTTATTTTATTAAATTAATGTGGTGAATTACATTGATGGCCTTATGTTAATCTAAGCTTGCATATGTGAAGTAAACTATACATATTTGGCCATTGCTATAGACAGAATGTGTGTGTCTTGCTAAATACATATGTTGGTATGTATTGGTGGTTTAGTTAATTGTCAGATTTTGCATATATTGTGCCTCCTCTGTGTGTTGTTTGATATGAGCTGAGGTGTGGCACAACAGGATAGGTAGAGTGGGAGCCAATGTGGTAAATTTTTTTCCATATCTCTTTATCCAAAATGTCTGGGCCTGTTATTTTCTACCTCTGATTTTGCCAATGTCTCACCCAATTAGATAACTCATTAGACACTAATTAGAAGTCAGTAGAAATATGAAAGTTAGAAAAATGTTTATCAAGGGTATATTTTTCTTCTAGGTGCATTTCATGCATCTCATTCCACTGATCACTTTGATCTATTTTGCCTATATGAAAATTGGAGTATTTGTAAAGAGGTGATAAGCTGCTGGTGGTGGTCCAATGTTTGGATCCCTTATATCCCAAGCTCACTCCATCTGTAAAGAAAAAACATTGTTTTATTTTTTTCTTTGAGAATGCTGACCATCTTTTCTGCAGTCTCCACTGAACAAGACTCAGAGATATTTCTGGGTTTTTTTGTTTGTTTTGGAGGGGGCATGTTAACCTAAGTCACAGGGCATGTGACTATTAAATCATAAAATTTTAATACTCCAGTACAATCCAGATTGATTCTGTAGATACCATTTCCATTTTTATAAGAAGCTGTTCCTGATCCAATTTTATAGGGAACTTTTTTATTATCTAAGGTATAGTAGAAATATTGATCCATGGGTTAATTTGCTCTGCCCAATAAGGTCTTCAGTTTTTGTAAATACTCAGTATGGCCCCAACAGTTGCCTCTCTAGTATTGAATACCTTTGGACTGAGCCTGGGACTGTATTACACCAAAAGCTTGTGGGTAAGCACTTGCCTGTCCATTTGGTCAAGAGGTTTGAGAAAGCAAATTTAAGATGGCCAAAATTTCTAATTTTAATTTCTATCCTTGGAACACCAGTTCAAGAACCAAAGTAATAACCACCTTTAGTTTATTTAGTGCCCGTTGTTGCTCAGGTCTCCACTGAAAAATAAAAGTCTTATGAGTGACTCAACAGATAGGGCCAGCAAACATTGGCAGTGAGGCACCAGAATCCAGACATTCCTACCAAATATTGAGCCTCTTTTACTATAGTAAGATGTTAGAGTTCTAGGAGCTTGTTTTTAATGTTTGGGAATAGTTTGCCCTTCTGAGTTCCAAATATAATCAAAATATTTAAAAAGAAACAGAGCAGCCTTGTATCTTAAGGGTGTTCTAACAAAGGGAACAGCCTGGTTTAACTTTCTATAATATATAAGTAGCCTCCATTCATTAATTCTATCTCTAATCACAATTCATACAAGGAAGTTGAATGGTGAGATGGTAGGAATATGTATCCCTTCTTTAACTAAGTCATCTATGACAGACCATAATCATTCAGTACATTGCCTTAGCTGGTACTCTGGTATGATTTGCCATCCACACCAACAGAGTAAGGTTAATTGGTTTCTGCCAGGTGGTGCCAACCAATAGCACAGACAACTTAGGCTTGCCCCAGGAGATGAACTGCTAACTGAAGAGATCCATTTTTCAATAATAGGAAAAGGGAAAGTCCTGGGGGGGGAGGGGACGCAACCAGGAAAAAAGCACCTTTTAGCAAAATTGGGCAAATATTAATAGTTAAGCCAGGCCAGTGTGGTTCAGTGGTTGAGCATCGTCCCATGCACCAAGAGGTCCCAGGTTCGATTCCTGGTCAGGGCATATGCCCAGGTTGCAGACTTGATCCCCAGTAGGGGATGTGTAAGAAGCAGCCAATCGATGTTTCTTTCCCATCAATGTTTCTATCTCTCTATCCCTCTCCCTTTCACTCTCTCTAAAATCAATAGAAACATACGTATTTTAAAAATATTAATAGTTAAGCAGGCACTTACCCATTTGACTAATCCTCCTTCCAAGTTGGTTATCTCCTAGGGCAGGGAGAGGTACCTTAAAAGTATGAGTGCTTCCTGAGTTTAGGGAGTTTTTAGCACTCATGCCAAACAGGGTCAGCTGGTGTTATTTTTTAATACCAAACCACAATTAGCATAGTAAGAAGGCAATAGTCTTTCAAAAAAAGGCCTGCTCAGGTGACTACTGAATTCTGTGGGAGTAGATTCCTGCCCTGGTGGAGGTCAGGAACAGGCAAAAAAGGTAAGCTTCCTTCCAAAAGGAAGCCTGCCCTGGATTTCAGTATAAACCTAGTGAGATAATTGTTCCAGTTTGTGACCCTCATGTATCTTAGAGTCCAATGTAACCTCTCTTGTTCATCCCATGGTTCATGTTTAAGTGGGGGCCTGGCTGTCGGTGGTTTGTTTGTTCTAAGAAGGGAGAAGTCTCACTGCTGATAACAACTTTGATTTAGGCTTGGAGCACTATCTGTGGATTTAATGGTCAAGTCCTCTATGCATTTTTAACTTGTGTTATTTTTTGTTGTTGAGTTATAGGAGCTTTTTATATATTCTGGATATTAATTCCTTATTAGTTACACTATTTGCAAATATTTTCTCCCAATCTATCATTTGCTTTTTCACTGTTGATTATGTCTTGTGATACACAGAAGTTTTTAATTTTGATGTAGTTCGATTTATCTAATTTTACTTTTGTTGCCTATGTTTCTGGTGTCTTATAAGAACAATCATTGCTAAACTCAAAGTCATAAAGTAAGTATCCTTATAAACATTCTACATTTTTAAAGATATTCTAATTTCCAAATCTCATGGGTGAAAAATAGATTCTTGGATATTTTTAAAACTCTATTTCCATTTCTTTTGAGATTGTTTATTGAATTTTTAAATATTTTCCTTTGGGAATTCTCAATTCATAGTGTGTATCATTTATTTACTTAAATATCTGTGTTGGCCCGGCCTGGCGTGGCTCAGCGGTTGAGCGTGGACCTAGGATCCAGGCGACCGGGGTTCGGTTCCCGGTCAGGGCACACGCCCGGGTTGCAGGCTCGATCAATGACTCTCTCATCATTGATGTTTCTATCTCTGTCTCTCCCTCTCCCTTCCTCTCTCTGAAATCAATAAAGATATATTTAAAAATATATATATATATATATCTGTGTTGTATTTTCATTTGGGAGAAAACATTTTTAAGTTACCTTGGATGCTAATTCCTTATTTATTCCACAAAATGCAAATAAACGTTGGCATTTTTTACCTAACAATGTGTATTTTTGTTACATTTTAGCATATATTTATGAAAGGGTGGTTAAATATAATTAAAAATTTTATTTTTTTGGTTACAAGTAATATTTCAAAATAAAACTTTGTTTCCAAAATGGTATAGGTACAAATATTGATTAAATGGAAACCAAAAACACTTGATGTAATTAATATAAAAAAATAATTTGTGAATAAAAGGTTATTAAAACAGTGATTTGTGAAGTCTTATTTTTTTCTAAGCAAATTCAAATTGAATTATATTTCCTTCTAAAAAGGTTACATAGGATCCACGTTTTTGTTAACATTTCATTTTATTCTTTTTTTCCCACAAGGCTGAGAACTTTTTACTTTTATTTTTATTTTATTTTATTTTTGCTTAAAATATTACAGATGTCCCTTTTTCTCCCCAATGACCCATTCCACCCCAACCCATCCCCCTCCCCAGTCCCTCTCCCCACCATTGTCCATGTCCTTGGGTTGTGGATATATGCATATAAATTCTTTGGTTACTCTCTCCCTCTCCACCCACCCAGCCTCTGACATTCGTCAGTCTCATCTATGCTTCCATGTCATTGAATCTATTCTGTTCATCAGTTTATTAACTTCTTTAGATTCCACATATAAGTGAGATCATGTGATGTTTGTCTTTCTTTGCTTGGCTTATTTCACTTAGCATAATATTCTCCAGGTCCATCCATACTGTCCCAAAGGGTACGAGATTCTTCTTCTTTACAGCTGCATAGTATTCCATGGTGTAAATGTCCCACAGCTTTTTTATCCACTCATCTACTGATGGGCACTTGGGCTGTTTCCAGATTGTACCTATAGTAAATTTTGCTGTTATGAACATAGGGGCGCATATATTCTTTCTGATTAGTGTTTCAGAATTCTTAGGATATATTCCTAGAAGTGGGATTATTGGGTCAAAAGGCAGCTCCATTTTAAAATTTTTGAGGCACCTCCACACTGTTATCCATAGTGGCTGCACCAGTCTGCATTCCCACCAGCAGTGTACTAGGGTTCCCCTTTCTCCACACCCTCGCCAACATGAGTGGTTAGTTGATTTGTTGATGGTAGCCACTCTTACAGGTGTGAAGTGACACCTCATTGTGGTTTTAATTTGCATCTCTCTGATGATTAGTGACTTTTCTCATGTGTCTCTTGGCCATCTGTATGTCCTCTTTGGAGAAGTGTCTATTCAGGTCCTTTGCCCATTTCTTAATTGGGTTGTTTGTCTTCCTCTTGCTGAGTAGTATGAGTTCTTTGTACACTTTGGAAATTAGCCTCTTATCAGATACATCTTTGCCAAATATGTTTTCCCAGACTGTGGAACTCCTTTGTATTTTGAGGCTGTTTTCTTTTCCTGTGCAGAAGCTTTTTAGTTTCATGTAGTCCCATATGTTTATTTTTTCTTTTGTTTCTCTTGCCCTAGGAGATGGTTCAGTGAAAATTACACTATGTGGGATGTCTGTGACTTTATATCCTATGTTTTCTTCCAGGATTTTTATGGTTTTATGACTTACATTGAGGTCTTTTATCAATTTTGAGTTTATTTTTGTGTATGGTGAAAGTTGGTGGTCTAGTTTCATTTTTTGCATGTAGCTGTCCAATTTTCCCAGCACCACTTATTTAAGAGACCATCCTTACTGCATTGGATGCTCTTGCCTTCTTTGTCAAATATTAACTGACCATAATGGTGTGAGTCTCTTTCTGGGGTCTCTGTTCTGTTCCATTGATCTGTATGCCTGTTGTTGTACCAATACCAGGCCATTTTGATTACAGTGGCTTTGTAGTACAATTTGATGTCCAGCAAAGTGATCCCTCCCACTCTGTTCTTTTTTCTCAAGATGGCTACAGCTATTTGGGGTCTTTTTTGGTTCCATATAAATTTTTGAAATGTTTGTTCTAGATCTGTGAAATATGCTGTTGGTATTTTATTAGGAATTGCATTTAATTTATAAAATGTTTTGGGTAGTATGGACAATTTAATGATATTAATTCTTCCAATCCATGAGCATGATATATTCTTCCACTTGTTTATATCTTCCTCTATTTCTTTTTTCAGTGTCCTGTACTTTTCCGAGTTCAGATCTTTTACATCTTTGGTTAAGCTTATTCCTAGGTATCTAATTTTTTCAGTTGCAATGGTAAATGGTAATGTTTTTTTAATTTCTCTTTATGAAAGTTCATTGTTGATGTATAAAAATGCCATTGATTTCCAGATGTTGATTTTGTATCCAGCCACCTTGCCAAATTTGTTTATCGAATCTAGTAGTACTTTAATGGAGTCTTTAGGGTTTTCTATGTACAGTATCATGACATCTGCAAATAATGACAGTTTTAGTACCTCATTTTCAATTTGGATACCTTTTATGTTTTCTTCCTGTCTGATGGTTGTGGCAAGGACTTCCAGTACTATGTTGAATAAGAGTGATGGAAGTAGACATCCCTGCCTTGTTCCTGTTTTTAATGGAAATGGTTTTAATTTTTGCCCATTGAGTATGATGTTGGCTGTAGGTTTGTCATATATGGCTTTTATCATGTTGAGGTATGATCCCTCTATTTCCACTTTACTGAAAATTTTTATCAGAAATGGGTGCTGGATTTTGTTGAATGCTTTTTCTGCATCTATTGACACGATCACATGATTTTTGTCCTTCATTTTGTTTATGTGATGTATCACATTTGTTGATTTGTGGATGTTGTACCAGCCTCGCATCCCCGAAATAAATCCCACTTGGTCATGATGTATGATCTTTTTAATGTATTCCTGGATCTAGTTTGCTAGTATTTTAGTGAGAATTTTAGCATCTATGTTTATCAGGGATATTGGCTTGTAATTGTCTTTCTTTGTAGTGTCTTTATTTGGTTTTGGGATTAGGGTGATGCTGGTCTCAATTAAAGCGTTTGGGAGTTTTCCCTCCTCTTAAACTTTCTGGAATAGTTTGAATAGATAAGGTGTTAATATTTTGAATGCTAGGTAAAACTTGCCTATCAATCCATCTGGTCCAGGACTTTTATTTGCTGGGAATTCTTTGGTTACTGCTTCTATTTCATTAGTTGTTATCGGCCTATTCAGGTTTTCTGCCTTTCCTTGATTCAGTTTTGGAAGGTTGTATGCTTCTAGGAATTTGTCCGTTTCCCCCATGTTGTCCAATTTATTGGCATATAGTTGCTCATAGTATTTTCTTACAATCCTTTGTATTTCTGTCGGGTCGGTTGTTATATCGCCTCTTTCATTTCTGATTTTATTCATTTGGGTCCTCTCTCTTTGTTTCTTGCTGAGTCTGGGTAAAGGTGCCTCAATCTTATTTATCTTTTCAAAGATCCAACTCTTGGTTTCATTGATTGTTTGTATTGTTTTCATAGTCTCTATGTCATTAATATCTGCTCTGATCTTTTTTATTTCCTTCCTTCTAGTTCCTCGGGTCTTTTCTTGCTGTTCTCATTCTTGTTCTTTTAGTTGTTGTGTTAGATGGTGCATTACATCTTTTCCCTGTTTCTTGAGATAGGCCTGTAATGCTATGAATTTTCCTCTCAGGACTGCTTTCACCGTGTCCCATAGATTTTGGGTTGTTGTCTGTTCATTTTTGTTACTTTCCATGAAGTGTTTGATTTCTTCCTTGAACACATTGGTAACCCATTCATTATTTAATAGCATGCTATTTAGCCTCCATGTGTTTGAATATTTTTCAGTTTTTTTATAGTGGTTGATTTCTAGTTTCATGGCATTGTGATCCAAGAAGATGCTTAATATGATTTCAATCTTCTTATATTTGTAGAGACTTTCCCTGTGCCCCAATATGTGGTCTATTTTTGAGAATGTTCCATGTGCACTTGAGAAGAATGTGTATTCTGCTGCTTTGGGATGAAATGTTCTATAAATTTCAATTAAATCCATTAGGTCTAGTGAGTCATTTAATGTCTGTGTTTCCCTGTTGAATTTTTGTCTTGATGATCTGTCCAATGCTCACAGTGAGGTGTTAAAATCCCCCACTATGATAATGTTGCTGTCAATCTCCCCCTTAAAGTCCACCAATAAATTTTTTATATATTTAGGTGCTCCTACATTGTGTACATAAATATTTATAAGGGTTATTTCCTCCTGTTGGATTGATCCCTGTAGTATTATGTAGTGACCATCTTTGTCCCTTTTTATGGTCTTTATTATGAAGAATATTTTGTCAGAAATAAGTATTTCTACTCCAGCTTTCTTTTCCTTTCCATTTGCATGGAATATTTTATTCCATCGCTTCACTTTTAGCCTGTGTGAGTCTTTTGCTCTCAGGTGGATCTCTTGTAGACAGCATATATTTGGGTTCTGTTTTCTTATCCATTCAGCTACTCTATGTCTCTTGATTGGACCTATTATCCCTTTTACATTTAAGATTAACTATTTATATAAACTTATTTAATGCCATTTTCCCCCTTTATGCTGATGTACCTTTGTCTCACTATTCTTTCTTTTTCTTAGAGCAGCCCTTTTAGCATTTCTTGCAATGCTGGTTTGGTGGTACTGAATTCCTTTAGCCCTTTTTTTGTCTGGGAAACTCTTTATTTCACCTTCAATTTTAAAGGACAGCCTTGCTGGATAAAGCAATCTTGGTTGCATGTTCTTGCTTTTTGTTACTTTGAGAACTTCATGCCACTCCCTTCTGACCTGAAGAGTTTCTGTTGAGAAATCAGCTGTTAGCCATATGGGTGTTCCCTTGTAGGTCACTGCTTGTCTCTCTCTTGCACCTCTTAATATTTTCTCTTTGTCCTCGATATATGCCATTTTAATTATGATGTGTCTTGGAGTGGATCTCTTTGGGTCCCTCTTGTTTGGAACCCTCTGTGCTTCCTGAACTGATGTGGCTTTCTCTTTCACCAGCATAGGAAAGTTTTCTGTCATTATTTCCTCCACCAAGTTCTCTATCCCTTGCTCTCTTTCTCCTTCTATGGTACTCCTATAATGCAAATATTATTTTGCTTCATGTTGTCCCAAAGCTCCCTTAGACTGTCCTCATGCTTTTTAAGTGTTTTTTCTTTTTCTTGCTCTGACTGAGTGATTTTTTCTACCTTGACTTCGAAATCACTTATTCTATTCTTTGCTTCATTGAGCCTGCTTTTAATTCCTTCCAGTGTATTCTTGATATCAGATACAGCATTCTTTATTTCTGTCTGATTTCGTTTATGTTATGTATCTCTTTTTTCATGTTTTCACTAAGGTCCTCAATCTTATCATCTAGTGACTTGTTTTTCTCATTAAGTTCCTTGAACTTCTTCATAATCAATACTCTAAATTCTGTTTCTAATAATTTGCATAACTCCATCTCATCAAAGTCTTTTTCTGGCGATTTTTCCTTTCTTTTAATTTGGGGGTTGCTTCTTTGGTCCCCATTTTGGTAGATCTTAGTGTTTGTATCTATATATTAGATATATTTGCTGTCTCCCAGTCTTGTGGGGTGGGATTTTTGTCTTGTGAGTTCAGTGGAACCCAGAGGTGTGTTTTCTTTATACTTCTGAGCTCTTTTCTCTAGGCCTGTCCTTTTTGTGGGTGTCCCTTTTGTGGGTTGTTTGGGTTCTCCTTTTGTGGTTGGGTCTAAATTGTTGTTGGCTGGTCTTTGGGAGGACTCTCCTATCAGGTTGGCTAACTGTCTCAGCCCCAACCTCATTGTGTAAGCTCTTGTACTGGTGCTGGGAAGGCAGGACACACACAACTAAACTTCCAGGAAACAAAGGGTATCTTACATAATATCTTGACAGTAACAATGAAAACAACACAAGTGAAAATAGAACTGGGAGAGTGAAGGGAGAACACACAAAAATTAAAAAAAGCTTTAAAAAAAGAATGAGAGAAAGAAAAGTAAAGCTTAGTGAGAGAGAATTATATTGTTAATAGTGATGAAAATTTAGAAAATGATAATAATAAACTAAAATGTAAACAATAGAGAAGCTTCTGGGAGATAATAGGGGCAGAGAAAAGATTGTGAAAGAAGGGCCAGCAAAAAATTAAGGGAGAGAATAGGAACAGGATAATAGTTGAAAATGAAAAAATAAAAATACAATAAAGAGAATAAGAGAAACTAACAATTGAACAAAAAGAAGGGAAAACAGAAAAGAGCATAACAAAAGAAAGAATGAAAAGAAGAAGAAAAAAAAGTTATGCCAATGGATTGAGAGGAGACAGAAAGATAAAGCCTGGGCAGGGAGTGAGTCCAGTAAGAGATTTGGGGGAAACTATAGAGGAAAGCAGTAAATTTGTTGGCAATACTGATAAATTCCCAGCAATTAAGCAGGGATATCAAGAAAGTCTTGATAGTAGAAGCAAGGATAAAACAAAACAAAGCAAATAAACAAAACGAAACAGAGAAACAAAACAAAAAACAAGCTAAACAAAATTCTTTTATTAAAAAAAAAAGAAAAAAAATTTAGTTAAAAATGTTTTTAAAGCCCAGCCAGGTGTGGCTCAGGGGTTAAGCATTGGCCTAAGAACCAGGAGATCATGGTTCGATTCCTGGTCAGGGTACATGCCCGGTTTGCAGGCTTAATCCCCATTCCGGGGCCTGTAGGAGGCAGCTGATCAATGGAGACTCTCTCATCATTGATGTTTTTCTGTCTCTCTCTCCTCCTCCGTTCCTCTCTCTGAAATCAATAAAGATATATATTCTTTTAAAAAAAGTTCTTTTTAAATTTAAAGAAATTATTATAAAATTTAAAAAGAAGAAAAAGCAAATTTCTTTTTCCCCCTTTCTTTTCTTCCTAAGGGCGAAAGAGAAAACACACACACACACACACACACACACACACACACACACACAAAACAGGAAAAAAAAGTCAATCAAGAGAGTTTCTTCTTGGCCACTTGTGTTGTCTGCAATTCACTGTTTTGTATGCTTATTTCCATTCTTCTGGGAGGTACTTGTGTATCAGGCAATGTGAGGAGCCATCTAGGTTTGGCTCTGGCTTCCTTAAGTAGATAGCTGAAAAGAGGCGGTGGTACACAGATCAACCATTTTGCAACCTTGTAGTTGCCTGGTCTTGCTCCAGAGTCTTCTGTAGAGCCTTTAGGGTGCAGAATGGCTAGTGTAACTCAGGGTACCACTCCCCTTAGAGGTGTTGCTGTCAGGCGCTCATTCTGCGGGAGTTAGTCTCTGCTTCACCACCAGCTCCTTTGTCTCTACCTTGTCCTCTGATTCTAGTTCCCCAGGCTCTGTCCTGCTGCAGCTTCAGATTGATTTCAGCCTGTTGCCTTTTCTGTATGGGCCGTTTCAGCAGCCAGGGCTCAGTGGGTTCGATTAAAAACACATTCTGGTGAGCCCTTTGCCTATCTAGCCCCCTATAGGGGTTTTCAGCATTTCCTCCAGTTCCCAAACAACAATCCCTGAGAGTCTTATTCTTGTAATGTCCTGCTATGAGCTGTTCCCCTTCCCCCTCAGGACTGTGCCCTTCGGGTGTGTCTGGGGCCTCAGTGAGCTGGACCCGCCCCTTTCCTATTGGGGGCAGTGTTCCCGGCTGCTGGAGAGGCTGGCAGGCTCCGCTCCTCCCTGCTCAGCTCTGGGTGGCTGGTCTCACCAGGCCCGCCCTTCACACTGTCTACTGTGCAGACCCCAATCCCAGCCTCCACTTGTCTGTCCCCCAGTGGATGCCGGGAAGGTGGGAGCCAGTTCAGTGATCAGAACTCAGAAATGCACAAAGCAACACACAAGCAGGGAGTCAGCCCTGCAAAGTCCTACCACCCATGCCCAAGGCCCCCAGTGGGAGGGGACCCAAAGTCAGCTCCACGCAGCTCCCCTCACCACTGGTCTCAGCAAAACTGGGGTGGCTCCACATGCCACCACGGCACCCCTCAGGGCTAGTCGCAGATCCCAGCCTCCCGGAACCAGGAGCTCAGGGCGGGAGGGCCCCTTCCCTCTCCCCTGCGCCATGCAGATTCAGTACTTTCTGGGGCTCAACACAATGCCCCACAGGGAGGCAGAGGGTCCTTGTGTGCGGCTGCTCAGTGCAGTCCTCTGGTCCCTTACCACTAGGATGCCAAATTGGGACAGCCTTCCGTATGCTCAGTACCCTGAGCATCAGAGGCCAGTTGCTTCTGCCACTAGAAGCTTTGTTTCCTAGGAAGGCATCGTCCCCTCTGGGACTCACCGCTCCCTGGGGCCCCTCTGCCCTGTGCACGGGGCGCTCCTTCCCCTCTTGTCGCTCCTGGTGTGGGATCCCCGCTTTTGGATGCCATCCGCACTCCTGAGGGGAGGGAGCTTTGCAGCCTCCAAGCCTCCGTGCTCGGAGCCCAGCACAGGCTTCAGGGGGACTCCTCCTTCCTACGCCTCCCCCTCTTACCGGACTCCGTGATGTGTCTTCAGTGCTCCCCACTCGCAGCCCGTCCACTCAGGTATGTTTCTCTGCTTTTTCCAAGCTGCCTACATAGGATTTTAGGAGTAAGTCAAGTCTGTGGCTGGGAGCAGGGACCTCTGCTGCTTCTCACAGGGCCGCCACCTTCCCTCCCTGAGAACTTTTTAAATTTGAATCTCCCTGTCTTCAATGAAAATGGAGGCTGTTCCTGTTCACTGTTGTCCAAGGGAACGAGCCCTTCTCTGTTTAAAGCTTCTTAAATGATTGGAGTTGAGAAGGTGCTTCAGTTGCCCAGAATTTGATGTCTCTTGTTAGCATTTTAAAAATATAACATTAACAAATAACACACAATTTTATTTAAAATATGTGTGCAACCACAAATATATAGAAATAATGCACATCTCTTAAGCAGACTAACTTGCATGTAGTAGTCTATATCTGTGGAAGGTGGCCATCCACATAATTTCTCATAACTAAAAGACTACAAAGAAACAGTCATTAAATATTTCATTGTCAATTTTCTAACTTTTTATAAACTGTTATGGCTTTTCTAGTCATGTCTTTACCCAGATGCTAATTAGGCAGAGGCTTATTTTGCACATCTTTTCTTTTTTCTCTCCTCTCCTCTCCTCTCCTCTCCTCTCCTCTCCTCTCCTCTCCTCTCCTCTCCTCTCCTCTCCTCTCCTCTCCTCTCCTCTCCTCTCCTCTCCTCTCCTCTCCTCTCCTCTCCTCTCCTCTCCTCTCCTCTCCTCTCCTCTCCTCTCCTCTCCTCTCCTCTCCTCTCCTCTCCTCTCCTCTCCTCCTCTTATATTGTGGTTCTCAGTCTGTTTCAGCTGCTGTAGCAGAATACCACAGACTAAGTGGCTTATAAACAATTGAAATTTACTTCTTACAGTTCTGGAGGCTAGGAAGTCCAATATCAAGTTGATACTGTTATAATAATCTTATTATTTAACAGGGAGAGAGTAAAGGGAAGACTAGATAATATAGGCATGCCATTTATACAGCTGTGCCAGGAAGCTGCAGTTAACTCTCCATGTCTGTTCCCTGCAAATTGCTGGGGGAAGGGACTGGAGAATAGACGCATGCCCAGTAAGGTCTGGGTGATGTGGGAAGATGCTTACCTGTCAGTCACACCTGGGAATAAGTCAGTGGCCAGAATAGACATGGACTCTACAAGGGAGCGAAATCGAAGATACTTGACTCCTGAACAAAAGAGCCCCTCACTCTCTCTCTCTTGCTGTTTGGGCTGGACTCCTGACTTGCAGGGCTCAGATGCCCTGCACTCGCCCATGGGGCCCACAGCCAAGTGGACTCCACACAATGGACTAAGGAACTGTGATTAGCCTATACCCCACTTAATGCCATCATGGAACGGAAACGCTGGACACTGATTTTGCTTTTTGCTCTATTAAAGCCCCAGCTGCATCTTTTTCAGGACTGGGTTAAGGGACATGGGACTTTATAATCCAAGGAATGTAACTGCATGAAAATAAAGCCTTTTACCGTATCTCATCCTCCCATGGGGGCCTCCAGAAGTGCTCATTTCAGTGACACCCTGAGAACCCCATTCCCACTAGTGACAGAGGAAATCCACTCATGTAATCCTCCAATAACAAAGGCACTGACAGATTCGGTTTATGGTGAATGCCTGATTCCTGATTCTTTAATGGCTTTTTGTTGTGTCCCCCCATGGAGAAAAAGGGAAGAGATTATTCAGGGGTCTTTTTTTATAAGGATCCTAATCCTAATTCCATTCATGAGAGTTTTGCCCTCATAACTTGATTACCTCCAAAGTCCTCACTTCTAAATACTATCACATTCGAGATTAGATTTCAACATGTAAATTTCAGGAAAACAAAACATTCAGTATATAATTTTCCATCCCTAACCTGCCAAAATCCATGTCTTTGTTGCATGCAAACTATGTTTATACCATTCCAATAGCTATAAATGTCTTAACTTGCTCCATCATCAATTCAAAAGTATAAAGTCCAAAGTTTTATCTAAATACCATGTAAAACAGATATGAGTGTGACTCAAGATACAATTTTTCCATCAGTCAACCTATATACATTACCATGTCATCTGTAAATAATGACAGTTTTACTTCTATTCCAGTTTGTATGGCTTTTATTTCTTCTCTTGTCTGATTGTTGTAGCTAGTATTTCTTGTGCTATGTTGAACAAGAGCAGTGACAGTGGACATCCTTATCTTGTTCTGGCTTTTACCAGCACCAGGCCAGGAGGCAGGTCAACAAATGTCCCAAGACAACATGAGATCCACTTCCGCCTGCCTACAAGTACCAGGTGCCTGTTAGGCTAAGTCCCTAAAAAAGCCTCTAACAGTACTCATATAGTATGAGATAGGTTCACAGTGAGTCACCAAGTACATGTGACTGGTTGTCACCTGAAGGGGAGGTGCTGGTCAGGCTTTGGGAAAGGTGGGGTATTTAGCTTACCCCAGAGCCACACAACTCAGTCTGTTCCAGATTTTGCTCTGATAATGCCAGGTGGAGGCACTAGTAGTCAGGCAAATGGGGCTTTCAGAGCCCAGAGGTTTTCCCTTCCAGAAGCCCAGAGGTTGGTTCTAGTGGATCTTCTGTGAGGGGGAAGTGCCAGTTAGATTCATAGGAAAGTGGGATGAATGGTTCTTGCCCCAAAGCCACACTACTCAGTCACTGACACCCTCTGAGTCTGCCCAGAGACCTACATCTTTGGCAAAAGCAGCTGACTCCTCAGCAGAGTGTAAGTTCTGCAAAGTGGGGCAAAAGTGAGCCCAGGGGGTAGGGGGTTATTGCCTTCCTCCAGGCTGATACTACACAGAGGGGAGCACTCTATGCAAGAAAGACTGCATTTGCAATATGGGAGAATAACTCAGCACAAGGATCTCAGCAGATATCCCTTCAAATCTGTCCCCAGAACCACAAACTCCAGACTCTCTTCATACCACTCTAATCTGCTCCACTCCCTCTTCCAGAGCTCAGGATAAGTAACTGTGAATAAAATTTCATGTTCTTATCCTTTAAGAGGCTCCTTGTGTTTCTAGCAGACTCTTATCTTTTTCTGATGGACAGAAACCCCTCTGCTTTTCATAGCCAGATGTTATGTGTGTACCTCTTTCTGGCTCTGGTGCTCTGGGCTGGGGAGTCAGACTTGGATATTAGACCCCACACTTCTCAAGGGGAACCTCTTACAGCTGATATTCTTCTGGAAACCCAGCCATCACCCATGGGAGTGTGACCAGCCCTTTTCACATCTCCACCTTTCCTACCTGTCTTGATGTGGCTCCTTCTGTAAATCCTTAGTTATAAGACTTCTCTTCAGCTAGCTTTCATTTGCTTATTCAGGATAATTGTTTTATAATTTAGTTGCAATTCCAGTTTGATTTTGGTAGGAGGTTAGTGTAGCTTCCACCTACTCTGCTGCCATCTTGAATTTTAAAAATGCAACTTTAGACCCAATACCATGTCAATCAAAATACAAACAGACTTTTTTTTTTCTCTGGAAAAAGAAAGTTTATTTTTAAAAGATTCTATTTTTCACATTAGACATCTTATTTAGAAAAAGAAGCCTGGCCAGCTACATGTGATATATAAAGGTAATATGCTATTATTAATGGAATTAGTTTCTTAATTTTATTTTATGTTTATCTTCAGTGTCTATAAATGTAAGATTTGTGTACATTGATTTTGTATCTGGAATCTCTGCTGATTTTTTTTATTGGTTCAAAAAATTCTAACAGTGATCTCAATTGTAAAAATCATCTTTGCAGGTAGAATTAAAGATCTCAAGATTAGATTATCCAGAGTTAGCTGGATGGTCCCTAAATCCAACGTCCAGTGTCCTTATGAGAGATAGAAGGGAAGAACATGTAATGACTGATATTAAGGTGGAGGTATATTGGAGTTATGTTTTCACATGTCGAGAAACATCTGCATTCATTAGAAGCTGGAAGAGGAAAGGAAAGATTTCTCTGTAAAAGAGAAAAAAATAATTTCTCTGCTGTGCTTCTAAGTTCTTAACTGGTATCCCTTTTACCAAAGAAGATTAACAAGTGAAAACATAGAAGTTTATTAACAAGTATAAGTCATGCACACATGGGAGATATCCAGAGAAAAATGAATAACTCACACAGGTGGCTCAGAATTCAAGCTTAAATGCTTTCTTCACCTAAAAGCAAACAAACAAATAAAAAATGAGTGCATGGGAGGCTAGCTAAGGAGTTAGTAGGAAAAATAAAGCAAACAAAAATAGTTTGTGATCTCCATATATGAGTCTCTTCTGATTTAGTCATCCTATTCCCAGGGGTACAGAGAGGGAGAGACCCCTACAAATGAAGATTTTCTTTATAAATGTAAATTTTCCTTACAAAAGGATAACTTGTATTCTGTTTTTAGAGTTTCTCCTGTGTGTGTTACTTCTCAAATAATCAGCTCAAACTCACTGAAGCGTATTTTAGAATGGCATATTTTGCCAACCTTTACTTTTCTAGATCTTTTGGAGCAGGTGCATCTCTGCTGACACATAGATTTCCAGACTTTTGGCCTCGGGAATGGCAAGAAAGTAAATACCTGCTATTTTAAACTGCATGATTTGTAGTAACTTGTTGCAACAATCTTTGTAAACATGGCAAATGACACCATACAAGTACCATAATGGATAATCAAAATGGAAAGAAGAAAATAAAAATAGTAAATATCTGATTAAGAAATATTGCATTTAATTCTATTAATTTGAAAATGCAAATTGGCATTTAATGCAAAATTTGGAGTATTGAAGAGTGAAATTAACAACTTTGAAATAATATATAGAATATATATAGTATAAAGCATGGGTTGTTTCAATAAATATATAAAGTTACAATGATTTTAGAGCTTATGTGACATTATAAACTAGTAATTCTAAGTAAAATGAGAAGATTTAAGGATACATATTATAATACATAGAGAAAGCTCTGAAAATAATGCAAAAAACATTGAATCTCAAGAAACTACTTAATTGATCCAAAAGAATAAAATTTAAAAACAAAGTAATAAGGATAAAAACAAAAAAAAATCAGAAAACTTAACAAAATTCTAAACTAGATTTCAACCATATTAATTTGCAAAAGATAATAAATGTAGTCACTTTAAAATTGAGTCAGATCGGCCGGGCTTGGCTCAGCGGTTGAGCATCGACCTAGGATCCAGGCAATTGGGGTTCGATTCCCGGTCAGGGCACATGCCCGGGTTGCGGGCTCCATCAGTGACTCTCTCATCATTGATGTTTCTGTCTCTCTCTCTCCCTCTCCTTTCCTCTCTCTGAAATCAATAAAGATATATTTAAAAAATAAAAAATAAGTAAATAAAAGTTTTTGAATGTTAAAACAGGGCAAAATAACCTGTGGATTACACCTAAAACAATATTGTGTCCCAAAGAACTGTTTGCAAAGTTAACCAGAAAGCAGATATTATGACTACAGTACTGAAAATTAAAAACATTTTCTAAAATTATCATCAATATGTTTGTCTCCAGCAATGAAAATGTCTTTCTCCTATTGATGTAATTGTTTCCTTTCCCTTTCGCATAAGTACCCCTTGCCTTTGTCTGCTATTTGGAATACTATTTGGGTTTCTGCCTGAATCAGTGCTTTCAGAACAGCTTTTCTTTTTTTTCCTTTTTATCTCAAATAAATGCTAGTTTTCTCTGTTTGACCTTTTAATTTTTAAGTTATCAAATTGTTACAATAAATGTCAATAAACTAAATATTCCAATAAAAGTTATAGTTTCTTTCAATGAATGAAAAAGGAATATTTAATTATGTGCTGTCTCTAAAAGACAATGTTTATATATAACATAAAAGTAGATAAATAACACAAAAATGTTAATTGATGGAAAAAATAAGAATATAAATATTACAGTGACTATGTCACTAACAGATTAAATTTAAAGACAAATCATGTTATCTGTGATAAAGATGAGAATTTCATAAACATAGTAATTTCTGTTTATCCAAAAGACAAAACAATTATTAATGTGTATGTTTTTAATGACAAATTCAAGCATAGAGCAAAACCAGTCTGAGCTAAAGGGAGAAATTGACAATTATATAATTATAATTGGAGATTTTAATAGCCTTTCTCAACAACTAACAGAACAGCCTACAGTTTTGAACAACACTATTAGCTGTTTTGACTAAATTGATATTTATAGACCATTATACCCTACAATTTCAGAAGACCAGGTTTTTTCAGGTCTACATTATGTTATCAGTAGGGTGCCATCTGTGTCCTCATCTGTCACAAGTGGAGTTCTTCACAAGGAAAGGAATTTCCTGAGACTCACTTGGAAAGATGAATGATCTTTATTTTTATGGAATTAAATCCCCGAATTTCCAATGTCTCATTTCTCTCTGTCCTGCCATAGAAGAAGTCCAATCTTGTCTTCAGCAGTGCTAAAATTAAGGCCACTTCCCAGAGTTTCTGCTCCATGTCAAAGTACAGTCCAGTTCAGCATCTGCTAGTTTAGCTTGTGTTCCCAGCTGCAGTCCATTGTATGTGGGATCCACTTAGCCATGGGCTATGCAGCTGCTTAAGGCCACATGGCAGGCTAGTGCATGGGGGAGTGCAGGTCATGGAGCAAGAGAGAGCAAGAGCAAGAGACCAAGAGCAAAGCAAGAGAGAGAGAACTTATTTCTGGGCATTATAACTAGTTTAACCAATTAACCCCTCAAAAGATTTCATTCAATTTCAGTGGCTCTACACCCCCTCACTAATTATCTCTTTTCCCAAGCTAGACTGACAAGCAAGTATCTCCTATCACCCTGACTTCGCTGCACATGCACCTATTTCCCCTTTGTTCAATCCCTTCCCCCAGTGATCTATAGGGAATAGACCAGTGCCCTGGAGAGAATGAAGCTATAGCTTCCTGGTAAAGCTGCCAAATGACCATGCTTATAATATCTGGCCTTCCCTTTGCTTTTTTCTATTATTAATAACTAGTTAACTATGACAATAACAATTACATGTTAACAATTACATGTTAACAATTACATGTATAAAGATAGAACATATATTGAGCCATAAACAAGTCCCAACTCATAAAAATTAAAATAGTAGAAGATAGTTTTTAACAAAAATGGGAATAATTAGGTAACTACAAAGTTGGGAGACAATTATCTATGAATCAATTGATTTTTTCCTTTCCTTTGAGAAAAAAAAAATGACAGCTTTTATTATTGACTCTTACCAAAGATATTTGCATGTAAACAGCCTAGGAGGACAATGATAGCACTTCACCCTAGAGCAGTTAAAATATTTGCTTTCTGACTAGCATAATAAGAAAAATATATCCCTTCAGGGCAAAGACTGGGAAGGTTTTCCAGTAGTCCTCTCATATGAGTGCTGGTTCCTATGCACTGGATTCCTCAGCTATGGGCACAAACCCAGTATATGTACAGCATCCAACTGGGCTATCCACTACATTGCCCATGTGTGTCTTGGAAGGCAAAGAAAACTGCAGACATAGAGCTCATGACACCTGCTGTGCTGTGCTATGAGTAATAAATTTATTTGTCTCTGACCTGAGATTCTTGTGTCTTCTCTTAGCATCTATAAAACTTTGACAGACTAACTTGCTAGTTTGCAAGTAAGGTAGAATATTAGGTCCTTCATAGTTCTTGATAAAATTAATGATGAGAATGAAATCATAGCAGATAACATGATGTTCTGAAAGAAGTGAGGACAAGGGTCCTACATGTGTCAGATTAAGGGATATGAGAAATCTCCCTTGGATCAGATAGCAAATGTTTTTTCCAAGAGATAAGAGGGTTGAGGATAAAGGTAGCTTACTGTCCAATTTCTTATTAAGGCTGAATGTGGGGAGGTAGAATTAAAACTGGCTGCCTAATACTTTCTTACTCACTGTCCTCCAAGAAGGAAGAGGCAGTGAGTCAATTAATCTGCAATGCCAATAAAAAGCATTAGATTGACTGATAAAGCATTTCCTTGAAGTTTATTTGCTCGTATTGTAAGCAGCTAACAGATCCCTAGAGACAGGAAGTCCATGTGTCTTAATTACTGGTACAGAGCTGTTCTCTTCTTTCATGTTCCCTGATCCCTCTCTCTCTCCCTCTTTACCTTAACCTCAGTTACTTTAAAAAGCTGGGTATGCTATTAGGGTGAAGGGAGGGACTAAAATTTTCTGGCTCTGTTGAATGCATGTGCTTTAAATACCACCCTGCCTGAATCTATAAACAGTGATTCAACTAATGGTGTTTGTGCAATATTCATAGTGGAAGAAGGAAGCAAACATGAACTTGTGACTGGAGATTTTTGGACCAACTTAATGTTTTTCTGGTTGCTTCAACACCTGAGTCTATAGCAGGAATTAATATGCTATATGCTTGTACTTTCCTTTCCATAAGTAGCAGAGAAGATTATCTTTTTGGGTTAAGAGCTGCAAATAGAGGAGTGTTAGTAGGACAACATCCCACCACCACACACACACACACACACACACACACACACACACACAATTTTTACTGAGTATGTCAAGATTTAGTATCAGTGCCTCTACCTTCTGATGTCTAAAACTTTCAATATATAAATGACATCAAGGTTGCAACAGCACTGACTAGTATTATTACACTTTTGCCAGCAAAGGAATCTGATGAATCTTAAAAAAAAATTCTAGGGCCTACTTGTCTAGTAAATATTCTTGGGACTACTTGTGAATTTATAACATTCAGTCCCTCTAACACTGAAAAACAAACAAACTACTTTCTCTTCATTTCATCTGGCCTTCTACCAAAAGAAAGCCTAATATCTTATTAGAATTTTTGGATATTAGACACTGTATCTGTCAGGGTTCTTCAGATCCATTCAGCTACCCTATGTCTTTTGATTGGAGCAATTCAGCCATGTACATTTAAAAGGATTATTGATAGGTATGTATTTATTGTCACTTTGTGCTTCATAAATATGTTCCTCTGTTTTTGTTGTTGTTATTCTTTCATCTCCTTAAAGAAGACCCTGTAACATTTCTTGAATACTGGTTTGGTGGTAATGAACCTCTTTAGCTTTTTCT
Source organism: Miniopterus schreibersii (assembly GCF_964146895.1). Taxonomy (NCBI): domain Eukaryota; kingdom Metazoa; phylum Chordata; class Mammalia; order Chiroptera; family Miniopteridae; genus Miniopterus; species Miniopterus schreibersii. Next base: position 39,327,195 of record NC_138104.1, on the reverse strand, counting down.
TGTCTGCAAAGCTCTTAAATTCTCCTTCAATTTTAAGTGATAGCCTTGCTGAGTAAAGTAGTCTTGGTTGTAGGTCCTTGCTTTTCATCATTTTGAATATTTCATGCCAGTCCCCTCTGGCCTGAAATGTTTCTGTTGGGAAATCAATTGGCAGTCTTATGGGAGCTCCCTTGTAGGTAACTGTCTCTTTTGCTGCTTTTAAGATTCTTTCTTTTACCTTCACCTGACGTCTCTTGGTGTGGGCCTCTTCGAGTTCATCTTATTTGGGACACTCTGTACTTTCTGGACTTGTGTGTATTTTTCCTTCACCAGGTTAGGGAGGTTTTCAGTCATTATTTCTTTTCTTTTTCAAATGACATAAAATTATTCTTCCATTTGACCCTAGAAAAAAATGCTTCTCAACATAGACATTCTAAAGAGAAAAATGTTGAACAAATTGATTACTGCCAAAACAAAACAAAACAAAACAAAACAAAACAGTGACATTCTTATTTTAGTTTACACAAGTATGCAAAAATACATTGATTAAGATACTTTTAATTCCAAAAATCACATAAACTGGTTTAATCAAAATTATTACTATAAGAATATGAGAGTTGCCTGGACTCCAAAGACAGGAGTGAGGCTGGGCACTAAATATCAGAAACTGTAAAACTATCAAGAATTTCTGTCATCTTTCTTCAAATAGGTTCTTGATCCCTTGCTTCCTTCTCCTTCTGATAACCTTATGATATAAATGTTCTTACACTTCATGTTGTCCCCAAATTTCTTTAAACTATCCTCATTATTTTAATTTTTTTCCTTTTCTTTTTGCTGCTCTGATTGGGCATTTTCAGCTTTATCTAACTTACTATTGATTCCTCCTAGTGCAGTCCTCATTTCAGATACTGATTCTTCATTTCTTACTGGTTCTTTTTTATGGTTTCTATGTCCTCTGTCATGCTTACTATCTCTTTAAGTTCTCACTGATTTCATTCACTCTTCCTCTAAGTTCCTTGAACATCCTTATAACCATTTTTCTGAACATTGTATCTGGTAGATTGCTTGCCTCCATTTCAGTTAGCTCTTTTCCTGGAGATTTCTCCCTTTGTTTTATTTGGGAAATGTTTCTTTGTCTCTCCATTTTGGCTGCCTCTTTGTGCTTGTTTCTGTGTATTAGGTTGATCTGCTATGTCTTCCAGTTTTGGTAGGGTGGCCTTATATATGTAGTAGGTGTCCTGTAGGGTCCAGTAATGCTATCTCCTTGATAACATGATCTGCATGCTCCAGGAATATCTCTTGTGTGGTTTGTGTGAGCCCTCTTGTTGAAATTGAGTCTTGATTGTTGTTGGCTTATTCATGCATGGGGTCAATCTTCAAGATGGCTGGCTGTGAGGGTTGATCTCAACCCCAGTGTGTGAGCTGCTATGTGGGTGGTGACCACATGAAACAAAATTCACCTCAGCAGGGTCTGGAACTTGCTGAGATCTCCCTTTGGATGTGCCACTTGTGAAGATAATTGGATCTTGCTCTGTTATGGTCTAAAGCTCACCCTTGGATGTGTTGTTTCTAGGGCCTCTTAAGAGGGACTCTGATGGAGGTCAGTGTCAGACACTGCCTATGACTGGCCCTGGGTAACCTGTTTGGAGCAACAAAGTGATCCACAGTCTGTAGCTGCCCCTGCTGGACCTGGGTATGTGTGGGAAAGATCAAACTGTGCACCAAGGCTTGCTTCTACCAGCATTGAGCCCAGGGGCAGACCAGCAAAAAGATCAAGCCACTTCAAGATCCTGCTCTGCCTACCTCCACCTGACTCAACCTGCAGGCACCTGTTAGGCTCAGTGATTGAAAGAGTCTCTGGCAGTACTCAAGTTGCATGAGGTAAGTTCTCAGTGAGTCACTAGGTAGGGGCGAATGGTGTACACCAGATTGATATAGGTTGAAAGTTGGTGTCAGTGCTGGTTCTGAGGTCACTCAGCAAAAGTCCCAGGGTATACCAAGGCTAGATGCCACCCACTGGATGCTCACAGGCCTTTGTGGTATGGCAGGGCATCAGTGAGTTGTCAGAGTGAGGCCAGAAGAGTTTATTTGGCCCAAACAGATCAAGATTTGGCAGTGTGAAAGGAGGGCTCTGCATTGGTTAGGTGTTCCAGGGAAAAATAACCCCAGTCCTAGAACCACACAACTCAGTCTTCCTGGATTCTGCACAGACCTCCTGGAAAGCCCGAGTTTGGCAGGGCAGAGAAGCCAGGAGTTGGAAGGGTGGGGTCACTAAGAGTCTGGAGTGTGGGGATAGTGGATCCCCTGTGATGAGAAGGCACTGGTGGGGCTCACTGGAAAGTGGATGGAATGACCCCTGCTTCAGAGCCACACAACTCAGTCACTGATTCCTCCCCTCCCCCTTGCCCTGAGCCTTCCAAGACCTTTAAATTCTGATCCAGTAGCTGAATCCTCTGCAGGGTATGAGCTGTGCAGTATAAGGCAATAGGGAGTTTGGAGGTTGGGGCTATTGCATTGCTCCAGGCTGATGCCATGTGGAGGGGTGCTCCACCCAGGAAAGATGTTATCTGCAGTGTGGGACATGGATTCAGCCTAAGGACCCTGGCAGCTGGCCCTTCAGCTATCTCCCCAGAGCCACAAACCCCAGGCACTCCTCACATGACTCTAATCCACTTTAACCTCACTCCACCAGAGCCCAAGGTGTGTGGCTGTGAAAGAAATTTTTTTTGGTGCTGGCCTTTCAAGAAGGCCCCTGGGTTTCTAGCTGACTCCCTCCTCTCCCTGATAGACAGAACCCCCCTTGATTTTCACAGCCAGATGTTATTTGGATGACTCTTCCAGGCTCTGGTGGTCTGGGTTGGGGAGCTTGGCATGGGGTTTAGGACCTCTTGCTTCTGAAGGGGAAACTTTGCAACTGAGATATCCTTCCAGAACCTCAGCCACCACTTGTGAGAGCAAGGACATCACTTTTCACATCTCCATCCTCCTTACCAAGTGTAGATGTGGCTTCTTCTATAAAGCCTTGGTTATAAAACTTCTCTTCAGCTAGTCTTCAGTTGATTATTTAGGTTGGTCATTCTATATTTTAGTAGTAATTTCAATTTGGTCCTGGGAGGAAGTGAATGTAACTTCCACCTACCCTGCCATCATCTTGGATTTCCCAGAGTTAGGGTTTTTCAGAGAAACATAACCAGTGGTGTTGGGACAGCTGGATAGCCATATGTAAAAGAATGAAGTTGGACCTTTACCTCATACCATGTACATACATTAACAACAACAAAAGAAACAAAACATAAATATAAGAGCTAAAAGTATAAAATTCTTTAAAAAAATAAGGGAGTAACTAAATCAGGTTTATACATTGCAATAGTTTGTTGTTTCTTATGTCTGTAAATTTATGGATGCTTTCTTTTACTTTTTGCCTTTGTTCTCCTCCTTTTATTTTTTCTTGAACAGTATACCAAAATCTGAAGTTCTGTGATCATAGCACCTCAGTGCTATTATATATTCCCTCATTCAGTATATTTCCAGTAAATTTATAACTTAGATGAATGATCAGATTCAGAGGTTGTTTTGGATTCAAGATTACTTCATAGGTGATGTTTCAGTTTTAGTCATTAGATGTATGAAGTCTGATGGCTTTTTTCATGAAATTAACATCCACTGATAATTAATGTCCAAATCCATTTACTCTTGCAGAGTTATAAAATTGTATCAAAATTACATGAGCAATAAATATGACTTTATTCCACTTTTTTAACTGAACTGATTTTCAGATATTAAACTACTAAGTTTTCATTGTTTTGTAAAACTCATGAGTTTGGGATATTTATGGTCATTTAATAATGTTTAGGTTGCCAGCTTCTTTTCATCATTCATATGAATTTAGTCTCTGCAAAGAGGCCTTCCTTGACATAACAATCTGTATTTCCTCACATTTCCAAATGAGTATTTGCTTGAGGACTTATTTTCAATCATTTGTGTTTATACCTTGAAGTAGAATTTCTGGGTCATGTAATAATTTTACATGTTTAACTTTTTGATGAACTTCAAAATGTTTTCTAAAGTGACTTGACCATTTTATAGTTTCATTCATAATGTGTAAATATTTCATTTTTTTATATGCTTGCCAATAGCTGTACATTGAGAAAAGGAAATAATCAGAAATTTCAGGGACCACTGGACACTTACTCTGAACTGACACTAATTTCAGGACACTCAAAATGTCACTATGGTATACCAGCCAGAGTAGGGGCTTATAGATGTCAGGTGATCAGTAAAGTTCTAGCTTCGTGCTAATGGCTCCCATGATTTTGCAGGCTGAGCACATGCCAAATAGGACAGTTGAATGAAGATATGGTGGGAATCACCACCCCTGCATCTTTTAGCACAACTTTTATCTTTTCTTTTCTTTTTTGAATCCTTACCTGAGGATATGTTAAGAAAGAGGGCGAGAGAGAGAGAGAGAAATAGATGTGAGAAACATTGATCAGTTGCCTCCCGTATGTGCCCTGACTGGGAATCAGACCCACAACCTTTTGGTGTATGGGATGATGCTCCAACCATCTGAGCCACCTGGCCAAGGCTCATCTTTACTTGGTGGCACTAATCTCTGAAACCCTTCCAAGAATGTGGCATTATTTTTAATTTACTGTGTTCCTAGATAGTAGTTCTACTGGTTTCCACTCAGCCTTTCCCACTGTAATAACCCTCACTACATAAGTCAGGGAATGAATGTGGGTGATCTGCCAGGTACTAAGAATGTCTATTCCAATTATGCATACTAGAATTGGGAAAATAACCACATAATAGGTTTGAGGACTCACTGTGAAACAGATATGAGCTAAAACCCCATTAGCCACCTCACCGCCATAAGGCCCACCAGAAGCAGTTTTCTTTCTGTGAAAAACTCAATAACACACTTTTATTGTCCTACATAAGAAGTATATCAACTTTCTAACCCTATGTCATAATTTAGTTGCAGGAATCTTCATTACTTTTCCCATTCTAAAGCTATCACATTACTCCCTTACATTAATGAAATGATTCTGATTAGACCTAGTGATTGAGAAGTAGTAGCTACACTAAACTTACTGATAAAACATTTGCATGTCAGAGGCTAGAAAATAAATCTTATTAAAATTCAGGAGCTTTCTAACTCAGTAAAATAGGTAAGGGTCCAGTAGTTTGGGCATTTGGGGATATATCTTCTTTTTTTAATATGTTTATATTGATTTCAGAGAGAGGAAGGGAGAGGGAGAGAGAGAAAGATACATCAATGATGAGAGAGAATCATCGAAAGGCTGCCTCCTGCATGCCCCTTACCAGGGATCGAGTCCGAAACCCAGGCATGTGCCTGGACCAGGAATTGAACCATGACATCCTGGTTCATAGGTCAACGCTCAACCACTGAGCCATGCTGGCTGGGAGGGATATATCTTTTAAGGTAAAGTATCTGTTGTTGCATTTTTCCTTCTTGTAAATAAGAAAGAGACACAATGCTCAGTAAGCCTTTTTGGATTTTTGAGGCAACATATTCCACATTTAGGTGTTACTTCTGCTCATTTACCTAGTGACCCAAAAAGCTGCTAGTTTTAAGTGAGACCCAGAAATAAATAAGGCTATGGAACAGGTCCAGGTTGCTGTGTAAGCTGCTCAGCCACTTGGATCATATAATCCAGTAGAACCAATAATGCTTGAGGTGTAAGGGGCAGATAAAAATGCTGTTTGAAGCCTTTGGCACACTCCTATGAGTGAATTTTAGTTCAGGCTTTTATGATTGGAAGAAAGCCTTGCCATGGTCTGCACATAACTACTCTCTTTTTGAGATATGACTCTTGGCCTGCTACTGGGTTTTAGTAGAGACTGAGCTTTTAACCAGGGGCCATCAAGTTCTATGAGACTTGAGCTGCCTGTCATGAACTGGTTGTTATCTGATGTACCAAGCCCTAAAGTTGAGCATGCACAGTAACACTTTGTTATCAAATGGGAATGGTATATACATGATTGGACTTAAGTAGTCAATGAGGGCATAAGTAAGATACATAACAAAGGGCTCCACATGCCCATAGTTCCCACTCCTGCTAGTCTACCTTCTTTCTCCCAGTCTGCATCTATGGTTTCATAGATTGTTCACTACAGTCAGTTTACAGAGGAAGATCAGACTTGGATCTTTTTTACATTTGGTTCTGCATGATATGCAGGTACCACCCAAAAGTGAATAGCTGTACCACCACAGCCCACCTCTGGACATCCCTGAAGAACAATGGTAAAAATCATCTCACTGGGAAGATATCTGGGCAGTGTGCCTGATGTGCACTTTGCTTGAAAGAAGAAATAGCCAGATGTGCAAATATACTGATTCATGGTTCATCTGGATGGTCAAAGACTTGAAAGATAATTGGAAAATTGGTGGGAAAAAAACTGGGGGAAGAATTACATAAATAGAACTTTCAGAATGGGCAGAGATATGAAGATATTTGTGTCTCATGTGAATGCTACTGAAGTTTGATCTCAGCCAAGAAAGATTTTAATAGAATGGATAGGATAACCCCTTTTGTGGACACCAGTTAGACTCTTCCCCCAGCCACTCCTGTTACTGACTAATGGGCTCAAAAACAATGTGGTCATGGTGGTAGGAATGGAAGTTAATGCATGTGCTCAGTAACATGACTTCCACTCAGCAAGGCTGACCTGGCTACAGCCACCAATAAATACCCAATCTACCAGCAGAGAAACTAACAGTAAGCTCCCATATGTGATCAGCTAGCTATTTCAGTTTGATTACGATTGAACTGCTTTCATCATGAAAAGGGCAGCATTGTGTATTTGTTGAAATAGACTCATAATCTGGACATGAATTTGCCTTCCCTGCATGCAATACTTCTGCCAAAACTACCATCTCTGGACTTATAGAATGCCTTATACACCATCATAATATTTCAGACATTATTGCTTTTGATCACTCAACTCACTTTATAGAAAAAGAAGTATGGTAATGGACTTATGATTATGAAATTCACTGGTCTTACCAGTAGCATGTTCGCCACTATCCTGAAGCAGCTGGCTTTCATAAGAGCCAGCTAGGCAGCAATACCTTGCAGGACAGGGGCAAAGTTCTATCGAAGACTGTATAGGCTCTGAATCAGTGGTCAATATATATGGTGCTGTTTCTCCAATAGTCAAGATTCACTGGTCCAGAAATCAATGGGTGAAAATGGGAGTGACACCATTTATTGTTATCCTAGTAACCCACTAACAAAATTTTTGCTTCCTATTCCCATGACTTTATGCTTTACTGGCCTAGAGGTCTTGGTTCCAGAGGGAGTAATACCTCCACAAGGAGGCACAACAATGATTCCACTGAACTGGAAGCCAATAATGCCATCCAGCCACTTAGGACTCTTCATTTCTTTAAATCAACAGGCAAAGAAGGAAGTTGCTGTATACACTGAAGTTGCTGATTTTGACTACCAAGGGGAAATTGGACTACTACTGCACAGTGTAGGTAAGGGAGAGTATGTCTGGAATACAGGAGATCTCTTAAGGCCTATCTTAGTAATAAAATGCCCTGTAATTAAGGTCAATGGAAAAATTTAACAACTCAATTCAGGCAGAACTATGACTTGCCTAGACCCTTCAGGAATGAAAGTTGGGTTATTTCACCAGATAAAGAATCACAAGCAGCTAAGATAATTGCTGAAGGCAAATGAATTCAGAATGGGTAGTAGAAAAATATAGTTATAAATACAAAGTACAACCACATGACCAGTTACAAAAATGAGTACTGTAATTGTCATGAGTATTTCCTCATTTTATCATGAATATTTGTGTGTATGTTTGCATATATAATAAAATATTTTTGTTTTCTTTCCTCTCTTATTCCCTTATTATGTAACATAATATGTATCATCTTTATAATAGCAATTAAGTATAGCTAATATTATATTATTATATTTAAGTTATAGGATGTCAGGAGAAGAGTGCAAGGTCTTTACTTTCTTCTGGGGAAGAGATTAGTGCATTTATAGTTGTATAGAGAATAGTAGTATCCTGTTAGGCAGTCTTATGACCTTATTTTTGTGTGTGTTTTTTGGAAGATTAACTATGGATTAGGGATATGCATGTGAGTGTTAATGTGACAAGGGGTGGACTTGTGATGATTAATTTTATGTGTCAGCTTGACTCAGCTGATAGATGCCCAGATAGCTAGTAAAAAAATATTTTTGTGAGTCTCTGTGAGGGTTTTTCTGGAAATAATAACATTTAAATTGGTAAACTGAGTAAAGAAAATTGTCTTTACCGATGCAGGAGGATATCATCCAATCCCTTGAGAGCCTGGATAATATGAAAAAGCAGAAGGGCAAAGTTCTCTCTCTGAGCTGAAACATCAAACTTCTCCTGCCATCAGACATCTAAGTTCCTGATTCTTGGGCCTTCACACTCAGACTGGGACTTATTTATTATTAAGTCTTCTAGTTCTTGGACTTTGGGGATTGAACTAGAGCTACAACGTAGGTTTTTCTGGGCTTTCAACTTGCAGATGGCAGACAGTAGGACTTCTCAGCCTCCGTAATCACATAAACCAATCCCTCATAATAATCTCTTCCTGTTTATCTATTTTTTATATCTATCATCTACCATCATCTATCATCTATCTGTCTATCATCTATCTATTATCTATCAACTATCTATCATTTACCTATGTATCCATCTTTCTATTATTCTCTTATTGGGTCTGGAGAACCCTGGCTAATCTAATGCACTCAATTTTCATTTGTTTTCTTTACTAGTCCTTTTGTTTTTTTGGACTAACTGGTCAATTATGATGCCACAATTTGACTTCTAGTCTGACCCACACCCTGTATTGACACTTTGGCTTTAAGATTTCTCCTTATTTACATCCTGTAGAGTCTCTAAAACAGGCTTTATCTTAGATGAGGAACACTCAACTCTCATATCCTTTTTGAGCCTCATGAGCTCACATGTATCAGGAAATTTCTCATCTTTAATTAACCCAACAGCAGATGGGAATTAGAAATATTCTGAAGACATGAACAAAATAAAAGTACATTGATAAGACTCAAAAAGCTTTTCAAAGAATAAAGATCTCCCTGTTGATTGATGATTGGAAGCTGATAAACTAAAGGGAAATAAGTTAGGTAATAGAAATAAAATATTCACTGAAACAAGCAAAAAAAAAAAAAAGCAAATCATATAAAGACAAATGTTTGTAAACCAACCTAATAAAGTGTAACAATTAGTCGTATATTATCTAAATATCAGATTGCCAGATTTAGTAAACAAAAATGTAAGATGCTCAATAAAATTTAAATTTCAGAGAAAAAAGTATATATATATGCACATATATATAGTATGTCGCAACACATATTTGACCATATTTGCTGCATACTTATACAAAAACAAGTATTTATTGTTTATCAGAAATTCAAATTTTACTGAGTGTCCTGTATTTTATCTGGAAATCTTATCTTCACACTGTTTCAATTTGGGGAACTGCACATAGTTAGAATTTTATCTGTGATAAGGCAAAAATTATGAACCTATAGGTATTCACAGCCTTTGCTTCTCCCCTGCCATCTAAAACCAGTTCTAGGTTTGCCATTTCAGTTATTCCCCCCTCCCATCCACTGCAGAGAGTTCTGTTTGGTTGCTAGGTTACCAAGTTCTGTGGACATTATGATGCAGAGTCAAAAGAACTTTGAAAAGGTATAAAAGGGGAGGTAAAGCGCAGAAGGAAAGGAGGAGAGCAGTGGCGGCCTAGTGAAGCACAGTTTTCGGGGTAATCTACACTACTGAAAATGGAAATAAACGTAAGTTGAAACTAAAAAAGTAAAATATAAGGACTTTTAAATAAATACCTCTTAGTTTATGTATCCATTTTATAGTATTCAAACTTATTTTGAGATTTGCTTTGGTTGCTTGATTTATGATTTTTTGATAGAGATCCTACCCTTAGACTTGTTCTTTTGGGTCAGACCTTCACTATGTTCACATGTGATTCTGTAAATATGCCTCAACTGGAGAAATGTACCTTGTTTTATATGTGACTAAACTTTTTGAGTGACAAAACCATTTCAAAAGTATAAGTTTGGGGAAGAGAGGTGAGAGAATTTATGGTGCTTCAAATGAAGGAGTTGGGGCATAGAAGTCTCCTGACATATAAGTAAATGGGGCTCAGGGACATATGTTAATTGAGGAACTTCCATCCAAGATAATGTAAAAGTGTACCTTGGAGAGTTTGTCTGAAGGGAAACAGGAGCCATTTAATTTATGTAAAGAAGTTTTGACTGAGTTGATGGGGCGTTAATGCAATTTGGTGTAACATTTTTAAACTTTTGGTAGAAGAAATAAATCAGTTGAATCTCATTTTAAAAGGTTCAAAATAGCCAGGTTCATTTCAAAGTCCACGATATGTATATTTTAAACTTTATATGTAAAATCTGAATCAGAAGAGAGAATATTTGAGAACACCAACTGTGATATTAAGTTATAGTTTTTGTTTTATAATACTTTTTACAAAATTAGCTTTTATAAATATGTAACTGCACTATTGTACTTCCTCAAGGAACTAGTAACCAATTCAAAATATATATTATTTTTAAGAATTTAAAACATTATAATTTTATAAGCTATTAAGTACATTTACATTTATCTTGGTGAAATATAACAATTTTGATTTTCTGTCTAATAAACAATGAACTGTTGCTTCCAGTAAATATAAAATCATAAAAAATATATGAAGACTTTATTACTGTATTGCTTAAATAAACATATATATTTGACTGAGTTATTAAAACATGACAAAGCAAGACTTATGACCCTTGACCATTTCCAAAATAAATCCAGGAATTTAAAAATAAATATTAGTCCATTGAATAGAATAACCCACGTGCTTCTTGTGCAGTCTCAAACAGGACATTTTAAAAATATTTTATTTAATTTTTTTCCATCACCATTTATTTCCTTTATGCCCTCTTCCAACTGCACCCACCCCCACCCCACCCCCACAATCACCAAACTTCATGAGTTCTTTCTCTTTTTTTTTCTTTTCTGCTCAATTTCTCCACCCCCTACCCCCAAATCACCCTTCATCAGAGCTGTCTGCCTGCTCTCTGTCTATCAGTCTGTCTGTATTGGGCTTGGTAGTTAAGTTTGTAAATTAAATTCAACACATGACTGAAATCATATGGCACTTGTCTTCTGACTGTCTTATTTTACTTAGCATATTGTTCTCCAGGTCCATCCATGCTGTCACAAAGGGTAAAATTTTCTTCCTTTATACAGCAAAGTAGTATCCCATTGTGTAAATGCACCACAACTTTTTTATCCACGCATCTACTGATGGACACTTGGGCTGCTTCCAAATCTTGGCTACTGTAATAATGTTGTAATGAACATAGGGGTACATAAAATCTGTCAAATTAGTGTTTCAGGTTTCTTTGGATAAATTCCCGGAATTGGAATCACTGGGTCATAAGGCAATTCCATTTTTAATTTTTTAAGCTAGCTCCATAATGCTTTCCATAGTGAATGCACAAATATGCATTCCTACCAAGAGTGCACAAGGGTTCCCTTTTCTCCACATCCTCAACAATACTTGTTGTTTGTTAATTTATTGATGATAGCCATTCTGATAGGTATGAGGTGATATCTCATTGTGGTTTTAATTTGCATTTTTCTAATGATTAGTAACTGAGCATATTTTCATATTTCTATTGGCCATCTGTATGCCATCTTTGGAGAAGTGTCTATTCAGGTCTTCTGGCCATTTTTAAATTGGATTATTTGTTTTTTGGTGTTGAGCTTTATAAGTTCTTTATAAGTTTTGGATAGTAATCACTTATCAGATGTATCATTGGAGAATATGTTCTCCCATACAGCAGGTTGTCTTTTCATTTTGTTGATGGTTTCCTTTGCTGTGCAAAAACTCCTTAGTTTGATGTAGTCCCATTTGTTTATTTTATCTTTTGTTTCCCTTGTCCAAGGAGATATATCAGAAAAAATATTGCTATGAGAAATGTCTGAGATTTTACTGCTTATGTATTCTTCCAGTATTTTTATGGTTTCAAGTCTAACATTTTAAGTATTTAATTTTTAGTTTATTCATGTGTGGAGTGTAAGAAGGTGGTCTAGTGTAATTTTTTTTTGCATGTATCTGTTCAATTTTCCCAACACCATTTATTGAATAGACTATCTTTTGTCCATTGTATGTTTTTGCCTCCTTTGTTAAATATTAATTGACTATAAAGTCGTAGATTTATTTCTGGGCTCTCTATTCTGTTCCATGGATCTACATGCCTGTGTTTATGCCAGTAACATGCTGTTTTGATTGCTATGGCCTTGTAAAATAGTTTGACACCAGGGAGCATGATTCTTCCAACTTTATTATTTTTTTTCATGATTGCTGTGGTTCTTCAGGGTCTTTTGTGGTTCCATATAAATTTTTGAAAACTTTGTTCTAGTTCTGTGAAATACGCCATTGGTATCTTGATAGGAATTGTGTTGAATGTGTATATTGCTTTGAGTAGTATGGACTTTTTAATGATGTAAATTATTCCTATCCATGAACAGGTATATGCTTCCATTTATTTGTATCTTCTTCAATTTCTTTCTTTAAGATCTTACAATTTTCTGAGTACAGGTGTTTTAACTCCTTGGTTAAATGTATTCCTGGTCACTTTATTATTTTTGATGCAATTATAAATGGGATTGTATTCTTAGTTTCCTTTTCTGATAGTTCATTATTGGTGTATAAAAATGCAACTGATCCTGGATATTTATTTTGTATTCTAATATGTTACTGAATTCGTTTATCAGTTTTAGTAGTTTGTTGGTGGAATCTTTTAAAAAAAATTTTTTTTAAATTAAATTTATTGGGGTGACATTGGTTAATATGATCATATAGGTTTCAGATGTGAGCTTCTATGTTACAAGATCTGTATATTGCACTGTGTGCCCACTACCCAAAGTCATATCTTCTTCCATCACCATATATTAAGATCCCTTTACCCTTTACCCCCCAACCCCTTCCCTCTGGCAACCACCACACTACTGTTTGTGTCTACAAGTTTCAGTTTTATATCCCACATATGAATAAAATCATATGGTTCTTAGCTTTTTCTGACTGGCTTATTTCACTTAATGTAATATTCTCAAGGTTTATCCATGTTGTTGTAAATGGCAGTATTTCATCCTTTTGTGTGGCTGAGTAGTATTCCATTGTGTACATGTACCACATCTTCTTTATCCAGCCTTCTATCACAGGACACTGAATATTTCCATGTCTTGGCCACTGTGAATAATGCCTCCATGTACCAAAATTTGGTGGAAACTTTAAAATTATCTATATACAATATCATGTCATCTACAAATAATGACAGTTTCTTCTGCCTTTCCAGTTTGGTTGCCTTTTATTTCTTCTTGTATGATTGCTATGGCTAGGACTTCCAGTTCTATGTTGAATAAGAGTGGTAAAAGCAGACATCCCCGTCTTTTTCCCAATCTTAAGGGGAATGCTTGTAGTTTTTGCCTGTTGAGCATGGTGTTGGTTGTTGGTTTGTTGTATATAGTCTTTATTACATTGTGTGTGTTCCCTCTGTTCCCACTTTGCTGTTTGGAAAGTGGACATCTGCTTGATTTTTTATCATGAATGGGTACTGGATTTTGTCAAATGCTTTTTCTGCATACATTGATATGATATGGGTTTTATCCTTCAGTTTGTTTATGAGGTGCATCATATTTACTGTTTTGTGGATATTGTACTAACTTTGCATCCCCAGAATAAATCCCACTTGATCATGGTGTATGATCTGTTTAATGTACTACTGGATCTGGTTTGCTAATATTTTGCTAGGGCTTATAACATCTATGTTCACCAGAGATATGGGCCTATCCCCTTAGACATTGTCATGTCTAAGTGGTTTTAGAATTAGAATAATGCTGGCCTTGTAAAATGAGCTTGGAGATCTTCCCTCCTCTTGATTATTTTGGAATTGTTTGAGATAGATAAGTGATAGTTCCTCTTTGCATGTTTGGTAAAATTCACACATAAAGCCATCTGGTCAAAGGCTTTTGTTTGCTGGGAATTTTGGGGGGCGGTGGGGAATTTTTTTATTACGCCTTCAATTTCACTAGTTGTAATCTGTTTATTCAGATTCTCTGAGTCTTCTCAATTTAGTTTTGGAAGGTTGTATGTTTCTAGGAACTTATCCATTTCTTCCAGATTGTCCAATTTATTGGCATGTAATTGTCTGTAATATTTTCTTACAGTCTTTTGTATTTCTTTGGTGTCAGTTGTTACTTCTCCTTTCTCATTTCTGGATGGGGCTATTACTTCCCCCTAAGCTAATGCTGCACAGATGGCAAAACTCTGCCTTAGAATGATGGCTTCTGCAGTATGGGGAAATGACTCAGTACAGGGATTTTGGTGGCTATTCAAAGAGGACATAATTTTTAAATGAACAATAATGACCTTAAATACATATATTTCTGATATGGCTTCTTTGCAGAAATAAGGAAAATTTCAAATATAACTTAAATTCAGTTGACAAACAACATATTCTAATAGCATTAATATCTGTGATGAGTATATGCACTGGATATATCATATAAAATGCCAGTGCAGAATGTGGAAGGGAACAATGAATCTTATAGTTAGCTTCAGAGGTGTAAGTGGAAGACCCTATCAAAAGGCAAAGCAGAAGAGCTACTTTACTTGGAGAGAGAAGGTACAAGAGCTAATTAGTCTACATCTGTTCTATGAAAATAACATTATTTGATTTCAGGGGGCGTCTGACAAGACCTAGATGACAGCCAGGAACTCCAGTTCCCACCGACTTTTTGGATCTCAGCCTTAGAAGCAACCAAACTTAGTGAGTTCAATTTTGTTATTATAGACATCTACTATAATGTAAGTGCTGTTTATTATCTTACCCTTATTATAACTGTGCTGATGCTGAAATATTTTGGTAATATAGTTTCTCTAATTGACAATCTCAAACAGATCAAACTCAGTTAAGCTCAGCAAGGACCCTCTCCTTGAAATTTCAGGTGTGTATGAAAACACTGAAGAAGAGAGTTAAAAAAAAGAAAAGTAGACTAGAAGATCAAGAGATGTCTTGAGGAATGCCTACATATAAATATTAGGAAGAGTAAAAATAAAGTAAAAAAGACAAATTAGATAAGGATAGAAAAAGGAGAAAGGTAACAGACTATCATATGGTAACAGAAGTCAAGAAATAACATACTTAAAGTGGAGGAAGATTAAGAGACTACAATTCCATGACCTTAGTAGAGCAGCACTAAAGAGTAGAACATACTGAATAAAATCTTATTGTAATCATTGCCTTCAGTAAAGGAAATAAATAAATAAAATAAAGTTTGCAATAAAAAGTCACACTTGAATTAATATCAAATTTCGGGGGGAAAATCGTAAGTTAAATGTAAGTATGAAATAACAAAAAGACCAGCAGTATTAGAACATAAAAAGCATGTTGAGTAAATGGAGGAAAGAAAGTTAATCAGAGGAGATGGGGTTAGAGTATGGAGGGTCTCTTAAGATAGCAGTATGAGATAAAGGCCTATGTTACTTCTGTAAATCCAACTGGCCTATCCATGCATTCTGTCTAGGTTAGCTCCTAAATCTAGCTATAAACAATGGAAGCAATGTTTCTTGATTTTTCAACTTCCTCAGATTTTTTTTTTGAGCCACCTGGCATTTCCTTTCCCCACTATTGCCTTCAGTAAGAAATCCTCCTACCCATTTTCCTACTCTAAAGAAATCTTCCAACTCAGATTGTCCTAAGTCCCCTCATAGAAAGGAATGGGAATATATAATTCAGAGTATTAGTATCTGCTGAAGGTGTTTGAGCAGGTAGGTGACATGAAAGAAATATGCAAGAATAAAAAGGTAAACCAAGAGTTTAGAATCAGGAAAATCAGGTACTACCAGCAGTAAAAAGAGCATGATGTGATTATCAGCTTGATTAGTGCTGAGGCAATGAGAATGAAAAGAAAATGATGAGTTGAAAAGATATTTTAATAAAATGACTCAGAGTTTGGACTTCACCCTTGAGATTCCTCTTCTTTTACCTGCTCTGCCTTCCCTTCCCACACATTTCATAATGCTTGCTCTTTGCATAGATATTGTTCAAAAAGAACAGATAAAATAATAAAACAAAAGACAAATTCCCAAGGAATTGTTCTTCATACAAATCCAACCATTTCATTTCCACATAGATTTTAACATGTGTATTCATAAAAATAAATACATTCTCCCTTAGCCTCATTTTAAAATCCCAGATCATTAATTTGGATCTATCTTATTAAATAAAAATTGTATTTATTTCACCATCTAAAATGAAATAATTGGACTTTTACTGGAGACTAAATGCACTCTAGTGCATTGAGTACATTCTTATATTATCCAGATGAAAATTTATGTTATTCCAAGTTTACATAAGTTCCAGACTAACTAATGAGAACACCTATTTAATAGGAGTTATATTTGCCCTCAGTTTTGTTTTTTCCTTATTTTATTTTGTGAGTCTGTGACTCTGATATTAAAGGTGTAAGAAAATATATGTATTTAAAGTATGAGAAATGAAGGAATACCACATCCACATGTTTTTTGCCATGATTAAGTAACCAACTTCTTATGAATTAAAGCATTCCTCAACTGAATAGATCTTTGTCTTTTTTCTCATAAATAGAACCCAGGATGTCTTCTCCTAGTAAAGAAGAAAGTGATCCAGCTGATAATGCTCTTAAAAATTCAGAAAATGAGGCTCCAAATGACTGTAGTTCAGATATAGAGCCTTCATTTGTAGAATCTAATATGATCTCTCAGGTCGATAGCAACCCAATGAACGGGGAGCTAGACATACCAACCTCTCAGGACCATGCTGTTCAACCAGCAGAAGAAAACGACCTTGAAGTAGAGAAGAACCAAGAAAATCCTCAAGAAGATTTAAAAGAAGAAGAACCCCTTCTAATTCAGATTCCTATTCCTAGAAAATGGATCTCTCTCATGTCAGGATTAGGCAGATTTACTCATCTGAATACATCACTAGTGAAAATTAATAAAACAAATTCCTTAATTAATAGAGCCAGATTCCACTCTGAAAAAAATCAGAGGAAAACAAGTAATATCTGTTATGTCAATATAAATTACAAAATTCCTTTCCAGTTATCAATTTCATGGAGAATGTCATTTATAAACCGTTATGAGAGAAGAAGAATGGTTCTTCGTCAGTTGTGTGAGAGACATCTCCCTCAAAATACCATGTGGGGAAAGCAAAAATTTGTAGCATTTGTCGTTCGCCCAAATGTTCTAAACAATAGGGCAAGAATGACAGTATTTGGAAGGCCTATGAGGGTGTACTACTACTACCCCCTCAGTGAGAGAATAGCATTAAAAATAGTGTCCAAGTCAACTGATACTAAAAGGAGGCTGGAATTTCACATTTTTGTGAGACCTGCGTTTGATGTTCCACGGACCCAATTTGAAAACAGATTTACTAAAAGAGCTTTTGAAGATCATCTGAGATCACAGCATTACATCAGGGTAATGATCATAACAACTGATAATGGTTGGAAATACTTATGTCCCATTTGTAGGAGTGTTTTCAACAGTTTGGCTGAATTTAGACAGCATTCTTGCAACCATCTTGCAAATTAAATTCAATTGGGCAATATTCTAAAATTTAATTTCTAAAATTCATAATTTGGCGACAAAATGGAGACAAAATTGCATGAACATAAATTTTAGGAGTGTTAAATGGAGTTGCAGATAGAAAGATAAAATAATAAGATATATCAAAAAGAAACACCTTGACAAGAGAAGAAAAATTCATAAGGAAACCACTGTTTATATTCTGCTATTACAAACAGAGCATCAGAATATCAGGCCCTCCATCTGTATTTAGTCAGTAAATGAACTAAGAAAATGTTTGTACTTTCTTAACATCTATTTCTGCTGATAGAAACATTGTTAATATTATAAGATTCCAAGTTTATAAGACCTGACTGTGACAGCAAACATATTAAAGGGTTAGACAAAGCCCTACCAGGTGTTTCTAGAGACTCTGCAAAATTTCATATCTGAAATGTTCTCCATTAATTCAATAAAAATAAATTTAAAGACATTAAAAATTGCCTTGTATGATTATAAGTAAGTAAAAAATATTGCGTCCGGGGGAAAAAAAGGTTCACATATCATAAACGTGCTGTTTAGATAACAATTTTGATGATTAAAATAAAAATTGAATTCCTAAAATAATGTGATAAAATTGAGATAGATGAGAACAAATATTAAACTAGCAGCATACAACTGTAATATTTTATTTTCTTAGGTTCTTTACCATTGCTTACTATTACCGTCAATATTTTACTTTCCCCCATATGTACATGCACAAATACGCACACATATTTAAAGAGTTCCCTATCTTGCTACTTGCAGCTCAAACTTCTGTACCTCTTCTTTCCTTTGACTTGCATAGTCATAAAGATTAAAGACAGACTTCCTAATTTCATCTCTAAGTCAACTTATATTAATTGGTCATTCATTATGCATGAAGCACTATCCTAGAATCATTGTATTTGTTAGTTAATCTTCACAATAATATTACATGTATGTACTATGGTACAAATAAATACATAGAAAACGGTTTCCAAAAAATATAATCACTTTCCAAGGTCACACATTTGGCAAGTGTGTACTTCAGTGGGAGGTTTGTTACATGTTATGCCTTATTTAATAAGTATGTATGTGTGAAATATTTAATCCATAAGTATACTGTATTAAATAAATTCTAATCTCTCATGAAGCACAGGATAATTAGGCTGTATCTAGCGAAGGTCTTTTTTTTTTCATCTGGAGGCAAATTTGCTACTTCCAGATACAATTATTCAGTGTCAGCAATGAATCAGAGTAAACAATTAAACTGATTGAGACAATTCAAGTAACTAAATAAAATGTTTCTCCATTTAAAAAAATATATGCTATTTTCATTTTTAATATCATTAAATTATTATAAAATTTAATATCATTAAATTAATATAAAATTATTTTGTTCTTCATTTTTCCTGAGGATAAAATAACAATTGTATTTTTAAAATTTGGTTTTATCACTGTCATATTACCATCTATAGAATCCACATCTGAGCTGCAAATCTCCACAAAATTTGAAAACATGATGTAAATGTAAAACAAAGTATTTAAACTAAATATCCACATTTTTGTCATATATAAAAGGTTTCTATTGAGCTAAAATTTTGAAAATTACAAATGATAATCAGAATTAAGTCATACTAGTGAAATCAGAAGAACCTAAAATAAAGAAACCTAGATATATCTTTCTCTAGCACTTTGTAGCTATTCTCAACTTCAGTAGAGAGGGAAGGCAAGCTTTTATCTTGGAAAAAAATGAATGAGTAAGTGAACTTCAATGTTTAAAATGATTGAATTTTCTATCTTTGATAATTCACAAACTCAGTGTCACACAGGTGCATTTACTTTTTTCTCAAAGATACATGAATAAGTACATAATTTATTTCTTTATGTTTGTATTAGTTTCAGATTTCCTTTACAAAGCATTATATTTTAAAATATAGGTACAGACTCTGGCCAGGTGTCTCAGTTGGTTGAAGCATCATCCCATACACCAAAAGGTTGTGAGTTCAATTCCCAGTCAGGGCACATACCTAGATTATAGGTTCGATCTCCCGTTGGGGCAATTATGGGAGACAAATAATATTTCTCTCTCTTTTCCTTCCTCTCTCTCTCTAAAAAAAAAAAAAAAAATCTATAAAAAACATATCCTTATATGAGGACTATATAAATAGATGTACAAGATAATATCTTTATTTTATACATATACAGTAACTAGCATCTATAATAATACATTACATTAACATCATCAAGACCGGCAAATTATATACTCAACAAAGAATATAATACATTTTTAGAATAAATTAACCTAGAGAACCCTGAAGATGGCAGCCTTATACCATTTTAATGTTCTCAAACTTTGACCAATTAGAATTTAAAACTATATTTTTAGGTTTTATTTCAAAAATGTAGCTGATAACAAAGTTTACTATTTGCCTTCTATTATTTATCTGGTATTAGTGTGTTGGATATCTCTTTGAAAGTTATGTTTTAGACCTATTTTATCTGAAAATATTCAAGTTTTTAAAAAGTTCAAGCTACATCATAAGGATGGTAATAATTTTATTCTAATTTATGCAAGAAACTTTAAATGAAAAACATGAAAAATATTCAGAGAAATCTAATATTAAAACAACACTGAATTATTAAATAATATTTTATTTCATTCACACTTTCAGTGAGCACATTTAGTGACTAATATCATTTGTTTTACATAGAAATAGTCTGATCTGACTCAGTCGATAGAAATAAATAGAGTTGTTAATGAGGTCTGATTTTGGATTTTTTCTTGCTTCAAAGTTTGGAGATGGCCACTAAACTGTGAATTTATAAACTTAAGAATCTAGCACTACAAAATATTTATATTCAACAAAACAGATCTCAATTTTAAGCAGACACTTATTATTCAACTCTCATGTATGAAATGCATTATATACTAAAACAAAATATAGTCATTAGTTATTTGCTCAATATTTAATTTGAAATAAAATATGCATTTATTAATTTAATTTATTATATTGAAATCAGCTTACAAATTTTATTATAAAATTTGACTATTATGATGCTAACAACTGATCTTAAAAATTTTGTGAAAGTTTTATTTCTCAAAATGGAAAACTTGGGTAACAAGCATTTATCATTTTTTCTATCTCACAACCAGCTATGAAAAAGTAGTTATTGTTCAATAAAGTAATTATTAAAATTATCCACAGACTTGATAAAAGGTCATTGAATGTTCTTGTTCTTGATATATTCTAATTATATGGACTGAGGGAAAAGAAGGAGGATATTAAGTATGGTTTAAAATTGTAAATTTCAAACTTAAGATAAACTATAGCTTATGTTAGCTAATGGATATTTCATTTAGAGAATTTGCCCTCTTTCTATGTCTCCTGAAAAGGCAATGAAACATTTTTTTGTTTGTTTGTTAATCTTCACCTTAGGATATTTTTTCCATTGAGTTTAGAAAGAGTGGAAGGAAGAAGGGGAAAGAGGAGAGAGAGAGAGAGAGAAATGTCAATGTGAGAGAGTGGTATCAGTTGCCTCCCACACGTTCCCCATGGGGGCTGGGAACTTCAACCTAGGTACTGGGAATTGAACTTGTGACCCTTCAGTGCATGAGCCAACTTCCTAACCACTGAACCACTCTGGCCAGGGTGGCATTGACAGTTTTTGTTCATAATTTTTCAAAGATTATTGTATATCAAAAAATCTTGGAAACTAGAAACAGTGTCTCCCTCCAAAGCAGAGGGTTGATAAACATAATGTTCCCCTCAAAGTCAAATGTTGGGCAAACTTGCAAGCAGTCCTCTTGTAAGACTGGGAGTTTCCTAAATTCAAGGTTCCTCAATTATGACACAAACCCACTGTGTACATAATATCCATCTGTACAAGTTTGCATCAACACTGTGTGACTTGGAGGGCAAGGGGAAAAATGCAAATATAAAGTTCATGCTGCCTGCTTTGTCATGAGTAATAAAGTACTTTGTCTATGACACAGGAGTCTTTTGTCACCATCTATAAAACTCTGGCAGGCTAACTTCGTAGCTTTAAAGCACAGCAATATCTCAAACTCTTCATATGTGAAAGAAAGCTGAGTGAATAAATTCCTTGTTAAGAAAGTTTTGTTATTTTTAATAAGGGACACTCACAACACAACATTGTTGAGAGTTTAACATGGTTAACTGGGGTAAAGTATTTGTATAAATGTGTGAGTTCACAAAGCTTAATGAAAGAAGCACTGGGATAATTTAACAGTTTATCATTCTGATCTTTACCAAATCAAAACTTTTATTTATGGGAGAACTTCCATATCTGTTACTACTTCTTGGTCTGTGCTTATAGATTATAAATGATTTAACCTTCAAATGTTCAATAAATTAAATATTAGAAAATTGTATCTTCATCTGCATATTCTGATGACAGTACACACACTTTCTTGGTAACATCAAGAGGTACCTGTCAGTCAAAATAAGAACAACAGGATCCAAGAAGGCAGTAGAGTAGGTAGAAGTTACATTCACCTCCTCTCATGACCAAACTGGAATTACAACTAAATTATAAAACAATCAGCTCAAATAATCAGCTAAATACTAGCTGAACAGAAGTCTTATAACAAAGTATTTACAGAAGAAGCCACATCGAGGTTGGAAGGAAGAACAGAGACTGTAAAAGGCTAGTCCCACACCCACATGTGGCAGTTGAGAATCCAGGGGGATATCTCAGCTGCAAAGGTCCCTCCTGTGCATTGAGGCATCACAACCCCAAAGAGGGCTCCCCATGGCAAAGAGCTAGTCCCTGGAAGAGGTGCCCACTGTGAAAATCCCTGGCTGTGAAAATCCACAGGGAATCTGACTGTCAGGGAAAGATGGAAACCTGCTAGAAACTCAGGCACCCTCTAAAGCGCTACCACACAAAATCTAATTTTCAATCACTCACCCTGGGCTCTGTCAGAGAGAAGGCAACTCAGGGTAGAATAGAGTCAGACAGGGAGAGACTGGATTGTGTGGCTTCAAGGAGACAGATGGAAAGACAGCCACCATTGTCCCTGTGCTGAGTCCCTCTCTCACACTGCCCACAGGTGCCATCCTTCCTGGGTAAAATATGCCCCTCCATACAACATCAGACTGGGGAGATGCACTAGCTCCCCCTTGCTGACTCCCTGTGGCCCCACCCTGACCAGTTTGTGCCCTGTGTAAGAGTCTGCAGGCTGCTGCTAGCCTGAGCCCATAGTGTAAAAGTTCTTGAAAGGCTCTTGAAGAGGTCCATTTTTCCTGCAAGCCCTGACCAGAACCACCATTCCTGTGCAGATTCCTTTCTCCACAGGACCAAATCGTAATCTGTTTTAGCCTGATTAACTCTATTAGCCTCACTCTGGTGACTCCTTGACACCCTACCCCACTACAAAAGTTAGCAAGACACAGGTAGGTGGTGGCTGGCCTTGGTGTACCCTGAGACATTTGTTGACTGTCCTCAGACTCTGCACTGGCACTGAGTTTGTATGTCTATCAACCTGGTTAACATCATTCACCCTTACAGGGTGACTCACTGGGAACCTGCCTCATGCAACTCATGTACCACCAGAGCGTTTTTTCAGTAACTGAGCCTAATAGGCAGTTAGTAGGTGAAAGTAAATCTAAGGGTGCCTTGGGCCTTTTGCTAACCTACCCCCAAGCTCAGTACTAGTGGAAAAAATCACTTGGTATAGAACTTGGTTCTTCCCATGTATACACAGGCCCAGAAGAGGCATGTGCAAACTGTGAATCACTTTGTAGCTTCCAACAGGTAACCCAGAGTTGGTCACAGGCAGCACTTGACATTGACCTGCACCAAAGTCCCCTTCAAGAGGATCCAGAACCAAAACACCTGGCTGAGATCTTCAGACCGCATCAGAGCACTACCCAATTAGTTCCACAAGCAGCAGACCAAAAGGGAAATCCCAGAATATATCAGACACTGCTGGGGTAAATTTTACATCACGGGCCCAGGCCCCATATAGCAGCTTGTATGCTGGGGTCATGGTTCATCTTAATAGCCAGCCAGCCTGAAGGTCAGCACCACCTACAGATCAGCCAACAGCAATAACGACTCAATTACAATAGTAGAGCACAGATAACCCACATGAGGGACACTTAACTCAGGTGATCAAGGAGACTGCCACTGAGCCCCACAAGATATGTACAAAGTAAGGCCACTTTACCAACATTGGGAGACATAGCAGCTCTACCTAATACACAGAAACATACAGAAAGGCACCAAAATGGGTGACAAAGAAACAAGATGCAAATAAAAGAAAAAAAGAGCTCCCAAGGAAAAGCACTAAATAAAATAAAGGCAAGCAGTTTACAAAATACAGAGCTCAAAACAACCTGTATAAGGATGCTCAAGTTGCAAAGGGAAAAAATAGATTAACTCAGTGAGAACTTAAACAAAAAGACAGTAAACATAAAATAGTACATAGAAACCATAAAAAAGAGAGTATAAAATGAAGAATATGCCCAGCCAGCATGGTTCAGTGGCTGAGTGTTGAGTCATGAACCAGGAGGTCATGGTTGGATTCCTGGTCAGGGCACATGCCCAGGTTTTGGGCTTGATCCTCAGTAGACGGTGTGCAGGAGGCAGCTGATCAATGACTCTCTCACATCATTGATGTTTCTCTCCCTCTCCCTTCTTCTCTCTGAAACCAATAAAAACATATTTAAAAATTTTTTTAAAAATACACTGTCTAAAATGAAGAATATTCTAGAAGGAATAAACAGTAGGTTAAATAAAGCAGAGGACTAAATCAGCAATTTGGAAAACAAGGTAGCAGAAAATACCCAATCAGAGCAGCAAAACAAAAACAAAAAAATTTTAAAAAATGAGCATAGTTTAAGAGGCCTCTCAAACAACATTTAGTATAACAGCATTTGCATCATAAGAGTACCAAAAAGCAGAGAGAGAGAGCAAGGGATAAAGAACCTCTGGAAAAAATAATAACTGAAAACTTCCCTAACCTAGTGAAGAAAAAAGACATACAAGTCTGGGGAGTTGTTTCAAACAAGATGTGATCCAAACAAGATGAACCCACAGAGGCCCACACCAAGACAAATGATAATCAAAATGACAGAGATTAAAGGCAAAGAGAGAATGTTAAAAGCAGCAAAAGAATGAGAGTTACCAACAAAGGAGCCCCCATAAGACTGTAAGCTGATTTCTCAACAGAAACATTTCAGGTTTGAAGGGATATGCACAAAATGTTCAAAGTGATGAAAAGCAAAAACCTACAACCAAGATTACTCTAACCAGCAATGTTATCATTTAAAATTGATAGAGGATTTTGTACCCTTTGGGACAATACAGATGGACCTAGAGAAAATTATGCTAAGTGAAATAAGCCTGGCAGAGAAAGACAAACATCACATGATCTCGCTTATATGTGGAATCGAAAGAATTTAATAAATTGATGAACAGAATAGATTCAATGACATGGAAGCATAGATCAGACTGATGAATGTCAGAGGGATGGAGGAGGGCAGGTGGGTGGAAGGGGAGAGAGAGTAACCAAAGAATTTATATACATATATGCACAACCCAAGGACATGGACAATGGTGGGGAGAGGGACTGGGGAGGGGGATGATGGGACAGGGTGGAATGGGTCACTGGGGAGAAAAAGGGACATTTGTAATATTTTAAACAAAAATTTAAAAAATAAAATAAAATTGATGGAATTAGAGAAACAAGATGGTGGCATAGGTAACAGCTGCACCCGCCGCCTCCCGCAACCACATCAAAATTACAACTAAAGTACAGAACAACCATCACTCAGATCCTCCTGAAATCTGGCTGAACAGAAGCCCTACAACCAGGGAACTGAAGCAGCACCGAGACCCGTAGGATGGGTGGATAGGGGCAAATGGAGCTGAATCCTGGAGACCCTGCCACAGGCCCACACCCAGTGCTACGGGTTAAACCCCAGAGCGACATCTCAGCTGGTGGAGGTTTCCCAGAGGAATGAGAGGCCTCAGCCCCACATCAGGCCCCCAGCCCAGGGCTCCAGGGCCGGGAAGAGAAGTCCCCACAACCATGGTCTGTGAAAATCAGCAGGGACTGTCTCTGATGGTCCAGGAGGGTGCGGGAGTCCCAAGCTTTCCTCTTAAACGGCCTGCACATAGACTCACTCAGAGGTGCTCCCTCTGAGCCACAGTGCCGGGCAGCAGCTGGAAAGGAATCTGGGACACTTGGGGAGGAAATAACCTGTCTGAAATTGGGGAGAGAGGTGGAGGGGCAACTTTCTCCTAGACAGAAGACCTGGCAGAGGCCATTGCTACTTTGGTGAGTCCTCCCTTCAAAGAACCAGCAGGGAGGCGCCATATTTGAATCATCATCGCCTGACTCACACGTTTGGCCCCGTCCCTGTGATTCCCAGAGGCCCCGCCCCTCCCTACCTGCAAGCTCATCCAGGCCATTTTCAGTGGCTTTTCTGTGCAAGTGGCCTCTGGAGCCTTATGCTTAAGACTTTCCTAAAAGCTCTCAAACAAATAACAGCAGGCCCCATATGGCTTGATAAGTGGTCCTAGGCCTGGCACTAGTGACAGCCTGCATTGGTTCATAGCTTGGCCTCTCCTGGACACCACCAAGCCCAGCACAAGTAGCAGCCAACTACAGTTTGCTGTGTAGCACATGCTGGCTGGCCCTGGGCAAGGCACTGGCAGAGGCTGACTTTGCACCTCCCAGGAGGCCCCAGAGACAGTACACCTGGTGGTCAGACTCAACTATGCTGGATTACAACCCTACCACATCCAGGAGTGACACACTCAAGGGGCGCACTTGGTGAACACCAAAGATCCATTGAAGTATATCCTGCTCCAAAGGGATGTTTTCAGCACAGCAGCTCTTTGGCTGTATTTGCAGCTGGTTCTCACAGCTGATTGACCTGGGGGGTCAGTTCCTCCCAGTGATGCGAACATCAACCAAGACTCAACTACAACAGGCAAGAGCACACAGCACGCACAGAGGAGCACCTAGAAGGCCCAGCTCAGGTGACTGGGTAGGCTGAGTCACTGGACCCTATAAAACACCTACTATACAAAGCCACTCTAGAAATTCCAGGAGACAAAGCAGCTCTACCTAATACATAGAAACAAACACCTGGAAGCAGCCAAAATGTGGAGGCAAAGAAACATGTCACAAAGGAAAGAATAGAATAAATCTCCAGAGAAGGAACTAAGTGAAATAGACCCAAGCAAGCTAACAGATACAGAATTCAGAATTATGGTTATAAGGATGCTCAAGCATATTAGTAAGATTATTATGGAAACAAGTGAGACCATCGATGACATAGTAAAGTACCAATTTGAAATGAAGGCTACACAAACTGAAATGAAGAATAATTTACAAGGGATCAACAGTAGAGTAGAGGATGCTGAGAATCAAATCAGCAATTTAGAACAGGAAGAAACAACACCCAACCAGAAGAGCAAAAAGAAAAAAGAATCCAGCCCGACCGGGCGTGGCTCAGGGGTTTAGCGTCAACTTTTGGATTCAGGCGGTTGCGGGCTCAACCCTCAGTCAGGGGCGTGCAGGAGGCAGCCGATCAATCATTAATGTTTCTATCTCTCTCTCCCTCTCCTTTCCTCTTTCTGGAATCAATAAAGATATATATATTTTTAAAAAGTATCCAAAAATATGAAGATAACATAAGGAGCCTGTGGGAAAACTTCAAGAGGCCCAACATTTGTATTATTGGGGTGCCAGAAAAGAAGAAAGAGAGCAAGAAATTGAAAACCTATTTGAAAAAATAATGACAGAAAACTTCCCCTACCTGGGGAAAGAAATAGACTTATAAGTCCAGGAAACATAGAGGGTTCCAAACAAGAGGAACCCAAAGAGGCTCACACCAAGACACATCATAATTAAAATGCCAAGAGTTAAAGACAAAGAGAGAAGATCTTAAAAGCAGCAAGATAAAAGCAGTTAGTTACCTACAAGGGAGCAGCCATACAACTATCAGCTGATTTCTCAACAGAAACTTTGCAGGTCAGAAGGGAGTGGCAAGAAATATTCAAAGTGATGAAAAATGAGAACCTACAACCAAGATTACTCTATCCAGCAAAGCTGTCTTTTAGAATTGAAGGTCAGATAAACAGCTTCTCAGACAAGGAAAAGCTAAGGGACTTCATCAACAGCAGACCAGTACTACATGAAATGTTGAAAGGTCTTCTCTAAGAAGCAGCTAATGAACAAAAGAATCTGATGAACTGAATAGATCCAGAGACATTGATGCATGCCACAGATGGTCATATTTCAGGGGAAAGAGAGAAGGGGTGTGAAGGGTGGGAAGAGATTAACCAAAGAAGTTATATGCATATATGCATAACCCATGGCCACAGTCAATAATGGGGTGAAGGCCTGGGGTGGAGGTGGGAGAGAGGTGGAGGGGGTCAATTGGGGGGGAAAATGGGACACCTATAATATTTTCAACAATAAAGATAAATTTAAAAAAAAATGATGGAGAAATGAAAAGCTTTCCAGACAAGAAAAAGCTAAAGAAATTCATTACAACCAAACCAGTATTACAAGAAATATTTAAGAGATTTTTTTAAGAAGAAGAAGAAAAAAAGAGGAAAATAATTACAAAAATAAAATGTCAATAAAGAGGTACCTATTAATAATCATTTTAAATGTAAATGGATTACATGCTCCAACCTAAGGACACAAGGTTGCTGGATGGATAAGAAAACAAGACCTGTATATATGCTGTCTACAACTGACCCACCTAGAACAAAAGACACTCATAGACTGAAAGTAAAAAGATGAAAAAATTCTGACACAAAAGAATACATACTATACAAGTCAGTCATCTATATAAAGTTCTAAAAAAGCAATACTAACGTATTGGGACAGAATCCATATAATACTCACTTCCAGAGGGGCTAGTAACATTCTGTATCTACCTGAGTGTTGGTTATGCATGTGAGTCTAGTTTATAAAAAAATCACTGAACTATATATTTGATTTGTGCACTTTTTAAATGTACAATATTACAATTATTTAAATGTTTAAATAAAATAATTCACTTTCTAAAAAAGCATTTTGGAAAGGGATTCAAAGCTGCCACTAATTCTTGTGTGAGGGAGACCCTGAGTCTCTTAAATCTCAGCCAAGGGAAGCTTCAGGAATGACCTGTTTAAAAGAAAAAAATAAAGAGATCCCTGGAGAGTGATAATTGTTTAAGTTGGGTCATGGGTGCATGTGATTTCATTATATTATTTTCTCTAATTTTGTATATGGTTTTAATTTTCCATAATAAAATCAAATTTTTTCTAATAAAGAAAAAACAACAATTAAAAAAGCTAATAAGAAATTTGTATTATTTAACAGAAAAACTAGACTACTTATAAATGAATAGCAGTTAAGAAAAATTAGAGGTTCAAGGTTAATGCAAAGATCCAAAAAATATGTAAATATCTTTGAAATGCATTAGTATTCCTAAGTATTGGGCAGTATATCCTTTCAGAGATTATTCATGATGTTTTACTGTAACCAATATTTATTTTTCAATAAAGGTGTTATAATTTGAAATATCATTGCATATATAAATATATTGCATGCAGTATATGTAAATGTGAAGCTATAGTTCTGCTAACAACATTTATGATCTATCTTTAAAGGTGATTATATCAACATACAGTATGGGCAACAACAAATACATACTCTCAAAGTATTCTCTATAAACAGTTATGTTCTTAAATAATATCCATACATTCTAACCTTTAATATGGAGAGAAGGCTGTTTATTAAAATGTAGCATTAATTATTTAAAAATATATACATATATATATTTACCAAAGAAAAGAGAAATATAAATATAGATTTGCTTTGTTTTAGTCTTGTGAAAGTTGTTGGCATCTAAGAAAGTATAAAGAAAGTTTCCAACCTAAGTCTGGAAGAGAAAAAATTCTGACATGTTTTTTACACAGATGTTATAGCATATTACTCAGTATGTCACTCAGATATACCTCTTGAGGACTTAGACACTCATTTCCAAACACTAATAATTGTTTCCTGCTGGCCACTCACAGTGGAGTCGCTTCTTAGTAATTGGCCTCTACCAAGGTAGCTGCCTCTCCTGAGGTTATAACCCCTTCCCAGTGCCAGCCTACATCAAATTACTGGCCAGTGCGAAGAAAAAAATCTTGGCCCCCTTATCACTTAAGGACATCTCTGAAGTGCCATCTCAGCTCCAGAGTTACCTTGAAAATGTCTAAAGTCTTCCTTTTAACTGCTTCACATTTAAATTCTGCCTCTAAATAATACTGCTTCCCTTACTTTCTCTCAGGTTTTGTTGTCAGCACTATCACACTCAAACTCATTGGGGGGAAAATACAACACAACTCCTAAACACAAATCTCTATTTCAGAGTCTTTTTCCTAGTGAAATAAAGAAAAAAGGCAAGAACAATTAACAAAGACAGAAAGAAATAAAATGACCTAATGTCAAAATCATTAACTTGAATGTGATTCAGAGGCATAGACAGGTGTTTTAATAAGAGTAAACCATCTGGGAAATCTGTGAAGCATGAAGCAGAAGAGGGAAATGGATAATCACTAACGTTAAAAGTCATAGCTACAAGGTACATTCTTTTTAAAGACTATAACAGACTGTTCTAGATGTCATTAAAGCTATGACAGACTGAGCATTTTGTTCTTATTTGTATGTTTGAGAATACTTTCTACACACTTAGAACACATTTATAAAATCATAGCTTACATATTTGAATACATATAAAGAACAGCACAGGTTTTCCAAGTGTATTACATTTTTAAAAATTGAGTATTAAGAAATACATACATATCAAATTAACTTTTTTCCACTTAAAAGATGAAACAACAAAAATTTCTTACTTATATAAACCCCTCCCACAAATCTCCATTCTCTACATTTCTTCCAATATTAGCTTTGAAATTTTCAGTAAAGGTTTATTTAGCAACTCAAAATTCACAAGTAATACTACTCATTCATTTTCATCTCACTTGTATTTCTTTCTTATTTATGTTTCTCTTTTTTTTCCTTTAAAAGAGGATACAAGTAAAGGAGCACCCTAAAAATCCTTCAACTTTGTTGAGGAGAGCAGCTATAAATTGAAGATCCATTTTCCTGATTATATCCATGCAATATTAATGTGTTTAATTATTAAACATAAAATCTAGAAGAAAATCTAACAACTTCACTGAGTTTCCTCTAAGTGCTTAAAACTGCGTTAGACACATTAAGAACAGTATTTGCCAAATTTCAGTTAATTGCATTAACCCCCCCAAGATATTTGCCATATTCAAATAACACTTGTATTATTTATAATATTTAAATTGGATCTTTTTTTGTTTAAATTAATTTATAATGGTCATTAGTATGTAAAAAAAAAGAGAGAGAGAGATATGAAAGTTGAGCAGGGCAATAGCCTCTGGAGAAAAAGCTGGACTAAAAGTTGGAGAATAGTGACTAGCAACTTCAGGGAAAACAAGAAAATTAGGCCTTGATCTGCTGATCCAAGTTTCTAGGGGCTAAGAGCAACAGTGGGCAGGAAAGAGAAAAAAAAAGAAACACTGAAGTTTAGCTGTACCTACAATATTCTGAAAACTATAGAGGGAAAAAGGAAATCTGGTCCAAGGAAAAAATTGAGGCAAGAAAATATGCAGAAATAGAAAGTAAGGGATTGAGCATCTGAACAATTAGTTTCATATAAGGGTATTTTAAAGAGTGGTTGCAATTTGGATTAGGCTAAAACTAAAGAATTGCTAGGAGCGAAGGGAGGAATGTAGTGTGAGTTTTAAGATCTAAAATGAAGTATGGAGAGGGTTAAAAGAAGAAAGGTTAAAGACTAACAATATAGGAACTGAGGGATATATTGGACTTTTAAAAGTGGAATTCAAGAATTGGGAGTTTAAAAAGGGAAATCGAAGATGGAGGTTCTACAAGTTGGAAGATGAGAAAGATGGGAACAAAGAGGGACATCTGAGAATTGAGGTGGGGAGTAAAAAAGTAGTAGCACGTAAAGAAGTGGACAAACAAGCTCAGGAGTGTCAGAAAAACAATCTCAGGAGGTTAATCTTCTCATTATGAGGATTATAGATAATCTTTATAATTATTTTACTGAGAATGAACAGTAAAAATAGCTTTGCTTGTCAGTATTCAGCAAGTAGAATTCATGTGTCCGTGCACTACCTAAGTCATCTAGTATCCCAAGAGAGGCATTGGTACCATGAAAAGGGCAAAAACATCTAGGCACTGCGAATATATAAAAGGTAGCCTGTGAGTTCCATTAGTTTAAAAGGTAGTTAGGAAGATAAAACTTGCATATATGAAATAAAAAACACTAAGTGCTAAAATGTTTCCAGAGTAATTCAGAAAAAGTGAGAAATATTAATGAACAAAGTAATGAGATATAACTTTGCAAAGTAGAAATGAACCTTAAAATGCAGACAAGGTAGGGATATGAGACTAGCAAAAGCTTAAGATTATGTTAGGTGTGTAGTAAGTAAAAAACATGAAGAACAAAACTGACACATGCCCACGTGGCAAATTTTGAGAAAACTAACTCATATTAAATGACAGGTAGGCAGTAAACATGTTTCTGATAGACAATATGTGTTATTCCTTCTTGTAGTACTAATATTCAATAAAAATAATTTTAGCGGACCCAAGATGGAGGCTGACAGGACCTGATGGGACTCAGAGTGCGAGTGGGTGAGAGTGTGGGGGGCATGTGTCAGTTAGTGCAAGAGCCCCTTGGGGGTGCGGGAGCTCCTGGCAGAAAGGTTGCAGCCCCTGCAGTGCTGTTCAGCCCAGCGCTTCTCTCTGATTGAGAGTGGAGAGCACACCATTTTGGAAGATTCCCAGGGTCTTCCTTGGGAGGAGGTTGCAAGGAGCAGCCTGACCCAGCACCCTGAGGCCACTGACAGGCACACCGCTTCCCTGACCCAGCGGCCACAGCCTGCCTCCCTGCCAGTGGTGCCTCCCTGACCCAGTGCACAGACCCAGTGCACACAGCCGGCCTCCATGCCAACTGCTCCTCCATGACCCATGGCAGACTTGGCTGCCACCTTGAGAGGATCACAGTGCTGGCCTGCCTACCTGGGTCCCAGCCAGCAGGACCTTCCTGACGCAGCACAAAAGGCCTGCCTGCCTGTTGTGCACCCTTTGCACCCTGCTTGCCTGCTTGCTGTGTCTCCTTGATGTGGTTCAAGGCTTGCCTGCCTGCCAGCTTTGCCCACCCCCTTGACAGGTCACTCACAATTTGCCTGCTGGCCTGCTACCTGCTGTGAGGCCTTGATGTGGTGTGAACAGCTTCCCTGCCTGCCTGCCTGCCTGCCTGCTTCGCCTCCTTGACAAGACCCTCCAGGCCTGCATGCCGGCCTTCCTGACTCCTCCGCCCAGAGCAATCTGCCTGCCTGCCTACTTGGCCTACAACCTTGAGGTACTGCCCCTGGCCCTGCCATTGTGACCCAACTTCCCAAACACACAGGCCTGCCATTAGGACCTGGTTGACTGAGCCAGGGCCTTGGGACTACTGAAAATGAGGCCCTGTTCACACCCTGAAGACTTGACCTGGTACCCAGGGAAAAACAGCACAATAAAATGGGGAGGCAATGAAAAGGACAAATTGCCAGGAAAAGAACTAGATGAAATGGAGCCAAGCAAATTATCAGATATAGAGTTCAAAATGATGGTTATAAGGATGCTCAAGAAACTTAATAAGAATCAATTGGAAATGAAGAATGACATAGCTGAAATAAAGAATACACAGGAAGGTATCAACAGTAGATTAGAAGAAGCTGAGAACCAAATCAGTGAATTAGAAAACAGGGTAGAAAAAACATGCAATCAGAGCAGCAATTCGAAAAAAATTTTAAATGCAGGAAGGCAGTTTAAGGGAGCTTTGGAACAACGTGAAACGTAACAATAGCTGCATCATAGGGGTTTAGAAGGAGAAGAATCCAAGCAAGAATTAGAGACTGTGTTTGAAGAAATATTGACAGAAAACTTCCCTAAAGTGGTGAAGGAAAAAGTGACTCTCAAGTTCAGGAAACAGAGAGAGTCCTAATCAAAATGATTACCCAAAGACCCACACCTAGACACATAATTAAAATGGCAAACATCAAAGATAAAGAAAGAATCTTAAAAGAAGCAAGAGAGAGACAGAAAGTTACCTACAATGGAGCGCCCATTAGACTGAGAGCTAATTTCTCAATAGAAACACTTCAGGCCAAAAGGGAGTGGCATGAAGTATTCAAAATAATGAAAAATAAGGAACTGAATTCAGGACTACTCCATCCAGCAACGCTATCATTCAAAATTGAAGGTGAAATAAAGAGCTTCACAGACAAAAAAAGGCACTACTAGAAATGCTAAAGGGGCTGATGTAAGAAGAAGAAGAAATGTAGAGAAAGAGAGGAACACAGACATAAAGAAATAATGGCAATAAATAAGTACCTATCGATAATAACCTTAAGTATAAATGGCTTAAATGCTTTAATCAAAAGACATAGGGTAGCTGAATGGATAAGAAAACATGATCCATATATATATATTGCTTATAAGGGACCCACCTCAGAACAAAAGACTCACAAGGATAAAAGTGAATGGATAAAAAAATATATTTTCCATGCAAATAGAAATGAAAAATAAGCAGGGGTAGCAATACTCATACCTGACAAAATACACTTCAAAATGAAGACCATAATGAAACAATGATGGTCGCTACATAACACTAAATGGATTGATCCAACAAGAGGATATAACTCTGATAAACATATATGCACCCGATATAGGAGCACCCAAATATATAAAATCAATTCTGGAGGACTTCAAGGGAGAGATTGACAGCAATACTAATCATAGTAGGAGACTTTAAAACCCCACTGACATCACTGGATAGATCTTCTAAACAAAAAATAAACAAACAGCAATCTTAAATGACGCACTAGATCAGATATAATTAACTGACATTTACAGAACATTCCACCACAAAGATACAGAATATGTATTCTTCTCAAGTGCACATGGAACATTATCAAAGATAGAACATATGTTAGGACACAAAACAAGTCTCTGCAAGTTCAAGAAGACCGAAATCATATCAAGCATTATCTCAGATCACAATGGCATGAAACTAGAAATCAACTACAATAAAAATACTAAAAACCATTCAAACACATGGAGGCTAAATAACATTTTTAAACAATGAATGGGTTACCAAAGAGACCAAGGAAGAAATCAAAAACTTCCTAGAAAAAAATGAAAATGAACACACAGCAACACAAAATCTATGGGACACAATGAAAGCAATCCTGTGAAGAAAATTCATAGCATTACAAACCTACCTCAAAAACCAAGAAAAACTTCTAATAACTTACCTAAACCTACAACTTAAAGACTTAGAAGGAGAACAGGAAAAGCCAAAAGTAAGGAGGGAGAAAATAATAAAGATCAGAGTAGAAATTGATGACATAAAGACTGAAAACACACAACAAAAGATCAATGAAATCAAGAGCTGGTACTTTGAAAAGATAAACAAGATTGATGCACCTTTAGCCAGACTGAGAAACAAAGGGAGAGGACACAAATAAATAAAATTAGAAATGAAACAGGCGGTATAACAACTGACCCAGCAGAAATACAAAGGATCGTAAAAAAATACTATGAGCAACTATATGCTAACAAACTGGATAAACTGGGTGAAATGGACAAATTCTTAGAAACATACTATGTTCCAAAGCTGAATCAAGAAGAATCAGAAAACCTGAATGGGCCAGTAACAACTAATGAAATTAAAGTAGTAATAAAAAAAACTTCTAGCAAACAATAGTCAGGGACCAGATGGATTTAGAGGCAAGTTTTACAGAACATTCAAACAAGAATTAATACGTATTCTCCTCAAACTATTCAGAAAATTCAAGAGAAGGGAAGACTCCCAAGCTCGTTTTATGAGGCTAGCATTATCCTAATTACAAAACCAGATAAAGAAACTACAAAGAAAGAAAATTACAAGCCAATATCCCTGATGAACATAGATACGAAAATCCTCAACAAAGTATTAGCTAACCGGGTCCAGCAATACATTAAAAAGATCATACACCGTGACCAAGTGGGATTTATCCTGGTGTTGCAAGGCTGATATAATATTCACAAACCAATAAATGTATCTGATAAGGGACTAATTTCCAAAGTCTACAAAGAAATACAACTCAACAAGAGGAAGACAAACAACTCAATTAAGAAATCGCAAAGGACCTGAATAGACACTTCTCCAAAGAGGACATACAGATGGCCAAGAGACATGAACAAATTCTCAACGTCGCTAATCATGAGAGAGCTGCAAATTAAAACCAAAATGAGGTATCACTTCACACCTGTCAGAATGGCTACCATCAACAAATGACATGTGCTGGCGAGGATGTAGAGAAAAGGGAGCCCTGGTACACTGCTGGTGGGAATGCAGACTGGTGCAGCCACTATGGAAAACAGTATGGAGGTTCCTCAAAAAATTAAAAATGGAGCTGCCTTTTGACCCAGTGATCCTACTTCAAGAAATATATCCTAAGAATCCTGAAACACTAACCAGAAAGAATATATGTACCCCTATATTCATAGCAGAGCAATATACAATAGCTAAGATCTGGAAACAGCCCAAGTGCCCACCAGTAGATGAGTCAATAAAATAGCTGTGGGACATTTACACCATGGAATACTATGCAGTTATAAAGACGGAGGATCTCGTACCCTTTGGGAAAGTATGAATGGACGTGGAGAATATTATGCCAAGTGAAATAGCCTGGAAGAAATAGACAAATATCACATGATCTCACTTATATGTGGAATTTAAAGGACATAATAAACTGATGAATAAAATAAATTCAGTGGCATAGAAGCATGGAACAGACTGTCGAATCTCTGAGGGAAAGTGGGGGTGGGTGGATGGAGAGAGATTAACCAAACAATTTATATGCATAGTATACATAACCCATGGGGACAGACAATAGTGTGGTACAGGCCTGGCATGGGGAGTGGGTGGGTGGAGTGGAAGGAGTTAATGGGGAAAAAAGGAGACACCTGTAATAGTTTCAACAATAAAGATAAACTGAAAAATAATATTAATAATTTCAGCTAGATGGCATAAAAATATTTGTGAAAAGTTCTAGAAGCCACACATAAATTATAAAACTTAATATGGTGGACACAAGTAGCACTTGTATAATTTTTTGGTGACATGGTAGCAGCAGGGTCATTTTTAAAAAATTTATTTTTATTATTGACAGTATTACAGATTTCCCCATTTTGCCCCATTAACTCCCTCCACCCATCCCGTGCCCTCTCCTGAGGCCTTCTCCACACTGTTCTCTGTGTTCATGGGTTATACATATATTCATATAAGTTCTTTGGTTAATCCCTTCCCACCCTCGACCCCCCTTCCCTCTGAGATTCATCAGTCCATTGCACACTTCCATGCCTCTGGATGTATTTTGTTCATCAGCTTAACTGGTTCATTAGATTCCACACGTAAGTGAGATCATGGGATACTTGTCTTGGCTTATTTTGAAGCAGTGTCATTTGATGCTGCTTTCTGCAGTATGAACTGTAGAACAGAAGAGAATAGAGAATACATGAGGATAAATACTATTAGCTTATTGCAGACATACAGATATGGTTTGAAGTGGTCACAGCAGGAATAAAAAAGTATAGCTAATTTAATAAAAGTGGCAAAGACAAAATGGCAGGCACTGGTGAGTGGTATTAAAAAATCTTGGTGTAAGAAGTAATGAGTCAAATACTACACCTTTGTTTTGTTTTGTTTGTTTTGTTTTGTTTTGTTTTGTTTTCGGAAACCACAAGAAATATGGTCCACAAGACTAAAATAAATTTAATGGAAATGGAGGAATTAATTCTGTATATTTGGCTGAGGTCACAATTAATCATTAAACTGAGAATGATCTGCTCTAGCTAAAAATAAGTGTTATATGTAAAAAATATATATACATACACTGATTTGGAGATAGTTTATGCAGAGGTGGGAATAAGACTATGAAAATGGATAAATTATTAAAGTAATTAATTAAAGACAGAAAACATAGTTTTGAGGATTAAGTCTTGGGAAACATTCTATTAAAGAGTGAAGAAAGAAAAAACAAACAAACAGAGAAACTAAGACAGAAAGGAAAAAAGCTGAATGATAAAAGTGAAACCAAGGAAATCCAGTGTCCTGAAAGCTAAGATAAGGAAGTGTTTTAATGACTGAGTTATCAAATGAAACAAAAATCAATGCAACAGGGGACTATTTCTTCTATTTATTTCTTATATAAAGTTTAGTTTTCAATCACAGTTTAAAGTAACCATCATAAATATGTTTAAAATCTTCAGGAAAGCCTGCTTAAAGAAGAAAAGTATAATGACAATGTTTCATTAAATAGAGGCCATCTATACACAGACAATTTTTAAAGAGAAATTCTGGTATTTAAAAGTACATAAGTGTAAAAAATATCATTAGGGGGCCTGAAAAAGTAGATTTGAGATGGAAGAAGAATCAGTGAGATTGAAGATAAACCAAAAATAGCTTATCAGAAAACTCTTTATTTTTAGTCTTCTCAAACACAATACTACATGTATTATAGAATGTGTATGACTTTTGTTAATTAAAATAACAATGTGCTGAAAACAGCT
Source organism: Miniopterus schreibersii (assembly GCF_964146895.1). Classification (NCBI taxonomy): domain Eukaryota; kingdom Metazoa; phylum Chordata; class Mammalia; order Chiroptera; family Miniopteridae; genus Miniopterus; species Miniopterus schreibersii. The sequence goes on along the minus strand of NC_138104.1, from coordinate 39,288,829 downwards.
TGCAAGTAGATTTTTAAATGGTATCTTTTTTACACTCTCTTTAAGTGTCAAATTTTAGGTTGTCATCTGTTTCCTGTTGAACCAAGACTGATTCAACATGCTTTTTTATTTAACACAAAACACAAATTATAAAATATGAAGAACAGAGAAGTAAAAAAATGAAGAAAAATTAGCACAGCATCAGAGAATTGTGGGATGCCATTGAGTGCAAAAACATGCAAAATGAGAGTAGCAACTGAAGACAAGCTGGGGAGCAAACTCATAACCAAAGACCTAAATTGGACACCACCTCATAGAGACTGGTAGGAAGTTCGGAGGTGCAAGAGGGCTGGCTGGGCTCTCACAGGCAGCAGCTGAATGTCCAGAGGGATATCTCAGCTGTGTGGGGTTCCCACTGAGAACTCTGGGGTCTAAACCCCAGGCTGGTCTCCCCAGCCCAGAGCACCAGAACCGAGAAAGGTGTGAAAAGCAGAAGAGTTTTTGTCTGCCAGGGAGAGATGGCTGGAAATGCAGACACCCTCTTAAAGGGCGAACACACAAAGTTTTGTGTGTAGTCACTCACCAAAGGCTCCAGTGGATGCAGAGTGGATCAGAGCTGTGTGAGAAGAATTCAGAGGGGCTGGCTGGGGGAATAGATCTGAGGGCACCCATCTGGACTTCGGTGCTAAGTCATTCCCCCATACAGCAGACCTATTTCTCAGGCAGACATTTACCTTCCAAGCAGCTTTTGCTGGGGGGGGGGGGGGGGGGGGGAGGAGCAATTGCCTCACCCTGCAAGGAGAACCCAAAGAGGCCCATGCCCAGACACATCATAATTAAAATGCCAAGAATTCAAGACAAAGAGAGAATCTTAAAGGCAGCAAGAGAAAAGCAATCTGTTATCTACAAAGGAGCTACAATAAGACTGTCAGCTGATTTCTCGTCAGAAACTCTACAGGCCTGAAGAGAATGACAAGAAGTATTCAAGATAATGCAAAACAAGAGTCTGAAACCAAGGCGACTCTATCCAGCAAGGCTATTATTCAAAATAGATGGTGAAATAAAGAGCTTTCCAGACCAAAAAAAAAAAAAAAAAAGGCTAAAGGAGCCAAACCAGCATTGCAAGAAATGTTAAAGGAACTTCTATAATTGGGTTAAATGTCTTAATCAAAAGACATAGGGTACCTAAATGAATAAGAAAACAAGATCCAAATATATGCTTTATACGAGTCCCACCTCAGAACAAAAGATTCACACAGGCTGGAAAAACAACAACAACTCCTGAGGGCTTTAAAAGAGAGAGTGACAGTAATACAGTCATAGTTGGGGACTTTAACACCCCATTGACTTTACTGGATAGATCTTCCAGACAAAAAATCAACAAGGAAACAGTGACTGTAAATGACACACTAGATTAGATGGATTTAACTAACATTTACAGAACATTCCACTCCAAAGCTGCAGAATAGGCATTCTTCTCAAGTGCGCATGGGACATTCTCAAAGATAGACCACATGTTAGGACACAAAACAAGTCTCTACAAGTTCAAGAAGAATGAAATATCAAGCATCTTAGATCATAAGGGCATGAAATTAGAAACCAACTACAGTAAAAACACTCAAAAACATTCAAACACATGGAGGCTGAGTAACATGTTGTTAAACAATGAATGTGTTACCAATAAGACCAAGAAAAAAATCAAAAACTTCCTAGAAACGAAAATGAACACACAACAACCCAAAATCTATAGGACACCCCAAAAGTTGTCCTAAGAGGGAAGGCCATAGCACTACAGGCCTATTTCAAAAAGCAAGAAAGCCCTACAACTTAAAGAATTAGAAAGCTCTCCTGTGAAGCTGTCCAGGCCAGGGCTTTTTTTACTGGGAGTTTTTTTTTTTTTTTTATTACTGCTTCGATTTCATCAGATGTTATTAGCTTATTTAGGTTTTCTGATTCTTCCTGATTCAGTTTTACATGATCTCACTCATATGTGGAATCTAATAAACAAAATAGACTGAAGTACACAATAGATTCAGAGACATAAAAGCATGGAACAGACTGATGAATTTCAGTAGGAAGGTGGGGGTGGGGGAGTGGGTGGGGAGAGATTAATCAAAGAACTTTTATGCATATGTGCATAACCAATGGACACAGGCAATAGTGTGGTGAAGGCCGGGAAGGGAAGATGTGGGGTGGAGGGGGTCAATGGGGAAAAAGGGGGGGATATCTGTAATACTTTCAACAATAAAGATAAATTATTTTTTCAAAAAATTAATGAAAAAAATAACATTACTATTACCCATACAAAAATAAAAATCATTATAGGGGAATATTGTGAAAAATTTCCTTCCAACAATTTTAGAAATCCTAAATAAAATAAACAGATCCCAGTACACAAAAACTATCAAAACTGACTCAAGAAGACACAGGGGCTCTAAATAGACATAACAAGCAAATATACTGAGTTAGTAATAAACATTTTCTCACAAAGAAAAGTCCAGGCCTAAGTGCCTTTACTAGTTAATTCTACCAAATTTTTAAAGAAGAATTAATACTAATTTTGACAAACCCTTCAAAACAACAGAAGAGGAAACATGTGTCAATTCATTTTATAAGGCCAGTATTACACTCACACCAAAATCAAAGACATCATAAGAAAATAAATCTACAGGGAAATAGCCCTTATAAATATAGATGCAAAAACCCTCCACAAAAGACTAGCAAAGTAAATCCATCAATATATAAAACAATTACATACCATAATCAAGGACCTTTATCTCCAGAATGCATGTGGTTTGACATCTAAAAATGTATTTTAATATAATGTATCAATATAATAAAAGATAAAAACATCTCAATAGAGAAAATATATTTGACAAAACCCAACAGCCCTTCTTAATAAAAAACGCTCAAAAAAATAGGATGTGAAGAAAAATTCTCAACCTAAATGAAAGGCATTTATAAGAAAATCCTACAGATAAGATCATACTTAATGATGCAAAGCTAAATACATTTTTCCAAAGGTTATTATAAACACAAATGTATTCAGCCAGTACCACTTCTATTCAATATTGTACTTAAGATTCTCAGTGGGGCAACTGTGAAAAAAAAAGAAGAAAATCTGTCATTAAAATATTAGAAACAAAAAAGTAAAAATATATTTGCAGATGACATGTTCATGTATACAGAAAATTCTAAGTGCCCCACTACAAAATTATCTAAACTAATAAATGTGCTCAGCAAAGCTGCAGGGTGAAAAAAGCAAAAGTACCAAAATGTCGAGTACTTTATGTAGCCACTACAAGGTTCTCTATATAAAACTGAAAACTATAAAGTTACTTTAAAGAACTGTACAGTTTTATGCATGATAATAGATGGAGTAAATAATGCAGCTGCTCTGAAATCAGATTGCCACAGATTTTTTGCAAAGAACAGTAGATATGATTCTGGTTTATGATAATTTCTAAGCCATAAGGTCTGCAATTTAAGAGGGTAAAGTTATGTACAATAATCTTTAAAATGTTTTTAAATTCAACTCAGCACTGATATAGTTGCATAAACTTTAATTTTAATGTCTACATTAATGAACTTTCCCATTCCTTTCAAGGGCATGCAGATTATATAAATCAGTATTAATATGCATGAAGTTCTAGTTCAAAGACTCGAGAGTAAACCCAGTGGATAAAGGTGTCAGTTGTAAACCGCTATACAGCTGAAAAAATAGCATTTTGACCAAAATCTTAATAATGGAAATATTTGTTTCAACAATTATTTTGTGAAGTACTTTGTCTTTTGGTGGGAAATATGAAAAAATGTGGTAATGACCCGAGACACAGCAATAACCTTCACATTTTTGCATTTATGTTTAATGTGTAAGTTCCAGATATTAGACAAATTCTTTGTGTATTAGGGCGCATGGTGGCAGGAATTATAAAATAAACAAAAAGTTTGAAAGGAACAGGGAGAAGATCCAGAGCAATGAAAGTATAATGTCATCATTTATATTGAAGTATGATGCATAGTGCACAATTTTTAAAAAATATATCTTTTTTGATTTCAGAGAGAAGAAGGGATACAGAGAGAGAAAGATAGAAACATCAATGATGAGAGAGTCGTCATTGATTGGCTGCCTCCTGCACGCCCCCTACTGGGGATCGAGCAACCCCAGCATGTGCCCTGACCGGGAATCGAACCATGATCTCCTGGATCCTAGGTCAATGCTCAACTGCTGAGCTACGCCTGGCCTGGGCCATATTGCATTGTTTTTAACACACTAGGAATTTCAGTCTAAAGGTCAACTGAAAAGGCAAGTTCAATAAGAAAAATGAAGATTTGATAAATTTTAAATTTCTATTTCGTTGACTAAAAATTAACATAAATATTAAAGACTGGATTAAAGATTTTAAACTGCTGGCAGTAGCAAACGATATTATGCAAGTTTGATAACATATTCCTTGATTTAAATAGACTTCTGTGATTGAGGGGAAATTTACAAAGTACATGGTCAATTAATTAATTTTTAAAAGGACAAAACCAGAATTACCTTCTGCATATAAAGAAGCCTAACAGTACAAATAAAGTATCTACTATCTACTTTAGATTGTTATATAGATATATAGATAGATATGCATTTTAAAACATACTATTTATTATGATATTGCTTTCTTACTAATACAAAAATAAATTTAATCATTTCAAAGGCATTCTGTTTGGTTTAGAAGTTGAGTACCAGGAGTGCCATATTTCAGCTTTTGTATATCTCCCTTTTTTCAGCAACATAAGCAGCTCAGACAGCTTATGCTACCATTTTTTATCTCAAGATTTTTAAATTTTTTTTTAATAATAGACTACCTTTAGAGCAGTTACAGGTTTGCAAGAGAAAAAAATGAGCAAAACTTGCAGAGGTCTCATATGCCCCTACACTCTCCAAATGTTAATAACCATGCATTAATGTGATATATTTGTTACAATCAATAAGCCAATATTGATAAATTATTGTTAACCAGAATACATAGTTTACACTAGGATTAGTTCATTGTGTTGTACATTCTATGGGTTTTGGCAAATGTACAATGATGTGTCCATCATTAAAGTAAAATAAAAATAAAAATTTCACTGCCCTAAAACTTGCCTGTGCTGCACTTACTCATTCCTCCTTCCCTCCTCATCCTCTGACAACCACTGATCTTATTACCATTTTATAGTTTTTCATTTTTCCAGAATTTCATGATTGATATCTTTACCGATATCATATAGTATGTAGACTTTTCAATTGGCTCCTTTCACTTAGCAATATGCATTTAAGTTTCCTCCATTTGTTTTTGTAACTTGATAGTTCATTTCTTTTTGTCGCTAAATAATATTCCATTTTATGGATGTTCCAGAGTTTGCTTATTCATTCATCTGCTGAAGGACACATTGTTGCATCCAAGTGATGGGAATTATAAATAAAGCTGCTAAAAACATTCACGTGCAGATTTTTATGTGAGCATAAGTTTTCAAATAATTTGGGTAAATAACCAGAAGTGCAATTGTTGGATCATATGGTAAGTGTATGGTTAGTTTTTTGTAAGAAACTGCCAACCTATCTTCCAACATGGCTGTACCTTTTAGTACTTTTAGTGATAATGAATGGCAGTTCCTGTTGCTCCACATTCTGGTCAGCATTTGATATTGTCTGTGTTTTTAACTGAACAATTCTGATAAGCATATAGTGGTATCTCATTTTGTTGTAATTTGCATTTCCCTGATGACATATGATGTAGAATATCTTCTTTTGCTTATTTGCTATGTGCATACCAACTTTGGTGATGTGTCGTCTAAGATTTTGGCTCATTTTTCAATCTAGTTGTTTGATTTCTTATTGTTGAGTTTTAAAAGTTTTTTTTTTTTTATATTTTGGATACCATTCCTTTATCAAATACATCTTTTACAAATTTTTTCTCCTAACCTATGACTAATGTTTTCATTATCTTAACATTTCTTTTGCAGAACAGAAGATTTTTAGGTTTTTTATTTTAATTAAGTCCTATTATTAATTATTACTTCCATGGATCAAGCCTTTGGTATTATATCCAGAGAGTCAAATGCAAGGCCATCTAGATTTTCTCCTGTTATCTTCTAGAAACTATAGTTTTCATTTACATTTAGGTCTATGAACTCTTTTGATTACAATAAAGTATGATGTTATCTGTAGCTTGTCTGTATATGTTCTTTATCAAGTTGAACATTCTCCTGTCTTTCCAGTTTGCTAAGAGTTTTTGTCACAAATGAGTGTAAGGCTTTATCAAATGCTTTCTCTGCATCTATTGACATGATCATATAATTTTTATTCTTTAACCTTTTGACAGATTACATTAACTGATTTTCAAATGGTGAATTAGCTTTGCATACCTGAAATAAATACACTTGGTCATAGTTTATAATTTTTAATACATTGTTTTGAGTTGTTAACATTTTATTCAGGATTTTATATCTATGTTCATGAGAGATATTGGTGTGCAGTTTTCTTTTCTTGTAATGCTTTTGTTTGATTTTAGTATTGTTGGCCTCATGAGTTAGGAAGTATTCCCTCTGTTTTTATTTTTGGAAGATGAGATGTTGTAGAAAATTGGTATGATTTCTTAATTAAATATTTGTTAGATTTCACCTGTGAATCCACTTGGGTGTGGTGCTTTCTGTTTGGGAAGGTTATTATGTATTGATTCAATTTCGTTATTAGATATAAGCCTATTCAGATTATGTATTTCTCCTTGTGTCAACTTTAGTGTGTTGTGTCTTTTAAGAAATTGGTTCTTTTCATCGAAGTTATCAAATTGTGAACATAGAATTGTTCCATAAGATTACATTATTATCCTTTTAATGCCCATGGAATCAATAATAATTGCCCATCTTTTATTTCAGATATTAATAATTTACATTTTATCTCTTTTTTTTCTTGGTTAACCCAGCCACAGATTTATCAATTGTATTGATCTTTTCAAAGTTTTCTGTTTTGTTTTGTTTTAGCTTGGTTTGGTTTGGTTTTACTGCAGAAAATGTGACCACTGTTAGATCATTACTTTTTTTTTTCTTTTCTGTATTGCAATTTGTGTAAATGTTTGCTTTTCTTAGTAAGTGGAAAAAATAAAAATAAATAAATAAAGTCTGCATGAAGTCAGAGAAAGATTGTAAGCATTAATCTCTGAGTTGTATATTAGAAAATCAAGCTTGAAATTACAGATCAATCTTTTACTTATTAAGTATCCACATGGAAAAGTCATGAGATTCAAAAGGTACCATATAATTTATTTTTAAGTTCATAAGTTAGAAAAGAATATATCTTATCCAAGCTTTGCTAGTAACTAGATCTGTGTTCTCAACATGGAGAGGAGAACAAAAATATGTAGTTTCTAAATGTCAGGTTCCATACTAGGAAAATAAGGTGTTTGGACAATATCTAAGGTCCCTGACAGATATGAAATATTATGACTCCATAAAATTGATTTTTTTCCACTGAGCTAAATAATAAGTTGAGTTAAATTAAATTGCTAATACACAATAATTTTATTTTTCTACAAAAACAAAAAAATCATATGATTCTACCTGATGCTTTAAAAGCTTCATTTATATACCAGACTATACTGGACACTGATGATACAGGGATGTGTGTTAGGTTACCTCATTGTCATACTATACTGAAACCTCTCAAAACAATTCATAGTACTTTCAAGTTGCTCCCTGACAGCCAGAGCACAAAAAGTTATTCAGAGTGAATGTAAGAGAGTAACTCAAAAGTTCAACAATGATCAATCTTGAAGCAGAAGATACAACTCAAGCAGTAAAATTACAGATTAGGAATCATCTATTTTATTTTGTTTTTCTTCCTTTCTTTTAATCTCTTCTCTGCTCCCTCTCCATGTTTTCAATTCACAGTTTCTGCAGTTTGGTCTCATTCATATAAATACTTACCTCATCTCCTTTAGAGTTTATTCTATGAGCTATCAGAGATGAGGCAACTCTGACTATTTTCAGGAGGATGGACACTTTATTAGTAGAGAAGCTAATGATATGCAAAGCAAAATGCTAAATAACTTATTCCACTATTGTGGAAGTCCTGGTTAGAAAAAGGCAAACTACTGCCCAGCCAGGCATGGCTCAGCAGTTGAGCATCGACCTAGGATTCAGATGATCAGGGTTTGATTCCCAGTCAGGGCACATGCCCAGGTTGCGGGCTGCAGCTGATCAATGACTCTCTCATCATTGATGTTTCTATCTCTCTCTCTCCCTCTCCTTTCCTCTCTCTGAAGTCAATAAAAATATATTTTTAAAAAAAGAAAAAAAGAAAAAAAAAGGCAAATTACTGAGAGCCTTAGTGAAAATTTGTTATGATCTCTCATCCCAAGAAGCCATATTCTAAGTAAATATTAAAAATGCATACCTTATGTTTTTCCAATTTAAAGACAGAGTGCTGGAGCCTATCTTTGATGTCATATCTTTTAATAAGTAATAAATCCATTCAGATTATGTCACATATAGTCACAGTTTTGTAATAGAAACTCTCTGATTTGTAAGACAGAAAACATTTCTGTTATGGAATGAGAAAGCTAAATTAAGGATTTTTTTTTCTCAGATTTTAATGTACTCACTAAGTTATGACATGAAGATTTTGGAAAAAACAAGGCCTCTAAGTATATTGAGATCAGGATGATGTTGAAGGTGGTAATGGATAATTTTTTAATTTTAAAACTTTTAACATTAAAATAAGAAATAGTATATCTTTTATATACATATATTTTTTATCTTGGTTTCCCCCTGCCATTCCTGCAATTCATTTGCAGAAATTCAAATACAAAATTTTCTGTTTCAAAAATTTTAAATAAGTTATATGAATGGTTAGCTTACATCTGAATGCTCATTTTAATAATTCCATAATTGACAAAAAAAATGGGTAATCAATTAATGTTTGCTGATCTTTAAATTTGCATATTTTCTGGTTCTAAGTAAAAAAAATCCATTTGCCTTTTTTGGAGCCTAAGGTCTATGTGTTTCAATATCCTTCTTTTGGTCTTAGATATACAAATTAACCCCTTATAGATAGCAGTTTTATTAAATTCTAAGAAAGGTGCATGGAAATAAAAGTTAAATATATTACCTTAAATGTTAAGACACCAGGTAAAGGGAGCAGTAAAATGTAAAAAAAATCTTAAATCTAATGCATTGTCTTTCATTCAACATTTATCATAACTTTAGTTGGGATACTTTAGTGAGTATTGCCAAGACAATGACATGATTTTTGAAATTAAATTTTGTGCTTACATATTATTGTTTGTATTGTTTGTATTAAGATAAAATCTCTCTAAATTAATGTGGTTTGTTATATTTTGAAGTGTGGCTTTATTATGTCTTAAAGTAAAATTTTTTGCCAGATGTGCATAGTAAAATGTTTATGTTGAAAAGCAATGATAACATAGATTTGGTATGTAGGCATTCATTTTTCAGACAACTCTAAAATGATGCATGCACTCTATACAAGAAATTATAATTGAAATTCGGACCTGAGTTCTTTAAAGAAGATAAAGTATTTGACAGTTATTTGTGTCATCATTTCTTGTAAGCTTTTAGAAACATGGGTAAATCTTTCCATATATTTGAAATAAATTATCTTATAATTCTCAGAATGCTCTGCTCTTCCTGAAACACCACAATAAATTTTCAATGGGATTGGTAGAAATAGTATAGCATGCAATTTAAGATTATGTACACAAATACAAGAAACATTAGCAAGAAATAGTATAATACACTGTATCTAAAAATAAGCAACCACGCTATGAAAAATTCTTATCAAGTTTTCCACAGATTTATTATTTATTTAATATTTACTGGTTTGAAAGGAAAACACACCATTTCAAAATTTATTTGTGGCTTTTTATTCATTTACGTGCTAAATGTTTTAAACACTTTTTTCAAACCTAACTGAAATCTACCTGAGTAGAAGTCCTACAACTAGGGATTTAAAGAAGAAACCACATCAAGACTGGTAGGAGGGGTGGAGACATGAAATGGGTTGGTCTCTTACCCACATATGGTGGAATAAAATCAGGAGGGATATCTTGTCGCTCCCCTCAGGAGAGAGGGGTCCCAGCTTCACACCAGGGCTCCCAGCTCAGGGTTCCGGGGCTAGGAAGAGAAGTATCTATAAATTCTGGCTGTAAAAACAAGCAGGGATTGGGGCTGAGTGAGAGGGAAGGCTTCAGGAGTCCTAGGCAGTTTCTCTTAAAGGACCAGTGCATTGACTTACTCAAACTCACTCCTTCTGAGCTCCAGAGCTGGGATAGCAGTTTGAAAGGAATCAAGGACATACAGAGAAGAACTGAACAGTCTGGTATCAGGGCAAGAACTTTAGGGGGGGTGGGCAGCTGTCTCCTACACAAAAGTGCTGGCAGGGGCCATTGTTCCTTTGATAAGCACTTCCCCCACAGAGACAGGAAGCGGGACCCATGTCTGAGTTTCCATCAAGCTGGTAAACACTGTTTGCCCTTCCTTGGAGATTCCCTGAAACCCTGCCCCACAAAACTTGCAGGCCCACCCAAGATCCTCCCAATGGCTTTTCCATACAAATGGTCTGTCTTGGCTCATGCTTCAGACTTTCCTAAAATCTCTCAAATAAACGGCATCTGGCCTCAGCATGACCCACTAAGTGGCCTCAAGCCTGGCACTACCAATAGCCAGCTGTAATGCACATCTTGGCCTCTCCTGGGAACTGCCAAACTCAGCACAAAAAGCAGCCATCTGCAAATGGCTTTGTAGCTCAAGCCAGGTGGCCTTGGGTGAAACACAGGTGACAGGTGACATTGGCCTGTACCTCCCATGAGGTCCCAGAGCCAGCAAACCTGTTGAACAGCTTTAGAGCACCACCCAACCTCCTCCACAATGGGCACACACAAGGGGCAGACTTAGCAGGACCCAGATACATGCTGAAGTAAGTTGTCCTGCTCTGTGAGGAGGGCACCAGCACAGCTAATCCTCCATAGTGGTGGCAGTCAGTCTTTGCAACTGATTAGCTTGGGGGTAAATGCCTTTCACTGGTGTGCCAAGAGCAATCAAGGCTCAACTACAACAGGAAGGTATACACTGCCCACATGGGTGTGTGGGAAGAGGGTAGGTATATCTGGGGTACCCTGCTGGGGTAATCAGGAAGACTGTACCACTGGACACTACAGAACACCTACTACATTAGGCCATGCTACCAAGCCCAGGAGATATAGCACCTCTACCTAATACATAGAAACAAACACAGGGATGCTGCCAAAATGAGGAGATAAAGAAACATGTCTCAAATGAAAGAACAAAACAAAACCCTAAAAAAGAACTAAACAAAATGGAGACAAGCAATCTACTAGATGCAGAGTTCAAAACACTGGTTATAAGGACACTCAATGAACTTAGGGGAAGGGTGGATGAACTTAGTGAGAACTTCAACGGTATAAAAAAAGAACATGAGGAGAGGGAAGATGGCAATACTCTGACAAGAGGCAGCACACCCTTGCACCCAGTCACAAACTGGATTTACCACTAAAATACTGTGTAACGAGCTTGGAAAAACAAGAGAAATATGCCTGAGTGGATATATTTTGAATAAGGATCACTGAAGAAACATCAGAGTCTGGTAAGAGAAGGGGGCAGTTTAGAAAGGAATAGTCCCTCCTAAAGCCAGTGCTGGGCTGTGAGGCCCGAGAGTTAGAGGCTGCAAAGCTCCTTCCCCTTGGAAGTGTGGACTGGCATCCAAAAGGTGGGATCTCAAACTCAGAGCAGAGGAGAAAGGAAAAAGGGCTGGTGCAGGATGGGCAGAGGGAGCCAGGAGAACAGTGTACATGGGAGGAGGGGATCATGCTTTCCCAGTGAAACAACACACCTAATGGCAGCAGCTAGGACAGGAGAGTTTCACCCAGGGGTGCTGACCACAGGGTGTGGCTTTCAAATATTAAAGGGCCAGAGGGCTGCATGCAGTAGCCACCTACAGGGACACTCTGCTTTCCTGTAAGGCATTGTGTAGAGCCCTAGAAAGCATTTGAACTGTGTGGTGTGGGGAAGAGGAAGAGAGCCCTCCTGTTCCCACAGAAAGGACCAGAGCCGCCAGAGGGGCAGATTGTGTCTCCAGTCACTGGAACTGACGGTGGGGTCGATTGGAGATTTTTGACTAGCTCTGAGGGGAGTCAAGATAGCACTGGAGGAGGTGCCTCAGCTTTACAGAGATCAGCTGTGCAGGAGACATGCATGGGGCTGACTTTGTGGCCCTTCCTGCTTGGTTCCAAGGTGCAAGGGCACTGAGACATTGCAGGGCAGGTTCTCTGCCTATTTGTTGCTTTGTGTGTTTTTGGGTTTTTGATTGCTGAACGGGCATCCATCTTCCTGGCTTGCACTAGGGAGACACTGGCAAAAGATGGGATTTGTATCTGCATTGTGGAGAGTTTGAACTGAACATCCTGTAAGATGAGCCAACCAGATCTGGGAAAGAAGGGGTGGGACATGTCTATGTCTCCCACAGGCTAAGAGCACCACTCCAAACAGAAAAGAGGTTGGTTCAGCACACTGAAGCCCCTGATATCCCCCACAGGGCATAGTCATGAGGAGGAAGGGAGAACAGCCCACAGGATGAAAATACAAGAATAAGACTCTCAGGGACTATTGTTTGGGAACTGGAGGAAAAGATTAAAATACCTGCTGGGGGCTGGGCAGACAACATGCTCACCAGAATCTTTTTTTAAATCAAACCCACTGAGCTCAGGCAACTGAAACTGCCCATTTAGAAAAGGCAACAGACTGAAGTCAATCTGAACCTGCAGCAAGACATTGTATGGGGAACTAGAATTGGGGGATAGGGTAGAGACTGAGGAGTTGTCATTGAAGCAGAGACTAAATTCCCCACAGTGAGTGCCTGACAGCAAAACCTCTAAGTAAGGGGAGAAATATCTCAAGCTACATTAGCGGGCCTCTGCCCGAAAGACTCTTCAGAAGACTCTAGAGTAAGACCAGGCAACCACAAGGGGGAGGCAAAATAACTGACAGGTGGAGGTGGCCCACAGAGAGCTGCAGATCAGCCAACTCCCTAAGGACACCAGAGCCAAACTTAGACAGCACCTGACATTGGCTGATACACAAGTACCTCCCAGGAGAACTGAAATTGGCATATAAAAGAGTGAGACACAGACAACATAAGCTGCCCAGATGAAACTCATCTGAATGATTTTTTTGTTCAGAAAAGAGAAAAAAAATTTTAAATTTTTTTTTTAATTTTTTAACGAATTTTTAAAAAATTTCTTTTGTCTTGCTTTGCTTGCTTGTTTTACTGTTCTATTATCAAGATTTTCTTGATATTCTCTGCTTTATTACTGGGATATTACCATTTTAACCAATAAGTTTATTTCTTTTTTCTATGCTTTCGCCCATATCTCCTATTGGAATCCTTCCCTGCCCTTGCTTCCCACTCTCTCTTCTTGTTCCATTGGCATAACTTTATTTTTTTATTTTCTTCTCCTCTCCTTTTATTCTCTGTCTTCCTCTTCTTTTGTTTTTTTTTTGTGTTTGTCTCTCTATTTAATTTTTATTTTTTTATTTTTCAACTATTTTCTTACTCTTACACTCTGCCCTTAACCTTTTGCTTGCCCTTCTTTCCTTAAAAATTTTTTCTCTGCCTTTTTTATCTCCCAGTAGCTTCTCTATTTTTCACTTTTTATCTTATTTAATATTATTATTATTATTATTTTGCTATTAGCAATAATATCCTTCTCTCTCTCATTTTTTTTTTTTTTTGCTTTAGCATTTGTGTTCTTGCTTCACTCTCCCAATTTTATATTCTCTTGGGTTGCTTTCATTGTGATTGTCAGGATGTTTGGTAAGTTACTGTTTGTTTACTGGCAGTTTGATTGTTTTGTTTTGCCCTGTAGGCACCTGTACAACAGCTCACACGATGTGGTTGTGGATGAGCTTCACAGTTAGTGATCCTGAGAGAAAAGTCCTTCCATGAACAGGTAAGCAATAATCTAGACTCAATCATAACAAGAGAGCCCAAAGAACCCACAAAAGGGACACCCACAAATGGGACACCCCTAGAGTATAGAGCTCAAAAGGATAAGGAAAACACACCTCTGGTCCCAACTGCACATACACTACAATACCCCACCCCACAAGACTTGGAGACAGCAAATATATCTAATATACAGATACAAACACAAAGTCACTAAAATAGGGAGACAAAGAAACAACCCCCAAACTAAAGAAAAGGAAAGTCACCATATAAAAACCTTGAAGAGACTGAGTTAAGCAAGTTATCAGAAATAGAGTTCAGCCCCACAGGGCATGGCTCAGCGGTTGCGCATCGACCTAGGATCCAGGAGATAAGGGTTCAATTCCCAGTCAGGGCACATGCCCAGGTTGTGGGCTAGGCAGCCAATCAATGACTCTCATCATTGATGTTTCTATCTCTCACTCTCCTTTCCTCTCTCTGAAATCAATAAAGACATGTTTAAAAAAAAAAAAGAAAAAAAGAAATAGAGTTCAGACTACTGGTTATAAAGATGTTCAAGGAAATTAATGAGAACCACAAGACACTTAATAGAAAGGTCCAGGAAGTTAGTGAAAGCTTCATCAGCATGAAAAAAAGATATAGATATGATAAATAAGAACCAGGCAGAAATGAAGATACTATATCTGATATCAAAAATACCCTGGAAGGAAATCAAAGCAGGCTCAATGAAGCAGAGAATAGAATAAGAGAATTAGAAGATAAGGTAAAAAAAACAAAACACCACTCAATCAGAGCAGTGAAAAAAAACACACCTAAAAAGCATGAAGACAGTCTAAGAGAGCTTTGGGACAACATGAAGGGATACAACATTCACATTATATGTGTACCAGAGGGGGAAGAAAGAGAGCAAGGGATAGAGAACTGGGTGGAGAAACTTCCCTATGTTGGCGAGGCAGAAAGCCACACAAGTTCAGGAAGCACAGAGGGTTACAAACAAGAGAAACCCAGAGACCCACTCCAAGACATATCATAATTAAAATGGCAAATGTTCAGGACAAAGAGAGAATATTAAGGGCTGAAAGAGAGAGATAAGCAGTGACCTACAAGGGAGCTCCCATAAAACTGACAGCAGATTTCTCAACAGAAACACAAGAAAGAAGGGATTGGCATGAAGTTCTCAAAGGAATGAAAAGCAAGAACATGCAACCAAGACAGCTTTATCTAGCGAGGCTATCATTTAAAACTGAAGGTGAAATAAAGAGCTTCCCAGACAAAAAAAGGCTAAAGGAGTTCAATACCACCAAACCAGCATTGCAAGAAATGCTACCAGGACTGCTTTAAGAAGAAGAAGGAATATTGAGAAAGGTACATCAGCATAAAGGAATATAATGGTATTAAATAATATATCAATAATAACCTTAAAAATAAATGGATTAAATGTTCCAATCAAAAGACAGGGTAGCTGAATGGATAAGAAAACATGACCCATATATATATATATTGTCTACAAGAGATCCACCTGAGAGCAAAATATTCACACAGGCTGAAAGTGAAGGGAAGGAAAAAAAAATTCCATGCAAATGGAAATGAGAAAAAAGCTGGAGTAGCAACATTTATTTCTGAGAAAATAGACTACAAAATAAAGACCATAATAAGAGACAAAGTAGGTCATTACATAATACTAAAGGAATCAATCCAACAGGAGGAAATAAACTTTATAACTATATATGCACCCAATATAGAAGCACCAAAATATAATGTATAAAAAATTTCTTGGTGGACTTTAAGGAACAGATCAATAGCAACACAATCATAGTGGGAGACTTAAACACCCCACTGTCATCATTGAAAAGATCATCAAGACAAAAAATCAACAGGGAAACACAGACAAATGACACACCAGTTCTAATGGATTTAATTGACATTTACAGCACATTTCTTCCCAAAGCAACAGAATACACATTCTTATCAAATGCACAAGAAACCTTCTCAAAAATTGACCTCATGTTAGGGCACAAAAAAAGTCTTTACAAGTTTAAGAAGATTGAAATCATATTGAGCATCTTCTGAGGTCACAATGGCATGAAGCTGGAAATCAACCGCTGTAAAAAAACTCAAAAACATCCAAACATATGGAGGCTAAATAACATGTTATTAAATAATGAATGAATTATTACTGAGATCAAGGAAAAAATCCAATAAAAAAAAATGAAAAAGAACAGACAACAACCTAAAATCTATGGGACACAGGGAAAGCAGTCCTGAGAGGAAGTTTTTAGCATAACAGACAGACCTCAAGAAAAAAGAAAAAGCTCTAATAAACCATCTAACACAACAACTAAAAGTAGAGTACAGCAAGTAAAGCCCCGAGGAAGTAGAAGGAATGAAATAATAAAGACCAGAGCAAAAATTAATGACAGAGATAAAATAACAATACAAAACAATCAATGAAATGAAGAGCTGGTTCTTTGAAAAGATAAATAAGATTGAGGAACCTTTAGCCAGTCTCACCAGGAAACAAAAGGAGAGGACCCAAATAAATAAAATCAGAAATGAAAGAGGTGATATAACAACTTACCCAACAGAAATACAAGGGATTGTAAGAAAATACTATGAGCAACTATATGCCAACAAACTGGACAACCTGGGTGAAATGGACAAATTCCTAGAAACATACAATTTTCCAAAGTTGAATCAGGAAGAATCAAAAAACCTGAATGGGCCCATAACAAGCAATGTAATTGAGGCAGTAATTTAAAAACTTCCAGGAAACAAAAGTCCAAGAAAAATAGATTTACAAGAGACTTTTACCAAACATTCAAAGAAGAGTTACACTGATTCTCCTCAAACTATTCCAAAAAAATTTAAGAGTAGGTAAAACTCCCAAGCTCTTCTTATGAGGCCAACATCATCCTAATCCCCAAACCAGATAAAGACACTACAAAGAAAGAAAGTTGCATGCCAATATCCCTGATGAACATAGATGCTAAAATCCTTAACAAAATACAAGCAAATTGGATTCAGAAACACATTAATAAGATCATACATCACGACCAAGTGGGATTTATTCCAGGAATTCAGGTTGATATAATATTCACAAATCAATAAATGTGATACACCACATAAATAAAATGGACAAAAATCCTGTAATCATAACAATAGATGCAGAAAAAGCATTTGACAAAACCCAGCACCCATTTTTGATAAAAACTGTCAGGAAATTGGGAATAGAAGGATCATACCTCATCAAAACAAAGGCTATACATGACAACCCTACAGCCAACATCATACTCAGTGGGCAAAAAAACAGCAATACATTTCCCTATAAGGTGAAGGCTGTCAATCTGTCTCATACTGGTGGCATTCTCATCCCTACTACTTAAACAGTTTGAAACAATATACACAATGTTCAAACTGCTACATAGCTCCATTCACAATGCAACTTCAAAGACACCATTCAAAGCCAATTTAAGTATAAATGGTGCCCCTGGAATTAGAGAGCGCCCAGCATTCACAATTATATATTATAGCTCTGACAATTATACGGCAGAGTAGAATTCTCTTTATATCTGTAAGAAACTCTTACAGGAAGTCTAGAGCAGATTTCCCTAAAATTTTAAAGCTAATGACCTTTTGGGGTAAAAATGCAGACCTTTCCAAAAAGTCATTTTAGCTTTTCTTGGGGCTGATGGAAATTTAATTCTTTACTCTGAAGAAAGAAAGAAAAAAGGGGGAAAAAACATTTCCCTTAAAAACAGGAACAAGGGAAGGTTTTCTGCTTTAACCACTCCTATTTAACATAGTACTGGGAGTCCTTGCCAGAGCCATCAGACAAGAAGAAAACATAAAAGATATCCAAATTGGAAAGGAGGAAGTAAAACTGTCATTGTTTGCAGATGACATGGTATTATATATAGAAAACCCTAAAGAATCCACCAAAGTACTATTAGATTTGATAAATGAATTCGGCAAGCTGGATACAAAATTAACAACCAAAAATCAACGGCATTTTCATACACCAACAATAAACTCACAGAAAGAGAAACTAAAAAAGCAATACCAAGAGTATTAAAGATGTCCACAGACTAAGTGGAAGCTACACTGACATTCTCCTGGGACCAAACAGAAATTACAATTAAAATAGAGAAAATCCATCCTGAATAATCAATTGCAACTGAAGATGAGCTGGGGAGCACCCTGATAACAAGGAGGAAGAGCAGAGAATACATAGAGACTGGTAGTAAGTCTGGAGGTGTGAGAGGGCTGGCTGGGGTGCCACAGGCACCAGCTGAAGGTCTGGAAGGATATCCCAGTTGTGGAGGATTCCCACTGAGTACTCTAGGACCTCAATCCCAGGCTGGGCTTCCCAGCCCAGAGCACCAGAACTGAGAAAGTTGCTTACATAACATCTGACTGTAAAAAGCAGCTGGGTTTCTGTCTGACAGGGAGAGACAGTTGGAAATGCAAGCACCCTCTTAAAGAGCCAACACACAAAGTTTCATGTGCAGCCACTCACCTTGGCTCCAGCAGAGTGAGGGAAAGTAAACTGGAGCTGTGTGAGAAGAATCTATTATTGTAGGCTCTGGAGAATGACATCAGAAGATACCCCTCTGGATTCCTGTGCTGAGTCATACCCCCATACTGAAGAGGACATCTTTCTCAGGCAGACAATTTGCTGCTTTTGCCTGGAGGGTGGGAGAGATTGCCCCACCCTGCTGGAAACCTTTTGCCAAACCGAGGGGAGTTTCTATAGCCTGAGGATCATTAAGAGGCTGATAAGAACTGACCCCACCCTGTGGAGTTTCAACAGCTTGAGGCTCATTTAAAGAATCAGATTAATTAGTTCACCAGCTGCAACAGACCTCAGAGTGCTTTGAGCATTTGCCTGATTTGCTCCTGACCCTGGGCCTTGGAAAAATAGACTTTGAGGTGCACGTTGGTCTTGTCCAACAGCTCCCATCCACAGCAGAGGAGACTTCAAGTCTAGGGTTGTTGATAACTCCAAACAGGGTACTCAGGGCCAGTCACAAACAGCATCTAACATGGCCTGCACCAGAGACCTTCCAAAAAGACTCAGAGGCCTAGCAGAGCTGCCTAATACATAGAAACAAACCCAAACAGGCAGCCAAAATGGGGAGACAGAAAAAGAAGCCCCAAATAAAAAATAAGAAAAGTCTCCAGAAAAAGAGTTACATGAAATGGAGATAAGCAATCTATCAGATATAGAGTTCAGAATAAAGATTGGAAGGATGCTCAACAGCATGAAAAAAAATATGAAAAATATTAAAAAAAATTAAAAATGACATAACAGAAATAATGAATACATAGGTAAGAATACACAGAAGATTAGAGGAAGCTGAGGATTGTATCAGTGAATTAGAAGATAGGTTAGAAAAAACAATCAGATACCAAAAAAAAAGATAATTAAAAAACAGGAAGACAATCTAAGGGAGCTGTGGGACAACATTAAATGTAACAATATTTGCATCATAGGAATGCCAGAAGAGGTCGAAAGTAAGCAAGGGTTAGAAAACCTGTTTGATGATATAATGGCAGAAAATTCCCTAACCTGGTGAAGGAAAAGGCCACAGAATTTCAGAAGGAACAGATAGTCCCAAGGAAGAACAATCCAAAGAGGCCCTTGCCCAGACACATCATAATTAAAATGACAAAAATTCACGACAAAGAGAGAATCTTAAAGGCAGCTAAAGAAAAGCAATCTGTTTCCTACAAAAGAGTTCCCATGAGGCTGTGAGTTGACTTCTCATCAGAAACTTTACAGGCCAGAAGAGAATGGAATGAAGTATTCCAAGTAATGCAAAGCAAGAATCTGAAACTAAGACTACACTATCCAGCAAGACTATCATTCCAGATAAATGGTGATATAAAGAGTTTGACAGGCCAAAAAAGGCTAAAGGAGTTTATCACTTCCAAACCAGCATTGAAAAATATGTTAAAGGAACTGCTGTAATTAGAAGTAGAAATGGAGAGAGACAGAAACATAGGCATAAAGAATTAAAATAGTAATAGATAAGTATCTATCAATAATAGCCTTAAATGTAAATGGATTAAATGCCCCAATAAAAAGATATAAGGTGGCACAATGGATAAGAAAACATGACCCAAATATATACTGTCTAAAAGATACCTACCTGAAAACAAAAGAGTCATACGGGATGAGAGGGAAGGGATGGAAAAAATTTTCCATGCAAATGTAAATGAAAAAAAAAGCAGGAGCAGCAACACTCATATTGGACAAAATAAGCTTCAAAATGAAGACCATAAGAGAGACAAAAATGTCACTACATAATACTAAAGGGATTGATCAAACAAGAGGATATAACCCTGCTAAACATATATGCACCCAATATAAGAACACCTAAATTTTTTTAAAAACTTCGAGGGGAATTGAAGGGAGAGGTCGACAACCACACAGAAACAAAGAGAGAGGACCCAAATAAAAAAATCAGAAACAGAAAAGGTGAAGTAACAACTGACCCAACAGAAATACAAAGGATTGTAAGAAAATACTATAAACAACTATACACCACCAATATGGACAACCTGGGTGAAATGGAGAATTTCCTAGAAAAATAAAACCTTTCAAATCTCAATCAGGAAGAGTCATAAGACTTTAATAGGCCAATAACTGTTGAAGAAGTTGAAGCAGTAATCAAAGGGCTCTCAGCATACAAAAACTCTGGTCCAGACAGCTTCACAGGGGAGTCTTACCAAACATTCAAAGTAACACCTACCCTCCTCAAACTATTACAAAAAATCCAAGAGGAAGGACCACTTCCAAGTTGTTTTTATGAGGTCAGCATAAGCTTAATTCCAAAACCAGATTAAGAAACTACAAAGAAAGAGAATTACAAGCCAGTATCCCTGATGAGCATAGATGCTAAAATCCTCAACAAAATATTAGCAAATCAAATCCAGTAATATATTAAAAAGATCAAACATCATGACCAAGTGGAATTTATTCTAGGGATGAAGGCTGGTACAATTATCACAAAATCAATAAATGTGATTCATGACATAAACCAATTGAAAGACAAAAATCACATGATCATATCAATAGACACAGAAAATATATCCAATAAATCCAACAACCATTTTAAATAAAAACTCTCAGGAAAGTTGGAATAGAGGGATCATACCTCAACATAATAAAGGCCATCTATCATAAACCTGCAACCAACATCATACTCAATGGACAAAAACTAAAACCATTTTCCTAAGAACAAGAACAAGACAGAGGTGTCCATTTCCACCACTCTTATTCAACATATTATTAGAAGTCCTAGACACAGTGATCAGACAGGAAGAAAACATAAAAGAAATCCAAATTGGAAAGGAGGAAACAAAACTGTCATTATTTGCAGATGACACGATATTGTAAATAGAAAATCCTGAAGACTCAACCAAAAAACTACTATATTTAATAAATGAATTTTGCAAAGATTCATTTATTAATTGTAACAGGATACAAAATTAACACCCTGAAAATTGATGGCATGTTCATACACCAATAATGTACTCACAGGAAAAGAAACTAAAAATAACAATCACATTTAGCATTGCAACAAAAAAATTTGGATACTTAGGAATAAATTTAACCAAGAAAGTACAGGCCTATGCTTGAAAAACTATAGGAAGTTGAAAAAAGAGATAAAGGAAGATATAAACAAGTGAAAGTATATACCGTGTTCATGCACTGGAAGAATAAACATCAGTAAAATGTCCATACTATCCAAAGGAATTTATAAATTCAATGCAATCCCAATTAAAATACTGAGAGGATATTTTACCAGTCCAGAACAAACACTTCAGAAATTCATATGGGATCAAAAAAGACCTCAAATAGCCATGGCAATCTTGAGAAACAAGAAAAAAGTTGGAGGGATCACAATACTAGATATCAAGTTATACTACAAAGCCACTGTAATCAAAACAGCCTGATACTGGCACAAGAGCAGACATACAGATCAGTAGAACAGAACAAAAACCCAGAAACTGATCCTCACCTTTATGGTCAATTAATATTTGACTAAGGAGGCAAGAACATACAATGGAGTAAAGACAGTCTCTTCAATAAATGGTGTTGGGCAAATTATACAGGTACATGGAAAAAAATGAAACTTGAGGAGAAACAAGATGGCGGCGTAGGTCACAGCTGCACCCGCCGCCTCCCGCAACCACATCAAAACTACAACTAAAATACAGAACCACCATCACTCAGAGTCTCCTGAAACCTGGCTGAACAGAAGCCCCACAACCAGGGAGCTGAAGAAGCACCGAGACTGGGAGGAGGGGCAGGGACGAGGCCGGATCGGGGCTGAATTGTAGAGACGAGGCCGCAGGCCCACACCCAGTGCCACAGTTGAAACCCAGGAGGGAATCTTGGTGGCGGAGTTTTCCCAGAGGAGGGAGGGTTCCCAGCCCCACAGCAGCACAGCAGGCCCCCAGCCCAGGGCTCCAGGCCGGAAAGAGACACCCCCACAACTCTGGGTTGTGAAACCAGTGGGGACTGTCCCTGAGGGTCCCGGAGGCTGTGGGAGCCCCAGCAGCTCCTCTTAAAGGGCCGGCGCACGGACTCACTCGGACGCTCCCTCTGAGCCCAGCGACGGGCAGCAGCCTGAAAGGACCTGGGACACTCGGGGAGGAACTAACCTGCTTGAAATCCGGGCGAGAGGTGGAGGGGTGGCTTCCTCCCAGGCAGTAGAGCTGCAGAGGCCATGTCTCCTTTGGCAAGCCCTCCCCACACAGCCCGCAGGCAGGCACCATATTTGAATCGCCAGCACCTGACTCACGCCTTTGGCCCCGCCCCGGTGACTCCCGGAGGCTCCGCCCCTCCCCACCTGCAGGCTCATCCAGGCCTTTTCCAGTGGCTTTTCTGTGCAAGTGGCCTCTCGAGCCTTATGCTTAGGATGTTCCTACATTTCTCAAACAAGCAGCAGCGGGCCCCATACGGCTTGATAAGTGGCTCCAGGCCTGGCACTAGCGGCAGCTGCATTGGCTCATAGCTTGGCCTCTCCTGGACAACGCCAAGCCCAGCACAAGTAGCAGCCAACTACGGTTTCCTGTGTAGCTCATGCTGGGTGGCCCTGGGCAAGGCACTGGCACAGGCTGACTTTGCACGTCCCAGGAGGCCCCAGAGACAGTGAACCCGGTGGTCAGACTCGACCACGCTTGATTACAACCCTACCACAGCCACGAGTGACACACTCAAGGGGAGCACTTGGTGAACCAAAGCTCCACTGAAGTAAATCCTGCTCCATAGGGGCGTCTCCAGCACAGCAGCTCTTTGGCTGTAGTTGCAGCTGGTCCTCACAGCTGATTGGCCTGGGGGTCAATTCCTCCCAGTGACGCCTACTGCAACCAAGGCTCAACTACAACAGGACAGTGCACACAGCCCACAGAGGGGAGCACCTAGAAGGCCCAGCTCAGGTGACTGGGGAGGCTGAGCCCCTGGACCCTACAGGACACCTACTACACAAAGCCACTCTACCAATTCCAGGAGACACAGCAGATCTACCTAATACATAGAAACAAACACCTGGAAGCAGCCAAAATGTGGAGGCAAAGAAATCTGTCACAGAGGAAAGAACAGAAGAAATCTCTAGAAAAGGAACTAAATGAAATATATCCAAGCAAGCTAACAGATACAGAGTTCAGAATTTTGGTTATAAGGATGTTTAAGCAGATGGTTAGGGAAATAACTGAGAAAATCGATAACATAATAAAGTACCAATTTGAAATGAAGGCTACAGGAACTGAAATGAAGAATAATTTACATGGAATCAACAGTAGAGTAGAGGATGCTGAGAATCAAATCAGCAATTTGGAACATGAGGAAGCAAAAAGCACCCAACCAGAAGAGCAAAAAGAAAAAAGAATCCAGAAATATGAAAATAGTGTAAGGAGCCTCTGGGACAACTTCAAGAGGCCCAACATTCGTATTATTAGGCTGCCAGAAGAGGCAGAAAGAGACCAAGGAATTGAAAACCTGTTTGAAAAAATAATGACAGAAAACTTCCCCTACCTGGGGAAAGAAATCAACTTTCAAGTCCAGGAAGCACAGAGGGTCCCAAAGAACAGGAACCCAAAGAGGCCCACAGCAAGACACATCATAATTAAAATTCCCAAGGGTTAAAGACAAAGAGAGAATCTTAAAAGCAGCAAGAGAAAAGCAATTAGTTACCTACAAGGGAGCACCCATACGACTGTCAGCTGATTTCTCAACAGAAACTTTGCAGGCCAGAAGGGAGTGGCAAGAAATATTCAAAATGATGAAAAACATGGAACTACAACCAAGACTGCTCTACCCAGCAAAGCTATCATTTAGAATTGAAGGTCAAATAAAGAGCTTCACAGATAATAAAAAGCTAAAGTTCATCACCACCAGACTAGCACTACAGGAAAAGTTGAAGGGTCTTCTTTAAGAAGAAGCTAATGAATAAAAGAATCTGATGAACTAAATAGGTCCAGAGACATTGACACATGCAACAGACGATCATATTTCAGAGGAAAGAGGGAAGGGGGGTGGAGGGTAGGAAGATCTTAACCAAAGAAGTTATATGCATATATGCATAACCCATGGCCACAGTCAATAACAGGGTGAGGCCTGGGGAGGGAGTGGGAGCGAAGTGGAGGGGGTCAGTTGCGGGGGAAAATGATATACCTGTAATACTCTCAACAATAAAGATAAATTAAAAAAAAAATGAAACTTGACCACCAACTTACACCATATAAAAATAAACTCAAAATGGATAAAAAACTTACATGTAAGACATGAAACCATAAAAATCCTAAAAGAAAATGTAGGCAACAAAATCTCAGACATCTCTCATAGCAATATGTTTGCTGATACATCTCCGAGGGTAAGAGAAACAAAGGAGAAAATAAATAAATGGGAATACATCAAAATAAAAATATTCTGCACAGCAAAAGAAACCATCAACAAAATAAAAACGGAGCCAACTATATGAGATAACACATTTGTCAACGACACATGTGATAAAGGGTTAATATCCAAAATACTTAAGAAACTCATGCAACTTAACAAAAGAAAGACAGACAATCCTGTTAAAAAAATGGGCAAAGGACCTAAATAGACACTTCTTCAAAGAAAACATACAGAAAACCGAGAGACATATAAAAAAATGCTCCAAATCACTAACTATCTAATAGATGCAAATTGAAACCACAATGAGGTATCACTTCACACCTGTCAGAATGGCTACCATCGACAAATTAACAAACGATAAGTGCTGATGAAGGTGTAAAGAAAAGGGAACTCAAGAACACTGCTGGTGGGAATGCAGACTGGTGCAGCCACTGTGGAAAGCAGAATGGAGTTTCCTCAAAAAAAATTAAAAATTGAACTGCCATTTGACCCAAGGATCCCACTTCTAGGACTATCATAAGAAACCCAAAACACCAATCAGAAAGAACTTATGCACCTCCATGTTCACAGCAGTACAATTTATAATAACTAAGATCTGGAAACAGTCCAAGTGCCCATCAGTAGATGAGTAGATAAAAAGCTGTAGTACCTTTACCCCACGGAATACTATGCAGCTGTAAAACGAAGGATCTCTTATCCTTTGGGACAGCATGGAGGGAAATGGATTGTATTATGCTAAGTGAAATAAGTCAGTCAGAGAGAGATATGTACCACATGACCTCACTCATATTTGGAATGTAATAAACAAAATAAAATGATGAACAAAATGGATCTAGAAGCATAGAAGTATGGAGCAGACTGAGGGTTCTCACAAGGAAGGTGGGGATGGGGGCATGGGTGGGCAGAGATTATTCAAAGAAGTGATATGTTTTTAAGCATAACCCATGGACACATACATTGGTATGGGGAACGTCTGGTGTTGGGTGGAATAAAAGAAGAAAATAATAATAATGAAAGGATTCATAAGATGTATAAATAAAAAGAAACAAACAAATTAGAGGACTGCCACAGATTTCTTCCAACTCTGTAAATTTATGTAATAAAATTGAATACATTAATGTAACTTTCCAGAAACAAAGCAGTGCAACTTACCATTGCAAATAAAAACATCAGATACCTAGGAATAAACTTAATGAAAGATATAAAAGACCTGTATTCAAAAAACTACAGGGCACTGAAAAAATAAATACAGAAAGGTATAAACAAGTAGAAGAATACACCATGTTCATGAATTGGAAAAATTAATATCATTAAAATATCCATACAACCCAAAACAATCTATAGATTCAATGCAATTCCTATTAAAATACTAACAGCATATTTCACAGAACTAGAGAAAATATTCATAAAATGTACATGGAACTGGAAAAAACCCTGAATAGCCACAGCAATCTTGAGAAAGAACAGTTGGATGAATGACTTTACCAATATCAAATTATACTAAAAATCTTTTTTAATCAAAACAGCCTGTTATTGTTATGACAACAGAGATATAGATCATTGGAACAGAACAGAGACCTGTGAAACAGACCCACACCATTATGATCAGTTAATATATCAGAAAGTAGGCAACAACATACCATGGACTGAAGACAGTCTATTTAATAAATGTTAAGAAAATTGGACAGGTACATGCAAAAAAATGAAACTAGATCACCAACTTACTTCATACACAAGAATAAATTCAAAATGGATAAAAGACTTAAATGTAAGTCATGAAACCATAGGAATCCTCCGAGAAAACATAGGTAGTAAAGTCACAGACATCTCATATAGTGGAAGTTTCAGTGATACATCTCCTAGGGCAAGAGAAACAAAAGAAAAAATAAACAAATGGGGCTACATCAAACTAAAAAGTTTCTGCACAGCAAAAGAAATCAGCTTCAAAATAAAAAGAAACTCCATGGTATGGGAGAACATATTTGCCAGGGATGCCTCTGATAAGGTGCTAATTTCCAAAGTGTACAAAGAACACATACAACTCAACAAGAGGAAGACAAATAACCCAATTAAAAAATGGGCAAAGGACCTGAATAGACACTTGTCCAAAGAGGATATAGGGATGGCCAGGAGGCATATGAAAAAATGCTCAGTGTCACTAATCACAGAGAGTTTCAAATTAAAACCACAATGAGTTATCACTTCACACCTGTCAGAATGGCTACCATCAACAAATTAACAAATGATAGGTGCTGACGAAGATGTGGACAAAGGGGAACCCTGGTACACTGCTGGTGGGAATGCAGACTGGTGCAACCACTATGGAAAACAGTATGGAGGTTCCTCAAAAAATTGAAAATGGAACTAACTGCCTTTTGACCCAGTGATCCCATTTCCAAGAATATAGTGGTACCTCAATTTTTTAATGTAATCTGTTCTGGAAGACCATTTGAGTTCGGAAACTTTCAAAAACCGATCAAGAGCCGACAACTAGGCCTCAGGATCTTGCACTCAGCGAAAGCTGTGTGGCATGTTCGACTTCTGAGGTGTGTTTGAAAACCAATGTACGGCTGTATACCCTAAGAATCCTAAAACACTAATCAGAAAAAATATATGCACCCCTATGTTCATAGCAGCACAATTTACAATAGCTAAGATCTGGAAACCGCCCAAATGCTCATCAGTAGATGAGTGGATAAAAAAGCTGTGGGGCTTTTACACCATGGAATACTAAGCAGTTGTAAAGGAGAAGGATCTCATACCCTTTGAGACAGTATGGATGGACCTGGAGATAATTATGCTAAGGGAAATATGCCACACAGAGGAAGACAAATACCACATGATCTCACTTATATGTGGAATCTAAAGAACATAATAATATGAATGAAGAAAATAGATTCAGTGACAGAAGCATGGAATAGACTGAGGAATCTCAGAGGGTATCTGGGCTTGGGTGGGTGGAGGGGGAGAGATTAACCAAATAATTTTTATGCATATATATATATATATATATATATATATATATATATAACCCATGGACACAGACAATAATGTGTTGGAGGCCTGGGGCCAGGGTGGGTATGTGGTGGAAAAATGGGAACATCTGCAATATATTGAACAACAACAAAAAGAACATGAAATCCATAAAATAGAACCAGTTAGAAATGTAGGATACTTGCCCGGCCGGGCGTGGCTCAGCGGTTGAGCGTCAACCTAGGATCCAGGTGATCAGGGTTCGATTCCCAGTCAGGGCACATGCCTGGGTTGCGGGCTGCAGCCGATCCAATGACTCTCTCATCACTGATGTTTCTATCTCTCTCTCTCCCTCTCCTTTCCTCTCTCTGAAATCAATAAAGATATATTTAGAAAAAAAAAAAAAGAAAGAAATGTAGGATACACAAACTGAAATGAAGAATAGTTTATAGGGAATCAATAGTATAGTAGATGAAGTAGAGCATCAAATCAACAATTTGGAATATAACAATGCAGAAAACACCCAATCAGAACAGTGAAAAAAAAGGATCCAAAAAAATGAAGACAGTGTAAGGAGCCTCTGGGACAATGTGCACCTTCTTAGGTGCCATAAGGAGAAGAGGGAGAGCAAGACTTTGAAAACCTATTTGAAGAAATGACAGAAAACTTTCCTAACCTGGTGAAGAAAATAGACATATAAGTCCAGGAAGCACAGAGTCACTAACAAGATGAACCTCCAAGAGGCTCACACTGACTCACATCATAATTAAAATGTGAAAAGTTAAAGAGAAACAGAGAATCTTCAAAGCAACAAGAGTAAAGCAATTAGTTACTGACAAAGGAGCTCCCATAAGAGCGTCAGCTGATTTCTCAACAGAAACTTTCCAGGCCATAAAAGAGTGGCAAGAAATATTCAATGTGATGAAAATCAACAACCTACAACCAAGATTACTCTACCCAGTAAAGCTGTTATTTAGAATAGAAGGACTTAGGAAGAGCTTCCCACACAAGAAAAATTAGAGTTCATCACTACCAAACCAGCATTACATGAAATTAAAGGATCTTCTTTAAGAGGAAGAAGGAAAAGATAAGACAAAAAATATCAACAATAAATTAGTAATAAATACATATTTATCAACAAATGAATCTAAAAAGAAAAATAAATGAAGTAGCAGAACAGAGACAGTCTCATAGATACAGAGAATATTTTGATGATTGCCAGATGGGAGGGTGGTAGGGATGAGTGAAAAAGGTGAGATCAAGAAGTACAAATTGTTAGTTACAGAATAGTCATGGAGATATAAAGTACAGCATAGGGAATATAGAAAATGTTATGATAACAATGTATGTTGCCAAGTGGGTAATGGAAATATCAAGGGGAGCACTGTGCAAAGTATACGATTGACTAACCATTATGCTGTACACCTGAAACTAATACAAAATAATATTGAAAATAAGTTGCAATTTAAAAATAAAAAAATAACACAGCTGGTGTGGCTCATTGGTTCTGTGTCAATGCAGGAATCAGGAGGTCACCAGTTCGATTCTCAGTCAGGGCACATGCCCAGGTTGCAAGCCCATCTCCCTGTGGGTTGTGTAAAAAAGGCAGCCAATCTATGATATTTCTCTCTCATCAATGTTTCTATCTCTCTATCCCTTTCCCTTCCTCTCCCTCTAAAAATCTATAAAAACATATTTTTAAAATAATAATATTAAATAAAAATAAGTAGCAGGAATTCAAAAACGTTTGTTAAATTTTCATTTTGCTTTGCTTATGACAGTCCTTTGTGTAATAGCTCATAACTTGAAATATTTATGCAATGGAAATAATGCTATAAAGTTAGTAGCATGGATACCTTAAAATATGAATTGATTATTAGGAAAAATTTTTTAAAGCCCATTTTAATTCATAGATGCTTAAAACATAGTTCTAAAGAAACTGTTTAACTACTACTAATTATCATTGATAACACTTTCCTTAGTTCTCGCAGCATCTTATTCTCAGTGTTTTCTTTCTTTTTTCTTTTTCTATTTGACTGTTTCTTTTAAATCTCTCTTTGAGCTATCCTTTCTCTTCCCAATCTTTAAGGATTGTAGTCTTTCAGAGCTTGATCCTGGGTCCTTTTTAATTTATTTATTTTCAAATTGAAATATAATTGACCTATAACATCATATTAATTTTAGGTGTAATGACTATTATTTTTGTATTACTGTGTTATTTTTTGGTATGCATGATTGAGCTATTTAGCTCTGTTAACTGTTTCATTTTTCTTCTGAATTAAGAGAATTTTTCTAATTTATAGAATATTTAATTTTTGCAAACAAGTGTCGCAAACATTTTCCATGTTTGTTTATCTGGCCTTAAATTTAGTCAATAGTGGTTTTTAATATTCAGAAATATTAATGTTGGTACAGTAATAACTATGAATTATGGTTTTATTGTTCCATGGTAAGTTATTTTTATGTCCCATACTTCTGGGAATTTTATGATTTTATTTCTTTCCCTCTTTCATTTATCCAGGATTACTTTTAGTGTACAGTACAAAGCAAGTGTATACTTAGAATTTTTCTTTGATTTTCAGTTTTTGAACAAATGTTTAAAATAAAATTTACTTTCCTATTGATTATATTCTCTTTTCATATATTAAGTTCACATTACACTATTATTCTATTTTCCCATTATTTTTATTTTACATTTTATATAAGTATTCCCTTAAATTCTTGTAATTTTAAAATCTACTTTCATATCTTGTTTCAATTTTGACACATAATTTTTCAAAAATCGTGATTTCATATGAAACACTTGAGTCTGATGGCTGTCCTAGAAGTTGTCTCCATTCTAGACAGCAAGAAGTGGAAAAGAACACAAAGATCACAAGAATATCTTGTGTATGTGTGTGTGTGTGTGAGTGCGTGTGCATTTAATGGATCAGGCTTGGAAATGCGGCATATTTCACATATCTTTAATTCACCAAGATTTTGTCACATGGCCTCACCTTAAAAAGATACACTGGAAACCTTTGTCTTGTTATTTATGAGAAAGAATTGAATTTGATATTCAGATAGCCAATTCTCTACCCCCCAAAAAACATAAAATTATTACTATACTTCCTTTGGGAAGGGTTATAACAGTATAAATTCTTACATATACTGTAGTTTCTGTGATAATATTTTTAGAGTAAATTCATCATGCTTTTGTAGTTCAGTTTTACACTTTTTTTTCCCCCTCATTTTTGTGTGCAGTTTTATAGCTGTTAATAAAATTGTTGGTAAAATATCTGGTTTCTCAAAAAATGTTTTTGTTTCTACTACGTTCACAGCATTTGATTAAATCTGTATTCCACTGACAGCAACATTGGCATCACAGATTGGCAGTGAGAGTATTAGAAACCATGTAATAAAAAATAGAGAATCAGAAATTATATAGTATTACCACTCATTAATTTTACAGTTATACCACAAACAATTCTAGGAAGAAGCTGTTTTACGTAAACTGTAGTACGAAAACCCATTAACTAAAAAATGTAGCACCAATGGAGCTTTCACATAGTAATAACATACTCATTTTCTCTACTGGACTCAACAGTGGGTGATAGCTTCTCTGCTTTTTAACTTAATCTTTTTTAAATTCTTTATTAAAAAAATGTATCTTTATTGTTGAAAGTATTACAGGTGTTCCCCTTTTTTCCCATTGATCCCCTCCACCCTGCACCTGCTCTCCCTTCCAAGGCCTTGCCACACTATTCTCTGTGTCTGTGGATACTTAGGAATAAACTTAACCAAGGAGGTAAAAGACCTATACTCATAAAACTACAAGGTGTTGCAAAAAGAGACAAAGGAAGATATAAACGACTGGAAAAATATACTGTGTTCATTGATTGGTAGACTTAACATCATTAAAAAGTCAATACTACCCAAAGCAATCTGTAGATTCAATGCAGTTCTTATTAAAATACCAATGTCATGTTTCACAGATCTAGAACAAACACTCCAAAAATTTATATGGAACCAAAAAAGACTCCTAATTGATGCAGCAATCTTGAGTAGGAAGAATGAAGGTGGAAGGATCATAATACCAGATATCAAGCTATACTACAAAGCCACTGTAATCAAAACAGGCTGGTACAGGCACAAGAACAGGCATATAGATCAGTGGAACAGAACATAGAACCCAGAAATCAATCAAGCCATTACACTCAATTAATACTTGACAAAGTTAGCAACAGCATGCAATGGAGTAAAGACAGTCAATAAATGGTGTTGGGAAACTTGGACAGGTACATGCAAAAAAGTGAAACTAGACCACCAACTCACACCATACACAAGAATAAACTCAAAATGGATAAAAGATTTAAATGTAAGTCATGAAATCATAAAAATCCTAGAAGAAAACATAAGCAGCAAAATCTCAGACATCTCTAGTAGCAGTATGTTTACTGAGACATTTCTTAGGGCAAGGGAAACAAAGGAGAAAATAAACAAATGGGACTGCATCAAAATAAAAAGCTTCTGCACAGCAAAAGAAATCATCAACAAAATGTAAAGGGAGCCCGCTGTATGGGAGAACATATTTGTCAGTGACATACCTGATAAAGGGTTAATATCCAAAATATGTAAGGAACTCATACAACTTAACAAAAGGGAAAAAGAACAATCCAATTAAAAAATGGGCACAGGGCCTAAATAGACACTTCTCCAAAGTGGACATACAGATGGCCAAGACACATGAAAAAATGTTCAAAGTCTTTTCTCTTTTTTTAATAAAATGATCTATGTACTTCTTTCAGATGCTTATTTTATTTTTGTACATGTAACATTTTGACAAAAATACTAAAACTATAAAAAATATGTGTTTATTTTTATTTATTTATAATATATATTAATGAAAATGTAGAAATAAAAGATAAATTTGCACACTAAGTGTTAAACACATAATTATCAACAAGGAATGCTCATCTGTTTGATACATCTGATAATAGGAAAAGTCTTTGAGAATTTCAAGAATAAGAAAAAAATATTTTAATGGTAAAGTTCTATTGGAATGTAACCTGGCTTTTCCATTTCCTTCTATTTGTTCTGCTAGTAATTTAGCTGAGAAACCATTAAAAGTTTATTTTTGCTTTATAAAATAAAAATGTAGTTTCATCATTTCTTCTCTTATCAGTAATCATATATTTTAAAAATATTTTGTTGCATTTTAATTCTATATTCACAAGTATTCATTAGTATAACAAGCACATGATGGAGATTTTATTAACTATATTATGGTTTTATTAACTATATTGAGGTTTCTTGATTCAGCAAGATAGCATAATGACTATGAAGACTTGGTAATTAGAGATCACTTGAACATTCCTCCAATTGTACCTATAACATTTATATACCACTGATATATAAAATATAAAGTTTTCATAGTTAATACTTTTTTGGTTGTATCTGGGTAGCTCTTTTTTATATTTCCAAAAGCATAGAAATAAATGTTTGATAAAATAATTTATTAAAAATTGCCGCAATGAACTAGTTTATTGATAAAAAGGCACTAAAAGCATGAAACTAGAGAAATATACTAACATTACCATCTTCACTCTAAACTTTTACTTTATTATGACAGTTTTTCTCATATTTTTCCAAATTCAACTGTGTTCTGTGATTTTTATAAACTGAACTTCCCTTTAGAAATAGTAATTCTTTTAGAGCGGCTACCTGTAAATACCATATAGTCAGACTGTGAAAAGTTCTAAACATCCTATTTTTTTAGCATTTGTTTTATGTGTAATTGCAAAATCTACAACACAAATAGCTGTATATTTTCCAAGGGGGAGTACTTGTTTCAACTGATAAATTTCTACATATTCTTCTGTTTATTGACTTCTCTCTTGGGAACTGTGGGGGCATTTGCTCATTTCAAGTCACTACCAAACCTGACTCCTTAAAATGCAAAATTCTGCTTAAGAAGTATTGTCTCTATATAAAACACAGCAAAATAATATGACTAAATTATTCTTTATGAATCAGCTGACAATTTCTGCAACAAGAAGTGGTGGCAAGTACTTGGTGGAAACTGGCAAATGTTATAAACAGAAATCAAGGCTCAAAAAATATTAATTTTTAAAAAGTGAAATAGATGTTTGCAGATTTTTAATATCTATAATTGCATTTATCCCACTGTCACCTTTTTTAAATAACATGTATATAGTATCTATAACCATACTTACTCCTAGAAAAAAAGCTGGCTATCAGCTAACACAACCTTGTTGAAAACAAATAGATAACACTCATGATGGAGGAGAGACCTATGCAGTTTCCAGATTTTTACTATGTAAAACATTTTTAATTACACCTGGTAAGAAATATGAAAGATATTTTGAGCTATATGGTAGAGTAAAAATTCCACACAAAATGTTGCAAGCACCATATTTCTTCAACAATATCAGACTCTTGCATGTTTATAATATGAATACATTTCCTGAATGCCCACAATAGAGTATAAATAGCAGTGAAAATCTATATAAAATT
This sequence comes from Miniopterus schreibersii, assembly GCF_964146895.1. Classification (NCBI taxonomy): domain Eukaryota; kingdom Metazoa; phylum Chordata; class Mammalia; order Chiroptera; family Miniopteridae; genus Miniopterus; species Miniopterus schreibersii. The sequence goes on along the minus strand of NC_138104.1, from coordinate 39,254,447 downwards.
TATGGGGGAATTTCAATATACAAGAGAGGGTAAAAGTAGGTTTACAGTTGTAACAATAATTAATAAATAATAATATAAGAATAAACTGTGTTTTGCTTACTCACAACTGTAAACCTAATTTCACCCACCCCTGTATTCAATTAGCTTTCAAATAAAATTTTAATTTTTTATTGAAATATAAAGCAAAGACAGCAATGTCTTTAAAATTCTACTAAGAACCATAAGGAAAGAGAAGAAGCATGTATGGGTGTGAGCAAAAACAGGAGGAATTGAATAATATTTCAATATTACTAATTATCAAGTAAACCTGCACTGCTAATAATATTAGTTCTAGATAAAGTAGTATTATACCAACTTTGAAATGCTAAATACTTATAATTTGAAGGTAATTGAAAGATAATCTATCAGTGGAAAATAAGTTAAGAAATAAAAAAACCTCTCGAGAAATCTTATCCATCACACTAATGTAATTGTAAAACATCTTCAAACCTTATTTTTCTCCAAACCCTACGCATTCCATACTGCAGATGATATTTATTTACTACACTGTTTATAACAAAATAATTCTGTGACGATCCTTGAGATTCCTCCATGTATAATCAAGTTGTAAAGCCATTCTCACCACTTGTCTTTGCATACTTTAGTTTAGATGATTAACACAGATAATCTACAAGTTACAATAGGTAGATCATTTTTGGTGTTTTTCAAGGAAACTGTCCAATATCACAGTAATACTTTATTTTATAATTTTAATCTGAGCTTAAAAAGTAATTTAACTGAGAAACCAATACAAGTTTGGTTTTGCATTATAAAATGAAAAAGAACGTTCATCAGTAATTATACATTTTTAAAATAATTTGTTGCATTTTAATCTTATATTTACAATTATTCATTAGTCTAACAAGTACATGATGGAGATTTTTATTAACTATATTAGAGAGATTTCTACTATACATTCTTAAATAAATTTATCACATTTTCCTAGAAAGAAAATATTTATTATACTAATAATAAATAAACAGTATTAACTAATACTGGGGAAAAGGCACTGATATCAAATTAATCATGCAATCTGTGATTTTAATAAAATAGGATATTAAGATAGCAACTGCAAAGACAGGAAAAAAATCTATAATTGAAATAGGAAAGAAGTTTTCAAAGTGAATGGTTTCTATTAAATTATTCAGAAAACTGTAAAATAAAAAAAGATGACCATATTCCAAAGAATCTACTTGTTTTTAATAAAATATAAATAATAATTACCTTTATGCTTAAGTACAAATTATAGAAAATTTAAACTGTTATTACTAACTCTTTAAGAATAAGGGGAAATTATAATAAATACATAAAGTTTTATGATGCTCAGTGACAGCTATCAAAAAATAAAATAAAAACTGGGTAGTTTTACATAAGCTAATATATAAACATATAATGCAAAATGATATGAGCCTAACTACAAAACCATTTGTAGATGAAACTCAAAAGAATTCAAGTTCTATGAGAGAAGGGATCTTGTTTGTTCTGTCTGTAAAATCAGAACATTTCTTGGAAAATGGTAGACCTAGCAATTATTTTTTTGAATAAACAATTTGAATGCATAAATGAATAAAATGATAAATGTTGTAAAATAGGGTTCATTGTAATATAAACAGTTTTGTTGTAGCAGTCATCACATCTATTTATTCATCCATTCAACAACTTTGTATAAGGGTCAACATGGATAGAGAATGTAAAAATGCATCAAAAATTGTTTAGTGATACACTGAGGATCCAGACACACCCCAGTTCTCTCATTTAACGATATTGCTATTTATTGAAGGCCAATCTGAAAGAAGTCTGAAACTGTATCTCATATATGAAGGTCATCTGAAAAGCTGGAAAATTAAGTCTAGCTACTTCAGGAGGGTGGCAAATCCCTGTTATGAGAGAATGGAAAGCAATATTGTGATGTGGTATCTCTTAATGGATACACAGCTCCAAAATCATTCTCTATATATTCATCTATTTCTTGATATAATCAGCACACATTTCTCAAGTATATTCTACAGAGCAAGCACGGGGCTTGATGCTAAGAATTATATATAATTGAGACAGTTTCTGTCAGTAAGCTGTTATGAAGATGTCAGACGATGATCATTTGCGTCAATTCAATGCCAACAGGAATACCCAATTTGAGGTGCAGTGAAGAAGGAAACTATTCAGTGCAAAGAGCTCAGTTGTGAAACAACATGGCTGTGCAAACAGCAAGTCTGTGAAACAGCTCAGTAGTGCTACAGCTCAATTATAAAGCAGCATGGATATGCAATAGCACAGCTGTGAAGAGGCCCCAGGGTGAGGTGGCCTTGGAGATGAGGTTCCTCCCCGGCTAGACAACTCTGCTCTGGTCTGCATTACTTATTCCAGTCTTGTCCAGTTTGGTTTGGTCCACTATGCCCTCTGGTCCTCTGTTTTGCTCTGCTCCAGTGAGACACCTTTGGTGTTTCAACTTCAGCCAGGGAAACTGTCTTCAGGCTTGGGTGGAAAGGGAAAGTGTGCTCTCCAAGCCAGAGGGGAGCTGACTTATATAGAGAGAAGTCCCTGCCCCTGGTGGTGATTGTTTATCCTCGTGAGGATAAGGAATCCAAATACTGGAAGTTTGACTGGTACAAAAGGCATTGTCCTGATTGATCAGAATGGAGCTGCTTTGATTGGTTGGTGAAGGTGCTCATTAGGATATAGCTGCACAGCTCCAATTGCGTGGGGAAGATCTCAATCCTGTTTGTTGAAATAGGATTCCAGGAACTCCTTTATCAAGGTTGGCTCAGATGGCCCAAACACAGTGTAGGAGGCAGGCAGTTCAATGCTGGCTTCTCACTGAGGCACAATTTACATGAAAGGTCACTGTGTAGAAATGGTTGCTAGGCTATTTTTTGTTGGTGGTGGTAGTTTGTTTATTTTGTTTTGTTTGAGTCCAATTAGCTACCAGGAGCCCTTCTTAGTAGGTATCGTCTAGATACCTTCTTCCTCAGGGGTCCACTTGATAAAAAGATAACTTTTTGAATATTCTCTATTTCTAATATTAAGAAAAATGCCTGAAATGTATAGGTTCTAGATAAATATTATTTACCTCAAATCGATCTCATAACTTATTGGTAGAGAACTACCATATGATTTCACTTATATGTGGACTCTAATGAACAAAATGAACTAACAAACAAAATAGAGACAGACTCATAGAGAGCAGGCTGACAGCTGTGGGGTGGAGTAGGGGCCTCAGTGGGAAAGTGGAAGGATTGAGAAAAAAAGAGAGAGAGAAAAAAACTTATGGATACTGACAACAGTGTGGGGAGGGGGATGGGTGGAGGTGGAGGAGAGTATAGGGGAGGGGTACAGGGGAGAAGTAAACGGGAGAAAAATGGCAATGGACAGAGGCTTGACTTAGGGTGGTGAACACACAATACAGTGTACAGATGATGTGTTGCAGAATTGTGCACCTGAAACTTGTATAATTTTGTTAACCAGTGTTGCCTGAGGCAGGCTGCCTGTCAGATACTGGAGGCGGTGCACCAGCGTGGAGGGACTATAGGGCTGCCTTGCACCACCTGTTAGGCACTTGCGGTAGGGATGGTGCTTTGCAGGGCCTCCAGCGTGCAGGGGCCAGGGTGCGGATGTTGGGCTGGGCAATTGCTACAGTGAGGCAAACAGCAGTTTAGTGGACAATGTGAGAGCTGGTGCCCAACAGTACTGGGCAGGCTAAGTGGAAGGAGAGTAAAACAAAGCAAATTCAAAAATGGTGACTGTCAGTGCTTTCATCCCTGGAGAAAATGCCAACAGATCTCTGTCCCTCCAGCCCATGCCCTAACATTAATCAATGTACTCCTTTCATTTATGACCCAGGTACTTTTTTTATTTTTACTTTTCTTGATCCACACCTGAGAATATGTTTTATTGATTTTTAGAGAACGAGGAAGGGAGAGACAGAGAGAGAGTAACATTGATGTGAGAGAGAAACATCAATCAGTTGCTTTCCAAATGTGGCCAGAACAGGGATCAAATCCACAATCTACGTATGTGCCCTGACTGGGAATCGAACCCGAACTCACAATCTTTTGGTGTATGGGACAATGCTCCAACCAGTGTTAGCATCATATATTTTTATTCATCATTTCTTAAATTTTCAGAGTTTTTATATTTAAAGTGAGTATCTTATAGATATCTGATAATTTGGTTTTGAGGGAGTTTTATTTACTTTGCTAATTTCTATATTTTAATTTGTAAATTGAGACCATTAAAATTTTAAAAGATTATTGATACATTTGGATTAATATTGACCATATAACAAAACTACTTTATAGTTTTGGTATTGGAAGACTTCATAATTTTAAGTTGGCAAAACACCCCAAATTGATCTATAGTCCCACACAATCCATGTAAAATTCATAGCTACCATTTTGGGGAAAAAATGAGGAGCTGATTCTAAATTCATATGTAAATACAAGTGTCCTAGAATAACCATAATAATCTTGAAAAAGACGAAAATTGATGAAGGACTGACGGTTTTTAATTTTAAAAGTTACTACAAAACTACTGTATATTTATTTATTTTTAATTTAATTTAATTTTTTCCAACATCATTTATCCCCTCTATGCCCTCTTCCACCTCCACCCACCCTCCTCACCCCTGCTGTCATCATATTATTGTCCATGTCCACGAGTTCTCTCTCATTTTTTATTTTTTGCTCAATTCCTCCATCCCCTACAACAAACACCCTCACCCAACCAGAGCTGTCTGCTTCCTCTGCCTACTCTCTGTCTATGTGTCTGTCTCTATTTTGCTTGTTAGTTCAGTTTGTTCATTAAATTCCACATATGAGTGAAATAATATGGTACTTGTCTTTCTCTGATTGGCTTATTTCACTTATAATGTTCTCCAGGCCCATCCATAATGTCACAAAGGGTAAAATTATCTTCTTTTTGATAGTATTCGATTGTGTAAATGTACCATTACTTTTTATCCACTCATCTACTGATGGACACTTGGGCTGCTTCCAAATCTGGCTATTGTAAATAATGCTGCAATGAACATAGGGGTACAAATATTCTTTCAAATTAGTATTTTGGGTTTCTTTAGACAAAGTCTCAAAAGTGGAATCACTGGATCATAAGGCAGGTCCATTTTTAATTTTTTGAGCTAACTCCATAGAACATTCCACAGTGACTGCACCAGTCTGCGTCCCACAATAGTACATGAGGCTACCCTTTTCTCCATACCCTCGACAACACTTGTTTGTTGAATTATTGATGATAGCCATTCTGACAGGTGTGAGGTGATTTCTCATTGTGCTTTTAATTTTCATTTCTCTGATGATTAGGTATGTTGAGCATCTTTTCATATGTCTATTGGCTGTTTGTATGTCCTCTTTTGACAAGTTTCTATTCTGTTCTTTTGCCCACTGCCGGAGCCCGCCGGCAGAGTCGAACAGTCCTGAGGAAGGGGTGAGGATGAAGAAAAGACAGACACAAAAAAGATGGGATCGGGAGGGCTGCAGCTCGTCCCTGTTGCCAGCTGCCAGCCCCAAGTTTATTTTCCCAGCTCAATTTATACAGACACTGTTAATTTTGCTGAATAGCACCCCGCTCTGCATTCCTACCCCTTGAGTAGTTCCTTCAAGGTCGTTGAATGCTATCTCAGAGTAAACACCCTGCCTCTTGCAGGAGCTCTGATGTTGGTGCCTATCTTTGTTTCAGCTTCTAATGGGAACTTGCGGGGAGGATTGAGTCCTTGGCTTGGTATGTGGCTTAACTGTCCTTTAACCCTTCAGGCCAGGACCAACATCCTGATAAGCTTTTCTGGAACTTAAGGCCGCAAGCTAAATTAGCATTGCTTTGGTGCCTCAAGGACTGGGTCAGGGAGCAGGAGAGCATATCCGCAGCTCACCCAGGCAGCTCCTCTGTGCCTGGGGCCACAGTGGCTCCCCACAGCCCACTCTTTGATTGGATTTTTTTTTTTTGGTGTTGAGTTTTATAAGTTCCTTATAAATTTTGAATACTAACCCCTTATGATATCTATCATTGGTGAAAATATTCTCCCATTCATTAGGTTGTCCTTTCATTTTGTTGATGGTTCCATTTGCTGTGCAAAAACTCTTTAGTTTGATGTAGTCCCATTTGTTAATTTTTCTTTTTGTCTTTGATGCCCAAGGAGCTATATTAGAAAAAAATATATCGCTATGAGAAATGTTTGAGATTTTACTGCCTGTTTTCTTCTAGGATTTTTATGGTTTCAAATCTAATATTAAAGTCTTTAATCCATTTTGAGTTTGTTCTTGTGTGCGATGTAAGAAGGTGGCCTGGTTTAGGCTTTTGTCATGCATCTGTCTAATTTTCCCAACGCCATTTATTGAATAGATTATTTTTAGCCCATTGTATGTTTTTGCATCTTTTGTCAAATATTAATTAACTATGAAGTTGTGGATTTATTTCTGGGCTGTCTATTCTGTTCCATTGACCTATATGTCTATTTTTATGCCTATACTATACTGTTTTGATTACTATAGTCTTGTAGTATAGTTTGATATCAGGTAGCATGACTCATTCAACTTTGTTCTGCTTTCTCAAGATCACTGTTGCTATTCAGGGTCTTTTGTGGTTCAATATAAATTTTGAAACATTTTTTCCACTTCTGTGAAATACTCCATTGGTGCCTTGATAGGAACTGGGTTGGATATGTAGATTGCTTTTCTTAGTATGGACATTTTAATGATGTTAATCCTGTTTATTCATCCATGAACACAGTGTATACTTACACTTCTTTGCATCTTCCTCAATTTCTTTTTTCAGTGTCTTATACATTTCTAAGTACAGGTCTTTTGTATTGTTGGTTAAATTTCTTCTTAGGTATTTTATTCTTCTGAAGCAATTGTGAATGGGTTTGTGTTTTTAGTTTTCTGATAGTTAACTATTGGTGTATAAAAATAAAACTGGTTTCTCGATATTTATTTTGCATCCTGCTACTTTACTAAATTCATTTCACAGTTCTAGTAGTTTTAGGTGGAATCTTTACGGTTCTCTATGTACAATATCATGTTATCTGAAAATAATGACAGCTTTACTTCTTCCTTTCCAATTTGGATGCCTTTTATTTCTTCTTCTTGTCTGATAGCTATGGCTAAGACTTCCAGTACTTTCCAGTACTTTGTTGAATAAGTGTGGTGAGAGCAGATGTCCATGTCTTGTTCCCCATCTTAAGGAGAATGCTTGTAGTTTTTGCACATTGAGTATAATGTTGGTTGTGGGTATGTCATATTTGGCCTTTATTACGTTGAGGTATGTTCCCTGTATTCCCACTTTGTTGAGAGTTTTTATCTCAAATCTGTGCTAGATTTTGTGAAATGTTTTTCCTGCATCTATTGATATGATTGTGTGGGTTTTATCATTCAATTTGTTTATGTGGTGTATCACTTTTTTTGTTTTGCAGATATCGTACCAACCTTGCATTCCTGGAATAATTCCCACTTGATAATGGTGTATGATCTTTTTAATGTATTACTGGATTTGGTTTAATATTTTTTTGAGGATTTTAGCATCTATGTTCATCAAGGACACTGACCTATAATTTTCTATCTTTGTTGTATCTTTATCTGTTTTTGGAATTAGGATATTCTGGCCTTGCAAAATGAGCCTGGGAATCTTTCATCTTCTTGAATTTTGGGGGAATAGTTTGAGAAGGATAGGTGCTAGCTCTTCTTTGAATGTTTGTTAAAATTCACCTATAAAACCATCCATTCCAGAGTTTTTGTTTGCTGGGAGTTTTTTGATTACTACTTCAATTTCACTGGCTCTAATCTGTCTATTCAGATTCTTTGATTCTTCCTGATTTGATTTGGAAGGTTGCATATTTCTAGAAATTTATTCACTTCTTCCAGATTGTCCAATTTGTTGGCATATTGTTGTTCATAATATTTTCTACAATCTTTTGTATTTTTTTGGTGTCAGTTGTTACTTCTACTCTCTCATTTTTGATTTTATTTATTTGGGTACTCTCTCTTTTTTTTTTCTTGATGAGTCTGGTCAAAGGTTGGTCTGTCTTGTTTATCTTTTCAAAGATCCAGCTCTCGGTTTCATTGATCTTTTGTATTGTAGTTTTAGACGCTTTTTTATTTCTGCTCTGATCTGTATTATTTCTTTCCTTCTACACATTCTGGGCTTTGTTTGTTGTTCTTTTTCAAGTTCCATTCAGTGCAAAGTTAGATTTCTTATTTGAGCTTTTTCTTACATCTTGAGATAGGGCTATAATGATATGATTTTTCCTCTTAGAACTGCTTCCCCTGTGTCCCACATATTTTGGGTTGTTGTGTTCTTATTTTCATTTGTTTCAAGGTATCTTTTGACTTCTTTAAACCCATTCATTGTTTAGCTACATGTTATTTAGTGTCCATGCCTTTGTGTGGTTTTCAGTTTTCTTCTTGTGCTTGATTTCAAGTTTCATAGCATTATGGTCAGAGAAGATGTTTGATATGGTTTCAGTCTTCTTAAATTTATTAAGTCTCATTTTGTATCCTAACATGTGGTCTATCCTAGACAATGTCCCTTGTGCACTTGAAGAGAATGTATATTCTGTTGCTCTGGGGTGGAATGCTCTGAAGATATCAGTTAAATCCGTTGTATCTAGTGTGTTATTCAAGGCCACCATGTCCTTGTTTATTGTCTGTCTGGAAGATCTATCCATTCATGTCAATGTGATGTTAAAATTCCCTAATATGATTTTATTCTTGCCAATTTCTCCTTTTATGTTCATCAAGATTTGCTTACATATTTAGGTGCTCTTATGTTGGGTTCATAAAGGTTTACAAAGGTTATATCCTCTTGGTGGATTGATCCCTTTATCATTATGTAGTGTCCTTCATTGTCTATTAGTATAGCCTTTGTTTTAAAGTCTATTTTGTCAGAATAAAGTATTGCTACCCCAGCTTTTTTTCCCTTTCCATTTGCATAAAATATCTTTATCCATCCTTTTACTTTTAGTCATTGTGTATCTTTTGTTCTAAGGTAGGTATCTTGAAGACAGCATATACATGAGTCTTGTTTTCTTATCCATTCAGCTACCTTATGTCTTTTGATTGGAACATTTAAGCCTTTTACATTTAAAGTGATTATTGACAACAGTGTATTTATTGCCATTTTATTTTTTAAATTATGTTCCTCTGTTTATTGTGTTTTTGTGTGTTTTTTTTCTTCCACTTCTTAAAGAAAGCCCTTTAATATTTTTGTAATACTGGTTTTGTGGTAACAAACTCCTTTAGCTTTTTCTTGTAAGGGGAGCTCTTTATTTCTTCTACAGTTTTAAATGATAGTCTTGCTGGGTAAAGTAGCCTTGGATGTAGGTCCTTGTTTTTCATCCCTTTCAATATTGCGTGCCAATTCCTTTTGGCCTGAAATATTTCTGTTGAGAAATCAGCTGACACTCTTATGGGAGCTCCCTTGTAGGTCACTGACTACCTTTCTCTTGTGGCTTTTAAGATTGTCTCTTTGCCTTTAATATTTGGCATTTTAATTTTGATGTGCCTTGGTGTGGGTCTCTTTGGGTCCCTCTTGTTTGGGACTCTGTGCTTCCTGAAATTGTATATATTTTTCCTTCACCAGGTTAAGGAACTGTTCACACATTATTTCTTCAAATAGGTTCTTCATTCCTTGCTCTCTCTCTTCTCATTCTGGCATCCCTGTGATGTGGATGTTGTTGCATTTCTTGTTGTCCTAAATGTCTCTTAAACTATCCTCATTTTTTAAAGTCTCTCTTCTTTTTGCTGCACTGATTGGATTTTTTTTATACCTTTTCTTTCAAATCACTGATTCATTTCTATGCTTCACTGAAGCTGCTGTTTATTCCTTCCAGTGTATTCTTTATTTCAGATATGGCATTCTTCATTTATGACTGGTGCTTTTTTATGCTTTTGATATCCTTTTTCATGCTGTTGAGCATCCTTACAGTCATTACTCTGGACTCTATATCTGATAAATCGCTTATCTCCACTCATTTCGCTCCTCTTCTGGAGAATTCTCAAGCTCCTTCATCTGGTTCCCTTGCCTTTGTCTCCTCATGTTGGTTGCCTGTTTATGTTTGTTTCTGTGCATTAAGTAGATCTGCTCTTGACTCAGCCTTGGAAGTATGGTCTTATGTATTAGGTGACCTGTGGGATCCAGTGGTGCTGTCTTCCTGATCACCAGAACTGGGTGCTCTAAGAATGACACTTGTGTGGTTTGTGTAGGCTCTCCTGTTGTAATTGAGTCATGATTACAATTGGCCCATTCATGCATGGGCTTGAGCCTCAATCTACTCATGATGATGCTCAATTCCCAACACTGCATGCTGGCCGCTTTGCAAGTGCTGACCACATGAAGTGGATTTCTCCTCAACAGGGTTTCCTTCTTGCCAATACCTTCCCATTGATATGCTGCTTGTAAAGCTTATTGGATCCCGCTTTGTTGCTGTCTGAAGTTGGTCACTGGGTGTATTGGTTCTGGGACTCTTTGTAGGGTCTTTGGTGCAGGCTAATGTTAAATACTGTGTGTGACTGGCCCTGAGCAAGCTCTTTGGAGCTATCAGTGACTCCTTCTGCTGGGCATGGGTGCATATAGAAAGGATCAGGCTGTGCACCAAGTACTGATTTTGCTAGCCCTGGGCCCAGGAGCTGGTCAGGCAAAGACTCAGTGTGTCCAGAGATCCACCTCTGCCTGCAGGCTGTCTATTAGTCTTAATCACTTAATGAGCTTCCAGTTGTTTTTTTCAGCAGGGTGTGAGCTCCACAAGGTGGGGTGATAGAGATTCCAATGAGTGGGACAAATGCTTCCCTTGCCCCAGGCTAATGCTGCTTGGACAGGAAAGGTCTGCCAGAGAAAGATGGCTTCTGCAGTATGGGGAAATGATTCAGCACAGGAATCCTACAACTGTCCTCTCAGCTCTCTCCTTAGAACTATCAACCTCAGTCCCTCCTCACACAGCCCTAGTTCACTCTGCCCCTCCTCTGCCAGAGCCCATGGTGAGTAGCTTCAGATAAAATTTTGTGCATTGGCCTTTTAAGAAGGTGCCTGGTTTCTAACCATTTCTCCCAGGCAGATGCTATGTGGGCACCTTTCCCAGTTCTGATACTCTAGGCTGGGGAGCCTGAATTGGGGTTTAGCCCCCAGAGTTCCCAGAGGGAAGCCTCCACAGCTGAGATAACCCTACTGAAATTTAACTGCTGCCTGTGAGAACCCAACCAACCCTCTCATGCTTCTGCTCTTCTTACTAGTCTCTATGCAATCTCCACTTTATGTCCTTAGTATAAGGATTCTTTCCAGCTAATCTCAGTTGGTTATTCAGGATGATTTTTCTATATTTTGTTGTAATTTCAGTTTAGTATTGGGAGAAGGTCAGTGTAAGTTCTACCTAATCCGCTGCCATCTTGGAATCAAAACTATAGTAATTAAATCTGTGTAGTTCTTGCATAAGGTTACACAAATAGATTAATGGAATAGAATTTAGTCCAGAAACAAACTCTTGAATTTATGATCAGTTGACTTTTACCTAGGGTGCCAAGACAATTCAATGGGCAATCAGTAGATTTTTTAAAAATAAATTGTACTGGGACAACTGAATATCTACATGCAAAAGAGTCAATTTTGACCCATATCTCACACTATATTTAATTCAAAATAATTAAAGACCTAAATGTAACAGCTAAATTATAAAACTCTTAGAAAAACTAACTGTAAATTTTTTGACCTTAGTAGAAATTGCTTTATTAGATAGAGTACAAACAACAACAAAATTAAAAGTTCACATTATTATTATTATTTTGCTTCATCAAAAAGTGAAAAAACAAGGTTCAAGACTGTGCATGAGTTGGCTGGGGCAGGTTCTCAGAGAATCACCAGTGTGGGGTGAGTGGTGTTAGCCAGTTTGATGGAAACTCAGATTAGGCACCCACCTGCACTTGCTGGCTATGTGGGGTAAGGGCTCAAAAAGGAACCATGGCACCTGTCAGCAATTCTGTCCCAAGGAAAGTTGCCTCTCCAGCCCTTGCCCTGAAACCAGAAAATTCAGTGACTCCCTGTATGTTCCTGGTGCTTTTTGAGTTAATGCTTCAGGGCTGGAGCTCAGAGCAGGTGAGTTCATCAGCTAGTAAGCCCATGCATGTGCTCTGTAAGAGAAATGCTTAGGACTCCAGCAATCCTCCATCTCACCTGGACAGAATTCCCACTGTTTTTCACTGCCAGATGTGGGGATATAAAATTCAGCATAAGGAATACATAGTCAACAATATTATAATAACTATATATGGTGTCATTTGGATACTAGACTTACTGAGAGTGTCATTTCATGTTATATAAATGTCTAACTACTATGCTGTACACCTGAAGCTAATATATTGAATGTCATATATAATTAAAAAATAATAGTCTTTTTAAAAAATTAATTAAAAATTGAAAAGACGACCTACAGAATGGGAAAAAGTATTTAAAATTATAAGTTGCACAAAAAACTTTTATCTGAAATATGTAAAGAATTTTTACAACTCAATAATAAAAAAGACAACCCAATAGAAAAATAGACAAAATATTTGAATGGATATTTTCCAAGAAGATTTCAAATAACATAAGTACACATATTATTAAGAGGCTTAACACCATTGTTCATTAGGGAAAAACAAATTAAAACCACAACGATATACCACTTCACAACCACTAAAATGATTGAAATAAAAGTGGTGGAAAATAACTATTGGTAAGGAGGTGGATAAATTGAAACTCTTATTCATTGCTGTTAGGAATATAAAACTGTTCAGCTGCTGTGAAAACCAGTTTGTCATTTTCCTCAATTATAAATAAAGTTACCACATGATTCAGCAATTTCACTTTTAGATATATATCAAAGATATTTGAATACAGAAGTCCACACAAAACCTTGTACATTAATATTAATAGCAGAGTTATTCATAATATCCAAAAAGAGTTGAAACAATCCAGATTTTCATCAACTGATTAATGAATAAGCAAAATGTGGTTTATACATATAATAGAATATTATTAAGTCCTGAAAAAGAATGAAGTACTGATAGGTGTTACAACATGGATTATGATCTGAAATATTCTGCTTAGTGAAAGAAGCTAGGCAAAAAAAATCACATATTTTATGATTTTGTTTTAATGAAATGTCCATAACTGGCAAATTTATTGAGTCAAAAGTAGATTTTTTGTTGACAAAAGTTGTGTATTTGTTTGGGCTGCCATAACAATATATCATAGACTGGATGGCTTAAACAACATACATTTATTGTATCACAGGTTCTGAAAGCTAAAAGGCTAAGATCAAGGTGCTGACAGTTTTTATTTCTTTTGAGACCTCCCCTTACTTGCATATTACTGATGGGCACCTACTTGCTGTTTTCTCACAAGGTCACCCTTTGGTCTGTGTGTTACTGTGCCCTAATCTCTTCTCCTTGTAAAGACTCCAATCATATTGGATCAGGGCTCAAAATAAAAAGCTCATTTAACCTAAATTATTTATGTAAAAGTAGTATCTCCAAATACAGTTACATTCTGAGGTACTGTGGATTGGTACTTCAACATATGTATTTTTGGGAGGACATGATTCCGCCCATAACAGGCTGGGAGGAAGGAGGAATGAAGAGAGATTGTTACAGGGTACAAGGTTTCTTTTTGCAGTGATGAAAATATTCTTAAATTAGATAGTGGTAGCAGTTGTACAAATGTGTGAATACACAAAAACCATTGAATTGTACTGTAAAAACTAAAACTAAAAAAAGAAGATAAGACAAAATCCTTGTAACACTGGGTTAAACAAATAATTTTTTAAACAAAACACCAAATGTGTGATTTATTAAAAGTCCATAAATTAAACTTGATTAAATGTACAACTTTTTCTCTGCAAATAACCTGTGTAGAGAATCAAAAGACAAGCTGCAGAGTTGCAGTAAATATTTCCAAATCACCTATCTGAAAAAATATTCATATCTAGAATGGAATATATAAAAAACTCACTAAATTAAAATTAATAAATCAAAGAAAAAGAATATTATTGGAACATAAGCAAAAGCTTCAAGCAATCACTTCAGAAAAACAAAAAACAAAACTTATAAAAAAAGAGATCAGACTTGTGGTTACCAAAGGCAGAGGTTTTGGGAAGGGAAAACTGAAGGAAGGTAGTAAAAGGTACAAACTTCCAGTAATAAGAAGTGCTTTGGCTGGGTAGCTCAGTTGGTTAGGGCATCTTTCTGATACACCAGAGTTGTGGGTTCAATCTCTGGTAAGGGCACATAAATCAATTTAAAAAATTTTAAAGATAAATAAGTACTATGAATGCAATGTACAACATGATGACTATAGCTAATACTACTGTATGATATATACAAAAATTAAGTAAATTTTATGAATTCTCACAAGAAATTATTTTTCTTTTTTTCCCCTTTTCTTCTTATTGTATCTACATGAGAGGATAGATGTTACATTAACTTATTGTGGTAATAATTTCACAATATATGTAAATCAAGCTATCATGCCTTATGTCTTAACATATACAATGATATGTCTCAATTATTTCTCAATAAAAGTGAAGGAAGTTAAAAAAATATATATATATAATGTCAAACATATAGTTACCACCAAAGCCAGCATTTCCACTCCTGGGTATTAATCCTAGAAAAAAGAAAACTGATGTTCACATAAAAAACTGTCCACTAATACTTGGGAAAGATTTATTTATAAGAGCCAGACACCAGAAACAACATAAATGATCTTCAATAGACTAATTAATAAAGTATCATATATACTATACAATAAAATACTATTCTGCATTATAGATGACCATGATTGATACATGATGAATCTCAAGAACACGACAATAAATGAAAAAAGCCTATTTAAAATAGTTACATATTCTGTGATCCCATTTATATAACATTCTTGATGTAGTTGCACTTTAGTGATAGAGAATAGATAGTGGCTTCCAGGGATTAAGTGACTTTATGTATGGAAAATATGGTGACTATTTTTTTTAAATTTATCTTTATTGTTGTAACTATTACTGATGTCTGCTTTTCCCCCCACTCATCCCCTCTATCCCGCATCCACCCACTCCCCCACCCCTGCCTTCTCTTTGAGATCCTTCAGTCTGTTCCATGCTTCTATGTATATGGATCTATTTTGTTCATCAGTTTATTTTGTTCATTAGATTCCACATATGAGTGAGATCATGTGGTACTTGTCTTTCTCTGACTGGCTTATTTCACTTAGCATAATACTCTCCAGTTCCATCCATGCTGCGTCAAAGGATAAGAGATCCTCCCCTTTTTTTTCCTACAGCTGCATAGTATTCCACACTGTAAATGTCCCACAGCTTTTTCATCCACTCATCTACTGATGGGCACTTGGGCTGTCTCCAGATGTTAGCTATTATAAATAGCGTTGCTATGAACGTAAGGGTGCATGAGATCTTTCTGATTGGTGTTTCAGGTTTCTTAAGACATATTCCTAGAAATGGTATCACTGGGTCAAATGGCAGTTCGATTTTTGATTTTTTGTGGAAACTCCATACTAGTTTCCATAGTAAGAGCATGACTATTAAGAGGTACCATGAGGGTGTTTCTTTGAAACAGCTGTGGTGATGATCACTGGAATCTGCACATTTGATACAATTTTATAGGACTACAAAACACACAGACACACACACGCATGCATGCACGCATACAAGAATGCATGAAAAACAGGTACAATTTGAATAAGGTATGTACCTGAATTAGTGGTGTTGTACCAAAGTCAATTTCTTAGTTTTGGCAATTTACTATAGTGAAATAACACATTATTATGCACATGAGAACACTCTGTACTACTTTGGCAATTTCCTGGGTGTCTGACACTATTTCAAAATAAAATTTTGTTAAAAAAGTTAAAGAATGGTATTTAAAAATATCTGAAAATTCATCATTAGCAAACTTATGCCAAGAAAAAACCAGAATTTTCTTCATGCAAAATGTAAATGAATCACAATGAATACTTCACAAATAAAGAAATTACAATGAAAAGCTTTCAATATGATTTTTTGTTTGTTTATGGATTCTTAGTCATAGAATCTCCTCACCAATTAGCTTAGCAACTACATTTTTATCATATTAATGTAAGGTTTCATACAATGGATATAGATTTTTATTCTCAGTTTAGATGAGCAAAGTGAATTAAGAATATTGGCTATGTATTCATTATTCAAAGCTATTCATTTAATTTAAAGTAGCTAGTTATTTAAATGGCTTGTGAACTAATCTGACATAACCAAATAATTGTGTTTACATATTTCTACCAGTCATTACATACATTTACACCTCATATTGGATTTGGGTTTGTAGTCTTATGGATACCAAGCTAGTTCAATTTGTGTTCCAACCTGTTAATGTTCCATTTATCTTAAAAATATTTTATATTTTAGACTAAAGCAGTACATTTTTTTCATTTTTTCAGATTATAATATAATACTTTGTTCTATAGCTAGATAATACTGATTTGTCTTGCTTTCTTCAATAAAGAATTATTGAATGCTACTTTGCTCCAAGAATGCTTGTTTTGTCTTTATTCTTTATCTTATTTTAGAACATCATGAAAATAAAATACAGAAATCTGAAATATTTCATTATCTTTCTTTACTAGCATACAACATATCCAATTTGTTATAAAATCCTGTAACTGATAATATTCTAAATATTGCTTGAATTCATTTTCACTATCTGTCTCTTCCACTACATATATTGGTTCAGTCAAGCTTTCATTATCCCTCATATGAACTATACAAAACTATAACTTGACTTTCCTAGCTCCAATCTGCTCTCATCTCAATCTGTGCTCCACAATATACCAATTATTTGTATCTTTAAAAATACAAACACAGTCATATCAATCTGCTTCTAAAAAACAAACAAACATGGTAATTCCACATTGCCATAAGCCAATGTCATAACATAGTATACTCTCCATTACAAATGTTTTATATTTTTAACCAATGTGATCTCCTAACAGTCTTCAACTCCCCACACACTCTAATCAAACTATTAACATTTTCTTCAAAAATGGCAAAACTAATTCATTAATGCATTTCTATACTTGAAATACATGTCTCCATTACCCATTTCTATTTTTTGCTCACTATAAGCTCTTATTTGTCTTTCAAAAAGTTGTTCAAATATCTCTCACTAAATGTAAATTTTGCCTATAAATTAATAATGATAAAATAATATTTTTAGAACCAATAAGTACTAATATTTGGTCATTTTGCATTAGTATTGTTAGTAAAATATTAAAATTCTTCCAAACAAATGGAAAAATGGCCATTATACTGAGCTTCTGAGATTTTAGCTATTAGGTCTCTTTCCTTGCACCTCATAAACCATCCAAAGACACATGCTTAAAATGCAAGCAATTAATAAAACAGAAGTCTCTGACAATCTTTTTCCAACATGATTTGCAAACATTTGTATTGATTTCTCAGTGCCTGTGGTTTTATTAGTTTTTAAATATTTTGTTACCTCTGAACAAAAGCAAATATAAGAGTCAATTATTGCTTCACATCAAAATGCTTAATGTCTAATATTTTTTCATCTACCATCTGAAAACATTTTACTGTTTTTCTAAATACTACAGGTTTTACACAGATTTTCTTAAATTATACTTAAATATAGCTAAGGGCAAAGCATATCTGCAAATAACAGATGGTATAATATATGTACCACCAAGGTTGCAAAAGACTGTAAATTTTAAAAATGAACAATTACTGCTGTCAAGAGGGGATAAAGATAAGCATTGAATTATATGTAAGGTTTCAGTAATTTTAATTGAAGATGAGAGAGACATAGTAAAAAGAATATTCCCAATGAAATATGTAAAATAAACATTGAAGTGAGATAAGAGAATGCATAGGATGAAAGAGATAAAATGTGTATAGAATAGTGGTAGAACCGAAGCCAAAAAGGTTGGCAATAATCCATGGATAATTATGTTCTATGTTTTTTCACTTATCACTGCATATGTTTTGTTGACATTTTGTTTATTATTTTTTGCATTTGTGATTATGATAGGTCTTAGCCTTAAAATTTCTTTTTATGTAATGCTTATGGAAAGTTTCTTCCTTTTATTCATTTATTTATTATTTTATTTTTTCCATCACCATTTATCCCCTCTATGCCTTCTTCCAACCGCCCCCCTGCCCCCGCAGTTACCACGCTGTTGTTATATAAAGGGTAATTTGGCCTCATAAAACAAGTTCTCAAGAATTTTTCAATTTGTGTTCTCTGTAAGAGTGATTCAAATTAATATTATTTCTCAGGTAAATATATTTGAAAATATTCACAACTAAGACTAGCTAGGCCTTCAAGTTTTCTTTGTGAGAATCTTTTAAATTATGTATTTAACTTATTTTTAAAATAAAATTCTTTTTTGCCTCTTTTGTTAAATCATTTGACAAGAAATTGATCTGTATTTTCAAATTTATTACCAGAAAGTTGTTTATATTATACAATTATTATAATTTTGCTTTTGCTTTTATGTGAAATTGGTTTTACGGTGTATTAAAAATACCAAAAGTACATATATCATATGTATATAGGTTAATGATTTTTTATACATACACTCATATAACCACTCATATCACCATTCATGTAACACACTCTCATATAACTACTCAGTTCATAGTTACAAACATCTCAAAATCCTTCTTTTCCCCCTTTCTACTTTCTAGTTCTCCAAGGCAGACTATCTTCTGGACTTCTAATGCATAGATTAGCTTCACCATTTTTTTTCCACTTTGTGTAAATAGAATAAAATAATATGTACAGTTTTTGAGTCTAGCTATTTTGCCTTAAGGCTGTTTGTGAGATTCATCTATGTTGCTTATGTAGTTGTACTTTATTCATTCTCATCACTTTATAGTATTCCTCTAAATGGATATACTATAATTTATGTATCAATGATACTAATAATAGATAATTCGTTATTTTCAGTTTGGGATTATTACAAGTAGTATTGCCAAAAACATTTTTATATGTGTATTTTAATCAATGTATGCAAATATCACTATTGGTTATACCTAAGATTGGATTTCTAAGTCATAAGGTTTAGATTAATTGAGCTGATTAGATGCTGCCAAACATTAGTTAAAATAATTTATTCTCCCACCATTAGTGTATGAGAGATCAAGTTGTTTCACATAATTGTCAACACTTGGTAGTGTCTAGTGTAGGCAACAATTTCTTAGGACAAAAAGAATGCCATAAATCATAAAAAATAGATAAATTACACCTTACAAGTTAAAATTTTTAATTCTTTAGAAGACAAAACTCAGATTATGAAAACACAAGTCATAGAATGGGAAACATTATATCAAAGGACAAAGGATTACCAGCAAGGCAAAGTACTTATAACTAGAATATAGAAGGAATAATTATCACTGAGTAATAAAAAAGCAAACAACCCAATTAAAATGTGGGCAAAAAATTTGAACATACATCCACAAGTGAAAATATACAAATGTCCAATAAGTATTTCACATCAATAATCACTAGAGGACTAGGGAAGATGGCAGCCCCGTGGGAAGCAGCAGAGCCCCTCGCTCCCAGCCACAGACTCGATCCACTCCTATAACCCTACGTGGCCAGCTTGGACGACCAGAGAAACATACCTGAGTGGACGGGGTGCGAGTGGCGAGCACTGAAGACACATCAGAGAGTCCAGTGAGAGGGGGAGTATAGAGGGGAGACGCCTTGAAACCTGTGCAAAGCTCCCTCCCCTCAGGATTGGAAACCGGCCTCCAAAAGCGGGGACCTCACACCCAGAGTGGACGGGAGGGGAAGGAGCGGAGGGTAGAGGGGCCCAGGGGAGTGGTGAGTCCACGAGGAGGGGATGGTGTCTTCCTAGGAAACAAAGCCTTTAGTGGTAGATGCCACTAGCGCCTAATGCTCAGGGTGCTAACCATAGGAAAGGCTGTCCCAAGCATGTGGCACCTGAGTAGTAGGGACCAGAGGTCTCCACTGAGTAGTCACACACAGGGACCCTCTGCCTCCCTGTGGGGCATTCTGTTGAGTCCCAGAAATCATTGAATCTGTGTGGCTCCGGGAAGGGGAGGAGCCCTCCTGCCCTGAGCTCCCTGTGCCGAGAGGCTAATGGTGCGTGGAACCTCCTCAGCTTTGCTGAGACCAGCGGTGCGGAGAGATGCATGAAGCTGACTTTGGGTTCCCTCCTGCTAGGGGCCTTGGTGCAGGTGGTGAGACCCTGCAGGGCCCACCCTCTGCCTGTGTGTTGCTTTGTGTGTTTTTGAGTTCTGATCTCTGAACTGGCTCC
Organism: Miniopterus schreibersii; assembly: GCF_964146895.1. Classification (NCBI taxonomy): domain Eukaryota; kingdom Metazoa; phylum Chordata; class Mammalia; order Chiroptera; family Miniopteridae; genus Miniopterus; species Miniopterus schreibersii. The sequence goes on along the minus strand of NC_138104.1, from coordinate 39,234,095 downwards.
CACCTTCCTGGCGTGCACTGGGTGGACAGAGCAGTGGAACTGGGATTGGGGCCTTCAATGTAAACTGTTTGAGGTGCGTGACTAGTGCGATCAGCCAATGAGAGCTGGGAAGGGAGGTTGCGGAGCCTGCCGGCCACTCCTGCAGACAGGAGCACCACCCCCAACAGAAAACAAGCTGGTCCTGCTCACTGAGGCCCCAGACACACCTGCAGGGCATAGTCCTGAGGGGGAAGGGAGAGCAGCTCACAGGAGGACATTATAAGAATAAGACTCTCAGGGACTGTTATTTCGGAACTGGAGGAAAAGCTGAAAACCCCTGCTGGGGGCTGCGCAGGCAAAGGGCTCACTGGAATGTTTTTTTATTGAACACACTGAGCCCAGGCTGCTGAAACGGCCCATACAGAAAAGGCAACAGGCTGAAATTAATCTGAAGCTGCCGCAGGCCAGAGCCTGGGGAACTAGAATCATAAGACAGGGTAGGGACTGAGGAGATGGCTGTGAAGCAGACTAACTCCCACACAGTGAGTGCTTTACAGTGAGACCTCTAAGGGGAGTGATACCCTGGGATACACTAGCCATCCTGCACCCTAAAGACTCTACAGAAGACTCTGGAGCAAGACCAGGCAACCACAAACTTGAAAAATAGCTGAAAAGGGGAGGTGGTCCACAGATCAATAATCTACTTAAGGACACCAGAGCCAAACCTAGACAGCTCCTCAGATTGGCTGATACACAACTACCTCCCAGAAGAATGGAAATCAGCACACAAAACAGTGATTCCCAGACAACACAAGAGACAGAAGAAACCTACCTGATTGACTTTTTTTCCCTGTTTTTGTTTTTTAGTTTTTTTGTTTGTTTGTTTTTCTTCTTTTTCCCTTAAGAAGAAGAGAAAGGGGAAAAAATATTTGTTTTTTTTTAAATTTTATAATAATTTTTTTAAATTTTTAAACAATTTTTAATTAATTTTTTTCATTTTTAAAAGAATTTTGTTTTGCTTACCTTGTTTTTGGTTTTGTTTCTCTGTTTCATTTTGTTTATTTGCTTTGTTTTGTTTTATCCTTACTTCTACGATCAAGACTTTCTTGATATTCCTGCATAATTACTGGGACTTTATCATTATAACCAAGTTTATTGCTTTCCTCTATAGTTTTTCCCAAATCTCTTATTGGACTCCCTCCCTGCCCAGGTTTTATCTCTCTCTCCTCTCAATACATTGGCATAACTTTATTTTTCCTTTTTCTTTTCTTTCTTTCTTTTCTTTTCCTCCCTTCTGTCTTTCTGTCTTTTTGTATGATGTCAGTTTCTCTTACTCTCTTTATTGAATTTTTATTTTTTCATTTTCAACTATTATCCTACACCTATTCTCTCCCTTAATTTTTTGCTAGCCCTTCTTTCAGAATCTTTTCTGTGCTTCTATTACCTCCCAGTAGCTTCTCTATTTTTTACATTTTAGTTTATTATTATTATTTTCTAAATTTTCATCACCATTAACAAGAATATACTTTTCTCTCTCTAAGCTTTACTTTCCTTTCTCTCTTTTTTTAACTTTTTTGTTTTTTTCTATAGAATTTGTGTTCTCCCTTCACTCTCCCAGTTCTCTTTTTACTTGGGTTGTTTTCATTGTGACTGACAAAATATTTTGTAAGATACTCCTTGTTTCCTGGAAGTTTAGTTTTGTATTGTCCTGCCTTGTCAGCACCCGTACAACAGCTTACACATTGAGGTTGGGGCTGAGATACACAGTTAACTAACCTGAGAGGAGAATCTTCCCAAAGACTGATCAACAACAATCTAGACCCTACCACAACAGGAGAACCCAAAGAACCCACAAAGGGGACACCCACAAAAGGGACACACTTAGAGGAAAGAGCTCAGAAGTATAAGGAAAACACACCTTTGGGCTCCACTGGTCTCACAATACAAAAATCCCACTCCACTACACTGGGAGATAACAAATATTCCTAACATATAGACACAAACACTAAGACCTGCCAAAATGGGGAGACAAAGAAACAACCCACAAATTAAAGAAAAGGAAAAAATCGCCTGAAAAAGACTGATGAGATGGAGTTAATTAAGCAAGTTATCAGAAAGAGTTCAGAGTATTGATTATAAAGATGTTCAAGGAAATTAATGAGAAAAACAAGGCACTAGATGGTAAGATAGAGGAACTTAGTGAAAACATGAAAAAAGAGATACATAACATAAACAAAAATCAGACAGAAATAAAGAATGCTGTATCTGATATCAAGAATACACTGGAAAGAATTAAAAGTAGGCTCAGTGAAGCAGAGAACAGAATAAGTGATTTAGAAGTCAAAGTAGAAAAAAAAATCCATCAATCAGAGCAACTAAAAGAAAAAACACTTAAAAAGCAGGAAGACACTCCAAGGGAGCTTTGGGGCAACATGAAGGGAAACAACATTCGCATTATAGGAATGCCAGATGGGATAAAATAAAGCAAGGAATAGAAAAGTTGGTGGAGGAAAAAATGAAAGAATACTTCCCTATGCTGGCAAGGGAGAAAGCCACACACATTCAGGAAGCAAAGAGGGTTCCAAGCAAGAAGGATCCAAAGAGATCCACTCCAAGACACATCATAATTAAAATGGCAAATGTCAAGGACAAAGAAAGAACATGAAGGGCTGCAAGAGAGAGACAAGCAGTGACCTACAAGGGAACCCCCATAAGGCTGGCAACAGATCTCTCAACAGAAACTCTTCAGGCCAGAAGGGAATGGCATGAAGTGCTTAAAGTAATGAAAAGCAAGAATATGCAACCAAGATTGCTTTATCCAGTAACGCTATCATTTAACACTGAAGGTGAATTAAAGAACTTTCCAGACAAAAAAAGGCTAAAGGAGTTCAGTACCACCAAACCAGTATTTCAAGCAATGCTAAAAGAACTGCCTTAAGAAAAAGAAGGAATAGTGAGAGAAAGGTGCATCAGCATAAAGAAGGGAAATGGAATTAAATAAGTATATATCAATAGTAACCTTAAATGTAAACGGAATAAGTGATCCAATCAAGCGACATAGAGTAGATGAATGGATAAGAAAACAGGACCCAAATATATGCTGTCTAAAAGAGACCCACCTGAGAGCAAAGGAGTCATACAGGCTAAAAGTGAAGGGATGTAATAAAATATTCCATGCAAATGGAAAGGAAAAAAAAGCTGGAGTAGCAATATTTATTTCTGAAAAAATAGATTTCAAAATAAAGACCATAACAAGAGACAAAGATGGTCACTGTGTAATACTAAAGGGATCAATTCAACAGGAAGAAATAACCCTTATAAACATTTATGCACCCAATATAGGGGCACCTAAATATATAAAAAATTTCTTAGGGGACTTTAAGGGGGAGATTGACACCACCACAATCATAGTGGGGAACTTTAACACCCCACTGTCAGCATTGGACAGATCATCAAGACAAAAATTCAACAGGGGAGCACAGACATTAAATTACTCTCTAGACCTAATAGATTTAATTGACATTTACAGAACATTTCGTCCCAAAGCAGCAGAATAGACATTCTTCTCAAATGCCCATGGAACATTCTCAAAAGTAGACCATATGTTAGGGCACAAGGCGAGTCTCTACAAATTCAAGAAGATTAAAATTATATCAAGCCTCTTCTTGGATCACAATGCCATGAAACTAGAAATCAACCACTGTAAGAAAACTCAAAAATATTCAAACATATGAAGACTAAATAGCATGCTATTAAACAATAAATGAGTTACCAATGAGATCAAGGAAGAAATCAAACACTTCATCGAAAAAAAAATGAGAATGAACAGACAACAACCAAGAATCTATGGGCACAGTGAAAGCACTCCTGAGAGAAAAATTCATAGTATTACAGGCCTATCTCAAGAAACAAGCAAAAGCTCTAATGAACCATCTAACACAACAACAAAAAGAACTAGAACAAGAACAGCAAGGAAAGCCCCGAGGAAGTGGAAGGAAGGAAATAATAAAGATCAGAGCAGAAATTAATGACTAAAAACAATACAAAAAAATCAATGAAACCAAGAGCTGGTTCTTTGAAAAGATAAATAAGATTGATGTACCTTTAACCAGACTCACTAAGAAACAAAGAGAGAGGACCCAAATAAATAAAACCAGAAGTGAAAGAGGCGATATAACAACCAACCCAACACAAATACAAAAAATTGTAAGAAAATACTATGAGCAACTATATGCCAACAAACTGGACAACCTGGGTGAAATGGACAAATTCCTAGAAGCATACAACCTTCCAAAGCTGAATCAAGAAGAATCATAAAACCTGAATAGGCCAATAACAACTAATTACATTGAAGCAGTAATCAAAAAACTTCCAGCAAATAAAAGTCCTGGACTAGATGGATTGACAGGTGAGTTTTACCAAACATTCAAAGAAGAATTAACACTTATTCTATTCAAACTATTTCAGAAAATTCAAGAGTAGTGAAAACTCCCAAACTCTTTATGTGGACAGCATCATCCTAATCCCAAAACCAGATAAAGGCACTACAAAGATAGAAAATTACAGACTAATATCCCTGAAGAACATAGATGTTAAAATCCTCACTAAAATACTAGCAAATTGGACCCATCAATACATTGAAAAGATCATACACCATGACCAAGTGGGATTTATTCCGGGGATGCAAGACTGCTATAACATCTGCAAATCAATAAATGTGATACATCACATAAACAAAATGAAGGACAAAAACCATATGATCATTTCAGTAGATGCAGAAAAAGCATTCAACAAAATCCAGCAGCCAGTTCTGATAAAAACAATCAGCAAGGTGGAAATAGAAGGATCATACCTCAAATTAATAAAGGCCATATATGACATACCTACAGCCAACATCATACTCAATGGGCAAAAACTCAAACCATTTCCCTTACAGGAACAAGACAGAGATATCCACTTTCAACACTCTTATTCAACATAGTACTGGAAGTCTTAGCCACAGCCATCAGCAGGAAGAAAACATAAAATGTATCCAAATTGGAAATGAGGAAGTAAAACTGTCATTATTTGCAGATGACATGATATTGTACATAGAAAACACTAATGACTCCATCAGAGTACTTCTAGATTTGATAAATGAATTTCGCAAGGTATCTGGATCCAAAAATCAACATCTGGAAATCAATGGCATTCTTATACACCAACAGTGAACTTTTGGAGAGAGAAACTAAAAAAAACAATACTATTTACCATTGCAACTAAAAAATAAAATACCTAGGAATAAACTTAACCAAGGATGTAAAAGATCTGTACTCAGAAAACTATGGGACACTGAAGAAAAAAAAATAGAGGAAGATATAAACAAATGGAATAATATACCATGCTCATGGATTGGAAGAATTTATATCATTAAAATCATACTACCCAAAGCAATTTATAAATTCAATGCAATTCCTATTAAAATACCAACAGCATATTTCACAGATCTAGAACAAACATTTTGAAAATTTACATGGAATCAAAAAAGACCCTGAATAGCTGTAGCCATCTTGAGAAAAAAGAACAGACTGGGAGGGATCACTTTGCTGGACATCAAACTGTACTACAAAGCCATTGTAATCAAAACCGCCTGGTATTGGAATTACAACAACAGACATACAGATCAATGGAACAGAACAGAGACCCCAGAAATAGTCCCACGCCATTATGGTCAGTTAATATTTGACAAAGAAGGCAACAGCATACAATGGAGTAAAGGAAGTCTCTTCAATGAATGGTGCTGGGAATATTGGACAGATACATGCAAAAAAATGAAACTAGATCACTAACTTTCACCATACACACAAAAAAACTCAAAATGGATAAAAGACTTAAGTGTAAGTCACAAAACCATAAAAATCCTGGAAGAAAACATAGGCAAGTCATAGTAAAGTCACAGACATCCCACATAGTGGAATTTTCACTGATATATCTCTTAGGGAAAGAGAAACAAAAGAAAATATAAACATATAGGACTATATCAAACTAAAAAGCTTCTGTACAACAAAGGAAAACAGCCTCAAAATACAAGGGAGTTCCACAGTATGGGAAAACATATTTGCCAAAGATGTATCTGATAAGGGGCTAATTTCCAAAGTGTATAAAGAACTCATATTACTCAGCAAGAGGAAGACAAATAACCCAATTAAGAAATTGGCAAAGGACCTGAATAGACACTTCTCCAAAGAGGACATACAGATGGCCAAGAGACACATGAGAAAATGCTCAACGTCGCTAATCATTAGAGAGATGTAAATTGAAAGCACAATGAGGTATCACTTCACACCTGTCAGGGTGGCTGCCATCAACAAATCAACAAATTACTCATGCTGGCGAGGATATGGAGAAAGGGGAGCTCTAGTACACTGCTGGTGGGAATGCAGACTGGTGCAGCCACTATGGAAAATAGTATGGAGGTTCCTCAAAAAATTAAAAATGGAGCTGCCTTTTGACCCAGTGGTCCCACTTCTAGGAATATATCCTAAGAATCCTGAAACACTAATCAGAAAGAATATATGCACTCCTATGTTCATAGCAGGGCAATTTACAATAGCTAAGATCTAGAAACAGCCCAATTGTCCATTAGTAGATGTGTGGATAAAAAAGCTGTGGGACATTTACATCTTGGATTACTACACACCTATAAAGAAGAAGGATCTCGTACCCTTTGGGACAGTATGGATGGACGTGAAGAATATTATGCTAAGCGAAGTAAGGCAGGGAGAGAAAGACAAACATCACATGATATCACTTATGTGTGGAATCTAAAGAACTTAATAAACTAATGAACAGAGTAGATTCAATGACATGGAAATCATGAATCAGACTGAGGAATGTCACAGGGATGGAGGGGGGCAGCCGGGTGGAGGGAGAGAGATTAACCAAAGAATTTATATGCATATATGCACAACCCAAGGACACGGACAATGGTGTGGAGAGGGACTGGGGAGGAGGATGGGAAGGGGTAGAATGGGTCATTGGGGAGCAAAGGAGATGTATGTAATATTTAAATATATATATGTATATATATGTATGTATACACACACACACATATATATATGAAAACACTAATTTGAAAAGATGTATGCAGCCCCTATGTTCATAGCAGCATTATTTACAATAGTCAAGACATGGAAACATCCTAACTATTCTTTGAAAGATGAGTTGCTAAAGAAGATGTTATATATGTACACATATATATAACAGATATAGGTACAGGTATAGAGATATAGAGATACACAGATATAGATGTAGATGTATATATAGATATAATAGAATACTGCTCATCCATAAAAAGATTAAATGTGTTATTTGCAACAATGTGGAGAAACCTTTAGGATATTATTCTAAGTGAAATAAGGTCAGAGGGAGAAAGCAGTATAGTTTCTAAGTATAAAAGGAGGTATCTTGACTAAATGCAGTAATTATACTCAACAGCCTTGATTCATTTAAACAATAAAGGAAGTGCAGCCCAGCCGGGCGTGTCTCAGCAGTTGAGCGTCAACCTAGGATCCAGGCGATAGGGGTTCCATTCCTGGTCAGGGCACATGCCCTGGTTGTGGGCTCGATCCCCAGTCGGGGGCGTGAAGGAGGCAGCTGATCAATGACTCTCTCATCATTGATGTTTCTATTTCTCTCTCTCCTCTTCCTTCCTCTCTCTGAAATCAATAAACATATATTTAAATAAATAAATAAATAAATGAATATAAAGAAAGTGCAAAATAATGCAATTTGACCAGGCATATGAGGTTTAAAACATATGCACTGCAAAGGCTTAATTCAGGAAAATGCATTAGGGAATCTTAAGATCAGAAAATACTGATATTTTAGGTGTGTTCTCATTGAAGATAAGAAATTGTCAAAAAAACTGTGACCCTTATTTAATGTATCTGAGGTGAGAACATGCAATTAAACTTCTCTCCTTAAAACAAATATTTTTTTTTTCATTTTCCAAAGTAACCAGATTACTTCTTGATTACTTCTTAATCATGTCCATACATTAATCTGTATTTCACTGTACTTAGAGAACAGACTGTGGGACTAATGGTCATCAATGTTAAAATATTGCTTCTGATACTTACTACTTATATGACCTTCGGAATATTCTTTAACTTGCTAAGAGTTTGTTTCTTTATCTATAAAGTGAGGATAGCAATTGTGCTTCCCTATATGTGCTGTAAGAATTGAGATGTGTGTGTTCCTACAGTGCTCCATGTACAATCATGTGTCACTTAATGACGGGATACATTCAGAGAAATACATTGTTAAGAAATACATTGTTAAGCAATGCGAACATTACAGAGTGCACTTACACAAACCTAGATCTTGTAGCCCTACACACTTAGGCTCTATGGTATAGCTTATTGCTCCTAAGCTATAAACCTGTAAAGCATGTTATTGTACTAAACTCTTGTAGGCAAATGTAACACAATGGTTAGTATTTGTGTATGTAAACACAGAAATTGTACAGTAAAATATGGTATTAAAGACTTTAAAAATTACATCTCTACAGGGCACTTACTATGAATGGAGCATGCAGGACTAGAAGTTGCTCTGGTGAGTCAGTGAGTGAGTGATCAGTGAACGTCAAGGCCTAGGACACTACTGTCCACTACGGCAGACTTTATAAACACTGGACACTTAGACTATACTAGATTAATAAAAAATATTTTTCTTTCTTCAATAATAAATGAACTTTAGCTTTTGTAACTTTTTTCCTTTTGTAGATGAAAAGAGGGCACATATTATACCTGACAAGCTCAGGGGAGGACTGTGTGGCCTTACAAACTCAGAGACCTAAAGTAACCACTTAGGATGATTGAAATTAAAGCTTTCTAACTAAAAGCAGTTCATGGCAAGTAGTCATGTCCTAGAGCAGTATTATTCCCTAACAAAGGTCAGTCTTCACCTTAACTGAGCCTGTCTGTTTGCATCTAGGATAACGTACCTGATAAACATACCTTTGCAATAATGAAGTAATTTCTTTTTTCCAGATCCTTCAAAACACAACCATCACACCAGAGATCAAACCACAAACACCCTCATTGTTGTTATCATGGGAATTGTTGAAGGTTAACTATCCTGTACCCATCTGTATAAAAGAAGTATGTGTCTATCATTTTACTTTTTATCCAGTCCCAAAGATATCCACCCCCCACCCCTGCTTTCTTCCAACTCCCTGATCTATCACCAATGGATTTCATATAACCCACTTGTTCCTCCTCTTTTGATTGCAATGTATAAAATAAGATGCAAAACTGCCATTTTCCGGAGCATTTCCTCAAACCATTGAAGTTTTCCTTCCTGGCAATTGTCATTAGTTTGGCTCAAATAAACTATAAAATTTTCTACAGGTATGAATGTTTTTTACTTTGACACTTTATAAACTTTTAATTTTTTTTTAACTTTTCAATTTGTAATAATTCTTAGCTTAAACACAAACACATAGAACAGCTGTACAAAAATATTTTCTTTATCTATGTCTTTATTCTATGAAATTTTTGTTAATTTTTAAAATTTTTCTTTTAACTTTTAAAAATTTTGTTAAAAAGGAAGACACAAACATACACATTAGCATTGGCCTACGGAGGGTTTGCATGATTAATATCACTGTCTTTCACTCTACATCTTGTCCCACTGAAAAATCTTTAGGGGCAATAAGACACATGGCGCTGTCACCTCTTATGATAACAATGTCTTCTTCTGGAATACCTCCTGAAGAAACTGCCTGAGGCTCTTCTTGAAGAAGTGTCACTTTTCAGAAATCACAATGACATTAAGATGGCTACAATGTGACTAGGCTATAGGAATTTTCAACTCCATTATAATTTTCTGAGACAACCTTCATATATGTGATCATTCTTGACCACAACATTGTTATGTGGTGCATGACTATAGTGCCTAGAAGGTAGTGAGCTCTCAATAAATATTAGTGTTTTCCATTATTGGTATTTATTTCAAATAAATAAAATTTAATTTATTATTTTTACAAACAATGCGGAGAAACTGCTTTGTAAAAGAAATTAATTTCATCCAACTATATAATAAAACTCTCAAAGGGGAAAAAACAAAACAAAACAAAACAATGATCTGAGAGAAACAGGTTAGATAAAGCAAGTATTACTACTTTAATGAACAACAGTTTCTACTCACTAATAGAAATTATTTACTAAGAAAATGAAAGCCTGAATGCATTAGTAACTTAGTTCCCAAGTAAAGGCTCTCTATATCTTAAATTTAAGTGTTTAACCTTCATTTTACTCCCTTATTTCAATAAACAGCATCCGTACTACCCATACAAGCTGGAAAGTTTGGAATTATTACTAAAAGAATTCTACCTCAGCACCCTACATCAAGTGGTCAGCAAATTTTGACTCCTTGATTTGTCTTGAGTGTGTTCATATCTGTATGGTTTCATTACAATGATCACAATTCAAGTCTACGGCATATTCCTACACAGCCTTGAAAGCCAAATTTTCCTCCAGAGCATAAGAAAGATACTGTATATGTATTTATGTGTATATCTCTTATACTAGAATCTAAATTCTATTTTTTTATGAACTTGGGTATTAATTAATTAACTAATTAAGTTCCATATATAAGAGAGATCATACAGTATTTGTCTTTTTCTGCCTGACTTATTTAACTTAGCATAATGCCATCAAGGTCCATCCATGTTGTCACAAGTGGCAAGATTTTATTCTTTTTTTATGACTGAATAATATTCCATTGTTTGCTTGTATATATATGTGCATATATTAGAATTTCTATATCTATTCATCATTCGATAGACACTCGGGTTATTTTTGTATCTTGACTATTATAAGTAATGCTGGACATGGGAGTACATATATCCTTTTAAGTTAATGTTTTTGTTTTCTTTGGATAATACCCAGAAGTGGGAATGCTGTATCATACGGTAGTTTTATTTTTAATTTTTTGAGGAACCTGCGTACTGTTTTCCATAGTGGCTGCAGCAATTTACAATCCCACCAACAGGGCTCAAGGGTTTCCCTTTCTCCACATCTTAACCAACACTTATTTCTTGACTTTTTTATAATAACCATTCTAACAGGCATGAGGTAATATCTCATTTGCATATCTGATGATTAATGATGTACAACATTCTCCATGTACCCTATGGTCATCTCCATATCCTCTTTGGAAATATGTCTATTTACATCTTCTGCCCACTTTTTAATTTCTTTCTTTTGTGTGTGTGTGTGCTATTGAGTTAAATAAGTTCTTTATATATTTTGGATATTAGCCTCTTATCAGATATGTAATTTGTAAATATGTTTTTTCCCATTTGTAGTTTGTTTTTCATTTTATTAATGGTTGCTTTTTTAGTTTGATGTATTTCCATTTGTTTATTTTTGTTTTTGTTTCTTTTGCATTTTATGTCAGATTCAAAATAAAATCATCTCAAAGACTTATGTCAAGTAGTTTAGTACTTATGTTTTCTTCTGGGACTTTTATAGTTTCAGGTCTTATGTTTAAGTCTTTTTTTTTTTTAATGTCTCTTTATCTTTCTTGTTGAGACCATTACAGATGTCCCCCTTTTAACCCCACTGATCCCCTCCACCCCATATCCATCCCAACCCCAGGCTCTCCCCACACCAATGTCCATGTACATGGGCCATGCCCATAAACATACAAGTTCCCTGATTAATCTATCCCCACCCACACACCCCTCCCTGCCTTCCCTCTGAGATCCCTCAGTTTGTTCCAAGCTTCTATGTTACCAGATCCACTTTGTTCATCAGTTTATTTCGTTTATTATATTCCACATATAGGCAAAATCATTTGGTACTTGTCCTACTCTGACTGGCTCATTTCACTCAGCATAATACTCTCTAGCTCCCTCCATGCTGCGCCAAAGGCCAAAAGGTCCTTCCTCTTCACAGCCGCATAGTACTCCATGGTGTAAATGTGCCACAGCTTTTTTATCCACTCATCCACTGATGGGCACTTGGGCTGTTTCCAAATCTTAGCTATTAAGAATTGTGCTGCTATGAACATAGGAGTGCATAAGTTCTTTGTGATTGGTGTTTGGGTTTCCTTAGGATACATACCTAGAAGTGGGATCGCGGGTCAAATGGCAGGTCAATTTTTAATCTTTTGAGGAACCTCCATACTGCTTTCCATGGTGGCTGCACCAGTCTGCATTCCCACCAGCAGTGTATTAGGTTCCCCTTTCTCCACACCCTCGCCCGCACTGGTAGTTCATTGACTTGTTGATGGAGCCATTCTGACAGATGTCAAGTGACACCTCATTGTGGTTTTAATTTGCATCTCTCTGATGATTAGCGACGTTGAGCATTTTTTCATATGTCTCTTGGCCATTTGCATGTCCTCTTTGGACAAGTGTCTATTTAGGTCCTTTGCCCATTTTTTAATTGTATTGTTTGTCTTCCTTTTGTTAAGTTGTATAAGATCCCTACATATTTTGGATATTAACCCTTTATCATATGTGTCGTTGGCAAATATGTTCTCCCATACAGGGGGCTCCCTTTTCGTTTTGTTGATGGTTTCCTTTGCTGTGCAGAAGCTTTTTATTTTGATGCAGTCCCATTTGTTTATTTTCTGCTTAATTTTTCTTGCCCTAGGAGATGTATCAGCAAACATATTGCTATGAGAGATGTCAGAGATTTTACTGCCTATGTTTTCCTCTAGGATTTTTATGCTTTCATGCCTTACGAAGTCTTCTATCCATTTTGAATTTACTTCTGTGTATGGTGTAAGTCTTAATCCATTTTGAGTTACTTTTTGCATACGATGTTACACAGTGGTCTACTTTCAACCTCTTTTGTGTGAATGTCCAATATTCCCAGAGCATTTACCCAAGCAACTGTCCTTTCCCCATTTTATATTCTTGGGTCCTTTGTGGTAAATTAATTGACTATATATGTGGGAGGGTTATTTCTGGGCTATTTTGTTCCATTGGTCTATATGTCTATTTTTATGTTAATAACATATTGTTCTAATTAGTATATCTTTGCAATATAGTTTTAAGTCACGGAGCATGATACCTCCTCCACCTTTGTACTTCTTTCTCAAGTTTTCTTTATGATTTTACGCAAATTTTAGTGTTATTTGTTGTATCTATTGTATTCCTGTGGAAAATGCCATTGGAATTTTGATAGGGATTTCAATGAATCTGTATATTGCTTTGGGTATTATAATCATGTTAACAGTATTAAGTCTTCCAATCCATGGGCACAGACTATCTTTCTGTTCATTTGTATCTTCAGAAATTTTTATTAATATCTTGTAGTTTACAATATACATATCTTAAGCTCCTTGGTTAAATGTATTAAAGGTGTTTTTTTCCCTTTTTAAATGCAGTTGTAAATGGGATTGTTATTGTAATTTCTCTTTCTGACAGTTCATTATTAATGTATTGGAATGCATTAGTGTACAGATTTTATATGTAGATAATTTCCTGCTGTTTTTTCATCTCTTGCAATTTTATACCCAACAAAAGATTGTTGCATTGGATGGCCAAACAATTATTGTGAAATCAGGCCATTTTCCTGGCCTACTTTGTAAACCATCTTAGCTATCCATTACAATATATCATTCTTTCTACACAGATAGAGCAAAACTAGTTAACCTTAATTACATTTTATTATACTCCTATGTAATTTGCATATGCACACACTTTTGCCCATCTTGAATTGTTCTAAAATAGACTAGCTAATTTTTACTTAGGACTTCTTAAGTGCCAGCCACTCTATATTTTACATGTACCTATTTACTTACTTTCCTTACATACCCTATATATTAGGCATTGATATTCTCTCCATTTTACAGATGAAGAACTTTATTCCAGAAATGTTAGTTTGCCCAAAGTCACATAGCTAGTAACTCACTGATGATCAAAATAGCTATCATTTAATGGGCTCTTGATTATGGTAGTATTTAATATACTGAGCACTTTATAAGGTTTGTGGCATTTTCTTTTCAGAACAGCCCATTGGATTATATACTTGCAATTTTTATGAGAAAACTGAAACATGCAGAAATTATATAAGTTTTCTAGCATTCTGCTGGTGGTAAGGTTTATATCAAGGCAGCATGACTCCTGAGGTCATGCTTTTAATGAATATGCTGTAGTGTATTTCTGAACTGCTGTAGGTAGGTCCTTGGCCTTGTGATCATGTAGGCAGTGCTATTGGATGAGTTTTAAACAAAAGAGTGTAATACAATTATAAATATTATGACTATAGAGTAATAGGTATCATGATGGGGGGGATATAATACATTTTCTACCAACAGAACTAACTGAAAATTATGATCGGACAATGTTCAAAAATAAGTTTTGCATTTTTGTTGGAATGAATAGATGTTGGAAACCACAGAGGTATACCATTAAGTGTTCTCCATTTGAATCTCTTTGGCTCTTATATTTTACTTACACCTTAATTCAGCTAAAACAACATGCACATAGGAATTATTTTGATATCTTCTACTTAAAATAATGGCTTCCTACTTCTATTTTTTATTTATATAAAACGAACTCCCTGAACTATAATAGTTTTACATGCAGCCTTGGATAAGTTTTTAATCTCTCTGTCTCAGTTTTTCATCTTTAAAATGGGGATAATCATAATACCTACCTCTTAGAGTTGTTATGTCATTTAAATTATTAACACATATAAAGTATTTAGAAGACTGATTAGCACACAGTAAACACTATCAGCTGTTATTATCAAGATCATTATTATTATTACAATATATATGTGAAAAAATAGCCTTGTGCACTTTGTATATAAAAAAGTTAAGGTATACTTTTTAAAAATTTTATTTCTTCACACCATGTCCCAAATGAAACCACCCAATGTGCTTATATTCTTTTCTTAAAATTTATCTTTATTGTTGAAAGTTTTACGTATGTCTCCCTTTTTCTCCCCCATTGACCCCCTCCTCACCACTCCTAGCCCCTCCCCAGGTCTTCATGGCACTATTATTTGTGTCCATGGGTTATGCATATAAGCATATAAGTTCTTTGGTTAATCTCCCCCACCCTTCCCTCTGAGATGGATGCATGTGACAGACTGTGCTTATATTTTTGCCTATATAAACTATTAACATCATTTATTTCTTTCTAGATTCTTATACAAATAAGGTTCTTTTTCTATGAAAATTAGGAAATAATATATATTTTTTTAAGTTTTAAAGACCCTGCATTGAAAAAAGGAATATTTGCATAAATATAAAAAGAGTAGGAATAAAAATTATTAAGAAATTAATGAGTGTGATTTAATAGTTAAAAGAAAAAAAAGTAGACTTAGAAATCTTCACAGAAATAAGATGGTTTTCAAAATTCCCTGTTTGCTGATAATTAAAGATTTGTTACCATGACATTGGCTGAAATAAAAACAGTCAAATGGGAACAATAAAGGGTGCATTTTCTGTAGCTGCACTGGAACAACCTATTAGAGTTAATTTTCTTGCAATACAGGTTATAAGTCCATTTTTCTGGCATAGTTATCTAGGGGAACAGGTACATCAATGTTTCCTGAACCTAGCAAAAAGATTTTTAATTCAACGTTGTAGAGGAAAGAGATGGAACAATAAGTGGCAAATATAAAATGCTAAACACAGATGATAGAGATAGATGATAGTTATATAGATGATAGATAAATGACATGCATGGCTATGTGAAAACTTTGGCCAATATTATGGAAATAATTTAACATTCTTCAGCTACCAACCCAACTAATTGATTAGATTTTGAGAATTCTTTTAAGGACCAACTTTTATATACCACTAAATTATATAGGTATTACAGAAGATTTGAGATTAATATTTGATGTCGCCAGGCCGGTCATGGCTCAGAGGTTGAGCATCAACCTAGGATCCACGCGATCAGGGTTCAATTCCTGGTCAGGGCACATGCCCGGTTGCGGGCTTGATCAATGACCCTCTCATCATTGATGTTTCTATCTCTCTCTCTCCGTCTCCTTTCCTCTCTGAAATCAATAAAGATATATTTAAAATATATATATATTTGATGTCAAGTTTACTTTGTAGTAGCATTTTTGTTTTCCTTATAAGAACTTAGGTACAGAGAATTGAATTAAGAAGAATCTGCACTTGACAGCACATTGATATCATTAATCACAGTAGGTCCTTCTTTTATTTATTTATTTTTTTAATCCAAGATTCGATTTCAATAACCCTTCTTTTCTCATAAACACCCACCAAAATGTGTTTGATGAATATATGTGTCTACCCTTGTCCTTATAATGTTGTTTGGGTGCATATAGATTTTTTACTTAATTTAGAATAATGCTATAGATTTCATTTTTCTTTAACTACTTAACATTATATTTTTAAAACATATACAAGTTATTATACATAGATAAATGTTGCTGATTCTAAAGTGTGTATAACATTCCATATATAAATTTACTGTATTGTACTTATCCATTCCTCCTATGATGGACATCTAGGATGTCTTTGGCTAACCACCAGTGAGATTGAGTTTATCTTCAAATGCTTGTAACCACTCAAGTGTCTCCTGCTGTAACTGACTCATATCCATTGCTCATTTTTCTCTTTCTTTTTTTGTTTGTTTGCTTTGTTTTTGCTGATTTTTAGAATTTTATCTACAATAATTATTGACTCTTACCCTGTTTTAGAATCTTCAAATATTTTCTACTCTGATATGTATTAACTTTCACTATTGTGACTTCAATTAAAAAATCCTTGCCCTGACCAGTGTGGCTTAGTTGATTGGAAGTCATCTCATGCACCGAAAGGTTGCTAGTTCGATTCCCAGTCAGGTCACATGTCTAGGTTGCAGACTTGATCCCTGGTAGGGGGTGTGCAGGAGGCAGCCAATAGATGCTTCACTCTCACATTGTTTCTCTCTCTCCCCCTTTGCCTCTCTCTCTAAAAATTAATCAAAAATATATTTTTAAAATTCTTAACTTAGATGTAGAATAAATTGATAGTTTTGTTTTTTTTTTATTGTTTAACCATTCTTGCATACCTAGAATAAGCCTTATTTAATAATTATACTTTTTTTAATACGGACTAGTTTTTTTCTTTTTATAATTTTTATTTATTGATTTTAAAGAGAGAGAGGAAGGGGAGAGAAAAATGAACATCAACTTGTTCCACTTATTTGTGCAGTCGTTGGTTGCTTCTTGCATGTGCCCTGACCAGATATCGAACCCCCAACCTAGCAGTATAGGGACAACACTCTAACCAACAGAGCCACCTGGCCAGGACTGTGCTAGTGCTTTTCAAGCTTCTGCCTGCATCACATTTTTTAATCACCTATTGACCAAAGCAAGGAATATGCCTAAGCTCCATGTACTGGAGGAAGACTACTTAAAGGAATGGTCAGGAAAAGGAATTATTACAACCATGTTTGCAAACAATCCCCTACATGCTTTGTCTCCATTCCTCACCTTAACATACTAATATTTTTATCAAATTCATTTTCTAATTATTCTAAACCATATGCAGCCTGTCTTAATTTGAGTACCCCCAAAAGCAGAGCCTGAAGCATAAACTTGGATACAGAAAATTTATTTGAGAAGTGACATAAGAAAGTACAAATGACGGTATGGTGATAATAAGACCAGAAAGGAGTAAAAGCAAATTAAAAGAAATGAAATTTTAAAAATATATAAGAGTGCATTATCAAGATCACCACTGTAAGCAATGGAGTACTGATTCCACTCAGACATAAAAGAAGAATGTAGAAGGTCTCCCAGAATTTCTCTTGACAGATGGCAAGATGGGAGAATTTATCTACTATCTCCCATTCCCCATTGATTGAGAGTTGTCACAGACAGTTAATATCCTCCCATCTTCCTGAGCTGCACTCACATGTAGAACAAGTGGCACATGTTTAAAATAGATACTTTTAGTGCAAAGTAAGCCTAGCATCACACTTAAGTAGGTGGCATGGGGTCTAGGTTGCCTGTTTATGTAATTTGCTTTTGCCTTCTGTGCTTGTCAAAGTTCAGTCCTAAATATGCCATGGTTTGTGCTGTAATAATAAAGTGGATTGCTGCTACTCTCAACAAATCTTAATGGATCTGAAAATATTCAGCTCAAAATAAGGGGTTCCCGTTGAATTCCCATATTGTCAAATGTCTGTAATAAAGCTGCTTTCCAATGAAAAGAGGGTCTCTGTTATATAAAGCAGATTCTTTCTTATAAAATTTAGTGATATACTCTGCAGCTCTTCTATTGGTGCTATCAGAGACTCCATGTAGTATAGTTATCCACCATGGATGCTTCTAGTATCATTAGATCAACTGACACTTATGGTTCAAGTTCCAGCCTAGCTTTCACTACAGCCTGAATTTTCTATTGAGACTGCTC
This sequence comes from Miniopterus schreibersii, assembly GCF_964146895.1. NCBI lineage: Eukaryota > Metazoa > Chordata > Mammalia > Chiroptera > Miniopteridae > Miniopterus > Miniopterus schreibersii. The sequence goes on along the minus strand of NC_138104.1, from coordinate 39,215,726 downwards.
TTATTTTAGGCCCCATTCAAACCAGGAAGCCTTTCAAGAAACCTGAGTAATACATTTTAGCAGTAAGCTTAATTGCAGTATACATTGCCTCTGAAATTCAAATAGGTCCACCAAATACTGTGCTTCTTTCTACCTGTTGTGGAAAGCAGGTTGAAATAATTGGCCTTTATTGAAAAAAGTTAGGATATGCTCCAGGTTATTGGAGACATAAAAACCTCACAGATATAGCATGCCCCTGAATCATAATAGGACATATCTCCCACTCAAACATACATGTGTCTTATTGCAGCACGTAGAATATTTTTCACTTATTTGCCAGTTCTGCTTAGCATGATTTCACCAATATAGAATGCCAGTGAGATACTCTAAAATATATCAAAATTATCAAGGTTCTTTTTGATGATATGGTAACAGTAGTATATTTAACCGAGACCTAAGTTAGACAATATATATGTACTGTTGTTCTTCCCACAGAATAGTAAGCAGGGTGTTTTGTTTTTGTTTGAGGGGTTTTTGCTTTTTAATAATAAAAATTGAAAATAACAGATATGATATCTGATTAGTTGCCAACATGTGCCAGAAGCTCTGTTAATCTGCTCCAGGAAAATTCTACATTCAACAAAGAATATGTGATTAAAGCTACAACTTCATCAAGTGTACAGTAGTTCATTGTCATCTGTCAATATCCATCTGGTTTTTGTAAGGGCCATACAAGTGAACTAAAATAGACTAAAAATATACAAGTGATATGATGGGATTTACTACCTTTGCGTCATTTAAACTGGGAGGGTGGCACTTATCCCTTCAATTTTAGTTCAGATACGGTAGTGGTCCTGCTTTACTTTCTTGGATAAGGGGGCAGTTTCTGTGGCTCAAGTAACCAATGTGAACTGTTGAGTATATTCATCTCAATTATGCATTCAGCAACTGGACAAATGGCCAAGCAGTGTGTCTGTGGAACCGCTGGATTCATGGTAAGATGAATTCAGATCAAGATTATATTTATTACTTGACTTTTACAAGCTTCTCACTGTAAGTGGATGTTACATAAAATTTCCTGGGGCTGCAAGACCCAAGAGGAGAGCTGATAACCCTAGCATTACATTACAAGTTTATTTAAGAAACTTACCTATGAGGCTCATCGCTGGCATTGGCAAGATGACATGGATATGCTCTGCACCACTTGGCAGGCACGGAGGGGTTATTTAGGACAGGGCAGGATGGATAGGAGTGCTTGGGCATGACTCACCCCAGATAAGGAGATAATCCCTTAACATGCTTGACCTGAGGGCAGGGCAATGACCTGTTCCAGGAACCAGCATGTGTGGCGCATAGGGTAGGGGTGGGCCAGTCTCTTAGGAAGTTTACGGGAAGCAATTTCTGTTCTGCCCTGAATCTAACTGGATCTAGCACAAAAGTCCAACAGCAGTCAGGCAGCAGTTCACTATGGAACAGTCTATCGTTCACAGTGATCTCCTGGATCATAGGTCAATGCTCAACCACTGAGCCATGACGGCTGGGCATATTGATTATCTTTAAATGGTAATTCAGTTTTACATTCTAGGAAAAAAACAGCTCATTTAAATTAGCTTACATTTGATTTAGAATTTTTGTAACTATGTTCATGAAAATTACCATACAATTGTTTTTTTATAGAGCTCAATCAATATATTTGTTAATTAGCATTTTGATATCTTTTTGACCAAAGATTATTTAAAAATATGTATCTGAGTTACCAAACATTTGGGGGGGGGGTGTGAATGTTGACACAGGTGAAATCATTTAAAAATAGTGTCAGAACAGCCATTCAAGAGGAAATGCCTTGCACCTTTTGCTCCTTGAAACTTTGGACTGTTTAAACTTGGCCAGACTTTTGGGCTGGGCCAAACCAACATTGTCTTATAATTATTTGAAAAGCCAGCTGGAAAGCAAATATCCTGACCACAAGAAGTGATGAGTATGGACTCTCAAAAGAGAAAATAAGAAACCATTTATATATAGTTAAAGAGTAACTCAGCATGTTAGCACTTATAAGAATTTCTTTCTCCTATTATGTAATTATTTCTTTTCTCATTAAAAAAAAAAATACCCTTGTCTTCATCCTGTGATTGAGACATTATTTGGGTTTCTGCTTGAATCTGTGCTCACAGAATTGTAATCTTTTGATCCTAATAAATGCTTGTTGCTTCCTATTTTGGATTTTTAATTTTCTGGTGTCAGAAGTGGGCCATGAAGAGATCTCCACTTCATGGACTGATGTCCCCAGGAATCGATTTAGTACTTACACAAGAACTTTATGCTCACCACTTCTTTTAGCACTAAGTCATACAATTGTGAGTCCTCTCAGGCCCCAATGTTCCTTTCTGTGGTGGAAGTCAGCACCATTTTTGGGGGATTAAGGGGTGAAAGTACCCAGGAGATGACTGTCTCAAAGTCAGCTTTCTGTGGCTACTGCCACAGAAGGAGGTATCCTCAGGAAGGGTATTCCTCTTCGCTCCCATATTTGTTGGGAATTCTCTGGGTGGTGAGCAGGGGTTTCCCTGGTTGTTGAGCATTCTCATTACATTAAAAGGTTCTCTATTTTCATTCTTTTTTTAAAATCTTTATTGTTGAAAGTATTACAAATGTCTGTCTTTTTCCCCCAGTGATCCCCTCTACCCTGTACCCCTCCTCCCAGGCCTTCACCCCACTATTGTCTGTGTCCCTGTATTATTCATATATGCATATAAATTCTTATGTTAATTTCTCTTCACCCACCTACTCACTCCCGCCTTCCCTCTGAGATTCCTCAGTGTGTTCCATGCTTCTATATCTCTGGAACTAGCTTGTTCATCAATTTATTTTATTCATTATATAGCACATGAGTAAGTTCATGTGACACTTGTCTTTCTCTGACTGGCTTGTTTCACTTATCATAATACTCTCCAAGTCCCACCATGCTATCTCGAAAGGTAAGGGGTCCTTTTTTGATAGCTGCATAGTATTCCATGGTGTAAATGTCTGAAAAGATGCTTGATATGATTTCAATCTTCTTGAACTTGTAGAGACTTGTTTTGTGTCTTAATATGTGCTCTACCTTTGAGAATATCCCATGTGCACTTGAGGAGAATGCCTATTCTGCAACTTTGGAGTGGAATGTTCTGTAAATGTCAGTTAAATCCATCTGATCTAGTGTGTCATTTAGAGTCACTGTTTCTTTGTTGATTTTTTTTTTTTAATTTATCTTTATTGTTAAAGGTGTTAGAGGTAGCTCTCCTTTTTTCCCCCATTGAACCCCTCCACACACATCTGCCCCTCACCCCAGGCCTTCAGCACACTATTGTCTGTGTCCATGGGTGATGCATATATGCATATAAGTACTTTGATTAATCTCTTCCCACTGAGATTAATCAGTTTGTTCCATGCTTCTATGTCTCTGAATCTATTTTCTTCCTCAGTCCATTTTGTTTATTAGATTCAACATATGAGTGACATCATGTAAAACTGAATCAAGAAGAATCAGGAAACCTGAATAGGCTAATAACAACTGATGAAACTGGAGCAATAATAAAAAAAACTCCCAGCAAACAAAAGCCCTGCTCCAGACAGTTTCACAGGGGAACTTTCTAATTCTTTAAGTTGTAGGGTTAGATAGTTTACTAAAAATTTGTCTTGCTTTTTGAGGTAGGCCTGTAGTGCTATGAACTTCCCTCTTAGGACTGCTTTTGCTGTGTCCCATAGATTTTGAGTTGTTGTGTGTTCATTTTTATTTGTTTCCAGTAAGTTTTTTATTCTTTCTTGATCTTATTGGTGACCCATTTATTGTTTAAAGATATGTTATTTAGCCTCCAGGTGTTTGAATGCTTTTGAGTGTTTTTACTGTAGTTGATTTGTAATTTCATGCCCTTGTGATCTGAGATCCTTGATATGATTTCAATCTTCTTGAACTTGTAGAGACTTGTCTTGTGTCCTAACATGTGGTAGATCTTTGAGAATGACCCAAGTGCACATGAGAGGAATGTATATTCTACAGCTTTGGGGTGAAATGTTCTGTAAATATCAATTAAATCCATCTTACCTAGTGTGCCATTTAACTACCGTTTGTGTGTTGACTTTTGTCTGGAAATTCTATTCAGTAAAGTCAGTGAGGTGTTAAAGTCCATGACTATGACCGTATTGCTGCTGATCTCTCCCTTAAAGTCCTTAAGTTTATTATTGATAGGTCCTTATTTATTGTCATTTTAATTCCTTATGCCTATATGTTACTCTCTATTTATTATTATTATTACAGCAGTCCCTTAAACATTTCTTGAAATGCTTCTGTTTCTACTTCTAATTACAACAGTACCTTTAATATTTCCTGCAATGGTGGTTTGGTGGTGATAAATTCCTCTAGCCTTTTTTTTTTTTTTTTTCTGGGAAGCTCTTTATTTCACCATCTATTCTGAATGATAGTCATGCTGAATAGAGTAGTCTTGATTTCAGATCCTTATTTTGCATTACCTTGAATATGTCATGCCATTCCCTTCTGGCCTGTAGAGTTTCTGATGAGAAATCAGCTGACAGCCTTATGGGAGCTCTTTTGTAGGTAACAGATTGCTTTTCTTTTGCTGCCTTTAAGATTCTCTCTTTGTCTTAAATTCTTGGCATTTTAATTATGATATGTCTGGGCATGGGTCTCTTCGGATACTTCTTGCTTGGGACTCTCTGTGCCTCCTGAACTGTGTGACATTTTCCATCACCAGGTTAAGGAAATTTTCTGCCATTATTACTTCAAACAGGTTCTCTAACCCTTGCTTACTTTTGACCTCCTCTGGCAGTCTTTTGATGCGAGTATTGTGATGTTTCATGTTTTCCCACAGCTCCCTTAGACTGCCCTCCTGTTTTTTAATTGTTTTTTTCTTTTTGGATCTCTGATTGAGTGTTTTTTTTCCTACCCTGTTTTCTAATTCACTGATCCAATCATCAGCTTCTTATAATCTGCTGTTTATTCCTTCCAGTGTATTCCTTATTTCTGCTGTCATTTGTAATTTCTTTCATAGTTTCCATATCTTTTTTCATGCTATTGAGCATCCTTATAATCAGTATTCTGAACTTTATCTGATAGGTTGCTTTCTCCATTTAATTTAGTTCTTTTTCTGGACACTTCTGTTATTTCATTTTGAGCTTGTTGTTGTTTTTTTGTCTCCCCATTTTGACAGCCTATTTGGGTTTGTTTCTATATATTAGGTAGGCCTGATAGGACTGTCAGTCTTTCTGAAGGGTCTCTGGTGCGGGCCAATGCCAGACGCTGTTTGTAAATGGCCTTGAGTACCCTGTTTGGAGCTATCAATTACCCATGGCTTTAGGTCTCCTCTTTTGGGGCTGGGTCAATTTAGACAGGACCATGATGCACACCAAAGTCTGCTTTTCCAAGGCCTGAGTCCAGGTCCAGAAGCAGATCAGGCAAAGACTCAAAGCACTCTGAAGTCTGCCTCTGCCTGAAAGCTGATTAATCTGATTCTCTTAGTGAGCCTCAGGCTGTAGAAACTCCACAGGGTAAGGTGAGAGGTACTCCAGCAGGGTGGGGCAACTGTGTCCCCCTTACGCAAAAGCTGCTTGGAAGGTAAAAGTCTGCCTGAGAACGATATCCTCTGCTGTATGATGGAAATACTCAGCACCATGGTCCAGGTGGCTGCCCTCTGAGCTCTACTTCCATGAGTCAGTAATCCCAGACTCTCCTAACACAGCTCCAGTCCACCCTGCCCTTCCTCTGCCAGAACCCAAGGTGTCTGGCTGCACAGGAACCTTTGTCCATTGGCCATGTAGAGGGTGACTGCCTTTCGAGCCATCTCTCCCTGGCTAACAGAAACCCAGCTGCTTTTCATAGCCAGATGTTATGTGGGCACCTTTCTCAGTTCTGATGCTCTGGTCTTGAGAACCTAGCTTGGAGTTTATCTCCCAGAGTTCTCAGTGGAAACCCCTTGCAACTGAGATCTCCTTCTGGACCTTCATCTGCTGCTTGTTGTATCCCAGTCAGCCCTCTTGTACCTCTGCACTTCCTACCAGCCTTTATGTGGTCTCCACTTTTCCTCCTTAGTTATGAGGGTGTTCTCTAGCTAGCCTTCAGTTATAGTTGATTATTCCTGGTGTTTTTTCTATATTTTAGTTGTAATTCCAGTTTGGTCCTGGGACGGTGTCAATGTAGCTTCCACTCAATCTGCTGCCATCTTGGATCTCCCTCTATTATTATTCTTCTTTCCACATTGTTCTGTTTTACTTTATCTCTGTCATTTGTGTCACTTATCATAAAGAGGAAAACCATTGATATGATCAGGTTTTACTTGTTCTATGTCTTAAGAGATTTGCTCTTTAAACTGAGAATATTCTCTCTTATCTTTGCCATCCAAAAGATGCATTTCTAGTGTGCATTTGGTAACCATCAAATAGACTTGGATTCTGAGCACCTGCAGTCGATTGGTCAGAAACACAGGTAACATCTTGGGGACTGTAACTTGTGTATTTTTGTATTTTTGTCCAGCTATGCCAACTCCTAGGGAATTTGTCTTTAACATGAGACCTTAATCTTCTAAAATCCCCCCAAAAAGTCTCTCCCTTGAAAATTTCAACTGTTTTATGTTAAGAGCTATAATTAATCCCTTTTTTTAAAAAAATATATCTTTATTGATCTCAGAGAGAGGAAAGAAGAGGGAGAGAGAGAGATAGAAACGTCAATGATGAGAGAGTCATTGATCGAGCCCGCAACCCAGGCATGTGCCCTGACCCGGAATCGAACCCTGATCGCCTGGATCCCAGGTCAGCGCTCAACCGCTGAGCCATGCCCAGCAGTGCAAGAACTATAATTAATCCCTTATAAATTTTTGTCCAGTAAACCAACAATACCAAAGATGATTTAAAATTACAATGGCTATTTTGGGGATATGTTGAGCTTTCAAAACTTGTCTCTTTCTTTGCCAAACTGAAACACCATGAATTTAAATCCAAACAGTTACAATGGGATGCATTTTAAATTGATATCTATAAACATCTGAATGAATAAAGTAATCTGAAACTGACTCTTTATAGAACACTACTTCTAGACTGTCTGAGACACTTCCCAAATTAGACAAGTGTTATGGACCTGTTCCTACCACATCTCCTTCTCAGTCTTTTCTTTCCAGCCAGTACCTATCTCCCTCTTCTATCTTCTTTCCTTTTCTATTATCTTTTTGCAGAGTTTCCTTTCTAGCCCCCAAAACATGAAGTCCCCCTTGATTCTCCTGTAAAACCCTCAACTTAAGCTCCTGTCTATATGTTGTCATTTACATACCAACCACCTCACTGCTGATGGTGCACATGGCATTGCCTCCTATACCCCCTGTACTAAAGCTAAATTAAGAGCAATAGCTAAAAATTTTCCTAAGGTCTTAGTGCACCAGTATGGGTTCACCAAATAATTCAATAATATCATCTAAACTTACCACCCTGGCTTCTCTGACCTTTAGCAATTAATCCACCTCTAAGTCAGTGAAGGCCAAGGTCAATTCTGGATGACTAAGGAAGGATAGACTAATCCTATGGACAATTTTATTCTAGCAAACAGAGACCTTGTTTATCAACTTGAAAAAAAAGATTACCTGACACTATTCCACAATCTGTTTAATAAATCAAACTGATTAGAATAAGATCCATACTTATATTAAAAATTCTGACAAACCTACTCATGATTACTCTAATAAGCTCCAGGTTGTTTTTAAAGAAAACTTTGGTTGTTTTTTATTAAATAAACTCCAATAAAATTACCTTCAATTCAATGTTTGTAAGTGGTCTAAACCATGACCTCTTCCTCCATGTTAAAATAAATAGAATGGAATGGTAAATGCCTTCCACCCCTCATTTAGTCAAGCTAACTAAACAATTATCCCAGACATGCAAATAATACTTCTAAAAAGAAGGCAACTAAAATTATGACTTTACAACTTAAGCAGTTGTGTGCTTCTTCTAAATAAGCCATGTTCATTTAAATCCAGATCAGCTAATAAATCTGAGAATGTTTATCATTTTTTGCAAAAGTCCTGGCCATTGGTATTCAACTGCTTTAAACTAAAATGTCTGAAGCCGTCATTAATTACCGTACCTTTGCCTATCCAATGGACTGCAGCTGCTTTGAAAATAAGCAAGAAGTTTTTTCAATCTTGCCTTTTAACCATCTAAGACAAACCTACATGATATTTATAAATAAAGTCCTTACTATTTAATTGATACCTGAGAAACTTCTTTCAGGCTCAACTCTATCAACATCTAAGAACACTTTCCTTGGAGTACTGAAAATACTCCAAGGTGTGTGTCTCTAATAAACCCTTCACAGCCTACAAGTCCCTTCCCTTGCCCTTTCAACTGAGTCCTCTTTAGGACAACCATTTTTTCTTATTAGCCCACTCAGCTCCTGTTCATTTGTTGGGGAAAGATTTAAAACAATATATCATGCTGCAATATCTATTCTCAAAAGGGGGAAATAATTATCAAGGTTGATTCAGCCCCCAGTTCAGCCAACAGACTCCTCAACACCCTTAACTGTTTTTGCTCTTAAACCAGCAAATAGGGAATCTAAGAGCTCAGCCCTTTTAAGAGCCAATTGCTGGGAAACTGGGCAAATCCAGAACTGACATAGAAAGTACTCATTCAGCTTCCCCCATAAAAATTCAGGTTGATCCTAGCAAATCTCTCCCTAACATTACATAGTGCCATTCATATCCTAAAGTCCTTGCAGGAACAAATATAAAGGAATATAAGGCTCAAGGCTTTTTGTTTTATTTATTTATTTTTTTAATTCTCACCCGAGGATATGTTTCTATTGATTTTACAGAGAGAGGAAGGGAGAGAGAGAGAGAAACATCCAGGTGAGAGAGAAACATCGATCAGTTGTCTCCTATACATGCCCCGACCCAGGATTGGACCCACAATCTAGGTATGTGCCCTGACTGGGAATCAAACCTAAAACTTTTCAGTGTACTGCACAATGCACCAACCAACTGAACCACCTGGCCAAGGCAAGGCTTAAGGCCTTAACTCCCTATGCTAATTCCTGCAACCTCCCCATAAAGAAGCCTCATAGACTAAGATGAAGATTTGTAGAGGACCTCAGGACCGTAAATAATAGTTATTCCCAAACATTCTTGTCATCTCTAACTCCCACACTCTCCTGACTTCCGTTCACATGAAGAACAGATGCTTTACTATTATTGATCTTTGTAGTACTTTCTTCAGTATACCATTAGATTCTGAGAGTCCATTTTTGTTTACCTTTACTTGAGAAAGCCAACAAATGATTGGACTGTATGCCACAAGGCTATATTAAGTTCTTCCTACTTTTCATTGGTCTTAAAGAAAAAACTAACAGATACAAACTTGTAGGAGAGGACCTCCTCTCCTACAGTATGTTGATGACCTAAAATGTGAACAGGACAGTATTCACTTTATTACACTATTAGCAATAAGAAACCAAAAGATATCTAAAGAGAAACTTCAATTTATTCATACTTAAGTCAAATATTTAGGACATTTGACTTCAGATCAAGGACTCCTCCCTGGATCCTGAAAGACTTCAAAGGATTTTTATACTTTCTAAAGCCACAAACTAAGATGCAACTAGGGGATTTCTAGGCCTTACAGGATATTATAGGAACTAGATGCCAAACTTCCCCTTGATAGCCCCACTCTTTTATGTGCTATTAAAATTTGATGAAACCAACCTTATAGATTGGGAAGAAATAGTTCACATGGCTTTTTGATAACTAAAGGAAGAGTTTCTTAGCTTACCTGAATTACAGAATTCTAATTATCAATTTCCTTTCTTTATGTTTATAAATGAAAGAGAAGGAAATGAGTTAGGGGTTCTTACTCAAAAACATAGAGGACAACATAGACTTCTTGACTATCAGACAACAATTAGTGGCTAAAGGGCTTCCTCCTCCTTGCTTGAGTGTGATCTCAGCTACAATAGTTCTCACTAAATCCATGAAAAATATAATTATTTGTTATTTTCTTACCTTTATGTTCCCATGCAGTGAAGACTTATTGTCTCTCATTTTGACCTTTTAACTTTAGGCTAACAAAGCATTTTCTGGTTACGTTACTCATGTTACTGGAGAACCGCCCATGTGAGAGGTGGCTCTCCCCTCCTTGGCTCTTGTTAGCTTTCAAGAAAAAATTCAGATGAATGACACACAGCAGTGTTGGAGCAAAGCAAAGTGAATTTATTAAGGAAGCAAAGTAAGCAAATTTATTAAAAATACACTTGGCATAAAGCACAAGTGGGCAACTCAGCTAGTCTGAGCACCCTGCCTGGTAAGGGTTCAAGAGTTTTATAGCCCCCACCCCCGCTTTAGGTTTCAAGGTTTCCCTGCTGGATAGACGAGATTTCAAAGTCCCCCTTTTACCTTGTTGCAGGTTTTCCCAGAACTTATAAGAATATCTGGCAATTTTATCTCGGCAAGTCCCAACACTATTGACTCATTTATTTAGTGGGTGAGATAAACTCCCTTTTTTATTCCCTTCCCCCTTCTCCTGCCCTAGCAGCTATCTTTCTTCCCTAATATGCCCCCCTCAAGTTATACCATCCAAATGATTTTTGGGTGTTTTTATTTGTAACCTAGACTTCATCTGCCCTTGGGTTTAGCTGGCACAAATATTATTAATTGGGTCTTTGTTCTGTATTTTCCCAAGCCAGGGTGATTTAAGCTATGTATTCTCTGATTAGGGAGGAAGATATAAACCATTTGCCCTCAAGTGTCCTTACTTGGGGAAGGTAAGGTCTTGCGATTCACAAGCAGGCTGCAAGATTCCCAAACTGTTTGGCCTTGTATAATTTTCTTGTCTTAGTTTCCCCATTCAACTTGCTCAGGAATTTTCCTTGCTTCTTACTATCCTGCCATACTCATTTTGTTTCTATTAATTTCACTGTGGTTTGAATATACTGCAAATCATTTTTGATGTTAGTTGAAACCTGCTTTATAACTATGTTTAAGATCTATTTGGTAAATCATTCATGTACCTTTGAAAGTAATATTTAATTTGCAAATATTTGATTCGGTATTCTGTTTATATTAATGAGCAAAAGTTAGTTATACCGTTGTTGAAATGTGTAATATTCTTACTAACCTTATATGTACTTTTTCTATCATTTACTAAGAAAAGTGTGTTAAAATGTATAAATGTTATTATGGATTAATTTATTTTGTTTTAATCTTTAACTTTTGTATCATATATTTTGAAGGTTTGTTACTAAGTATATTTACATTTAATAGCATATCTTCCTCTCAAAATGCTCTTTTTATTGCTACGAAATGTCTTTATTTGATGTTAATATCATTACAACAGCTTTATTTTGACTTAGTGATAGCGTGATGTAACTTTTTCTGTCATTTTTCTTTTAATCATCATCTTTTTATTGGAGTATTTTAGTCTTTTTATATTTCTTGAAGTTAGTGGTATGTTTGTGCTTATTTCCTTTCTTTGTGTGTTTTTTTATGTTTCTCATCTCTTTCTTTTAATTTATCTAGTTTTCTCTATTTTTTTCTCTATAAATTTTATTATTATTCTCTAAATTATTTTTTTCTCTAAGTTTTATTATTATTCTTTTAATATAAAAAATAATACTTCATTTCTTCTTTGTGGATTATTTAGTTTTCATATGTTTCAGAACTCGAATAGTCTTCCAGAATGGATTACATTAAAAAACCAAGGTATTGTTGTAGTCATAAAAATGACTGTTTTCGTTTGTTCATATATAATAAAGTATCTCTCTTTTTTTTTGTTTGCTACAGTACCTATGTGGTGAGAAAATTTCATTGCAATACTCTTCAGAAATGAATTTTAGTACTTCACTTCAGACATGTTTCTTATTTGGCCTAAGAGTTATTAGAATTAGTGCTTATGTTATTGATATTTTTAGATATATTTTCATTGATGTTGTTAATGTTGGTGGTATTTCAATATTTTATATTAAAATATAGATTAAATCTATGTTATAAAACTTTTATTTTCTGAAATTTAAGGCATAATTTGTGACATATAATATAGTTAGATTTTGTAAACAGGGTTAGTGTTTTTTAATGTGTACTGTTTTGGGAGTACAATATTTCACATTAACTCATATAAAACTCATTATTTTTTGTTTGTTTGTTTAGTATATGTTTATTGATTTCAGAGAGAGGAAGGGAAGGGAAGAGAGAAAGATGGAAACATCAATGATGAGTCATTGATAGGCTGCCTCTTGCATGCCCCCTACTGAGGATCAAGCCCAAAAATCAAACATGTGCCTTGACCAGAAATCAAACCGAGATCTCCTGGATCATAGGTTGATGCTCAACCACTGAACCATGCTGGCCAGGCTCATTATTTGTTTTATTAATACTTTTCCTATTTTACTTCTTTTACTTTTTGTTTTCTTAAGCTATCAAATTCTTTAAAAAGGTCCATAGATATATGACACAATATTTGTGGTTTTGCAATATTTTCTTGTACTTCTAACACTTTCATTTTTAAATGTGTATACATAATCTAATGATGTGTTGTTTGCTGCAGAAAAAAAATATTACTTCATTTCTTCTTTGTGGATTATTTATTTCATTATGTTCTGCATTTAAAACATTTTTTCTTATAGTCTGCTTCATTTTATTTTTTAAAAAGTTCACCCCTGCTTAACTTTTAATGAAATTATTGGCATTTCTTTAACCAACACTTTATTTTCTGCCTTAAGATCATATTTGTTTTAGTTACGTTATCTATAAAACTTGTGTAAATGAGTTATTTTTATACAAAATGCAACAATTATTCTTTACCCTTTAACATAACGGTTTGACTCATAAGCTTTTATTGTGATCACAATAACTTTTATATTTTCTCTACTGTGTCAGAAACCAAGACCATCCCAAGGTTTGATGATTCAGTAGTAGGATGCACAAGACTCAGCATATAGTCAAACTCATTGCTATGATTAAATATAGCAAAATTATACAAAGCAAAATAGGCAAATGAAAAAGGTTCAGGGGAATTTTGCTGTAAAGCTTCTGAAAGACCTCTCCCAGTGGAGTTATACAAGACACCTTCAATTTCCCCAGTAGTGAGTTGTGACAATGTGTGTAAACTGTCTACCAGAAAAGTTCCTTAGAGATATACTGCCTATGTTTTTTATTGAGGAATGATCACATAGGCTATCTCAGTCAAGTATATATAAAAATTCCAAACTCCAAGATGCAAAGCAGGTGTTTAACATAAACCATATCATTTGCACACTTTAGACAGAGTGAGCCACTTTTATCAGTTCTGGAAATGATGGGAACCTTCCTAAAACCCAAGTTCCAAGATGCATAACAAAGGTCAAACTTTTGTAAGCAGGGCTTTATAAGAATAAGCAGTCATAGCCCTGCTATGTTTACTCTTTTCTGCATGCCTTCTATGGTATTTTTTTTACTGTATTATATTTTCTTATTGTGCTTTTTTCTTTTCTGTTAATCAAATTTCCTTATTTTTAATGGTTTTGAAACTACATACATCTTATAGTTTATATTTTGACGGATATAATTTAATGCATAATCTTTTATTGATTAAAATAATTTTAGATTCTGGGACCTCATCCATTATTTCCACAGAGAAAGTTGAGATATTCTATATAATGCTGTTACTCAGTTTCCATGTCTCAACTTCAACATCAAAATTAATGAAATCTATTTCAGCTACAGGTTTACCAGTTACTACTACTATTATTATTACTATAAATTATTTGCATTACATCTTTAACATCCCAGTGTGGCAAGTCTAATAGTTATAGCTCAATCCTCACCTCTTTCACCCATTAGCAACATTCATTACTCCTTAAATCACTTACATAACTGTGTATAGTGTGTGATCACTGAAGTCTCTGTTTCGTTATCTCCATTGTCAGTCAGTGACCTTACAGAGATTCCCTTGACAACTTGAATCCAATAAAAAAAATATTCTCTGACTTTCAGTTTCTTTAACAGATGCTTCCTGAGAACCTGCTTTAATGCAATTAGTCTAAAATAATGGCCAACCTCTCTGACAGTCCCTTATTTACCTGTTAAGCAACTCAAAACACACAACACTGATTTTTGGAAGACAAAATCCTTATTGTCCAACTTGGCACCAGCAAGCCATACCAGATATTCAGGCCATCATCCACACAACTGACTGTCTTAGGGTTGAGAGTGCGGATGATTTCTGTTGCATAAAATGCTTAAATTCACGAAAATTAAACTACCTGTTTCTTTACCAAGAATTCCCCATGTCTGTGTGTGTTCAATTAGACTTCAGATTTCTATAACAGCTTACTCTAATAGTTCTTATCACCTTAATAGTTATTTCAGTGGATATGCTATTCCACTATCTCACATGACATGACTGACTAAATGGTAGCTTTAAATTTTTGACAATTATGAACAAAATTACTATAAATATTTTTGTGCAAGTTCTTGTTTGACCATAAGTTTTAACTAACTTGAATTAATTTAAAATTAATTTTATTAGTTAATTAATGTAAATATTTAAAAGCATGAAAATACAGCAAATCAAAATTAGTGAGATACAATTAAAGTCATGTATAAAAGTAAATTTGTAGTATTACATGCTTAGATTGGAAGATGCTGTCTAAAATCTATAATATAAGCTTCCACCTTAGGAAATTACAAAAGAAGAAAATGAACCCAAAGTAAATAAGTCAAAGAAAAATTTTTAAGAATAAGAAAATTAATTGAAGTACAATGTGAAAGTAATATAAAATTCATATATATATATATGTATATACACACACACATGTTTTTTAAAAGGTTCAACAAAATTGATAAATGTTTCACTCGACTGATCCAAAAACAGAAAGAAAAAATGTAATTACTAATATCAGAAATGAAAGGTGTCACAACTGACCTTACATACAGTAAAAGCTAATAGGAAAATATTATTAATTTGACAAATATTATAAATAAATGCTTTAAATATTATAAGTTTGAAAACTTCAGTGAAATGGAAAAAAAAAATCCTTGCAAGTCATCCAGGATCAAAGCTCACTCAGGAAAAATTTACTAAAATAAATATTTCTATATCAAATATATTGAAATTTTTAACATTTTAAAGGTTAAAAATCTTTCCAGAAAGAAAGCTCAATGGTCAGAAGTCTTTGCTGGTGAATTGTTCAGAATGTTTAAGGAAAAAAAAAATTGTTGTAAAACCTTATAGTGTATTACTATTCAGCAATAAAAAAGAACAAATTGATGATACATATAACAGCATAGGTGGATCTCAAAAGCATTATGCTAAATAAAAGGATACAGACAAAGCAGATTGTATGCTTTATAACTCCATTTATATAAAATTTTAGAAAAATAAAACTGTAGGGACAAAAAGCATATCATTGTCAGTCAAGGGGTGAGGGTATGAAGAGATGATTGACTAAACAAGCCTGAGGGAAACTTTTGTGATAATAGAAAGGCTTTATATTTTTATTATGGTAGTGGTTATATCACTAAATATAGCAAGAAAACATATTGGCTTATACAGTCCAAATGAGTAAATTTTATTGTGTAAATTGTATCTCCAGCTGATGAAAAATAATTTAATATCAACAATATAATGTATATACATTTTATCACATGCTGATTTAAACATTAATTTTAAAAGTAATGTGGTAAAAATTAATTATATTATGTCATCTGGTACCTAAAAACAAGAGACTTTGAAAATTTTACATACACTTAAATTAAAAATTAGTCAAAATCTAATAACTGGGAGAGGGAGTAATAAGGCAGAGAGGAAAGGGATTGAAACTAAATTTTTCCAAATGCTCCTTGTTTTGTAGATTAAACTTCAGAACTATGTAAATGATTTAAAACAAAAGTAAATCAAAATAAAACATCAATATTGAAAATTCAAAGGAAAAGAAGAAATTTAAGTAAATATTGATTTGTGACTTTAAGATATCAGTAATTTGATTACAAATCCCTGGTAAAATGTAACCTGAGAACGAAAGAAAAAGAAATCTGTCAGGAAATCTCTACTTGCTTTAGTAGTCATTTTATTAGCAATAATATTGGTATTGTCACACTGAAAAAGTAAACAATAAGATAAAGCAAATAAGTAAAATATGTATTGGCAGTCAAAATGTTCACCATAAGAGAAAACATAAAAACAAAAATACACTTATAATATCACAGAACTAATCAAAAATGTAAACTCTAAAATCCTAAATGTTCATTGAAAATATCAACATGAACTCACAAAATATTTCTTGCAAATTTTAAAAAGCATATTGCATACAGCTATGTCTTTGCATGTAAATACCACTTACAGCTAAGAAGAATCAGATATCCTTGGAAAGATGAGCCTGTGACATTTTGTCATACAGAAAACAAGAAAACTATCCTAAAACAACTGAGGGTAAAAGACTAAGGATCAATATTAAAGGACTTTCTCCAAATCTGTTAAAATCCATAAGTTCATGATCTCTCGCACACACACACACACACACACACACGCATGCACACACACATTTATTCTGAGGCAGGATGGCAAGAAGTTAAATTCCTTGGCAAGTGGAATGGGGAAATTGAGAGAGATAGCTGATTCAGACTTGCCTCATCCAGCATCCTGACCCATCTTCCTCCTTCTCCCTTGCATGACTACTCCCTTGAACATTAAACCCTCAGGACAATGAGGTTCTGATTGGCATCAAATAATCTTAGGAACAAAGCCTTGGGTCTACTGACTGTAGAGACAAAGATTTGGTAAAATTAGATATAACATATAGGCCTCAGTTGTGTATCATCTCCAGGTCCACATAAACAGCAAAACCAGACATAACTATGCCATAGTTGACATCAGGACCAATGATCCCCTACCCTAGTGCTGACCAATCAGTAAAGGCCATGACCTTGAAAGGACACATCTGGAAAGCTGATGAACATTCCATTAAGATCCTTCCCTGAGATCTTAAAAATATATGACATAAGAATTCTCATCAGAATCTGATGGCATAAAACTCTTTTTTCCTGTTCCTCCCTTTGGTGCCAGAAGCAACCAAAGACTATTATAAAAGGTGAGAAACTGATTTGAGATCTCCAGACTAGAAAACAACAAAGCTAACAGTGTCCTCTCACACAACAGAAAGGCTACCGAGAAGAGATATTTTTCAACCTCAAACATAGGAACAGAAGGAAGCCCAGATAGGCTCATTTTTCCACCATTTCTTCTGATGAAACCAGGTTCTTCTGACAAAACAAGTCAAAACTGACTACACTGGTAAAAAGGAGTGTTTGGTTGATTGGGAATCAAACCAAAAATAAGTTGCCAAGGGAAGCACTCTCCTCCTTTTCTTGGAGTCACTGGGACAAGCAGTCTGGGTGAACCAAAAAAAATGATACAGTTAAAAAACAATCCAGTCTGGGAAGCTTGTACTTACAGCCTGAGACTCTCCTCCCCTGCTCAAAGACACCCACTAGGGCAGGTAGGGAGAGTAAGAAAAAGAGACCTAGTCACAGCAAGAAGGATAGTTAGATAACACATTTTATCTCCATGTACCTGAGACTCTTCTACCTTACCCAAAGAGAGGTGACAGAGACAGGAAAAAGGACTTAAATCACAGCAAACTGCCAAGTCTGAGAAGCTTCTTTGTTGCCAACAGTAGAAACTCTCCTCTTTCACCCAGAGGTACTAAGGTGGGCTGTGGAACTTGAAAAAGGGACACAGTCATAACAAATAACCCAGTCCTAGGAGCTTCTTTATCCTTGTGTGTCCAAGGCTTTCCTTCCAAACCCAAAGACACAGGAGCACAGATCCAGAAAGAGAACACAGCCGTAACAAATAGTCTCTGGGTAACAGCTCTTTTTTCTGTGGATTAGACTCTCCTCACCCTACTAAACACACACACACACATACACAGAAATAAACACATACACAAAGCCATATATGAATGGGGTGGGACATTGGGGCAGCTAAGGCGCTCCTTTACAAGACACAAAGACATGAATGGGCATCTGGGGACACCTCCCCACCAGAGAAACACTCAGAGACCAGGCCTGGAGAAACCTGTTCTACCCCTTCAAGCAGCAACAGCATGAAAGAGTGGAAATCTTGAGAAAACAAGAGAACAAAGCAGAGCAAATGGCAATAAAAAGACTCAAAAAACAAAAAAAATGTTGGAATCATAGTGTTATTAGAGAATTGCATGGATTGCCCTTCTACTTTGCTAGTGAGAGTGGGGTTCTTGAGGTACTACTAAAATAAGCATTTTAGGAGGATGAGATGTGGTAGAAAGCTTTATTTGGGGGAAATTACACGCCTGGGCTTCAAAAGTCCCATTTCCCTTAAACCAGTTCTGGAAGATATGCAGCTGGGGATTCAGCAGAACTAATAGCAAAGCCAGTGTCCAGAGTTTCCATCCATGGTGGAGCTGGGTCGGGCACAGCATCAGACTAGTTCCAGTCCATTAGTCTATTGTGTGTGGGGTCCACATGACTGTGGGCCATGTGGGTGAGTGTAGGAGTCCGGCACCAGCAGCAAGACAGGGAACTCCTTTGTTTAGGAGCCTATGTATCATATTTTGCACCCCTGCAGTGGCCATGCCCATGCTGGCCAATGACCTAATCCTAGGTATGATTGACAGGCAAGTACCTCCCCTATGACACCCAGACTTTACTGGACATGCCTATAATATTCGGCCTTCTTTTTGTTCCTTTCAGTTAATTAATAACTGGGTTAAATACAATGATATCATTAGTACACAAATACATGCCAAGATGTGGGTTAATAAACCTAAAAAAAAGTGACTGCCTACTAATTCAAAGATTTAAGTATAAAAAGGACAAAAAGTCCACAGTACAATGGAAAATTATCTGCTTACCAAGAACCAGCCTAGGCTCTCCTGTTATTTCTTCTATGTTCATCCTTATTTTACTGTCCTAAGTGTGTTTTTGCTGCAGCCAATAAATTCTTGCTTGTTTTGCTGCACTTTGTCTCTTGATTGAAATCTTTCCTTCAAGAAGACAAGACCTGAGGTCTTGTCTTTCTGGTAACAGAATGAGAAAAGACAATGAATTGATGCCAATAGAGGTTTCAGAGAAAAGAAGAGTACTAAAGATGAAGAAGAACATTACATTAAAAAATTTTTTTAAATCAATCCAAGAAGACATTGAAATTCTAAATGTGTAAACAAAAAAGTTCCTAAAATATATAAAGTAAAAATTGACAGATCTGATAGAAAATCATCAAAAATAACTGAATAAATAATACAATTAACCAGAAGGACTTAATTGGCATATAAAGAACACTCCAACCATCAAGAAAAGAATATGCATTTTTTAAAGGGCTCATGGACTATTCAACAAAATAGATCTTATGCGGGGTCATAATGTTATTGGAGAAATGCATGGATGTCCTTTCTCCATTGCTAGTGGGAGTGGGGTTCTTGAAGTGCCGCTTGAATAAGCATTTCTGGAGGCCCCCAAGGAAGGATGAGATGTGGTAGAAAGCTTAATTTGTGTGGAATTATATACCTCAGTTTACAAAGTCCCATTTCCCTTAATCCAGGCCTAGAAGCAAAGCCAGTGTCGAGTTTCTGTTCCATGATAGAGTTGAGTTTGGTACAGCATTAGGTTACTTACTGTCCATCCACCCATTGTGTGGGGTCCACATGACTCACGGCCATGCAGGAGTATGAGAGCAGACCCCCTGCAACAAAAGTCCCAAGAGAGCAGAGAGAGAACTCCTTTGTTTGGGAGCTTAGGTATCTCAAATCTTCCTACACTTGCAGTGGCTACACCTACTCTGGCCAATGACCTGTTTCCAGGTGTGACTGAGAGACAAGTACCTGCCCTACATCACCCAGACTTTACTGGGCATGTTATAATATTTGCCTTCCCATTGCTCTTTTCCAGTTATTTATAACTAGTTAATTACAATGGTATCAAAAAAACAAACCTGAGTAATTTTAAGAGATTTCAATCATACAGAGGGTGTTCTCTGACCATAATGGAATCAAATTAGAGATCAAAACCAAAAAGACAACAGAAGCCACTCTGACAACATGGAAATTAAACAGCACACATCAAATAATAATCTATGGGTCAAAGAGGAAATCTCAAAAGAAACAAAATTACAGAAACTAAAGAAGACACCTTTTCAAAATATATGTGATGTAGCTAAATCAGTGCTGAGAGGCCATATGCTACTCCTAAAATGCTTACATTACAACTGAAAAAAAGTTTCAAAACATTGACTCAAGTTCCTACCCTAAGAGAATAGAAAAGAAAGAGCAAAATAAATCTAAAGCAAGCAGAAGAAAGGAAATAATAAATAAAATATTAGAAATCAATGACATGGAAAATAGGAAAAATAAAAATCAATTAGAAAAGCTGATTCTTTGAAAAAAAACAACTGATAAACTTCTAGCAAAACTGACAAAAAATTAAAAAGAGAAGAATATCAGGAATGAAACAGAAGTTACCACTATAGACCTTGTAGTCATTAAAATGATAATAAGAACACTAAAAACAACCTTATGTGCATATATTTGGTGACTTAGAAATGTACCGATACCTCCAAAACCACAAACTACCCCAAATCAACCAATATGGAATAAACAATCAGAATAGATTTATAATCATAAAATACAATGAGTTATTAATTAAAAGTCTCAGTAAAAAGTAAGCTCTACATTCAGATTGTTTCAATGTAGAACTCTATCTAGCATTTAAAGATTTGACAACAATTTTTTACAATCTTTTTTTTTTTTAAAGGGTGGAAACTTCCCAACTCATTTTATGAGGCCACTATTAATCTGATACAAAAACCTGACAAAGACATATTAAGAAAGGTAACTGTAGACACATTTGTCTCTGGTGATGGCTACACAAACCTATACATGAGATAAAATAGTATAGAACTAATCACAACATAACTTAATACAAGTAAAACTAGAGAAATCTAAATAAGATTGCTAGATTTTATCAATATCAATATCCTGGCTGTGATATTGTGCTACATTTTTGCAAAATGCTATTACTGGGGAAAAGTGTGAGTATAACAGGGATCTTTTCCTATTATTTCTTACAACTGTATGTGAATCTACAGTAACCTTGAAAATACATTTAGTTGAAAAACATGTCATAGTAAAAAGAAGACTGGATGTGGAGTAAAAAAAAAAACATGGAATTTGAGGACCATAAGGTACCACAGGAATCATCTTGGCTAAAACCTTATTTTACAGATGAGGAAACAGAGACATAGAGACTTTTTCCAAAATCACAAAGGAAGTTAGTGACAGTGTCATAAAACCTAAGCTTGTCCCATCTCTCTGCCATTTATAAGCTGTGGCCTTATGCAACTTAACCTCACTAAGCCTTTTATTTTTTAATCTATACATTAGGCATAATAGAATCATCCCCAACAATTGACAAGAATTCTTACAAGGCCCAGCCAGCGTGGCTCAGTGGGTGAGCGTCGACCTAGGATCCAGGCGATCGGGGTTCGATTCCCGGTCAGGGCACATGCCCGGGTTGCGGGCTGGGCAGCCGATCAATGACTCTCTCATCATTGATGTTTCTCTCTCTCTCTCTTCCTCTCCCTTCCTCTCTCTGAAATCGATAAAAATATATATTAAAAAAAAAAAAAAAAAAAGAATTCTCGCAAGGATCAAGTGAGATAACCTATGTGAAACTATAAAGTTCTATATGTCTCAGAATGATGAAAATAAAATAATAATTATGAAAGTGTTTTTCAAATATAAGAGCTCCATATAAGCATGAATAATTGCAAAGAACAAGATATTCAGAATAGATTTGTAAAGAAAAAGTTGTTTATTTTTTATTTCAAAGCTCTGCCAGCTTAAATTTTTTTATTGGTTCTAAAGAGTTCTATTACAGAAGATGTGGCTTTTTATTTAACTTAACTCATAAGAAATAATTATATTGTGTCATTGAAACTAAACATTATTTGATTTCTTGGTTTTACTATCAACAGTATATTTTAGGAAAAAACAGCAAAAACACTGTCTCAAATGGATACTGTTAATGTATATTTTGCCTCCATGTTCAAAAACATATTTATGTTTTGTAGCTAATTACCGCTAAAGTATATTCTTAAACTAAGATATGCATAAGATATGAACAACCATGTTTAAAATAATTCAGAGGTAAAAATGTTTTCAATTAAATTCTTTTTTATTTTACTTAGTTTATTAAATCACCAATTCGCATTTGTCTCAGATGAACTTTTAGGTAGTACAGCTATCCCTTTATTCTATGCTCTAGTTCTATTATGAAAAATATAATAATTTTCTGGTTTCATACTGAGGCATTGCATCCTTTCCCTGTCATTTTCATGTGCCTTTTGCCTCAAATTAAATGTTCCATAATGATAGTACTCAATTATTTTAAGAAAAATGAATCAGCTCAGTACCCTATTCACCTTGAAGGGTGCAGGCCTATACAAATTGCTAGCTAGAAACTTTTTGGTCATTAAAAAGTACTTATTTAAAAGGAAAAAAAGAAAGGTCTTGTTTGTATTCTATTAAATAGCTCATTATGAAAGTAAATGTAACATTTTTAGCATCTTTATTATCCATAAAGAAAAAAAAAATCTGTCCTAGTCAACTCTTTGTAAAGTAAAAGTGAAATAGGTTTTTGCTCCACGTTATAATCTGTAAAGCTTTACATAATACATGCTGTATTTGAAGGGGTTTTACATATCTTATTATGAGAAGATCAAGCCTCTTATTTTTTAAAGTAAGTGTACGTATTAAGTTGTTTTGTATTTCCAAATAAAATTTTGGACTTGCAGTAACCATGCTTGACAAATTTTGAATCAAAGTTCAATAATGCATGTGTGGAATTTCTTGGGAACCTGATGAGTAATAGATCATTTCAGCTTGCCACATTAATAAAGTTTAGTAATCAAAATGCAGTCTTTGCATTAAAGTTTTAGATTTCCATTAATATGGCTTCCGTAAGCCTTCTAACTTTAGTAGGATTTATTCTTTTCTGTAATAGAATTTGAACTTCCTATACAGGTGAATTTAGTTGTTGAGACATTAAATATTAATACCTTCATGTCTCAAGATAGTGAAAGGTGCTGTGTTGAAGTTTTGCTGCTATTAAATTTATAAAAATTTATAGCTGTAAGTAAAATTTAAAGCATTTAAGTCACATGTAGATTAGATCATAAGACAATATTTTTGGAGGCTATGAAAGTTGGATACTTGCTGAATTTAAACACAGTTAGAAATATGTAATGATGCAGGCATCA
The DNA here is from genome assembly GCF_964146895.1 of Miniopterus schreibersii. Classification (NCBI taxonomy): domain Eukaryota; kingdom Metazoa; phylum Chordata; class Mammalia; order Chiroptera; family Miniopteridae; genus Miniopterus; species Miniopterus schreibersii. The sequence continues at coordinate 39,192,458 of NC_138104.1, read as the reverse complement.
TGTCTAGATTTTTAAACAATATCAAACTCAAACTACTGTTCCTTGTAGAAGAAAAAATAGTATTCATTTGATGTTTGAGTGCCAGCTTGATCTCTGATGCGTAACTCTTTTTTACTAGATAGTTGTAATTATCTTTGAAAATACCACCACTATGTTTAACATAATCACAAAATTATACTGACAGGAAGGCTTAATCTTGTTCCATAATAAACAATAGTTCATGAGAATAATTTAAGTGAAGAAAAGAAAAGCAGTTAACTCTAGAAATTTCAAATAAATTATTATAGAAGGTAAGCAACACTGCAAAAACAAAAACAAATTTATTCATCTTTATTATTTGTAAACAGAGCCTCCAAGGGGACAGTGTGGACATTTTAGGGGGCCTGGTCATTGTTTGAGGTACTGGCTCTTCCATTTGATGATTAAATATCATTGGAAAATTTATTTAGCCAAAGCTGCCTCATGTGTAAATTAAGAAAAATAATTAAGACATGTCTTTTTAAAGTGTCATGAAGATAAATAGATACTACATTAACATTGGTCCAGACACAGAGCAAGCACTCAAGAAATCAAATTACTATATCTTAATATGTTATATCTAAAAGTTTAAATTATTTGGATAACTTACCTGCTCTTTAATGGGGGCATATTTAAGGGCTGAAAACAGTTGTCATCTGGAGAACTGTAAATAAGACTGTGAAGGGACCAAAATACTGCCACGCTGAAGCTGTTCTTTTGGTTATTGATTTTAAGCTGTTTATTAAGAAACATAAGATTCAGAAGGAAACTTTGACCATTCCCCCTTTCCTGCCCAAGAGATTCAGACAGAGAAACCTGCTTCAGTAAGCAGAATTTAAGATTTTGCCCTAGCCTAATTTGAATTAAGTGTGGTAAACAAAGGGATTTACCTTCAGGTACCTGTTAGCTAGATACCATCTGTGTCCTGTTGTTTCTAAGTCACCTAGCCTCTGTGCCCCATTGTTTCTAAGTCACTTAGACCCTGTGTCCCATTGTTTCTAAGTCACCTAGCAAGGGTTTCCCTGCCCTATGTGTTCTGCTCTTCCTCAACTACCTATAAAAGACCCATTCTAACTTCTGAAATCTAATATCCCATCCACACCTTTTTCCAAAACTACGCAATGTTGCCTCACAGTCTTAGGAATTTTCATGCCTGTGTGAATTCTTCATTTACATGTATTAAACTTTGATTTTCTCCTGTTAATCTGTCTCTGTTAATGTGATTATTAGCCCAGCCAGAAGAATTTAGAAGGTAGGAGGAAATGTATTAATATTTATTTAGCCCCCACGATGGCAATGTAAAAGAAGGTGAGTATTATGTTGACCTGGAAAAGGGTAGCAAGGAGAAGAAAGAGTAAATAAGTTCATAAAAAATGAGGTAGGATGGTAAGAAGTTAAAAAAATTTCTTGGCCCGGCCGGGCATGGCTCAGCGGTTGATCGTTGACCTAGGATCCAGGCGATCAGGGTTCGATTCCCGGTCAGGGCACAGGCCCGGGTTGCAGGCTAGGCAACCAATCAATGGCTCTCTCATCATTGATGTTTCTCTCTCTCTCTCTCTCTCTCCCTCTCCTTTCCTCTCATTGAAATCAATAAAGATATATTTAAAAAAAAAAAAAAAGAGAAAAGAAAGAAAGAAAATTTCCTGGCCAGTGAAATGGGAAACCTGAGACCGATGGCTGACTCAAACTGGCCCCTTTCAGCACCCTGCCTCACCTGCCTCCTTCTCCCTTGCACAACCAGTCCCTTAAACATTAAGTCCTCAGGACAATGAGGTTCTGATCAGCATCAAATAATCTTAGTAACAAAGCCTTGGGTCTGTTGACCACAGAGACAGAGTTCTGGTAAAATTAGACGTAACATCTAGGCCTGTTGTGTTTCACCTCCAGGCCCAGAAAAGCAGCAAAACCAGAAGAAGCTTATGCCATGGCTGACATCAGGACCAGATACAATGACCAATGACCACCACCCTGGCACCAACCAATCAGTAGAGACCACTACCCTGAAATGACACCTCTGGAAAGCTGATGACTATTCTATTGAAATCCTCCCCTGAGACCACTCCGAAAATTTCCACCTTCAGAAAACATAAAAATTTTTAAAGCAAAGGATCCAGTGTATGCATGCACTCTTGCTCTCTATAGAGCACACTTGTTCCTTTCCTTACCCCCACCCCTCATTTTTCCTGAGGCACTTATCTTTGTTCTCTTTCCCCAAGGGACCTTCTTTTGCCTCAGTAACTTGTTTCCTGAGTCCATGCAGCCCAGTTGGCTCACTTCTTCTGCCTCTGTGACTTTCTTTCTAAGAGGCCAAAACAACCACATCCAGGCTTGACTCTTCCTCACATTTCCAAAAGGCAAGACAGCTTGCCTAAGCTCACTCCTGTTGCTATAATCTTGCCTCTTCTATCTTAAGCCCTTCCTTTGTTTCACTATCCCCAACTTTAATAAATGTACTCTCAAAATCTCCTGGACTCGCAATGTGAAATACTTTCTGCATGAAGCCAAGAATGGAGAGCCCACATTGCCACCAAAAAAAGAATTACTGTAATGTTTAGTAGATAGTGTATTCAAATAGATAATGGAAAAAATTATATTGTAATTACAACTAAATAATTTAGTACCTTTTTAAGTTCTGTCCATGGTTTTGTGTCATGGAAATTTGGCCTACTTAATCCAAGGAGAAATTCTGATCCTGAATAATATATGGAAACAAATCTACCATCTGCAACTATAAGTAGTGAATAAAAATGAGAGATGTGTGCCTAGATTTAAAATAATAACAATAATAATTTTCAACATTGTTCAGCACTTAATGTGTTGAATAATATAGTTAAGAAAAAAGATATTTAATTAAATGTTAATTGAGCTACTCAGTGTGTACAACTATGGTACTACTTATACAGAATCAAAAACTAATACATTTCACATGTTTTTTAAATAAAACTTTTCTTGACAACTTCAAAAAACATTTCTAGAAACATGGTATATGAAATAAAAATCATTAAAATGGCATAATAAAAGAGTGGTATATTTCTTTTATAGTTCTCCAATAAATACCATAATGGAAAAAGAGGTTGCCAAGAGTGACTATTAAGGCATCCCAGATGTATAATTATTACTATATTTAGTAATGCCCTGCAAATCTATAATAAAGATTGATGGCTCACAGAAAGATTTAGTGTCTAAAGCATATCTGTTATGATTGCACTGCATTTGTAAATATGTTTTAAGCTGTTGATAATTTAAGGTCTGTCATGAAATGAAAATTATTTAAAGTCAGTGTGCAAAAGTCCCCATGATAGTTAGCATCCAAAGAAAAATAGATGTGCTAACATTTCTAGACATTCTTGCCATTTGTGACACATGTTGTGGTACAAAAATGACTTGTGAGAAATCCCCAAACTAGCCAGAGAAGACAATGCCATTCAAAACAAAAATGTCAAACGTGAATTCTCCAGTAGGAGAAATGTATTTGGTAAGTGGAGAAAAAAATATATTACTAAAATCGACAGCTCTGTGTTGGCTATGAGATGGTTATAACAGAAAGGTAATAATTTTTCAATTTTAATAACTACAAATATTACTGAATTCATTGATACCTTCTTAAAGGATTGAGTATCAGCTGATGCCCAGATGCTAGAAATCATGGAATTGATTCAATTGGAAATCATCACTTTTGCTTGAAATTTAAGAGCTTTTATATGGCAGGTGTCAAGTTTTAAAATGTTCACCCCGGTACAAAAGTCTTTCTACTGGGGAAAAAAAAGTGTTTTCAGGAAATGTAAGTTACATTAAAGCAATTAGTATTTTAAATCCTCAAGTGCATTGCAAAAGAATGCAGAAGCCATTTTTCTGACCTGTATTACCATGGTAATGTATACAATATTATTTCTGGCATATGATTTAATGAAATTAAACAATTAATTAAAATAAGCTATTTATACAGAAGAGTTAAATATGCAAGAGTAGATTTTTTATTGTTGTTGATAGAAAAACATTAAAATTATATAATTAATGGGAAGTTTACTGGCATAATCAATATAGAATTTTGAGGCAGTGTTTGCTGGTTATTCACCAAATTTTATTTTAACTTAAATTTTATCTAGATGAGATCTCTCACAAACAAAATTCTTAAAATAATTGCCAAGATAGAGCCCTTAATAGATTGCATTCTGATGGATAGATGTTGCCGAGAATTTTTCTAGAATCTCGGAATATCAACAGCTTCCAGGGTCATCAAGCTATCCCTTCTGCATTCACATTGGTTGCTTTCTAACTACTACAGGCATATAGATATCACTCTTATTAAGACTGCCAGAGGTAATCTTATAGCTTACTTTGAGTGTCTTTAATCATTTTAAGACTTATAACCTCAGCTTCAAAATGTATTTATTTCACTAAATTTTTAGGGCATTGATTGACAGTCTCTAATGCTCAAATTCACTAAATGCCAATCTTTTTGTTTTACTCTCTGGTCTTTAGAAAGCTCTCTGGCATACAGCTTTTCCTAATGTCTACCTTAGTTTTTCTTGGTATAATTAAAAAAGATTTACGGCTTTTCAGGTCTCCAGAAATATACAATAAGATAGTGAGCATGTAAACAAAAATTTCATATCAACATTAATATTTGTTATCATTGTACTACTTAATATCATACCATTTTTAGCTGGGGAAAAATCTGAAGCTATTAGAGTCTTATGAATAAACAAAATTCAGATTATTATTGTGTCGTATAGTTTTATTTATTTTAAGAAAAGTACTTTAGATTTCCATAATTTTCACAACTTGGATAACTATGTAAACTATATTAAATATTATTTTAAGCCAGTAAAATATAAAATGAGACTATGAGGTCAATCATTTAGCACAATGTTTATCACTGTTTTATTAAATGACCTTGGACCAGTCACTGTACTTCATTGTCTACTGTTAAATTCTAATCAATCAAATTCTTATTTCATGATATGATCCTGAAAAATAAGGTTCCATTGAATTCAATTTGACTCTTGGTGAATTAAGAGAAAGATGATGTCTAAATTATGCTTGTAATACACAATGAGATTGTCAAATAATAGATTACAATTATTTTAAGTTTTTCTATACTTTACTTTGGTCAAAGGAGTGTAAAAAACATAGAAAAGTATTGATAACAATAACAACAACATGAGCCATAACAAATGCAAGTCTATTGTGACAAGAAATAATGAGTTAAATAACATGCTGCACTCATGTACAACTTGCAAGTTATATTTGTGAATTAGGATCCTAACTTTTTTTCAGTGAACTCCTCCTTTAAGGACACAAAAATAAAGAAATTGTTTTTCTTTCTATTATTTTTTTAAAATATGTTTTTATTGATTTAGAGAGAGAGGAAGGGAGACAGAAAGAGTGAAAACAAACATCACCTGACTGGGGTTCAAACCTGCAACCTGGGTATGTGCCCTGAGCAGGAATTGAACCAGAGACCTTCATGCACGGATAGCACTTGGCCAACGGAGCCACACTGGCTGGGGCTTGCTTCCTATTCTTTAACTAGTTCTTGAGAAGTCCTCATGTCTAAGCATGTTATCTTTAATAAATAAATGAATTCTGCAAAATCAAATTTTAAAATAATGAAATCACTGAACATAAGATTTCAAATAATAATGCAATAATAATTGTACAGTTATTAATTTTTTTATGTTTATAAACTATGTCGCTATTGTGGCATATTAAACCATTTAGGTTAAAATTACATCAGTTACAAAGAAAGTGAATTAAAATAGTTTTATATAGCAGTGCAGAATTTCTAAAGTACACGAAAGAAATTATGAGGTAAATAAGAGCTTTAAAAATACATTATAGGGGCAGGATAGTCTGAGTCTTTTTCTGTACTGTTAGTGCCTACAACTGTGCCTGATATAGGAGGTGCTTAAAAAATATCTGTTGATGGACAACTTTGGTTAGTAGTTAGAAGATGTTAGTATGCTCTGAAACAAACAAAACCCTTGGGTTCCCCCAACCCCAAAATACACTGTATATGTTAGTAAGTGGATGAATATGAAAGATAGCCAATGGAAGTGGGAAATATATTAGATAAAAGAGTCTGACAAAACATAAACTCAAGTTCCATTGAAATAAGAATATTACCTTTAGGTATTGCATTTGAATCCCTTACTTTCCTTGCCCCCCCCATATTCTTCCCCCTAAAAATGGCAGTTTTTCAACATACATGATAATATTCTCCAGAGCATCCAAAAATAAGAGTTAATTTATTTTAAAATAATAAAATATTATATAGTAAATAGACTTATACACAGAATTATTTAAAAACAGTAAAAAAGAGAGTGAAAGGATCATAGAAAAGGAGGGTCAAAAAAGCAAATAGTAATATCACTGATATATTTGGGGTTTTATTAGCCAATTTACTGTTACTACATAAAGTAGCCTAAATATTCTAGTTACGAAGTAAAGGTAAACAAGATCAACTAAAAAACATGCTGATTTTAAGACATACACTTAAGGACACAGAAAAGATTAAAGTAACATAATAAGAAAATATATATTTCACAAACAACCAAAAAAAGCTGGCATAGCTTTAGTAATATCAGACAAACCAGATAAGGAAAAATACATTTCAGGAGGAAGAGGGACATTTTATTATGATGAACGTGTTAGTCCATCAGGAAGTATAACACCTTTAAATTTGTAGGCAACTAATGGCACAGTTTCAAAATCTTAAGTGTTGACTGAAGTAAATCATAGTAGAAGATTTGGACAATCTATTTTAATGACTGATAGAACAAGAAAAAAGAGGAAGGAAGGAAGGAAGGAAGGAAGGAAGGAAGGAAGGGAGGGAGGGAGGGAGAGAGGAAGGAGGGGGGAGGGAAGGAGAGAGGGAGGGGGAAAGGAGGGAGGGAGGGAGGAAGGAAGGAAGGAAGGGAGGGAGGGAGGGAGGAAGGAGGGGGGAGGGAGGGAGGGAGGGAGGGAGGGGGAAGGGAGGGAGGGAGGGAGGGAGGGGGAAGGGAGGGAGGGAGGGAGGGAGGGAGGGAGGGAGGAAGGGAGGGAGGGAGGGAGGGAGGAGGGGGGAGGGAAGGAGGGAGGGAGGGAGGGAGGGAGGAAGGGAGGGAGGGAGGGGGAAAGGAGAGGGAGGGAGGGAGGAAGGAAGGAAGGAAGGAAGGAAGGAAGGAAGGAAGGGAGGGAGGGAGGGAGGGGGGAAGGAAGGAGGGGGGAGGGAGGAAGGGAGGGAGGAAGGGAGGGAGGAAGGGGGAAAGGAGGGAGGGAGGAAGGGAGGGAGGAAGGGGGAAAGGAGGGAGGGAGGGAGGGAGGGAGGAAGGAAGGAAGGAAGGAAGGGAGGAAGGGAGGAAGGAAGGAAGGGGGGGAGGGAGGAAGGAAGGAAGGAAGGAGGGGGGAGGGAAGGAGGGAGGAAGGGAGGGAGGGAGGGAAGAGTTAAGGAAGAGTCAAGATTTAAATAACATAACTAACAAAAATTGATTTAACTGGCATAGTGGAACACTGTACTCAACAGAGAAAGAACACATGCTTTTCAGGGGCACACATAATGTTTACCAAAATAGACCATACGACAGGACATACAGCAAAACTCAAAATATTTTACAAAACTGAGATTGTACACAGTATGTTCTTTAGCCAAAATATAATTAAGCTAAAAATAAATACAACAAAAGAAAATTAAAATTCCCAACAATTTTATTTAAACAACAGACTCCTAAATAAGCTACAAAGAAAGCCATAATAAAAATAGGAATATATTTTCAATTGGAGAATAACTCTTGTGAGATATGGCTAAAGTCAGCTTAGAGAGAAATCTTGTATCTTCAAATATATATATTGGAAAAGAAGATAGAATGAAAAATTAATAATCTAGTATCCATCTTAAAAAGTTACCAAAAAGAGTAGTAACATATATTAAAAGAAAATAGATTAAAAATAAATATGAAATCAAGATATACTAAAATAATATTCAAGCGAAGAAATCAATATAGTAAAATGAATGGAAATTCAAAGTAGAGAAAAATCCATAAAACAGTGAATTTATAAAAATATAATTAATTTCACTTATTAGAAAATTACAAATCAAAGCCACAATGAGATACTATTTCACACATAAATTACTCTCATTGTATTCATTCAAAATATTCTTGACTAATATTGTGATTTCCCTGTCAAAATATATTTTCAAATTAACTTTTAGAGTCCCATTAAAAAACATGGCAGAATTTGGATTTGAGTTGTACTGTATTATTTATTTTTATTTTGAGAGAAATGACACATTTGAAAATTAAATCTACCAATCCATAAAAAAGGTCTTTTATTTAGTTTTGTTCTTTACATGCATCAGAAAAATTGTGTAGTTCAACTTCTATAGACTTTGTACATATTTTGTTATTTTTATCCCTAAATAAATAGAATTATTCTGTTAGAAAATCTAGGGCAAGTATTAAGGAAATTGGCCTTCCATAAAAACAAAAAAAACAAAAACTTAAATGTTCTGACATTTATAAATTTTTAATTTCCAATTCACTCATCTAATATTTCTCAGGTAGAAGCAGGGTACTTTATAAAGGAAAAATCAGGTAATTAGAAGGAAGCTCTCAGAAACTAAAAATATGTTTTTAATAAAAAAGTTGTAAAATATTTTGATAGAATGGAAGATAATGTAAATGTCTTCCAGAAATATTTGCCTTAGACAGTTTGGGAGAAAAAAGTTCAATAACTACTGGCTAAAATATCTGAGAGGTTGGAAATTTAAACCTGTCCACATATAGTGATGTATGGAACAACCCCACTTTTAAAATGGTAAACATTTTTAAATTCAGATTTATATACTCTTACTCTTATAAACTATTTATTAGAAGGAATAATACATTATTAAATGCAGAAAAGAGATTAAAATATAACTATTACAGGACAAGATATCTAAATTAATTTTTAATGTTAGAATCAAGTTCAGAAAATCTGATTATTTCCTTGTCACACAGATAATTTTAAAGACATAGATTGATATGTGTACTGGAAGGTCCAATGAGACTTTTTTTAATCCAAACAACTTCAATATTTATCCTTTAATTCTATGCTCTCAAATGAGAAAATTATAATGATTAGTATGTATGTTCTGACAATAATTTTAGACCATGATTTTCTCTTGCTTAGAAATTTTATGATTTTCTAATCTCCTCTTGATCTCCTCTGAGCTTTTTCTCCCCCTGCTGAATAGTTACATTGAAGCATGCCAGGAAACAGCATTCATTTTTGCATACTTTTTTTAAACAGTAATATGAGCCAAATGGAATTTATTAAATATAGAATGACTGTTTCATAACTCTTCAAAAAGTTACAGCATAATTTCTTAATGCTACATAACTTGTGTTATCTCACATAAAATCTTTTTAAATACATGATAAAAATAAAATGTATCCTTAAAAATGAAGATAAAAGAGATTAAGAAATCAAGAAAACATTCTGTGATTAAGGAAAATTAGATTGTAATGTACACACTAAACCAATGAAAGCATTATTAGTCACCCTACCTTGTTTGGCTCAGTGGTTAGAGCACTGGCCCACAGACTAAAGGGTCCTGGGTTCAATTCTGGCCAAGGGCATGTACTTCAGTCACAGGCTTGATCCCCAGCCTTGGTGGGGGCACCTGTGGGAGGCAACCAGTCGATGTGTCTCTCTCACGTCAATGTGTTTTTTCCTCTCTCTCTCCTTTCCACTCTCTCTGAAAAGCAATGGAAAAAATATCTTCAGATGAGGATTAAAGAAAAAGAAAACATTATTTTCCAAGTTAGAAATAAGTTTTTCCAAGTGGATTCTTTTTGTTTTTAATAATTTTTATTTTTCAATTAAAGTTGATATACAATATTATATTAGTTTCAGGCAAGCATCCCAGTGATTAGACATCATATAATTTACTAAGTGATCATCCTGGTATATCCTGTACCCATCCGACACCCTATATAATTATTAGATTATTGACTGTATTCCCTATGCTGTACTTTACATCCCAATGACTATTGTGTAACTATCAATTTGCACTTCTTAATCCCTTCACTTTTTTCTGCCATATCCCCAACTCCTCGCCAATCTGGCAACCTTCAAAATGTCCTCTGTATTTATTAGTAAGTTTCTGTTCTGCTTGCTCATTTATTCGGCTTTATAGATTCAATTGTGTGTTTTTTTATTTGTTTGTTTTTTATTTTATTTTATTTTTGTTTAAAATATTACAGATGTCCCTTTTTCTCCCCAATGACCCGTTCCACCCCATCCCTTCCCCTTCCCCAGTCCCTCTCCCCACGATTGTCTGTGTCCTTGGGTTGTGCATATATGCATATAAATTCTTTGGTAAACCTCTCCCCCTCCACCCACCCACCCTCCTCCATCCCTCTGACATTTGTCAGTCTCATCTATGCTTCCATGTCATTGAATCTACTCTGTTCATCAATTTATTAAGTTCTTTAGATTCCACATATAAGCAAGATCATGTGATGTTTGTCTTTCTCTGCCTGGCTTATTTCACTTAGCATAATTTTCTCTAGGTCCATCCATACTGTCCCAAAGGGTATGAGATTCATCTTTACAGCTGCTTAGTATTCCATGGAGTAAATGTCCCACAGCTTTTTAATCCACTCATCTACTGATGGGCACTTGAGCTGTTTCCAGATCTTAGCTATTGTAAACTGTGCTGCTATGAACATCAAGGTACATATATTCTTTCTGATTAATGTTTCAGGATTCTTAGGATACATTCCTAGGAGTGGAATCACTGGGTCAAAAGGCACCTCCATTTCTAATTTTTTGAGGAACGTGCATACAGTTTTCCATAGTGGTTGCACCAGTCTGCATTCCCACCAGCAGTGTATACTAAGGTTCTCCTTTCTCCACATCCTCACCAGCACATGGCATTTGTTGATTTGTTGATGGCAGCCATTCTGACAGGTGTGAAGTGATACCTCATTGTGGTTTTAATTTGCATCTCTCTGATGATTAGCGACACTGAGCACTTTCTCATGTGTCTGTTGGCCATCTGTATGTCCTCTTTGGAGAAGTGTCTATTCAAGTTCTTTGCCCATTTCTTAATTGGGTTGTTTGTCTTCCTCTTGCTGAGTAATATGAGTTCTTTGTACACTTTGGAAATTAGCCCCTTATCAGATATATCCTTCCCATATAGATTTAATTGTTGATAGATATGTGTTTATTGCCATTTTTTGTTCATATTTTTTACCTTTTTTTCCTTCTTCTTAAAGAAGACCCTTTAACATTTTATATAATACTGGTTTGGTGGTGATGAACTCCTTTAGCTTTGCCTTTTCTGGGAAACCTTTTATATCTCCTTCAATTCTAAATGAAAGCTTTCCTGGGAAGAGCAATCTTGGTTGTAGGTACGTGCTTTCATTACTTGATATATTTTTTGCCAGTCCCTCCTGGCCTGCAAAGTTTCTATTGAGAAATGAGCTGACAGTCTTATGGGAACTTCCTTGTAAGTAACAAACTGCTTTTCTCTTGCTGCTTTTAAGATTCTCTATTTGTCTTTAACTTTTGGCATTTTAATTATGTGTCTTGGCGTGGGCCTCTTTAAGTTCATCTTATTTGGGACTCTCGGGTTTCCTGGACTTGTATAGAAATTTTCTTCACCAAGTAAAGAATTTTGCTGTTATTATACTTTCAAATAGTTTTTAATTTCTTGCTCTCTCTTTTCTTCCTCTGGTACCTTTATAATGTGAATTTTGGAACACTTGAAGTTGTCACAGGTACCTCACGTTATCCTCATATATTGGGATTCATTTTTCTTTTTGCTTTTTTAATTGGTTGTTTTTTGCCTCCTTATATTTCATGTCACTGATTTTTTAAAATTAATTAATTAATTAATTTATTTATTTATTTTAATTTATCTTTATTGTTGAAAGTATTACAAGTGTCCCTTTTTTCCCCCCCATTGACCCTCTCCACCTTGCTTCCTCGTCCTCCCCAGGCCCTCACCTCATTATTGTCTGTGTCCGTGGGTTATGCATATAACTTCTTTGGTTAATCTCTTCCCCCCCTCACCTTCCTTCTCTCTTCCTTCTGAGATACGACAATCAATTGCATGCTTTGATGTCTCTGGGTCTATTTTGTTTGTCAAATTATTTTGTTCATTAGCTTCTTCTTAAAGAAGACCCTTCAACATTTCCTATAATACTGGTTTGGTGGTGATTATCTCCTTTAGCATTTTCTTATCTGCCAAGCTCCTTATCTGACCTTCAGTTCTAAATGATAACTTTGCCAGGTAGAGTAAACTTGGTTATAGGTTCTTGCTTTCTATTACTTTGAATATTTCTTGCCACTCCCTTCTGGCCTGCAAAGTTTCTGTTGAGAAATCAGCTGTCAATTGTATGGGTGCTCCCTTGTAGGTAACTAATTGCTTTTCTCTTGCTGCTTTTAAGATTCTCTTTTTGTCTTTAACCTTTGGCATTTTAATTATGATGTGTCTTGCTGTGGGCCTCTTTGGGTTCCTCTTGTTTGGGATTCTCTGTGCTTCTTGGACTTATAAGTCTATTTCTTTCACCAGGTAGGGAAAGTTTCCTGTCATTATTTTTTCAAATAGGTTTTCAATTTCTTGCTCTCTTTCTTCTTCTCTGGCACCCCAATAATGCAAATGTTGGGTCACTTGAAGTTGTCCCAGAGACTTACACTATCTTCATATTTCTGGATTCTTTTTTCTTTTTGCTCTTATGGTTGGGTGTTTTTTCTTCCTCATGTTCCAAATTGCTGATTTGATCCTCAGTGTCCTCTACTCTAATATTGATTCCCTGTAAATTATTCTTCATTTCAGTTCCTGTAGCCTTCATTTCTGACTGGTACTTTATTATGTCATTGACAATCTCAGTAGTTTCCTTAATAGTCCTACTAAGATCCTTGAGCATCCTTATAAGCATTATTTTGAACTCTGTATCTAGGAGCCTGCTTGGCTCCATTTCATTTAGTTCTTTTTCTGGAGATTTCTTCTTTTCTTTCCTTTGTGACATGTTTCTTTGCCTCCACATTTTGGCTGCTTTCTGGTGTTTGTTTCTATGCATTAGGAAGAGCTGCTATGTCTCCTGGAATTTGTAGCGTGGCTTTGTGTAGTAGGTGTCCTGTAGGGTCCAGTGGCTCAGCCTCCCCAGTCACCTGAGCTGGGCCTTTTAGGCGCTCCCCTGTGTGGGCTGTGTGCACTGTTCTGTTGTAGTTGAGCCTTGGTTGCTATTGGCGTCACTGGGAGGAATTGACCCCTAGGTCAATTGGCTGTGAGGACCAGCTGCAACTGAATCCAAAGAGTTGCTGTGCTGGAGACACCCCCATGGAGCAGAATTTACTTCAGTGGAGCTTTGGTGTTCACCAAGTGCGCTCACTGAGTGTGTCACTTGTGGATGTGGTAGGGTTGTAATCCAGCATGGTTGAAGCTTACCACCAGGTGCATTGTTTCTGGGGCCTCCTGGGAGGTGCAGAGTCAACCTCTGCCAGTGCCTTTCCCAGGGCCACCCAGCATGTGCTACACAGCAATCCATAGATGGCTACTACTTGTGTTGGGCTTAGAGGTGTCCAGGAGAGAACAAGCTATGAACTGATGCAGGCTGCCACTAGTGCCAGGCCTGGGGCCACTTATCGAGAGGTATGGGACTTGCTGAGGCCAGCTGCTATTTATTTGAGAGATTTTAGGAAAGTCCTAATCATGAGTCTAGAGAGGCCGCTTGCATAGAAAAGCCACTGGAAATGGCTTGGATGAGCCTGCAAGTAGGGAGGAGCGGGGTCTTCAGGAACCACTAGGGCATGGCAAAATGTGTGAGTCAGGTTGTTGGAGATTCAAATATGACATCTGCCTGGCAGCCCTGTGGGTTGAAGGCTCATCAAATGAGCAATGGCCTCTGCCAGCTCCTCTGTGAGAAAGCTGCCCCTCCAGCTCTCGCCCTGTTTCCAGGCAAGTTAGTTCCCCTTTAAATGACCCAGATTCCTTTCAAGCTGCTGCCCAGTGCTGGAGCTCAGAGGGAGTGTGTCTGAGTAAGTCCATGCGCGGGCCCTATAAGAAAAACTGCCTGGGACTTCCACAACCTCCACATCCCTTAGCCACAATCTCCACTGGTTTTTACAAGCCTGAAGTTGTGGAGATATCTCTTTCCCTCACTGAAACCTTGGGCTAGGAGGCCTGATGTGGGGCTGGGACCCCTTGCTGTGAAATTTCCACCACCAAAATATTTCTCCCAGTTTTAAACCACTGCACCTGAGTATGGGGCCACGGCTACCTCTCTGCGATTCAGCCCCGATTCCATCTTCATGTCTCTGCCCCTCCTACTGGTCTTGATGCTTCTTTAGTTCCTTTGTTGTAGGACTTTTGTTCAGCTAGATTTCAGGAGGTTCTGAATGATGGTTGTTCTGTATTTTAGTGGCAGGTACCATTGTTACCTACACCAGCATCTTGTTGTCTCCTCCAAATCACTGATTTGATGCTTGGGTTTATCAACTCTACTGTTAATTCCCTGTAAATTTTTTTTATTTCCAATAGCATATCCTTCACTTCCAACTTCAGTTCTGACTAGTTCCTTTTTATGAGTTTTATGAGTTTTTTTACAATAAAATTCTCACTAAGTTCATTGAGAATCCTACAACCAGAGTTTTGAATTCTGTATCTACTAGATTGCTTGTCTCCATTTTGTTTAGTTCTTTTTCTGGAGTTTAGTTCTGTTCTTTCATTTGGGACATATTTATTTGTTTTTTCATTTTGGCAGCCTCCCTGTGTTTGCTTCTATGTGTTAGGTTGAGCTACTATACCTCCTGGGCTTTGTAGATTGACCTAATGTAGTAGGTGTCCTGTAAGGTCCAGTGGCACAGCCTCCCTGTTCACCCAAGCTGGGCATTCCAGGTGCACTCCATCATGTGGACTGTGTACACCCTCCTTTTGTAGTTAACCCTTGATTTTGTTGGCAGGTCAATGAGAGGTATTTACCCCCAGGCCAATCAGCAGCAAAGACTGGCTGAAATCACTTTGGAGGATCAGTTGTGCAGGGGTCCACCCCACAGAGCAAGACCTATTTCAGCTGGGGTCTGGTGCCTGCTGAATTTGCTGCTTCTGTGTGTCACTTTTAGAGGTGGTTGGGTGGTGCTTTATAGGGGTCTGAATCTGTCTACCAGGTGCAATGGTGCTTGCCTCCTGGGAGGTGCCAGCCATTGTCAGCTGCTGCCTGTGTTCTGTCTGAGGCTTCTGGGTATGAGCTATGAAGTGACCTTCAGAAGGTTGCTACTTGTGCTCGACTTAAAAGTGCCCAGGAGAGACCAAGATGAGAACCAAGGTTAACTGCCACTAGTGCCAGGCCTTCTGTCTGAGAGAAAGCAGCATCCCCCAGCTGTTGACCTGATGCCAGACAATTCAGTTTCTCCCCCTATGTCCCTGGTGCCCTTCAAGCAGCTGCACCAGCAATGGAGCTCAGAGGGAGTGAATTCCAGTGGGTCTGCTTGAGTCCTTTAAAAGGAATGCCTGGGACTCCAGCATCACTCCATCTCTCTCAGCCCTGATCGTTGTTACTTTTTACAGCCAGAAGTTGTAGAGGCTTCTCTTTTTGGCACTGGAACCCTGGGCTAAGAGGCCTTGGTGTGGAGGTGGGACACCTTGATCCTCGGGGTGGACCTCCACACTAATTTTTATCCACCACACATGGATGTGGGACTAGCCCATTCCATGCCTCTGCCTCTACTACCAGTCTTCATGTGACTTCATCTATATGCTCTTAGTTGTCAGATTTCCCTTCAGGTAGATATCAAGTAATTTTGAAGGATGGTTGCTCTGTAGTTCATTTGTAATTTTCATGTAGTTCAAGTAGATTCTTAAAAGAAAGCAGCTTACATGAATGCTTAAATAAATGTTCAGTTAATGTAAAGTTGGAAAACCTTATATAGTTATATTTATTAATGTGATATCAAATTAATTGATTTATTGTATCTATATGAGATTATAGATATTAACTAAACCTATCATGCTAAACATTTCACAATATATGTATATTAAACCATCATGCTGTACACCTTGAACTTACACAGTGATGTGTGTCAATTGTTTTTCAATAAAACTAGAAAAAAATTCCCTGTGCTCTGCCTATTCATTCCCTTCCCTTAGGCCCTGGCAAACATTACTGATCTTTATACTTTCTCCTTAGTTTTGCCTTTTTTTAAGATGCCATGTAGTTGGAATCATACACTATATAGCCTTTCCAGGTTGGTTTCTTTCACTCAGTAATATGCATTTAAAGCTCCTCCATATATTCATGGCTTGATAGCTCATTGTTTTTTAGCATTGAATAATAGTCTCTTATCTAGATGTGCTAGTTTATTTATCCATTCACCTCCTAAAAGACATCTTGGTTGATTACAAGTTTTGCAATTATGAATACAGCCACTATAAACATCTGTGTGCAGGTCTTTGTGTGGACATGTTTTCCATTCCTTTGAGCAAATATTAAGTTGTGTAATTGCTGTATCATATGGTAAAAGTATGCTTAGTTTTGTAAGAAACTAACAAATTGTCTTCTACAGTCTCTGTACCATTTTGCATTCTCATCAGCAATGTATGAAGAGGGGCCCTATTGATCCACATCCTTGCATGTGTTTTCTGTTGTCAGTGCTTTAGCCATTCCAATAGGTCTATAATAGTGTCTCTTTGTTTTAATTTGCCTTTACATAATGACATATGATGTAGAGCATCTTTTTATAGTTTTATGAAAATTCCACTAGGGGAAAATTTCATTAGTCCTTAAGACTTCATAATCCTCCTCCTTGCCTTGATACTCTTCTCTCCAGGACAACTAAAGCAAAGGTACTGTTTTTAAGACACACTGAGGAAGAAATTCTGCCTCCCAGATTCACCAAGGGGTTGGTTTTCTCTCTTGACCCACTGGGATAGGGTTGTGCCCACACCTTTGCCTGGGAGAGAGGTTGGAACACAAGACTCCTGGTAGCCCTGCTTTGGAAACTTTTGGTGGCCCCACTCTCAAGGAAACCCCCTGCCTGTTTCCATACCCTTGCAGCTCTGTGAAACATTCGTCTGGTTCTTTAAAATCTAGGTAGAAGAAGCTATGCTTTCAGAGGTTATATACTCTTTCTGCAAGGGGATGATTACAATGGCCTGCACCACACCTAGGCTTGATGGAGGTGTACCTGGGATGCAGCCAAGGGGCTCAGAGCTGGAGTATGGGGAGCATCCAAAGTGAGGTCATATGGGCTGGTATACACCAACATCCCACAGGCATCAGTGATCCCTCCTTTGAAATAGCTCTGCTTCTCCCACATCGCACTCTGGGTCTTTGATAAGAATGGCAGCTTTAATAATCTTTAAATCACCTTGATGGGGAAGAGTCTTTCTTTTATTTTCTTAGAGAATAGCTTTTGGTTTCTGTTGAGGTGGCTAATCCATATTAATCTCCTTATCAAATGGTCCCTTGCTCCAAACATTAAGGTTCTCGATTGTTACTGGGTGAATAGAATGAGAATTTTCCACACCTTTAAGTTCTGCTTCTTTTTTGTCTATTTTTTCTTTAAGTCAATTCTCCCTTCTTGAATTTTATTATAAGCAGTCAGGAGAAACCAGGCCAGTTCTTTAACACTTTTTTTAGAGGAAACTTCAGCTAAATATCTAATTTCATCACTGGCAAGCTCTACCTTCCATAAAAACATTAAAACTTGAACATAATTCAGCCAAAGTGTATGTGCCACTTTGTAACAATAATTGTTTTCTCTCCAGTTTCAAATAACATGTTTCTCATTTCTAACTGAACCTCAACAGAATGACTTTTACTGTCCATATTTCTACCAACATTCTGTTCAAGATTACCTATGTATTGTCTAAGAAGTTTGAAATTTTCTGTATATATCTCCTCTCCTCTTTTCTTTCCAGCTCTCACCAGAATTGTCCATTCATGGCAATGTAAGTTTTACTAGCATGCACCTCAAAACTCTTTAAGTCTTTAACCATTACCCAATTTCAAAGCCACTTTCACATTTTTGGATTTTTTTTTACAATAACATCCCAAATTCTTGGTACCAATTTTATAGTCCATTTGGGCTCCTATGATGAATACCATAGACTGGGTAGCTTACTGCTAAAATAAAAAATGAATGAAGACCAGCCTTGAAAATTCTCTGAACAGACAAAACCAGTTTAGTCATATAAACAAAGCTTAATTTAGTTTATTTAAAAAGCCATTTGACCTGGGTCATTTCTTGCTTATGCTTTTAAATCTTATAAGCAAAACTTAAACTGTTTCCCAAGGTTGATATGAGGAAAACATTTTTACAAATTGCTACTTCAGTGAGTCATTGATTTTACTTTTGTTATTTTGGAACTTTTGACATTATAAACAAATAAAGAAAAGTTATTATTAAATTCTGGAACCTGAGAAGACCAAGATCAAGTTGTTGACAGATTTGATGTTTGATGAAAGCTCACTGCCTGGTTCATGGACAGCTCTATTCTCACTATATCCATACATAATGGTATAAGGTATAAACAGAACATTCAAACCCATAGAAAAAAAAAATTATTGGAGTTTATTGGAGTTTATTTGAGCCAAACTAAGGACATATGGGAAAACAGTATCTCAATGGGCTGAGAAAATATTTCAGAGAATGGTAGTTTTGCAGGTTTTTTTTATGCATTTGGAAGCAAAGGAGGGAACATCAGGAAGATTACATGAAATCCATTGATGGTAGATTAAAGGAGAAAAAGTAAGGTGAGAAAATCTTTATTACTGGGTAAAAAGTAAAATGGAAAAATATATACTTCTTTTACATGAATGGGTAAAGATAGTTAATATTTGACATTTAAATTAAACAATGATAGTATATAGCTACCAAGATCATATGCTCCCTTGAGGGTGGATATGTCTCTGATGTGTCTGAAAAGAGGATTACTTTAGCATTTCAAAGGTATGTTTACATAAGTGCAAAGAACAATAGACAGGGCTTGTTTAAGGTAAAAATAAACCTTTTACTAAAGAAGTTATAAGCTCTTTACTAGTCATCAATCATATTATATATTTGTAGTGATTAAGACAGTGTGATATTGGCCCAGGAACTGACAAATAATCCAATAAAACTTAATAAGAAGCTCAGAAACACCACCATGAATAAGGAATGACACCTCAGTGAGATAAGATTAAATATTCACTAAATTGCATTGGAGTAATTGGTTATTCATATGGGGGTAACAAATAAAAGTTTGTCCATATCTTATATCATATGCAAAACCTAATATGAGGGAAAGTAAATATAACCATAGCTGTGTTCTATGACATGTCTACTAGAAAACATGTAAAAAATATACAATGGTAGGGGAATACTTAAATTATTTGTGGTCCATTTATAAGCAGCTATATCCATGTATAGCTATTGAAATAAGCTATTGCTTTATCCATAAAATATAAAAGAACCTTAGGAAATTATTAAGTGAATATACTATATCATTTATACAAAGTTCCAAAATATATGTATTTAATGATATATCTTTTAGAAGTATATACATATGCTATAAACTAAAATGAGAAAGCTATTTTATTTTTATCATGCAATGATAAGCAAAATATTCACAAATGTTTATCTTTCTCATAAAAAAAAATGAGTTACCTATGTATGGGCAGAGGTATCAAAGAGAAATTCAAAAGCAGTGGTAATATTCTATTTCTTAACCTGACTGATAAACTCTTGTCTATGTTTTATTATTCTTAAACTCTATGCATTTTTTATCCTTCATAGGCAAGAAATATTTGATAATAAAACTTTTTTTTTAATGTCATACTATTGGAGACATAAAGTATGCAAAACAATAAGTGGAGAGACTGCTAAAGAGACTATAGTAGTAATAATTTAGGTAAAATGTGAGGATGTGAATTATGCATTGATATTAGTGATGACAGGAGAAATCCTTAAGATGTAGGAGTATGGAACTTGGTGATTGCAATAGCAAGCATATCACAGTCAAAGTCTGGTGCAGAAAATAGGAAATAATAAGATATTTTAAACTGAAAAAATATTTAATACAAACAGGAAAATATTAAATGCTCCTATTTTCATGTGGCCTTCCTGGAGGTGCTCTAAGAACAAGAAACTGATCCACTAAAGGAAATTCTATCTCTGAGACCAAGCTAGAGCTGTATGCAAGAAGAAAGTATTCATTGCTTCAACCATTTCTCCCCAAAACTAGATGATTAGCACTAAAAGTTGTCCAAAAATTAAGAAGCAAGATCAAGATTGCTGAATTAAACAAATATCTTTATACCCATTGCACTAAAGAACGAACTTTAGAACAATGTTATAGGAAAGTGTCACATTTCCAAATCATATTTTTCAACAGAAACTGCCCAGGCTCACATGAAGATGTCCAATACCTGATTTTTCTTCCAAATCACACAGGAGGGTATCTAATTAATGAAACTTAATTTATAATTTTTTAAAAAGTCTTCTTTTCATGGAGGTCATAGAAATGTGATTTTTAACTTTCCACTCTCACAGGAGAAAAATGAAATAAACGTTGAGAAAGCCTGTTCAAAGGAAGTACAACAGAAACTTTAAAGGAGTGTACAACCTAGAGTGTGTCCCAAGTTTCTAACTGCTGCAACCATTCAAATGATACTGCCATTCAATAAGAGAATGAACACAAGTTTCATTTTTCAGTGGAGAAGTTTGAGATGATGACATAACTTGAGAGTGTGATTTAAGCTGGGGATACATTATATATAGATGGTAACTGAAGCCATGAGCTAGATATAATGATAAGGATGCATGTGTAGGATGAGAGGAAAACAGGCCATTATGACTTGGAAAATATTAACATTTATGAGGCAACCAAAAGAAGACTGTTAGTTATGTAGCAATGCCAAAATTCTAATTCATACTTGACTCACTCTTTGAAGCGCATAATTTTATTTTTAAACTGTTAATAACATACAGCTTTTCACTTACATGGTCACATTTTTTATTTAGAAAGATAACTGTGTTATCAGTCTAGATTATAGATCATCTGTAGGCTTTCAAAATCATTGGTTTTAACAATGTCATTGATTTAGTTTAAGCAAGCACATTAGTTCCAGAAACTGGACATTTCATAATAAAAATAGTTGTGAAAAGGTAAGAATTTAAAAATTTTAATATTGTCTTGGAACATATAAGGTGACCCACAGTTGTAGTCACTCTTTGTAATTTGAAGGTGGATAAAAATCTGTCCCCATATTGAGATTTTAAGAGGAGAAGTTGAGTTTATGTAATAATTAAGAAACTGGATGGATAGACCTTCCACTTAAACAATATAAATGGAAAATAACACTCTACCAAAAACCAAGTGGTCTAAGTTATATTTCTACCACAGCTCCTTACTATCTTTATATACCTCTTTATTTTACCTTTTGCAGCTTTGACATTCTTAAGTACTTACCATAAATTTGCTTGATATTCTTAATGCCTGAAAGAAGAAAAGGCAGGGTACATGGAGGTTAATAAATGAGTTAACTTTATTAAGTCTTTCAAACCTTTTACATATATATAATAATCACTTTTTTGCTATTTTAAGCCTCATGTATTCATGTGTAGTTTATTTTGTATTATACTCCCTCTTCAAAACTTGTTTGACTAGTAAAAACTCTTCCTCACCTATCATTACTTCTTTTTGCTTTTCATGTTTCCTTTGACATCTCAAAGTTCAATAAGTTTCTGTCTGCTCGACTGTCTTGAATAAATAAATAGAAATATGAATTTATAATTTTTTGTAAACAGAAATCACATAAGTTACATTTTTGTTTACATTGCTGCCTCAATACAACAAGGCACATTTTTAGAATCCGCATTTAATGTTTTAGTATCCTTATATCTTTAGCTTTTAGCTAAGTAACTGACAAGATAGTTGCTAATTATTTATTTATTTTTAATTTTAATTTATTTATTTTTTAAATATATCTTTATTGTTGAATGTATTAGAGATGTCCCACTTTTTTCTTCATTGATTCCCTCAATCTTACAACCACCCTACCCTCAGGTTTTCCCCATACCAATGTCTGTGTTCATGAGTTAGGCTTATAAACATACAAGTTCTTTGATTAATCTCTCCCCACCCACTTCCCCACCCCCACTTTCTCTCTAAGATGCTTCACTTTCTTCCATGCTTCTGTGTCTCAAGATCTATTTGGTCATGAGTTTATTTTGTTTATCACATTTCGCATATGAGTAAGATCATGTGGTACTTGTCTTTCTCTGACTGGCTTATTTTCCTAAGCATAATACTCTCCAGTTCCCTCCATGCTGTCCTAAAGAATAAAAGATTCTTCTTTTTTACAGCTCCATAGTATTCCATGGTGTAAATGTACCACAACTTTTTTATCCACTCATCTACTGATGGGCACTTGAGAGGAATGTATATTCTGCAGTTTTGGAGTAGAATGTTCTGTAAATGTCAATTAAATCCATCTGAACTAGGGTGTCATTTAGGGTCACTGTTTCCTTGCTGATTTGTTGTCTGGAAGACCTATCCAGTAAAGTCAGTGGGGTGTGAAAGTCTTTTAGTATGACTATTGCTATCAATCTCTCTCTACCTTAAAGTACTATAGAAGTATTTTTATAACTTTAGGAGTTCCTCCTATATTGGGAGCATATGTTTATCAGGGTTATATCACCTGGTTGGAGAGATCCTTTTAGTATTATGTAATGACCTTTCTTGTCTCTCATTATGCTCTTCATTTTGAAGTCTATTTTTTCTGATATGAGTACTGCTACACCAGCTTTTTAATCATTTCCATTTGCATGGAAAAAATTTTCCATCCCTTCACTCTCATCCTGTGTGTCCTTTGTTTTGAAGTGGGTCTCCTGCAGACAGCATATATTTGGGTCATGGGTTCTTACCCATTCAGTCACCTTATGTCTTTTTATTGGATCATTTAATCCATTTACATTTAAAGTTATTATTGAAAGGTACTTATCTATTGCCATTTTAATTCCTTGTGCTTATGTTTCTCTCTCTATCTCTACTTCTAATTACAGTAGTACCTTTAACATTTCCTGCAATGGTGGTTTGGTGGTTTAAAATTCCTTTAGCCTTTTTTTTTTTTTTTGTCTGGGAAACTCTTTATCTCACCATTTATTTTGAATGATAGCTTTTCTGGATAGAGTAATCTTGGTTTCAGATCCTTGTTTTGCATTACCTTGAGTACTTCATGCCATTCCCTTCTGGCCCGTAGAATTTCTGATGAGAAGTCAACTGACAGCCTTATGGGAGCTCCCTTGCAGGTAACAGAATGCTTTTCTCTAGCTGCCTTTAAGATTCTCTCTTTGTCTTGAATTTTTGGCACTTTAATTATGATGTGTCTGGGCATGGGCCTCTTTGGATTCTTCTTGCTTAGGATTCTCTGTGCCTCCTGACGTGTGTGAATTTTTCCTTCACCAGGTTTGGGAAGTTTACTGCCATTATTTCTTCAAACAGGTACTCTAACCCTTGCTTACTTTCTAGATCTTCTGGCACTCCTATGATGTGAATATTGTTATGTTTCCTGTTGTCCCTTAAACAGCCTTCCTGCTTTTTAATTATTTTTTCTTTTTGGAACTCTGATTGAGTGATTTTTTTCTAACCTGTCTTCTAATTCACTGATCCTATCCTCAACTTCTTCTAATCTGCTGTTTATTCCTTCCAATGTATTCTTTATTTCTGCTATGTCATTCTTAATTTCCTTCATAGTTTCCATATCTTTTTCCATGGTGTTAAGCATCCTTGCAATCAGTATTCTGAACTCTATATCTGAGAAAATGCTTAACTCCTTTTGATTTAGCTCTTTTTCTGGATACTTCTCTTGTTCTTTCATTTGGGGCTTGTGTTTTTGTGTTCCCATTTTGGCTGCCTATTTGGGTTTGTTTCTATGTGTTAGGTAGATATGCTAGGACTCTTAGCCTTTTTGGAGTGTCTCTGGTGGAGGCAAATGTCATATGCTGTTTGTGACTGGCCCTGAGTACGCTGTTCAGACCTATCAACAACCCTTGACTTGAGATCTCCTCTGCTGGGGCTGGTGGTAGTTGGATAGGACCAAAATACACATCAAAACCTGCTTTTCCAAAGCCCCGGTCCAGAAGCAGGTGAGGCAAAGACTCAAATCACTCTGAAGTCTGCCTCTGTGTGCAGGCTGATTTATCTTATTCTCTTAATGAATCCCAGGCTGTAGAAACTCCTCTGGGTAGGGCAGGAGTTTTTCCAGCAGGTTGGGGTAATTGCTCCCCGCCCCCCCAGGCAAAAACAGCAAATTGTCTGACTGAGAAAAATGTCCTCTGCAGTATTGGGGAATGACTAAGCACTGGAATTCAGATGGGTGCCTTCTGATCTCAATTGTCAGAGCCCAAAACCTTAGGGTCTTCTCACAAAGCTACAGTTCATCCTGCCCTCCTTCTGGTGGAGCCCAAGGTGTGTGGCTGCACATGAAACTTTGTGTGTTAGCTATTTAAGAGGGGTACCTGATGTTCAAGCCATTTCTTTCTGACAGACAGAAACCCTTCTGCTTTTCACAGCCAGATATTATATGGACACATTTCTCAGTTCTGGTCCTCTTGGCTAGGAAGCTCAACCTGGGGTTTATACCCTAGAGTCCTGAGTGGGAACCCCCCACAGCTGAAATATCCCTTGGGACCTTCAGCTGCTTCCTGTGGGAGCTCAGCTTGCCTTCTCACACCTCTGCACTTCCTACAAGTCTCTATGTGGTCTCCAGCTTAGATGTTTGGGTATGAGATTGCTCTCCAGCTTGTTTCCGGTTGCGTTGATTATTCAGGATGTTTTTTCGATATTTTAGGTCTAATTCCAGTTTGGTCCTAAGAGAGTGCTGGTTTAGCTTCCATTCAGTCTGCTGCCATCTTTAATCCCCCGATAGTTGGTATTTAAAAATACTTGTTGAAACAATAAAAAAAGTGACTGATCATAAATGCAAAGCAAGAGGATGTGAGAATGAATAGTATCAAACTATTGAGAAAAAGACTGAATTCTCTCTTTACTACTGACAGAAGTAATAAGTGAATGAGACCAAACAGTTTCACAAGACAGAAGAGGAAAACATTTGAAAGAAGGAAGGAAATAAAATCAGAAACCCAGCAGATGCCAAGATTGTGGAAGATTCAGTGGAAGCTATGCTCTCTCATGACCAAACTGTAATTACAGCTAAAATATAGAAAAATCAACCTTAATAATAAACACCAACTGAAAACTCTCTGGAGAACACCCCCATAACCAAGGACCTAAACCTGAGACTGCATAGAGACTGGAGGAAGTGCAAAGGTGTGAGAGGGCTGGATGGGCTCTCACAGGCAGCAGGTGAAGTTCTGGAGGGATATCTCAGCTGGGGGAGCGGTTCCTACTGAGGACTCTGGGGCCTAAATCCCAAGCTGGGCTCCCCATCCCAGAGCACCAGAACTGAGAAAAATGGCCACATAACATCTGGTTGTGAAAAGCAGCCAGGTTGGTCTGCCAGAGAGAGACAGCAGGCACCCTCTTAAAGGGCCAAGGCAAAAAGTTTTGTGTTCAGCCACCTACATAGGACTCCAGTGGAGGGAGAGCAGAGTGGACTAGAGCTGTGTGAGGAGAGTCCAAGGATGCTGGCTTGGGGGATAGAACTCAGAGAGGAGCCATCTGGATTCCGGTGCTGACTCATCCTCCATACTGCAGAGAACACCTTTCTCAGGCAGACATTTACCATCCAAGCAGCTTTTGCCTGAGGGGTAATTAATTGCTCTACCTTGTTGGAAGGGTTCTCACTCATCCCACACTGTGGAATTTATACAGCCTGAGTTTGATTAAGAGACTGAATAACAGTCAGCCTTTGGGTGCTTTGAGTCTTTGCCTGATTTAGTTCTGGAACCAGGGCTTAAAAAAGCAGGCCTTGCTGCACATCTTGGTCCTGTCTAAACACACCTAGCTCAAACAGAGGAAACCACAGAAGAGCTATTCTGTGGATGTCAAATAATTGGGATTATAGAATAAGTACATTACTATGACTGGCTTCTTTTTATCAACATATTTATTCTGAGTTCATCAATGATATAAATATCAATAGCTGCTTCTTTTGTACAATAGTATCCCATCTTATGGGTATATAATAGTTTGTTTATCAATTTACCTGGACTATTAGCTTGTTAGGGCTGCCATAACAAGGTATCAGAGACTGGGTGGCATAAAAAACAAAAAAATATTTTCTCACACTTCTAAGGGCTAAAAGTCTAAGATCAAGTTGTCTGCATGATTGTTTTCTCTTAGGCCTCTCTCCTTTGCTTAGGCCTAGCAGTCTTTTTCTTGTTTTCTTCAATGGTTACTCATTAGTCTACATGGGTCTATGTCCTAATCTCTTCTTAAAAGAGCACCAGTCATATTGGGTTAAGACTCAACCTTAATGACCTCCTTTGTCCTTAATTATTTCCATAAAGGTCCTATCTCCAAATATAGCTAGTCACACTCTGAGGTACTCAGGGTTAGGACTTTAACATATAAAATTGGAAGAGGAAAACAATTTAGCCTATAACACCTTGTGATAAACATTAGTGTTGTTTTCAGTGTTAACTACATGAATAAAGATGTTATGTACACTGTTGGTGGGAATGCAGACTGGTGCAACCACCATGGAAAACAGTATGGAGGTTCCTCAAAAAATTGAAAATGAAGCTGCTTTTTTGACCCAGTGATTCCACTCTTAGGAATGTATCCTAAGAATCCTGAAACACTAATCAGACAGAATATATGCACCCTTCTGTTCATAGCATCGTAATTTACAATAGCTAAGATCTGGAAACAGCTCAAGTGCCCATCAGTAGATGAGTGGATAAAAAAGCTGTGGGACATGTACACCGTGGAATACTATACAGCTTAAAGAAGAAGGATCTTGTACCTTTTGAGACAGTATGGATGGACCTGGAGAATATTATGCTAAGTGAAATAAGCCAGGCAGAGAAAGACAAACATCACATGATTTCACTTATATGTGGAATCTAAAGAACTTAATAAACTGATGAACAGAATAGATTCAATGAGATGGAAGCATGGATTAGATTGAAGAATGTCAGAGGGATGGAGAAGGGCAGGTGGGTGGAGGGGGAGAGATTAACCAAAGCATTTATATGCATATATGCACAACCCAAGGACATGGACAATGGTGTGCTGAGGGACTGGAGAGGGGGGTGGGATGGGGTGGAATGGGTCATTGGGGAGAAAAAGGGATATCTGTAATATTTTAAACAAAAATAAACAAACAAACAAAAAAGATGCTATGAACATTTATATACAATTCTTCATAAGACTGACATAATATCTATTTCTTCCTTGAGTTCCCAGAACAAAATTCTTAAAGCCCTTGTTCATTTTTCTGTGATAAGAGCACTAGAAGCATCTTTTGTTCTAGTATTTGATCTTTGACCCTGGTTTCTCACACAGTGCTCCAAAAAATCCTCAGAAATTTCTTGGTCATAGAAGTGTCTTTTGTTCTAATGAAGTGACTTTGGGTGGACTTACTGATGGTTCCTGGATGTGAATTAGTCACCAAAAAGACCAAGCCACAATTAGAAGCTAGGAATGTTCAGCCCTACTTTCTTTCTCCAGAGAGAGGGAGATTGCTGGAAATGGAGTTAATGATTGGTCAAGTCTACTTGAGGAAGCCTCCATAAAATCCCTAAAGTATTGAGTTCAGAGAGTGTCCAGTATGGTGGACACATCCACATACTTGCAGGGTGACAAAATCTTTGTACTTAACCTAATATGGATCCTTTGAGCTTCAAGTGTCTCTGGAATTATACATTTTGACATATGTAGCAGTAATTTTTAAAAAATAATTTTCTATTTTAACCTTTCTACTACAGAGTTTTAAATTAAAAGTATGGTGTGATGATTAATATTGTCCCACATTGTTAAAATTCTGTCCAATTTTTTACCTTTTCCCCTCTATTCTGCAGCTATTTGATATCTTTAAAGATCATGAATCTTTTATTTTCAAGTGTGTGATCTCTGTTGGTGTGTGTTTTTTTTTAAACATTAAGATTTAATTTTTAGAGGAGCTTAAGGTTTACAGCAAACTTGAGGGGAAGATAAGAATGTTTCTCCTTTACCTTTTGCCCTAACACATGCATAGCCAATTCCATTATCAACATCCCCCACCAAAGAGATACATTTGTTATAATTGATAATCCTACATTGATACTTCATAATCACCCAAAGTCTATAATTTACATTATAGCACTCTTGGTTGTTTGGACAAATGTATAATGACATGTATCCATCATTAGGTATCAAACAGAATGTTTTAAAGCCCTATAAATCTTCTGTGCTCTGCCTATTTATCCTTTGCCCCACTCTTGGAAATCACTAATTATTTACTCTCTTTCAAAGTTTTGCCTTTAACAAAATGTGATATAGTTGGAATCATACAGTATATAGCCATTTTAGAATGGCTTCTTTTGCATAATAATATTTTTGTGTTTTTCTCCATGTCTTCATGGCTTAATAATTATTATTATTTTTTTTTGCTCTAAATAGTATTTCATTGTCTGGATGTACCATAGTTTGTTTATCTACTAACCTAACGAAGGACACCTTACTTGCTCCCAAGGTTTTTTTTAGCAACTATGAATAAAACTTCTATACACATCTACATGCTAGTTTTAGCACATTTTTACTGATATATGTTTCCCACTACTTTGAGTAAATACCAAAAGGTGTGATTGCAGTATTATATGGTAGGAGTATATTTTAGTTTTATAAGAAACAAAAAACTTTCTCCCAAACTATCTGTATCATTTTGCATACCTACCAGCAATAAAGGAAATTTTTTGTTGGCCCACATGCATTTGGTGATGTCAGTGTTTCAGATTTTGGTCATTCTAAAGGTAATTAGTGATCACTCATTGTTGTTTCAATTTGCTTTTCCTTGATGACATTTAATGTGTAACACCTTTTTATATGGTGATTTGTCATCTGTTTGTCTTATTTGGTGAGATGTCTGTTTAGCTCTTTGGCTCACTTTTTTTTTTCTTGATTTTTAAAATTTATTCATTTACTTTTTAAGTTTCTTCCTCTTTATTTTGGATAATACTATAGATGTCCACTTTTTATCCCCATTGATCCCATCCACCCCACATCCATCCCACCCCCAGACTTTCCCCATACCAATGTCTGTCCATGGGTTATGCTTATAAACATATAAGTTTTTTGAGTAATCTCTCTCCACCCACAACCCCCTCCCCGCCTTCCCTCTGAGATCCCTCAGTCTGTTCCATGCTTCTATGTCTCTGGATCCACTTTGTTCATCAACTTATTTTGTTTATTATATTCCACATATAAGTGAGATCATGTGGTACTTGTCTTTCTCTGACTGGCTTGTTTCACTTAGCATACTGCTTTCTAATTCCCTCCATGCTGTGCCAAAGGCTAAAAGGTCCTTCCTCTTTACAGCTGCATAGAATTCCATGGTATAAATGTGCAACGACTTTTTTATCCACTCATCTACTGATGGGCACTTGGGCTGTTCCCAGATCACAGGTATTGTAAATTATACTGCTATAAACATAGGAGTTCATAAGAGCTTTTTGATTGGAGTATCGGGTTCCTTAGGACATATTCATAAAAGTGGGATCACTGGGTCAAATGGCAGTTCAATTTTTAATCTTTTGAGGAAACTCCACACTGCTTTCCATAGTGGCTGCACCAGTCTGCATTCGCACCAGTAGTGTACTAAGGATCCCTTTTCTCCACATCCTTACCAGAACTTGTTGTTTGTTAATTTGTTGATGGCAGCCATTCTGACAGGTGATATCTCATTGTGGTTTTAATTTGCATCTCTCTGATGATTAGTGACGTTGAGCAATTTTTCATATGTCTCTTGGCCATTTGTATGTCCTCTTTGGAGAAGTGACTATTTAGGTCCTTTGTCCATTTTTTAATTGGGTTGTTTGTGTTCCTTTTGTTAAGTTGTAGGAGTTACTTACATATATTTCTTTTTTTTTTTTTAAATATATCTTTATTGATTTCAGAGAGAGGAAAGGAAAGGGAGAGAGAAAGACAGAAACATCAATGATGAGAGGGTCATTGATCGAGCTTGCAACCCGGGCATGTGCCCTGACTGGGAATCGAACCCCAATCACCTGGATCCTAGGTCAACGCTCAACCGCTGAGCCACGCCTGGCCAGGCATACTTATATATTTTGGATATTAACCCTTTATCAGATGTGTCATTGGCAAATATGTTCTCCCATACAATGGACTTCCTTTTTGTTTTGCTGATGATTTCTTTTGCTGTGCAGAAGCTTTTTATTTTGATGCAGTCCCATTTGTTTATTTTCTGCTTAGTTTCTCTTGCCCTAGGAGATGTATCAGCAAACATATTGCTATGAGAGACGTCTGAGATTTTGCTGCCTATGTTTTCCTCTAGGATTTTTATGGTTTCATGTCTTACCTTTAAGTCTTTTATCCATTTTGAATTTACTTTTGTGTATGGTGTAAGTTGGTGATCTAGTTGCATTTTATTGCATATATCTGTCCAATTTTACCAACACCCTTTATTGAAAAAACTGTCTTTACTCTATTGTATGTTCTTGCCCACTTTATCAAATATTAATTGACTATAATGGCATGGGTCAATTTCTGTGTTCTCTGTTCTTTTCCACTGATCTATATGTCTGCTCTTTTGCCAGTACCAAGCTGTTTTGATTACAGTGGCTTTGTACTATAACTGGATATATGGTATTCTGATCCCTCCAACTTTGTTCTTTCTCAAGATTGCTGTGGCTATTTGGGGTGTTTTTTGGTTCCATATAAATTTTTGAAGTGTTTGTTCTTGATCTGTGAATTATGCTGTTGGTATTTTAATAGAGATTGAATTGAATTTATAGATTCCTTTGAGTAATATGGACATTTTAATGACATTAATTCTTTCAATCCATAAACATGGTATATTTTCCCATTTGTTTTATATCTTCCTCTATTTCTTTTTTCATTGTCCTGTAGTTTTCCAGGTACAGATCTTTTACATCTTTGGTTAAGTCTATTCTTAGGTATCCTATTTTTTTAGTTGCAATGGTAAGTGGGATTGTTTTTTTAGTTTCTGTTTCTGAGAGTTCATTGTTGGTGTATAAAAATGCCATTGATTTCTGGGTGTTAATTTTGTATTCTGCTAACTTGCTGAATTCATTTATTAAATCTAGTAGTTTTGTGGTGGAGTTTTTAGGATTCTCTATGTAAAATATCATGTCATCTTCAAATAATGAGTTATGTTTTCTCCTTTCCAATTTAGAAG
Source organism: Miniopterus schreibersii (assembly GCF_964146895.1). Lineage (NCBI taxonomy): Eukaryota > Metazoa > Chordata > Mammalia > Chiroptera > Miniopteridae > Miniopterus > Miniopterus schreibersii. The sequence continues at coordinate 39,161,163 of NC_138104.1, read as the reverse complement.
CCTTTTATGTTTTCTTCTTGTCTGATCACTGTGGTCAAGACTTCCAGTACTATGTTGAATAAGAGTGGTGAAAGTGGACAGTCCTGTCTTGTTCCTGTTCTTAGGGGAAATGGATTTAGTTTTTGCCCATTGAATATGATGTTAGCTGCAGGTTTATCATATATGGCCTTTATTATGTTGAGGTATGATCCCTCTATTCTCACTTTGCTGAGAGTTTTTATCAGAAATCGATGTTGGTTTTTATCGAATGCTTTTTCTGCATCTATTGATATGATCATGTGATTTTTATCTTTCAATTTCTTTATGTGATGTATCACGTTTATTGATTTGTGAATATTGTACCAGCCTTGCATCCCTGGAATAAATCCCACTTGATCATGGTGTATGACCTTTTTAATATATTGCTGGATCTGATTTGCTAATATTTTGTTGAGGATTTTAGCATCTATGTTCATCAGGGATATTGGCCTGTAACTCTCTCTCTTTGTAGTGTCTTTTCTGGTTTTGGAATTAGGCTAATGCCGGCCTTGTAAAAAGAGTTTGGAAGTGTTCCTTCCTCTTGGATTTTTTGAAATAGTTTGAGGAGGATAGTTGTTAATTCTTCTTTGAATGTTTGGTAAAACTCCCCTGTGAAGCCATCTGGGCCAGAGCTTTTGTGTCCTGCGAGCCCTTTAATTACTGCTTCAACTTCATCAGCAGTTATCAGCCTATTTAGACTTTCTGACTCTTCCTAATTGAGTTTTGAAAGGTTGTATTTTTCTAGGAATTTATCCATTTCATCCAGGTTGTCCAGCTTGGTGGCATATTGTTGTTCATAGTATTTTTTTACAATCCTTTGTATTTTTGTTTAGTCAGTTGTTATTTCACCTCTCTTGTCTCTGATTTTGTTTATTTGGGTCCTCTCTCTTTGTTTTTTGATGAGTCTGGCTAAAGGTTCATCAATCTTGTTTATTTTTTCAAAGAATCAGCTCTTGGTTTCATTGATCTTTTGTATTTTTTTGTCTCTGTGTCATTTATTGCTGCTCTGATTTTTATTATTTCTTTTCTTCTATTTACTCTGGGCTTTTCTTGTTTTTCTCTTTCTAAGTTTTTAAGTTGTAGGGTTAGAGAGTCTATTAGAAGTTTTTCTTGTTTTTTGAAGTAGACCTGTAGTGCTATGAACTTCCCTCTCAGGGCTGCTTTCATTGTGTCCCATACATTTGGCCCATTTTAACATCAAACTGTTTGTTTTCTTATTGCTGAGATTCAAGAGTTCTTTGTGTACTTTGGGTAACAGTTCTTTATCATATGAAAAATTCTTAACAAAATATTAGCAAACCAAATTCAACAATACATCAAAAAATCATACATCATAATCAAGTGGGATTTATTCCTGGGATGTAAGGTTGGTTGCAAATATTTTCTCCCAGTCTTTGACTTCTCTTCTAATTTTCTTGACATTGTCCTTTGCAGAGCAGCTTTTAATTTCAATAAGGTACAAGATCATCTAAGTTTGCTCGATTGGCTGTTATGTTATGTTCTAGAAGTTTTGTGGTTTGCATTTTAAATATAGGTCTGAATTATCCATTTTGTGAAGAATGTAAAGTCTGTGTCTAGATGCTTTTATTTTGCACCTGGAAGTCAAATTATTCCAACACCATTTGCTGAAAAGTTACCTTTGCTCCATTATATTGCCTTTTTAATTTTGTCAAAGATGAGTTGACTGTCTTTATGGAGATCTGTTTCTGGGCTCTCTATTCTGTTCCATTTATCTATTTGTCTATCCTTTCACTATTATCACACTGTCTTGATTGTGATAGCTTCAAAATACATCTTTAAATCAGATAATATCAGTCCTCCAACTTTTTTCTTTACCATTAATATTTTGTTAGCTATTGTGGGTCTTTTGTCTCCCCATTTTAGTGCTACTCGGGCCCAGGGGCAAGCCAAAGTTCAGGGAACTTTGTGGGAAAGAGAGAAACATGACTCAATGTATGGTGAAGACAAAGCAGAGGGTAAGAAATAAGCAATTATGAACACTTGGTTAAAAGTTTCTATAGCCCTCGCTGGTGTAGCTCAGTTGTTTGAGCGTCATCTCATGCACTGATTGATTTTTCTGTCTTACATAGATGTTTCTCTCTCTCTCTCCTTTCCTCTCTTTGTAAAATAAATAAAAACATATATTTTTTAAAGTTTCTATAGATTATTATAGTATGCTTTATTATTGAACAATTATCAATAAATAAATTATCTCGATATTGAATGTTGTTAAAAGTTATCACCAAATACATTACAAATTTGGTAGAATGTGCTGAATTTGATTTCCTTCAGAAGAAAATTCATGCATAGGAAATTTATGAATTTTGAATTCATTTCTTTCATTGAATGATAATTTAAGCTGACCAAATCTTTACAATGTAAATTACTGGAACTGGCTACTGATGAAGGTTTTAAGATAATTTTCAAAATATGGTCTTGTTTGCATTGTTATGAATAAAACTTAAAAGTTATTATTTTGAGTTTGTTGAAATCGCTTTATATTTTTCATTCCATTCCTGTCATCATATTTCTATAAGACTTGTTTTTCTACCAACAAATATTATGAAAATAAAAAATAGACAGGAATTAGATATACATTATTTCTCATGAGTAGTGTTGTCAATCCAAACTACTAAAAAATCCATAAACATATCCCCAGGTGATGATTTTTTTTAAAAAAGGGGGAGGAGAGAATAACATCTTGCCACTTATAATAACATGGGTGGACCTAGAGGGTATTATGCTGATTGAAATAATTCAGACAGAGAAAGACAAATCCAAACTAATAGTGCTGTCAATACAAACTAATTAAAAAACAGTAAAAAGACTAGTGTTTCACATTTTAATCTTTAAAAGTTGATATAAATGGTGTTCCTTTGAAGTGTGTATATAAGCATTTATTATTGAGAATTGCTATTATCATTGTATATGTTTTATTTAGGCGTGATTGTGGGATAATAAAAAGTTATAAGTGTAATAGGAAGTCTGTACTCATTGATTATATGCACATTTTCAATGAACGATGTAGACTTTTGTGATTCCTTATGCCATATATGTCTTAGTTATATTTATTAAAATGTAATTTTATTTTGGTTTAGTATAAAGTTTTGAACTTATACTTGTAAAGCCTGCTTTTTATATTTTGTATTTTACTTTGCAAAAATTAAATTCTTTTTGTATTTTAAAAAACAAACAAAATCCTTCCCATGAGTTGCACAAAAGAAAAAAGCAAAACACAAAAACAAAACTAGGCCTTTAACATCTGTGATTTAAGAAGCACTGACATATGGCATCTTTACATGAGCTAGGAATAGTTGTTCCTTCCGGCCAAATGCAGCCAGAGCAAAAGGTTTAGCAAGTGGAATGAGAACTTGATTTTACCCTTCTACACGGGGCACCCTTTTGAAAGGAGTAGCCTATACAATTGTATTCAGCCTTGCACAATGTGTATGTTCTGTGAAAAAATTGATAATTGCAATAATATGGGAGAAATGTTTTCTGTTACTGTTATTGTTGTCTAACTCATATATTTCCTTTGAATGCAGAGCCTAACCTTGTCAAGAGTGTAACTAAAACATTAGGAAAACACCTTGTAGAACTGTAATTAAGAGGTTGTTTTTGTGCCATTGCCTATTTGAAAGAAAATAAAAGTTGATATCTGACTCCTTTATTGCATTGCACCAGGAACAATGAAATCTAAAATAAAGTGATATCAAACTTAAAGGACCAATTCTGGAAAGGACTTATTAGAAAAAGAGCCTGAGTACTTAAAAATTTTATGTCTAAACCACACTTAGTGTTTGTGTTTTCGAGGTACTGAAACATGCCTGTTTTAAAATCAACTGCTTAAATATTAATAAAGGAGAATTATACCCTTCACAATCAGCAACATGGAGTGTAACTTACTAAAAGCAATTTATATATGTATATATATTGCATATATAACAATCAGGATACTCTCTCTCTTCTGTCACACATACATATATACACATTCAGTCAGAAAGCACAAAAAATAAGCAGTGGATGACAACTTGACACTTCAGCTTTAATTTTCTCAAGAAAATAAAGAGGATATTTCCAATTCCAGCTGAGACAATCTGGTCAAGGCATGAATTTGACAAAATCCTTAGAACTTCGAGAGAAAGTGACAAATGGAGAAACTTTGTAAGTACAAAATTTGTGAAAGAAAAAACAGATGTAAAGATTTTTCATTTACACTTTGAAGACGTATTTATTTACATTTTTTGAACAATTGACTACTTTCTAATCTACCAAAATTAAGAGTTGCATTTAAAACTTTTCATTTGTGAGTCAGTTCTCATGGGCACTCAGAGCTCTATTTAAACAGAACAGCATATAATCAGATAAAAACATACACGTCAAACCAAGATTTGCCTCAGTCCCTCAAAGGAAAAATAAAAAGAGTATTTAATGTATAAGAACCTATCAAACTATAACTACTTCCTAAATAAATGTTTCTAAAAAAATTGACTGCTAACAAAGATGGGAATGGGAGCAGGAAGAATGGGGGTTATTGGCAGTGAGTGACGAAAACCTTTAGATAGTAATGAAAGGATTTTGAGGGTTGTGTTTACGTTAAAAGTCCCCTCACCCTGGGAGTGGCTCAGTTGGTTGGAGCATTGTGTCATACAACAAAATGCTTGGGGGTTCAATCCCCCATTGGGGTAAGTATGGAAAGAAATGGATCGCTATTTCTCTCTCACATCAATGTTTCTCTCTCTCTATCCCTATTTCCCTCCTTCTGTCTCTAAAATTAATAAAAATTATATCCTTGAGTGAGGATTAAAAAACGTCCTCCTCAAATAATTATGTCATTTTCACCCTGAGGGTGAGAGTGTATCTCCTTCCCATAATAATTAGAATAATTATTAGAATAATGTTTCTTGATTTTTTTAATACATTTTATAATTTTTTAATATTTATCATTTAGTTAAAATCAGTGATCCTTAAGACCTCAACCCATTTTTTCTTAAATACAGGCTCTAAATTACCTTGGTAGACAGTTAATAAAACATTAAGCAAACGATAAGGAGGTGAAGAAATTAGCACAGTTAAATAAAGAGCATATATTATTCTATAACACATTATATGTCCAGCATCAATACATCACCCATATTGGGATTACAAAAAATATGTGTGTTTAGAATAAAGACCCTGTTTCAAAAGAATAAACAATCAAGTGGGGAGGCAAAATGGGTCTACAGAGAAGCCAAGGAGCCAGAGAAAAATTAAATGTTAAATTATTTTAGACGACTCAATGAAGGCTATGAGAACTAAAATATAACAAACACCCATTTTGTGGTATTATTTTTGTTTATTATTTTATGTTTTTCTCACACAACAACCCCAAAAAGTTGCCAAAACACAGTGTATGTGTGCCAGGAAGGCAGTGGGGGTGAGGGAGGTGTATGCAATTAATAATCAGCTGACAGTTTCAGTCAGTAAATCACCTATGGCTCATTCCTGCCCCCAAATGCTACCCAGCACCTAGGAATTCAGCACTGCTTTCTGCAAACTCCTTTGACTTCCTCATAATCTAATGACCATAGGGTCAAGGTAGCAGAAACTCCAACACTATGTTCAAGTGTTAGAGCACGCATCTGGTTTGTTCGTACAATTTCCATGTGTGAAGCCAGCTCCAAAGATGCACCCAATGACTTGAACATTCTGGTATTCATGGCTTTGTTTAATTTTCACCCATGTTAAAGGCACACTGTTTTTTGTGACCAATAAAATATTCAGAGGTGGCAGTGTGCAATTTTTGAGGCTAGATTATAAAAGGCAATTCAGCTTCTGGATTGCATGATCTGGTGAAAAACAGCTACTAATCCATAAGAGAAACTCAAGCAGCCCCATGTAGAGGTCCACATGGAAGGGTCACCAAGGCTGCCAGCCAACATCCAACACTAACTTGCCAGTCATGTGAGAGAGCCACCTTGGGAACAGATTCTCCAGTATCAGCTATGCTTTCAGTTGATGGCTGTCTTGGGTAACATCTGACTGCAATCTCACTACCCTTCAAACCAGAACAGCCCTGCCAAACCACTCCCAAATTCACAAGCCACAAAAACTGTGAGAGACAATGTGTTTGTGTTTTAAAGCTATTACATTTGGGGATAATTTGTGACACAACAATATATAACAAATACAAATTTTTGTACTTAAAAGTATGATGCAGTTATAACAAAACCTTAAAATGTTGAGGTGGCTTTGGAATTTGTCTAGACGTACAAACCAGTAAGACCTTGAGGAGAATACTGGTGAAAGCCTAAGGACCTTGAAGAGGCTGTTACGAGAAACCCCATGGCCCTTGAAGAGGCTGTTTGGGTGAAGGATTCAAAAAATGCCAGGAAAATGTTACTGAAACTAGAGGAAAGGAGATCCTGGTTTTGTAGTGACAAAAAGTTGAGCCACACTGTAGCTGATGTTAACATGAAAGTTAGATTATGTACCTAATGAGCTAGACGATCTAGCCAAGGAGATTTCAAATCATCATAATAAATGTGTTGGTCCTGCATTCCCCTGTCCTTAGAACTGAGGCAATATAATAGAAACCAGATGGAAAATATACACAATAGTCAAGGGATGCAGGCAAATGGAATCTCCCTGCTTATACACAGGAGAAAGAGGTAATTGCATGTCTTCTCCTTTCAAAAGGAAGGGGAAAGGAAAAAAACAACCCAAAAGCTTTGCTCCTGGAAACAAGACAGAAAGAATTCTAGGTTCTTACTCTAACCTCTTTGAATATAAATACATTTTCCCAAGGGTTCTGGGGTTGATGGTTTTTATAACATAGAGTTATCTCTAAGTTTCCAGGCCTCATTTTCCCTGGAACTGCAAACACATATCTCCAGAGTTAGGAAATCTATATGGAATTCTCTCACTATCTATACAGCTATAAATTAACTTCCTAAGGCTTGCTCTTACCCCAGGATTCCAAGTTTTTAAGATTATTTATTTCAGAATGCCCTAACTAGGCAGAAACACAAAAATGTTTTCTCTGCATTTCATAATTTGACATCACATTTCCCCCCTACTTTTGGATTCTGGCAAATTTGTCCATAATAATATCACTCCATTGGTTATTTTGTTTTAATCTGACCAACAGGGGCTAGAACAAATCTGTTCAGTTTGTGTTAAACACTTATCTAGCTATTGTCAGCAGGACTCTAAGAACAGAATGAAAAAAATCTGCAGTCTCAAGCACTCCCTCTAAGGGTCTTTGTTTTAGTCAGTAAAATAAATCTATCTTAGATTCATTAACCATAACGGTCTGTCTTAGAAAGGTAGCTTCCTCCTTATATTTCTAAATTAATTTTGTTCAACTAGCAAGAAGCATAACTAGGTATAATAAGATATATTAATAATTTCCACTATAGAGGAGGAAAAATACTTTTTTCTTCTACTATTCTAGATTCTTGACTGGGAACCCTGTAACAAAAGACCAATTAACAAAATAAAAACGTACAAATTTGTTTAATATGTTTTGCATGACACAGGAGCCTTCATAAGGAAATGAAGACACACACACACACACACACACACACACAAAGACTCAAAGAAGTGGTTATTCTAGGTTTGATGAAGTGTGGAAAGTTGTGGGAAAATGTAGTAAGACAAGGGATATGAGCTAAGGGTAGTGTGGAAGAGAAAAAATAATTTTATTCCACCTTTTTAAGTTCTTCTTTCTCTGGATTAATAATAAAATTAATATGAAGCACATTAACGGGTGAAAATAAGCAAATTTATTACATATGTACATACAGGGATTCCATAAGAATATGATACCTGAGGCCAAATCAGGCAGTTGAGGTATATATGCCTTTCTGGAGTAAGGAGAGAGAAGAAAGTTCTTGGACTTAAAAGGGAAAGTCTGCAATTCACAGGGAGATCAGAAAGAGCAAACATTTGATAAACAAATTCTTATTGGGCTACCCAGAAATAATGGGACACAGAGGGAAGTCTAAAACACAGACTTTGCAGCTTCCTCCCTGCCTGCCACACTTAGTTCATATTCTGATGCTAAGGTGATAGATCCCATCTTTCAAGCCAATTTTTCTATCTGAATTCCTTAGGGTAGTTAAGGAAGGGGGGGCGTGGTACCAAGCTTCTTTTTGAGGCTTTGTTTTTTTTAAAATGATCATCATCCCCAAATGCAAACTCCGCTCACCTTCCACCCTGCAATAGCGGGGGATGGCCTCAGCTCCCACCTTTTCCATTCAAGACATCTACAGATGTCATCCACATCTCACAGAACATATGAATTTGTGTCTTGGGCAAGTTGAGTTGAATGAAACCGATCACCTTCAGGCTGTCCTTCTAAACCAAGGACTAAACTGAACTGATATACTTAGGTTGAATGAGGGGAGTGGGGAAAGAGAAGCTTAAAATTTACCAACCAGTGGGAGTTGTGAGACCAGGTTGGAGGCTCTGTCCAATTGTGCTACTTGACCAATTTATGTCCTGCTTGGGAGTCCCAACAGTTTATATATATACGTACATTTATTTGCATATGTGTCCAGTGGTATTGTGCTTTTTGTGTCCCAGGTGTGAAAGGCAGACATAAACATTTTTTCTCTCACAATTTCTCTGGTTTACACCCTGGTGATACTTAGCAGAAACATTCAAGTGTTCAAGCAAGCATCTCTGAGAGATCAAGTGTCCTTCAGAGGCATGTATTCTGCATGATGTTTACCAACAGTAGTACTTATTATATTAGAAAGATGGTATGAAATTTGTCTAGAACTTTATCTCAAGTGATTCATGCAATTTAGACCCTCTGACTTTTCATATCGCCTGTCATGTGGTCTAGACCCCCTGAGTCTAGACCTCACTTGTATTTCAGCTCCAGGCCCAGAAAAGCAGCAAAACCAGACAAGTGACACATGGCTGCCTCAAGGACTAGCTACACTGACTAATGACCCCCTGCCTTGGCATCAACCAATCAGTGGAAACCACAACCCTGAAAGAGCGCACCTGGAAAGCAGATGAATATTCTATTGAGACCCTCCCTTAAGACCTCACCTAAGATTTCCACCTGCAAAAGAAAGATAAATATGCTCAGGACAAAGGACCCAGCCCGTGCTCTCCCCCAAGGGAGCACACCAGCACCATTCCCTTTCCCCTCCTTCCCTCTAAGGGACCTCATGAGACTTGCAACCAAGGAAGCAGTGGGCAGTGGCAGCTGATCCTTGGCTTACCCCTGAACATGTCTCCAAGGCCTCTTTTCTCTGACTTCTCAGTGAGGCAAAGCAGCCCAACTTAGGCTCTCCTGTTGCTTCTTCTATGCCCTTCCTTTTTTCATTGTCCTAAGTATATTTTTGCTGCCGTCACGGACCCAATACTCTTTGGCTTGGTGCTGTGTAGTCCTTCCCTTTGTATACTCTTACCCCCCCATCCCTTTTTCTTTAAATAAATTCAATTTTTCTTTATTCACTGTCTAAGATTGCTATTTAACCTGCCCTCGCACCACCAACTTTACCCTTACAACTTCTGCCATAAAAGGGCCAAATCTCAGACTACAAATTGAATGAATGCAAAAAAAAAAAAAGAGCCAACAATAGTGAGATATCCCTGAGAGGGAGTTGAAAGCCCAATTTGATTCAATCCCCCAGGAGATGGGGGTAGGAGAGGCCAACCCTACCCTTGAAAGGTGGCCCTCCCCCACCTTATAGCATTTGGCAAGAATCATCAGCAAGGAATAAGGTTAGATCAGTAGTAGTTTAATCAGAGAGCAGCCTTTTCTGCAGGCATCTGCCTGTGACTGGGATAGATCATCCAATATCCACAATTTATTTTCACAGCTCACAGCCCCACAGGGGGGTGTCTTTCAACAGTTTCAGAGTCCTGGTGCTGCCCACTGAGAGTATGGTCACACTTGCTCTCAGCTTGAAAAGCTGAAACCTACAGCAAGCAGCATTGCATGAGCTAGACCCAGGTAACTAAAGGAAACCCCCTGTGATTCTAGGATTTCAACATAAATAAATAAACAAAAGTAATAATACTAAAAACAAAAACACTACCCTTACCCCCCTCCTCCCCCGCCCCCAAAAACAGAGGCATCTCTCTGCTTCTGGAAGCAAAAGGGGTAAATACTTTTTTAATACAAAGCCAAGATCCTGCTGGGTTATATGGGGCTTTCTTGCAAGGCTTTTTATTTCTTATTTTAAGCCCACTTTTCATCAGTCAATGAATCTGAGTTGACCACCCTCGAAATGAGTGCTTCCCTTTTCTATAAGAGCTCATTAGCAAGCTTCGAATGTGCTTTCCAACAAGGCATTATTTTGTAGTTACCCTAAAACTGCTTCTCTATTTCCAGCTGTCTGCCTTTACATATTGCCTTTCCTTAGGCAGAAATCATAGCAAAAATTCATCAAGGAGACTTGTTTTGTCTCCCATATCTAAAGAATCTAAGATTTTAGGCCTTATTTTTTACTATAAGAAGCCAGCAGGGGGTAGTGGAGGGGGGGTTGCTGTTTTTTCTTGACTGCCAAAACCTGAGGTTGAGGCATCCATTCCACCCACAGGAAGCAAAAAACAGTTTGTCCCATGAACACTTTGCATCTTTCCCTAATCAGAAATTATCTAGCTAGAGCACTTATGACAAGCATGTAATATTCTACATTGATTCCTACCAAATACCAAGAGGCCAGAGTATAGAAAACAATCTGAAGCTGTTAGGAAAACAACAGCAACAACAACAAAAACCAACTATTTTTTTATTCCTGCAAGTTTTGCCCAAACTTCTAGCAATTATATTTTACATTAATATGGTTAAAATCACAAGAGTCAAGAGAAGCTGTGGTTTCCAGCTCCAGGCCTGAGAATGCAAATGCGATGTGAAATGCAGTTGCAGTGCAGCCTTTTAAACTGCCAGCATTTTTTTTTTTTTCTTTGACATCTAGCCTGTGCTGGAAGGTTTCTGGATCCTTTTATTATGCCCTTTTATGGGCCCTTGTGGTTTCACCCTGCATGCCCCTAGTTCACCTCTACTTCCTGTGTCACTTCCTCCACAGGAGCATGTTTGTGCTAGTGTCCAACATATCTATGAACATCCAAATTCCCTTACTTGCCCCATTTCCACAGCATAAATGGACAACTGTGGGGCTACCTTTAACTTTTAAAGAGGCCGAGGCCTGGGTAGAAAGGGGATGAGAGATCAGAGAACAGAATGTGTTTTGAGACAGTAAGCTAGATGTCCTTTCTGTCACAGGACCAAAGTCCATGTGCCCTGTGATATTTTGTGGCCAAAACTCAAAATATCTTAGTTTAGAATAAGAAAAGTTTTATTGATCGAGAAGGTGCCAACAAAGAAGATGGAGACCTAGTGGTGCCCTAAATTCCCTTTGCTCTCTGGATTAGACCAAGAGTTTTTAAGGGGCTAGGAGGAATAGGTATGCAGAAGTATTGGTGGGGCAAATTTTAATTGGAGGACCTTGGAACTTGGCCTTTTAGGGTAACAGGGCATCAATACTGGATCTTCCCGGACATCAGACTTTTAGCTTCTGAAAGGGTTCTGGTGTTTCAGTTGCAGTTATGTCCTGGTCCTTTGGTTCTGTGCGTATAGGCGGGAGGGGGGTGGCTGTGTGAGAGTTTCGGTTTCAGGTGCAGCTAAAGGCCAAAATGTTCTCCTCTGTGCATGCCCGGCTGCATGACTTATGGCCTTGGTCTGTTGTCTCTGAAAAGCAAATCGATATCTCATGAAACAGGATAAAAACATTTTGAGCTGGTTCTGTGGTCACATTCCCTGTAGTTTCCTACTGTATTACTCGGGGCAGTTTAGCACTGATGCTTAGGTGACCACATTCTGACCTGACTGGATGCTATAATGAAATGAGACTTGAGGGTCTTGGGGGTATGTGAATGTATTTTGGATGTGGAGGAGCTTGATGTTGACAAGCAGCAGAATTTGCCACCCCAAAGTGTGTCTCTTTGGCATAAGAATTCTTTTGAGCTGTCTATTTATTCTTACCTGAGGATATGTTTTTATTCATTTTTTAGAGAAAGGAAGGGATGTGGAGAGAGAAACATCCATGTGAGAGAGAAACATCAATTGGTTGCCTGCCTCGTGCACCCCAACCAGGGATCAGGCCCGCAACCTAAGTATGTGCTCTGACCAGAAATCGAACCCTAACTGGAAATCTTTGGTTGTACAGGACAGCGCTCTAACCAACGGAGAACCTGGGAGCTGGTGGTGTGTCTGGACATGGTCCACATTGCCTGAGGGTCTGGAGTCAAGGACTCGACCCTCCTCACAATGACCCTTGAGGAGGTTTGCTCTCCGAGATAAGAAATTACCAAGGTCTGGGCTCACGCAGGAGGCAGGATGCTTACTCTGAAAGAGTGTTCATGCAGCCCTGAAGGAACCACTTTGTATCACCCTCACCTCATCACCAACTATTTATCACTTACTATATAATAAAGGCATTGAAGCCATTTGGGGCTGCTCCTCGCCAGAGGACAGTCCTCCTGATCCCATAACTGTGTTTGTCTCTTTCATTCCCACGCTCGAACTCAGGTTTGTTTGTTTCTCAGGCTGGTTCCTGACAACCGGGTCTGGAGCTGTTTCGTTTTAAGAAAGAGCACACATTGGAGAATCTCTGAAAACTGTGGAACAGAAAAGAAGCATTCATTTGATATGAACCTCGAGAAGGAATTTATCTGCTGAGATGGACCCCCTGTGGTCAACCAAGTGCCCAAATTTTATGAATGATAAGAATCTAACAGCCATTTACTCACAGGGACTCCTCACATACTCTGTGTATTGGAAAGAATCTTAGACTGAACTCTCAGTTTTCTGCACGATGCCCTTCTTGTTTATGCCATCTAAGTTAACCACTAAAAAAAAAAAAATCTTGGTTTAGTCTTTCTACTAACAGACTGAGACCTGCAACGTCCAATCAGAACTACATAAATTGGATCCCCGTTTGCATCTATAGAATCAGAATTGCACAATTTGGAAATCTGCACCAGCAAAAAATTGGGAACTTGGGTGAGACCTTTGTCTATAAAAGATGTGGCTTTTCCTTTGTCTCAGCAGAACACAATTTAGGTTGCTACCTAATGTTCAATAGCTGGGTCTAGCCCAGCTGGATGTGGCTCAGCAGTTGAGCATTGACATAGGATCCAGGAGATCACGGTTCGATTCCCAGTCAGGGCACAGGCCCAGGTTGCGGGCTTGATCCCCAGTTGGGGCCAGCCGGTCAATGACTCTCTCTCATCATTGATGTTTCTCTCTCTTTCTCCCTCTCCCTTCCTCTCTCTGAAATTAATAAAGATATATGAAAAAAATAGTTGGGCCTATGAAATAAACTGACAACAGGCAGGTTAAAAATAGAAAAGTTATATATATTAATTCTTGTTATGTACATGGAAGAATCACAGGGAAAAAAGAATATCCCCCAAATCCATGAGATTTGAGAGCTTATATTACACTGTCTTAATAGGAGGAGAAGGGGGAAATGTGGGCCCCTTATGGAAGAGTAAATGATTTTAAGAAAGATTAATGGTCCTGTTAAAATAACCAGATTGGCCTCAAGATGGAGGCACTCATGCTAACACCATGTCAGCAAAAATAAACTTAACTAAGTTGTTGTGCTTGGCTCTCTCAGAAAAAAAAAAAGGCCAACATCAACCCACTAGTGGTTGCCTGCTCAGCAAGTTACATAACCTGGCTCCAAGACTTCTTCTTATTTACATATAAAGAAAGTAACCCTGCTGTAACCTATCAGCAAATGTCCATTGTAAATAACTTTCTTGTTCTTGTTCACTTTGGTCTATAAAAATCTCTTGCCTTGTATAGCTCTTCAAAGCTCTGTTTGCTAGATTAGATGATGCCTGATTAACAAATTGCAGAACAAAGTCAATAATATCATTAAAATTTACTCAGTTGAATTTTGTTCTTTATCTATAACAAGCCCTTAAAAGAGTAGATGGGAGATATGGTAGTTTTTGACAAAATTTGTCTGTGTGTTGTGTTCCCTTTTAGTCTCCTGTTCTATGATAAGAATTAACCTCCCTTGGTTGATGAATCTCCCAGGAAAAAGATTTATGACAATTTAGTTCCTTTTGGAAGATCTGTCTTTAGGTAGTTAAAAAAAGTTAAAAGAAAGCCTCTGCCTGCATTTGCTGTTTTACAAATGGCTTTAACTCAATCGATATAACAAAGTGGCATATTTTGGGGTGGCATGTCCTGAACTCCTTCATCACATGCCTAAGGAAACTCAGATGACATTGTAGTGATGCCTATATGGAGAGGAACTGAGGTCTTCTACTAAAGCTAGCACCAATGGTGAGCCATATATATATATATATAAAGAGAGAGAGAGAGAGAGATTATACACATACACACACACACACACACACACACATTTGCCTTATTCCCAAAATACAATTAGCCACAGGAAGATGAGAAATTACATACATATATAGAAACTATGTATATACATATATATGCACATATATATCATATCTAAAGTTAGTACCTAAATAACTGCTTAAAATAGCTATTACTGAGTTACTTTAGGGTAAGGAAAGATAATGGAAGACATTGAAAACAAGCAAACGAAACTGAAAGCGATTAAACTGATAATTTTCCCAGAAATAATCATTATTAGAAACAAATGAAATAAATTTTCTGTCTCACAGTTGCTTCTGCACAATAGCTACCTTTTTAAAACAAGTAACATCTCTTTTGGTTTCTCCACCCTTATAACCCAGAGTAAGCTTGACATGGTCATTTTTATGCAAAAGCAATCAACACAGTGAAGTCTGAGAATACTATTGCAGTTCATTCTAAGTGGCCGGCCTACTAGTTAGGACTGCGTCCCCTGGCTCTGACTCCACATAGCTGATAGCAATTCTAACGCATGTATACTAATTTTTAATAAATGTGACAATTATTGGCTAAAAACAAGTAAATAAAATGACTTTCTTCCACATTTCATCTCTATATAAAATTTGCCTAACCTTAACTATCTGCACAATTTTTTTTCCAATTTTACTTTTCCCTGGTTCTTGACATGAGATCCAGTTTGATTTGCAGGAGCTTAATCGAATTAGTATTTCTGTCCCATTTCTTCTGAGCTTTCGATGGAACTCCAAATATTTGAGACACTGTGATTAGTGTTTCTTTTTTAGGAACTGATTAGGCAATTCTCAAATTATACAGTCCTCTGGACTTATGTTCCATCAGGCCCTCCTACTGCGCAGTTTGCCTGCTCAGTTCTCATTACCGTCTTCTCAGCAGGGCAGACAGTGTGGGGGTGGAAAAATAATTTTCTTCCCACTTTCCTAAGCAATTCTGGCTGGACTAATAATCAAATTAACATGAGACAGATTAACAAGAAAATGATCAGATTAACAGGAAAACATGACCAAATTTAATTGTGTATGTACTTGCAGGCAGATGAGGTTTATATGCCATCTTGCACTAAGAAGTGGGGACCATGGTTTGGGACTTCAAAGGGCAGGAAGGGAAGTCACATGGATATAATGAAAAGCAAATGGTTGGTAAATAAATGTTTGCAGGGTCATCTTCAGTAATGGAACACAGGGAGGACTTTGATCAAACTGGCCTTGCTAGGTTCCTCCCTGTCTATCACACCTAGTTAATATTAAACTACAGTTATCAGTGATGATCACTCCTTTTCTGGAACAGATCCTCTATCTAAATTATTTTAGGCAGTTTGAGGGAAGGTCAAAAGTTTCCTCTGAGTCTTTTGTTTCTCAAAAAAGGAAAAAAAATTAAATTATCAATATCCCAAAAGGCATATTTTGGGATGACAGATTCTGCTTCCCCTCCGCAGGGTGACTGAATGGAAGTGATAAGTGATCTGGCTGTGTGTTAGTAACTTCCTTAAAAATAAGGTAGAATTGAAGATTATGTTCCTTGCTTTTTTAATGTGAAAAAAACTGAGGATCTCAGGGGGAAAAATTGTCGTGAAAACAAAATCACCTGCCAAACTGTACATAGTGACAGCTCCCAGATGCAACAAAATTTAAATCAAAGAATTCTATAGCACTGCAGCTTTCTCCCTGATATAAATGCTTGCCATATAACGAGCCCTTAATCATTTCCAAATCAGGCACAAAATATATCCACTGAACATTTTTTATTGAAAAGTTCTCATCTGAGAACATAATTACTGCATGCTATGATGTGAAATATAGCTGTGATTAGATAGATATATTGGGGAACATTGATATGAGCAAATGGACTCTTTAGAATCATTATTCTAAGCCTTGTTAACTTATTTGCTTTATAAGATTTGCTGCAGGATAGATTTTCATATTAAGTGTAATGAGAATTTTTTTTCCTTTGGATATAAGGAGTAAAATGTGCTGTCTTTCTCATGCTCTCTGAAAAGCCTAAAGACAGTTATTTCTGAAACAAATCATTAACTAATACTGAATTTCAGTTTTGAATGCTAATTAAAAATCTGTTAATATTCATTGCTCTATGATAAACACAATGAAGTTTTAATGTTTGCACTAAACTAATTTTATTGACAAAGGCTTGGCATCGTGAAATGTCAAACTTCAGATTTAGTGAAAAGCTTACAGTGTTTTGATGAATTTTGAAATGTGTCCAAACACATAATTTTGTAAAGCATCTGTTACAGGGCATCTCCTAGAATGCTAAACATTTCTGTATGTGTTTCATTTGGTTTGGTAAAAGTTCACTTTATTATATTCAACATTTTTTTCAGCATGACACACTTGCAAGCCAGATTCCCAGCAAGACATTGTAGCAAATGAAGGCATGTCACATTGTGTTATTTTTGGTTTCCTCTAAATTTGAGGGTGGATTATAGTTTGTTAAATTAAACATCACTGAGAACTGAGTTACACTTTAACAAATCTCTATTTAAATTTTTAATAAAATAATTTCTATTTGTAATTTTAAAACACTTAGTTTAACCTTTCTTTAAGAAAAAGCAGACAAAAAGGAATTTTTATTATAATGAGTAAAGCAAATACATATTTAGAATTCAAGTATTTGTTTAGTTTTTTTATTTTATCAATTTGTAAATGTAAACTAAATAAAATGTATATTTTTAAACTTTCAAATCAACTTCTATTAATACATGGGGCAATTATTACACTGAACTCATTCTTTTTAGGTTGTCGTAACAAAAATTTTTTTACAGACATTTTTCTTTCCAGGATGTCAAAATTAGAAAAAATGTGAAGCATCTCTTAAATTTCCACTTACTTCCAGAATGATGAAATATGCAAAGTTGATGACTCTAGATGCATTTCAAATTGATATTTAAGTAACCCAGATGTGCTTAACTGTTGATTATATATTGATGTTAATGATACAGTAAGCAAAGATAAATGTACATATATAAACACAGATTCAAATATATATAGATGATAGATAGATGATAGATATAGATAGATATAGATAGATGATAGATAGATAGATAGATATAGATAGATGATAGATGATAGATAGATGATAGATGATAAATAGATATAGATAGATGATAGATAGATATAGATAGATGATTGATAGATATAGATAGATAGATGATAGATAGATTAGATAGATAGATGATAGATAGATAGATAGATAAATAGATGATAGATAGATGTAGATGATTGATAGATTGATAGATAGATAGATAGATAGATAGATAGATATAGATAGATATAGATAGATATAGATAGATAGATAGATATAGATAGATAGATGATAGATGATAGATAGATGATAGATGATAAATAGATATAGATAGATGATAGATATAGATAGATGATTGATAGATATAGATAGATAGATGATAGATAGAGATAGATGATAGATAGATTAGATAGATATAGATAGATAGATAGATAGATGATAGATAGATGATAGATAGATGTAGATGATTGATAGATTGATAGATAGATAGATAGATATAGATAGATATAGATGATAGATAGATGATAGATAGATAGATAGATAGATAGATAGATAGATAGATGATAGATAGATGATAGATAGATAGATAGATAGATGATAGATAGATAGATAGATGATGATAGATGATAGATAGATAGATATAGATAGATAGATAGATAGATATAGATAGATAGATGATAGATGATAGATAGATGATAGATGATAAATAGATATAGATAGATGATAGATAGATATAGATAGATGATTGATAGATATAGATAGATAGATGATAGATAGAGATAGATGATAGATAGATTAGATAGATATAGATAGATAGATAGATAGATAGATGATAGATAGATGATAGATAGATGTAGATGATTGATAGATTGATAGATAGATAGATAGATATAGATAGATATAGATGATAGATAGATAGATAGATGATAGATAGATGATAGATAGATGATAGATAGATAGATGATGATGATAGATAGATAGATAGATAGATAGATAGATATAGATAGATAGATAGATGATAGATAGATGATAGATAGATAGATAGATAGATAGATGATAGATAGATAGATAGATAGATAGATAGATAGATAGATAGATAGATAGATAGATAGATAGATGATAGATAGATGATAGATGATAGAAGACCAACTTAACAGGTAGAGAAAAGCAAAATTAAGAAAGAAAAAAAAAAAAGGCTAACAGAGCTTTACCTCTCACAGTGTGTGCTTGTATTTGTACGTAAGTTTAGAAATGAGTCAAGATTTTTGTTGGCCAGTTTTCCTTTTATTATCTGCAGGAATCAGCATGTCATTCAAGCATTGACTTTGTTCCTTCACAACTCTAAAATATAAAACATAAAGGTAGTTGGACTTTCTCCCAGTGGTAATCACTGTTTGTCTGCTCTGAGCTTTTCAGGTCTAATTTATTTTTCTCCAACTGTCTAAATTCTCCTTCACTACTCCCATCTTCTAGTCCAGTTGACCCCTGCTAATTTCTTTGAGTCCTTAAATGGTGTCTGATTGCACTGTTCTCTTTAAAAGTATATTGTTGTGGTATAAGCAGAGTGCTCTGGTTTCTTTGGTTTTTCTGTTTGTTTGTTTGAATTTCAAAGGCCAGGTGTGTAAATTACAAATAAATAAATACATTTTAAATCTTTCAATAAAAAAATCCTACTTCATTTTTATTTTATATGGATACCTTTGATTATTAAGAAAAAAATCACCAACATGGAAGTGAGAAAAAAATAGTATATATTTTTATCAGATTTTTCTTATCCCTAAAATGTAAGCTAAAAGCAATTATTTGTATAAGCAAGGAACAAAGTCAATGATGGGACACATCATGTTCTCATCTGCTATAAATTTGTTAAATTAACATTTGTTAAATGGTTTAACAGCAGACCACAAGAGAAATTGCAATAGGAAAGTTTTTAATTCATAGGTCCTGGAGGAAGTACATGAAATGCCTCAAGGGTCCACACAGGGAAGTCAAGGCAGAATGCAGACAAAGAGATCAGTAAGACCTGGGACATGTTTCTTTATTAAGGTCCACAGGTGAAGTGCTTTGAGGTTCCCAAACTATGGCCAAATTGGTCAATTCAAATCAAAATACCGGAGTTTTGTTAAGCCCCGTAGTGGTCTTATCTAAGGGGTACACACAGGAAGCGTCCTGAGATGCAGTGGAGACTGCTGAGCACAAGGGCTGTAGAGGAAGACTCATGTAATTGAATCCACAAGGCTGTATGCTCAGCACTCAGTAAGTCCCATACTAAAGCATCAAGTATGCCACAAAGAGTTTACTTCAAGAGGCAGCCAAACAAAAAGATGGGGGGCGGGAGGAAAGCCCAAATCTGCCTCTCCAATCCAAGGTTCAGGGTAGGTTTTTAAGAGTTTGGGGGAGGTTGAGGGCTGGATCCCCAGTAGGAGGCATGCAGGAGGCAGCCAATCAATGACTCTCACATCATTGATGTTTCTCTCTCTCTCTCTTTTCCTCTCCCTTCTTCTCTCTGAAATCAATAAAGGCATATTTTAAAAAAGAAAAAGAAAAAGAAAAAGTTTCGGGGAACAGGTATGCTAAAGCACTGGTGAGGCAAGTTTTAACTGGAGAAGCTTGGAGCTCAGCCATTTATGGAAAAGGGTTTTGGCACTGGATTTTTCTGGACAACAGACTCTGCCTCTGAACAATTTCCCCTGTTCAAGCTCTGGTCATGTCCTGGTCCTTTGGTTACATGAGGTGAGGGAAACTTTGGTTCCAGGTGTATTATTAAAGAATAAAGTAAAAGAAAATAATTTCCTAAGGTTCTTTTCTTACAAAGCCAGAAAATAAAAAGCAAAATAAACCCAGACTGACTTGGAGGAAGAAAAAAATATTAAAAGAACAGAAATAAATATAGTAGAAAACAGAAAGAGGACAAAAAAATTTTAAAAAGACAAACAAGAATTTTTTTGTAAAAATAAACAAAATTAATAAGTACTAGATAGACTGATCAAGAAAAAAGAGAGTGAACACAGATCAATAATTTTGAGAATTAAAAAGATGTTTCTTGCCCTGCTGGGTGTAACTCAGCGACTGAGCATCGACCTATGATCCAGGAGATCCTGGTTCGATTCCAGGTCAGGGCACATGCCCACATTGTGGGCTCGATCCTCGGTAGGGGGAGTGCAGGGGGCAGCCGATCAATCACTCTCTCATCATTGATGTTTCTCTCTCTCTCTCTCTCTGCCTCTCCCTCTCCCTTCCTCTCTCTGGAATCAATAAAAACATATTAAAAACAACAACAAAAAGATGTTTCTCTGCAGATTTTATAAATATTTAAAAAATAATAAAAGAATATCATGAACAACTTTATGTCAACAAGTGTAAAATATTAGATGGCGAGGCCATTAGCATGGACCCTAATCCAATCTTACAGGTGTTCTTATAGGAAAAGGAAATAAGGACACAGAGTGACACTAAGAATACGCACGCACAGACCAGCAACCATGTGAAGAGGCAATAGGAAAGTAGTCACCTGCAAGCCAAGGAGAGATGTTTCAAAAGAAACCATCTCTGCTGGCACTCTGATCTTGACTTCCAGCCTCTAGTACTGAGAAAATAAAATTATCTTGTTTAATCCACCTAGTCTGTTACATTTTGTTATAGAAGCATTAGAAAACAAATACCTATAGAATGATAAAATCCAGAAAAATATATACAACTAACAAATAATAATACAAAATAATTATAATCTAATTACCTTTTATTAAAGAAATTGCATTTCTTTTCAAAAAGGTTTTAACAAATGAAACTCCAAACAAAATTGTTTCAGTAGAAAATTTTATCATGTGTTCAACTTTACATAAAATTTTTTAAAAAAATAGATGAGTTAAAACTTCCTGACTTGTTTTTGAAGCCAGACCACACTAGTAACGAAACCTGAAAAATGCATTACAAAAAATAAAAAAATATATAAATAAAAAGGCCCAAAGCAGTCATGGATATAAACATGAAAACGGATTAAAAATTTTGAATAAATATTTCACAACAGACAATATATTAATAGTCAATAAACATATAAATAGATCCTCCATATCATTACTTCTTGAGAAAATACAAATTAAAATCACAATAAAGCACCTCTACACTTGCAGAGGCATACCACATTGTATTGCATTTCACTTTATTGTGCTTCACAGATATTGTGTTTTTACAAATTAAAGATTTGTGACAACCTTGTGTCTAGCAAGTTTATTGGTGCCACCTTTATTTCCAACAGCATTTTCTCACCTTGTGGCTATGTGTCACATTTTGGTAATTCTCACACCATTTCAAACTTTTTCATTATTATTATATTTTATATGGTAATCCATGACCACTGATACTTGATGTTATTGTAATTGTTTTGGATCACCACAAACTGCACCCATACAAACAGCATATTTAATAAATGTGTGTGTTCCACCTTCTCACTGACCATCCATTTCCTCATCTGTCTCTCCTTGGGCTTCCCTATTTTTTGACACACAAAAATATTGAAATTAGGCCAATTAATAATTCTGCAATGGCCTCTAAGTGTTTAAGTGAAAAAAAGAGATGCACATCTTTCACTTTAATTAAAAGCTGGAGATGATTAAGCATTGGAAGGCATGCCAAAAACTGTGATAGGTCAAAATCTAGGCCTTTTGCACCAGTTAGCCAAGATTTAAATGCAAAAGAAAAATCTTAAAAAAATTAAAAGTGCTACTCCAGTGCACATATAAATGATTAAAAAAAAAAAAAAGGAAACAGCCTTATTGCTAACATGGACAAAGTCATAGTTGTCTGAATAAAAAATCAAACCAGCTAGAGCCTAATCTAGAAGAAGAAAAAAACATTCTCTTCAGTCCTCTGAAGGTTGTGAAGGCAATAAAGCTGCAGAAGGAAAGTTTAAGGCTAGGCAAAGCTGGTTCATCAGGTTTAAAAAAAAAAAGATGTCTTCATAAAATAAAAGGACAGACATGAAACATCAATGTAGAAGCTGCAACAAGTTATCCAGAAGATTTAGCTAAGATAATAAATGACACTAAACAATAGACTTTCAACTTATACAAAACAGCCTTATATTGGAAGTAGATGCCATCTGAGACTTTCATAGCTAGAGAGGAGAAGAGAATGCCTGGCTGCAAAACTTCAAAAGACAGGCTGACTCTCTTGTTAAGAGCTAATGCAGCTGGTGACTTTAACTTGAAACCAATGTGTATTTACCATTCTGAAAATCCTAGAGCCCTTAAAAATAATGATAAATCTACTCTGCTTATGCTCTATAAATGGAACAACAAAGCCTTGATGATAGTACATTTGTTTACTAACATGGTTTACTAAATATTTTAAGCCAACTGTTGAGAAGTACAGCTTAGAAAAAGATAACTAAAAATATTACTGCTCGTTGTCAGTGCACTTGGTCACACAAGCACTCTGATAGAGATATGCAGCACAATTAATTTTTTATGCCTGTCAACACAGCATTCATTCTACAGCCCATGGATCAAGAAGTAATTTCAACTTATAATTTGTAAGGCTGTGGCTACCATAAACAATGATTCCTCCTAGATCTGGGCAGAATTTACCATGCTAGATGTCATTAAAAACACTTGTGATTCTTGGGAAGAGGTCAAATATCAACATTAACAGTAATTTAGAAAAAGTTGATTCCAACTCTTATGGATAACTTTAAGAGGTTCAACACTTTAGAGGAGGAATTAAATTAACTGCAGATGTGCTTGAAATGGCAAGAGCACTAAACTTAGAAGTGGAGTTTGTATATGTGACTGGATTGCTACAATCACCCAATAAAATTTTATGGATGAGCAAAGAAAGTGTTGTTTTGAGACTGAATTTACTCCTGATAAAGATGCTTTGTAGATTTTTAAAACAACAACAAAGGATTTAGAATATTACATACTTATTTGATAAAACAGTTTCAGGGTTTGAGAGGATCAAATATAATTTTCAAAGAAGTTCTGCTGTAAGGAAATACTGTCAAACAGCATCATGTGCTACAAAAGAATTGTTTGTAAAAGGAAGAGTAAATCAATATGGCAAACAATATTGTTGAATTATTGTAAGCAATTGCTATAACCAAATTAAGCTTTAGCAACCACCACTCTAGTCAGAAGCTATCAACATTGAGACAAGAACCTCCACAAGCAAAAAAGATTATGACTTGCTGAAGGCTCAATAATGGTTCACATTTTTTAAGCAATAAAGTCATTTTTAATTAAAGTACATGGTTTTTTCTTAGATATAATGTGATTGAATAGTTAATACACTATAATATAGTACAAATTTTATATGCAGTAAAAATGAAAAATTGTGTGACTTGCTTTGATAGAATATTTGCTTTATTTTGGTGGTCTGGAACTAAACTTGCAATATCTCCCAGACTGGTACACTTACTATGGAAAACAGTGTGGAGTTTCCTCAAAAAATTAAAAATGGAACTGCCATTTGACCCAGTGATCCTGCTTCTAGGAATATATCTTATGAAACCTGAAACACTAATCAGAAAGAACTTATGTACCCCTATCTTCATAGCAGCACAATTTAAAATAGCTAAGATCTTGAAATGGCCCAAGTGCCCGTCAGTAGATGAGTGGATAAAAAATCTTAGTATTTTAATACCACAGAATACTAAGCAGCTATAAAAAAGGATCTCGTATCCTTTGAGACAGCATGAATGGAACTAGAGGGTATTCTGCTAAGCAAAATAAGCCAGTCAGAGAGGGACAAATATCACATGATCTCACTCGTATGTGGAATTTAATGAACAAAATAAACTGATGAACAAAATAGATCCAGAGACCTAGAAGCATGGAACAGACTGAGGGATCTCGGAGGGAAGGTGGGAGTGGGAGAGGGTGAGGGGAGAGATTAATCAAAGAACATATATGCATAAATGCATAACCCATGGACACAGATAATGGTATGAGAAAGACCTGGGGGTGGGGCAGATGCGGGGTGGAGGGGATCTATTGGGGAAAAAAGGAGACATCTGTAATACTTTCATCAATAAAGATAAAATAGAGGAGAATAAAGACGGCAACATACTGAGTGGAAGCTACAATGACACTCTTCCAGGACCAAATTGGAATTACAGCTAAAATATAGAAAACTCAACCAGAATCATCAGCTGCAACTAAAAATGAGCTGGAGAGCACCCTCATAACCAAGGAGGAAAAGTGGAGACCACATAGAGACTGGTAGGAAGTGCGGAGGCATGAGAGGGCTGGCTGGGCTCCCACAGGCAGCAGCTGAAGGTCCCGGGGGATATCTCAGCTGTGGGGGGGTTTCCACTGAGGACTCTGGGGCCTAAACCCCAGGCTGGGCTTCCCAGTCAAGAGCACCAGGACTGAGAAAGGTATCCACATAACATCTGGCTGTGAAAAGGAGCAGGTTTGTCTCTGCCAGGGAGAGACGGCTAGAAATGCAGGCACCCTCTTAAAGAGCCAACACACAAAGTTTCCTGTGCAGCCACTCACCTTGGGCTCCAGCAGAGGGAGAGCAGTGCAGACTGGAGCTGTGTGAGGAGAATGTAGAGTTGTAAGCTCTAGAGAGAGAGCTCCGAGAGCACCCTTCTGGATTCTCGTGCCAAGTCATTCCCCCATACTAAAGGGGACATCTTTCACAGGCAGACATTTACCTTGCGAGCAGCTTTTGCCTGAGAAGAAGCAATTGTTCCACCCTGGTGGAAAAACACTGGCCCTACCCCATGGAGTGTCTACTACCTGAGGCTCATTAAGAAACTGATAACAATCAGCCTCCCCACACTTTGGAGTTTCTAAAGCTTGAGGCTCATTAAGAGAATCAAGTTAATCAGCCTGCAGGCAGAGGCAGACCTCAGAGTGCTTTGAGTCTTTGCCTGACCTGCTCCTGGATCTGGGCCTTGGAAAAGAAGACTTTCATATGCATCTTTGTCCTTTCCAAATGCACTGAGCCCCAACAGTGGGGACTCAGCAGTGGGTTGTTGATAGGTCCAAACAGGGTACTCAAGGCTAGTCACAAGCACTATCTGACAATGGCCTGCATGAGAGACCTTCTAAAAAGCCTGAGAATCCTAGCATATCTACCTAATACATAGAAAAAAACCCAACTAGCCAGCCAAAGTGGGAAAACAAAAAAAACAAGCCCCAAATGAAAGAACAAGAGAAGTCTCCAGGAAAAGAGCCTAATGAGATGGAGATAAGCAATCTATCAGATATAGAGTTCAGAATACTGATTGTAAGGATGCTCAACAGCATGAAAAAAGATATGGAAACGATGAAGGAAATGAAGAATGACATAGCAGATGTAAAGAATACATTGGAAGGAATAAAGAGCAAACTAGAGGAAACTGAGAATCAGATTAGTGAATTAGAACACAGGGTAGAAAAAAATCACTCAATCAAAGATCCAAAAAGAAAGCCAATTAAAAAACAGGACAGTCTAAGGGAGCTGTGGGATAACATGAAATGTAACAATATTCACATTATAGGATCCAAAAAAAGTGAAAAGTAAGCAAGGGTTAGAGAACCTGTTTGAAGAAATAATAGCAGAAAACTTCCCTAACCTGGTGAAGGAAAAAGTCACACAAGTTTAGGAGGCACAGAGAGGCCCAAGAAAGAAGAATCCAGAGGCCCAAGCCTAGACACATCATAATTAAAATGCCAAAAATTCAGGACAAAGAGAATATTAAAGACAGCATAAGAAAAGCAATCTGTTACCTACAAAGGAGCTCCCTAAGGCTGTCATCTGATTTGTCATCAGAAACCCTAGGTGGTCAGAAAGGAATGGCATGAAGTATTCAAGGTAATGAAACCAAGACTACTCTATCCAGCAAAGGTATCATTCAAAATAGATGTGAAATAAAGAGCTTCCCAGAAAGAAAAAAAAAGCTAAAGGAGTTTATCATCAACAAACCACTATTGCAGGAAATGTTAAAGGGACTGCTATAGAAGCATTCCAAGAAATGTTTAAGGGACTACTATAACAATGAGAAGAAATAGAGAGAAACATAAGCATAAAGAATTAAAATGGCAATAAATAAGGACCTATCAATAATAACCTTAAGGACTTTAAGGGAGAGATCAAGAACAATACAGTCATAGTTGTGAACTTTAACATCCCGCTGATTTCATTTGATAGATCTCCCAGACACAAAGTGAACACAGAAACAGTGATTCTAAATGGCACAATAGATCAGATAAATTTAATTAATATTTATAAAACATTTCACCCCAAAGCTGCAGAATATACATTTCTCTCAAGTGCACATGGGTCATTCTCAAAGACAGACCACACCTTAGGACACAAAACAAGTCTCTACAAGTTAAAGAAGATTGAAATCATATCAAGCATCTCAGATCACAAGGGCATGAAATTAGAAATCAACTACAAAAAAAACACTCAAAAACATTCAAACACATGGAGGCTAAATAGCATGTTATTAAACAACGAATGGGTTACCAATTAGATCAAGAAGGAAATCATAAACTTCCTGGAAACAAATAAAAATGAACACACAACAACCCAAAATCTATGGGACACAACGAAAGCAGTCCTAAGAGGGAAGTTCATAGCACTACAAGCCTATATCAAAAAGCAAGAAAAATTTTTAGTAAACTATCTAACCCTACAACTTAAAGAATTAGAAAGCTCCCCTGTGAAGCCGTCCAGACCAGGGTTTTTTTTTACTGGGAATTTTTTTATTGTTGCTTCAATTTCATCAGTTGTTATTAGCCTATTCAGGTTTCCTGATTAACTTTTACATGATCTCACTCATATGTGGAATCTAATAAACAAGATAGACTGAGGAACTAAATAGATCCAGAGACATAGGAGCATGGAGCAATCTAATGAATCTCAGTGGGAAGGTGAGGGTGAGGTAGTGGGTGAGGAGAGATTAATCACATATATTAATCAGGAGAGATTAATCATATATGCATCACCCATGGACACAGACTATAATGTGGTAAATGAATGGGGGGAGGCAGATGCAGGGTGGAGGGGATCAATGGGGAAAAAAAGGGGGATATCTGTAATACTTTCAACAATAAAGATAAATTTCAAAACAAACAAAAAAACAATAAAGAAATTAAAATATAATAATAAATAAAATAAAACATTAAAAACCGACATAACAAGTCTTGGTAAAATTTTTCCTTAAACATATGCTTACCATATCACTCATCTGTATCACTAATATGTCTTTTTGAAAGAGACATAAGCATATATCCATACAAATATTTGTACATTTATGTTTATAGCAGATTATTTTAAAATAGCAAGACTACTAAAAACAACCGAAAAAAATTCATCAGTTGGTGAATGAATTAAAAACCTTTGGCTTGCCTGGCCTGGTGTGGCTAGCAGTTGAGCATCAACCTATGATCCAGATCGTAGTTCAATTCCTGGTCAGGGGACATGCAGGAGGCAGCCAACCTATGACTCTCATCATTGATGTTTCTATCTCTCTCTCCCTCTCCCTTTCTCTCTCTGAAATCAATAAAGATATATATATATTTTTAAAAAACTGTAAAATAAAAACAAAGAAAAAAAACACCTTTGGCTCACCCATATAGTGAAACACAAGTCAGTAATAAGAATTTGAAATTTTATATATTGAAAAATTAGAAAAATAATCACACATTACAAATGAGGGCTTTTATTTTTATTTGTTTATTTTTTGAGTTCGGGTATACCAAGAAACAATTGCCTAAACTCTTGAGCTAATAAGGAAAAAAAAAAGGTAATAAATAGAAAAGAGAGAAGAGAAAGAGAAATCGAAAAAAAAAAAAAAGTTTAACAAAATCAGATTAAAAAGATTATCAAGGCTTAAAATTTTGGTGCGTATAGTCTAAACAGGAGAAGCAGCAGAATCTGCAAAAGATCAACTGCTGTGTGTCTGTAATTAAAGTCTACATGTTGTTTTCTTAGACATAATGCCATTGGACACTTAATACTTTGAAAGGGGACTTTGGACTTCCACAATAAACTGTAAAAACTAAAATATCACAGAAGGACCTTACTTTGAATGAAAACCTGGAGAGAGAAACTTGAAAATCACTGACACAACTAGGGAAATGGCACGTGTATTCAAAGTTGCAGATGACTATGAAAACTGCACACAAATCTGAGGGGGAAAAAGTACCCAGTGCTCCCTTCCAAAAGTACAGAGTCTATTTTGAGAAAAACCTGTTGTAACTCCAAATAATATTGACAGTGAGGCAGGATAATAAGAAGGTAGGAAAATTCTTTGGCAAGTGGAATGGGGAAACTGAGACAGGTAGCTGGCCAAACTGGCAGAGAAATTTACAGCCAGATATTGATACCTCCCTAGAGATAACATCTAAGCTTCAGTTATATTTCAGCTCCAGGACCAGAAAAGGAGCAAAATGAGGTGGGTGACCCCATGACCATTTGCAATGACTAATGACCATCTGCCCTGGTGCCAACCAATCAGTGGAGACCACAAACCTGAAAGGATACACCTGGAAAACTGATGAATATTCTATATAGATCCTTTCCTAAGACCTCTCCCAAACTCCCAGCCTTTAAAACCCTCAAACAAAGGTCCCAGCGTGTGCTCTCCTTCCCAGGAGCACACTCTGTTCCTTTCCCTTCCCTCTCTTCTCCCCCCACAGGTGTGCATCTCCTAAACTCTAAGGGTCCCCACAAGACTTGCAACAAGGAGAGCATGGGCAGTGACAGCTTGTCCTAGGCTAACCCCCTGAGCCTGTCCTCAAGGCCCCCTTTTCTCTAACTTCTCAGAGAGCCAAAGCAGCCCAGCATAGGCTCTCTCCTGCTGCTGCTTCTGTCCTAGGCCCTTCCTTCTTTCACTGTCCCCAGCTGTAATAAACCTCCCCTCAAAATCACCTGGACTCATGTTTTGACATCTTTCCTGAACAAAGTAAAAAACACATGCACTGCCAGCCATGTCTTCTTTCTGGTAACAATGGGAACACTGAGGGTAAGAAAGAAAGAAATTTTAGTTAGTGTGGGAAGGAGGGGCAAACAAGCAATTTCAAGAAAGAAAAAAAAAAAAATTCCAAGCAGAACACAATAGACTACAACCAAAAGATCATCTAAGGCAAAATACATTAATTAAGAATAAATGCACCACCTTGGAAGACTAGGACCATAGATGTTTAAGGCTAAAATTTAATACCGGAGGGAAAAAAACTTAACCTCACCATGCTCTGAGAAACAAACAAAAGATAAACAGAGAGAACATATTCTATGCTCTTTACAGAATCAAGAAAAACGAGAACAATCACACTAGCACATTGACCACCCATGGAAACTTGTGCTTGATAGCCCAGGAAAACACCTTATTTAAACACAGGAAACAGCCCAGCTGGTGTTGCTTAGTGGTTGAACATCAACCCATGCACCAAGAGGTCGCTGGTTCAAATTCCCAGTCAGGACACATGCCCGAATTTTGGGCTCAATCACCAATTGGGGGCATACAGGATGCAGCTGATTGCTGTTTCTCTCTCATTGATGTTTCTATCTCTCTCTCCCTTCTTCCTCTCCCTTACTCTCTCTCTAAAAATCAATATAAACATATTTTTAAAAAAACAAATAAAAAACATAAGAAATAGAAAGTAAATATTTTCTTATGCATACATACATATAAGAAAAAATATTGAAATGAATATAATAATTTTCTGCTAATAAGAAAATGCCATATAATTGTGACCATAAAGAAAATTGATATTGTCAACTAACTTTCAAAATGATATTCTTTAAAATTATTGAAGCTTTGAAATAATAGGATGTGAAATTATAACTGGCACTGTATCAGAAAAGCAGGAGAAGATAATAGATTTTGGAAATATATACTTAATTAGAATAAAAGTATTTTGCCAAATAATAACTATGAAAATGTGGTGGAAAAACAAACTTTTCTATCCACACGGTTCTTCTGACTGATCTAATAATCAAATAGACATGAGACAGATTAGCAGGAAAAAAAGTAAACAACTTTAATACAACATATGTATGGGAACCCTGCATACATGATTGAGTCAGAAACCCAACATGCACAAAAGATTCAGAGATAAAAAGGAGACCTAAGTATATAAGATATTCTGAGATAGGGATGATGTAATTTACCCTAAGGACTCCAAAGTGCCATTGCAGTGTGATAAGAGGAGCAGATGTTTAATAAATAAATGTTTGCCCTGGCATACAGGTGGGTCAAAAAGTTGTGATCACTGATAATCTAATATTATAGGCAAGGTTCCTAATTAAGTTCTTGTAGGTAATTAAAAGAAGGGGCAGAAGTTTCTCTTGAGCTTAAAGCTAAAAATGCCCTTATCTCAAAACAATCCACATACCACAGAAAAACATCGTAGGGTGATTTTTTCTGAATTCTTACAAAAAGTATAAGAAAAGTAAAATGTAGAAAGAAAATAAGTAAACTTTTAAAAATCACAAATAAACAGACAAAAAGTTAAGTCAGAAGAAAGTGACAGATGCTAGAGTCAGGAAAAGGCCATTATGATATATAAAGGTGGAGTCTCCAAGGAGGAAAATTCACTAAAAGCACAGAACAAATATTTAAATCAATAGTTTAAGAACATTTCTAAAAAAAAAAAATTGAAAAATGGCACAAAAATATATTTAAAAATATCATTATAGAACCACTAGGATTTAAATGAAAATAATTGTTCATTCAGACAATTGCTGACATTTATAGAAGCAAATCTGATTTGTCATAACATACAAAACAGCAACATTTTATGACAGGAAACAACTGAGAGCATGTTTTAGATACTGAAAGGAAAAAAAAGGGCAAGCCAAAGATTACATATAAAGTTAAATAATTTTTCATGTTTAAAGATCACAGACAATTATGAGCACATAATAATTCAGAGAACATTATTTATGAGTCTTCAAGAATCATGTACTAGATTATTGGCTTTACTCAACTGTAAAATGATTGAAGAAGCTTCAACATAAGACTCAGAAGTGAGTGTTGAATATAACATTAATATTAAAAATAAAATTTGGCTCTAAGGGTTACCAAATGATAGAACTTTATATATCTAACAATGTAGAAAAATATAAATACACAATAGAGGAAGAAAATGAGAGTGAAGAAAAGGAGAATATTCCACCCCAAATATGCCTCTTTGGCATAAAGATTATCTTGATCTGTTTATTTCCAAAAAAACAGCAGACACAGGAGAAGCTCTGAAAACCAAGTAGAAGTTACTGTTTTTTAAGAGACATTTACATTTATAAAGGAAATCTCCATTTGAAAGCCTTTCTCCCTCTACATAATGGAACAGAACTACTAACTCTAGAGTAGGCAGGGGATTAAATTTGCAAAACAACAATACCCTTGTGTACTGTGCTTTGCCTGCTAATCTACCATAACTTCCACCTCAAACAATTTTTTTTTCTTTAGGTGAATATATATTTATTCCCCCTCTCAAGATCTTTCTTTTGTCTTAGCTGAAATTGGTATTTAAGGTGATGGTTTGGGCATTTTGAGAGTTCTTTTTCATGGGTATCTTTGAAGTGTACAAGAGGTATACCTGTTATTAAAATTCTGTTTTTGTGGTGTGTTTTTTTTTCCTTTTAATCTGTCTTTTATTATAGGTGATGCTGATGCCAGAGAAATTAATGGACCAGACTTCCCAGACAGGAGTGGTAGTGATAGGGGCCCTTATAATGTCCAATAAAATTGTGGAACACATATACTTATGTGACCAGGGAGTTAAGGTTTTTTCCCTTAGGCTTCTTTCTCCTAGGCCTTTGCACCCTACACTCCCCTTGATCCCAGACTGAAGCAATTAAAGAGGTGGCGCAGCTAAATATCACCTTGTGGAGACATCACCAGGCCACCAAGATCAAAAGAGTGAAGATGTCACCTTATGGAGACATCTCCAGGCAACCAAGATCAAAAAAATGACTTCCAGGACTGCACGTAGCCGCATTCCATTCCCAGCCTCAGTTTGCCGCATATAACCTGATCCCTCAGGACACTCCTAAGGCAGGTTTAGGGTGCTCAAAAGCTCCCTATCCTCCTGATTGGCCAGCCTTCTCAGTAAACGCCTTACGTGATTCCACCCTGCCTCTGTTGAATTGGCTACAGCAACAGGCAGCCCCGAGCTCCACTGGGGTTTTCTGGTAACAGTAGTGACGCTCTTGCAATATCTTCAGAAAATGAATTATATAATACTTTCAGGGGGGATGGAATGTGGAAGAAGGCTTTATTTGCTTAAAGCTATACTTCTAGGGTTCCAAAGCCCCCTGTCCCTTAAACCAGTCCTAGAAGGGGGGCAGCTGGGAGTTCAGCAGATCAGACACAAGGCCAGTGTCCAGAGTGTCAGTTCCACGGTGCAGCAGGGTATGGTTTAGCATTCAGGCCAGATTGAAGTTCATTTAGACAATGTGTGGAGCCCAACATGTCTGTGTGCCATGTGGGCACAGTGCAGCCCTCTGTTTCAGGAGTCCCAAGAGGGCTGGCATGTGTGAGAGCCAAGAGAGGGGAGAAGGGAATTTCCTTTGTTTGGAAGTTTATATATTTGGATTTTGCGAGCTTGCAGAGGCCATGCACATACCGGCCAATTCTCTCGTTCCAGGTGTGATTGATGGTCAGTTAGCCTCCCATGTCACTCAGACCTTACTGGGCCTGTGTCTAAACTGCCTTTGTCTACTTCTCTCCCCCATCAATCAGCGGGGAATAGACTTGTAGAATGTTAAATGCAGCTTTTTGGCAAAGCTGAATAAATGGCATGCCTATACTATTTGGTCTCCCCTTTCACTCCTTTTCTGTTAGATAACAACCAGGTTGTTTCAACGGTATCAGTTCTCAGCCAGAAAACCTAGAAAAGTAGGAAAAATTATTTTTCCCCTTACAAAAGAAAAACTGCAAAATAGAGTGAGCTTGATTACTGCCTCAGATATATTATCTGCTGGTAAAAGTATATTACTTAAATATAATAAATAAAATAGATAAACCATAAGATAATGCTAAGTGCTTTGTAAAAAAGATACGCAGCAAAAAATGCAGAACTTGTTTAATGAAAAGAATAGACATTAATATACCAGACAAAGGCAAATATAAACAAAGCATAAGATATAATCTTGATATCAGATAAACTAAAATTCAGGTAAAAAGTATACAATTATAGTAATGATTGCTTAATTCATAATAAAAATATTATAGCTATAATATCAATAGACCAAATAACACAATTAATTTAATAAAAAAGAATATACAAGAGCTGCAGTAAGAAATAGTAAAGAAAAAAATACTAATTCAAGACTAGTATACTTCTCTTGTTATGAGAGAAATGCATGGATGATCTTTCTCTGTTGCTAGTGGGAGTGAGGTCCTTGGGGTGCCACTGGAACAAGCTTTTTTGGAGGCTCCCACAGGAGAATGAGATGTGGTAGAAAGATTAGAAAGATTCATTTGTGTGGAGTTACATCCCTGGGTTTGCAAAGTCCCATTTTCCTTAATCCAGTCCTGGAAGAGGTGCAGCTGGGGATTTAGTAGAACTAAAAGCAAAGCTAGTGTCACAAGTTTCCATTCCATGGTGGAGCTGGGTCCAGTCTAGTATTAGCTAGTTGTAGTCCATTAGTCCATTGTGTGTGGGGTCCATATGGCTGTGAGCCCTGTGGGAGAATGCAGAGGAGCCAGGAGAGTGTGCTCCCTGCAAAAAGAGTCCCAAGAGTGCAAGCAAGCAAGAGAGCAAGAGAGAAGGAGAGAGAACTCCTTTGTCTAGGAGCTTAAGTATCTTAAATCTTCCAGTGCTTGCTGTGGCCATGCCTACTGTGGCCAATGACCTGTTCCCAGGTGTGACTGATAGGCAAGTACCTGCCCTGTCACCCAGACTTTACTGGGCATGCATCTATACTGCAGCTTTCTGGCATAGCTGCACAAATGACTATAATACTTGGCCTTCCCTTTTCTCCTTTGTTTTTATTCATAACTAGGTTTATTACAATGGTATCACTCTGGTTTATTACACACACACATACATATATATACACACACACATACATATATACACACACATACACACACACATACATATATATATATATACACACACACACACATAGATATATATGTAAAAATTTTAAAAAATTAAACCACAAAATCTAAAATGTATATTTATTGACATATGAAACACGAAATCCCAATATATAAAGTATATCTTTATTTCTAACACATTCAATTTGTGTGTACACATAGTATACGATGTAGTTCTGATCATTACTCCTGAAAAAAAGTAAAAAATATATTAAAAAGTTATCTGATTAAAATAAAACAAAACTAAAAATTGGCACATTTTTAAATGGACTTCTCTTTTGAAAGCACACACACGTAAGTATTGTGTTAAAGGCAAAATACGAAATAAAGTTGCAGAATTTTTGAAAAAAAATTATAGAATTTAGCTGAAGCAGTTCTCAAATAAAAATTTATTTGATTATATTGCTGCACTATTGTGATTTATAAGAAATACATATTTGGTTATTCAAATAAACAGAATATTTCCTATATACAGTTGATCTTTTCCCCAGCTCCTGGCTGCCAAAACCTTAGCTATAAAAACAATGGGATGCCCAGCTGGGCGTGGCTCAGCAGTTGAGCATTGACCTAGGATCCAGGAGATCTTGGTTTGATTGCCCATCGGGGCACATGCCTGGGTTGCGGGCTTGATCCCCACCCAGGGGGTGTGCAGGAGGCAGCTGATCAAGGACTCTCTCATCATTGATGTTTCTATCTCTCTCTCCCTTTCCTTTCCTATCTGAAATCAATAAAGATATTTCTTTTTTTTAAAAAAAGGGATAATCTCTTGTTATAATAGTTGGTCTCTTGTCCTCAGTTTCTGAAATTGCCTCAGAGCCGTAAAGATGAAACTGATTAAATATTTTCATAAAAAGCCCCTCTCCACCACAACTGGGTTTATATTAATGGGGTGACATTTGGAAAGGAGCTGATTCCAAAAAAAAACAACCATAAAAGAGTACTGAAATTTTTAGTCCAAATGATAACATTGTAATTAGCCAGTTATTAATAACAGAAAAGGAGCAAAGGGAAGGCCAGACATTGGGGAAAGGGGACTGGACAAAGGGAAGATAGGCGCCTGCCCAGTAAAGTTGGGGTGACAAAAGGAAGGTGCCTGCAGTCAGTCACACCTGGGAACAGGAGTCACTGGCCAGAATGGGCATGGGCACTGCAAATGCTCAGAAGTTTAGGATACTTCATTCCCTGAACAAAGGAGTCACTCTCTTATACTCTTGGTTCCTCTTGGCAGACTTGGCTCATGGCTTACACTTGGCTTTCTAGCATTCTCGCATGTGGCCCATGGCCATGCGGAACCCCCCCCCCACACACACACACACATATACAATAGACTAATGGACTGCAACTAGCCTGAAGCTGTAGTGGACCTGTCTCCAAGATGGAAATAAACCCTGGACTCTAGCTTTGTTTTTAGATTTACTGAAACCCCAGCTATACTTCTTCTATGACTGGACAAAGGGAAATGGGACTTTAGAAACACAGAAGTGTAATCCCATGGAAATAAGCTTTCTATCATATCTCATCCTCCCGTGGGGGTCACCAGAAATGTTTATTCCAGCAGTGCCCAAAGAAGCCCACTTTCACTGATAACACCACCACCTGATTTCTGGGAAGGAGAGAGGAGCTCTAGGTTGAATCAGTCACTAATGTTCAATTAGTCAATTAATTATGCCTATGTAATGAAATCTCTATGAAAATATAAAACAAGGCATTCAGCCTGGCTGGAGTGGCTCAGTGGTTGAGCATCAACCTATGATCCAGGAGATCATGGTTTGAGTCTCAGTCAGGGAACATGCCCAGCTTTCCAGCTCTATCCCTCCCCAGCAGAGGACATGCAGGAGGCAGCCATTCAATTACTCTCTTTCATCATTGGTGTTTCTATCTCTCTTTCCCTCTCTTTTCCTCTCTCTGAAATCAATAAAGACATATATATAAATAAATAAATAAATAAATAAATTTTAAAAACACAAGGGCATTCATAAAGCTTCCAAGTTGGGACAACAGAATTCTTTCATATGCCAATGTTATCATCATATTTAGCTAGTTTATTAGTATTAATAGTAGGAGGAGAGCAAAGGGGAGGCCAGACATTATAAGTGTGGTCGTCTGCGCAGATTCACCAGGAAGCTACTGCTTCACATTCCCCAGAGAACCACCTGTCCATTCCCTGCAGATCACTGGGGGAAAGGATTGAACAAAGAGATAAGTGGACACAGGCACAGTGAAGCTGAGGTGATGTAGGGATGCTACTTGTCTGTCATTCTAGCTTGGGAAAAAGATCATTGGCTGGGAGAGTGGACCCCAATGTAAGCCTGCAAAATCTTAGAAGGTTAAAATTACCAGATAAAGAGAATTCCCTCTCTTGCCCACTGTTGCCCTTGTTCCCTCTCACCCTCTTGCTCCGTGATCTGCATTGGACACTGCACGTTTACATGTTCTCTCCCCATAGCCATGTGGCCTTAAGCAGGTGCATGGCCTATGGCCATGCGGACCGCACACACAATAGACTACAGCTGGCCAGATGCTGGACTGGACTGTACTTTATTATGGAGCAAAAACTATGGGCAGTGGCCTTAATTCGGCACTACTGAAGACAAGATTGGACTTTTTCCACGGTGGGACAGACAGAGATGGGACTTTGGAGGAAAATCACCTTAATTTTACATCATCAATAAAGCTTTCCATGATACCTCATCCTGCCATGGAGGCCTCAGGAAATCATTTTTCTCATGGTTCAAATTATTTTCTCAAGAACTCCGCTTCCACTGGTAACACCATTATGCTGGGCCCCAGACTCCTCAAGGATAGAAGTTTTTTTATTTGTTTGAGATTTCACCCTATGTATTTTTTCATCTGGCTTTTGATATGTATACTTTAAAATATTTTGTAATATGTTGATAATCTAGTGAGTGAATGGGTTTCCTGAGTTTTGTGAGCTTCTCTAGTAAATTAATTAAATCCAAGGAAGGATCATGAAAACCTCTGATTTATAGCCAGTCAGAAGTATAGGTAACAACCTGAACTTCCAATTGGCATATGAAGTGGAGGGCAGTCTTGTGGAACTTAGCTCTTAAAGTGTGGAATCTGATGTTATTCAGGTAGATAATGTCAGAATTGAGCTGAATTGTGAAACACTGTCAATGTAAGAAATGTTCAAACTTGTAGAGAATTTCTGTGTTTATTTGAGCCAAACTGACAATTGCCAGGAAGCAAAATCTCAATGGATTGAGAAAATGCTCTTGAGAATGGCAGTTTTACCTCTTGTTTTATACATCAGAATCAAAGAGGAAAATGTAAAGAGGTTACATGAAATTCATTGGTGATAAATGAGAGCGGCATGAGAAAACAAAGAGGGAAAATCTCTGGGATTTATAAAGTAAAACAAATAGATATATACTTTTTTGACATTTGTGAGTATAAGATAGTTAACAGTCAACAATTCACATGATATAAATAACAATGAGAAAATCTGTGGTCTCTACTCTGATGCCTCTGGTGCAGTTGTTGTGCCCTGAGGGATCCAGAAAAAAAGAAAATTACTTTAAAATTCCAAAGGTATGTTATTGTAGATCCAAAAAAACAATGCAAAGGCTCAGTTAAGAAAAAATTGACCTTTGTCAGGGAAGATATTGGCCTAGGACATGACTATTAGCCATGACTTGCTTTTAGTTAAGAAGTTCTGATTTCAGATCATCCTATGTGGTAACTTTCAGTCTCTTGAGTTTGTGAGGCTGCCACGGAGGCCTTCCCTAAGCTTGTGAGGTTTAGTATGTGCCCTCCTCCCCTTTTTTTAATCCACAAAACCCACCTGCTATTCAAGAATTACTTGAATACTCATGTTGGAATTGGGTCCAGACCCTCTAAAGCCACATCATTAAAATTTTTAAAAAGTAAAATGCTTAAACATCTGTAGTGAATTTAATGGAGATTCTCAAAGAACATGTTTATATCTTAATTTCCAGAATCTGTGACTGTGACCTTATTTGGGGGTGGGGAAAATTAAATGGAAGACCTTGAGATGAGATTATCTTGAATGTCCTGAGTGAGATCTGTAGTTAATGAAAATTATTCTTATAAATGATACACTTAGGAAAAGAAAATAAATAAGAAAAAAGCCAAAGAAGACAGAGGCAGAGAAAGGAGCTAAGTAGTTATGAGTCAAGAAACAACTACAGCCACCAGAAGATGGAAGAGTCAAAGAGGATTCTTTCAAAAAGCCTCTAGAAGAA
Organism: Miniopterus schreibersii; assembly: GCF_964146895.1. Lineage (NCBI taxonomy): Eukaryota > Metazoa > Chordata > Mammalia > Chiroptera > Miniopteridae > Miniopterus > Miniopterus schreibersii. Next base: position 39,122,438 of record NC_138104.1, on the reverse strand, counting down.
TTGCAGCCCTGCTAACACCTTGATTTCAGATTTCTATCATTCAGGACAGTGAGAAAATACATTTTCATTGTTTAAAGCTGTCCAATTTGCGATAACTTTTTACAACAGCCCCAGACAGCTATTACTACATCAATCTCAATAGTTGAGAAATATATATAAAGAAACACTAACACTTATTATGATATCATCAGTGTAGTCTGGTAACTTGATTTCAATGTTTATCCCCTAAAAGTACCACTTGACTACATTTTGGCAATATACTTATGAATTCAAATATCAATGTGGCAACACAACAAAAACAATGAGTTTCAATCCACAAAGAATGCAAATTTTTTAAAACTTGATTCAGAATTCAAAATAGAAAACAATGTGTTAACTAAATTTATAACAATGTATTGATCTGGTAATTTCTGCTTCAGTGTATATCACATTGAACTTAGCTGAAGTAATCACAGGAACCACCTACTTAAATCCTCAATAATAACCTTCAGAAAACCTTCCATTTCATTGGGAAGAAACTACTATTAAAAAGTGAGTCAGTGGAAACAAAACACCCAACTTAACCATTTATTTAATAAGAACAACTATCATTTTTGTTCTTGTAGAAATTTGTATTGACTTAAGTTGACTATCAAGAAAGTTTGTCAAGTTCCAAGGGTTCAAGGCCAATTACAAATGGGAGGAAAGAAAAAGAGCACTTTCAGAATGATTAAGTAAAGACAATTAAAAATTGACTTCTTGCCCGGCTGGTGTGGCTCAGTGGTTGAGTTTCAACCTGTGAACCAAGAGGCCACTGTTTAGATTTCCAGTCAGGGCACATGCCTGGGTTGTGGGCTTGCTCTCCAGGGGGTGTGCAGAAGGCAGCTGATTAATCTTTCTCTCTCATTGATGTTTCTATCTCTCTATCCCTCTCCTTTCCTCTCCCTCTAAATATCAATAAAAAAATATTTTTAAAAAATCTACTTTTTCATAAAATCAATGAGAAAAATAGTAAAACATGTCACAATTAACTTTTTTGGAGCTCAGGCAATTAAAACTTTGCAATCACCAAGGATTATTTATTAAGAAAAATAAATTGGCCCTGGACAAGTAGCTCAGTTAGCTAAAGTGTTGTCCCTATATTGCCAAAATTGAGGGTTCATTTTTCAGTCAGGACACATACAAAGAATCAACCAATAAATGCACAAATAAGTGGAACAACAAATTGATAACTGTCTTTCTCACTTTCTCTAAAATCAATAAATACAAATTTTAAAAAGTGGATAAATGTCAGTAAGAACAGTGAGATTTATGCCACTATAACTTGCCCTATTTCCATTATTTTTCCAGCTCCATTGCAGCTTTGAGAATAAAAATGTAGCAACTGTCACTGGAAGGGGACTGTAACTGAAGAGGGTCTGTCCCCTTCCAGTGACAGTCTGGAATGTCTGGGTTCTTGACTTCATGCAGGAAAGTTTTCACAACACAAGTCCAGGTGATTTTGAGAATATGTTTATTAAAGTTGGTGATAGTGAGACAAAGAAAGGGCTTAAGATAGAAGAGGCAAGATCACAGCAACAGCAATGAGCCTAGGTAGAGCTACTTTTTGGTTCATTGAAAATTTAGGCAAAAGGACGGCCTTTGGCAACAAGTTCAGGAAGTTAGCCAGGGAAGAGATGCCACCGCTCTCTGCTCCCCTGGTTGCAAGTCTTGTCAGGATTCTGAGCTTAGAAGAAACAGCAATAGGAGTGAGCCTAGGCAGAGTTTTTTTGACTCACTGAGAATTTAGGAAAAATGAGGGTCCTGGGAGACAGCTTCATGAGTTAGCCCAGGATGAGTTATTGCTGCCCACTGTTTTTCTGGTTGCAAGCTTTTTTGAGTCCTTTAGAGCTTAGGAGAAAGAGAGTAAAGTTTTACTCCTAAGGAAGAAAAAGGAGAGACAGCACAGGCATGCTCTAAGGAGAGCACACACTGGGTCTTTTGTCTTAAGAGTTTTTATCTGTTTTCTAAAGGTAAAAATTTTAAGGGAGGTCTCATGGGAGAATCTCAATAGTATATTCATCTGCTTTCCAGGTGTGTCCTTTAATATGCTGATTCATGAAAATGAGCATATAGAGCGAGCCTGGTAATTCTCTGGTCACTTTCACCTTCAAAGAATGTCACCAAAAAGGACTGGGTCTGAAGTGGGTCTTCCAGCACAGTTTTGAATGTGTAGACCATTTGCTCCCAAGTGTCCTTGGTTAGGAAAGATAAAATCTTGCGATTAGCTGGCTGTAAATTGCTCGGACTTGTTTAGCTATATGTCTGAGTTTCCCCATTCCACTTGTCAAGGAATTCTTCTAATATCTTATTAATCTACCTCAAAATTACCACAGTTGTGAGAAAAAGCCAATGCCAGAGCAAAGAGACATGGCACACCCCCAAGAAATATTCCCCCCAAATTGTTATTATTTGATATATTTGGAAACTCCCCTACTTTTAACCATCACATTGAGTGGAAGTGTTGGTGTAGTAGTTAGATAGTTATTAATAAAGGAGAGGAGCAAATAGAATCAGACATTGAGCTTAATACACTAGGAAGCTGAATCAGATATTAAGACAGCATTCTATTAAGCTTACTAGTAAACTGTAGCATTTACAGACTCACTCAAACACTCCAGGGGACCACTGCGGGAGAGACTTAATCCTCCAAACTGGGCAGGAAAACCTCCCCCAGGCTGCTGCCAGCCTGGCACCAGATTATCAGAGGGAGGGGAAGGGCAAACTCCTCTGCTGGTCACATGTGTAGTAGGGACCAAACAACATAAGAGAACATTTGGACATGAGTAATAGAAGTGAAGACAGTACAGGGAGAGGTGCTTCTACTTTCAGACCCGTGCGTGCAGTAGAAGCCAAAATGTTAATGTGAAGGGATGAAATCTAGCCTGGGAAAATCTAGGAAAATGATCTGATTCGATAGGGAGTGCAGAACACCAGTAGGTCCAAGAAAGGGATCAGTTAAGGGGAGGGCCCTACTCAAGCCTGGGAAAAACCAGGAAGTTGGGTGGATGATTTTAATAGCACCTTTCTCATTATTGAGAATCAAGAAAATATATGGAGGGTTAGCAGGAGTCTCGGGGCAGCTGCTGCTAGAGCCTGCCCACCTCCTACATCCCCTAGGGCGTATTATTTCTTTTCATCCCAATAGAATGTGATCACCAGGTTTAAATTTTGCCATGAGTGTGCCCTTTGAAATTCCTTTCTTGATACACTTCAAGAGAGTCCACCTTCACCAGCTACAGAAGTTGCCAATCAAAGCACTTATCTTTTTATCACCTGACTAAGAGTTCACATATCACATGTAGTCTTTTTCCTGGAATGTTGATAAAAGGAACCAGCAGTGATTGTTTAATGTGACAGCTACTCAAGACGGGGATATAAGTTGCAGCAAATAAGAGACTGACAAAATATATTGAAAGGAAAAGTTAGGAATAATATGTCCATAGGGAGTTTTCAAAAGCTCCACCATACTTTTGGCAATCTAGAAAAATATGTGCTCTTACAGGGCTGTGTGAATTCCCAGAAAAGATCTAAGGAAGCCCTAGATACTCAGCTCTGGCTGACCTTGAGGCTCTATGCAAAGAGAAAGTTAAATCTAAGGCAAAAGTATATATTATTGGAGCACAGAAGACATTTTCCTTGGCAAAGTTTATGAGACTTATGGGTTCAAAGTTTTAAGGAAATGTTTTTTCTAATAATTAGTTTACCACTAAGCTAACTGCAAAACAAATTTCAGCAGTCACACATGACAAACAGCACAGAGTTTACAGAATTATTTTAGAAATATCACTAAACAAACAGCAACAGTAACTAGCAATAAAGAGACCTTATGAGGTGTTTCACTCCCAGGTAAGTTAAATCAGTTTAAGGTGATGTTATAAGGGTAGGTGTTAATGTTATATGACTGTGTCCTTATAGGAAAAGAAAATGCCATGTGAAGACAGAGACAGGCAGGGAGAACACCACATAATGACAAAGGCAGAGCTTGGAGTGATACAACAGCAAGACAAGAAATACCAAGGATCAATGGCCATGACCAAAAGCTAGGATGAGGCAAGGAAGGATTCTTCTACACAGTCTCAGAAAAAGCATGATTCTGCTGATACGTTGATTTTGGACTTCTGCCTCCACAACAACTGTAACTGCAGAATCAGCTCAAAATGGTCATATTCTGTTTCTAAAAAGATACTGAGTTACCTTTTAGAGACTACAAACTACAGACCAAAACCACAAGTCACGCAGTAAAAGCATGTACAAAGGAGAGAATTTTGACCTCTAATTACACCCAGAACCAAAGTATTGCCCCTTTATGAAATCAAGGGGCCCTGACATGACTGAAACTTGAACCCTTTCAGAAGTGAAGGGTTCATTTTGCAGAGAGATCCAATGCTAAAGCTCTTTAGCATATCTTACTATAAAAGACTATGTTTCAGAGCTCTCCAATCAAAACCTTCATCACCAGTGCTTCTTCATACCAGCCTGTTTCTTTAACACTTAACCCTCAATTCTTGCATTTAAAAACTCTTGATTAAAAGCCATTAAAGGTTTGGGTTTTAAGCAATAGCTTTCCACTTTATTTGCTTGGTAGTCTGTAAATAAAATAGCTTTAATATTTCTATTACAAACCTCAATGGTCAGTGGCTGGCTTTGATAAACATTTGGTGGGTGAACCTTCATTCAGTTCGGTTCAGTTAGGTTTGGTAACACAACCATCAGAGGAAAAAAATTCTGTTTGTTTAAGCCACCCATTATGTAATATCTTATTATGGCAGCCCTTGGAATATAATACACTATATATCTCAGTAAATCCACTCCTATGTACCCAAGAGGATAAAAAACATATGTCCATAGAAAAGTTTGTCCACAGCAGCAATAGTCATGAGAGTCAAATAATGGAAACAACCCAAATGCCTATTAAGTGGTTAATGGACAATCAAAATGTGCTATAACCATAAAATTGATAGTATTTTGCAATAAAAAGGAATGTACTGACATATGTTCCATCATTGATCAATTTTTAAAGTGTTATGCTAATTTAAAAAATCAGTCACAAAAGGTCACCTATCATATAAACCAATTTACGTGCAATATTCAGATTAAGCAAATCTATACTGACAGGATATAGGTTCATGATTGCTTAGGGCTGGTTTTTGTTGCGGCAATGCGGAATGGAGATTGACCGCTAAAGGGTATGGGGCTTTCTTTTTGTGGTGATAAAATGTTCTCAAATTGTGGTATTAGTTGCACAACTCTGCAAATATACTAAAACTACTAAATATTACACTTTAAATCAAGGGTGGGGAATGTCTGGCCCTGCCAAGGCAACCACAAGTGGGACTCAAACTTCAATAAATCTAGGAGCTTTTTTCATAGCTAATTTTTAAGTTAATAATTTTGTATGGCCAAGGAGTGATGTTATAAATATCCAAATGGCCTTTGGCAGAAAAAAAGTTTCCTCAGCCCTGCTTTAAATAGTGAATTTTATGCTATAAAAAGTATAGCTCTTTAAAGAATTATTAAAACATAAAATAAAATTGACCCCCCAAAAGTAAAGTGTGATTTTGAATAAAGGCAATAAGCTCCATTTATACTATTTGTCTAATTATATCTTCAGGTAAAGGTAATGTTAGTACCAAGCATTCTCTCCAGTTTTATATTTTAATTATTAATTTGTACTCTACCTTGCTTGCCTCCATTATGTATGGCATATACATGTATTCCCAGAGTCTCTTGATTTCTTTTAGAGAATAAACCCTGTGCCTCATAGGGATTGATTTCAGTTGTGTATACAGCTAGTTATCTTAAATAGTTTTACATTCTACTTCCTGGACAGTTGACTCAAATTGTTGCATCCTATCTGTTGGCAGTGAGAATAACACCAGGTGTCAGACCTCAGTTCAGCAAAATCAGTACTTCAGTTCTGGCTAAGAAAGAATTTAAAGGCAAGACACAAACAATAAAAGAAAATTTATCTAGAAAGCCACAGATGTACACAGACTGGCTGATCTCAGAGAGAAGGGGGGGGGGACAGGCAGAGATTAACCAAAGAAGATATATGCATACATGCATAACCCATGAACACAGGCAATAGTGTGGTGAAGGCCTGGGGAGAGGGGCAGGAACTGAGTGGAGGTGGGCAATGCGGAAAAAATGGGGGATATCTGTAATATTCTTAACAGTAAAGATAAATTTTAAAAAATTAGGAAGTGACAGAGGTAGAAGTGCACCATAGAAGAAATGGGTTCACTAAACAAGTTACAGAGGCAAAAGGGGGGCCCTTGAAGCTTAGGAAAGAGAAAGGTAAAGGTAAAGCATCTGGGGAGAAGAAGAGTGGGAAGGAAAAGGTGCAGACATTCTTCCAGGAGGGAGAGTGCACTGGGTCCTCCATTTTAAGGGCTTTTAAAGGTGGAGATTTTAGGGGAGGTCCCAGGGAAGGCTCTTAATAGAATATTCATCAACTTTCCAGGTGAGTCTTTCAGGGTCATGGTCTTCACTGAATGGTCAGTGCCAGGGCAGGGGGTCATTAGTCATTGTAGCTGGGCCTGTGGCATCATTTTTCTGGTTCTGCAGCTTTTCTGGGTCTGGAGCTGAAGCACAACCGAGGCCTAGATATTATCCCTAAGAGTTAATGCTTAAGGGAGTGACCTTGCAAGGGTCCCCATGGGAGCCACATGAGGCTACTCTTCAGCCCCTTGTTCTTCCTCTAATGGGGTTTACTACATGACTAGCAATATGTTCCCAGAGGAAAAGTCAGGGAAGGGCCGGAACCCCATGACCAGTGATATGCTAGGGGAGGAAAGGTTACCCTAGAGGCAAGGTCCTTGTTTTTCCAGTTTTGCCTGTTGCTAGGTACCTGGGGCTTTCGACCCTGGTGACCTTCTGTACCTGGCCTATCAGCCTTGCTCTGCCCATGTCTGTCTAACTGCCTACCACAAATCCAAGATTTCATACTGAAGGTTGGAAAAGCAGATCTTTGTTTTTGAGGCAATGATTTTCAGATTCTGTTGTTTTCATTGACTGGCTAAATTCTGCCTTTTGTATAGTTTTTTTTTTTTTAAGTCACGATCCTTCGAATTGAATCTGAATACCTCCTAATTAGAACAGGTAAGGCAAATTCATCCTGCAACTTTAAGAGGTGAAGTTGAAATCAGTAATTTTCTTCCATCATGATATTGTGATTTATTACAAGAAATATATTCTTGGTCTTTGTTCTTGTTTCTGCCACAAAGCTCTTAAAACCTCTAAAATTCCCTAAGTGATGAAAGCAATAAAAGTGTCTTTTTTATGCCAATGAGATGACTTTTGAAAAGCACTTAATTATGGGAATCCTTGGTTGCCAAGGGAACCGACCAAGTATTTAGAGGGTTAGAACTTTCATTCTCACCCACTGACCTCTGGGGAGGAGAGAGGAATGGGGGCTTGTATTGATCACCAATGACTAATGATTTAATCAATCATGTTTATGTAATAAACTCTCCATAAAACCCCCAAAGTCAAGGTTTGAATAGCTTTAAGGTTGGTAAACATACACAGATGTGAAGAGAGTGATGCACTCAAAGAGAGCATTAAAGTTCTGCACCTTTTTCCCATGCCCTTATGCATCTCTTTCATCTGGATGATTCTGTTATAACCTTTTATAATAAACTGGTAATCTAGTAAGTAATTTTTTTTTCTCTGAGTTTTGTGAGCCACTCTAGCAAAATAAGAGACTCCAAAGAGGGTGTTCATAAAAACTCCAAACTATACCCAATCAGAAGCACAGGTAATAACTGTGCAGGAAAGAATTGCTAGTTGGGCTTGCAAGTGACATCTGAAGTATGTGGGGGCAGTCTTGTAATACTGAACTCTGAATCTGTGTAATCTCATCCTATATCTGGGTAGATATTTAAATTGTAGAACACCTAGATAGTTTATAAGAATTGCTAGTTGGTGGTATAGAAACTCTTCCCTCATATTGGAATTGGGGTGCAGAACCTATTTATTCACCTTCTCTAAATTTTGATTACATGCTATCAACTTCTCAGTGAAAATGCCATCAATTTCTTTTGTGCTTTATACATTCTTCAAACAACTTAATTAGTGACCAATTTCTAACACTTTTCAAAAAAAATTTCTCTTATTGCTCTCTATTTTTTCCATCATGGAGTCCCAAATTCTAATTGTACATGAAAGTAATCTCCTGCCTCTTGTATAGTTCCTTGGTCTTGCAAGAATAGGTTTTCATTAAGTGTCCAAATGTAAGTTTATATACTGTGTCCAAAAATGGGAAACTCCATTAATGCAGCATCTATTGAAATCTTTATAAGAGGTATTAAATTAAGTGTCTCTCTAGTCTTGGTAAAGTCAGACTAGGGCCATTAGCATTGTATCATTTTCTGTGCATTTTTAGAGTATTTAATTTGTGGGTTTGAAAACAGATAGGGTAATTATCTTTCTTATTGTAAGTCTTACTGACTTCCACCTCTGCCCACTGCCAGGTTATTTGCAGTATTTGTTAATAAAGTACAGCTACATGAGAATTTGTATTCAAGCCAAACAATTACTTTCATTCAATAGCATAGAATTAGAAGCGTGCTTAACTGGGTGTTAATTCTAAAATGAAAGCCAAAACTGATTCAATAGCTTTTTACTGGTATTTTTCTGTAAACTGCTTAACTTTAAATAGAACACCTTCAGAATTCCATAGTCACTTTGTCATAGTCTCCAGCTACCTGTTATTTTTTTCAAGTAACCCTTGGTTATAACTGAGTTCCTTAACTCTAATTAATGCAGCATCTATCTCTTCAGATAAACACCGAAAGATGAGATTTTCCAGTGACAGAAAACAAAACAAAACAGGCTTACTGTTTTTACTCCTGCAATTATTCCCTCCATATATCCAAAGGCTGTCCACAAAGACAGGGCAGAGAATTATGGTTAATTTTCCTTCTGCCTGGCCCTCCTTGTCTATTCATTTAGTCACTTCCCATAGGTCTAGGTCTACTAGCTCCAAATTCCATTGATACTATTTATGCCTTATTAATTGCTACTTCATGAGAAGGATGGGTAGGCAGCCATTCTGGCATCAAGTTCTCAATCATGTTTTTCTATCTTCTCCTTGCTAGCCCTATGGTGTGTGAATGTAAATGGCACTGCTGCTTGATGGCACCAAAGATAACATAAAGAATTAGATTATCAAGTGAGATCTATCAAGATCAAATATTTCCCTAGTGGGTTTGGCTCAATGATAAGATTCTCAACCCTTGGACTGAAAGGTCCCAAAATTCGATTCTGGCCAAGGGCACATACCTTTGTTGCAGGCTCAATCCCCAGTCCCAGTGATTGGGGTGTGTGTGGGAGGCAACTGAGCGATGTCTCTCTCTCACATCGAAATCTCTCTCTCTCTCTCTGAAAAACAATGGAAAAATTATCCTCGGGAAAAGATTAAAAAATGAAAAAACAAACAAAAGATTAAATATTGTACTTGCTCTCAAGCTTTACTAATAAATAAATCATCACAAGTAATAGTTATGCAAATGTGAGGCAGGAAAAAAAAAAAACAACAAAAACACCCAGGCTCAATCACTCAGTTCTCCCAGATCATTTTTTACTGTATATACATGGACATGCTCTTGCTTAAATTTACATACTGAGACATGCCAGTAAGCCAGGTCAAGTGGAATAGGAAAACCGAGACAGATTGTTAAACAGCAGTTTACTGCCACCTAGTAAATCCTATCTTCCCTAAATGAAGGACACTTGAGAGTAAATGGTTTGTGTTAGATGGGCCAAGTACCAAAACTCACCAGGGCAGGAAGCCCCAATGCCTAGCAAGGGACAAAATGGGGAAAACAGGGACTTTGTCCCCAGGGTAATCTATCTTCCCCCAGCATATCTCTGGTCCTGCAGTTTAGACCCCTGAACATTCCTCCCTAATGATAAAATCTAAGCCTCAGTTGTATTTCAGCTCCAGGCCCAGATAAGCAGCAAAGCCACCAGACTGGTGGTGCCCTGGCTGCCTCAGGACCAGCTACATCGACTAAGGACCCCCTGCCCTGGCACTGACCAATCAGCAGAGACCACGACCCTGAAGAGCACACCTGGAAAGCTGATGAATATTCTATTGAGACCTCCCTTAAGATTCTTGCCTTTAAGAGAGAAATAAAAAGCATCAAGACAAAGGACCTGGTATGCTCTCCCTTTGGGGAGCCCCCCCCACCACCATTCTTTTTCCCCTGTTCTTCCCACATAGTCATGCATCTCCTAAACTCTAAGGGACCCCATGAGACTTGCAACCAAGGCAGCAATGGGCAGAGGCAGTTCTATGCATGCTAATCCCCTGAACCTGTTCCCAAGGCCTCCTTTTCTCTGACTTCTATGCTAAGCCCTTTCTTGTTTTACTGTCTCCAGCTTTAATAAATGTTTCCTCATAGTCATCTGGACTCTGTTGTGAAACTTTTTTGCACAAAGTCAAAAACTCACACACCACCAGCTGGCCCTAGGCAGACATGCCAAAGGCCAGGTTCCCTTTCGGGTAACAATATGAGGTCTCTAAATGATTTGTGGGGTCATGTGATGTACACAGAAAAGAGTTCTTTTGTTAGCAAAGGTAGATAGATATTAATAAAGGAAGGGAGGAAAGAAAATTAGACATTATTAAGCATAATAAGCTAGGGAGCATAAGCCTGTTAACCAGGAAGCTACAGATTCACAGACTACAGGGGATAGCAGCATTGCCTTGCCAAGGGGATTAACAGCCCTTCCTTCCACCATGTAGAGAGCAGCCCTCCTTCCAGTACCACATCGTTAGGGGGACCAAGAGGGAAAACATATGTGCAGTTGAAATCAAGATGGTACAGGAGAACCCAGCCAGCATGGCTCAGTGGTTGAGCATTGACCTATGATCCCAGAGATCGCTGTTTGATCCCCAGCCAGGGCAAATGTCCAGGTTGTGGTTTCCATCCCCAGTGGGGGGTATGCAGGAGGCAGCTGATCAATGACTATCTCATTATTGATGTTTCTACCTCTCTCTCCCTCTCCCTTCCTCTCCCTGAAATCAATAAAGACATTTAAAAAAAAAAAAAAAGATGGTGCAGAGGGAGATGATTCTATGAGGCATGAGCAGTGGAAGCCAGATGGCAACCAGAAAGGCCTGTCTGTCTAATCTTGGAAAAGAAGTAGATTAGATAAGTGACACAGAACCATAGAAGAGCTAGGAAATAGATCGGTTAGGGGGTGGACACAACAGAAGCCCATGAAAGCTTAGGAAGTTTATTGGTTAGTTTAAAGGAACACCTGGTCCTTTCTAAACCCAAGATCATATAATCAGCCTAACAAAGAAGCTGTCTGTCTCTGTGTCTGAAACACAAGCTTGCCCCATTCATTCCCATGCTCGCTGTAGCAGCCATGTGGTCCTAGCAGGAAGCTAGGGCAGGTGGCAGACTTTGAGGGCTACAAAGGACTAAGATTTAATATGGCACAGAATCCCTGGACACTGGTCTTTGTGTTGGGCCTTATCAATGTAAGAAACATTCAAACCTGTGAAGAATTTTTGTGAGTTTATTTGAGCCAAACTGTCAACAACTGCAGGGAAGGAAAACCTCAACGGACCGAGATAATGCTCCTGAGAATGGCAGTGCTGCACCTTATTTTATACATTACAATCAAAAGAGATGATGCAAGTGGGCTACATGGAATCCATTGGTGATAGATTAGGGAGGTGGGAGAAAGCAAAGTGGGGGAAACCTCTGGGATTGAATGAAAATTAAAATGGTAGACACATATATCTTTTATATAGCTGGGTACAGGATAATAAACAGTCAACAATTAACTTGATAAAGCAAGGAGAGGATTTATGGCCTCTGCCCTGGTGCACTGGTTGTGCCCTGTGGGATTTGGAAAAAGGGGAGTTACCCTGATATTCCAAAGGAATGCTATTATAGATGCAAAAAAACAATAGATGGGTTTAGTTAAGGTAAAGATTTACCTTTGTCAAGGAAGATACCGGCCTAGCACATGACTACCTACAATAAACTGCTTTTAGTCCAAAAAGTTTTAATTTCAGACCATCTGAAACTGAACAGCAGTGGGTCTGGGCTGCCTGTCACCACTTGAGCCAATTAAGGAGACAGGGTTGAATTGTATATGAACATTTATTCCAATATTACCACAATGTGGGAGAGCCGTGATGGTCATCCACAAACACCTGCCCTGCCACCCTCCATAAAACATCTGCTTATATTGGGTAGAAAGACAAAGATTCCATGGGAAAGTAGGAATGACAGGCACAGGGAAGTAGGCGAGTTGGGTTGGGGATCGCAAAGGGCAGGTGCCTCCAGGACTCCATTGTCTCCCAAACAAGGCTCTTAATCTTTCCATGATAATAGGCAGTTCTCAGAAAAGGAGAATGGACCGCATTCCAGAGATAATTCCCCTGTCCAGGGGCATACAACTCCCAGTGAGGTTAGAAAGTGCTTTTTTCTAATTTGAACAGGACAGTCACAGTTAAGAGACTATGATTAATATTTCTTATAACTATAGCTAACAATCACAATTAACAGAGCATGATCAACATCTCTGCCCCTAACACATCCTTTGTGGTTACTTCAGGTCTCTGTGTTTGCAAGGCCACCAAGCAGGCCTTTCTTGAGCTAGTCAGGTTAGCATGTGGCACCTTGTCTCCCACTGTTTGATGAAGATGAGATGGGACTTTTTCCACAGCAGGGAAAATGGAGATGAGACATTGGGAACCTGGGGCAGCCTTCTGTTTCCACCCAAAATAAATCTTACTATGCCACAGTCTCTCATATGTGGGTCCCTGGATTGCCTTCCTTACAATCCCCTTAAAGAACACCATTTCTATCAGCAAGAATTTCAGTCATGAAATATCTCTATTTTATATTTTCATAGTTATATAGCATAGATTCCAGCTTTCTTCTTTACTATAAGGAATTCTAGATAGACAAGGCACTAAGAGTAGAAAATGTTACCATTCCAATATATGTCTCTTTAGCATAAAGATACTTTTGTGCTAAAGGCAATCAAAACCCAGCACATTCAGGAAAAGCTTTTTATCTCCTCAACTTCCTTAATTTACAGAGAAAAGAGGCCTGAGCTAGGAATAGGGCTACTACCAGACATAACTTTTTACTGAAGAAACTTATTTGCATAAAGTGGGCAACCATTGTTTTCCAAATATCTCAGCTTCCTGTTAATAACTTTTCTCCCCTTTATATCTATAGGCCCCTACACCTGGCTGCTTTTTGGGTCTCATACTTTTATAGAGCTGTACATATGTAATTAAATTTTTTTTTCTCCTATAAATCAGTCTTATATCAATTTAAACGTTAGAGGAGGGGAGGAGAGGAAGATGGCGGCCCTGTGAGAAGCAGCAGCGCCCCCCTCCAGCCACGGACTTGATTTTCTCCTATAATCCTACGTAACCAGCTTGAAAAAAAAGCAGAGAAACACACCTGAGTGGACGGAGTGCGAGTGGGGAGCACTGAGGAACCATCACGGAGTCCGGTAAGAGAGGGGGCCCTTGGAAGGGGGAGTCCCCCTGAAGCCTGTGCTGGGCTCCGAGCCTGAAGGCTTGGAGGCTGCAAAACCCTGCAGACAGTATCCAAAAGCGGGGACCCCACACCCGGAGCAGAGAGGGGAAGGAGCGCCTCGCGCACAGGGCAGAGGGACCCAGGGGAGCGGTGAGTCCTGGAGGAAACGGCGCCTTCCCAGGAAACAAAGCCTCTAGGGGCGGCTGCCACCAGCGTCTGGTGCTCGGGGTGCCGACCATAGGGAAGGCTGCCCCAAGGCCTGTGGCACCCAAGTGGTGAGGGACCAGAGGACTGCGCTGAGCACCCACACACGGGGACCCTCTGCCTCCCTGTGGGGCACTGTGCTGAGCCCCAGAAAGCGCTGAATCTGCGTGGCACGGGGGAGGGGAGAAGCCCTCACGCTCTGAGCTCCTGGTGCCGAGAGGCTGGGATCTGTGACCAGCCCTGAGGGGCCCCGTGGTGCCGTGTGAATCCTCCTCAGCTTTGCTCAGACCAGCGGTGTGGAGAGCAGCGTGGAGCTGCCTTTAGGTCCCCTCCCGCTGGGTGCCTTGGAGCAAGGGTGGCGGGACCTTGCAGGGCAGACTCTCTGCCTGTGTGTTGCTTTGTGCTTTTGCGAGTTTGATTGCGGTACTGGCTCCCACCTTCCCAGCAGGCACTGCACGGACAGACCAGCGGAGGCTGCCATTGGGGTCTGTGCAGTGGACGGTCTGAGGGGCGGGCCAGGTGGGACCAGCCAACCAGAGCTGAACAGGGAGGAGCGGAGCCCACCTGCCTCTCCTGCAGCCGGGAGCACCGCCCCCAACAGGAAAGGGGCGGGTCCCGCTCACTGAGGCCCCAGACACACCCGCAGGGCACAGTCCTGAGGGGGGAGGGAGAGCAGCTCACAGGAGGACTCTGCAAGAATAAGACTCTTGGGGACTGTTATTTGGGAACTGGAGGAAATGCTGAAAACCCCTGCTGGGGGCTGGGCGGGCAAAGGGCCCACCAAAATGTGTTCTTAATCGAACCCATTGGGCCCTGGCTGCTGAAACGGCCCATACAGAAAAGGCAACAGGCGGAAATCAATCTGAAGCTGCAGCAGGCCAGAGCCTGGGGAACTAGAATCAGAGGACAGGGTAGGGACTGAGGAGCTGGCAGTGGAGCAGGGACTAACTCCCACAGAGTGAGCGCCTGACAGCGACACATCTAACGGGAGTGATACCCTGAGCTACACTAGCCACCCTGTACCCTAAAGACTCTACAGAAGACTCTGGAGTAAGACCAGGCAACTACAAGGTTGCAAAATAGCTGACAAGAAGAGGTGGTGCACGTAGAGCCTCAGATCAACCATCTACCTAAGGGCACCAGAGCCAAACCTAGACGGCTCCTCACATTGAGTGATATACAAGTACCTCCCAGGAAAACTGAAATCACAAAAAACAGTGACCCTCAGGAACATAAGTTGCCCAGAAGAAATGCACCTTATTGACTACCTTTTTCTCTGCTATTTTTTTGTTTGGTTTGGTTTTCTTTGTTTTTTTTTTTGTTTTGGGGTTTTTTTGTTTGTTTTTTCTTTGTGGGTTTCTTTATTTTTTCTCTTTTTTCCTTAGGAAGAAGAGAAAGGGGAGAAAATTTGTTTTTTCTTCTTTTTTAAATTTTATAAAAATCTTTTTGTTTTTTTTCTTTTTAAATTTTTTTTTAAACATTTTTTTAACTATTTTTTTTTTTATAAAAGAATTTTGTCTTGCTTAGCTTATTTTTGGTTTTGTCTTGGTTATTTGCTTTGTTTTGTTTTATCCTTGCTTCTACGATCAAGACTTTCTTGATATCCCTGCTTAATGACTGGGACTTTATCATTATAACCAAGTTTACTGCTTTCCGCTATAGTTTCCCCCAAATCTCTTACCAGACTCCCTGCCTGCCAGGGCTTTATCTCTCTCTCTCCTCTCAATCCATTGGCATAACTTTTTTCTTCTTTTCTTTCTTTTTCTACTTTTCTTTCATTCTTTCATTTTGCCCCCTTCTGTTTTCCTGTCCGATTGTTAGTTTCTCTTATTCTCTTTATTGTATTTTTGTTTTCTCATTTTCAACTATTATCCTATTCCTATTCTCTCCCTTAATTTTGTGCTGGCCCTTCTTTCAGAATCTTTTCTCTGCTTCTGTTATCTCCCAGTAGCTTCTCTATTTTTTACATTTTAGTTTATTATTATTTTCTAAATTTTCACCAGTATTAACAACAACATACACCTCTGGGCTCCAATGGACCCACAAGACAAAATCCCATCCCACAAGACTGGGACACAGCAAATATATCTAATATATAGATATAAGCACTAAGACCAACCAAAATGGGGAGACAAAGAAACAACCCCCAAATTAAAGAAAAGGAAACATCGCCAGAAAAAGACCTTGATGAGATGGAGTTGAGCAAGTTATCAGAAATGGAGTTCACAGTATTGATGATGAAGATGTTCAAGGAACTTAAGAAGACTATAGATGATAAGATCGAGAACCTTAGTGAAAACATGAAAAAAGAGATACATACCATAAATACAACTCAGAGATAAAGAATGCTGTATCTGATATCAAGAATGCACTGGAAGGAACTAAAAGCAGGCTCAATGAAGCAGAGGATAGAATAAGTGAATTAGAAGACAAAGTAGAGAAAAATCACACAATCAAAGCAGCAAAAAGCAAAAACACTTAAAAAGCATGAAGACAGTCTAAGGGAACTTTGGGACATTAAGCAAAACAACATTCGCATTATAGGAGTGCCAGAGGGGGAGAAAAGAGAGCAAGGAATAGAGAAGTTCGTGGAAGACATAATTACAGAAAACTTCCCTAGGCTGGCGAAGCAGAAAGCCACACAAGTTCAGGAAGCACAGAGGGTTCCAAACAAGAGGGACCCAAAGAGACCCACTCCAAGACACATCATAATTAAAATGGCAAATGTCAAGGACAAAGAGAAAATATTTAGGGCTGCAAGAGAGAGACAAGCAGTGACCTACAAGGGAACCCCCATAAGGTGGACAGTGGATTTCTCAACAGAGACTCTTCAGGCCAGAAGGGAGTGGCATGAAGTTCTGCAAGTAATGAAAAGCAAGAACATGCAACCAAGATTGCTTTATCCAGCAAGGCTATCATTTAAATTTGAAGGTGAAATAAAAAGCTTCCCAGACAAAAAAAGGCTAAAAGAGTTCAGTACCACCAAACCAGCATTGCAAGAAATGCTAAAAGGACTGCTTTAAGAAAAAGAAGGAATAGTGAGAAATGGCATTAAATAAATTGATATCAATAGTAACCTTAAATGTAAATGGCATAAATGGGCCAATCAAAAGACAAAGAGTAGCTGAATGGATAAGAAAACAGGACCCAAATATATGCTGTCTACAAGAGACCCACCTGACAGCAAAAGACTCACACAGGCTAAAAATGAAGGGATGGAATAAAATATTCCATGCAAATGGAAAGGAAAAGAAAGCTGGAGTAGCAATTCTTATTTCTGACAAAACAGACTTCAAAATAAAGACCATAACAAGAGACAAAGATGGTCACTCCATATTACTAAAGGGATCATTCCAACAGGAGGAAATAACCCTTATAAACATTTATGCACCCAATACAGGAGCACCTAAATATATAAAAAATCTCTAGGGGGACTTCAAAGGGGAGATTGACAGCAACACAATCATAGTGGGGGACTTTAACACCCCACTGTCAGCATTGGACAGATCATCAAGACAAAAAATCAACAGGGAAACGCAGACCTTAAAGGACTCGCTAGACCGAATGGATTTAATTGACATTTATAGAACATTTCATCCCAAAGCAACAGAATAAACATTCTTCTCAAGTGCACATGGAACATTCTCAAAAATAGACCACATGTTAGGGCACAAGGCAAGTCTCTAGAAATATAAGAAGATTGAAATCATATCAAGCATCTTCTCGGATCACAACGCCATGAAACTGGAAATCAACCACTATAAAAAAACTCAAAAATATTCAAACACATGCGAGCTAAATAGCATGTTATTAAACAATGAATGGGTTACCAAGGAGATCAAGGAAGAAATCAAACACTTCATGGAAAGTAACAAAAATGAACAGACAACAACCCAAAACCTATGGGACACGGCGAAAGTAGTCTTGAGAGGAAAATTCATAGCATTACAGGCCTATCTCAAGAAACAAGAAAAAGATCTAATGAACCATCTAACACAACAACTAAAAGAACTAGAACAAGAATAGCAAGAAAAGCCACGAGGAAGTAGAAGGAAGGAAATAATAAAAATCAGAGCAGAGATTAATGACATAGAGACTAAAGAAACAATACAAAAAATCAATGAAACCAAGAGCTGGTTCTTTGAAAAGGTAAATAAGATTGATGCAACTTTAGCCAGACTCACTAAGAAACAGAGAGGACCCAAATAAATAAAACCAGAAATGAAAGAGGCGATATAACAACTGACCCAACAGAAATACAAAGCATTGTAAGAAAATATTATGAGCAACGGTATGCCAACAAATTGGACAACATATGGGGAATGGACAAATTCCTAGAAGCACACAACCTTCCAAAGCTGAATCAAGAAGAGGCAGAAAACCTGAATAGGCTGATAACAACTAATGAAATTGAAGCAGTAATCAAAAAACTCCCAGCACACAAAAGTCCTGGACCAGATGGATTTACAGGCGAGTTTTACCAAACATTCAAAGGAGAATTAACACCTATTCTATTCAAACTACTCCAGAAAATTCAAGAGGAGGGAAAGCTCCCAAATTCTTTTTATGAGGCCAGCATCACCCTAATCCCAAAACCAGATAAAGATACTACAAAGAAAGAAAATTACAGGCCAATATCCCTGATGAACACAGATGCTAAAATCTTTACTAAAATACTAGCAAACCGGATCCAGCAATACATTAAAAAGATCATACATCATGACCAAGTGGGATTTATTCCGGGGATGCAAGGCTGGTACAACATCCACAAATCAATAAATGTGATACATCACATAAACAAAATGAAGGACAAAAATCATATGATCATATCAATAGACACAGAAAAAGCATTCGACAAAATCCAGCACCCATTTCTGATAAAAACTCTCAGCAAAGTAGGAATAGAGGGATCATACCTCAACATAATAAAGGCCATATATGACAGACCTACAGCCAACATCATACTCAATGGGCAAAAACTAAAACCATTTCCATTAAAAACCGGAACAAGACACTTTCACCACTCTTATTCAACATAGTACTGAAAGTTCTCGCCATAGCCATCAGACAGGAGGAAAAGATAAAAGGTATCCAAATTGGAAAGGAGGAAGTAAAACTGTCCTTATTTGCAGATGACATGATACTGTACATAGAAAACCCTAAAGACTCCATCAAAGTACTACTAGATTTGATAAACGAATTTGGCAAGGTAGCTGGACACAAAATCAACATCTGGAAATCAATGGCATTCTTATACACCAACAATGAACTTTCAGAGAGAGAAACTAAAAAAGCAATACCATTTACCATTGCAACTAAAAAAATAAGATACCTAGGAATAAACTTAACCAAGGATGTAAAAGACCTGTACTCAGAGAACTACGTGACACTGAAAAACAAAATAGAGGAAGGTTTATACAAGTGGAGGAAGATACCATGCTCATGGATTGGAAGAATTAATATCATTAAAATGTCTATACTACCCAAAGTAATTTATAAATTTAATGCAATTCCTATGAAAATACCAACAGCATATTTCACAGACCTAGAACAAACATTTTGAAAATTTATATGGAACCAAAAAAGACCCCGAATAGCTGCAGCCATCCTGAGAAAAAGAACAGAGTGGGAGGGATCACATTACGAGACTTCAAGCTATATTACAATGCCACTGTAATCAAAATGGCCTGGTATTGGTACAACAACAGGCTTATAGATCAATGGAACAGAACAGAGTCCCCAGAAATAGACCCACGCCATTATGGTCAGTTAATATTTGACAAAGGAGGCAAGAGTATGCAATGGAGTAAGGACAGTCTCTTCAATAAGTGGTGCTGGGAAAATTGGACAGATACATGCAAAAGAATGAAACTAGACCACCAACTTTCACCATACACAAAAATAAACTCAAAATGGATAAAAGACTTAAATGTAAGTCACAAAACCATAAAAATCCTGGAAGAAAACAGGCAATAAAGTCACAGACATCCCATGTAGTGAACTTTTCAATGATACATCTCCTAGTGCAGGAGAAATAAAGGAAAAAATAAACATATAGGACTACATCAAACTAAAAAGCTTTTGCATAGCAAAAGAAAACAGCCTCAAAATACAAAGGAACCCCACGGTCTCGGAAAACATATTTGCCAAGGATGAATCTGATAAGGGGCTAATTTCCAAAGTGTACAAAGAACTCAAAGCACTCAGCAAGAGAAAGACAAACAACCCAATTAAGAAATGGGCAAATGACTTAAATAGACACTTCTCCAAAGAGGACATACAGATGGCCAAGAGACACGTGAGAAAATGCTCAACTTCGCTAATCATCAGAGAGATGCAAATTAAAACCACAATGAGGTATCACTTCACACCTGCCAGAATGGCTCCATCAACAAATCAACAAACAACATGTGCTGGCAAGGATCTGGAGAAAGGGAAACCCTAGTATACTGCTGGTGGGAATGCAGACTGGTGCATCCACTATGGAAAACAGTATGGAGGTTCCTCAAAAAATTAAAAATGGAGCTGCCTTGTGACCCAGTGATTCCACTCCTAGGAATGTATCCTAAGAATCCTGAAACATTCATCAGAAAGGATATATGCACACCGATGTTCTTAGCAGCACAGTTTATAATAGCTAAGATCTGGAAACAGCCCAAATGCCCATCAGTAGATGAGTGGTTAAAAAATCTGTGGGACATTTACACCATGGAATACTACACAGCTGTAAAGAAGAAGAATCTCATACCCTTTGGGACAGTATGGATGGACCTGGAGAATATTATGCTAAGTGAAATAAGCCAGGCAGAGAAAGACAAATATCACATGATCTCGCTTATACGTGGAATCTAAAGAACTTAATAAACTGATGAACAGAATAGATTCAATGACATGGAAGCATAGATGAGACTGATGAATGTCAGAGGGATGGAGGAGGGCGGGTGGGTGGAGGGGGAGAGAGTAACCAAAGAATTTATGTGCATATATACACAACCCAAGGACATGGGCAATGGTGGGGAGAGGGACTGGGGAGGGGGAAGGAATGGGGTGGAACGGGTCATTGGGGAGAAAAAGGGACATGTGTAATATTTTAAACCATAATAAAATTTAAAAAATAAAATAAAATAAAATAAATATTAGAGGAGCCAAAAACCTTAGAAGGGAAAAATAATTTTTTTTTTTTTCCCCCATCGTGACACCTTCTGCTGAAAGCATTTTTTAGATAAGGAATCTCCTGCTGGAAAATACGAGTAGTTTGTTTGCTAGGAAATATGTCATTAGCCTTTGATGTGGTCCTTTTCCAAATTCTTTTTTATTTCTTTTTGAAGATTCTGTTAAGGTAAGAGAACATTCAAACCTATTGTTTGGAATAGGTTTCGATCATGCCACAAATAAAGACACAAGAAATCGAAAGTAACTCGCAAACTTGACTTCTGCAGAAGGCTGCAGAGCTACCAAAATCAGGCGGCAAGCACACCCAGCAGTGGGCCTGTCTGCTTTTATCCCTAACACAAGGGCCACTGCGCCAGGGCCTATTGGTCAGCGTGAGGCCGATTGGCTAATTTATTTATTTATTTATTTTTAGTTTTTAAAAATATATCTTTACTGATTTCAGAGAGAGGAAAGGAGCGGGAGACAGAGAGATAGAAATATCAATGATGAGAAAGTCATTGATCGGCTGCATCCTGCATGCCCCCAACTGGGGATCGAGCCCGCAACCTGGGCATGTGCCCTGAGTGGGAGTTGAACCCAGATCGCCTGGATCCTAGGTCAATGCTTAACCGCTGAGCCACGCCTGGCTGGGCCTGATTGGCTAATTTACAAAACACGCGTGTTTGGGGCAGACCCTTGGGTTGGACAATTGGGCACATATGTACTGAGTATAAAATGGAATATGCAACGGTAAAAGTGGAGGACACTAAAGTGGATGTTTATTCAGTTTGGCCTATTCTAATCCCTTTGACAGGAAAGATTATTTCCTTCGTACACTGTGACGAATTTTTTGTGAGTTTCTTTGAGCCAAACTGTTGACAATTGCCACCGAGCCAAAATCTCAACAGATTGAAATAATGCCCTGTGGAATGGCAGTTTTGCACCTTGCTTTATAGATTATAATCAAAGGAGAAGACACAATTGGGTTACATGAAATTCATTAGTGATAGGGTAGGAAGGTGGGAGAAAGCAAAGTAGGGGGGACCTTTGGGATTGGATAAAAAGTAAAATGATAGACATAGACTTTTTTTTTTTTTTACATAGGTAGGTACAGGATATTTAACAGTCAACAGTTAAGAAGATATCAGTAACAATGGGAGAATTTGTGATCTCTGCTCTGGTACGTTGAAGGCCCAGAAAAAGGGGAAACTGCTTTGTTTCGCAAAGGTATGTGTTAATCAGGAACTTATCTCAGATGCAGAAGACAACCACAGGCTTAGTTAAGGTGAAAATTAACCTTTATTAGAGAAAAATACTGCCTCAGGACATGGCTATCAACTTAAAACTGCTTGTGCTTAAAAAGTTTGAATTTCAGACCATTCATTGTGGTTATTTTAGGTCTCTGAGTTTGCAAGGCCACCAGCAAGCCTGCCCTGAGTTTTTCAGATTTAGTATGTGGCCCCTTTTTGTCCACAATTCCCCTAGTAAAGCGGATTCTTGGCCTGCTGCAGACCATTTCCCATACACACACACACACCAGCCCCAGATTCAAAACCTTACTTAATGGTGAAATACTAGAGATAATCTTAGTAACAATATTAGGGCATTCATATTTTTATTATTATTTAATATTGAATTTTATCTATTAGCCAATACAATTGTAATAAGAAAAAAGTAATTGGACAAGTAAGAAAATGTAAACCCATTTATCTTAGCATATGATTCTATATCTAGATTCTATATCTAGAAAACCCAAGAGAAATGATAGGAAAATGAAAACTACTATTAAAAAATTTACTAAATTATAACAGGATACAAATCTAACATAAGAAAGTATAACCACTGGAAAGATAAGTTAAACCTAAAAATGCTTTTCTATAGAAAGTTGGAAGGGATGAATTTGAGGGAAATTATGAATAAAAAATTTATATAAATATGTATATTTTTATATAATATTGAATTTGATACAAATAAAATTAATTAAAAATGAATTTTCTACAAACATAATATATACCAAAACAAGTGCACCTTACAGTGCATTTTTATTAATACTAAACCATAAAGTGACAGAATTACTTCAAGTTTATAAGGTATAGGACTATTTCAAAGTATAGTACCTTGGCATATTTAATTTTTTAAGCTAAAGGAGTATGAGGAAATATGCCATATATTAAAGTAGTGCTTCCTGAACTTTTTCATAAGAAACAAGAGCTCTTTTTTTAATATATATATATAATTTTTGTTTAAAATATTACAGATGTCCCTTTTTCTCCCCAATAACCCATCCCACCTTATCTCACCCCCCTCCTCAGTCCCTCACCACACCATTGTCCGTGTCCTTGGGTTGTGCATATATGCATATAAATTCTTTGGTTACTCTCTCCCCCTCCACCCACTTGCCCTCCTCCATCCCTCTGACATTCCTCAGTCTGATCCATGCTTCCATGTCATTAAATCTATTCTGTTCATCAGATTACTAAATTCTTTAGATTCCACATATAAGTGAGATCATGTGATGTTTGTCTTTCTCTGCCTGGTTTATTTCACTTAGCATAATATTCTCCAAGTCCATCCATACTGTCCCCAAAAGTACAAGATTCTTCTTCTTTACAGCTGCATAGTGTTCCATGGTGTAAATGTCCCACAGCTTTTTTATCCACTCATCTACTGATGGGCACTTGGGCTGTTTCCAGATCTTAGCTGTTGTAAATTGAGCTGCTATGAACAGAGGTGCATATGTTCTTTCTGATTAGTTTCAGGATTCTTAGGATATAGTCCTAGAAGTGGGATCACTGGGTCAACCAGGGGTCTTTTAAAGAATGACTAATTCAGGGCTAGAGCAAGAAAAATGAAAGATGAAACAACTTGAGCATCAAAATGGTTAATAAATGTAATTGATAGAAACATCTTTAATATAAACAATTCATGTAATCCCATTAGAGTAATCACTAAATTCCTACTAATAGTAGTCCCACTGCTGTTGAGGATTCCACTCTTCTCCAGTTTTATACTTTTAGTAATTATAATTGTTATGTCCGAGAATCAGATCCCCTATGCGGCGGAAAAACAATCACTCCAGAGCTGATAATGTAACAGCAAAAGGGACTTTTATTCCAGCTGCTGGGGTTCGGTCGTATCCAACGCAGTGGAATTCTGACTCGAACCCCAATCTAAATTTCCCACAAGCTTATATAGGGCTACAGTGAGCAAGCAATCATTGTCAGTTACAAAGTTACGTGGGTTATAAATTCTTTAGGAAGGGTGGGCTCAGGATGTTTCTCAACCACAGGTGCCTGAAGCTGGAGTGCACCTGGTATTCGTCAAACCCACCGATTTAAGTTAATTCCTGGAACTGCCTCCACCCTCTGCAGTTTACTGAGTCACTCATGTATCCCTTTTGTCCTGCCCTGGGGCCTAGGGGCCTGCCTCTATCTTGGTGGGTCCTCACATAATAAATAGTTCAAAACATTTAGTCTTTCCTCCAGTAGGAGTTTTTCCCTCATGCTTTCTCTGTAGGCTTATATTTTAAGGTGTAGACAAGAGATTGGATATTCTGAAATAATCAAAAAGGACAATTTCAGGGACCCAGTGTAAAAAGTTATACTAGAAACTCTTAGCTAAAATACTAGAAGAAACAGTCATGGTTAAAGGTTAACATGGTGGTGCTCAGACAGGCTAAATAGCCATCTCAGAGAGTGAATTAAAAAATTAAATTTATTAAAAGGGGTTGAAGATATCCAATTGGAAGTGCTACACAGCTCTGAGTCAAATGGTATTGGGTCCATGATGGCAGCAAAAGTGATCTGGGCTCCTAGTAATCTGGGCTTATGGCCCAAGGCCCTACCTGGACTCACAGGCTTGGGAAAAGAAATCAACTTAAACTCTGTGATTAAGCTCTGACCTTTACACAAGGGATTGTTTTTAAATTGCCCCCGGTTCTGGGAATGGAAACTTAAGATGGTGCCTAAGATAAATTGACTAATGCTTGTTTCAGCTTCTGTACCCAACCGCTTTCACAAGGCCATTAAAACAGCTCATCCCTCTCCAGCCAAGGAGGAGATGGTTTTTTGCTTTAAATCCTGCTAGTGTAGGGGGCGGGGGACGGCCGATTTGGGTGCGGTGCCCCTGTCATCCGCTAGCACAATTTTGCTCCTACATTTGACTCTGAGTGTGGCGATCTTTGTCAGTCTCGCTGTTAAGCTATAACAAAAGTGTACTTGGGACAGTGAAACAAGAAGAAGCAACAGGAGAACCTAGGCTGGGCTGCTTTGGCTCATTGAGGAGTCAGAGAGAGAGAAGGGGGCCTTGGAGACAGGTTCAGGGAGTAAGCCTAAGATGAGCTGCCACTGCCCATTGCTCCCCTGGTTGCAAGTCTCATAAGGTCCCCTCAGAGGGATGGAGATGGTGCTGGTGACTTCCTTGGTGGGGAGCAAGAGTTGGGTCCTTTGTCCTGAGCCTAATTATCTCTTTTTTACAAGCAGGAATCTTAGGGGAAGTCTCAGGGAAGTGTCTCAATAGAATATTCTTCAGCTTTCCAGTTGTACTCAGAATCTTGGTCTCCACTGATTGGTCAGTGCCGGGGCAAGGGGACATTAGTCAACGTAGCTGGTCCAGAGTCAAGGAGGGTGCCACTTCTCTGGTTTTGCTTGGCCTGGAGTTGAAATACTACTGAGACCAAAATGTTATCTTTAGGGAGGAAGGCTCTGGGGGTCTAAACCACAGGGCCATTGATATGCTAATGAGACAGATTACCCTGGAGACAAGATTCTTGTTTTCCCAGTTTTGCCCCTTGCTAGGCATTGGGGCTTCCACCCCTGGTGAGTCCCAATACCCAAGTTTCTGTACCTGGGTTTCTGTACCTGGCCCATCTAGTACATGCTCTTTAGAGAGATATTGCCACTGTGAGATGACATCTGCTATTGAGAGTTAAGATTTGGGATTTTCAAGTCTATTTTAGCCTGGAAACAGATAGCTTTATAAAAGTATACTGCTGATCCAAGCATTGTAGCACAAGACTGAATGAAACTGTGCTTATTTATTTGGGTTATTTTTTATTTTATTTTTTTACATTTTCAGAAAATATTCCCTTGTTTAAAAAGCTTATGATGAAGCTCTTTTTATTTCTCTTCTTATTCTCTCACTGTCAATTTAATAAACTATAACTGCCAATTGGAAAAAAAAAGTCATGTTCAAGGAACTTTCTTATTACTTTGTTCTTGATGCTTTTTCAAAAATTATAAAAATTAGAATATTGTCTGTGTAAAGGGTTCCAAATTCAACAAGATAGAGACAAGATTCATAAAAATATTTTTCACTTGGGCAGATTCATTAGAATTCAAGAACACAATAGTTTATCGCTTTAAGGAAAAGCATTCTCTAGAAAATATTAACATAAGAAACATACTACAAGCTCATGTATCCTCATGAGAATTTAAATATAGTGTCTCTAATAATTGTAATTAAGAGTAGTTTTTTGTTTGAATTGGTTTTTAAAAGGTTTATGCTAGTAAAATTATAATTGTCATTTTATACAAATGTTTGGTTAAATTTTATTTATTCTAACTATATGAATATGCAATCAAGCAAATCACATTTGTAGATAATGTTCCTGGAAATCTTTGATTATATAATATACGGTGGATTAAAAAAAAAGAAAGCCTGGCCGGGCGTGGCTCAGCGGTTGAGCGTCAACCTAGGATCCAGGCGATCAGGGTTTGATTCCCGGTCAGGGCACATGCCCAGGTTGCGGGCTCAATCAATAACTTTCTCATCATTGATGTTTCTATCTCTCTCTCTCTCTCCTTTCCTCTCTCTGAAATCAATAAAGATATATTTTTTAAAAAATAAAATAAAATGAATAAATAAATAAATAAATAAATAAAATTTAAAAAAAGGAAAAAAATTGCTGCAACCTCATGGGATGATCTGATCATAAATTCCTAACTGGGCCTGTCATGGTGGTAGGCACACCACAGGCATATACCTTTTTTAGTAAAAGGCTTATCTTTGCCTTACCAAGCCCTATCCATTGTTTCTGTGCATCATTATTAATGCCTTTTTTCAAATCCCTCCTTCTAAAGGGTTACCACCCTCAAGAGAGCACATAATCTTCTGTAATTCCATCCCTGTCTTGCTTTTGCCCAACTTCATGTATTCTTCCTTATGTTTGCTCCTTAATTCCAAATGCATAAAAGAAGCTGAAAACTGTCATTCCTTGGAAACATTTTTCTTAGTCTGTTGAAATTTCGCTTCCAGACATATTCTCTGTTTGACTCAGATAAACTCTTATAAAATTTTTCTTTAGGTTTGGACATTTATGTTGACAATACTATTCAGTATATTTACTGCACTTCAGTATAAAACTACTCATGTCACTAGTTAGATATACAAATTGTCTTCATTGTCTCTTTTATTCTCTCTGTCATTGTAGTTAATTTTGTAGGCTCAATAAGAATCAATCTTTCTGCCTGGCTGGTGTGGCTCAGTGACTGAGCATCAACCCATGAACCAGAAAGTCAGGGTTCGATTCCTGGTCAGGGCACATGCCCGGGTTTTAGGTTAGATCCCAAGCAGGGAGCATGCAGGAGGCAGCCAATCAATGACTCTCTCTCATCATTGATGTTTCTCTCTCTCTCCCTCTCCTTTCCTTTCTCTGAACTCAATAAAAACATATATATAAAAAAATCAATCTTTCTATTTACTTGGATTTAATAGGATAAACTTTTTTTTTACCATGGCTCTACCAGAAGTATACATTTAGAGATAAATTTTATTTAATTAAATATGAAAAGCTCTCTATTAAGAAAAATATCTATACTTGTGTGGAAATAGTGCTGTAAATTATTTCCAAGAAATTAATCTAGCAGTTTCTCTGTGAGTTATAATCTTGGACTTACAGGGAGAAAAACATGTCATTTCCTGGAAAACTGGGATTAATATTAGACTCAATAATTTGGAGAAAGAAAGATATTGATAGATATATTATTTAAAACTCAGGAAAGAGCCACTCAAGATTTTGCCCAGGGCTCCAAACTGAAGAAATGATAGTGTTCTGAGACTGAAGGGGTCCGTTTGCCTATATGCATCAAAGCCAAATAAGACATGAACAGAATTTTGCAGCAAAGAGTTTATTTTAAGAAGTGGTCCATACCAAGAGACACAGGTGAGCTTATGCTCAGAGACCTGTCTCTCCAATGGCTTCCAAGGAATAGGTTATACAGGCAAAAAAGTTATTTATTTATTTATTTATTTATTTATTTATTTATTTATTTATTTATTTTGGGGGGGTTCCACTATTTATTTATAACAAATTTCACATCTGTGATGCTCTCCAATCAGAAGTTCTTTGAAACGATGCCGTCGGCCTTGGCCAATCGAAGAATGGAGTCATCTGACTCACCCATCCTGCGAATAGCCCCACAGATAGCATAGGTTTTAAACTGGCCGTTGAACCTGCCTGTCACCTTGTAGACCTCGGCCACGGTCATCTGGATGGACGCGTGGTCCTTGGCATGGATGATGCGGTTGCTGGCGGAGCATTTCCTCCAAAGGTAGAAGTCCAGGAACTCGCGGGGGTTGTTCTGCATGTCGAGGGTGCACCTGCTGCCACCACCACCAGCACGTTGGGGGAAAGAGCGAGCTGCGCACCCCGGCAGCGCTCCAGGTGGGCGGGGCCTCCGCGAGTGCTTCCGGTCCCAGCGCACCCGGAGAGTCTCAAAAAAAATTATTAATCATGGTGACCAAGATAGTTAGTGTCATGGTCAGGGTCATGGTCTCTACTGATTGGCCAGTACTAGGATAGAAGGTAGCTGATCATTGCATCTAGTCCTGATGTCAGCCATGGCATTGCTTCATCTGGTTTCACTGCTTTTCTGGTCCTGGATCTGAAATACAACTGAGGCCTAGAAGACATATTTAGTTTGATTGATACTCTGCCTTTGTGCTCCTCAGACCTGAGACTTTGTTTCCTAAGATTATTTGATGCTGACCAGAACCTCATGTTCTTAAGGCTTAATAATTTGGGGAGTAGTCATGCAAGTGAGAAGGGGGCAAGTGAGTCAGGTTGCTGGATAAAGCCAGTTTGAATCAAAAGAAAAAAGGAGAAAAGGTTATATTAAAGAAATAAAGTTTCTGCGCAGTTACAGTAGTGACAGAATATATAAATAAACAAATGAGCATAACTTGCACTATGTGAATAATCTCAGAATGTAGCCCTAGGTTTTTTAAATGAAAGATTCAGAACAAATTTAATCTTTGGCCTACACTATAGTAATTTTTTAACAGTTATGCAAATCTTTAGATTTGTTAATTGTAAGCAAGGAGATTTATCTGGTTTTTATGACACCTATGTAAATAAAACAAGCCAAATAAAAGAAAACCCTGCAATATAAAGACATAGATCTATAGACAACATGCAGTAATCATCAATAGGTGACTAGAGAAATATATTTGGAAATTCTAACATAGAAATTTAAAAAAAAATAAAATCATCACATACATACTACTGCTTGCAATTGTGAATATGGTATTGTGGGGAGGAAGGAACTTTTCTTTACCCTAATTGTTCTTCTGGCTGGTCTAATCAAATAGACATGAGATATATTAACAAGAGAAAATAGACAAATTTAATACATACATATGTATGAGAACCCTGAATACATGAGTCAGAGAATAGACATACTTAGATTTTGAAAGACAGAAAGGAGAAATGAATATGACATTCTGAGTTAAGCATGATGTAAGGTACTTTGGGGACTTCAAAGGGTTATTGAAGAAGGATAAGAAGAGCAGATATTTACTAATTATAAGTTTGTAGATTAAAAATAGTTATCTCTGATGGTCTCTTAAGAGCAAGCACTCTAATTTATATTCTTCTAGGTAGTTAAGGAAGGGACAGAAATTTATCTTGAGCCCAACCTAAAGTTGATTTTATCCTCAAATCAATCTGCACATCACAGAGGCACATGTTGCAGTGACTCATTCTGAACCCCTACAATACGAGTTGTAAAAGTTAAGTCAATGCTTAAATTTTCAGAATGTGCAGGAATTATATGACATAAATGACTAGGCTACTAATTAATGATCTTAGCACAAAACAATAAAATATATCATATTTTTTCTAGGGTAATTCTTAAATAATTATATTTGTCAAAAAGAGAGATATAGAAAGACATTTGCCTCAACCTTGAGCTGAAAGAGAATTTTGTGTCTATTTTGGGCTCTCTATTTTGTTCCATTCATCTATGTTTGTCCTTAGGGCAGTACCATACTGTTTTAATTAGTGTAACTTTGTAATAGATTTTAAAATTAGTAAATGTAATTTATTCTCCAGCTTTGTACTTTCTCAAGATTGCTTTGGATATTCAGCATCTTTTATGGTTCCATCTAAATTTCAGATTATTTTTCTATTTTTATATAAATGCCATTGGAATTTTTAAAGAGATTACATTGACTCGGTAGATTACTTTGGGTAGTATGTACATTTTAACATTATTAAGTCCTCAAATCTATGAACACAGATCACTTTCCATTTATTTGTGTCTTATTTTTTAATTATACTATAAATGTAATTTTAAAAAAGTTTCCTGAATCTGGGTGTCCATTTTCCTCTCTAGATTTGGGAAGTTTTTAGCCATTATTTCTTTAAATAAACTTTCTGCCTTTTTCTCTTTCTCTACTTTTTCTGAGACTCTGATAATGTGTGTCATTTACTTTATTATGTTTATAATGCTTTATTCACTTTTATTTATTGTTTTCTTTTTTCTTCTCCTTTGGGTAATTTTACATTTCCTGTCTTTGAGTTCATTCTTCTGCTTGATTAAATCTGCTGTTGAAGCACTTTAGTAAAATTTTTGTTTCAGTTATCATATTCTTCATCTCCCAAAATTATTTGGTTATGTTATCATTTCTCTTTGTTATTCTTATTTTGTTCATGTATCATTTTTCTGATTTTGTCTAGTTGTCTATCTGTGTTTTTTTATAACTCACTAAGCTCCTTTAATATAATTATCTTTAATTCTTTGTCAGTTATTCCATAGATCTTCACTTTTAAAGGGTCAGCTACTGGTGATTTATTCTTTTGATTATGTCATATTTTCCTAATTCATCGTGTTCTTTTAAGCTTAGTTTTGGTT
The DNA here is from genome assembly GCF_964146895.1 of Miniopterus schreibersii. Taxonomy (NCBI): domain Eukaryota; kingdom Metazoa; phylum Chordata; class Mammalia; order Chiroptera; family Miniopteridae; genus Miniopterus; species Miniopterus schreibersii. The sequence continues at coordinate 39,091,402 of NC_138104.1, read as the reverse complement.
TCTGTTTTTTTGCAGAAACAACTACATCTCCCAGGTTTTAAAGAATGGCTTTGACTGGGAAAGACCTTCACTAATCAGCTTGGCTAGTATCTCTGTGTCTTTGCTCCTAGCTGCCCCCAGTGTTCAGTCTTTTTCCTCTCTTCTATTTAATAGTTTCTAATATTGCTTCTCCTCATTTAATGACAGTTCCATTAGTGCCCCCTATGAGGTAAAACTGAAATCAGCCAGTCAGGCAGAACACTGAAATGCCACAGATGTTGAAGGAACACTACATTCTTCCACTTTCCTTCTGAAGGAGAGGCTTTAGTTACGTACCTTTTCTCAGTCTCACTGCCCTGGCCAAAGTGAGTCTCCCACACGTTTTCTTTTATTCCAGCTGCCTCAGGCATCTAGACTATACTAGTTCATTCAGTAGTTTACATGCTGTAGAACAAACCAGCTCTTCACAGAATGCACTGAAAGGCCAGGGATGTTAGAGCCATATTTTACTTCTACCTCTCTCCTGGAGTTGAAACCTCAATTCTGTGCCTTCTCCAAATCTGGTAAAGCAATGCCAGCCACAGTTAGCCTCCCATTCCTTTTCCTTTCTTGTTAGCTGCTTCAGGAATCTATACTGTGCTGGTTCTTTTAGTGCTCCACATGAGGTGAGACAAAAACCAGGTCGTCAGAGAATTCACTGAATGGACAGGGATATTAAACATTTATCCCACTCTTTCCTCACTCTCATAAGGCGGAAATCACACTCCAAGGCAATCTGTCTTGCTGCTGAGTGTTTCAGGATTGGGGAAGTGGCAGCTATTGTTAAAGTGTAATTGTTCTTATCCATTTTATTGAAGCTAGTTTTGGTTTTATACTTTTCTGAAGTATTGCAATTTCTTAACTGAAGTCTGTGCCTCTCATAGGTGTATTTTAGTTTATATATAATTGTTCAAGCAGTGATTCCTGGTGGAATGAGGGCTAGGATCTTCTGTTCTACTATTGTAACTACATAGAAACTTCATTTCTTTAATATGACCTTTTCTTCCTTCTTTCCTTTTGATTCAAACTAACCTCACCCAATAACCTGACTCACCTGCCTGCTTCTCCATTGCATGTTTACTCCCTTAATTATTAAGCTCTCAGGACAATGAGGTTTTAATCATCTTTAAATAATCTTAAAGCCTCAGGTCTGTTGACCTTGGAGACAGAGTTTTAGTCACTGGAGGTAATATTTAGGCCTCAGTTGTGTTTCAGATCCAGGACAGGAGAAACTGAAACCAGACAAAGGGACACCATGGCTGACATCAGGATCAGATGCACTGATCAACTTCCCCCCACCCCAGTGCCAAACAATCAGTAGAGACCTCAATCCTGACCACACCCTAACTCCTTAGTCACCACGATTAATCATCTTCCCCTTATATAACCCACCTCCATGTCTTTGAGTATTAGCTCAACCTTTAAAAATAAAAACCCACTTTCTCTGCTTCAAACTCGTTTATCTTGTCTTATTGGGCTTTGTGGCACTCAGGTAAAAAAACCCCTTAACTTTAATAGCACCATCTTGCTGACTAGCTACATTGTCATTTTAAATAAAGAAACTGAGATGCAAAAAGAGAGCAACTTGGCTAGTGTTGGAGATAATGAATTTCAAAAAAGGAATTAGAATCAAAATTTTCTGAGACTTGAATGTTTATTTCATTACCTCACATTCAATCTCTCAGAAACTCAGCTGTTACAGCTCTAGAAAAAGAAGAGTAAAATCTACTTTATTATATCAATAAGGATATTTTAATAGTCAAAATAATGTATATGAAATAATTTTGTCTCCTAAATAGTTCTACAAAAATGTAAAATATTTTACAAAATTGGTAGAAATACTTATTCACAATTATAACTATCAATAATATCCTAGTGAAATAAAGCAGAAATCATTAATATTGCTTTTATTTATATAATAGATCTCTGAAATGTAATGGTGTACTAGATGTAAATCATGGTAACCTCTACGACTATAGCATTTCTAGGCAACTATGCCTCATCCACACCTCTGAGCAGAATTAACCATAAATTTGAGTCTGCTATTTCTCATTTAAGATTAGTCACCTAACCAAAGGGCAGAGCTGGTAATCCACTGATTAGCTTTTCCTCCCACCCACCCACAAAAAACTCAATTGAATTGAAACGATGCAAATTCTTCTCCTAAAAATTTGACATAAGAAATACAAAGAGCATAGCACAGCTAACATCAGTAGCTAAAACTGAAAGTTTATGATACATACAAGGGCTAGAAAAAACAAAGAAAAAAAAAAGCACATTTGATATTTTTAAGTTAATTTAAATGTTTAAAATGTTAAAAAAAAATTAAAATAAAAAAAGGTGGAAGTGATGCCATTGTAATAACCTGGTTATTATTTAACAGGAAGGGAGGAAAAGGAAGGCTAGATTTAGGCGTGCCATTTATACAGCTTTGCCAAAAAGCTGCTTTTAACATTGTGCAAGTCTGTTCCCCTCTGAGTGATGGGGGAAGGGACTGGACCAAGGCAGTTCAGACACAGGCCCAGTAAAAGTCTGAGTGATGTGGGAAGGTACCTACCTGTCAATCATACCTGGGAACAAATTAGTGGCCAGGATGGGCATGGACACTGCAAGCGCTCGAAACCTAAATATTTAAACTTCTAAACAAAGAAGCAAACTCTCTCTTCTCTCTCACACAGGTGCAGGGCTCCTGGCTCTCCTGTGGCAGGGGGATGCACTCCCCTGCGCCCACATGTTGGACTCCACACATGGACTAATGAACTTTAATCTGGCCTGAATGGTGGCCTGGCTGCAGCATGGAATGGAAACTCTAGACACTGGCCTTGTTTCTGGAACCCCAGCTGCATCTTTTCCAGGACTGGCTTCAGGGGCAGGGGACTTTGGAACCCGAGAAATGTAACTCCATGCCAGTACAATCTTCCACAGCCCATCCCCCCCATGGGGGCTTCTGCAAAAGCTTATTTCAGCAGCACCCAAGAACCTCCACCTCATTCCCACTCGTCTTTGGAAAATCTGACCCATTAATTCTTCCTGCAATAGATGCTACACTGTTTCAAAATACAGCTTTACTTTTCTCCAAGAACAGTTTGTTTTTAATTAAAAATAAAATAGAAAATGAATTCTTGGTCAGATTTCTTTCATAGGCTTCACTACATTAAATCTATCTAACTCAGATTTAAATGTGAATCTGTTCATAATGTGAAAAGTAAATTTGCACCTATTCTTGTAAGGTCATTTTAAGCACCCAATTGTTCTAAAGACTAAACTACATGAGAGATCTAAATATTCTGAAAAAATTTTTAATACTTTTTCATAAAAAAACAACAACTTCTTTTGGACCAAATTTATATTAAGCAGATACGTGAGACTATAAACTTAATATAAGAGAAAAAAGTCAGATAACATCCGAATTTAAAGCTAAGAATTCATACCAATAAACAGAACTTATATCTGTAGAAAAAAATATCAATAAGAAACATTTATTTCTTATATTAAAATACTATTTTTCCCACCAAGAAAAGGCTTCACCTTCATTTTATCCTATTATATGGTATTTCTCTTCTACTTTTTTCGGAAGCTATAAATGGGTCTATCATTGTACCTATCATTTTAAAAGTATCTATGTGCCTTTATCTCCTACTGTGCAATAAACTTCTTACCGGCACAATTGACTTCTTATCTATCTTTTTATCTTTCATTCTTTTCACAGAGATGATATTTGAAAACACTAAACTTTTAGCCTTAATTTTATTTTATTTTTCCTGGCTTTTACTCTCCCACCTTCAGGTACCTTTCCATCTCTATGAGGCTCTCTCTTTAGCAAGTAATTTATTTTTAGAATACTAAACCTCTAATTTTAAAATAATAATATGTATTGATGAAAACAACCATATGGGAGAGATTCTTAACCAAGTGACCAATGTCAGGAACCCTAACAAATAAGTGTCCCATTCTACATTAATAAATTGGACTCACCTATTATAAATCCCCATTTTTGAGTTTGTTGCATGTGAAGCACTTACCCATATTGTGATCATTCATGTTGACTTTGTAAATTTTAATTTGACAAATCTGAGAATAGCTCTGATTCTTACCACCCCATAAAGCTGTGAAGTACATTGATCTCTTTCTCTTTTATACCTTTTTTAGCTGATTAAGCCAATAAAAAATCTTGCATGTCAAATTATGGCTTCATGTATGACCTTTAAAACTCCTCCAGAATATTTACACATACCAGCTGATTATAACCATTTAAAATAAGTCTTTACAACCATTTAAAATGTACTTTTCCCTTGGATTAAAGCAATATGGTGCTTCCAGCTTTCTGTTAACATGCAAATATTCAAAAAATGCTCTTTATAGTTGCGGAAAATTAGTCTGTTCCTCAGAATCTTTTGGAAACTTTTTTTTTTTTTAAGTATTGCTGTGTTCAACCCAATCTACATTTCAGGATTAGTAGGACAGGGGTCGTGGCACATGTAATTTCAAAAACCTGCCCAGATGGTTTTTGTTAAGAATCATTGATTGAAACCATTTATCAGTTATTGGCATCAATGAGTTAGCCATAGGAGTGCAGGACCTTACCTAACCCACTTCACAATCATAGTAATAGAGACAATAATCATCTCAGGATTGGCTTTTGTGGGATTACAGATAACTCAACATTTTCAATTGAGAATAAGGCAGACTGTTATATTAGCCAGTTATTTTAGTAGCTATCATTATACTTCCTACTGTGCCATACAAAATCAGAATCATAAAATTACATAAAAAAGAGACCTCAAAATATGTCATTCCTTTGCCTTAAGGCAAATGAAATATTTCATTGTCATTGTTATAATGATGTAACTAAGAGCCAGAGGGATTTAGTATCTCGCTCAATTTAATACAGCTTGAGATTTTATTTAATGATTGAAGAGTTTGCAGGTCCACAAGATCCTGATTCTTCACTTTACTTCACTTTTTTTTTAAATTTATAGTTTTTTTTTGTGTTTTTGTTTTAAATATATCTTTATTGATTTCAGAGAGAGGAAGGGAGAGGGAGAGAAAGAGATAGAAACATCAATGATGAGAGAGTCATTGATCGGCTGCCTCCTGCATGCCTCTCAACTGGGGATTGAGCCCACAACCTGGGCATGTGCCCTGACCAGGAATCCAACCACAATCTCCTGGATCCTAGGTCGATGCTCAATTGCTGAGCTACGCCTGGCCGGGCTACTTCACTTTTATTAATCTAAGTAATCTTACTCTCTTGAGGCTGAATTGAAGGTGTCTTAAATTTTGTATATACTACAGTAAATGTATTTAATACCTCTTTACATTTTCTAAAGATGTAGCACTGTCAGTTTCAATTTTCTTGTTAATTGAGCTCCTCCACACTGACATTTTACTGTATATAATGAAGGAAAAAATTGCAAATTGAAATCTTAAAGTTAGAAAATTTATATATGAAAAAGCAGCTATCTAAACTAGTTCATCTTCATATGAAAGTTGACATAAATGGAGTCATTTTAAAATGAAGCCAGAACAGCTGTTCCAGAGGAATTGCTTTACACATCTTGCTCCTTGAATTTTTAGAATGTTTGAAGTGGGCCAAATAACCTTTGGGCTGGTCCAAACCAACATTTTCTTACAAAAAATTATTGACAAAGCTAACAGGAAAGCAGATATTCTGACCATGAAAACTGATAATTATGGACTCGCTTTCTGAAGATAAAATCAGTAACTGGTTATGTATAGCTAAGCTTACATAAGCAACTTAGCTTGTTTGCTTGTTAGCATCAATAGAATATTTTTTCCTTCTAATCACGTAATTATGTCTCTTCCTTTTGTCATAAAATTGCCTTTCCTTCACCTTGTAATCAGGACACTGCTTGGGTTTCTGCCTTAATTTGTGCTAGCAGAGTTGCAATTCTTTTTGATCCCAAATAAATGTGTCTTTACCTCTCATTTTTGGCTTTTTATTATTTGGTTAACTTTTACTTATAGAAAGTGATCATTAAATATTTTTAAATTATAATTTTATTTATTCCCAAGTCAATAATAAGCCAAATATAATTAATGTCACATTATTTACTTCAATGTTTTGATTTTTGTCATTTGTCTCATATGAATCACAGCAAATTGCTATATTGAAACTTAGGTTTATAAAGCTGGTTTTAAGAAAACTAAATGTTGAAATGTTTTCTAAGCCATGTTAGCCATTGTCAGAATAGACTATAGCAATATTTGAAATTGTTATAGACATGGATAGCAATGTCTATTTGATTTAGAGAATCCAACAACTCTAAGAGCATTTCTATTTTGACTGCGAGATTGTAAGGATGACATTACCAGACAGAAAAATACTATTATTCAGTTAAGTATATTAAGATTGTTTTGCTTTCCCGTTAACATGATTTCATTAAAACTTACAACAAGAACACAATGGGTATATATGTAGGTATTACCTACAAACTGATAGCCAGAAAAGTAACTAATAGAGAAGCTTTGACTAATAATTCACCAAACTGATTTTTTAATATTATTACACTTATAATTTCCTCTTATTCTGTGATTGAGTTTGACAGGAAAAGTAAATCAATTTTTCACACAATAATGAAGTAGGAAAAAGAATTAGATAATGAGGGAGTTAAAGAAATAGAAGGATTTTTATAATGCTTCTCAACAAACAAATAAACAAAAACCAAACACACAAAAGCACCAAACCAAACAACCTCTCAAATGTTGACACTATAAGTATGGATGTTATCCAAAATATTTAACAACAACTATGGCAAGGACATCAACCAATCATAGTAGTCACTGTGACTAATCAGTATTTGTACTTATCAGCTGAGTAGGTGCCATATTGTTCTAGAAATATAAATGAAAATAGACAGATTAAATATTTGAGAATCACTTGATCTATGTTGACAAAAAGTCATAGACTCAAGGGAGGAAACAAGAGGGCGGCGTAGGTAACAGCTGCACCCGCCGCCTTCCACACCACATCAAAATCACAACTAAAATACAGAACCACCGTCACTCAGAGCCTCCTGAGATCTGGTTGCACAGAAGCCCCACAGCCAGGGAGCTGAAGGAGCATCGAGAATGGGAGGAGGGGCGGAGATGCAGATGGACTGGGGCTGAATTGCTGAGACCTGGCAGCTGGCCCACACGGTGCCTCGGGTTAAACCCGGGAGGGAATCTCGGTGGTGGAGGTTTCCTGGAGGAGGGAGGGGTCCCAGCCCCACAGCAGCCCCCAGCCCAGGGCTCCAGGGCTGGGAAGAGACGGCCCCACAACTTCGGGCTGTGAAACCAGCGGGGACTGTTGCTGAGGGTCCCGGAGGCTGCGGGAGCCCCAGCAGCTCCCCTTAAAGGGCCTGCGCACGGACTCAGACACACTATCTCGGAGCCCTGGCACTGGGCAGCAGTTTGAAGGGAACCTGGGACACTCAGGGAGGAACTAACCTGCCTGAATAGGGGCAAGAGGTGGAGGGGCAGCTTTCTCCCAGGCAGAAGAGCTAGCAGGGGCCATTGCTCCTTTGGCAAGCCCTCCCCCAAAAAAGCCCACAGGCAGGAGCCATATTTGAATCGCCAGCACCTGACTCACGCCTTTGGCCCCGCCCCATGATTCCTGGATGCCCCGCCCCTCCCCACCTGCAGCTCATCTAGGCCATTTCCAGTGGCTTTTCTGTGCAAGTGGCCTCTAGAACCTCACCCTAAGGACTTTCCTAAAATCCATTAAACAAGCAGCAGCGTGCCCCATACAGCTTGATAAGCAGCCCCAGGCCTGGCACTAGCGGCAGCTGCAAGGGCTCATAGCTTGGCCTCTCCTGGGCACCTCCGAGCCCAGCACAAGTAGCAGCCAACTAGGGTTTGCTGTGTAGCTCATGCTGGGTGGCCCTGGGCAAGGCACTGGCACAGGCTGACTTTGCACCTCCCGGGAGACCCCAGAGACAGTGCACCTGGTGGTCAGACTTGACCATGCTAGATTACAACCCTACCATATCTAGAAGTGACACACTTGTGAACACCAAAGCTCCACTGAAGTAAATCCTGCTCCACAGGGGTGTCTCCAGCACAGCAGCTCTGTGGCTCTACTTGCAGCTGGTCCTCACAGCTGATTGGCTTCGGGGTCAATTCCTCCCAGCGACACCAACAGCAACCAAGGGTCAACTGCAACAGGACAGTGCACACAGCCCACACAGGGGGACACCTAGAAGGCCCAGCTCAGGTGACTGGGGAGGCTGAGCCACTGGACCCTACAGGACACCTACTACACAAAGCCACTCTACAAATTCCAGGAGACACAGCAGCTCTACCTAATACAAAGAAACAAACACCTGGAAGCAGCCAGAATGTGGAGGCAAAGAAACATGTCACAAAGGAAAGAACATAGGAAATCTGTAGAAAAGGAACTAAATGAAATAGATCCAAGAAGTTAACAGATACAGAGTTTAGAATTTTTTTATAAGGGTGCTCAAGCATATTAGTAAGAGTATTATGAAAACAACTGAGAAAAATCGATGACATAGTAACATACCAATTTGAAATGAAGGCTACACAAACTGAAATGAAGAATAATTTACAAGGAATCAACAGTAGAGTAGAGGACGCTGAGAATCAAATCAGCAATTTAGAACATAAGGAAACACCTGTAATACTTTCAACACTAAAGATAAATTTTTTAAAAAGTAACATTAAAAGTAATCTAGCATCAAGTAACATTTGAAGCATTTTAATTTTTTAAAAGCCTAATAATTCTATTTCATGTGAAATTAAAGTAGCACTGTTTTAAAATATATAATAACTACAGTGAATTATTGTAGAAACCAGGGTTCTATAAAGGTTAAATAAAAACAAAGTTTAGCTCAGCAGACTACTGCTAATAAGTAATTTCAAGTAAATATTTGCTAATTGCAGAGATAGTAACAGTTCATAAATTTAAATGTATTATATAATTTATATAAGAAATAATTTATTCTAATAAAGTAGAAATATTAAATTCTGACTTCTGCAATGAGTTAGTGTCATGTTCTTTAGAATAATGTGACACTTTCTTGAATGTTTAATATTGCCAAGTATTTTATTTTTATCAGAATTAAGAAATCACAAAGACTGTCTTTATCATACTGAGAATGAGTTAATGACTTTTTAAAAAAATTTATCTTTACTGTTGAAAGTATTACAGGTGTCCCATTTTTTCCCCCCAATTGACCCCCTCTACCTCGCTCCCACACCCTCCCCAGGCATTTGTGCCGTTATTGTCTATGTCCATGGTTTATGCATATATGCATATAACTTCTTTGGTTAATCTCTTCCCACCTTCCACCCCCTTTCCCTCTTTCCTCTGAAATATGATCATCTGTTGTATGTGTCAATGTCTCTGGATCTATTTAGTTTTTTAGATTCTTTTGTTCATTAGCTTCTTCTTAAGGAAAACCCTTCAACATTTCCTGTAGTGCTGGTTTGGTGGTGATGAACTCCTTTAACTTTTCATTGTCTGAGAAGGTTTTTATCTGACCTTCAATTCTAAATGATAGCTTTGCCGGGTAGAGTAATTTTGGTTGTAGGTTCTTACTTTTCATGAATTTGAATATTTCTTGCCACTCCCTTCTGGCCTGCAAGGTTTCTGTTGAGAAATCAGCTGACAGTTGTATGAGTGTTCCCTTGTAGGTAACTAACTGCTTTTCTCTTGCTGCTTTTAAGATTCTCTCTTTGTCTTTAACCTTTGACATTTAAATTATGATGTGTCTTGGTGTGGGCCTCTTTGGCTTCCTCTTGTTTGGGACCCTCTCTGCTTCCTGGGCTTGTAAGTCTATTTCTTTCCCCAGGCCAGGGAAGTTTTCTGTCATTATTTTTTCAAATAGGTTTTCAATTTCTTGCTCTCTTTCTTCCCCTTCTGGCACCCCCATAATACAAATATAGGGCCTCTTGAAGTTGTCCCAGAGGCTTCCTATACTATCTTCATATTTCTGGATTCTTTTTTCTTTTTCCTCTTCTGGTTGAGTGTTTTTTGTTTCCTCATGTTCCAAATTGCTGATTTGATTCTCAGCGTCCTCTACTCTACTGTTGATTCCCTGTAAATTATTCTTCATTTCAGTTTGTGTAGCCTTCATTTCAAATTGGTATGTTACTATGTCATCGATTTTTCTCAGTTGTTTTCGTAATACTCTTACTAATATGCTTGAGCATCCTTATAAAAAAATTCTAAACTCTGTATCTGTTAACTTCTTGGATCTATTTCATTTAGTTCCTTTTCTACAGATTTCCTATGTTCTTTCCTTTGTGACATGTTTCTTTGCCTCCACATTCTGGCTGCTTCCAGGTGTTTGTTTCTTTGTATTAGGTAGAGCTGCTGTGTCTCCTGGAATTTGTAGAGTGGCTTTGTGTAGTAGGTGTCCTGTAGGGTCCAGTGGCTCAGCCTCCCCAGTCACCTGAGCTGGGCCTTCTAGGTGTCCCCCTGTGTGGGCTGTGTGCACTGTCCTGTTGCAGTTGACCCTTGGTTGCTGTTGGTGTCGCTGGGAGGAATTGACCCCGAAGCCAATCAGCTGTGAGGACCAGCTGCAAGTAGAGCCACAGAGCTGCTGTGCTGGAGACACCCCTGTGGAGCAGGATTTACTTCAGTGGAGCTTTGGTGTTCACAAGTGTGTCACTTCTAGATATGGTAGGGTTGTAATCTAGCATGGTCAAGTCTGACCACCAGGTGCACTGTCTCTGGGGTCTCCCGGGAGGTGCAAAGTCAGCCTGTGCCAGTGCCTTGCCCAGGGCCACCCAGCATGAGCTACACAGCAAACCCTAGTTGGCTGCTACTTGTGCTGGGCTCGGAGGTGCCCAGGAGAGGCCAAGCTATGAGCCCTTGCAGCTGCCGCTAGTGCCAGGCCTGGGGCTGCTTATCAAGCTGTATGGGGCACGCTGCTGCTTGTTTAATGGATTTTAGGAAAGTCCTTAGGGTGAGGTTCTAGAGGCCACTTGCACAGAAAAGCCACTGGAAATGGCCTAGATGAGCTGCAGGTGGGGAGGGGCGGGGCATCCAGGAATCATGGGGCGGGGCCAAAGGCGTGAGTCAGGTGCTGGCGATTCAAATATGGCTCCTGCCTGTGGGCTTTTTTGGGGGAGGGCTTGCCAAAGGAGCAATGGCCCCTGCTAGCTCTTCTGCCTGGGAGAAAGCTGCCCCTCCACCTCTTGCCCCTATTCAGGCAGGTTAGTTCCTCCCTGAGTGTCCCAGGTTCCCTTCAAACTGCTGCCCAGTGCCAGGGCTCCGAGATAGTGTGTCTGAGTCCGTGCGCAGGCCCTTTAAGGGGAGCTGCTGGGGCTCCCGCAGCCTCCGGGACCCTCAGCAACAGTCCCCGCTGGTTTCACAGCCCGAAGTTGTGGGGACGTCTCTTCCCACTCCTAGAACCCTGGGCTGGGGGTGTGATGTGGGTCTGGCACCCTCCATTCCTCTGGGAAACTTCCACCACGAAGATATCCCTCCTGGGTTTAACCCTTAGCAATGGGTGTGGGCCCGCGACTGAGTCTTCAAGATTCAGCCCCGATCTGCCCGCGTCCCCGCCCCTCCTCCCAGTCTCGATGCTCCTTCAGCTCCCTGGCTGTGGGGCTTCTGTTCAGCCGGATCTCAGGAGGCTCTGAGTGATGGTGGTTCTGTATTTTAGTTGTAATTTTGATGTGGTTGTGGGAGGCGGTGGGTACAGTTGTCACCTACTCTGCCATCTTATTTCTCCTCTGCTAGGTCTTCTTCCTGATATTACTTTTAATATTAAATATATTACAGTTTCAGAACAGGCCTCCTAAATATGTGCTACTTTGGCATGTGAATTATTTTTAGCTGAAGGCGATCAAGACCCTGAAGGCTCACAAAAATCATTTCTCTCTCCCTTGAGGAATTTAAATTAAGGGTTTTGCCCATAGTAAGAGTTAACATGAGAAATACATTTTTAATCTATATATATGGCTAGGCAAACTACTAATTACTGAATGTCTGCTCTTCTTATCTTTTGCAATGACCCTCTGAAACTCTAAGATGTCTTAATTCATTCCTAGATCTGAATGTCATATATACCTCGTTTTCCCTCTCTGCCTTGTGTGGGATTCCCATACAGATGTATGTAATTAAATCTGGGCATTTTCTTCTATCAGTCTGTCTCAGGTCTATTTGATTATTAAACCAGGTGAAAGATCCTTGTGTACAGAAGAAAGTTTCTCTTGCACAGGATATATATATATATATATATATATATATATATATATATATATATATATAAAATGTGTTGAAATTTTACTTTAAAAGGTAGATTGGTCAAGTGCATATAGTTGTATTCCATTGAAAATGAACTCACATAACATTTTTAAAGGCATAAATTCAAAGTACAAAAGTAATTGGGACAGGGGAAAAGAAAATTTGGAAGCTGCAAAAGCAAATGGACTACTTTTAACTGACATAGAAACTCCAAAACACTGCATCTAAAATTGCCAGTAAAAGTTCAGAATCCATTCAATTTATGTCACAGAATCCCCAAATAATCCTTTAAAAGTGTGGAGTTCAAGAGAATGAAAGAACAAATTGCAGACTGGGAGAAAATATTTACAAAAAGCACATATGATAAGGGACTGTTATGCAAAACATACAAACAACTCTTAAAATTCAATGAGAAAGCAAACAATTCAATTGAAAATGGGCTAAAGACTTCAATAGAATTCTCACTGAGGAAGATATGCAGATGGCATATAGCATATTAAAACATGATCTACTTTGGATTGCTAAGGTTTTATATACCTGCCACAAAGAGTTCACTTTACTTTTTACACCATTGCTCATACTTTATACACCAAAAAATACTGGAAGAAAATTCATGAAATTAGGTTTCTGGTAGCCCCTTGTACTGAAGGCCATTGCAATTCTCTTCCAGGACAAAAGTTATGACTATAAGTGACATAATGGTAGGAACTGAGACCATGTCTCCACATGTTGAAATTATGTTGTGAATATGTACACTGTGTATACACACACATATATAATAATATATAAGCTCTATATTCCAGTAAACTTGCTGTCAGTCTAAACTATGAATAAAATAAATGATAAAACAAAGGAGGGATAGCTGACCCATCACGCCAGGGCGGGCTTTCTAAATCTTACTGATGGCAGCATTTCTAATGAAAAGTTTTTAGTCCATTGGTTATTTGTCTTTTCAGAAAAAAATAAATAAAGTACTCTAAAATCAACACTAAATGAAACCTCACTTTTACAGATTCACTTTAAAGTGAAGTACATACTCGAAAGAAATTTTTGATTTTATATCGACCTTTAGTGGAAATCTAATCATATTTCTCAAAAAAGCAAACAAGACCAATTAGATCACAATGTGGGATAGATTGCCCTGTTCTATAAATAAGGCCAGAAATCATAGCAGTTCTCTCAGCCAGCTTCCTTTTCTCTGTCACCTCATGGCTCAGACCAAGGCTATTGTTATCCCTGAACTGAACTAGGCTCATTTTAAACCCATCTAAGTAATGTGCAACCTTATACTCTTACGAAGTATGAACAAAATGTACTTATAATCATTAGGGTCCAAGTCTAGGGAAATAAAATGAAATGAGTATCTTAATGAGCCTGTAATTCACTGGCTAGGCTTTAGTAGTTTTTGTGCATTTAGCTATGACAGTTATCAAAATGTAAAATTCACAATAATATATACCAAGCCTCAAAAATATAGTAAATGTTTCTAATATATAATTTTTTGTTAAGGGAACCATCAGGGAGATAAACCTAGTTCAAAAAAGTATAGGAGATTATCAAGACTACATATGCATGAAAGTGATAGAAACCAAAATAGTCACTTCAAAATTTGCCTAAAAAATATATATGATCTACTTTGCATATCATCAAGAAAGTGAAAATTAAAACAAACATGAGAAACCACCGCACACCTAAAGAATGGCCAAAACATAAAACACTTGCAGCACTAAATTCTTCTTCATTTGTGAACTTGTTAAATTAACCATTATTTTCTTCCAAATACAATGTGGATAGGCATCGAACAGACCCTCCCATTCCCAAAGAGAAAAAAAGGAAAAAATTAAGGAGGGATGGGTTCTGAACAAGTTGAAAACCTTAAGGCTTGATAATCTTTTTTGATTCAATGTTCTGCCCTGCAGACCCACTGGGGTGAAGGTTTCACTTTCTGGACTCACTGGAACAGTGGTCCCACCTTCCAGGCCCACTAGGGTGATAGTCTTGTTTTCCAGACCTTCTGGGGTGGGGGTCCTACCTTGAGGATACACTTTGGCACAACTTGGGTCCCCAAGGCTCTGAGTGGCTTTGCTCCGGAGGTGGCTGTGTGCCTGATCCCTGATCCTATGGTGGTTCTTTGTAATGGCCCCCCATTCCATGGAGCTCTGTGCCTGAGTCACATACCTTGCCCTAGGCTTCCTGATGTTGGAATCCTGTCAGTGTTCCTATCAATCTGGGATTATGAGGTTGGACCTATTCCCAGGGCCCCGCTGGGAATTGCCTTAAATGAGGTTCTCTGCTGTGACTCTGTGCCCTCTGGGGCTCTAGTACTTTGGGCCTGTGATAGGAGGGGCAGCCTCCTGAGCTATGAAATGTCTTCAGGGTCACACTGTCATTGTCCTGGACAATAAATCCTGGCTTCTGTTAAGATGAATGTCATCTCCATGTTGTCTTAATGAATACCTCCTAGACACTCTTGAGATGGTTGATCCATAATAATATCCTTTTTAAATTTAGCCATACCCATAATATTCTCTTCCAAACAAGCTTTCTTATTTCAGGCAATATGAATAGTATAAGAATTTTCCAATTTTTTGTTTTGCCTCTTTTTTTGTTTAATGAGTTCATCTTTAAATTATTTTTTCTGTTTTTGCATTTTACCATAAGCATTCATGAGAAACAATGGCACTCCTTCAAAACTTTGCTGCTGAGATATTTCCTTAGTTAAATATCCAATTTTATTACTCAAATTCTACCTTCCACAAAATGTTGAACAAAGATACAATTCAGCCAAGCTCTTTGTCACTTTATAAGAAGGTTCACCTTTATCCAGTTTTTGGTAACATGTTTATTTCCTTCTGAGATCTCATCTGAATGGACTTTACCACTTATATTTCTATCAATAGTCTGTTCACAACCACTTAGGTATTTTCTAATAAAACTGAGGCTCTTTCTACCTCTCTCTTACTTTCCTTCCAAGCTATCACCACAATCTTCCTTAGTGTTTTATTTATAGTAATTCAGGTTTTTGGGTTTTTTTTTTTTTTTTTTTTTAGCATGCCCCTCAGTGCTATTTAAGCCTCTACTTATTACCTAATTTCAAAAAAAAAAAAATTCTACATTTTTAAGTATTTGTTATAGCAGCAAACCATTTCTTGGTACCAATTTTCTGTCTTTGTTTGGGCTATTATAACAAAATACCATAGGCCAGGTGGTTTATAAACATCAGATATTTATTTCTAAGAATTCTGGAGGCTGGGAAGCCCAAGATCAGGGTGCCAGCAGATTTGTTGTTTGATGAGAGCCCACTTCCTGATACATAAGTGTTGTATTTTTGCTATATGCTCACATGGCAGAAGGGCCAAGGGAGCTTTCTCAGGCCTCTTTTATAAGAAGAGTAATCTCACTTATGAGGCCTTTGCTCTCATAACCTAATCATCTACCAAATACCTCATTTACTAAAGCCTTTCCCTTAGGGATTAGGATTTTAATATATAATTTTAGGGGAACAGAAATATTCAGATTATAGCAAAGTGTTTGATTTATCCTGAGGTCTCTGTTCTTAGCTTGCAGATAGCTGCATTCTTGGCTATTTCTCTGTGCATGCTAACTCCTCTTCATATAAAGACACCAGGCCTACAGGATTGGGGTCCCACCCTTATATCTTCACTTAACCTTAAAGCACCATCTCCAAATTTAGTCATATTGGAAGTTAGGGTTTCAATATATGAATTTTGAGGAAACACAATTCATTCCATAATAGTTCCCAACAAAGCCTCATATCCAGAAACTGGAAAAATATTCTACAAATTTAATAAGAAAAACATAGACAGCCTAACTAGAATCTGAGCAAAATATTTAAAATTGTTCTTCACAGAAGCAAAATACAAATGCCCATTAAAAATGCTGAAAAATGCCTAAAGCTATTCATAATCTAAATATTTGAATTAGACATTCAAATAAAAACTATTAAGAAATACCATTGCATATTCACAAGATTTAAAAAACCAGTGATAATATGGCACAATGGGAATTCTAATTTACTGCCAATGCCAGTGTAAATTGCTATAATCACTTTGAAAAACTGGCATTATCTAGTAAATTTTGAGATTTTGCCTCTTATTTTCATTCTTATACTTATGTCTTAGAGAACTTTATAATCATGTACACCAATATTCATATATAAGAATATCTATGACAACTTCAAATAAGAAAAAATTTTAAAACAATACAAACGTTCATAAAATAAAATGAAACTGTAAATTATCATACATGCATCCACAATTCACTAAAAATACCAGTGAAGCCTGGCCGGCGTGGTTCAGTGGTCGAATGTCGATCTATGAACCAGGTTTGATTCCCAGTCAGGGCCCCAGTAAGGACGTGCAGGAGGCAGCCAGTCAATGACTCTCATCACTGATGTTTTTCTCTCTCTTTCTCTCTACCTTCCTTTCTCTGAAAAAATCAATAAAATAATATTTAAAAAAAATACCAGTGAAGCCCTAGCTGGTTTGGCTCATTGGTTAGAGCACTGGCCAGCAGACTGAAGGGCCTGGAGTTCAATTCCAGTCAAGGGCATGCGCCTCAGTTGCAGCCTTGATCCCTGGCCCCGGTCAGGTTTACATGCGAGAGGCAACCAACTGAAGTGTCTCTCTCATATTGATGTCTCTCTCTCTCTCTCTCTCTCTCTCTCTCTGTCTCTCTCTCTCTCTCTCCCCTTTCCACTCCTTCTGAAAAGCAATGGAAAAAATATCCTAGGGTGAAGATTAAAAAACAATACTAGTGAATATAAACAAAGTATACAAAGTATAGTGATAATAAAGGTGAACCTTATATGCATAATACTGAATAAAAAAAGGCACAAAAGAATATTGCAGTATGATTACATGTGTATAAATTTCAAAAACAGAAAAAAGTGCACTCTATATTTTAGGCCTTCAAACACTGTTGGTAAAATAATTCTGAAAAAATATAGAAACAAATATTATAAAAGTCAGTGTAGAAATTAATTTAAAATGGATGAAAGAACATTTTAATAGAATGGGGCAAGTGAGGATGTTGAGAGCTGAGAATATTTTATTTTTTGAAGTTGGTACAATACTGTGTGTGTTTAAACATATTGAGAAGATATTTATGCAACTGGGTAATATACTGAAGGTGAATTATAAATAAGTGTTAAAAACTAAGCAAATGAGAATACAGGACAATTATTAATTTCAAAAAAATCAAATCCTGTGAGTAACATTTTAAAAATAGTTATCTGAACAATGAAAATTGATTTAAACAAAAATAATTCACAAAATTGAAGGTATGGAAATTAGAAAGTTTGTCTACAGGAGAGGTTTGAGAGGGAGACAGGATGATTAAGAAAAAATTATTATTTTTCATAAAGGAAAGGCAATAGAAAAATTTTGAGAACTAAAAATCCAAGAATGGCTCAAAATAGCATACAGAATTATTGATAGAGAGTAAATATGAAAAGAATCACTGTAAAAAGTTTAAAGTTGTTGAATCTGAAGAACAAGAAATAAGGAATGAGTCAGAATGTCTTTATAATAAACCTCACAAAACCTTATATAACTATAACTTTTATTTTTGAAAATTATTTTAATGAACTATAACATAGGTACAGAGAAGTAAATTAATTCTCTTCCCCTTTTCTTGGGAATTAGAAGTACAAACTTCCAATTATAAAATAAGTTATGGTATATAATATACAGCATAGGAAATAGAGATGATAATATAATAACTATGTATGATAACTAGGCTTATTGTAGTGAACATATTATAAAGTATATAAATATTGAATTGCTATGCTGTAAATTCGAAACTAATATTGTATGTTGTATGTCAACAGTAATTAAAAATAAATTTTAAAAAAGAAAAGCACATTATTGAAACAGTATGCTAAATGGTTATAAAGTGAACACATACATATAAACCACATCTTTCATAAAGAAAAAGACATTACTAATGCCCCAGAGGGATTCTGCATACTTCTTCCCAAACACTAACTCATTTCCATCTTACTTTCCTGATTCTGAACTTATTAATTAGTTTTGTCTAGTTTTTGATGTTATAAGAATGAAACTATAGTGTGCATTCTTTGGAATCTAGTTTAGTTCACTAGGTTTGTGAGACTTAAAAATGGGTTTGCTCAATTTAATGCTATGTAGCACTCCATGGGACTATGTCAAACCATCATGAACTTTATTCAACATGTTTTTTCATATGTGCATAGAATTTTGTTGGGTATTGACCTAGAAGTGACATTTTGGAGCTATAGATTGGACAACCCCATAATTTGTTACCCAAACTGTGATAGATGTACAATACTGCTATGGATTTTTAAAAAATGGGGAGGTTCTATGCAAAGTAACCTCACAAGGTGACCTGATTATAAATTTCTAACTGAGTAGGTCATGGTCCATAGTCATGCCCCAGACATACATCTTCTATACTAAAAGGCTTATCTTTGCCTTAAGCAAGCATTGTCCATTGTTTTTGTGCATGGAGGTTCACACAACTTTAAAATAAGCCATAACCACCCTCAAGAGAGCACATAGTCTTGTTAATTATCCTATGATCTAATAGCCGCCTTGCTTTCTCCCACCTCCATGTAATCTTCATTAGTTCCCTTCTTAATGTCAAATGCATGAAAGAAGCTGCAAAACTATTATTCTATTGAGCATTTGAGATCTTATTCTCCAGCATGTCATTAGTTTGGCTCAAATAAACTCATAAAAATTCTCTACAAGTCTGGATACTTCTAATGTCACACTGCTCATATTTAAAAGTGTGCAATTTGATGTGCTATGACATGAGTGATACCTTTGAGAATAAAATAAGGTGCTATTTATAACTATTCTAGGGCAACTATATTATGCTTAGACAATTTGCGATAATTGAGACATATAGTCATGCTAGTTTTAGGGTATATGTATCTTTAAATTTGCTAGACATTGCCTATTTTTCCAAAAGTGGCTGTATTAAGTTATACACTTGTCAGAAGTCTTAAAAAGTTTTCATCATTCCACATTTTTGACAATGGTTATTGTATTTTTTAAAGTTTAATCAGTCTTATTAACTAGTGGTGGTTGTCCTTGCAGTTTAAATTTACATTTACCCAATTAAAGATTTTGAATACCTTTTCATAAGTATGTTTATTTGTTATTTGTATATATTTGTTTGTGACCTGTCTTTGTCTGGTTTAGAGCCTTGTTCATTTTTCTTTTCATTTGTCTTTATTCTTATGGATCTGTTGGAATTCTTTACATGTTGCATATACAAGTTTCTTTTTGGTTATATGTGATGTAAATCTCTCATATAGTGCTTTCTAGTTTTACTCTCATAATGGAGTACTTTGTTTTTTATTGTTGTTTTAATTTTTCAATTAGTTTACTTTCAATATTATTTTATATTGGTTTCTGGTGTACAGTATAGTGGTTAGACAATCATATAGTTTACAAGCTGTTCCCCTGATATTTCCAGTACACTCCTGGCACCATACATAATAATCACAATATTATTGACTATATTCCCTATGCTGTACTTTATATCCCCATGACAATTTTGCAACTACCAATTTGTACTTCTTACTCCCTTCACCTCTTCCATCCAATCCCCCAACCCTCACCCTTCTAGCAACCATCAGTCTGTGCTCTGTGTCTGTGAGTCTATTTCAACTTTGTTCATTAATTTTGTTATTTAGATTTCACCTATAAGTGAAATCATATGGTATTTGTCTTTCTCTGACTGACATTTTTCACTGAGCATAATAACCTCTAGGTCCAACCATACTGTCACAAATGGTAAAATTTTATTCTTTTTTGTGACCGAGTAATATACCATTGTATATATCTGTACCACCTTTTAAAAAATATTTTTTATTGATTTCAGAGAAAGAAAGGGAGAGGGAGAGAGAGATAAAAGCATCAATGATAGAGAGAATCATTTATCAGCTGCCTCCTGCACACCCCCCACTGGGGATCGAGCCCTCAACCCGGGTATGGGTCCTGATTGGGAATTGAACCTTGATCTCCTGGATCATAGGTCGATGCTCAACCACTGAGCCACCCTGGCTGGGCACCACAGCTTTTTTTTATCCACTAATCTACTGGTGGGAAATTGGGTTGCTTCCATATCTTGGCTATAGTAAATAATTCTGAAATGAACATAGGGGTGAATATATATTTTTGGAATTATTGTTTTTATTGTTTCACATAAATCCCCAGAATCACTGAGGCATAAGGCAGTTCCATTTTTAATTTTTTGAGGACTCTCGATACTGTTTTCCACAGTGGCTGCAGCAGTCTGCATTCCCATCAACAGTGCAGGAAGGTTCCCTTTTTCCCACATCCTCTAAAGCATTTGTTTGTTGATTTGTTGATAATAGACATTCTGACAGCTGTGAGATGGTATCTTATTGTGGTTTTAATTTACATTTCTCTGACAATTAGGGATGTTGAGCATCTTTTCATATGTCTATTGGCCATCCATATGTCCTCTCTGGAGAAGTGTCTATTCAGTTTATTTTCCCATTTTTTAATTTGATTGTTTGATTTTTTTTGAGTTTTAGAACTTGATAAATTTTAGATATTAACTCCCTATCAGATGTATCATTGGCAAATATGTTCTCTCATTTAATGGGTTGTCTTTTCATTTTGCTGGTTTTC
The DNA here is from genome assembly GCF_964146895.1 of Miniopterus schreibersii. Lineage (NCBI taxonomy): Eukaryota > Metazoa > Chordata > Mammalia > Chiroptera > Miniopteridae > Miniopterus > Miniopterus schreibersii. The sequence continues at coordinate 39,070,492 of NC_138104.1, read as the reverse complement.
TTTGCTGTGCAAATTTTTTTTAGTTTGATGTGGTCTCATTTGTATGTTTTTTCTTTTGTTTCCCTTGCCCAAGGAGATATATCAGAAAAAATATTGCTATGAAAAATGTCTGAGATTTTACTGCTTTTGTTTTCTTCTAGGATTTTTATGATTTTGAGTCTAACATTTAAGTCTTTAATCCATCTTGAGTTTATTTTTGTATATGATGTATGAAGGTGGTCTAGTTTCATTTGTTTGCATGTATCTGTCCAATTTTCCAAACTCCATTTATTGAATAGACTATTTTTACCCCACTGTATGTTCTTGCATCCTTTGTCAAATATTAATTGACCATATGGTCATGGGCTTATTTCTGTGCTCTCTATTTTGTTTCATTGATCCATATGTCTGCTTTTATGCCAGTACCATACTGTTTTGACTACTATGGCCTTGTAGTACAGTTTGATATCAGATAACATGATACCACCAAGTTTGTTCTTCCTTTTCAAGATTGCTGAGGCAATTCAAAGTTTTTTGTGGTTTCTTATACATTTTTGGATTATTTGTTCTAGTTCTGTAAAATATATAATAGGTATTTTGATAAGAATTGTGTTGAGTCTATAGATTGCTCAGGATAGTATAAACATTTTAATTATGTTAATCTTTCCTATCCATGAGCATGGTATATGCTTCTATTTATTTGTATCTTCTTCAATTTCTTTCTTCAGGATCTTACAATTTTCTAAATACAGGTATTTTATAAACTTGGTTAAATGTATTCTAAGATAAGCATTTTATCTTTTTGATGCAATTGTAAATGGGATTGTTTTCTTAGTTTTCTGTTCTGATAGTTCATTATTGGCATATAAAAATGCAACTGATTTCTGAATATTATTTGTATCCCACTACTTTATTGTATTTATTTATTTATCAGTTCTAGTCATTTTTTGATGGAATCTTTAGGGTTCTCTATATACAATATCATGTCATCTGCAAATAATGACACATTTACTTCTTCCTTTTCAAATTGGATGCCTTTTATTTTTTCTTTTTGTCTGATTTCTATGTCTAGGACTTCCAGTACAATGTTTAGTAAGGGTAGTGAAAGTGGAAATTCCTGTCTTGTTCTCGATTTTCAGGGAAACACTTAATCGCCCCCCCCCCATTGAGTATAACGTTAGCTGTTGGTTTGCCAGATACGACTTTTTATCATGTTGAGGTGTTCCCTCTATTCCCATTTTGCTGAGAATTTTTATCATAAATGGGTGCTGGATTTTGTCAAATGCTTTTACTGCATCTCTCATATGATTTTATTCTTCATTTGGTTATTTTCTCTTGTCAGTTTGGCTCATGTGTAGCTTATTATTAGAATAGCTGAAAGAACCTGGGAGGGTAATAAAGTTTCTTCCTCCCCCAACACTAGGTTTTTGTTGATATGATTAATCAGAACAAGAAAATTCCCTTCTGTGATAGGATGATTTAAAATAAATATATATGTGGTCTTCATCTCCCTTCCTGGTCCACAGCTCCCAACACTCTTGGAATTTCCTGAGCAATAAGAGCAATGAGATCATCTTTTATTGTATTACTTGTCTCTGTTCCTTAGTTTTTGAAATTGTTTTAGAGTCATAAAGATGAAAATATTGTTCTGCTATTCTTAATGAGCCCTTTTGAACCAAACTGACTTTATGTTAATGAGGAAACTTTTAGAAATCCCCAAAAGAAAGTGGACTGGGTTTTTTAATAACTTTAAAACCCACCCCTTGATTTCTGGAGGTTGGAGGGGCTGAAGTTAAAAACAACCACTAATAGCTAATGATTAATTTAACCATGCCTATGCAATGAAGCATCCTTAAAAACACACACACAGCCCCACCAGGCATGGCTCAGCATTTGAGCATTGACCTAGGATCCAGGCGATCCGGGTTCGATTCCTGGTTAGGGCACATGCCCAGGTTGCGGGCTCGATCCCCAGTTGGGGGCATGTAGGAGGCAGCCGATCAATGACTCTTCATTGATGTTTCTATCTCTCTCTCCCTATCCTTTCCTCTCTCTGAAATCAGTAAAAATATATTTTAAAAAAACAAACAAACAACAAAAACAAAACAAAACACACTCACACACAAAAAGGGTTTGGACAGCATACAAATTGGGGAATCATAACATTTTCATGTGCCATCACACCAGGCCCTAAACTCCCTGGGGACAGAAATCCTATTGTTTGGGATATAAACCTATATATCTTTTCATCTGGCTATTGATGTGCATCCTTAAATATCCTTTTCAATAAACCAGTAACTTAGAGACTAAACTGGTTTCCTGAGTTTTGTGAGTTGCTCTAATAAATTAATCCAATGCAAGGATGGGGTCATGGGAACATCTAATTTTTAGCAGATCAATCAGAAGCACAGATACCAATCTGGACTTGGCAGTTGGCATCTGAAGTGAGGGGCAGCCCTGGGAGACTGAGCCCTTAACTTGTGAAATCTGATCCATGCTTCCATGTCATTGAATCATTTCTGCCCATCAGTTTTTTAAGTTCTTTAGATTCCACATATAAGTGAAATCATGTGATGTTTGTCTTTCTCTGCCTGGCTTATTTCACTTAGCATAATATTCTCCAGGTCCATCCATACTGTCCCAAAGGCTACGAGATCCTTCTTTGTTACAGCTGCATAGTGTTCCATGGTGTAAATGTCCCACAGCTTTTTTATCCACTCATCTACTGATGGGCACTTGGGCTGTTTCCAGATCTTAGCTGTTGTAAATTGCACTGCTATGAACACAGGGGTGCATATATTCTTTCTCATTGGTGTTTCAGGATACTTAGGATATATTCCTAGAACTGGGATCTTGGGTCAAAAGGCAGCTCCATTTTTAATTATTTAAGGAACCTCCATACTGTTTTCCATAGTGGCTGCACCAGTCTGCATTCCCACCAACAGTGTACCACGGTTCCCCTTTCTCCGCATCCTTGCCAACACATGTCATTTGTTGATTTGTTGATAGTAGCCATTCTGACAGGTGTGAAGTGGTACCTCATTGTGGTTTTAATTTGCATCTCTGATGATTAGTGTCTATTTTTTTTATATGTCTCTTGGCCATTTGTATGTCTACTTTGGAGTAGTGTCTATTCAGGTTCTTTGCCCATTTTTTAATTGGATTGTTTGTCTTCCTCTTGTTGAGTTGTATGAGTTCTTTGTACACTTTGGAAATTAGCCCCTTATCAGAAACATCCTTGGCAAATATATTCTCCCAAACTGTGGGGTTCCTTAGTATTTTGAGGCTGTTTTCTTTTGCTGTGCAGAAGCTTTTTAGTTCGACGTAGTCCCATATGTTTATTTTTTCTTTACTTTCTCTTGAACTAGGCGATGTATCATTTAAAATTCCACTTTGTGAGATGTCTTTGACTTTACTGCTAAGTTTTATTTCAGGATTTTTATGGTTTCATGACTTACATTTAAGTCTTTTATCCATTTTGAGTTTATTTTTGTGTATGGTGAAAGTTGGTGGTATAGTTTCATTTTTTTACATATACATGTCCAATTTCCCATTACCATTTATTGAAGAGACTGCCTTTACTCCATTGTATGCTCTTGCCTCCTTTGTTGAATATTAACTGACTAAAATTGTGTGGGTCTATTTCTGGGATCTCTGTTTTGGTCCATTGATCTATATGTCTGTTGTTATACCAATACTAGGCTGTTTTGATTATAAGGGCTTTGTAGTACAGTTTAATATCTGGGAAAGTGATCCATCTCTCCCATTCTGTTCTTTCTCAAGATGGCTGTGGCAATTTGGGGTCGTTTTTGGTTCCATATAAATTTTTTGAATATTTGTTCAAGCTCTATGAAATATGGTGTTGGTATTTTAATAGGGATTGCATTGAATCTATAAATTGCTTTGGGTAATATGGACATTTTAATGATACTAATTCTTCTAGTCCATGAGCATGGTATATTCTTTCACTTGTTTATATCTTTCTCTATTTCTTTTTTAGTGACCTGTAGTTTTCTGAGTGCACGTCTTTTACATCCTTGGTTAAGTTTATTCCTGGGTATCTTAATTTTTTAGTTGCAATGTTTGTGTTTTTTTTTTCAGTTTCCCTTTCTGAGAGTTCATTGTTGCTGTATAAGAATGCCATCAATTTCTGGATGTTAATTTTGTATCCAGCTACCTTGCCAATTTCATTTATCAAATCTAGTAGTACTTTGATGGAGTCTTTATGGTTTTCTATGTACAATATCATGTCATCTGCAAATAATGATAGTTTTATTTCCTCCTTTCCAATTTGGATGCATTTTATGTTTTCTTCCTGTCTGATGGCTGTGACAAGGACTTCCAATACTATGTTAGACGTTCCTGTCTTTTTCCTGCTTTTAAGGAAAATGTTTTTTTGTTTTTTTTTAAAAATATATCTTTATTGATTTCAGAGAGAGGAAAGGAGAGGGAGAGAGAGATAGAAACATCAATGATGAGAGAGTCATTGATCAGCTGCCTCCTCCATGCCCTCAACTGGGGATTGAGTCCACAACCTGGGCATGTGCCCTGATTGGGAATCGAACCCTGATTGCCTGGATTCTAGGTTGACGCTCAACCGCTTAGCCACACCCAACCGGGTGGTTTTAGTTTTTGACCATTGAGTATTATGGTGGCTGAAGGTTTGTGATATATGGCCTTTATTATGTTGAGGCATTGGGGTTCTTTGTCTCCCCATTTCAGTGGCTCTTAGTGTTTGTTTCTATATATTAGATATATTTGCAGTCATCCAGTCTTGTGGGGTGGGAATTTATAATATGTGTCCAGTGGAGCCCATAGGTGTGTTTTCCTTATACTTCTGAGCTCTTTGCTCTAAGTGTGTCTCTTTTGTGGGTGTCCCTTTTTTGGGTTCTTTGGGCTGTCCTTTTGTGATTGGGTCTAGTTTATTGTTCACAATCTTGGGAGGATTCTCTTCTCAGGTTGGTTAACTGTGTGTCTCAGCCCCAACCACGTCATGTGAGCTGTTGTACAGGTGCGGGCAGGGCAGGGCAATACACAACTAAACTGTCAGGAAACAAGGGGTATCTTACAAAATATCTTGACAATGACAATGAAAACAACCCAAGTGAAAATAGAACTGGGAGAATAAAGTGAGAACACAAATGTTAAAGTGAAAAAAAAAAAAAGGAAAAAATAAAAATAGAGAAAAGGATATTATTGCTAATAGTAATGAAAAATTTAAAATAATAATAAACTAAAATAAAATGTAAAAAATAGAGAAGCTACTGGAAGATAAAAGGGTCAGAGAAAAGTTTCTGAAAGAAGAGTGAGCAAAAAATTAAGGGTAGAGTCTAGGAATAGGATAATAGTTGAAAATGAAAAAATAAAACTACAAAAAAGAGACAAACAGAAACTAACAATCAAACAAAAAGACAGAAAGACAGAAGGGAGAAACAGAAAAGAAAGAAAGAAAAATAATTATGCCAATGGTTGGAGAAGAGAGAGAGAGATAAAGCAAAGGCAAGGAGGGTGTCCAATAAGAGATATGGGGGAAATGATAGAGAAAAGCAGTAAACTTATTGGTTATAATGATAATGTCCCAGCAATTAAGCAGAGAATATCATGAAAATCTGGATAGTACAAAAGATAAAACAAAACAAAGCAAAAAACCAAACCAAAACCAAAACCAAAAAAAAAACCAAGGAAAGCAAAACAAAATTCTTAAAAAAAAAATTGATAAAAAAATTTAAAAATTAAAAAAAATTAAAAAATTTGAAGAGGAAAAAAATCCCCCCCCCCCTCTTTTTCCTAAGGAAAAAAAAATCAGGTGAGTTTCATCTGGTCAGCTTATGTTGTCTTCAACTTATTGTTTTGTATGCTGATTTCAGTTCTTCTGGGAGGTACTCCTGTATCAGCCAATGTTAGGAGCTGTCCAGGTTTGGCTCTAGTGTCCTTAGGGAGTTGGCTGAGCTGAAGCTCTCTGTGGACCACCTCCTCTTGTCAGCTATTTTGCCTCCTCATTGCGGTTGCCTGGTCTTACTCCAGGGTCTTCTGAAGAGTCTTTAGGGTGCAGGATGGCTAAAGAAGCTTGGGATATTTCTTCCTTTACTTAGAGGTTTCACTATCAGACACTCACTGTGAGGAAGTTAGTTTCTGCTTCACAGCCAGCTCCCCAGTCTCTACCCTATCCCCCAACTCTAGTTCTCCATACAATGGCCTGCTGCAGTTTCAGATTGACTTCAGCCTTTTCTGTATGGCAGTTTCAGCATCATGGGCTCAATGGGTATGATTACAAAACATTCCAGTGAGCATTTTGCCTGCCTAGCCCCCAGCAGGGGTTTTAAGCTTTCCCTCCAGTTCCCAAACAATAGTCCCTGAGAGTCTTATTCTTATAATTTACTATTGTCAGCTGTTCCACCTTCCCCCTCAGGGCTGTGCCCTGCAGGGGATGTGTGGGACTTCAGTGAGCTGAACCAGCCCCTTTCCTGTTGGGGATGATGCTCCCAGCCTGCAGGAGAGGTAGATGTGCCCCACCCCTCCTTTCTCAGACCCAGTTTATGGGTTGCGGGGGTGGGGGTGGGGAGGTCGTGCAAATTTCAAACTCTCCACAATGCAGACATAAATCCTAGCTTTGGTTGGTCTGTCTGCCCAATGCAAGCCAGGAAGGTGGAAGCCAGTTCAGCAATCAAAAACTCAAAATCGTACAAAGCAACACACAAGCAAAGAATCTGCCCTGTAATGTCCCACCACCCAAGCGCCAAGGCACCAAGCAGAAGGGGACACAAAATCAGACCCACAGAACTCTCCTGCACTACTGATCTCAGTAAAGCGGGGCCAGCTCCTTGCTCACTATACCAGCACCCCTCCAGGTGGGTCAAAAATCCCAGAATCAGTCTACCAGGAGCTCAGGTGCTGGAGGAAAACTCCCTGCCCCACTGTTAGATCCAGTCCATCTCTGGTGGCTGAAGGGCTCTCTTCCCCTTCCCCATGCCACACAGATCACATGCCTTCTGATGTTCTACCCAGTGCCTTACAGGAAGGCAGAGGGTCCCTGTATGTGGCTGCTCAGTGCAGCCTTCTGGCCTCTTTCTATTTGGGGGACACACACAGTGGAAATGCCTTTCTTATGGTCAGCACCCTGTGTGTAAGACACCTGTCATGGCTGCCTTTAGAAGCTTTGTTTCTCTAGGAAGGCGCAGTGCACTCCTCACAGGCACACTGTTCCCCTGGGTCCCTCTGCCCTCCTTCCCTTCTACTCTCCTTGGGGTTTCAGATCCCCACTTTTGGATGCTGTTCCACACTCCCAAGGGGAGGAAGCTTTGCAACCTCTAAGGCTTGGGGGCTCAGAGCCTAGCACAGGCTTCGGGGGGACTCCCTCTTTTTATCCCCCCCTTTCTTACCAGACTCTATGGTGTTTCCTCAGTGCTCCTTACTCGAAATATGTCCAGTCAGGTATAGTTCTCTTGCTTTTTCAAGCTTGTTACACAGTATTTTTGTGGTAGATCAAGTCCATGGCTGGGAGCACAGGGACTCTTCTTCTCACAGTGCCGCTATCTTCCCCCACTCCAACATTTTTTTCATAATGTATAAAATTAATCAAATGGTTGATCTACTCTATATTATATAAAGTGAAATAGAATTAATAATCCATCAGGAGAAGTAGAATAAAGATTGTAAAATGTCATACCCTATGGATACCTGCAAACTGATTTTTTTTTTTAATCCTTACCTGAGGATATTTTTCCCATTTCTTTTTCATAGAGAGTGAAAGGGAGAGAGAGAGAGGGACAGAGAGAGAAAGAAACATCAATTTGAGAGAGAGACACATTGATTGGTTGCCTCCTGCACACACCCTGACTGGGCCAGAGATTGAGAATACAACTGAACTAAGTGCCCTTGGCCAGAATCATACCCGAGACCCTTCAATCCTTGGGCCAAAGGTCTAACTACAGAGCCAAACTGGCTAGGGCACATACAAACTGATTTATAAACACAGCTGAGGGATGTGGATATTTCTCTTCAAAGTCTTTTTTTTTTTTTTCAGGGCTTGGATTTTGTTTTATTTTTTATTTATTCATTTATTTATTATTTAATTATTTTTACAACTTTTTTTATTTTATTGTTCTAAATATTACAGAGGTCCCCTTTTTTCCCCATTGACTGTCCCATCTCTCATCCACTCCCTGCCCCAAGCCTCCATCACACTATTGTCTGTGTCTATGGGTTATGCATATAAATTCTTTGGTTAATATCTTGCCATCCACCCACTCACCCCCACCTTCCCTCTGAGATTCATCAGTCTTTTCCTAATGACAAATATGGAAAAGCTACCATCAACAAATCAACAAACTGAATGTCACTGAATCTATTTTGTTCATTAGTTTATTATGTTCTTTAGATTACACATATAAGTGAGATAATGTGATATTTGTCTTTCTCTGCCTGGCTTATTTCACTTAGCATAATTTTCTCCAGGTCCATCCATATTGTCCCAAAGGGTACGAGACCCTTCTTCTTTACAGCTGCATAGTATTCCATGGTGTAAATGTCCCACAACATTTTTTATTCACTCATCTACCGATGGGCACTTGGGCTGTTTCCAGATCTTAGCTATTGTAAATTGCGCTGCTATGAACATAGGGGTGCATATATTCTTTCTGATTAGTGTTTCAGGACTCTTAGGATATATTCCTAGAAGTGGGGTCACTGGGTCAAAAGGCATTCCCATTTTTAATTTTTTGAGGAATACTGTTTTCCATAGTGGTTGCACCAGTCTGCATTCCCAAGAGCAGTGTACTAGCATTCACTTTTCTCCACATCCTAGCCAGAACTTGTTGTTTGTTGATTTCTTGATGGTAGCCTTTCTGACAGGTGTGAAGTGATACCTCATTGTGGTTTTAATTTGCATCTCTCTGATGATTAGTGACTGAACATTTTTTCATATGTCTCTTAGTCATTTGTATGTCCTCTTTGTAGAAGTGTCTATTTAGGTCCTTTGCCTATTTTTTAATTGGATTGTTTGTCGTCCTCTTATTGAGTTGTATAAGTTCTTTGTACACTTTGAAAATTAGCCCCTTATCAGATGCATCTTTGGCAAATATGTTCTCCCATATTGTGGGGTTTCTTTGTATTTTGAGGCTGATTTCTTTCACTGTGCAGGAGCTTTTTAGGTTGACATAGTCCCATTCATTTATTTTTTCTTTTGTTTCTCTTGCCCTAGGATATGTATCATTGAAAATTCCACTTGGTGAGATGTCTGTGACTTTACTGCCCTTGTTTTCTTCCAGGATTTTTATGGTTTCATGACTTACATTTAAGTTTTTTTTTTAATCAATTTTGAGTTTATTCTTGTGTATGGAGTAAGTTGGTGATCTAGTTTCATTTTTTTGCATGTACCTGTCCAGTTTTTCTAACATCATTTATTGAAGAGACTGTCTTTACTCCATTGTATGCTCTTCCCTTCTTTGTCAAATATTAACTGACCATAATGGCATGGGTCTATTTCTGGGGTCTCTGTTCTCTTCCGTTGATCTATATGTCTGTTGTTGTACCAATTCCAGGCTGTTTTTATTACAATGGCTTTTTATTATAGTTTGATATCTGGTAAAGTGATCCTTCCAACTCTTCTTTTTTTCTCAAAATTTCTGCAGCTATTTGGGGTCTTTTTCAGTTCCATATAAACTTTTGGAATATTTGTTCTAGCCCTGTGAAATATGCTGTTGGTATTTTAATAAGAATTGCATTGAATCTATAGATTGCTTTGGGTAGTATGGACATTTTAAGGGTATTAATTCTTCCAATTTATGAACGTGGTATATTCTTCCAGTTGTTAATATCTTTCTCTATTTCTTTTTTCAGTGTCCTGTAGTTTTCCAAGTCTTTTACATCCTTGGTTAACTTTATTCCTAGGTATCTTATTTTTTTAGTTGCAATGGTAAATGTTATTGCTTTTTCAGTTTCTCTTTCTGGGAGTTCATTGTTGGTGTATAAAACTGCTATTGATTTTTGGAGGAGGGAAAACTCCCAAACTGTTTTATGAGGCCAGCATCATCCTAATCTCAAAACCAGATAAAGACACTACAAAGAAAAAAAATCACAGGCCAATATTCCTGATGAACATAGATGTTAATATCCTCAACAAAATACTAGCAAACCAAATCCAGCAATACATTAAAAAGATCATACACCACAACCAAGTGAGATTTATTCCGAAGATGCAAGGCTGGTATATTATTCACAAATCAATAAATGTGGTACACCACAAAAACAAAATGAAGGACAAAAGTCATATGATCACATCAATACATGCAGAAAAAACATTTGACAAAATCCAACATCCATTTTTTATAAAAACTCTCAGCAAAGTGGGAAAAGAGGGAACATACCTCAACATAATAAAGGCCATATACAAGAAACCTACAGCCAACATAATACCCAATAGTCAAAAGCTTAAACCATTTCTCTTAAAAACAGGAACAAGACAGTGTTGTCCACTTTCACCACTCTTATTTAACATAATACAGGAATTCCTTGCCACAGCCATCAGACAGGAAGAAAAAAAAGAAGGTATCCAAATTGGAAAGGAGGAAATAAAACTGCCATTATTTGCAGATGACATGACATTATACATAGAAAACCCTAAAGTCTCCACCAAAATACTACTAGATTTGATAAATGAATTCGGCAAGGCAGCAGGATACAAAATTAACACCTGAAAATCAAATCTTACGTTTAGAAGTCACCCTTAGGTAAGGTAAACCTCTTTTCAGACTACTTCAATTAAAAAAACCGTGAACCTTTAAAATGAACACATTTGCCTATATAAAGTATTTCATGATTGTTGATTATTTCTTGAAATAGGTAGATTATTTCCTTGGAATTAAAAACAATTTTTTTGGCATACGTTATCAAAACAATGGGTTTATCTGCAATAACATCTACTTGTAACAAATCATGTTAAATCTTTACCATAGAAAGCCTATCAAGTCTAAATGTGGAATCTAGGAAATATGCCCTAAAGCAGGAACTAGAAAACAAACAATAAAATTAATTCCAGGGATTTAAAAAAATAATTTATTCATTGGCCAGACTGAAAATGTGGTCAGTTAGAACCATTTTTATCTGGAGGTGAATGAACCAATGTTTATGCTTGATTATTAAGAAGCTCCATAGTAAGTGATTCTATCTTACCTGCTCTCAAACCAGCTATTGACTAATTTATAGCTAGAGTCTCTATGACTTAAAGCACAAGTATAACTATTCTATATGTTTTTCAGATTAGATGGTCTGAATTGTTGTATTTCAGCTTCATTAAAAACAACCAGAGGCAACAACAGTTACATAACAGTAAGGCCTGTCTAAATTTTTTTCTTTTTTTATAAATAATAGCCCATTTTCACTAAAATCAAGCTAGGATCTTTTTTTTCTTCTTCTTCAAGATTTGTCTCCATTAGAGTTAGCAGTTGCAGAGGCTTACTTTATTGATGAACTCTTCAATTATGTGAAAGTTTACCCTATGTTTCTTTACAATGAATAACTTTATAATACCCATTTTGGCATGAGGGGGTGAATGCTTATACCATCAATGCTCATATTTTGAAAACTACAACATATACATTTAGATACACATATTTCATTCTCAGTGATGACTATGCTAACTTCTTTAATGAATACATGCATTAAGATGTATATTAAACACATATGTGTATATATGTGAACATATGTGTACAAATGGGTAGGAGGGTAAGGGAGAGAAGGGGAGAATAAGGGAGAGAGGAAGAAAAAGAGAGATGGAGAGAAAGACAGAGAAAGAGAAGCTTTTTCCCCTCAGATTAACTCATGTTAGGAGCCTTTCCAATATTTATTTTTAATTACTTGCATAAACAAGATTATCTGAACAATAGGTAATCGTAAATATAGACTTTGGCATGTGTGGCGATGTTAAGGCTTACTTAGTCTGCTTGACAAATACACATTTCATTTACTCAGATTGTGTTAATTTTAACTTTGTTGCTCTGTCTTTCATTTTCCAACACACAATGTCATCATCCTTTCTTGAAACCTGGATTTTCAGAAAATAGCATTTCACTAACCCGACTATATCCCAGGTGCATCTAATACCAAGTTCCTTTAAAGACTAGCATTTAATAGAAGTCATGTGATACAGAAATAACTGAAAAACAAAAGCCACCTGTTTTCTTTATGGGGGTATCATGCTCATTGTAGATCAAGGTGTTTGAGTAGTTAATATCACATGTGAAGGAAAAAAAATACTCACCATGATTCATTTATTTTCAAAATACAAAGGACCATTTATCATCCTACCAGAGATGTGAAACAACTCTATGTGTGTCTCTATTTGTGTGTTTTAACTCAGATATAAATGTTGGTTGAGTATTTATTTCTTTGAAGTTAAAAATATTAACACAACAAAGTATTCTACCTGTTGAGAAGCCAGTGGTAATGATTGAGATATTATCTGGTTTGTTACCCACTTTTCTCAAGCTCACCACTGGTAGAAATGGGGTCATTTATCATAACCTACTTTATGAGACAAGATCAATATTGGTAAGATTGCATTTTTTTTCTTATAGATACTGTTATTGTAGGAACTTTCTTGGGTGGAAAAAGCAGTGGGATGATGAAGAAAGAATCATGGGTGGGAGAACAGTATAGCAGACAAAGATGGTTAGAGGGAGACCACAAGATGGGAGATTTCTGCAAGTCCAGGAGAAACTTATTTCCTGTGGGCTAAAAGACAACTCAAGGAAAATACTAAAGAAGAAATTTTATACATTTTCTTACACTTCAAAAGAACATTTATGCTTACTTACCATTAGATTAAGTTTTAAAAAGACAGTTATTCCTTCTAACAAGTTATTTCAGGTAAAATGATTGGAACAATTTTATTCATTCAATCATATTGTTTATTGATATTAATTGAGTCCCTGTGTGGTAGGCAGTTAGACAGACATGAACAGAGCAAGGATGATGGGTCAGGTACAGATGATCACCAGGTGCAAAGCCCCAGGTGCCTAGTAAGAACAACTATAGGGGGGGACCTCACCCCCAGGGTGGCCTTTCGTCCTCTAGCATATTGCTAGTCTTGTAGTTTAGAACCCCTGACCTTTTCTCCCTAGAGATAACATCTAGGCCTCAGTTCTGTTTCAACTCCAGGCCCAGAAAATCAGCAAAACCTGCCACAGCTGACCTTAGGACAAGCTGCATTGAATGAGTGCCAATCAATCAGTGGAGACCACAACCCTGAAAAGACACATCTGGAAAGCTGCTGAATGTTATGATGAGATCTTTCTCTGGGACCTCCCTTAAGATAAAAACATTAGGATACAGGAGTTAGCGCTCTCCCTCTTGGGAGCAGCTCACATCTGTGGCTTTTCCTTTCCCTTCTCTCCACCTCCTTTCCCCAAGCACATTAGCATTAGCTTCCTCACAAGCCCCAAAGGCCCCTTCTTTGCCTCTGTAACTTGTTTCCTAAGCCCATTTCTTCTAGAAATTACTTCTTCCACCTCTCTAATTTTACCAAATAAATGTTCTCTTATAGTTCAGGTCTTGGCTCTGAATTCTTTCCAAGCCAGAACTCAAGTTATGAGGTTGTTGAACCCAGGTCTGGTGTGACCCAATGGGCCTAATACCTGGTGCCTACAGTATATATACACATACAATTATCTTAATATCAGATACATGTAAATTAGTACATCAAAACATTTCTATCATATGTGTAACTCTTCCTACAGTCGTATATTCACCCAAGTGATTAAATCACTAGGTTAGAATCATGATCATTTATTTTCTCCTATCACAGCCCCTCCCTGTAGTTCTGGATATACCTACTCTCCTATATAGCTAATACACTTTCTGCTTGAGCACACATGAGCACATACTGAAACATATATTTTGTAAGCACTTTTATTTGTGGTTACAGAAACATGTTTTTTTTGTTTGTTTAAAATATTACAAATGTCCCTTTTTCTCCCCAATGACCCACTCCACCCTGTCCCATCCTCCTCCCCTGTCCCTTTCCCCACCATTGTCTGTGTCCTTGTGTTCTGCATATAAATTCTTTGGTTACTCTCTCCCCCTCTACCCACCTGCCCTCCTCCATCCCTCTGATAGTCATCAGTCTGATCTAAGAAATATGTTAATAAATCAATATACTACATAAGGATTAAATAGGCACATTACTGATGAAGGTTCAGTATTCCACAAAATAGCCATTTTTACCCAGTACATTAAAATATTCATTTAAAAAGTTGACTTTGATTAGAGAAAAATGCCTGGCCGGCATGGCTCAGTGGTTGACCATCAACCTATGATCAGGAGATCAAGGTTTGATTCCCAGCCAGGGCACATGCTCAGGTTGCGGGCTTGATCCCCAGTTGGGGGAGTACAGGAGGCAGCAATCAATGACTCTCTCATCATTGATGTTCCTATCTCTCGCTCTCTCTCCCCTTTCCTCTCTCTGAAATCAATTAGTATATACAGATCATAGAGAAAACCAAGAGTGGTGGGGTGCGGGTTTGGATGTGAGGGACTTTGAGACCACCAGCCTGAATTCTGTCTGCTTCTATGGTTTTAGTTATTGTAAGTTCCAGAGAATTACAGCTACATCCTCTGGTACAATAAGATATACATAAAGAAAATCATTACTCTTATTCCGTGGTTTTAATCTCATGCACTCCGTTTCAATGTCAACCTTTTTTCTGTTTTCTTTTTTTTGTTGTTGTTAATCCTCACCTGAGGATATTTTTTCCATTGATTTTTAGAGGGACTGGAAGGGAGGGAGAGGGAGAGGGAGAGATAGAAACATGGATATGAGAGAGGCACATAGATTGGTTGCCTCCTTAATGATCCTTGACTGGGGTGGGGATCAAACCTGCCACCCAGGTACATGCCCTTGACTGGGAATTGAACCAATGACCCTTTGGTGTGTGGGCCAACACTCTAACCACTGAGCTACAGGCCAAGGCTCAATGTCAAACTTTTATTCTCTTTCATTTTCTTCTGTTTTCCTTCCAGAAATCACAAAAACTAACTTTCTCTGAGCTGTAAGTTCATGTAAGATAATGTCAGAAAATATTTCTCCACAAATTCTTCTATCACCAATACTTAAACAGAATAAAATCTTGAAAATTTGTCCCACACTGAATGGAAAATTATTTTCAATTTTAATCAAATGTTTGTGTGTTTTTATTAAAATACATTATGAATGAAACTATATATTTATAATAAAATGACCTTAAGATAAATTAATTCAAAAAATGGTTATTATTTATAATGATAAACTATATTTGCATCAACATTATCCTTTAAAAAAATTTAACATAAACTTTTTTTTCTACAGTAGTTGTCTGAGGCTTGGGCAATTGCCAAAAATATATTGATCAGTTTATTTAGAAAAAATACTTCCATACTGTTATCTTAGAGATGATAGCCTGGAATTTCAGCCATTCATAATTATACATTTTATAGGAGTTTAATTAATTATTTTTACAAAAGTAATGCTGCTTCCACGACATGTTATTTTGTATACCTAAGGTAACATATGTATTTTAAAAATATATCTTACATGGGAAATAGAACAGACTCATACTTGGAAACTGATTTGAACATTATTCAAAGAATGTTCACTCACTTGACCAAGGCTAGCACGTTCTAAACTGTGACCACTAGGGGAGAAAGTGATTTAGCAATCAAGATAAGGATCCTTAGAATATGTTAGATCATCTCCTTCTGCTTCCTTAGCACCTTTTATTTTCCTTACTGTGAAACTTCCTTATCATAAAAATGTTTTAAAATTTTTATCATTATTATTTTAATATGTATCTGTTGCTTGCTATATAGTCTCATGAGGACAGAGCTTGTCTTTGATCTAATAACCAACATGGGTCAATATCTGGCACATAGTGTCAATAAATATTTGTTGATTGAATGTACGAGGTTCATCTGAAGTGATTTTCCAAGTAGATTCAGGATAATACTTTAAAATTTTTGAAACTTTGAGAAGTATAATTTAATAATGATGCCATCCTAATTTGATAGGATCATATGGAATTTTTAAAATCTTTTCTTTTTTTCTCTTCATAAAAATTGAACCAATTTATAGCAATGGTCTATAACAATAGAGTGTCCTCAGGTAGACTTCATCTGTGTGCACATTATTATATTACCTACTACTTAAGGTTTTTGGAAGATTAAATAAACTTATCTATGAAGCATTTAGCATAATGCTAGGCACATAATAGACACTCAATAAATGTTAGCCATTATTTTTTCTTAATAAATCGAATAAACTATTTTACCCAGTATTCTATTATATGGAGCTGCCTCTTTATTAGCTGATATGTCACAAATATTAATAACTTACTATCATACAGTCCTAGACACTTTATCCAATATTTTATATCTATTACCTTATTTAATTTTTACAACAACCCTGTAAACCATATAGGTCATGGATTATTAACTGTTTGTGTCTCAGTGCTCACTTCATTAAAGTAAGGTAAACATTTGAACCAAAGCATATAGATAGTAGGTCAGATAATGGTAATTAAAAGTTAAATAATGATTTAAAGCATTTTTAGGCATATATAACATAGATTTGTATATGTTTATATAACAAATTTCGATGTATAAATTTGTGTTATGTATATATAATATAAATTTAGTTATTCAAGAAGCCTTGTACCAATTCTTGCATCCAATACTTAGGTTTCTATATCAGGGCTATAATTGGATCTTTGTAGTTTGTTCCTGAGGTCTCAGTCTCCCACAGATTCAGTAACATGGCTTTGAACTATCTAATATATGCTGAACTTTGAAATTTTTCTTGGAAATTAAGTGAGCCTTCTGTTTATCATGCATATGATTGACCTAATAATGTTTGATTAACCAAAGCACAATGAGAATAAATCACATTTGGGACATTAAAAAAAAAGGTAAGAAAAAGGTATTCTCTTATAAGAACTATGTGATTACTTTGGGCCCACCTGAGTAATTAGCCAGGACAATCTCCTTACCTCAAGGTACTGGAGAAGAAAAACTCACTCTTTCTTTCTCCTGTGTGTTTCTCCTTCACTAACAGAACAGTTCACTTCTGACACTTCTGATCACCAAATATGTGGTGCTTTTCCCATACCAAGCAATTCTCTCTGTGATACAAGCTGCATGTCCAACACTTAATTTGGACACTGTCTACCTGGAGACAGCATCAGATGCCACAGGTAAAGCACTCAGTCCCATGAGGCTGTACCCCTCCCTCACTTCATATGTCAATTGCTAGTAGTAGGTCCCCAGGTTCCCCACAACTTCTGTTTGACTTGGCTACAAATCAGAGGTTTCAATGACATTCTTCCCTCAAATTAGATTATTTGCTAGAAAAGTTCATAGAATTCAGGGAAACACTTATGTTGACCAGTTTATTATATAAATAAAATATATAATAAAGGATACAAATGGACAGCCAGATGAAGAGATACATAGGGTGAGGCCTGGGAGGGTCTTAAGTGCAGGAGCTTCTCTCCCTGTAGAATGGACTGCATCCCTCCTGGTGGGTAGATGTGTTCACCAACCTGGAAACTCTCCAAAATCTGTACTTTTGGGATTTTTATGGAAGCTTCCTCCTGTAGGTAGGATCAATAATTAACTCAATTTCCAGCCTTTATTTTCTTTCTGGAGGATTGGGGATGGGGCTGCAAGTTCCAAGCTTCTAATCATGGGTTGG
This sequence comes from Miniopterus schreibersii, assembly GCF_964146895.1. Taxonomy (NCBI): domain Eukaryota; kingdom Metazoa; phylum Chordata; class Mammalia; order Chiroptera; family Miniopteridae; genus Miniopterus; species Miniopterus schreibersii. The sequence continues at coordinate 39,052,794 of NC_138104.1, read as the reverse complement.
TCTTTCTGGTGACCAGCCCCCATCTAAGATTACACCAAGCGCTGCCTCATTGGAACAAAAAACACTACTATCACTTGGGAAATTGCTTTAGAAGCTCTGTGCCCAAAACTGGGTTGAGACCAATATTATATGTATTTTTTTTCTATTAATTCACAATGATTAACTTAATCACATCTGCAAAGCTCCCTTTGTCTTGGGAAGTAAATTCTTCATGGGTTCTAGTGATTAGAAAGTGTACATTGATTTGGAGGGGTACACTATTTGGTCTATCATATGTCTTTATATTATTTGATATTGAGCATGTTCAAATATGTATGGTATATAACAGAAGCATAAACAGACTATTTGATACACTATAGCCCAACATCATAGGTGAATAGATAAAATACATTATAAATAAAACATTTTCAAAGTATAGCTCCCAGAGAAGCAATTTATTTAATGACAAATTTGGCAACAGTAGATTAATCTCCAAATGCTCAGTGACACCTTAATAAACTAATGACCTTATTCAATGACAATATAGAGCATAATTACTATAAATAAAAAATAAAATTAGACAAAATTACCTTTAACTTTCCTAAATGTATTGTAATACTTAAATTTTAAATACTTAAAATACACAAATTTTAACAGAAAAAACCTGTGAGTAATTTGTAGTGTTCATAAAAACCACCTGTAATTCCCACCTTCAAGGACATGCAGTTAATCTTTGTTCTTTATATTTCCAGTGTGTTTCTCTCTCTCTTTTTCCCTCCTTCCTCTTTTTTTGTACATAGTATATGTTTGTATATTGACTCATTTATCTTTAAACAAGATTGTTATTATATAGTTTTTAAACTCATTTTTAACAAAATGAGAAAATTTTCCTATTTCATTAAATATTCTGCTAAAACTTTATTTTATTTAAATTATAGGTAATTACAGAAATTTTCATTGTTGTGGTTTTTACTGAGTTAGGAGCTATTACCAAGATCTTTAAAAACTGTACTAGATGCTGTTGGTTATTATAGTCACATACTCCTTTATGCTGTCTTTCTCACTGGGAATACTCAAATTTTGTTTGTATGTCCACTCTCTGCATAGCTATGTGTTCAGGAAAAGTGTTTCACTCTCCAATTCCAGAGAATGAATTAAATAATTCAAACACAATTATGGTAATTTGTTTTCCTTGCCAGTTACTGGTTCAACCATAGGTACATAATCCAATATTGTCTACTGGGACCTAAGGTGGAGTCTCCTGCAGAAACTTTACTAAAGGTTTTGCTCACCACTATGCTCCCCTCTCATTCTTTTTGCCACAGCTATTGCTGTTTCTAGAATATGGCACACTATTGTGCAAATAATGTTCAGGAAAATCTCCAAATACATAAAAAGTATATAAAAATCAATGGCTCAGATAAAAAAGAATATAAAGTATGATCCATGTACATAAAATTCAGGAAAACTCAAAACTAATCAATGAAGAAGTAAAAATATTGGTTTTCATTGGAAGAAAGTGACTGAGAAGGGACCCAAAAGAACCTTCTGAATGCTAGAAATGTTCTATATCTTGATATGAACGGTATGTAGCCATATATACATATGTATAAGTCTATCCACTTAAAATTGTACATTTTATATACTTTACTGCTGGTAATTTATACTTCATTAAAAACTTTAAAAACAATGAACTAATTATTTATATACAAACAACAGTAACTTAGGAAAAAATAAACATGAAAATTATTGATGCAATTCATAACAGCAAAAAAAAAAAAAATCTAATGAATGAACTTAACCAAAAATATAGAAATTCTTTTAAGAAAACTTGAAAATAAGAAATAGGTTAAATGCTATGAAGAGGCAATTAAGCAAAGAAGAATCACAAGTGACCAGTAAAATATAAACATATGTTCAATATCAGTAGTAATAAAAGTAAAACAAATTAAAATAACTTTTATTTTATCATATTGTTAAAATAGTCAAATTAACATTTTTTCAAAGGGATGATACCAAGGGTTCCCTGAGTTCAAGAAAGCATATACTTAAGACACTGTACATGTTAACAGAATTTAGATCTGTCTTCCTGGATGATGGTTTAACAATACATATTGAGAGCTTTAAAAAATTATAGTGAGCCTATAAATTTAGTCATCCTACACTGTTTATATCATTCATTTGCTTACCTGCTCTTGTTGTTCCTTGGGGCACTCACCCCAACTTCACCCCCACTAACTAGTAATACATTTAAAAACTCGATTTGTTCTCAATTTGATCCAAAAATTTAAAAAATGTCTCTAGGTAATTAGACTTTTGGCTAACCCAACCTTTCAGATTTCTTCCCACTTCTGCTTCTCTTCAAGGTGGTGACCAATATAGGAGGCTTCATGTGACCTTGTGGCATTTTGGTGCATGGAACTTTTAGCTTTATGCTTGGCCTCTGGTGTGTACTGGTAGTTATTTGTTAATTAGTCATTTGTCTAGTCCTGTCGCTGGGATCCAAAGCTGGATTCTTATGCTAGTATAATTCATAGTTGTTCTCTCTTGACTTAGGCAGAAGCCTATGGTCCTTTTCACTGACTTAGCCTTACCTTGACTCTGGTGGTTTTCTGAATCTCCAGTGCTTTAGGTCTGCCTCCCACTTAGTTTCAGCTTAGAAGATTTTCAAAGTACTTCATGACTGCTTCCACAATGATGTCCTTTGTTTGGATCACAAACCAGATGCCCAGACTTTAAGCATGTAGGGGTTTGTATGTCTGTCTCATATTACACAGAGTTAAAGGAAGTTTCAAGATATAAATCCAAGATCTTTCCTTTGTCATTTTTTATACTAATGCAGTTACCCCTATGAAAGGGCAATTTGTAAACAGTCCTAAAAGGAAAAGAAGAAAAAAGCTTCTGTGATGATTTCGGCAATTCCCTTGATCTTTCTAACAATTCCTTTCTGGCAATTTTTGTTCTGAAAATGCACTGTGCTCAAAAGTAAGGGCTTTTCTCTCACTTGAGTGACTGAGGCATCACTTATGTTACCCTCCCTCCTTTCTGATCCCAACCTTAGCCTTAGTGGCAGACAGGATGAAGGGAGACAATTTTATTTAAGAAGTTGGAGAACAAAAAATAGGAGTTATTTCAGAATATCATCACTTTTAGTGTATTCATAAACAATGACCTAGTGATTCTAGTTTTAATAATTATTTCCGAGGAAAACATTAGATATAATATAAATATTTATTAATAATATTCATCCTCATGTTATTTATAAAGACAATCTAAATATCAAACAAGAGTGCATCAGTTAAATAAAGTACGATTATACACACAGTATTGTATTCATCATTAAAAAACAGAAGACAGACTGGTATAATGTCTTAGAATTTAAAGCTAAAAAGACCTAGATTTGGATCCTTATGCAAATTAGGAGTCACACAAATTAGGAGTTCTTTGACTTGAGGTGTTAGTATTCCCTCAAATGCAAAATTTACTATTGCTGCAGTGGCATTAATAACTACTTCTCAGGGTTTCTATGAGGGATAATGTAATAATGTACACAGACATACCTCAGAGATATAGCAGGCTTAGATGCAGGGTTGGATCTGGACTACTACAATATAGTATCGAAATAAAGTGCATAGTAGAATTTTTGGTTTTTTTTGCTGGTGGAGAGTCTTGAATAAAATTTGTGAAAAACACAACATCTGTGAAACATAATAAAGTGAAGCACAATAAAACAAGGAATGCCTGTATGTTTACAGAAGTAAAAAAGAGCCATTAAAAATAATGCAAACATTAAAGGATTTATTCGCTTACATAAGAAGTCAAAAGCAAATGGCACTAAATTTGGTTAAATTAATAGCTCAAGAATGTTGTCGAGTACCAGGATCTTTTCATATTTTTTGCTTTTCCATCTTTAGTGTGCTAATATTCTCTCTCCTTATAGTTGCAAACAGCTGCAGAAGATCCAGACATCAAGTTTTAGCATGAATGGTGTCTAACAAAGAAAAAAATGTGTCCCCTCTCATGAGTTTTGCACTCTATAAAATGCTGAACTTGACTTGGTGAACACTTCCATAATCTTTCACTATTAGACATAATTCTAGCTTAAATTTAAAATATATAGGTATCAGGTTAATAAAGTCTTTATCATATATATCTATATTTAGATGTTTATGTATAACTCACATGTAGATATATCTAGACATAAGTATATAGATGTCCTACTATGTGCTAGGCACTCTTCCAGACATAGATTGATACAGGAGAAACAGTTCCTGACCTCCTGAGGCTTACATTCAATTAAAGAATACATACATTTAAAAAGCTGTGGTACATTTACACCATGGAATACTAAGTAAAGATCTCTTATGCTTTGGGACAGCGTGGATGGAACTGGAGAGTATTATGCTAAGTGAAATAAGCCAGTCAAAGAAAGATAAGTACCACATGCTCTCACTCGTAGGTGGACTATAATAAACAAAATAAACTGATGAACAAAATAGATCCAGAGACATAGAAGTATGGAAAAGGCTGAGGGATCTCAGAGGGAAGGTGGAGATGGGGGAGTGGGTAACCTATGGACACAGACATTATTATGGGGAAGGCCTGGGGATGGGGTGGATGCAGGGTGTAGGGGATCAATGGGAGAAAAATGGGGACATCTGTAATATTTTCAACAATAAAGATAAATAAATAAAAAAAGTAAAGAGAGAAACAGAGTTAGTGATAAATGTTAAGAAGAAAAATCAAAGGAGGAAAGGAGTTTATGAAATTTTGGGATGGTGTTGAAAATTCTGTTAAGTCGGGTAAGAAAGACCTTTTGAAATGGTGATATTTGAATACCTGATATGAATAAGAGAGTGAGTCATGTGTATACCTGCAGGAAAACCATTCTGTGCAGGAGAAATAGCGAGTGCAAAGACCTTAAGACAGGAACATACCTGGCATGTTCTAAAAAACAATAAGGTTGCCAGTATAGCTGTAGCAGGGAATGAGTGGTGGGGCAATAGTAGATACAATTTAACAAAGGGGTATATGAAAGCATGTCATATAGTAATTTGTAAGAACTTTAAGTTCTTTCTTAGTGATATGGGAAATCAATGAGTGTTTTGAACAATTAAGTGATATGATCTGATTTATGTTGAAACATCCATCAATTCTAATTTATATGCCCTTATCACAAAGTTGTGCATGTAATCCCCAGAAAAAAAATTTTCTTTTCTGTCTTGTATTTTAATACATGAACAATATATATTTTGATATAAATAAACAATGTTTTAGTGAGAAAGGTTTATATAGTTCTATTAAATTCAACTACAGTGAAATACTACCTCACACCAGGTAGAATGGCTATTACAAACCAGGCAAGTAATAACAAGTGTTGGAGAGGTTGTGGAGAAAGAGGAACCCTCGTTCACTGCTGGTGGGAATGTAGACTGGTACAGCTACAATTTTATTTTCTTTTCTTTTATATTTTATTTTATTATTTACATTAAAAATATATATGAATTACATATGTAATACTTTAAACAAAAATAAAAATTATACATATTAAAAAATATATATATATATATATGAATTTAATTGTATTTTTACACAAAACATTTAACCTGCCTGTGCCTGTTTCTTTGTCTATGATAATGTTACTACATACCATTTCAACATCACAATCCTGTCCTATTTGTAACGAAAATTTTGAGTGGTAACATTAAGATTAAATATGCAAAAATTAGTCATCAACATCTAGTGCTCAGAACCTTTCCTTTTCTGTAAGCAAAGGTGAAAGTCTCTCAACTTTTTCTGAGTTTTAAATAAAAATCATCTCATTTAACATCCATCTCAATATGCTCAACTGGGCATAAATATCCTGGCTTTGTGCTTGCCCAAGTCTATAAAGACTGCACACAGTATTCATTGTGATCAGGACTCTAAATTGCATTGTCCTTAAATGTTCAAGTACTCACCATATTCTTAAAAAACACATAAGCCCCGTCCTCAATTAAAGAAAGGTACAAGAAATAGGAATGTTTCGAATTACACAAATCTACCATTATAAGTCAATTAAATGAATCCTAAACAAAAGAAAAATGCCAGCATATTAAATTTCCCAAATTCAAAAAAACTGCATCCAAAAAATAAAAACAAAACCAAAGTAAGATGTATGTGATACTCTCAGTCAAAAATATTTTAGCAAAAAATAGCTAGCAGGTTTAGAGCCATTTCACTGAGTAAAGGGGCCTGTAGAAAACTCTGAGCAGTTCTACTTGAAGGAAAATATCACATTTCCCCAGGTCTCTGTAGACAATACAATTTTAAAGTACTGCAAAATTCATTGTAACTGTTACAAAATATTTTGTCATTTTCTCCCATGATAGCCTCGAAAACACAAATCACTTGTTCATCCACCTGAGTATACCTGGAGATCAAGAGTGGTGAAGGTGCCTAGCTGATGTGGCTCAGTGGTTGAGCATCGATCTATGATCCAGGAGATCCTGGTTCAGTTCCAGGTCAGGGTACATGCCCAGGTTGTGGGTTTGATCCCTGAGAGGGGGTGTGCAGGAGGCATCCAATCAATGAATCTCTCATCATTGGTGTTTCTGTCACTCTCATTCTCCTTTCCTCTCTCTGAAATCAATAAAAAATATATTTTATAAAAGTGGTGAAGTTTACAAGATTGAAGCAGGAGAGGACAAGGCACCAAACAGAAAAACAAAAGGCTAAAAGGCAACAAAAGACCCGAAACCTCAGCAGCAGCAAGAACTTAACACTGTACTATTTCACCCTGATAGGCAAAATATTCAACCTCTGTCAATATGAGAAATTAATGGGAGTGGGTTCTTTATTTCTTTGTGATCTTTTATATTGATTGATACCCACAAATAGATATCCACTAGTTTCTCACTTAGTACTGGCAGCCTCTAGGCCCCAACTATATGTTAGCAAGGGCTTTCACTTATAGTCTGTTTTTGACCAGCCAATGAAATAAACTAATTTACCTTAATGTGATATAAAAAAAAATAAAATATTAATTTAAACTTGATTCTCTAAAATGAATAACTTTTTAAGTGTGGGAATTTGGGGTATTGTGGCACGCTGTTGTGGTAAATAGACCTGGGGCTTTCAGTCACCTCAGTAACATTGCAAGTCAGCTCTCCAACAATGCCAGGATTTGTCTTAACAGTAATATTCTTGAAGAGATTAAAGATGGTGGCGGACTGAGTGGAAACTATACTGATGCTCTCCCAGGACCAAACTGGAATTACAACTAAAATATAGCAAAAACATCCTGAATAATCAACTGCAATTGAAGACAAGCTGGTAGCACCCTCATAACCGAGGAGGAAAAATGGAGACCAGAGAGACTGGTAAGAAGTGCAGAGGCATGAGAGGGCTGCCTGGGCTCCCACAGGCAGCAGCTGAAGGTCCAGAGGAATATCTCAGTTGGAAGGGGGAGTTCCCACTTAGGACTCTGGGCCCAAACCCCAGGCTGGGCTTCCCAGCCAAGAGCACCAGAACTGAGAAAGGTGCCCACATAACATCTGGCTGTGAAAAGCAGCCAAGTTTCTGTTTGCTAGGGAGAAACAGCTAGAGATACATGCACCCTCTTAAAGAACCAATGTACAAAGTTTCCTGTGAAGTCACACATCTTCGGCTCCAGCAGAGAGAAGGAGCAGTGTGGGGAGAATCTAGGGTTGTAGACCTGGAGATAGAACACAAAGGGCACCCTTCTGGATTCTAATGCCAAGTTATTCCCTCATACTGTAGAGGACAACTTTCACAGGCAGACACTTAACTTCCAAGCAGCTTTGCCAGAGGGGAAAATAATTGCCCCACCCAGCTGAAAAACCTCTTGCCCTACCCAGAAGAGTTTCTACAGCCTGAGGCTCATTAAGAGAATCTCATTAATCAGCCTTCAGCCAGAGGCAGAACTCAGAGTGCTTTGAGCCTTTGGCTGAACTGCTTGTGGACCTGGGCCTTGGAAAAGCAGATTTTGGTGTGCATCTTGGTCCTGTACAAATGCATCAAGCCCCAACAAAGGGGACCTCAAGCCATGGGCAGTTGATAGCTCCAAACAGGGTACTCAAGGCCAGTCACAAACAGCATCTGACATTGGCCTGCACCAGAGACCATCCAAAAAGACTAAGAGTCCTAACAGGCCTACCTAATACATGGAAAAAACCCAAATAGGCAGCCAAAATGGGGAAATGAAAAACAAGCATCAGATGAAAAAACAAGAGAAGTACCCAGAAAAGGAGATAAATGAAATAGAGATAAGCAATCCATCATATATAGAGTTCAGAGTACTGATTGTAAGGATGCTCAACAGCATAAAAAAAGATATGGTAAGTATGAACAATGACCAGTCAGAAATGAACGATGACATAGCAGAAATAAAGAATACGTTGGAAGGAATAAACAGCAGATTAGAGGAAGCCAAGGATGGGATCAGTGAATTAAAAGGCAGGGTAGAAAAAAATCACATAATCAGAGATCCAAAAAGAAAGAAAAATTTAAAAACATGAGGACAGTCTAAGGAAGCTGTGGGACAACATACAATGTAATATTATTTGCATTATAGGAGTGCCAGAAGAGGTCAAAAGTAACCAAGGTTTGGAGAAACTGTTTGAAAAAATAATGGCAGAAAACTTCCCTAAACTGGTAAAGGAAAAACTGACAGAAGTTGAGAAGACACAGAGAATCCCAAGCAAGAAGAATCCAAAGAGACCCATGCCCAGACACAGCACAATTAAAATGCCAAAAATTCAAGAGAAAGAGAGGGTCTTAAAAGCAGCAAGAGAAAAGTAATTTGTTACCTACAAAGGAGCTCTCATAATGCTGTCAGCTGACTTATCAGAAACTCTACAGGCCAGAAGGGAATGGCATGAAGTATTCAAGGTAATACAAAACAAGGATCTGAAACCAAGATTATGCAGCAAGGCTATCATTCAAAACAGGGAAATAAAAAGATTCCAAGACAAAAAAATGGCTAAAGGAGTTTATCACCACCAAAACAGCATTGCAGGAAATGTTAAAGGGACTGATCTAATTAGAAGTAGAAATAGAAAGAGAAGCACAAGCATAAAGAATTAAAATGGCAATAGATGAGTATCTATCAATAATAACTTTAAATGTAAATGGATTTAATACTCTGATAAAAAGAGATAGAGTGCCTGAGTGGATAAGTAAACATGACCCAAATACATGCTGTCTACAAGAGACCCACCTCAGAACAAAAGACTCACACCAGATTAGAGTGAAGGGATGGAGAAAAAATTTCCATGTAAATGGAAGTGAAAAAAAAAGCTGAGGTAGTAATATTCATATCAGACAAAATTAACTTCAAAATGAAGACCATAATGAGAGACAAGACAGATCACTACATAATACTAAAGGGATCAATCCAACAAGAGGATATAACCCTGATAAAAATCTAAGCACCCAATATAGGAGCACTGAAATTTATAAAAATAATTCTGGAGGACTTTATTGGAGAGATAGCCAGCAATATAGTCATACTAGGGGACTTTAACACCCCACTGACTTCACTGGATAGGTCTTCCAGACAAAAAAAATCAAGGGAAGAGTGAACCTAAATGACACACTTGATCAGATGCATTTAACTGACATTTACAGAGCATTCCACCCCAAAGCTGCAGAATATACATTCTTCTCAAGGGCACATGGGACATTCTCAAAGATAGACCACATGTTAGGACACAAAACAAATCCCTACAAGTTCAAGAAGACTGAAATCATACCAAACATCTTGTCGGACAACAATTGCATGACATTAGAAATCAACCGGAATAAAAAAATGAAAAAACATTCAAATACGTGGAGGCTAAATAGCATGTTATTAAACAATGAATGTGTTACAAAAGAGATCAAGAAAGAAATCAAAAACTTCCTGGAAACAAATGAAAATGTACACACAACAACTCCAAATCTATGGGACAAAATGAAGGCAGTCCTGACAGGCAAGTTCATAACACTACCAGCCTACCTCAAAGAACAAGAAAAATTTCTAACAGAGTCGCTAACCCTACAACTTAAAGACTTAAAAAGAGAAAAACAAGAAAAGCCCAGAGTAAGTAGAAGGGGGAAATAAAGATCAGAGCAGGAATAAATGACATAGAACTAAAAAACAATATAAAATATCAATGAAAACAAGAGCTGGTAATTTCAAAAGATAAATAAGATTAATAAACCTTTAGCCAGACACATCAAGAAACAGAGAGATAGCCAAAATAAACAAAATCAGAACTGAAAGAAGTGAAGTAACAACTCACCCAACAGGAATACAAAGGATTGTAAGAATATACTATGAACAACTATATGCCACCAAGCTGGACAACCTGGATGAAATGAACAAATTCCTAGAAAACTACAACCTTCCAAAACTCAATCAGGAAGTCAGAAAACCTGAATAGGCTGATAACTGCTGATGAAGTCAAAGCATTAATAAAAAAAACCTCCCAGCACACAAAAGAACTGGTCCAGATGGCTTCACAGGGGAGATTTACCAAACATTCAAAGAACTAACACCTATCCTCCTCAAACTATTCCAAAAAAAACAAGAGCAAGGAACAATTCTAAGTTCTTTTTATGAGGCCAGCATTATCCTAATTCCAAAACCAGATAAACACATTACAAAGAAAGAGAATTACAGGCCAATAACCCTGATGAATATAGATGCTTAAATCCTCAACAAAATATTAGCAAATTGGATCTAGTAATATATTATAAAGATCATACATCATGACCAAGTAGGATTTATTCCAGTGGGGACTGTCGCTGTGGGACCCTTAGGTTGCGGGAGCTCCTCTTAAAGGGCCCCTGCATGGAATCAGACATGCTCTCTCTGAGCCCCAGCTTGAAGGGAACCTGGAACACTTGGGGAGGAACTAACCTGACTGAAATCAGGGCGAGAGGTGGAAGGGCAGCTTTCTCCCAGGCAGAAGAGCTGGCAGAGGCCATTGGTACTTTGGTGAGCCTTCCCCCCACACAGCCAGCAGGCAGGCACCATATTTGAATCACCAGCAACTGACCAACACCTTTGGCCCTACCCTAGTGATTCCAGGAGGCCCTGCCCCTCCCTACCTGCAAGCTCATCCAACCCATTTCTACTGGCTTTTCTATGGAAGTGGCCTCTCGATCCTCATGTTTAGGACTTTCCTAAAATTTCTCAAACAATCAGCAGCGTGCCCCATATGGCTTGATAAGTGGCACCAGGCCTGGCACTAGTGGCAGCCTACATTGGTTCATAGCTTGGCCTCTCCTGGACACATCCAAGGCCAGCACAAGTAGTGGCCAACTAGGGTTTGCTGTGTAGCTCATGCTGGGTGGCCCTGGGCAAGGCACTGGCAGAGGCTGACTTTGCACCTCCAGGGTGACCCCAGAGACAGTGCACCTGGTGGTCAGATGCGACCATGCTGGATTACAGCCCTACCACATCCACAAGTGACACACTCAAGGGACCCACTTGATGAACACCAAAGCCCCACTGAAGTAAATCCTAATCCATAGAGATGTCTCTAGCACAATAGCTCCTTGGCTTTAGTTGCAGCTGGTGCTCACAGCCGATTTGCCTGGGGGTCAGTTCCTCCCAGGGACTCCAACAGCAACCAAGGGTCAACTGGAATAGGACAGTGCACACAGCCCACACAGGGGAGCACCTAGAAGGCCCAGCTCAGGTGACTGGGGAGGCTGAACCACTGGACCCTACAGGACACCTACTACACAAAGCCACTCTAGAAATTCCAGGAGACAAAGCAGCTCTACCTAATACATAGAAACAAACACCTGGAAGCAGCCAAAATGTGGAGGCAAAGAAACATGTCACAAAGGAAAGAACAGAAGAAATTTCTAGAAGAGGAACTAAATGAAATAGATCCAACAAAGCTAACAGACACAGAGTTCAGAATTTTGTTTCTAAGGATGTTTAAGCAGATGGTTAGGAAAATAACTGAGAAAATCGATAACATAATAAAGTACCAATTTGAAATGAAGGCTACACAAACTGAAATGAAGAATAATTTACAGGGAATCAACAGTAGAGTAGAGGACGCTGAGAATGAAATCAGCAATTTGGAACATGAGGAAACAAAAAACACTCAACCAGAAGAGGAAAAAGAAAAAAGAATCCAGAAATATGAAGATAGTATAAGGAGCCTCTGGGACAACTTCAAGAGGCCCAACATTTGTATTATTGGGATGCCAGAAGGAGAAGAAAGAGCAAGAAATTGAAAACCTATTTGGAAAAAATTAATGACAGAAAACTTCCCTGGCCTGTGGAAAGAAATAGACTTACAAGTCCAGGAAGCACAGAGGGTCCCAAACAAGAGGAAGCCAAAGAGACCCACAGCAAGATACATCATTATTAAAATGCCAAAGGGTAAAGACAAAGAGAGAATCTTAAAAGCAGCAAGAGAAAAGCAGTTAGTTACTTACAAGGGAGCATCCATACGACTGTCAGCTGATTTCTCAATAGAAACCTTGCAGGACAGAAGGGAGTGGCAAAAAATATTCAAAAATGATAAAAAACGTGGAACTACAACCAAGATTGCTCAACCCAGCAAAGCTATCATTTAGAAATGAATGTCAGATATAGAGCTTCACGGATAAGAAAAAGCTAAAGGAGTCCATCATCATTAGACCAGCACTACAGGAAACGCTGAAGTGTCTTCTTTAAGAGGAAGCTAGCCCAGCCAGTCATGGCTCAGTGGTTGAGCGTCAACCTAGGATCCAGGCGATTGGGGTTCAATTCCCGGTCAGGGCACATGCCCGGGTTGTGGGCTCTATCTCCAGTCAGGGGTCTGCAGGAGGCAGCTGATCAATGACTCTCTCATCATTGATGTTTCTTTGTCTCTCTCTCCCTCTCCTTTCCTCTCTTTAAAATCAATAAAGATATATTTAAGAAAAAAAAAAGAAGCTAATGAACAATAGAATATGATGAACTAAATAGATCCAGAGACATTGATGCATGCAACAGATGAACATTTTTCAGAGGAAAGTGGGAACGGGGTGTGGAGTGTGGAAAGAGATTAATGAAAGAAGTTATATGATATATCCATAACCCATGGACACAGTCAATAATAGGGTGAAAGCCTGGGGATAGGGTAGGAGCCAAGTGGAGGGGGTCAATTGGGAGGAAAAAATGGGACACCTATAATACTCTCAACAATAAAGATAAACTAAAAAAAAACAAACCCACAATGAGGTACGAATTCACACCTGTCAAAATGGCTACCATCAAGAAATCAACAAACTATAAGTGCTGGTGAGGGTGTGGAGAAAGGGGAACCCTAGTACACTGCTGGTGGGAATGCAGACTGGTGCAGCCGCTATGGAAAGCAATACGGAATTTCCTTAAAATATTAAAAAGTGACCTTCCATTTAACCCAATGATCCCACTTTTAGTAATATATCCTCAGGAACCCCAAACACCAATCACAAAGATCTTATGCACCCCTATGTTCATAGCAGTGCAATTTACAATAGCTAAGATCTGGAAACAGCCCAAGTGGCCGCTGGTAGATGAGTGGATAAAAAAGTTGTGACAGGTTTACACCATGGGATACTATGCAGCTGGAAAAAAGAAGGATCTTTTATCCTTTGGCACAGCCTGGAGGGATCTAGAAAGTATTATGCTAAATGAAATAAGCCAGTCAGAGAAAGACAAGTACCACATTATCTCACTTATAAGTGGAATATAATAAACAAAATATACTGATGAACAAAATAGATCCAGAGACATAGAAGCATGGAACAGACTGAGGGATCTCAGAGGGAAGTTGGAGATGGGGGAGTGGGTAGGAAGAGATTAATCAAAGAACTTATATGTTTATAAGTTGTTACCTACACCGCCATCTTGTTTCTCCTCTGTCTTGAATTTTTATTTATTTTTTAAAAATATATCTTTATTGATTTTGGAGAGAGGAAGGAAGAGGGAGCAAGAGAGATAGAAACATCAGTGATGAGAGAATCATTGATCGGCAGCCTCCTGCATGCCCCTGACTGGGGATCAAACCCACAACCTGGGCAGGTGCCCTGACCGGGAAACGAACCCCGATCTCCTGGATCCTAGGTCAACATTCAACCACTGAGCCATGCCCAGCCGGGCTGTCTTTAATTCTTAACTTTAAATTATGATGTGTGTTGGAATCAGCCTCTTTCGATTCTTCTTGGTTGGGACTCTCTGTGCCTCCTGAACTTGTGTGACTTTTTCCTTGACCTGGTTAGGGAAGTTTTCTGACATTATTTCTTCAAACAGCTTCTCTAACCCTTGCTTACAGTTCACCTCCTCTGGCCCTTTTATAATGAGAATACTGTTACCTTTTATGTTGTACCAGAGCTCCCTTAGACTGTCCTGTTTTTTAATTGTTTTTTCTTTTTGGATCTCTGATTGAGCCATTTTTTCTATCCTTTCTTCTAATTCACTGATCTGATTCTCAGCTTCCTTTAACCTGCAGTTTATTCCTTCCAACATGTTCTTTATTTTTGCTATATCATTCTTAATTTCCATATCTTTTTTCATGCTGCTGAGCATCCCTTACAATCAGTATTTTGAACTCTATATCTGATAGATTGCTTATCTCCATTTCATTTAGCTCTTTTTCTGGAGACCTCTCTTGTTTTTTCATTTGGGGTTTGTTTGGTATCCTCATATTGGCTGCCTCTTTGGGTTTGTTTCTAAGTATTAGGTAGACCTGCTAGGACTCTCAGTCTTTTTGGAAGTTCTCTGCTACAGCCCAACATCAGACATAGTTTGTGACTGGCCCTGAGTACCCTGTTTGGAGCTATCAACAACTCTTGGCTTGAAGTCTCTTCTGTTGGGGCTGGGTGCATTTGTACAGGGCTGAGGTGCACCCCAAAGTCTGCTTTTCCAAGGCCCGGGTCACAAAGCAGATCAGGCAAAGACTCAAAGCACTCTGAGGTCTGCCTCTGCCTGCAGGCTGATTAATCTGATTCTCTTAATGAGCCTCAGGCTGTAGAAGCTCCACAGGGTGGGGTAGCTTGTTGTTAGCAGTCTCTTAACAAGCCTCAGGTTTTAGAAACTTCTTTGGGTAGTGTGAGAGGCTTTCCAGCAGGGTTGGGCAATTGCTTTCCTCCACAGGCAAAAGCTGAAAATTATCTGCCTGAGAAAGTTGTCCTCCACAGTCTGGGAGAATGACCTGGCACATGAATCCAAATGGGTGCCCTCTGATCTCACTTTCCAGAGCTCACAACCCCAGACTCTCCGCACAGAGCTCCAGTCCACTCCATTCCACCTTCGCTGGAGCCCAAGGTGAGTGGCTGGACAGGAAACGTCGTGCATTGGCTCTTTAAGAGGGTGACTGCAGTTCCATCCATCTCTCCCTGGCAGACAGAAACCCAGCTGCTTTTCACAGCCAGATGTTATATGGGCACCATTATAAATTCTGACTCTCTTGGCTGGGAAGCCCAGCTTGGGGTTTAGGCCCCTGAGTTCTCAGTGGGAACCCCCCACAGCTGAGATATCCCTTGGGACCTTCAGCTGCTGCCTTGGGAGCCCAGCCAGCCCTCCCATTCACACTTCCTACTAGTCTCTGTGTGGTCTCCACTTTTCCTCCTTGGTTATGAGGGTTGCTCTACAGCTAGCCTTTAGTTGATTTTCAGAATGGTTTACTGATGTTTTAGTGGTAAATCCAGATTTCTCCTGGTCAAGTGTCAGTTTATCTTCCACTTATTCTGCCACCATCTTGGATCTCCTTAAATGATTTTTTAACATTAGATATTCTAAACAATTTTTAACCTAGTAAGTGATTAATGTTTGATTTGAAATCAACCAAAAATTATATATAGAGATTTTGTAATTCCCCTACATGAGAATTAAGTTGGACATTTATGGATAATTAGCATTATCTTTTCGCATGTAGAGCACAAAAACAAAAAAGATTCCACACACATACACATGCATGTACATACACACAATAGAGTTTTTAAAAAATTGCTTTTCATTTTCTCCCAGTTTCTGTCTTAGAGCCAAAAGAAAATAAACTTTCATTGCTCTTCTGCTATATGTGCCAGCTGGAGCTTTTTCACACCATCTCAAAGCTAGTGGAACTAAACTCTTCTTGGCCAATGGACTGAGAACTGTTCTGCATGTAGCAGAGTGGCTGGCAACTTGTTTCCAGACACAGTTTTAGGGTCCAGTGTGTTTAGCATTATGTATGTTCAGTGACCTAACATAAATTCTCTCTGCCTGAAATTTGCAAGATCTGCAAGCATTCCATATTGACTTTAAATGTGACTATTTTCAGCTTCCCATGCTGTAGGGAGAGAAGAGGAGAAATTGCCTGGAACACTAACTTTTGCAAATGATTCAAAAAAATCTTGTTGGGATTTAAAAATATTATCAGTAACTTATTCTCTAGACAGAACAGGCAGCATGAAAGAATACTACAGAGTGGCAAAAAATAAGCTAAGTAATAGAGAGAAACGTGTTTAATTAGATTTTCGATTTTCAAATAGTTATTGTATTTCTTGCTCATTTTAGTGTTGTGGCCTTTTTTAGTAGTTTGAATTTAGCAGTTTTCATAAAATGAACTAATCTTGTGTGGGAAAAGAATTTTAATTTTGTATATCATTGATTTTGAAGAATTAAAAAACATGGCAGGTCACCAATCAACATTATTTATGTTGTCTTACCAATGCTCCAGAAATAGCTCTGTAGCGGAAAAGACTCAGGCTGTACACCGGAGGAGGCGAAAGGAGACCTTTATTAACGCATGCGGGCCCAGAGGAGGCATCTCCAAATTCTGGGCCCTGAACAAAGGGCTTGGGTCAACTTTATAGGGTCGTAGGTCAGGCCTGCTTTTGGCGTGAAAATAGTGGGCGGGGTTACAGAGGTCAGATAAGGTTACATGTATATTCAGGCCGGTAATCTGATACCTGGAATGGGGAATCTTCCTAAAATGGGGCGGCGGTTCCTACCTCAGCTCATCACATCTTTTTAATTTATTATGCAAGTGTTTACATTGAACAATAAATATACTTAGCATATTGCATCATTGTGTGTTCTAAATAGTAACTACAAATGGTTCTGAAATATCCTGCTCTTAAAGATTCAATTATTTCAATAATTGTTGTCCACTATATTATATCTTTGTCTTTAAAATTTTAACTTACATGGTCCTATATTATTCAAAGTGTTCCAGAAAAGTATATGTAACTGTATTTTCCCTTTTTTATATGTGCACTATAATAGAAAGCATTTAATTTATATTTTGTTAAATAATTATAGCTGTCAATGATGAAAACCTGTCCTTGAATTTTAAGTGCGGTTTTGACCATAATAAATTTTCAAAATTCCTAGATCTCTAATAACAAGTATTTGTTATTTTAGGGCTAAAATTAATCATAAATTATTTAATCAAGTTTCCCTATTTTAAAGAATTTTAGGTCCAAAGGTTTAAACATGTCCCTAATGTTATATATAAAAATAATAGTAGAAGAAAAACTAGACACCAGAGTTGTTTACTACTCATTTATTGCTTTTTCTTCTTTTCCATCATTGGCTTCCTGCAAAATACAGGACAAAAACAAAAACTTAATAGAAGTTAATACCATTGTTGACTATGCATTTTATATATGTTTCTAGGCTGCTAAGTGATAACTTCCTATCTCCACTTCTATCTCCACTAATGTGTTGTTTTTTTTCTTCTCCTTTTTAAAACATTCATAGATATTCAAGGTGGAGAAGCTTTACAATAGAAGGTTATGAAAAATAATATATTCACCTGAAAAATTGGAAATTTCACTATTCTGTCACTTAATATTGTAAAGGAAAAATGAAACAGTGATTAGAATGTATTTTAAACTTTTAACCACTTGTGTTGATTCCATGTATCCTATGCAATTCCTTCTTAATTCTGAGGAAAAGGCCAAGTTGTTTTTAGATAACTTAAGACTGGAGAATAGTGGATGGCTCTTTAGTTGAACACAATACAAATGTAGTTAAGGCAGCTTTGGGAGAACTTTCATTCAATTGAGGTCCAAGTGAGTTAAGTTCATTTTTTTGTTTTGTTTTGTTTTAAACCACAAATATGACAGAAAAAAAAAAAAGGTCCTTAAAACATATTTTGCTCATTATCTAAAATTGACTAAATAATTCATGAACATATTAACATAGAGATTATATACATATGAAGGGTTATCTTAATTTTTCCTAGTCCTATGTAGTAACATACCAATGAAAGAAGATTAGAAAAACAATTGAAACCTAGCAAACGTTGTGTTTCTGTTCAGCTTGCCGGATGCCTAAAAGTGCTGTCTGTTTGGCAGAATATGTTTTATTACTTGATGTATAATTGATAATTAGAAACATTGAACACTGTTCAGTGGAAGAGTTTGGGGGAACAGTACAGAACTATAGGCCTTGAAAATGGATTAGCTAAAAAACAATGCTCATATTTAGATGTGTGATTCAAACTGAAAAAAGTACAACCATTTGGAATGAAAATTTGAAGAAAAGACATTCAATGTCTTAATACATGATAACAACAAAAAAAAATGTGGCCTACTAGAAGAAAGCCATTCACATAGCACCTCCACTAAGGTCTCCAGATTCCTGCCAGAATGTGTACTTAATTAGATTATTGTGTTCTTTCATGTATTTTTAAATTAATGTAGTAATTAACAGTATTCAATGCAATGGTTTGTGTGTCCCCATTTGCAGATGTGTGTCTATCAATAGATACAAAGAAGATACATTTCCAGTTGGTGATAGGCCATATTGCTTTGGGGAAAATCTTACTTTTTTGTTAGTTATTCTGTTCCTCATTGTTGGACAGGTTCTACAGAACCTTTTTGTACTTATAAATATCACATGTAGATACAAGGTGGTATGATTTTAAAAGCTTCTGATAAGGTGTTATTTGACTAAAACAGAAATATTTTTTACATCTAATTTTTTAATTAAAAGCTGAATTTTAGTGAGAAATGGTTGTTTATTCTTATAAGAGCTATAACACTGCTTTAGAAATATACAATTCCTGTACAAAATACAAAAATTTATTTTCAATCCATGATCAAATGAGGTGATACAGATTCCTCTTCCACTAAAACAAACAAAAAGGGTATGCTAAATATATGTTACAAAATTCATAACAAATTTTACAAGAATAAGAAATTTGCAAGTTCTAGAAACAAAGAAGAAACGCAATACCAGAAGAGAAAATGAAGGTGAATACTTCAATCAGCCTGGTGGCTATTAAATATAGGGCTAAGGGCTTGGATTTTAATATCCAGAAAGAAGATGCATGGCTTCAGGCCTGCACAAAGTGGAATGCTTCTTCTAAGAACTTGAATAAAACCATGATTTTTGATTTATTACTCAATTCTAGAAGGAGGAATAGAACATTTTTTAAATCAGTTTTTCCTTTTCAATCTTTTCAATTACAGTTGACATACAATATTATTATTTTCAGGTGTATACCCCAGTGATCAGACATTATATAACTTATTAAGTTATTATCCTAATAAAACTCATACCCATCTGACACCATACATAGTTATTAGAATATTATGGACTATATTCCTTATGCTGTACTTTATACCCCCATGACTATTCTGTAATGACAAATCTGTACTTCTTAATCCCTTCATCTTTTTTACCCATCACATCCAACACCCATCACATCTGGCAACTATCAAAATGTTCTCTATCTATGAGTCTGTTTCTGTTCTATTTGCTTATTTTCTTTTTTAGATTCAACTGTTGATAGATATGAATTTATTGCCATTTTATTGTTCATATTTTGATCTTTTTTTTTCTTCTTCTTAAAGAAAACCCCTTAACATTTCATATAATACTGGTTTGGTAGTGATGAACTCCTTTTGCTTTTCCTTGCCTGGGAAGCTCTTTATCTGTCCTATTTTTCTAAATTATAGCTGTGCTGGGTAGAGTAATCTTGGTTGTAGGTCTTTGCTTTTCATCACTTTGAATGTTTCTTGCCACTCCCTTCAGAAGGAAGAGGTGAGGGGGAAGAGATTAACCAAAGAATTTACAAAGTTTTGCAGTTTCTGTTGAGAAGTCATTTGACAGTCTTATAGAGCTCCCTTGTAGGGAACTAACTGATTTTTTTCTTGTTGCTTTTAAGATTTTCTCTTTGTCTTTAAACTTGTGCAATTTAATTATAATGTGTCTTGGTCTGGGTCTCTTTGAATTCATCTTGTTGGGTATACTCTGTGCTTCTTGGACTTGTTTTATTTATTTAGTCACTTTATTTTAATTTTTTATCTTTATTGTTGGAAGTATTACAGATGTCCCATTTTTCCCCACACTGGCCCCCTCCACCCTGCTCTCTCTCTCTCCGTAAGCCTTCCCTGCATTATCATTTGTCCATGGTTTATAAATATATGCATGTAAGTTGTTTGGTTAATCTCTCCCCACCCCTCTCTTCCCTCTAAAACTCCTCAGTCTGTTGCATGTTTCAATATCTCTGGGTCTATTTTATTAATCAGTTTATTTTTTTAATTTGTTTCCATATATAAGTGAGATCATGTGATACTTGTCTTTCTCTGACTGGCTTACTTCACTTAGCATAATACTCTCCAGGTCCTTCCATGATGTCTCAAAGGGTAAGAGATTGTTCTTTTTGACAGCTGCATATTATCCCATTGTATTAGGCTCTGGAGCTTCCTGGAAGGTGAAAGGTCAGTCACCACCTGTGCCATTCCTGGGGCCACCCACTCAAGCTACAGAGCAATCTGCAGATGGATACTCCTTGTACTGGGCTTCGACATGCTCAGGAGAGGACAAGATATGAATCAAGGTCGACTGCTGGTAGTGCTGGACCAAGTGCCACCTAGCAACAGGTATGGGGCATGTGAAGGCCAGATGCTGCTTGTTTGTAATTTGTGGACCTTTGAGAGATTTTAGGAAAGTCTTCAGCAGGATCCAAGACAAGTAGTACAGAAAAGCCTCTAAAAACAACTTGGGTGGGGCAGCAAGTAAGGTGGGTTCAGGTCTCAGGGAATCACCATGGTGGGGTGAACAGTGTGAGCCAGGTTGATGGAGACTCAGATATGGTGCCCACCTGTCAGCTCTGTGGAACATGGAGGTATCAGAAAAGGAACTAGCTTCTGCCAGCACTTTTGTCTGTCAGAAAGCTGCCCCTTTAGCTCTCAACCCAATGCCAGACAATTCAGTTCTTCTCTGTATGTCTCCAGTGCTTTTTGACCTACTTCCCAAGCACTAGGGCTCAGAGGGAGTGATTCTGTATTAGTCTAAGCATGGGCCCTTTAAGAGGAACTGCTTGAGACCCCAGCAGCCTCTGTCTCACTTAGTCACAATCCCTGATGGCTTTTACAGCCAGAAGTTACAGTGACTTCTCTTTCTGGGACTGGAATCGGGATGAGTGGTTTATTGTGGGGCTGAGATTCCTCACTCCTCTGAGGTTACCTCCAAATTCAAGATATTTGTTCTGATTTTTATCCTGCAAAACTGTGTGGGACTAGCCTGTTCCTCGTCTCCACCCCCTCCTACCAGTCTTGATGTGGCTTCTTCTTTAAATCCCTAGTTGTAAGACTTCTATTAAGCTAGATTTCAGGTAGTTCTGAATGATGGTTGTTCTTTAATTTATTTGTAATTTTGATGTGGTTGTGGGAAGATTCAAGTACCACATTTACCTAAGCTGCCATCTTAACCAGAAGTCTACATTTAATAACTTTTGTAAATCAAAAGATACCATTAAAAGATTTATAAATGTGAACCACAGAGTGAGAGAAGGTATTTGCAATGCATTGATCTGACATAAAAATAATCAGAATATATTTTTAAATTCCTACAAATAAGTAAGACAAAGACAGATACGATTTTAAAAAATGAGCCCATAGAGAGAGAAAGGAACATGGATATAAAGAATAAAATGACAATAAATAAGTACCTATCAATAATAACCATAGATGTAAACAGAATAAATGCTCTAATTAAAAGACATAAGGTAGCTGAATGGGTAAGAAAACATGACCCATATATATGCTGTCTACAAGAAACCAACCTCAGGATAAAAGATACCCACTAACTGAAAGAGAAGGGATGGAAAAAATATTTCATGCAAAGGGAAAGAAAAAAACAAAACTGGGATAGCAATACTTATATTAGGCAAAACAGACTTCAAAACAAAGGCCATAGAAAGAGACAAAGTTAACTACATAATTCTAAAGAGATTGATCCAACAAGAGGTTTTAGCCCTTGTAAACATACATGCACCCTACATGGGAGTGCCTAAATATATAAAGAAATTCTCAGTGGACATTAGAAGAAAGGTTGACAGAAATACAGTCATGTAGGGGATTTTAACACTCCATTGATATCAATGGATGGATCTCCAAGACTAGAAAACAATGCAGTAGCGACCTTAAATAACATATTGGATCACATGGATTTAATTGATATTTATAGAGTATTTCATCCCAAAGCAGCAGAATATACAACTTCTCAAATGCACATAGAATATTCTCAAAGATAGATGACATGTTAGGACACAAAATAAATCTTAATACATTCAAGAAGATTGAAACCATCTCAAACATCTTCTCTGACCATAATGGTACAAAACTAGAAACCAATTACAATAATAATAAAAAAAACACACTAAAAAACATTCAAATACATGGAGGCTAAATAACATGTTATTAAGCAATGAATGGGTTAACAATGAGATCAAGGAAGAAATCAAGTTACCTGAAGACAAATGAAAATGAACACATAACAACCCAAAACCTTTGGGACATAGCAAAAGCAATCCTAAGAGGAAAGTTCATAGCATTACAAACCTATCTTAAGAAATAAGAAAAATATCAAATAAACAATCTAACCCTATACCTAAAAGAACTAAAAAAAGGACAAAAAACAAGGCTCAGAGTAAATAAAAGGAAGAAAATAATAAAGATGATAGGGAAACTAAACAACATAGAGGTTAAAAAAACAATACAAAAGATCAAAGAAATGAAGAGCTGGTTCTTTGAAAGAATGAAAAAGACTGACAAATGTTTAACCGGACTCATCAAGAGAAAAAAAAAAGAGAGGACCCAAATAAGTAAAACCAGAAATGAAAGAGGATAATTAACAACTGACACCACAGAAATACAAATGATTGTAAGAAAATATATGAACAACTCTGTGCTAACAAATTGGACAACCTGGACAAAATGGATAAATTCTTAAGATCATACAATCTACCAAAACTGAATCAGAAAGAATCAGAAAATCTGAATAGACAGATTACAACTAGTGAAACTGAAGCAGTAATCAAAAAACTCCCAGCAAACAAAAGTCCTAGACTAGATGGCTTCATAGGCAAGTTTTACCAAACAGTCAAACAATAACTAACACCTATCCTTCTCAAACTATTCCAAAAATTTCAAGAGGAACGAAGAGTTCCAAGCTCTTTTTATGAGGCCAGAATAATATTAATTTCAAAACCAGATAAAGACACTACAAAAGAAGAAAATTATAGACCAATATTCCTGATGAACATAGATGCTAAAATCGTGAACAAAACATTAGCAAACCAGATCCAGCAAAACATTAAAAAGATCATACACCACAATCAAATGAGATTTATTCTGGGGAAGCAAGGTTGGCACAATAGCCTGAAATCAATAAATCTGAACACCACATAAACAAAATGAAGGATAAAAATGACATGATCATATCAATAAATGCAGAAAAAGCATTTTACAAAATTCAGCACTCATTTATGATAAAAACTATTAGCAAAGTGGGAATAGAGGGATCATACCTCAACATAATAAAGGCCAAAAATGACAAATCCTCATCCAACATCATACTCAATGGGAAAAAACTAAAACCATTTTCCTTAAGATCAGGAGCAAGACAGGGGTGTCCGAATTCACCATTCTTATTCAATATAGCACTGGAAGTCCTAGCAACATCAATCAAAAAGAAGAAGAAAAAGGCATCTGAATTGGAAAGGGGAAAGTAAAATTGTCATTATTCACAGCTGACATGATATTGTATATAGAAAACTGTAAAGACTCGGCCAAAAACTACCAGATCTAATCAATGAATTCGGCAAAGTAGCAGGATACAAAATTAATATTCAGAAATTAATGGCATTTTTATGAACCAATACTGAACTATCAGAAAGAGAAATTAGGGAAACATTTACTATTGCAACAACAAAAAATAAGGTACCTAAGAATAAATATAACCAGTGAGGTGAAAGAACTGTACTCAGAAAATTATACGATACTGAAGAAAGAATTTGAGGAAGACACAAATAAGTTGAAGCATATATGTTCATTAATAGGAAAAATAAGTGGAACATATTCATGGATAGGAAAACTTAACATCATTACAATGTTCACACTACCCAAAGCAATATATAGTTTCAAAGCAATTCCTATTAAAATTCCAATGGCATATATCACAGATCCAGAATAAATGTTCCAAAAATTTATATGGAACCTCAAAAGACCCCATATTGCCTCAACAATCTTGAGAGAGAAGAATAAAATTGATACCTGATATCAAATGACCTTAATCAAAATAGCAGGCATATAAGTGAATGGAACAGAATAGAGAGCCCAGAAATAAACCCACACATTTATGGCCAATTAACATTTGACAAAGGAGGCAAGATCATACAATGGGGTAAAGACAGTCCCTTCAATAAATGGTGTTGAGAAAGTTGGACAGATACATGGAGGACAATAAAACTAGACCAACAATTTACACCATATACAAGAATAAACTCAAAATGGATTAAACACTTAAATGTAAGTCACAAAACCATAAAAATTCTAGAAGAAAACATAGGCAGTAAAATTTCAGACATTTCTCATGGCAACATTTTTGCCTGTGTATTTCCTAGGGCAAGAGAAACAAAGGAAAAAATAAACAAATAGGACTATATCAATCTAAAAAGGTTTTTCACAGCAAAAGAAACCATCAACAAAATGAAAATGGAATCCATAAATGGGAGAACATCGTTGCCACTGATACATAAGATAAGGGGTTAATTTCTAAAATATATAAGGAACATATACAATTCAACACCAAGAAGACAAACGACCTAATCAAAAAATAGTCAAAGGACCTGAATAGACACTTCTCCAAAGAGGATATACAGATGGCTAACAGACATATGAAGAGTTGCTCAATGTCACTAATCATCAGAGAAATGCAAATTAAGACCACAATGAGATACCTCCTCATGCCTAAGAGAATGGCTCTCATCAATAAATCAACAAAAAACAAGTGCTGGCTAGGATGTGGAGGAAAGGGAACCCTCATTCACTGTTGGTGGGAATGCAGATAGGTGCAGCCACTCTGGAGAATAGTATGGGATTTAAAAAAAAAAAAAGGAATTACCTTTTGACCCAGTAATCCCACTTCTGGGAATATATCCTGAGACTCAAAATACTTATTAGAAAGAATATTTGCACCCCTATGTTCATTGCAGCATTATTTACAATAGCCAAGATCTGGAAACAGCCCAAGTGCCCATCTGTAGATGAGTGTGTAAAAAAGCTGTGGTAGCCCTGGCCAGGTGGCTCAAAATAGACCAAATGTTTGTGGGTTTGATTCCTGGTTAGGGCCTGTAAGAGAGGCAACCAATCTACGTTTCTCTCTCATATCGATGTTCCTGTCTTTCTCCTTTCTTTTCTCTCTAAAATCAATAAAACATCCTCACGTGAGAATTTAAAACCAAAAACAAAAAACAAGAAACTGTGCTATATTTACACAATGGAATACTACTCAGTCATAAAAAATAAAATCTTACCTTTTGCAACAGCATGGATGTTCCTGGAGATTATTACACTAAATGAAATAAGTCAGTCAGAGAAAGATAAATATTATATGATCTCACTTATATGTGGAATCTAATGAACAAAATAAATTGACAAACAAAATAGAAACAGTGGCATGGATACATGGAACAGACTGACAGCTGTCAGAGTGGTGACTGGGTTGCTGGGCTGGATGAAAGAAGGTGAAGGGATTAAGCAAAATATATATACATGTAATACATAGACACAGACAACAGTGTGGTGATAGCCAGAGGGAAAGGGAGGTGGGATAGGTGGAGGTAGACAAAGGGGGGTTAAATGAGGACAGAAAGAGACTTTATTTTGGGAGATGGGGGCACAATGCAGTGTACAGATGATGTTTTGTTGAGTTGTACAATTGCAACCTGTATGGTTTTGTGAACCAATGTCACCCAATAAATTCAGTTTAAAAAATGAGCCAAGCACTTAAACTATTCAGTAAGAGGATTTCCAAATGATCATTAAACATATGAAAAGTGCTTAATTCTTTAGTCATCAGATAAATACAAATTAAAACCATAATAAAATACCACTACCCTCCCATCAGAAAGACAAATATTTTTAAAAGGACATTTTAACCCAGCTGGCATGGCTCAGCAGTTGAGCATTGACCTGTGATCCAGGAGATTGTGGTTCAATTTTTGGTCAGGGTACATGCCGGGGTTTTAGTATCGATCCCCAGCAGGGGGCATGCAAGAGGTAGCCAATTAATGACTCTCGTCATAGATGTTTCTATCTCTCTCTCTCCCTTCCTCCTTCCTTAAATGTATATATAAAAATATATATATATATACGTGCTTTTTTAAAAAAGGGCATTTTATATCAAGTCTTAGAGACAATATAGACCTTCACACTCATACATTGCCCATGGGAGTTTAAAGGGGTACAATTACTTTGGAAAACTATTTAGCAGCATGTAATACATTTCAACATAAAAATATACTATAATACTGAAATTCCACAGGCATTTTACAGAAATTAGTATTTGTTGTCATAAGAAAATATATAAAAATGTAATAAAGGCTTTATTTATAAACAGCGAAAATGTTGAGGAATAACCCGTACCTTCACCAATAATGGAATGAATTAAGAAACTCATATATATTAATACAATTAAATATAAGACAGCAATGAAAAATAATAAACTTTTGTTATATGCTACAACATAGATGAATTTTACTGATAAAGGTTTGAGTAAAAGAAGCAATTCACAAAATTGTTAATACCATATAATTCCATTTATTTAATGTTCAAGCATAGACAAAACTACTCTATGTTATTAGAGGTCAGAATTTAGGGGTTATTGACTGGGAAGAGGCATGAGGGAGCCCTCTGTTATGATTGAAATATTCTGTATAATGATCCAGGTGGTGGTAATATGATTATGCACATATATAAAAATTAATTGACCTGTATTCTTGAGAGTGTAGGACTTTTCTCGAGGTCAACTTGAAAAGCAGAAGAAACTTTAAAAATCAAGTCATCTGAAGTCATTTGAGTGCTACCAAGATAGTGAAAATTATCAACTATAATTTCAGTGACGAAGAAAATCCAGAGAGCTTGAGATTTGTGGCCAGTTTGCCCAGTGAGGCTACTAAGTGATTGAGAAGCTGAGCAGAATTGGACAGTCTTTCAGATCTACAGAGACAAAATTTGTAACTGGAGTTCAGAACCTGCCAAGAAATAAATGTGCCCTGGTAAACCTACCACAATTTAAATTGTACTACCAAAGGCTTTCTTCCTGAATGCAAATGTGAGCCAGAAATAGATGAGCATGAAAAGGTCTGAAGCTTGGCTTCAAGTAACCTACTTTTAAAATTAGATTGAGGTCATCTGAAATCATTAATACGTTATTCCACTTGCCGAAAGAAGACATAAGTCCTCCCTGGATGAAGACAAAATCATATAAGCCCTAACATTATTCTCACAGTTATTAATGCAGACTCTGGCATTGAATGCAGTAATTAGACACATAAGAAGAAAAGATAAAAAAAAAGACAAACACAATAGAACAGATTTAAATAGAAAAAAATGGTAAAAATCATATAAGACATAGTGAGAGGGTTTAACAAATTGAACTTTACTCTGCAAAAAATAGAAGAAAAAGGTTGGGACAGAAGTAATATTTGAAGAAATCATTGCTAACAATTTTCTAAAACTGGCAAAAGATAACAAGCCACAAATTTCAGAAGTACTATAAACACCAAAGAGGATAAACAGAGTAAAAATAATGAATCAAAGAAAAAGAGAAAATATTAAAAGTATATAGTTTTTCTAAGGTGAATTACCTTTAAAATAACAAAATAAAACTGATATGTACTGTCGTGTTATAAAATAATGTACCATTGGTGGATAATATATTAATTATTGGAAAGATAGTCAAAAGATCTGAATTCTGGACTTGACCGCTAAATAGTTGTATTGACATAATTCAGTTCCCTTACTTACAAATGGAAGCCCAACAAGACGATAAAGACACTGCTGGAGGGTAATTTATTTTGGGGTGATGTCAAAGGGGGACCAGAAACTTTAGTTGATGTTAATTAATGTAGAAATGGATAGAATTAACACAAATTGTGAATAAATATAGGAAATATGATGTGGCTGAAAAATAAACTCATAAAATATTAGACTTCATTAAAGGAAATTATGATCAAATAAAAGGAGGTGGTTCTCTTGGTTTGGGCATATCAGGTATGTCCAGTTCTCTTAATCTGTTTCTCTTGGTTTGGGCATATCAGGTATGTCCAGTTCTGAGCACTACCTGCTAATAAGGACATTGGTGGGGGTAGTTTGTCAGGAGCAGCATACCGTGGGTTTTTAAAAACATGTCAAATTAAGAATTAAGGGAACTTGGATTTTTACTTTGGAGAAAAGTGTATTTTGGGGTGTTTGGGAGAATATAAGTACCATTTATAATAATTTAACAACCTTTCACATGAAGATAAAGTCCATAATTATTCTGTATTGTTTCAGAGGGCAGGATAAAATACAAGGTCTAAGAAGGCAAATTAATGCAAGTAACTTGAGTTCAAAACTCAGCTGCTTCACTTACTCACTGTCTGATCTGAGGTATATTAATCAGGGTTTTCCATAGACATAGAAGCAGTAGGATACATTCATGTTATATATATGTTGAGAGAGTCAGAGAGAGGTTGAAAAGGGGGGTGGGGAGAGAAATGGAAAGAGAGAGAGAGAGCAGAAGAGAGACAGAGAGAGAGAGAGCAAGAGAGAGGTTTATTATAAGGAACTGTCACATGAGAGGCTGGCAAGTTTGAAATCTGCAAAGCCGATACCTCAGTTCAAGTCTAAAAGCTAAATTTGCTGAGAACCAGGAAGAGTCAATGTTTCAGTTTGGCAGAAGTATTATATTAGGCAGAAGAATTTTATCAAACCCAGGAGAGAATCAGCCTGTTTTTTTCAGGTCTTCAGTTTATTGGATGAGGTCCATCAGCTCAATGAAAAGAAAGCTGCTTTATCCAGTCTACCAATTTAAATATTAATTTCATCCAAAATCACCCCTCAGAAACACCCAGAATATATCTCTGCACTTTCATGGCCCACTCTAGTTGACACATGATATTAATCATCCCATGAGGCAAGTTACTTAACTTCTCTGAGCTAATAATAGTACCTATTTCACTGTCATTGTGTAGATTGAATGATAAAAATGTCTATAATGTCACTTCAGATAGTCCCTGGAACATAGTAATGCTCAATAAATATTAGGTAGTATTGTTTTTAATGTCCAATATACAAAGCTCTCAAATAATTATAATAATTGGATATAATATGATAAATGATTATGAGTCAAAGAGCAGCTGCACTTTGACTAATCAGAAAATTGAAGGCTTATCCTGACCTTTACACTATCTAGCATATGGCAATGTAAGCATTTTTAAGTGATTA
Source organism: Miniopterus schreibersii (assembly GCF_964146895.1). Taxonomy (NCBI): domain Eukaryota; kingdom Metazoa; phylum Chordata; class Mammalia; order Chiroptera; family Miniopteridae; genus Miniopterus; species Miniopterus schreibersii. The sequence goes on along the minus strand of NC_138104.1, from coordinate 39,023,088 downwards.
ATAATTGCTATAATTATACACAGTATTTTAGTACTTTATTAAATATTTCATAAAGGTCTAGAAAGACTTGGGTTTTCATTTTACTACATAGCAAACAAAATTAGGTTATTGCATTGAAAATTATAAAAAATTATGTGTAAACATAGACAAAGCTATTTTGAACAGTGAGAAATTGGATTTTAGCCCTAGCTGGTTCAACTCAGTGGTTAGAGGGTTGGCCTTGGAACTAAGGGTCTTGGGTTTGATTCTGGACAAGGGCACATACCTCAGTTGCAGGCTCAATCCCCGGTCCCTGTAGGGGTGTGTGCCGGAGGCAACCAATCGATGTGTCTCTCTCCCATCGATGTTTCTCTCTCTTTCCCTTTTCCACTGTCTCTGAAAGGCAATGGAATAAATAACCTCGGGTGAGAATTAAAAAAAAAAAAAATTGGATTTTAGAATAAATGAAAATAAATGTATTTTTATCACATTGAAGTATAGAGTAATGCTAAATAACTAATGTATAATCAAACAGAAATTCTGTAGAGTTTCCCAGAATGAAGAAAAAAGCCATTTGTAATTACCAATAGACATTTTGCTATAAATAATTAAGATTCATAAATCTTGAAGAACAGCTGATTCTCTTCATTAAGTTAAATAGTTTTCCTTGATATTTTCTCAAGTTTTCTTAATAAAACTTTTCTCCATAACAAGTGCAAAAACAAATTCATCCTGGCCAAGCAGAGTGTAGTATTTTTAATCTGTAAACTACATTAATAATAATAGTTTACTGTATGAAAGAACAAAGCATAGTTAAACATGGGATTTTAAAGAAAATAATTGTTTTTGAACTCAAAGGCTGATTCTTCTGGGTCACCCAGAGGGAAAAGTTGAAACAGGTTTACTTCATTCAGTTTTCTTTTTTCATTTAAAATACCTACTTTCATGTTAATATTTTATTGCACTGATTGTGACATTTTAATGCTATACTGCATGAATGTCATCTCAGGAAATATAAACACTGAATGAATTAGATGCAGAGGAAGGCCTCATTCTGTCAAAATTGAGGCATATCACAAGTTGTCAAACCTAATTTACTACTAGATTTATGTCAGCATCTCACCTGATACCTGATATCAAACATCCTTTAGAAATTCAAGGAAACACGCCACATTCCACTTTGAGAATATTTCTTGACTTACTGCCAATAAATATGTAAATCTAAGATTCTTTCCCTTTGTGGAGCAAAAATAGAAAGGTATGCACACCTACTTTCTTATAATCGCTTCCTCTCCAGAGAAAGCAGACTGGAAAGGAATATATAACCTTTAATAACCAATCTGGAAGCTGCAAAATTTTGTCTTGCTTCTTTTCTGCTATCATAGTATGTATTACACATATGTAAGAAGTTAATGGTCCAAGTCTGGGCCTCTGAAATATAAGTGAGTCACAGTAGCTCCCATGCTGCTATAAACTCACAATAATATGAAGGGTTCTATGACAGATTTTTAAAACACTAATTTACATCTAACCACATTCAGAGAAACCACAATCAGTGTTTACAAGCTATAAAGACTACCATTTAAAACTAACAATGGTTTTTGTGGCAGAAAGAAGGAGGGTTTCCTCCCTTCATTCTACTCTCAACTTAATTTTAATCATATTCATTAAGCATTTCCCCCCAAATTTATGTATCATGTTTCTGGATGAGATTTTATCTGAAGTGTGAAAAGATGGCATAAGTAGAGCCTTTTTTTAGAGTCAAACTGACTCTGTTCATTTCATTTTATTTTATTTTATTTTTTAAATTTATCTTTATTGTGACCAAGTGGGATTTATTCCAGGGATGCAAGGCTGGTACAATATTCACAAATCAATAAACATGATACATCACATAAACAAATTGAAAGACAAAAACCACATGATCATATCAATAGGTGCAGAAAAAGCATCCAATAAAATCCAACACCCATTTTTTTTTAAAATATATCTTTATTGATTTCAGAGAGAGGAAAGGAGAAGGATAGAGAGATAGAAACATCAATGATGAGAGAGTCATTGATCGGCTGCAGCCCACAACCCGGGCATGTGTCCTGACCGGGAATCGAACCCGGATCGCCTGGATCCTAGGTTGACGCTCAACCGCCGAGCCACGCCCGGCCAGGCAACACCCACTTTTGATAAAAACTCTCAGCAAATCGGGAATAGAAGAATCATACCTCAACGTAATAAAAGCCATATATGACAAAACTACAGCCAGCATCATACTCAATGGGCAAAAACTAAAACGATTTCCGCTAAAAATAGGAACAACACAGGGGTGTCCGCTTTCACCACTCTTATTTGACATACTACTGGAAGCCCTAGCCACAGCAATCAGACAAGAAGAAAACATTAAAAGCATTCAAATTGAAAAGGAGGAAACAAAACTGTCATTATTTGCAGATGACATGATATTGTACATAGAAAGAAAATCATAAAGACTCCACCAAAAAACTACTAGATTTAATAAATGAATTCAGCAAGGAAGCAGGATACAAAATTAACAACCAGAAATCAATGGCATTTTTATACACCAATAATGAACTCTCAGAAAGAGAAACCAAATAAACAATCCCTTTACCATTGCAACTAAAAAAATAAGATACCCGGAAATAAACTTAACCAAGAAAGTAAAATACCTTTACTTGGAAAACTACAGGACACTGAAAAAAGATAAAGAGGAAGATATAAACACATGGAAAAATATACCACATTCATGGATTGGAAGAATTAACATCATTAAATGTCCATACTACCCAAAGCAATCTATAAATTCAATGCAATTCCTATTAAAATACCAGCAGTATATTTCACAGATCTAGAACAAACACTTTAAAAATTTATATGGGACCAAAAAAAACCCCCGAATAGCCAAGGCAATCTTGAGAAGGAAGAACAAAGTTGGAGGGATCACAATACCAGAATTCAAGTTATACTACTACAAAGCCACTGTAAACAAAACAACCTGGTGCTGGCACAAGAACAGACATACAGATCAGTGGAACAGAACAGAGAACCCAGAAATTGACCCATGCCATTGTGGTCAATTAATATTTGACAAAGGGGGCAAGAACATACAATGGAGTAAAGAGAGTCTCTTCAATAAATGGTGCTGGGAAAATTGGACAGGTACATGCAAAAAAATGAAAGTGGACCACCAACTTACACCATACACAAAAATAAACTAAAAATGGATAAAAGACTTAAATGTAAGACATGAAACCACAAAAATCCTAGAGGAAAACATAGGCAGTAAAATCTTCGACATCTCTCATAGCAATATGTTTGCTGATACATCTCCTAGGGCAAGAGAAACTAAGGAGAAAATAAACAATGGGACTACATCAAAATAAAAAGCTTCTGCACAGCAAAAGAAACCATCAACAAAACAAAGAGGGAGTCCCCTGTATAGGAGAACATATTTGCCAACAACACATCTGATAAGGGGTTAATATCCAAAATATATAAGGAACTTATACAACTTAACAAAAGGAAGACAAATAATCCAATTAAAAACGTGCAAAGGACCTAAAGAGGCAGTTCCCCAAAGAGGACATACAGATGGCCAAGAGACATATGAAAAAATGCTCAATGTCACTAATCACTAGAGATATGCAAATTAATATCACAATGAGGTATCACTTCACACCTGTCAGAATGGCTGCCATCAACAAGTCAACAAATGACATGTGCTGGCGAGAGTGTGGAGAAAAGGGGACCCTAGTACCCTTGTGCTAGTGGGAATGCAAACTGGTGCAGCCACTAGGGAAAGCAGTATGGAGTTTCCTCAAAAGATTAAAAATTGACCTGCCATTTGACCCAGTGATCCCACTTCTAGGAATATATCCTAAGGAACCTGAAACACCAATCACAAAGAACTTATGCACCCCTATGTTCATAGCAGCGCAATTCACAATAGCTAAGATCTGGAAACAGCCCAAGTGCCCATCAGTAGATGAGTGGAGAAAAAAGTTGTGGGACATTCACACCATGGAATACTATGCAGCTATAAAAAAGAAGGATCTTTTATCCTTTGGGACAGCATGGAGGGAAATAGAAAGTATTATGCTAAGTGAAATAAGCCAGTCAGAGAAAGACAAGTACCACATGATCACACTTTTATGTGGAATAATAAAAAAAAAAAAATTATCTTTATTGTTGAAAGTATTACAGATGTCCCCTTTTTTTCAAATCTCAGAGGGAGGGGGTGGTGGGAAGCATTTAGTCAAAGAGCTTATATGCATATATGCATAACCCATGGACACAGGCAATATTGTGGTTAAGGTGTGGGAGGGGTGAGAGCGGGATGGAGGGGATCAGTAGGGGAAAAAAGGGAGACATTTGTAATACTTTCAACAGTAAAGATGAATCTTGAAAAATAAATTAAAAAAACATAAAAAAAACTGAAATGAAACCATAACGGTCACTACTGAGGAATTGCTTTCCATGTCTTGCTTCCTGAACCTTTGGGATGTTTGAACTGGGCAAAATAAACTTTCAACTGGGTCAAACCAACATTATCTTACAAACAACCATTTGCAAAGCTAATAAGAAAAGCCGATATCCTGACCACGAGGATTAAAGGTTATGATCTGTATTTCTTAAGACAGAATCAGTAACCAGCCATGTATTGCTAAAGAGTAACTCAGCTTTTTAGCACCAATAGAAATTTATTTTTTCTATTCAAGAAATTATTTCCCTTTTTTTCTCCATAAACATCCCTTGCCTTCACCTTGTAATCGGGACACTATTTGGGTTTCTGTTTGAATCTTTGCTTCCACAATCGCAATTCTTTTTGATCCCAAATAAATGTTGGTTGCCTCTCATTTTGGCTTTTCATTTTTAGGTTGACATACTTAGCATCAGAAGTGGAACATGAAGTGAACTCACATTCATGGACCTAGAACTGGGTGCAGCACCCACTGATCACTTTATGTTCACCACTTCCTCGAACAGCCACCCTCTCCATCTGTGACTTCTTTCAGGCTCAGCACTTCTTACATTTGGTTGAGATTGTTGGCTTTGGGGGAGGGCGGTTGGGAGTGTTTTCCCTTAGAGGATGAATGAGCATCAAGGATGTTTGTTTTGGTGTTAGCTTGTGCCAGAGCTGGGACTGAGTGAGGGGTTACCCTCAAAAAGTCTGCCCTTGTGACTCTCACACTTGTAAGATGTTCCCTGAGAGGTAAGCAATTTGCAGGGGTTTTCCTGGTTGCTGAATATTCATTAAGGTTTGTGCACCCCTCACCCCCCCATCTCTTGAATCTGTCTTTTGTGTCTTTTGCAATAAGAGAGCTTAGTTTTCTGACCAATGAGAATATGCTTTTTGGTACCTGCAATCTGGAAAATGCATGTACCAGCATGCATTTGGCAGTCAAAGAGACTGGAATTTCAGGCAGCTGTAGCCAGTTTGTCAAAAGCACAGCTAACAATCCAGAGTTTACAAATGGCATCTCTTTGTATGTCTGGCCATGCCAACTCTCAAGGAGAATTGTCCTTCTCTATCATTTGTGTCATTTGTCATAAGGAGAAAAAACATCTCATCTCATTCTAACATAAGACATCTTCTCAAAGATCCTAAGAAGTGAAAGGTTAAGGTTTCAGTGGTGTACGGGCAGGCTAAATAGCCATCTCAGATGGGTGAATAAAGAAAAATTAAATTTATTAAAAGGGGATAGGGATATCCAAAAGGAAGGGTTACACAGCACTGAGCCAAACGGTATTGGGCCCATGATGGCAGCAAAAATATACTTGGGACAGTGAAACAAGAAAGAGCATAGAAGAAGCAACAGGACAACTTAGGCTGGGCTGTTTTGGCTCACTGAGGAGTCAGAGAGAGAGAAGGGGGCCTTGGAGACAGCGTCAAGGAACTTGGAGACAGGCTCAGGAGGTAAGCCTGGGATGAGCTATTGCTGCCCATTGCTCCCCTGGTTGCAAGTCTTGTGGGGTCCCTTTGGAGAGATTGAGATGGTGCAGGCAGGCTCCCCTGGTGGGGAGCATGCACTGGGTCTTTGGTCCTGAGAGTATTTATCTCTTTCTTGCAGGCTGGAATCTTAGGGGAGTTTCAGGGGAGGGTCTCAATAGAATATTCATCAGCTTTCCAGGTGTGCTCTTTCAGCAGGGGGTCATTAGTCAGTACCTCTGGTTTCACTGCTTATCTGGGCCTGGAGCTGAAATACAACTGAGGCCTAGATGTTATCTTGAGGGAGGAATGCTCAGGGGGTCTAAACCACACCACCAGCAATATCCTAGAGGAAGGACAGATTACCCTGGGACAAGGTTCTTGTTTTCCCAGTTCCACCCCTTGCTAGACATCTGGGGCATCCTGCCCTGGTGAGTCTTTGTACTCAAATTTCTGTACCTGGCCCATCTAACAAGAAGTCTCTCCCTCAGAAACTCTAGCTGTTTATATGTTTCCAAACTATAAGCCTTTATCTTGTAAATTTTTGTTCTGGTGGATCAAAAGTACTAAAGATAATTAAATTTACTGTGGCTACTTTGGGGCTCTTTTGATCTCCCAAACTTGCATTTTTATGCACCAAACTTGAACACCCTAGATTTAAAACTGAACAGATAGAATGAGATGCTATATGAATTGTTGTTTAGAAGCATCCAAATAACAAGAGGAATCTAAAACTGCTTCTTTACAGAATACTATCTTGTGGGTGACTGAAAAATTCTAAATTAGCAAAGGGTCATGACTCTGCTCCTACCACATCTCTCTTTCAGTCTTCTAGTAAGGAACACCCAGCCACTGCTTCTGTTTCTGCCACCCTGCCTCCTTTTTCTGCAGCTTTTCCTCCTTCCTCTCCCTGACTCTATTCTCCTCTTGCTGAGCTTTCCTTCTACCCCAACAGCCTAAAGTTTCTCCGGACCCTCCTGCAAAACCTCACCTTGATTGCCCTTATATCTCATGGATAAAAGCTGAATTAAGAACAATAGCTAAGATTTTTTATGGTCTCAAACCCTACCAGTATGCAGATAAATTCAATAATGTCATTCAAACTTACCACCCTGGCTTCTTCAACTTTTATCAATTAATTCAACTCTTAGTAGGTGAAGGCCAAGCTCAACACTGCATGACTAAGGCAGGATGGAATATCCCTATGGACAATTTTAACCGAGTCCTACCTATCAACTTGTAAAAAGATTACATGATGCAATTCAGCAAGCTTTCCCTAAATTGATTGGAGTAAGATCCAGGCTTTTACTGAAAAACCTGGTAAACCTCTTCATGATTACTCTAATAGGCTCCAGGTTGTTTTTAAAGAAACACCCAGGCTGCTTTTAAATGTAAATGACACTAAATTTGCCTTTGATTCAGTTTTGAAATAGCCTGAACTGTGTAACCTCTCCATTCTTGTTAAAAGAACTATGATTCATGGGAAATGAATGACTACACCCTTGATGTAGTCAACTTGATAACCAATTAGCCAGAACACTCAATGATACAGCTAAAAAAAAGCAACTAAAATTATGAATTTATAATGTGAGCAATTGTGTGCCTCTTCCAATAAGCAATGGCAATCCAAATTCAGATCAACTAGCAATTTGCTTATTATTTTTGTAAAAAATCTAGCCATTGGGAAAAGGACTGCCTTAAACTAAAATGCCCAAGGCATCCCTCAATTTCTAAGCCCTCACCCTCTCTCATGAACTAAAGCTACTCTGAGAATAAACAAGAGATAGCTCTACTCTTGCCTCTTAACCACTGAGGACAAACCTTCATAATGATCAGAAAGGAGGTCCTTACTTTTTTAACTAACACCACAGCAACTCTGTCTGTGCTCAGCCCCACCAATGTCAAATAACTCCTTCCCTATAGTACTGAAAAGATTCAAATGGTGGGTTTGTCTATTAAACCCCTAACAGCCTCTAAGTCCCTCCCCTTGCCTTTTCAACCAGGCCCTTTTCAGAACAACTCTTCTTTTTTCAAGATTCACTCACTCAGCTTATATTCTTTTGCTGGAGAAAGATTTCTTAGAAAATACCATGCTGCCATCTCCTTTTTCCAAGTAGGAAATAATTCTCAAGGTTAATTCAGACCCCAGTTAAGCCACCAGCACTAAAGAACCCTCAACACCCCTAACTGTTTCTGCCCTTAAATCAGCTAACAGGGAACCTAAGAGTTTAGCCCTCTTAGAGCATATTCCAAAAATCGACAGTGAACATTGGACAGATCTGTTTAGCTCCCCTGATAAAAATTCAGGTTGATCCCAGCAAATCCCTTTCTATTAAACCAATTATAAAAGGATAGGGGGCTCAACCCCTTTTAATTCCTTGTACTAGTCTCTGTAATACACCCATTCTCACCATAAAGAAGCCTCATGAACAAGGATGGAAATTTGCACAGGACCTCAGGACCATAAATAATTTCATTTGCCAGCACCCTGCTGTTGCTCTGTCCCCATGCAGAACAAATTATTTACTGCAATGATCTTATTTTTTTTAAATTTACCTTTATTGTTGAGAGCATTACAGGTGTCCCATTTTCCCCTCAATTGACACCCTCCACTTTGCTCCCACCCTCTCCCCAGGCCTTCACCCCATTATTGACTGTGTCCATGGGTTATGCATATATTCATATAACTTCTTTGGTTAATCTCTTTCCACTCTCCACCCCCCTTCCCTCTTTCCTCTGAAATATGATCATCTGTTGAATGCATCAGTGTCTCTGGATCTATTTAATTCATCAAATTATTTTGTTCATTAGCTTCTTCTTAAAGAAGACCCTTCAGTTACTCTCTCCCCCTCCACCCACTCACCCTCCTCTATCCCTCTGACATTCGTCAGTCTCATCTATGCTTCCATGTCATTGAATCTATTCCATTCATCAGTTTATTAAGTTCTTTAGATTCCATGTATAAGCGAGATCATGTGCTGTTTGTTTTTCACTGCCTGGCTTATTTCCCTTAGCATAATTTTCTCTAGGTCCATCCATACTGTCCCAAAGGGTACGAGATTCGGGACAGGGTAGAACGGGTCATTGGGGAGAAAAAGCGACATCTGTAATATTTTAAACAAAAATAAAATTAAAAATAAATAAATAAATAATTTAAAAATTAAAAAAAAAAAAAAGACCCTTCAACATTTCCTGTAGTGCTGGTTTGGTGGTGATGAACTCCTTTAGCTTTTTCTTTCTGTGAAGCTCTTTATCTGAACTTCAATTCTAAATGATAGCTTTGCTGGGTAGAGCAGTCTTGGTTGTAGTTCCATGTTTTTCATCACTTTGAATATTTCTTGCCAATCCCTTGTGGCCTGCAAGGTTTCTGTTGAGAAATCAGCTGATAGTCGTATGGGTGCTCCCTTGTAGGTAACTAACTGCTTTTCTCTTGCTGCTTTTAAGATTCTCTCTTTGTCTTTAACCTTTGGCATTTTAATTATGATGTGTTTTGCTGTGGGTCTCTTTGGATTCCTCTTGTTTGAGACCCTCTGTACTTCCTGGACTTGTAAGTCTATTTTTTTCCACAGGTAGGGGAAGTTTTCTGTCATTTTTTCAAATAGGTTTTCAATTACTTGCTCTCTTTCTTCTCCTTCTATCACCCCAATAATATGAATGTTGGGCCTCTTGAAGTTGTCCCAGAGGCTCCTTATACTATCTTCATATTTCTGGATTCTTTTTTCTTTTTCCTCTTCTGGTTGGGTGTTTTTTGTTTCCTCATGTTTCAAATTGCTGATTTGATTCTCAGCGTCTTCTACTCTAATGTTGATTCCCTGTAAATTATTCTTCATTTCAGTTTGTGTAGCCTTCATTTCAAATTGGTACTTTATTATGTTATTGATTTTCTCAGTTATTTTCCTAATAGTATGCTTAAACATCCTTAGAAACAAAATTCTGACCTCTGTATCTGTTAGCTTGCTTGGATCTACTTCATTTAGTTCCTCTTCCAGAGATTTCTTCTGTTCTTTCCTTTGTGACATGCTTCTTTGCCTCCACATCTGGCTGCTTCCAGGTGTTTGTTTCTATGTATTAGGTAGAGCTGCTTTGTCTCCTGGAATTTCTAGAGTGGCTTTGTATAGTAGCTGTCCTGTAGGGTCCAGTGGTTCAGCCTCCCCAGTCACCTGAGCTGGGCCTTCTAGGTGCTCCCCTGTATGGGCTGTGTGCACTGTCCTGTTGTAGTTGAGCCTTGGTTGCTGTTGGAGTCCCTGGGAGGAATTGACCTCCAGCCAATCAGCTGTGAGGATTAGCTGCAACTAAAGTCAAAGAGCTGCTGTGCTGGAGACACCCCCATGGAGCAGGATTTACTTCAGTGGAGCTTTGGTGTTCACCAAGTGCACTCCTTGAATGTGTCACTTGTGGATGTGGTAGGGTTGTAATCCAGCGTGGTTGAGTGTGACCACCAGGTACACTGTCTCTGGGGCCTCCTGTGAGGTGCAAAGTCAGCCTGTGCCAGTGCCTTGCCCAGGGCCACCCAGCATGAGCTACACAGTAAACTCTAGTTTGCTGCTACTTGTGCTGGGCTCTGAGGTGTCCAGGAGAGGCCAAGCTATGAACCAATGTAGGCTGCCACTAGTGCCAAGCCTGGGGCATGCTGCTGTTTGTTTGAGAGATTTTAGGAAAGTCCTAAGCATGAGGCTCGAGAGGCCACTTGCATAGAAAAGCCACTGGAAATGGCCTGGATGAGCTTGTAGGAAGGGAGGGGCGGGGCCTCTGGGAACCACCAGAGCAGGACCAAAGGTGTGAGTCCTGTGCTGCCGATTCAAATATGGTGCCTGCCTGCTGGCTGTGTGCAGGGAGGGCTCGCTAAAGGAGCAATGGCCACTGACAGCTCCTCTGCCTGGGAGAAATCTGCCTCCCAGTTTTTGCCCCAATTTCATGCAGGTTAGTTCCTCCCCAAGTGTCCCAGGTTCCTTTCAAACTGCTGCCTGGTACTGGGGCTTAGAGGGAGCATGTCTGGGTGAGTCCCTGCACAGGTCCTTTAAAAGGAGCTGCCTGGGGCTCCCGCACCCTCTGCGACCCTGAGCCACAGTCCCCGCTGGTTTTCTTAGCTTGACATTGTGGGGACTTCTCTTCCCGGCCCTGGAGCCCTGGGCTGGGGGCCTGATGTGGGTCTGGGACCCCTCACTCCTCCGGGAAACCTCCACTGCTGAGATGTCCCTCCTGGGTTTAAACCACAACACAGGGTGGGGGCCCGTGGCTGCGTCACCCCAATCCATCCTGGATCCACCTGCATCTCCACCCTTTCTACTGGTCTCGGTGCTTCTTCAGTTCCCTGGTTGTAGGGCTTCTGTTCAGCCAGATTTCAGTGGGTATTGAGTGATGGTTGTTCTGTATTTTAGTTGTAATTCTGATGTGGTTGTGGGAAGCAGTGGGTGCAGCTGTTACCTGCACTGCCATCTTGTTTCTCTCCTACTTCAGTGATCTTTGCAGTGCTTTCTTAAGCATACCAATAGACCCTGAAGGTCAGATTTTATTTGCCTTTTCTTAGAAAGGCCAACAAATGCCTTGGACTGTTATATCTCAAGGTTATACTGAAAGTCCATCCTCTTTCTCACAGGTCTTAAAAGAAGACTTAATGGGTGTAAGCTTTCCAAATGAACCTACCCTCCTACAATATGTCATTGATCTCTGCTCTCCTTCCAAGGAAGCATGTGAAGAGACAGTGTTCACCATTTCAGACTATTAGCAACCAAAGGCCACAAGGTATCAAAAAAAACCCTTCAATTTGTGCAGACTTAAGTCAGATCCCATATTCTTAAAGTGGCAACAAACAACCCAGCTTAAGCCTTGATCACGTTATTTTTGACTAGAATGTATAGGAATGCAATTGTAACATTACTAAAGCACAACAAGAGATCAACCCTTTGTATTGTGTGATTGCCTAAATGGCAACAGCTATCAAAAGAAAAGAAAAAAAAAAAGACTTCTAAAAAAGACCCCTTTAAAACATAAAAAGCTTGCTTCATATTAAGAATGATCAATCCTGAAAGTCTTTGTAGGAATTCAGATCCTTAATGTCAGCATTGTTTTCAGCATGAATGTTCTGTTACTAAAAACATGTCAATTTTAGCACTGTCTGTTGGTTTGAACTTTACAGAGATGAAGGCTTTCATCTATTATTTTTGTCATTGTAAACTTTGGTGTTGCAGGGTTTCCTTCCTGTGTTTCAAATGTTATGCACAAACTGGATTATAGTATATATTAAAGAAGATGGCTTTGGAAATCTAACAGCAGGTTGCTGGATAAAGCTTAGCCATTAGAAAAATCTATTTTTGGAAAAAAAGAGAAGAACATAATATCATGCTATGACATAAAAATACATAACTGTATTTTACTTGTACATGTGAGACAAGTTATATAATTATATTGTGTTTTTTATTTGGAATTTCACTGTTTAAAATGTGCAGACACCAACATTTAATTTGATGATATTCTTTCAATGTTGATAAAAATTCTTAATACTTTTAAAACACAGAAAATAAAATGAGTGCTGAAGTATTTAATAAGATCCCCTGGATTCAAATACAGGAGTCTGAAATCATTCCCTAAACTATTTATAAAGTGGAAATACTTCATTATATAAACAATATATTAATATAGAATAGCTTTATTTTGGTCTATAATTAAGATATTGAGACAATTTTGGGCATTTTAACATTTCTTCAGAATCAGAGTTTAAATATGTGTACATTTGTCACATGGAACAATTCTCCAGGTAAAACTATACTCCAAACCGAAATCTACTTTCAGCTAAAATTAGCTTAGAATCTTCTGTCTTATGTACTCTCTATCTCAATTATAAGGATAAAATGCTATTTTATATTAAAATAACATAGATTAGAAATTGAAAATATTTTGTTACTTTTTTTTTTCAATTTAACTTTATAGTTTAAAGTATTATAGAAATCCCTCTTTTTTCTCCCCATTAAACCCTCCACCCCACCCCCAGGCATTCCACATACTAATGTCTGTGTTCATAGATTGTGCATATAAAAATATAAACGCTTTGATTAATCTCTCTCTACCCCTGCCTTCCCTCTAATCCCTCAGTCTGTTCGATGCTCCTATGTCTCTGGATCTATTTCGTTCATCATTTTACTTTGTTTATTATATTCCACATATGAGTGAGATCATGTGGTACTTGTCTTTCTCTGACTGGTTTATTTCACCTAGTATAACACTTTCCAGTACCATCCATGCTGTCCCAAAGGCTAAAAGATCCTTTTTTTACAGCTGCATAGTATTCCATGGTGTAAATGCACCACAGCTTTTTTATCCACTCATCTACTGATGGGCACTTGGGCTGTTTCCAGATCTTAGCTATTGTAAATTGCACTGCTATAAATATAGGGGTGCATAAGTTCTTTTGATTGGTGTTTCGAGTTTCTTAGGATATACTCCTAGAAGTGACATCACTAGGTCAAATGGCAGTTCAATTTTTAATTGTTTGAGGATCCTTCATACTGTTTTCCATAGTGGCTGCAAAGTCTGCATTCCCACCAGCAGCGTACTAGGGTTTCCTTTTCTTCACATCCTTACCAGCGCTTGTTGTTCGTTGATTTGTTGATGGAGCCATTCTGACAGGTATGAGGTGATATCTCATTTTGGTTTTAATTTGCATCTCTCTGATGATTAGTGACTTTGAGCATTATTTCATATGTCTCTTGGCCATCTGTATGTCCTCTTTGTAAAACTGTCTATTTAGGTTCTTTGCACATTTTAAATTGGATTGTTTGTCTTCCTTTTGTTAAGTTGTATGTGTTCCATATATATTTTGGATATTACACTTTATCAGATGTGTCGTTGGCAAATATGTTCTCCCATACAGTGGGCTACCTTTTTGTTTTGTTGATGGTTTCCTTTGCTGTGCAGAAGCTTGTTATTTTGATGCAATCCTATTTGTTTATTTTCTCCTTAGTTTCTCTTACCCTATGAGATATATTGGCAAATATATTGCTATGAGAGATGTCTCATATTTTGCTGCCTATGTTTTCTTCTAGGATTTTAATAGTTCCATGTCTTATATTTAAGTCTTTTATTCATTTTTAGCTTATTTTTATGTATGGTATAAGTTGGTGGTCTAGTTTTATTTTTTTGCCTGTACCTGTCCAGTTTTCCCAGCACCATTTATTGAAGAGACTCTCTTTACTCCATTGTATGTTCTTGTTTTTTTGTCAAATATTAATTGAGCATAATGACTTGGGTGAATTTCTGGGCTCTCTATTCTGCTCCACTGATCTGTATGTCTGTTCTTGTGCCAGTACCAGGTTGTTTTGATTACAGTGGCTTTGTAGTATAACTTGATATCTGGTATTGTGATCCCAGTAACTTTGTTCTTCCTTCTCTAGATTGCCATGGCTATTTGGGGTGTTTTTTGGTTCTATATAAATTTTTAAAGTGTTTGTTCTAGATCTGTGAAGTATGCTGTTGGTATTTTAATGGGGATTGCATTGAATTTATAGATTGCTTTGGTTAGTATGCACATTTAAATGATGTTGATTCTTTCAATCCATGAACACGGTATATTCTTCTACTTGTTTATATCTTCCTCTCTCTCTTTTAGCAATGTCCTGCAGATTTCTGAGTACAGGTCTTTTACCTCCTTGGTTAACTTTACTCCTAAGTATCTTAGTGTTTTTGTTGCAATGGTAAATGGAACTATTTTTTTAGTTTCTCCTTCTGAGAGTTCATTATTGGTGTATAAAAATGCCATTGATTTCTGGTTGTTAATTTTATATCCTGTTACCTTGCCAAATTCATTTATTATATCCAGTAGTTATTTGTTGGAGTCTTTAGGATTTTCTGTGTAAAATATCATGTCATCTGCAAATAATGACAATTTTACTTCCTCTTTTCCAACTTGGATGCCTTTTATGTTTTCTTCTTGTCTGATTGCTGTGGCTAGGACTTCCAGTAGTATGCTGAATAAGAGTGGTGAGAGTGGACACCCCTGTCTTTTTCTTGTTCTTAGGGAAAATTGTTTTAATTTTTTCTCATTGAGTATGCTGTTGGCTGTAGGGTTGCCATATATGGCTTTTATTTTGTTGATGTATGACTCCTCTATTCCCCTTTGCTGAGAGTTTTTATCAAAAATGGGTGCTGGATTTTATCAAATGCTTTATCTGTATCTATTGATATGATCATTTTATTTTTATCCTTCATTTTTTTAATGTGGTGTATCATATTTACTGATTTGCGAATATTGTAACAACTTTGCATCACAGGTATAAATCCCACTTCATCATGGTGTATGAACTTTTTAATATATTGCTGTAACTGGCTTGCTAATATTTTGTTGAGGATTTTAACCTCTATGATGATCGTGGATATTGGTATATAATTTTCTTTTATTATAGTGTCTTTGTCAGGTTTTGGAATTAGGATAATAATGGCCTCATAAAATAAGCTTGGGAGTCTTCCCTCCTTTGAATTTTTTGGAATAGGTTAAGAAGGGTTGGTGTTCATTCTTCTTTGAATGTTTGGTAAATTTTACTTGTGAAGCCATCAGGTCTAGGACTTTTCTTTGTTGGAAGTTTTTAATTGGTGCTTCAATTTCATTAGTTGTCATTGGCCTATTCCAATTTTCTGATTCTTCATCACTCAGTTTTGGGAGATTATATGTTTCTAAATATTGATCCATTTTGTCAAGATAGTCAAATTTTTAAACAAATATTTGTTCATATTTTGGTATAATCCTTTGTATATCTGTAGTGTGGTGTCAGTTTTTCCTTCTCTTCTTTTATTTCTGATTGCATTTATTTGGGTAATTTTTTTTTTTCCTGATGAGTCTGGTTAAAACTTTATCAACCTTGTTTACCTTTTCAGAAAACCAGCTCTTAGTTTCATTGTTTTTTTTGTGTGTGTATTGTTTTTTAGACTCTATTCTTTTATTTCTGTTCTGATCTTTATTATTTTCTTACTTCTACTCACTTTGTGCTTTGTTGTTCTTTTTTGAGTTTCTTTAAATGTAAAGATATATATATATATATATATATATATATATATATAGAGAGAGAGAGAGAGAGAGAGAGAGATTTGTGAATATTGTACCAGCTTTCCATCCCTGGAATAAGTCCCACTTGGTCATGATGTATGATCTTTTTAATATATTGCTGGATCCGATTTGCTAATATTTTGTTGAGGATTTTAGCATCTATGTTCATCAGAGATATTGGCCTGTAGTTCTCTTTCTTTGTAGTGTCTTTATCTGGTTTTGGAATTAGGCTAATGCTGGCTTCCTAAAAAGAGTTTGGAAGTGTTCCTTCCTCTTGGATTTTTTGAAATAGTTTGAGGGGTATAGATGTTAATTCTTCTTTGAATGTTTGATGAAACTTCCTTGTGAAACCATCTGGGCCAGGGCTTTTGTCTGCTTGGAGCCCTTTGATTACTGCTTCAACTTCATCAGCAGTCATCAGCCTATTTAGACTTTCTGACTCTTCCTGATTGAGTTTTGAAAAATTGTATTTTTTAAGGAATTCATCCATTTCATAACACCCAGAAATCGATGGCATTTTTGTGCACCAATAATGAACTCTCTGAAAGAGGAGCTAAAAAAACAATCTCATTTACCATTGCAACTAAAAAAATGAGATACCTAGGAATAAACTTAAACAAAGATGTAAAAGATCTTTACTCAGAAAACTACAGGACACTGAAAAAAGAAATAGAGGAAGATATAAAAAAATGGAAAAAATATACCATGTTCATGGATTGGGAGAATTAACACCATTAAAATGTCCATATTACCTAAAGCAATCTATAAATTCAGTACAATTCCTATTAATATACCAACAGCATATTTCACAGATCTAGAAAAAACACTTCAAAAATTTATATGGAACCGAAAACACCCCGAATAACCATGGCAATCTTGAGAAAGAAGAACAAAGCTGGAAGGATCATACCAGATATCAAGTTATACTAAAAAGCCACTGTAATCAAAACAGCATGGGTAAGGCACAAGAACAGACATACTGATCAGTGGAATAGAACAGAGAACCCAGAAATTGACCCATGCCATTATGGTCAATTAATATTTGATAAAGGAGGCAAGGACATATAATGGAGTAAGGACAGTGTTTTCAATAAATGGTGTTGGAAAAATTGGACAGATACATGCAAAAAAATGAAAGTGGTCCACCAACTTAAACCATACACAAAAGTAAATTCAAAATAGATAAAAGACTTAAATGTAAGACATGAAGGCATAAAAATCCTAGAGGAAAACATAGGCAGTAAAATCTCAGACATCTCTCATAGCAATATCTTTGCTGAAACATCTTGGGCAAGAGAAACTAAGGAGAAAATAAACAAATGGGACTGCATCAAAATAAAAAGCTTCTGCACAGCAAAGGAAACCATCAATGAAACGAAGAGGGAGCCCACTGAATGGGAGAACATATTTGCCAATGACACATCTGATAAAGGGCTAATATCCAAAATATATAAGGAACTCATAGAACTTAAAAAAAGGAAGAAAAACAATCCAATTAAAAAATGGGCAATGGACCTAAATAGACATTTCTCCAAAGAGGACATACAAATGACTAAGAGACAAATGAAAAAAATGTTCAACATCCCTAATCATCAGAGGGATGCAAATTAAAACCACAGTGAGGTATCACTTCACACCTGTCGGAATGGCTACCATCGACATGTCAATGAACTACAAGTGCTGGTAAGGGTGTGGAGAAATGGGCACCCTAGTACACTGCTGGTTGAAATGCAGACTGGTCCAGCCACTATGAAAGGCAGTATAGAGTTTCTTCCAAAGATTAAAAATTGACCTGCTATTTGACCCAGTCATCCACCTTCTAGGAATATATCCTGAGGAACCCAAAACACCAATCACAAAGAACTTATGTACCCCTAAGTTCATAGCAGCGCAATTCACAATAGCTAAGATTTGGAAACAGCTCAAGTGCCCATCAGTAGATGAGTGGATAAAAAAGCTGTGGCACATTTTCACCATGGCGTACTATGAAGCTGTGAAGTGGAAGGACCTTTTGGCCTTTGCACAACAGAGGGAACTAGAGAGTATTATGCTAAGTGAAATGAGCCAGTCAGAGAAGAACAATTACCAAATGATCTCACTTATATGTGGAATATAATAAACAAAATAAACTGATGAACAAAGTGGATCCAGTGACATAGAAGCTTGGAACAAACTGAAGGATCTCAGAGGGAAAGTGGGGAGGGGGTGTGGGTGGGGAGAGATTAATCAGGGAACTTGTATGTTTATGGGCATGGCCCATGGACGTGGACATTGGTGTGGTTAGGGCTTCGAGGTGGGATGGATGTGGGATGGAGGAAATCAGTGGGGTTAAAAGGGGGAAATCTGTTATGGCCTCTACAATAAGGAGAAAGAAACATTAAAAAAATAAAATAAAAGTATATATGCACCCATATGTTCATTGCAGCTTTATTTATAATAACCAAGATTTGGAAGCAGCTCAAATGTCCATCAGTAAATGAATGGATAAAACAGCTGTGGTACTTTTACATATTGGAATACTACTTGGCAGTATAAAGGAACAAAATTTTACCCTTTGCAACAGCATGGATGGACCTGGGGAAAATTAGGCTAAGTGAAATAAGCTAGTTATAGAAAGACAAGTACCATATGATTTCACTCATATGTTGAATTTAATTAACAAACTGAACTAACAAGCAAAATAGAAACAAACTCTTAGATAGAGAGCAGGCATACAGCTCTGGTGGTAGGGGTGTTGGGGAGTAGTGGAGGGATTGAGCGAAAAAGAAAAAAAAGAAAAAAATGCATTTACACAAACAACTGTGTAATGATTGCAGATGGTGGTGGTGGGTGGAGATGAAGAGGGTATAGGGGAGATAAATGGTAATGGAAAACAATAAAAGAAAATAAAGAAAAAAAGATTGTATTTAACCTTTGCCATTTTAATTATGATATGTCTTGGTGTGGGTCTGTTTGGGTTCATCTTGTTTGGGACTCTGCATTTTCTGAACCTGTGTACCTTTCCCCTTCACTAGCTTAAAAAAATTTTTAGTCATTTTTTCTTCAAATACATTTTCAATCCCTTGCTCTTTCTCCTCTTCTTCTAGTAACCCTATGACGCAGATGTTGTTGCACTTCATGTTATCCCAAAGGTCTCTTAAACTATTCTTATTTATTTAATTTTAATTTTTATTTTGGCTGCTTGAGTGGGTGTTTTTTTCTACCTTGTCTCTCAAATAGCTGATTTGATCCTCTGCTTCATCCAACCTAGTTTATTCCTTCCAGCGTATTCTTTATTTCAGATATTGTATTTTTTTCTGACTGATCCTTTTTTATAGTTTCTATGTCATTTTTCATACTATTGAACATCTTTATAGCTATCACTTTGAACTCTATATCTGCTTGCCTCCATTTTCTTTAGCTCTTTTTATGGAGATTTCTCTTGTTCTTTCATTTGGAGCCTGTTTCTTTGTCTCCCCATTTTGGCTGCCTCTGTGTGTTTGTTTTTACATATTATATAGATCTGTTATGACTCCCTGTGTTTATGGTGCTTATGTAGTAGGTGTCCTGTGGAGTCCTGTGGTGCAGTTTCCATGATTACCTGAGCTGGGAGCTTCAGGAATGTCCCTTGTATGGCTTATGTGGGCCCTCCTGTTGTAATTGAGTCTTGATTGCCATTGGCCATTCATGCATGGGATTGACCCTCAGGGTGGCTGGCTGTGAGGCTCAACCCTAACCATAACATGTGTGTTTCTGTGCAGGTGCTGACCACATGAAATGGAATTTACTTCAGTGGAGTTTGATGCTTGCTGAGATCTCCCTTTGTATATGAGGCTCATGAAGCTTATTTAATTCAGCAGGGTGAGGCTTCCAGGAGTCGGAAAGATGGAGCCAGTGGATCTCCTGTGAGCAGGTGGTGCTGGTCAGGTTTCAGCAAAGGTGAGGGTGTGGTCACCACCCCAGAGCCACATGACTCAGTCTGTCCCAGAGTTTGCCCAGACCTTGGCAGGGCAAAGCCACTAGCAGTTGGACAGCTGAGTCTCCATAACTGGAATTGGTGTCCTGAAGTTGGTTTTGCTGAAGCCCAGAGGGTGGTTGCAGTGGGAAGAATCTGTCAAGTTCGCAGGAAAGTGGGGCAATATCACCCCAGAGCCACACAACTCAGTCACGAACACTCTCTTAGGTCTTTCCAGACCTCTAAACCCTGGCCAAGGCAGCTGAATCCTCAGCAAGGAATACATGTCACAGGGTAGGGTGAGAGGGAGTCCAGAGGGTGAGGCTATTGCTTTCTTCCAGGCTGATGCTACACAGAGGGGAGTGCTCTACCCTAGAAATATGGCCTCTGCAGTATGGGAGAATGACTCGACACAGGAATTCTGGGAGGGGTACCTTCAGCTCTCTCCCCAGAACCACAAACCCCAGACTCTTTTCATTCTCCTCTAGCCCACTCTGGTCCCCCTCTACCAGAGCCCAGAGAGAGTGGCTGTGAACAAAATTTTGTTTCTCGGCCCTTTTAAGAGGATGCCTGTGTCTCTAGCAGACTCCCATCTCACTCTGACCAGCAAATACTGCACTGCTTTTCACAGATATTTTGTTCTTCCTGGATCTTGTGCTCTACACTGGGGAGCTTAACTTGGGGTTTAGACCCCATGCTTCTCAGCATGAACCCCCTGCAGCTGATATATCCCTTCAGAACCCCAGCTGCCACCTGTGGGAAAGGGAACAGCACTTTTCACATTTCTGCCCTTGCTACCATTCTTGATGTGGCTTCTTCTGAAAATCCTTGGTTATAAGACTTATCTTTAGCTAGTCTGCAGTTGGTTATTCAGGATGATTGTTCTATAATTTAGTTGTAATTCCAGTTTGGTCCTGGGAGGAGTTGGGTGTAGCTTCTACTTACTCTGCCAGAATCTTTGTGTGGATAGCTTTATTCTGTTGGTTGTATGTGGGGAGGACATATGAAGTCCTGCCTCAGTGTTGTTCCTTCAGTTCTTGGATCCTAAACCAGTTCACCTTTCTCTTACTATCTTTCAACATTCTCATTCATTTGTCTATTCTTTTATGTCTAGGGTTTATAGTTGTACTCAGCAGGGAGAAACAGAGAAACAGGAATTTATACAATCTTGTCCAGAGTGGAAGTCCTATATAGAAATTTAATTCTCAAACAGTGTTTGAAAAAACACAAAAATATAACTTAGTTGATAACATAGGTCAATTGGTATAATCAAATGCAATATTTATTGGGTTAGCATTTTGGATAGTGTTTCTATTTGTGAAAAGTAGATAAGAAAACCTAAATCAAAACAGAGCTGGGAGCCCAGTCAGTGTGGTTCAGCAGTTGAGCATTGACCTATGATCCAGAAGATATTGGTTTGATTCCCAATCAGGGAACATGCCCAGGTTGCAGGCTTGATTCCCAGTAGAGGGCATGCAAGAGGCAACAGATCAATGACTCTCTCATCATTGATGTTTCTATCTCTCTCTCTCCCTCTCCCTTCCTCTCTCTGAAATCAATAAAGATATATTTAAAACAAACAAACAAACAAACAAACAAACAAAACAATACAGACCTGGGAGGCCATGAAGGGAGAGTTCTCATGCAGGTACCACTCATCTTGATTTGCATAATCATCAGGAAGAAAGGAGATTTTTGCATAACTCAGTAAGGGCAAGCTGTTCTTCAGTTCCAGCCAATAAGAAACCACCACAACTGTGTACTCGTCCTTTTTCGATGAACCTTTGTTCAAAACTATCTTCCTAATTTCCTCTCAGAAAATAATAAACTGGCCATCAATTTGTCTCCCTGGAATTGGCTATGGTTTGCTTGTCCCAAATAGAGTATTACAAGCTTCTCTAGTTAAAACTGAACCACACTTTTTAAAATACATTAACTGCTAACAGGGGAGGAAAAACTGTCATTTAAAGAAAAAGCCTGCAAATTTGTTTTTCTACATATAAGGGCTTAAATTCCTCTTGAGGAAAGACTGTTGTTCCTTGTAATGGAGAAATCACTTAATGGGTTTTTTGTTTATGCCAAACTAAATCTAAGTTTCTAATATGAAATGGAAAGTAAGACTAAATTGCTTTGCACAATAATGTGTCAATACATCAAATTAAGTTCACTGTCTTTGGAATGTAAAGATGTAGGGAGCAGGACTTTGGGAGGGGAGATATATGCAATAGTATTCCCAAGGCGTAAAGGTGAGCTAGTTAAGCTTGTTAGATCTGCAGACTCAAAAAAAAAAAAAAAAGCTTCATCTAGTTGAAGTTTTATTATGCAGCAATTTCATTTCTTTACAACCAAGATTGAAGTAAATTCTAATTAAATATTACAACTGAATCTTAGTGTTTATTGGGGGAATTGAGGGGAGAGTATCAGCCCATGTTTGGGGTGAAGCTATATAAAGAAAAGCCACAAAAGCTTGTGGAAACCGGCTTTCAATGGATAAGTATGACATGCACAAGTTTAGAGGCTAGCTAAGGTGGCAAGGGACATCCCAAGTGGATTTATAGACAAGGTTAAAATTCTATGTAGAATCCCACAAATATTAATGGAAGGAAATGTAGTAAAACAAACAACAACAAAAGTGAAATGATTGAAATCAAGCAGGATGTAAGATTAATGTACTGAATTTTGACATGAAAAGGAAAAGTTGCCTCTGAAGTACTGGACATTTATGTCACTTGAGTATAATAAGACTATTACACTCTCTAAAAAAGGTTAGTGTAATGCTCAAAAGAGATAATGCATGTATAAAAGTACATTGCACATGATAGATTACTGTACAAATGTAATAAATTAACGCACTGTAGCTAAAGACAATCAAGTCGTTTAGATTGTGATTTCTAAAGTGTTTTAAAAGTTAAAAAATAAAGTACATTTTATTTTTTAAAATTTATCTTTATTGTTGAAAGTATTACAAATGTCCCCCTTTTTCTCTTATTGATCTCCTGCACCCCTCAACTACCCCACCTCCAGGCCTTCCCCAGACCAATGTCTGTGTCTGTGGATTATGCTTATAAACATATAAATTCTTTGATTAATCTTTCCTCCCCAACCCGCACATTCCTTCTGAGATCCCTTAGTCTGATTCATGTTTCTATGTCTCTGGGTATATTTTGTTCATCAGTTTATTTTATTGTTCATCAGTTTATTTTGTTTATGAGATTTCACATATGAGTGAGATAATGTGGTACTTGTCTTCCTCTGACTGGCCTATTTTGCTAGTAAAATACTCTCCATCTAAAGGATGAAGTCCTTGTTCTTTACATCTGCATAGTATTCCATGGTGTAAACGTACCACAGCTTTTCAATTCACTCATCTACCGGCAGCCACTTGGGCTGTTTCCAGAACTTAGCTATTGTAAATTGCACTGCTATGAACATAGGGGTGCATAAGTTCTTTCTGATTGGTGTTTTGGGTTTCTTAGGATATATTTCTAGAAGTAGTGTCACTGGGTCAAATGGCAGATCAATTTTTAATTTTTTTAGGAAACTCCATACTGCTTTCCCTAGTGGCTGCACCAGTCTGCATTCCCACCAGCAGTGTACTAGGGTTCCCTTTTCTCATCACCCTCGGCAGAACGTGTTGTTTGTGGATTTGTTGATGGTAGCCATTCTGACAGGTGTGAAGTGATACCTCATTTTGGTATTAATTTGCATCTCTCTGAAGATTAGTGACTTTGAGCATTATTTCATATGTGTCTTGGCCATCTGTATCTCATCTTTGTAGAAGTGTCCAGTTAGGTCCTTTGCCCAATTTTTAATTGGATTGTTTGTCCTCCTTTTGTTAAGTGGTATGAGTTCCTTATATATTTTGGATATTAACCCTTTATCAGATGTGTCATTGGCAAATATGTTCTCCCATACAGTGGGCTCCCTTTTTGTTTTGTTGATGGTTTCCTTTGCTGTGCAGAAGCTTTTTATTTTGATGTGGTCCCATTTGATTATTTTCTCCTTTGCTTCTCTTGCCCTAGGAGATGTATCAGCAAACATATTGCTACGAGAGATTTCTCAGAATTTCCTACCTATGATTTCTTCTAGGATTTTACTGGTTTCATGTCTTACATTTAAGTCTTTTATCCATTTTTAGTTTATTTTTGTGTATGGTGTAAGTTGGTGGTCTAATTTCATTTTTTTGCATGTACCTGCCCAATTTTCCCAGCACCATTTATTGAAGAGACTGTCTTTACTCCATTGTATGTCCTTGCCTCCTTTGCAAATATTAATTGAGCATAATGGCCAGGGTTGATTTTTGGGTTCTTTTTTCTGTTTCACTGATCTGTATGTCTGTTCTTGTGCCAGTACCAGGTTGTTTTGATTACAGTGACTTTGTAGTATAACTTGATATCTGGTATTGTGATCCCTCCAACTTTGTTCTTCTTTCTCAAGATTGTCATTTCTATTTAAGGCCTTTTTAAATTCCATACAAATTTTCAAAGTGTTTGTTCTAGATCTGTGAAATATGCTGTTGGTATTTTAATAGGGATCACATATAATTTATAGGTTGCTTTGGATAGTATGGACATTTTAATGATGTTAATTCTTCCAGTCCTTGAGCACGGCATGTTCTTCTACTTGTATCTAGTTATATCTTCCTCTGTCTTCTTTTGTAATGTCTTATAGTTTTCTGAATACAGGTCTTTTCCCTTTTTGGTTAAGTTTATTCCTAAGTATCTAAATTTTTTCCTTGCAGTGGTAAATGGAATTGTTTTTTTAGTTTCTCTTTCTGAGGTTACATTATTGGTGTATAAAAATGTCATCGATTTTGGGGTGTTAATTTTGTATCCTGCTACCTCGCTGAATTCATTTATTAAATTTAATAGTTCTTTGGTGGACTCTTTAGGTTTTTCTATGTACAGTATCATGTCATCTGCAAATAATGACAATTTTACTTCCTCCTTTCCAACTTGGATGCCTTTTATGTTTTTTTCTTGTTTGATTACTGTGGCTAGGACTCCCAGTACTATGTTGAATAAGTGATGAGAGTAGTCACCCCTGTCCTTTTTCTGTTCTTAGGGGAAATGGTTTTAGTTTTTGCCCATTGAGTATGCTGTTGGCTGTAGGGTTGCCATATATGGCTTTTATTATGTTGATGTATGAGTTCTCTATTCCCCTTTGCTGAGAGTTTTTATCAGAAATGGGTGTTGGATTTTATCAAATGCTTTTTCTGCATCTATTGATATGATCATGTAATTTTTGTCTTTCAATTTGTTTATGTGATGTATCACGTTTATTGATTTGTGAATATTGTACCCACCTTGCATCCCTGGAATAAATCCCACTTGGTAATCATGTATAATCTTTTTAATATAGTGCTGGATCTGATTTGCTAATATTTTGTTGAGTATTTAGCATCTGTGTTCATCAAGGATATTGCCTGTAATTCTCTTTCTTTGTAGTGTGTTAAACAGGTTTTGGAATTAGGCTAATGCTGGCCTCATATAAAGAGCTTGGAAGCATTCCTTGCTCTTAGATTTTTTGGAATTGTTTGTGGGGATAGGTGTTAATTCTTCTTTGAATGTTTTGTAAAACTTTTCTGTGAAGCCTTCTAGACCAGGGCTTTTTTTTTACTACTTCAACTTCATCAGCAGTTATTGGTCTATTCAGGTTTTCTGGCTCTTCCTGATTGAGTTTTAGAAGGTGGTATTTTTCTAGGAATTTGTCCATTTCATCCAGGTTGTGCAGCTTGGTGGCATGTAGTTGTTCGTAGTATTTTCTTACAATCCTTTGTATTTTTGTTCGGTCAGTTGTTACTTCACCTCTTTTGTTTCTGATTTTCTTTATTTGGGTCCTCTCTCTTTGTTTCCTGATAAGTCTGTCTAAAGGTTCATCAATCTTGTTTATCATTTCAAAGAAACAGCTCTTGGTTTCATTGATCTTTTGTATTGATTTTTTAGTCTCTGTGTCATTTATTTCCTTTTGGATCTTTATTATTTTCTTCCTTCTACTTACTCTGTGCTTTTCTTGTTGTTCTCTTCCTAAGCTTTTAAGTTGTAGTGTTAAAAAACTCTATTAGAAGTTTTTTTTGTTCTTCGAGGTAGGCTTGTAGTGCTATGATCTTCCCTCTCAGGACTACTTTCATTGTGTCCCATAGATTTGGAGTTGTGTGTTCATTTTCATTTGTTTCCAGGAAGTTTTTGATTTCTTTCTTGACTTCTTTGGTAACCCATTCATTGCCTAAAAACAAGCTATTTATCTTCCATGTGTTTGAATGTTTTTCTTTGTTTTTATTGTAATTGATTTCTAATTTCATGCCACTGTGGTCTGAGAAGATGCTTGATATGATTTCAATCTTCTTGAACTTGTAGAGATTTGTTTTGTGTCCTAACATGTGGCTTATTTTTGAGGATGTTCCATGTGTACTTGAGAAGAATGTATATTCTGCAGCTTTTGGGTAGAATGTTCTGTAAATGTTAGTTAAATGCATCTGATCTAGTTTGTCATTTAGGGTTACTGTTTACTTGTTGATTTTTTTGTCTGGAAGACCTATTCAGTGGGGTGTTAACATCCCCTAGTATGACTGTATTACTGTCGATCTCTCCTATAAAGTCCTCTAGGGTATTTTTTTATAAATTAAGGTGTTCCTTTATTGGTTGTTTATATGTTTATCAGATTTATATATTCTTGTTGGATCGATCCCTTTAGTATAATGTAGTGAGCTTTCTTGTCTCTTGCTATGATCTTCATTTTGAAGTCTATTTTTTCCCATATGAGTATTGCTACCCCAGCTTTTTTTTCATTTGCATTTGCATGGGAAATTTTTTTCCATCCCTTTACTCTCATCTTGTGTGAGACTTTTGTTTTGAGGTTAATCTTTTGTAGACAGCATGTATTTGGCTGATTTTTTCTCATACATGCAGCCACCTTATGTCTTTTTATTGGGGCATTTAATCCATTTACATTTAAGGTTATTATTGATAAATACTTTTCTATTGCCATTTTAATTCTTTATGCCTATATTTCTCTCTCTATTTCTTCTTATTATTACAGCAGTCCCTTTAACATTTCCTGCAGTGCTGGTTTGTTGGTGATAAAATCCTTTAGCTTTTTTTTTTGACTGGGAAGCTCTTTATTTCACTATCTATCTTATATGATAGTCTTGATTGATACCATAGTCTTGATTTCAGATCTCTGTTTTGTATTACCTTGAATAATTCATGCTGTCCCCTTCTGGTCTATAGAGTTTCTGATGAGAATTCAGCTGACAGATTAATGGGAGCTCCTTTGTAGGTAACAGACTGCTTTTCTCTAGCTGCCTTTAAGATTCTCTCTTTGTCTTTAATTCTTTGCATTTAAATTATGATGTGTCTGGGCGTAGGCCTCTTTAGATTCTTCTTGCTTGTGACTATCTGTGCCTCCTGAAGTTGTGTGACTTTTTTCTTGACCAGGTCAAGGAAGTTTTCTGCCATTATTTCTTTAAACAAGTTCTCTAACCCTTGCTTACTTTCTACCACTTCTGGCACTCCTATATTGGGAATAATTACATTTCATGTTGTCCCACAACTCCCTTAAACTCTCCTGTTTTTCAGTTGTTTTTACTTTTTGGATCACTGATTGAGTGATTTTTTTCTACCCTGTCTTCTAATTCACTGATCCAATCCTCAGTTTCCTCTAATCTTCTGTTTATTTCTTCCAACATATTCTTTGTTTCTGCTATGTCATTATTACTTTCCTTCATAATTTCCATATCTTTTTTTGTGCTGCAGAGCATCCTTACAGTCAGTATTCTAAACTCTATATCTGATAGATTGCTTATCTCCATTTCATTTAGCTCTTTTTCTGGAGACCTCTCTTATTTCATTTGGGGCTTCTTTTTTGTCTCCCCATTTTGGCTGCTTGTTTGGGTTTATTTCTATGCATTAGGTAGATTTGCTGGGACTCTCAGTCTTTTCAGAAGGTCTCTTGTGCAGGCCAATGTCAGACACAGTTTGTGACTGGCCCTGAGTACCTTGTTTGGAGCTATCAACAACCCTCAGCTTGAGAGCTTCTCTGGGTGTTGTTGGACAGGACCAAGATGCATGCCAAAGTCTGCTTTTCCATGGCCTGTGTTCAGAGTCAGATCAGGCAAAGACTCAAAGCACTCAGCTCTGCCTCTGCTTGCAGGCTGATTAATGTAATTCTCTTAATGAATCCCAGGCTGTAGAAACTCCTCTGGGTCAGGCGAGAGTTTTTCCAGCAGGTTGGGGCAATTGCTTCCTCTTCCCCAAGCAAAAACAGCAAATTGTCTGCCTGAGAAAAAATGTCCTCTGCAGTATTGGGGAATGACTAAGCACAGGAATCCAGACAGGTGCCTTCTGAACTCAAGTGCCAAAACCCACAACCTTAGATTCTCCTCACACAACTACAGTCTACTCTGCCCTCCCTCTGCTAGAGACCAAGCTGAGTGGCTCCAAATGAAGCTTTGTGCCTTTGCTTTTTAAAAGGGTGCTGGCATTCCCAGCCTTCTCTTCCTGGTAGATAGAAATTCTGCTGCTTTTCACAGCCAGTTGTTATGTGGGCACCTTTTTCAGTTCTGATGCTCTTGGCTCAGAAGCCCAGCCTCATGTTTAGGTTCCAGAGTCCTCAGTGGGAATTTGCCACAGCTGAGATATCCCTCCTTACCTTCAGCTGCTGCCTGTGGGAGCCCAGCCAGTCCTCTTGTGCCTCCACACTTCCTACCAGTGTTTATACAGTCTCCACTATAGGTCCTCAGTTATGAGGATGCTCTCCAGCTAGTCTTAAGTTACAGTTGATTATTCAGGATGGTTTTTCTATTTTTTAGTTTTAATTCCAATTTCATCCCAGGACTGTGTCATTGTAGCTTCCACTCAATCAGCCACCATCTTTAATCCCCTAAAGTGCATTTTTGTAAAATATTTTTATAAGAGACAGTATAATATAGATGAATCATATTTTGCTAAAACTTGTTTATATTATAAATTAGTAAGAAGGGGTGGTTGAAGGGATATAAAAGAGTATGTTTGATTTCAAGTGGGTTTATCTTTTATGCCTGTTGCTTTTTGAACAGTTTTAGCTTATAGTAATAGTGTTTTTAAAGTTAATTTTTTTTCTTACCACCCCTGTACACATACCCTTCTGTTTATTTTTTTTCTCTACAGTTCAGCCACAAGTACTCTTCACCTACTTAGAACTCTCTGTTTTCCAAGATCCACTCAGCCAAACAAGCCTTATCATCTTCAAGATTTTCTTTCTCAGACCTTCAAAAAAAACCCTGTGGATTTTTATATGCTTACCATTTTTACCGTTAAGAAGATGCTTGCATCTATTACAGAATACATGCATCCCAAATCCCCTTGAAGCTTGCCAGTTACATAAACATAAGTAGACAATGTGCTGATGTTACTTGTACTCAGTTCTCTTATAGACTTTAATATATACACTGGAGACTATTCTTTGATATTTTGATTCATGGACGTTGTTTTTCTTAATAGACTCTCTTCACAGTTGTCTCCAACTCACTATACTCTGTTATTTGGTATTAACTTGAATCCACAGGAAGTGGGTGCCTAGTAACTGAAGGTAAATCTAGATACCCTTTTTGTTCCCTTAACCTGTTGAAAAGCTTTAAAAAATATCTCTATGTTATAAATGATGAAATTGAGTTTAATGAGGTAAAATTATCCAAATACACACAAAGAAGCAAGAGATGAATTATGTTTGAATTCAGTACATCAATAATTTTACGGTTATGCTTTTTAAAAGCTTTCATGAAACCTACTAGGTATATTTATAATTCTGTGACCGCATGTTGAGGAAGAGTGAATGAGAGTAAGTCCTCCTCCTAATAAATAAGATTATTACAAACTTAGTATGTAGCAGAACATTTTTTTATAATGTAATTTACAAACTGAAAAAGAAATAAGTATTTTTTAAATAAAATGTTCAAGGAATTTTGGGACAAACTTTAATATGACTAAGATTTCTTCTGGGAAAATAGTTAATAGTTACTAGGTACCTCCTTTAAACTCCAACAAGAAAGGCCTATGCCCTGTACTCCTGTGCTTTAGAGTTTCCCATTCTAACCCTTCTAATTCTACTGTGTGAGGATTCCACTAGCCAAAAGAACATGCCCACCTTGGTATCTAGCTCCTTTCTAATCTATGCTATATCAATGAGAATCTGGAATATTCTTTGCCCAATTGATTCTGAGCTTGCTTCCAAGGCTATCATGACCTTTTCCCCTGGGCCCATCCAACTGAGGTAGGACAGTGTTCTGGTATGTACGTTCCTAAGTCTGAGGTAGCTGAAGGCCAGGGTGGTGGTGTGGACAGAGCTTACATTCGTAAGCTGGGGTGTCCACACTTCTGCATGAAAGATTCCTTGTTATACAATTCAGAGAAGCCAGAGGTGGGAAAAGACAACAGATAGATAAAGGATAAGCTCTCCTGGAATTGCCCCTTGTCAGTACAGAAATCCGAGGAGTCTGATGATTCTAAGTTAGAAACTGACCTTTGAGGTCTTTATGAAAATTTATTTTGTCAAGGAGAATGTATTTTTTTTAGTTTTTTAGCCTGGTTTGTAACTTTTAAGTATTTTGACATGTGGTATGTGGACCTCCATGTATACTTTTGCCTCAGTCCTTACTAATGTTATGGGTGAGTTTTTTGTTTTTTGCCTCACCTAAATGACTATCAGTTTAATGTCAGACATTCTCTTACTTGTATCTAATTTAACAATAATTATCTAGCCTTCATTTTCTATAAAATGTCTTTACCACGAGGTTTTATTTGAATTGACTTGTTTTAGTCTCTTTTCTTGTAAGTTTGAAATAAAACTTTTGGATAATAGATTCTTTAACCAAAGGTTTTTCCAGCCAAACAAAATAAATTGAAATCATCCACACTAGAGCATACTATTTCTATGAAATAAATAGAAAAATGGATGAATGGAAGGAAGGACAAGTGGATGAATGGATGGATAGATAGGTAGACAGATAGATAGATTTTTTTAAAAGTCATCTCTGCTCAGTGTAATTATTTTATCCTATGCAGGGTTCAAATTTACACCTACAATGAGGCTAATGCAGCAATTGTGTGCACTATTGTGCCACAATAGTGTAGTATGATAGATAGAGACTAGGTTTTAGGTCCATGTAGTCCTAAATTGGAATCTTTACTCTTCTACCAACTAGCTGTGTAATTTTAACAAGTTACAAAATCTCTGAAATGCAATTTTCTCACTGTAAGATGGAAAAAGCATACTCAGTTCTCTATAGGACAGCAATTCGTTCTAAAAGTGTTCCTTATTAGTATTATAAATTTTATTCTTCATTGCAACTTATGTAACATCTACAAGGTTTTAATTAATTAAGTGATTTCAAGCATCAAACTCATAATAGACTGTAATATGCATTCCTAATTGGATTGTGTACAAATCTGTAATATCAGTCATCATACCAATCAACAGTATTTGTATTGTACAACTTGTTTAGAAGCTGGGTAGATTATCATAAAATAGTAGCAATTTCAAAAAGATTTGGAGATTATTCTTGGCCAAGTAAGATTGAGTTGGTTTTAGAAAAGAAAAACCACTATATTTTAATGTAAGAATATGGGATGTGAAAGGCCACTAAAAAGAGATTAAATCAAATATTTGTTTTTGTCAGGATTAGGTAGGCTAACATTTGTTAGCTATTTGCTACAGTGCACATTTCATAGTGGCTGATCAATAAATATTATTTCTTTTTTTATTCACAGAAACTCAGTGTTCTGATATGAACATAATGTTTCATTATTTAATATGGTACTTGAAATGCCTATACTGGAGGGAGTGAAATTTGAAAATATTTTTATTTTCAAAAATCTCCTATTGAAATGTCTATCTTCCTAGTAGGTCTAACATGTTAAATAGTTATGTTAACATTTTTGTGGGGGGGAATTTGCTGATAAGATGAGAGGAAACCACTGGATGGTATTTTTGTTTTTGTTTTGTGTGTGTGTGTGTATGTGTGTGTGTTTTGGGGACAGCTAAATGTAGGATATATTGCAATGACAAGGGTTTGATAAATTCATATATACTGATAGGATGATAGGGTAAGAATCATGAAAACCATGCTAATAAATTTGAAAATTACCCTGTAGTCTGTGAGGATTGAATCACTATAGTCAGGAAAATGGCATGATCAGACTTAATTTTGGGGGCATTGAGGAGGATATAAAAGAAAAGAAAAGAAATTGAGAACAGAGGATCAGTGAAGAGTTCATTGGCTAATGCAGTCCAGAGAGGATGAGAACCTTAAATAAGGTCTTTGGGGGAATGAGAGGGTAGATTTGAGAAATGTTTTAGAGTGAGAACTTATAGAACTTCATAATGACTTAGTTAAAAGGATTAGGCTAAGTTTAGGATTTCTTGCTTGAGCAAATACATAAATGCTATATGATTTATTGAAATAGAAAATATGGGAGGTAGAACAAGTTTGGAGGTTGAGTGAGGAAGGGATGATGAGTTGATTTATTTGATTTTTAAAAACATCTTATGATGAAACTGCCCAGCAATATATTGAAAATATAAGATGATACCAACACATAAAGGCAGGCTGAAGAATAAAGTTAATGACCTGATAAAGAACAGTGGAAGATAGACAAGGTATAAGTTACAACAGCCAAACAAGGAGAGTTTTAAGAATGAAGTAGTCAGGAGTGAAGTAGTCAGGAGTGAAGTAGTCAGGAGTGTCAGAAAAGTTTAGATCAGTACAAAAAAATATCATTAAGTTTGGCTGGATATATTCATGAACCCAATCAAGAGATGCTTACTATTTTGGTATGAACAAAATGTAGGTTATAGTGGTCTGAGAATCAACTGAAGGGAGATAACATAGCAAAATAATAATGTAGAAGTCTTTAATAAATTTCAGGATGAAAGGAAGGAGAAATATTGAATGATACTTTAATATGGAGAAGTTTCCAGTTATGGAAACTTTTCTAAGGCAAATTAATTCTGCAGATTAATTAGGTAAGAATTAAAAATTTCTGAGGTTTTTAATAATTGGGAATATCTTGCTCATGTGGTCCAAGCCAAATTTCTAATTCTAATTATGTCATGACATTTTGGCATTATCAACATTCCTTAACCCGGTTTCTTCTCCTGCATCTGCCCTTTTCAATTGAGTGGCAATACAATCTTTAGACTTTCTTTCTCTCTACTTTTTTTTCAATGTTCCTGTGCTAAATTTGTATTCCCTAAAGATTAATTTTACTATGTCATTATAGTAATAATGGTAATGATTTTGTCAGATGTGAGAAACAAAAGAAAATTACAAATTTCTTTGTTACCGAATAATCTCACTTTACCTCCCTACTGCTTCTCAGAACAATGTCGCATACTTACCATTCCTCTACAACTTTCTTCATTCTCTTCTTGTTCTGTATGCAATCTCTTTCCTTCTATTCAAATCTACTCATTCTTAAAGGTTAGGCTGAACTCCACATCATCTGTAAAGCTTCCTTTGACTATCCCAACCTACTTGGCCTCTTCTTCGACCTCATACAGTATTTAAGCACACTATAAAAAAATAACTTATGATCATATCTTATTGTCTGTTTTCCTCTCTTGGATTTATGCTTGCATGTCTCTTCTCACCAAGTAGATTGTTAACTCATTAGTGGCAGTGTGATAATTTTATATTTCATTAGTCCTTGGCTCCAACTCCCACTCTAAATCTCCCTTCAGTTGCTACAAGTATATAGAAAAGGGTTAGGCCCAAAGAAATCATTAATCAATACTTCTTTAACACCTTGAAGTAGATAAATTATCAAGTATAGAAGTATAAAGTACCTAAAACAAACACTTTTCCTTATCAGTGCTTCTAAATTCTGGTACATAACTTTGGGGAAAATAAAGAATGGTGTATTCATGTGCATAAGTTGAAATTTCCAAGAGGATATAGTGTTTTTACTAGCTATTTTAGAAATTTTATCAGCAAGAAGCAAATCAGATTTCTGGCTGGAAATGTACAATCGAGAGTTCTCAATGTCTTTTTAAATACGTTTGGTATTTTTCCCCATAAAGAGAGAAATATGAAACGTCTCTGAGCATCTCAAAAATAACAAATTGTAATGGTTTACAAACCTTAGTGCCTAATCTTCCCTGTCATTTAACTAAACTATCTCATTAACACAATCTAATATAATTTAAAACAGTAATGGTCAGCATTTACAAAGGTTAATTTGAATAATTTTATATGGTCCTGAACATAATAGATGATTTTTGTGCATTATATTAATTCCCCTTTGAAACGTCACATTTGAAGCTGTCAAGTTTAAATGACAAATGTACAGAACTATACAAAACACTAGCTAGGAAACTTGTCTAGCTTCCAAATGAAAACAAAATGTACAGCTACATGAGGCTGAGTTGGCGTTTTTAGTAAGCATGGTGGATTTCTTAGTAATACCTCACAACTTTGAATTAGGCAAATTTGTTTCATTTTCATCTCTTTTAGTGATTCCAGCTTTCGTATTTCCTTGGCTTTTTGGTACTTCTTCCCTTACCAAAAATATTAACCGTACGTGGATGCTATGTGATCTCATGATTCTTCTGGCTTTCCATCTGAAGTAATACTATGTTTTAGACCTTAACTTCTTTCTGTTAGTCTCCTATCAAAATGTACCTGTTTCTCATGCCTTCTGGGACCTTCTCTCTGAAAATTAGCAATTAGACATTACCCAAATACATTAACTCTGATGTAATACCATATCTTAACCCAGTCAAAATGCAAATACCAGGAGGCCCTTAAGTAATCAGTTCAGTAGTCAAATGTGTAGCTTCCAGCAGAAACTTTGGTTGGTAGGAGAGTAGTGCATTTTTCCTTAGAGGGGGCATGTGGCATTCCCCAAAGTTAGGGCTAATATAGAAAAAGGGCTGTCACAAAAGTTCCTTTGACAACTATAGCTATAATGAATCAGAGTACTAACCCTCTTAAATTAAGAATCCACAAAATAAAGTGATGAACAAAATAGATCCAGAAACATAGAAGCATGGATCAGATTGAGGGATCTCAGAGGGAAGATGGGGGTGGGAGAGTGGGTGGGGAGAGATTAATCAAAGAATTTATATGCATAAATGTATAACTTAGAGACACAGACAATAGTATGAGGAAGGCCTGGCGGTGGGGTTGATGTGGGGTGGAGGGGATCAAGGGGGGGCGCATCGGGGAAGGGGACATCTGTAATACTTTCAACAATAAAGATTAAAAAAAAAAGAATCCATTAAAGATGAGGCAAAAAGTAAGCCATCAAAAAGAAGAAGAGAACTTTAAAACTAAGAACTAATTTTCAAAACTTGACTACCCTCTATTTTATGGCTCTTAAACTTAGGAGTACATTTATCATTTGGGCAGCTTGTTAAACATAACAATTTCTGGCCTCCACCTTCGGATATTCTGATTCAGTACATCTGGTGTATAGACCAGGAATCTGTAATTTTTTTTTATAATGCCCTCGATGATTCTTATATAGGTCATCTGAGGAATATACTCATACAAACTTTGCAATATAAATGTATATAGATCTGTCTTAGTATGTTTTCTGTCATTTGATTTATCTTTGTCAAATGAAACCCCCTCTCTCAATTATTTTAACCTTTGATCCCATTTAGTCCTAAAGAAAGTCCTCAAAGTTTGATTACTTATCTTTTATTAATTTTTTAAATACATACATAACAATAAAATAGAATCCTAGAACATTCAGCTCCTTTTGGAAAAGAAAATTAAATGTTTGTGAATTGTTTATCCAAATAATATGAATGGGTACTATGGAAAATTAAAGCAAATCAGATATAGGCTCTATGATATATAATCTATTTTCATTAACTTTAGCATTCATAATGTGTTATACTTCTGCACATTAATTTTACTTTATCTATTTATTTTTCTATTAGCCCTTTTTTCACTTTATTAAATTTATTGGGGCGACATTGGTTAATATGAACATACAGGTTTCAGGTGGGGTTTCTATGTTACAAGATCTGCATATTGCTCTGTGTGCCCACCACACAAAGTCATATCTTCTTGTGTCACCATATATTAGGGACCCTTTCACCCACCAACCCTTTCCCTCTGGAACTACCACACTGCTGTTTGTATACAAGAGTTTCAGTTTTATATCCCACATATGAGTGAAATCATTGGTTCTTAGCTTTTTCTGACTGACTTATTTCACTTAGTATAATATTCTCAAGGTTCATCCATGCTGTTGTCAATGGCAGTATTTCATCCTTTCTTATGGCTGAGTAGTATTCCATTGTGTGCTTTTACCACATCTTCTTTATCCAGTGCACATCAATTTTAAACAACACCCTTGGATGACCCCATTGTCCTATTCAGGAATGCACACTCCAGGAGTGGTTAGCTAACATTTTCATAAAAGATCACAATATAGAGCTAAGTACCGTTAGTGCTTTTATCAATATCTCTGATCCACACTCTTTTCTCTTCTCTGGATATCACTTATTTGGTGTTTCATCTTCCACATCTTCACATTAAACCTAAGTTTGTCTTTGGAACTGGCATGGGTCTCTTGAATGCAGCAGCATATAATTGGGCCTTGTCTTTTAATTTATCCAGCTACTCTGTGTCTTTTGATGGGTGAATTCAGTCCATTTAAATTTTATGTTATTATTGATTTATAAGAACTTTCTATTGCCCTTTTATCTTCTGTTTTCTGATTGCTTGATATCTCCATTATTTCTATGCCCTTCTGTTCCTGCATGCTATTTTAGTTTGGTGGTTTTCTATGATATTTTTCTCCATTTCCTCTTTTTTTGTGCTTTGTGTCTCAGCTCTGGCTTTTTGTTTTGTGGTTATCATCAGATTGGTATAAAATGTCTCATAGATAAAATAGTTTTTTTCCCCTTCTAATAGTATCTTATCTTCATTTGCCTATACAAGTTCCATCCTTTTCCTCCTCCTTTTACATTTTTGTTGTCACAAATTGTTACTTATGTTGTGTGTTCATTACCAAATTGAAGTAGCTATAGTTATTTTTAATGTTTTTCCCTTTAACTTTTATTTTTAATTAAATGTTTTAATTCCCAATTTTGAAATAGAGTTGCAATTTTCTGTTTCTGTCTGTCACTTTGTGCAAAGTTTTGTGTACTTTTGTTTTTTTGTGGCAAGGAGAACTCCTTTCAACGTTACCTGTGATGGTAAATTCTTCCAGCTTTTGTTTGTGTTGGAAAGCTTTCCCTTCTCCTTCAGATCTGAGGAATAACTATGCTGGATATATTATTCTTGGATGTTGGTTTTATTCTTTCAATATTTTAAATATATCATTCCACTCTTCCAAGGCTTGTAGCATTTCTGCTGAGAAATCTGAAGATAATCACATGGGATTTCCTTTGTATTTTGCTATTTTCACCCCCTGGCTACCTTGAGAATTCTTTCATTATCAGTAACTTTTGACAGTTTTAATATATCTTGGGAAAGGTCTTTTTTCATTGAGATAATTAGGTGTTCTTTTAGCTTTTTGCACATTAATGTCCACTTCCTTCCTGAGGTTTTGGAAATTCTCATCAATTGTTTATTTGAATAGGCTTTCTGTTCCCTTCTTCCTCTCTTCTCCTTCTGGGTACCCAATATCCTAATGTTGCTCCTTCTAATACAGTCATATAGTTCTCATTGAGTTCTTTTATTGTTTTTCAATCTTAGTTCTTTCTTTTCTTCCATCTTAATTATCTCTAGATTTCTATCTTTGAACTTGCTAATTTTCTCTTTCACATGGTCTGTTCTGTTTTCAAAGCTTTCTAATGCATTCTTCATCTCATTTATTGAGTTCTTTAGCTCCAGAATTTTTATTTAGTTCTTTTGTATAGTTTTAGACTCTTTGGTAAAGTACTCCTTCTGCTCATTAATTTTATTCCTGAGCTCACAGAATTGCCTTTCTGAGTTTTCTTGTAACTTGTTTAGTATCTTTATTACTGCTATTTTAAATTCTCACATTTAGATCACAATCTTCCACAACTTTGTGTTTGGTTTCTGAAGTATTGTCATTTTCTTTCTGTGTTACCACATTACCTCGGTTGTTCATAGTGCTTGATGAGTTGTTACTCTGTTGGCACATTTGAGGTGGTGAATGCTTTTCTTATTTAGGTTCCGTTTTTTTTAAAAATATATTTTTATTGTTGAAAATATTACAGATGTCCTCTTTTTCCTCATTGATCCCCTCCACCCCACATCTGCTCCCCCTGGCCTTCACCACACTATTGTCTGTGTCCATGGGTTGTGCATATATGCATATAAGTTCTCTGATTATTCTCTCCCCACCCATTCCTTCATGCCCACCTTCCCTCTGAGATTCATCAGTCAGTTCCATGCTTCTATGTTTCTGGATCTATTTTGTTCATCACTTTATTTTGTTCATATGAGTGAGATCATGTAAAACTGAATCAGGAAGAATCAGAAAGCCCGAATAAGCAGTAATAAAAAAAACTCCCAGCAAAAAAAAAGCCCTGGTTGGGACAATTTCACATGGGAGCTTTACCAAGCATTCTACTTCTTATTATAGCAGTCCCTATAACATTTCTTGCAATACTGGTTTGGTGGTGATAAACTCCTTTAGCTTTTTTTTGTGTGTGTAGGAAGCTTTTTATTTCACCTAGGTTCTGTTTTGATTTTAACAGTTTAGCGGGTTGATAATTAAATGTCTTTGTTTTCTAGTAGATAGTGCTATAGCACAGGTTTTTGTTTTCTCTTACTTGTGCTCTTTGTGCCTCCATAATCACAGTGAGGGATGCAGCTGTGGTCATGTTTTTTGCCTCCTGGATGAATTGGATGGTGGGTGCCCATACTGTGTGTCTGGGTCACCTGGGTATTGGGGTACCACCACCATTGTGGGGTGATGTGACTGGTCTGCAGAGACAAGTTTGTGAGCCTACCAAACTGCTTGCTTATTCCCTATGGCTGCTTGTGCTGAAAGAAGCCATAGATTTGTCTCCACTGTTGCTACCTGGATTCACCACAATTGGAAGAGAGTACCAGATTTTCAGGCACCAAGGATGCTGCTGCCCATCTTCTCCCCTTCCAGACATGGTGTGGGAGCCACATCTTGATTCCTCCACTGCTACCACATTTACAGGGGCCATAAGCTGAGACAGGTGGCTGGGGTACCAGGTCTGTGGGCTCCGTCTTTGTCCTTCCCCACATCTTGTCTTTCCTATATGTTACATACAGTATGCCCACCTTCAGATGTACTGATATGTGGATCTCTCAGGTGCCTTACTATGAGTAGAGGAACTTTTGTTGGGTTATAGATGTTTGATTACTTTTACAATTATGGGGAGGTACAAAGGGGTCATCTCACTGCATCATGATGCTGATATTACTCCCAAAATATTATTTCTTTGTGTAACTATTTATGTGTAATGTTTAACCATGATTCATTGCTAAGTGCTATAGGTACACAATATCTCATTTAATTTATCCCAGCAGTTTTATTAGGTAGTTATTATCATTTCTTATAATAGATGAGATAACTGAGATATAGATTGTTTCAATGACTTTCTCAAAGTTGCACAGTTAATAAAGTCTGAATGGTTCAAAATAAGTTCTCTGTTTACTATGTAATCCAAGTTTTAGGAATCTACTGTATCACCATTTCCCAAAATTTGTCTTTAAAATATTAGTGCACTCAGGTGTTCTTTAAAAAAAAGTTCCATATAAGGTAGGAATTTATTTCAGCTTTTTTTTTTTTTTTTTAAATATATCTTTATTGATTTCAGAGAGAGGAAAGGAGAGGGAGAGAGAGAGATAGAAACATCAATGATGAGAGAGTCATTGATCGAGCCCGCAACCCGGGCATGTGCCCTGACCGGGAATCGAACCCTGATTGCCTGGATCCTAGGTCTACGTTCAACTGCTAAGCCACGCTTGGCTGGGCTATTTCAGCTTTTTGAAGATGTATCAAATAGTCATATATTACAGGTTCAGTAATTTTCTGTAGTCAGTCATGTTTAATATTTTTAAATGCAACATTATTTATTTAGACTTACTTGAACATGAAACAGTTTTCCATATGTCAAATATCAATATATTTATGAAAAAAAGAAGCTTAAATTCTATTTCCAACTGGAATCAGACCAGCAGCATTGAGCTTAAGTAAGGTATTAATTATGGGTCCAATCAGAAAAGGCATTCTTTCATTTATTGCCATGCATTTATTTTTCATTTTTTTAAAATGCTAGTTGGTAGAGAGGTACAAGTAGGACACTATGTTCAAGGAACTCTCAGACCAGTAGCAAACCATGAGAACTGGCATTTCTCTATAGTGGTTAACTCTTCAGGTGAATTTTATACAAAATAATTCTGGACATCTGTAATACTTTCAACAATAAAGATAAATTAAAAAAAATAAAAAATAAAATAAAATATTGAAGTTAACAACAACAACAAAGTAATTCTGTGTCAAGAGATTAGTCTCTGAAAAGTTAATTGACTAGGATAAATTTTAGCCCCAAAAGCATGTGAAATTTCAGTTAAGATGGAATCTCTCTTTTCCCTAATTCCAATCCTAATCTAAACAAACTGTGTTTTTTTTTTTTTTAAAAAGCCAGCAACAACAATTACAACCATACTTAAAACAAAGTAAAAATGATTTTGAACCAGAAATGAAAGCAATGCATAGAATGACTAAAATTAAAATATAACATTTCAAATAAAATGCTAGATAAATTATTTTTTTTCTGCTGAAAGGAGTAAGATAATTAATAAACTGAGGTATTATAATGTACTGAGAAGTTTACCCTGGATATGACAGAGAACTAAAGAGATTTAAAATATGAAAGACAAGTTAAGAGATGTGGAGAATAGATTGATTGTTTTCTACTATATTTCAAATGGGATTTAAAGAAATAGAACAATGCAACTGTATTTTGACAAGCTGAGAGGCAAGAATTAAAATTATTTTAGCTGAGACTATTTCTCTTTTTAAATGCTTAGCCCATTAATTTTTAGTCTCCTTTCTTCTATTACAAGGGTCAGTAAATACAGCACACAGGCCAAATATAGTTCACCATTTGTTTTTCTAGGATCTAAGGATAATTTTTATTTTTAAAAAATGGTTGAAAAAATAAGAATAGCATTTTGTGACTCATGAAAATTGCATAAAATTCAAAGTTCAATATCCATAAGGTTTTATTACAACAGCCATGCTCAGGTATTTGCATATTATACATGGCTCCTTGAGTTGAAGCAGAATTGAATAGTAGTGACTGAGATTTTTCTGGTCTACAAAGCCAAAAATACTTATATATCTGGCCTTTTAAAGAAATAATTTGCTCATCCCTGCTTTATTATATAAGAATTTAAGGCAAATACTTTTCCTTTACATACTGCTTTTGCCACATCACATCTATTTTTATTCAAACCATTGTCATTCATTTTTAGATATATATGTTTTAAATATTTACTATGACTTCTTTCATTTTTTACTAGTATAGAAATTGATGTATCATTTTTAAATGTATGTTTGAACACTACTTTTTGTGCTTGAGTTTTTACTTAGTTAAATTTGTTCCAATAATATATTCTGTTGAGTGTCTTGTCTTTTTGTGTCATTAAAATGTGTTATTTGAATGGTTACTCTTAAAGTTTTACCATACATTCCTATCAAAGTATAACTGCCTGCCTCAAATCATGCAACATTTTTAGAAAACCTGTAAGAGATATCACTTTCTTCACTACCAATTTTAAAATAAATCAGTAACGTTATCATTTTCATATGTATATTTACCTGTAAGCTTCCCAATTTGTTTGCTCATTTTAAAATTTTTATACTTAAGAACATTTTTTTGGTTATACTTAGAGAAGCTATAATTTCCTTTCTTTTGAATTATATTATTTAGAAATTACTTTAGTGGAGGTTTTGCTTGTGGCAAACTCTGTTCTCACTAATACAAAAGTACATTTCACTATTACATTTGAAATAATTTTAGGATACTCAAGTCTAGATTGAAAGCTGTTTTTCTCCCAGTATTTTATATTATTAGATTTCTTCCCCACCACGTTGGCTTCTGTTGATGCTAGTGAGAACTGTGCTATCAATCAAATGGTAACAGAGTAGGTAACAAAATTGAATGTTTGGAAATACTTACTGCAAAGCTTATATAAAAATTTTAACATATAAAAGGAACCCAGAGGTTTATTTTTGTTTGTTTGTTTTGCTTTTGCCCATCAACCAAAAGATGCTATTAAGTTCTCAAAGAAAAAATCATCCATATCTTACTCTTCTTAATAATAATATGTGGTATTCATTTGGCTCCATGTTATGACTTTATTAAATTAACATTTGTTTAGTGAAGCACACAGTGCCAGGTGGTATGCCACAGTTCAACAACAGATCAAAGACAAATTGAAAAACAGAAGTTATCACTCTTGGGCCCTGGAGGAAATACATGGCATAACTCCAGGGGCCACATGAAGAGATCAAGGCAGAGTGCAGACAGAGAGAGCAACGGAACCTAGGGCACATACATTTATTAGGGCCTGTGGGTGGGGTGCTTTGGAACTCCAAGGCTAAGGGTGGATTGGTCAATTTAAACCAAAAAAGTGGGATTCTGATAAGCTCCAAATGAGTCATATCTAAAAGGCTCACCAGGGAAAGATCCTGGGAGTCAGAAGAGACTGTTGATTATCATAGCTGCTGGGGAGGTCATATCAGGGAATCACATTTTTTTGTGACTCTGAAGGCTGTTACCTAGAGCTTGTGCTTGCATGAGAGGACTAGTGTCAGTTCAAGGTCCCTGCAGGCCCGAGGGCCAAACTTAATGGCTGTTGGAGCACCAATGTCATGGGTAGCTTTGACAAACAATACCTATAATTTTTATATTTAAAAGTTATTCATTTTTACTAAGTACTCTGGCTGAGGAAGAACTCAAACAAATAGACTACACAGCTAGCAATGAACATTTCCCACTTGATCTTCCAATTAATTTCTAAATTAGGCTGCTAACTATCTAAGACCATCAAGTACCTGCTGCTCTTTAAATTTCTTGTATTACTTCCCTG
Organism: Miniopterus schreibersii; assembly: GCF_964146895.1. Classification (NCBI taxonomy): domain Eukaryota; kingdom Metazoa; phylum Chordata; class Mammalia; order Chiroptera; family Miniopteridae; genus Miniopterus; species Miniopterus schreibersii. Next base: position 38,980,157 of record NC_138104.1, on the reverse strand, counting down.
CCCATACCTCCTGACATATTCAGAATATCACTAGATATTAATTCCAAAGTGAACTATATTTCAAACATGTTTGTTTCTTAATACCAATAGTTTTGAAGTATGCAGAGCATTAAACCATCCTAGCAGGCAGAAATACTATAAAAGCAGGTAGCTTTGTTTTCATCTTGTGTGCTGGGTATGTTTGTAAAAAATCAAATTCTTTTCCTCTAGGGTACTTTCACTGGGACAGTTAATCTAATTTCTTGCTGCTTTATACTTATCTCCTTTCATTTTTCCCCTCTTACTGCAAAGTTTAGAGGATTTCAAAAAAATGTTATGCTGCTGACTATAGATAGATTTACTAAGGAAGTTACACTGACTAAATTCTCATCTTATCCCTGCTCTTCTCCACATCAAAGGGTGAGGGAAAGGAATGCTCTTGCTAAAATTTCCTCTTGAGTTTATCCAACTGCTAAATTATTTACCACTTCGGTTTCTATATAAATTTTTTTGATAGAAATGAAAGCCTCAGCAATAAGGTGTAATTACTTTTAATAGCTCAAATGATCACTGGTCAGAGACACAGTATAAGGATGATTGTGTGTAAATCACCTTTTGAGCTAAACATATATAGTGTAATAAAAATCCTGATCAACATGGTTTTATGTGACATACATTCAACTATACAGTGGGTCATATCATGACCTCTAACAATTTACTGGTCAAAATAAAATATAGCAGAATACATTTAGTTTCTTTTTTCAGCATCAACATTAGAAATAAATCTGTTACACATTCTAATCCTAGATGTCATAAGGTACTTACAAACTTAAATATGGCATGAACTTCTCATCCTTAAACTCTATTTGTGAGTTTTAGTTTTTTGTTTTTTTTTTACTGTGATTTATTAGTTGTTTTAGCTATACTGTCAATGAAGTCCTAATCATAGAGCTTTCTTCTTTCTTCTTTTTCTTTTCTTCTTTTTTGTTTGTTCTTTAGATAGAGAATCATTGACTTTTTTGGGGGCATTTTTATTTTTTTAATTGTTCAAAATATTACAGATGCCCCTTTTTCTCCCCATTGACCCATTCTATCCCGCTCCACCTCCCTCCCCAGTCCCTCTCCCCACCATTGTCTGTGTTCTTGGGTTATGCATATATGCAAATAAATTCTTTGGTTAATCTCCCCCCCATCCACCCACCCGCACCCTTCCTTCCCTCTGAGATTCCTCAGTGTAACCCATGTTTCCATGTCATTGAATCTATTCTGTCCATCAGTTTATTAAGTTTTTAGATTCCACATATAAGTGACATCATGTAATGTTTGTCTTTCTCTGTCTGGCTTATTTCACTTAGCATAATATTCTCCAGGTCCATCCATACTGTACTAAAAGAAATGAGATCCTTCTTCTTTACAGCTGTGTAGTATTCCATGGTGTAAATGTCCCAATGCTTTCTTATCCACTCATCTACTGATGGGCACTTGGGCTGCTTCCAGATCTTAGCTATTGCAAACTGCACTGCTATGAACATAGGGGCGCATATATTAGCTCTGATTGGTGTTTCAGGATTCTTAGGATACATTCCTAGTAGGGATCACTGGGTAAAAAGGCAGCTCCATTTTTAATTTTTTGAGGAAAGTCTATACTGTTTTCCATAGTGGATGCACCAGTCTGCATTCCCACCAGCAGTGCACCAGGGTTCCCCTTTCTCCACATCCTCGCCAGCACATGTCGTTTGTTGATTTGTTGATGGCAGCCATTCTGACAGGTGTGAAGTGACACTTTATTGTGGTTTTAATCTGCATCCCTTTTCATATGTCTCTTGGCCATCTGTATGTCCTCTTTGGAGAAGTGTCTGTTCAGGTCCTTTGCCCATTTTTAAATTGGATTGTTTGTTTTCCTCTTGTTGAGTTGTATGAGGTCTTTGTACACTTTGGAAATAGGCCCCTTATCAGATACATCCTTGGTGAATATGTTCTCCCAGACCGTGGGATTCCTTTGTATTTTGAGACTGATTTCTTTTGCTGTGCAGAAGCTTTTTAGTTTGATGTAGTTCCATTTGCTTATTTTTTCTTTTGTTTCTCTTGTCCTAGGAGATGTATTAGAGAAAATTCCACAATGTGAAATGTCCGTGACTTTACTGCCTAGGCTTTCTTCCAGGATTTTTATAGTTTCATGACTTACATTTAAGTCTATTATCCACTTTAAGTTTATTTTGGTGTATGGTATAAGTTGGTGGTCTACTTCCATTTTTTTGCATGTAGCTGCCCAGTTTTCCCAGCACCATTTATTGAAGAGACTGTCTTACTCCATTGTATGCTCTTGCCTCCTTTGTCCAATATTAACTCACCATAATGGTGCGGGTCTATTTCTTCCACTTGTTTATACCTTCCTCTATTTCTTTTTTGAGTGTCTTGTGGTTTTCCGAGCACAGGTTTTTACATCCTTGGTTAAATTTATTTCTAGGTATCTAATTTTTTAGTTGCAACAGTAAATTGTATTGTTTTTTCAGTTTCTCTTTCTGAGAGTTCATTGTTGGTGTACAAAAATGCCACCAGTTTCAGGTTAAATTTATTTCTAGGTATCTAATTTTTTAGTTGCAACAGTAAATTGTATTGTTTTTTCAGTTTCTCTTTCTGAGAGTTCATTGTTGGTGTACAAAAATGCCACCAATTTCAGGATGTTAATTTTGCATCCAGCTACCTTGTCAAATTCATTAATCAATTCAAGTAGGACTTTGATGGAGCCTTTAGTGTTTTCTGTGTACAATATCATGTCATCTGCAAATAATGACAGTGTTACTTCCTGCTTTCCAATTTGGATACCTTTCATGTTTTTTTCCTGCCTGATGGCTGTGGCAAGGACTTCCAGTACAATGTTGAATTAGAGTGGTGAAAGCTGACATCTCTGTCTTTTGCCTGTTTTTAAGGGAAATGATTTTAATTTTTGAGCATTGAGTATAATGTTGGCTGTAGGTTTGTCGTATATGGCTTTTATTATGTTAAGGTATGTTCCCTCTATCCCCACTTTGGTGAGAGCTTTTACCAAAAATAGGTGCTGGATTTTTTCAAATGCTTTTTCTGCATCTTTTAATATGGTTTTGTCCTTCATTTTGCTTATGTGATGTATTACATTTATTGATTTGCAGGTAATTATACCAGCCTTGCATCCCTGGAATAAATCGCACTTGGTCGTGGTGTATGATCTTTTTAATGTATTGCTGGATCTGGTTTGCTAGTATTTTGTTGAGGATTTTAGCATCTTTGTTCTTCAGGGATATTAGCCTGTAATTTTCTTTCTTTGTAGTATCTTTATCTGGTTTGGGGATTAGGATGATGTTGGCCTCATGAAAAGAGTTTTGGAGTTTTCCCTCCTCTTGAATTTTGTGGAATAGTTGAGGAGTGTAGGTGTTAATTCTTCTTTGAATGTTTGGTAAAACTCCCCTGTAAAATCATCTGGTCCAGGACTTTTGTTTGCTGGGAGATTTTTGATTACTGCTTCAATTTCATTAGTTGTTATTGGCTTACTCAGATTTTCTGTCTCTTCTTGATTCAGCTTTGGAAGATTGTTTGTTTCTAGGAATTTGTCCATTTCTAGGAATTTGTCCATTTCACCTATGTTGTCCAGTTTGTTGGCATAAAGTTGTTCATAGTATTTTCTTACAATCCTTTGTATTTCTGTTGGGTTGGTTGTTATATAGCCTCTTTCATTTCTGATATTATTTATTTGGGTCCTTTCTTTTTGTGTTTTGGTGAGTCTGACTAAAGATGTATCAATTTTATTTATTTTTTCAAAGAACCAGCTCTTGGTTTCATTGATTTTTTTTGTATTGTTTTTTAGTCTCTATATCATTCATTTCTGCTCTGATCTTTATTATTTTCTTCCTTCTGCTTCATTGGGCTTTTCTTGCTGTTCTCATTCTAGTTCTTTTAGGCATAGTGTCAGATGGTTTGCTAGGGCTTTTTTTGTTTCTTGAGGTATGCCTGTACTGCTATGAACTTTCCTCTCATGACCGATTTTGCTGTGCCCCATAGATTTTGGGGTTGTTTTCTGTTCATTTTCATTTTTTTCCAGAAAGTGTTTGATTTCTTCCTTGATCTCATTGGTAATTAATTCATTGTTTAATGACATGCTATTTAGCCTCCATGAGTTTGAATATTTTTGAGGTTTTTTTTTTTTTTTTATGGTGATTGATTTCTAGTTTCATGCCTTTGTGATCCATGAAGATGCTTGATATGATTTCAATCTTCTTGAATTTGTAGAGGTTTGCCTTGTGCCCTAACATGTGAACTATTTTTGAGAATGTTCCTTGTGCACTTGAGAATAATGTATATTTTGCTGCTTTGGGATGAAATGTTCTGTAAATGTCAATTAAATCCATTAGATCTAGTATGTCATTTAAGGTCTGGGTTTCCCTGTTGATTAGTGGTCTTGATGATCGGTGTAGTGATGACAGTGCAGTGTTAAAGTCCCCCACTATGATTGTGTTGCTGTCAATTTCCCTCTTAAAGTCCACCAAGAAATGTTTTATATGTTCAGGTGCATCTGTATTGGATGTATATATATTTATAAGGGTTATTTCCTCCTGTTGAATTGATCCTTTTACTATTATGTAGTGACCATCTGTGTCTCTTGTTATGGTCATTATTTTGAAGTCTATTTTCTCAGAAATAAGTATTGCTATTCCATCTTCTTTTCATTTCAATTCGCATGCAATATTTTTTTCCATCCCTTTACCTTTTGCCTGTGTTGAATCTTTTGCTCTCAGGTGGATCTCTTGTAGACAACATATATTTGGGTTCTGTTTTCTTATCCATTCAGCTACCCTATGTCTTTTGATTGGGACATTTATTCCACTTACATTTAAGGTTACTATTGATATATACTTATTTAATGCCATTTTTCCCCTTTATGCTGATGTATTTTTCTCTCAGTATTTCTTCTTTTTCTTAAAGCAGTCCTTTTAGCATTTCTTGCAGTGCTGGTTTGATGGTACTGAACTGCTTTAGCCTTCTTTTGTCTGGGAAGCTCTTTATTTCACCTTCAATTTCAAATGATAGCCTTGCTGGATATAGCAGTCTTGGTTGCGGGTTCTTGCTTTTCATTACTTTGAGACCTTCATGCCACTCCCTTCTGGCCTGAAGAGTTTCTGTTGAGAAATCTGCTTTCAGCCTTATGGGGGCTCCCTCTTAAGTCACTGTTTGTCTTTCTTTTGCAGTCTTTAATATTCTCTCTTTGTCCTTACCATTTGCCATTTTAATTATGATGTGTCTTGGAGTGGGTGTCTTTGGGTCCCTCTTGTTTGGAACCCTCTGTGCTTCCTGAACTTGTGTGGCTTTCTCCCTCGCCAGAGTAGGGAGGTCTTCTGTCATTATTTTCTCCACCAAGTTCTCTCCTTCATCCCCCTTTAGCACCCTTGTGATGCAAATGTTGTTTCCCTTTATGTTGTCCCAAAGTTCTCTTAGACTGTCCTCATGCTTTTTAAGTGTTTTTTCTTTTTGTTGCTCTAATTTAGTGTTTTTTTCTACCTTATCTTCTAAGTCACTTATTCTATCTTCTGCTTCACTGAGCCTGCTTTTAATACCTTACAGTGTATTCTTGATATTAGATATAGTATTCTTCATTTCTCGCTGATTCTTGTTTATGGTACGTATCTCTTTTTTTCATGTTTTCACTATGTTCCCCTCCTTTCCATCAAGTGTCTCATTGTTCTCATTAATTTTCTTGAGCGCTGAACGCTGTTTCTAATAACTTGCTTAACTGCATCTCACCAAGGTCTTTTTCTGGCAATTTTTCCTTTTCTTTATTTTGGGGATTGTTAATTTTTCTCCCCATATTGGTGGCTCTTACTGTTTTTATCTATATATTCAATATATTTGCTGCCTCCCAGTCTTGTGGGGTGGGATTTTGTAGTGTTTGTCCAGTGGAACCCAGAGGTGTGTTTTCCTTATACTTCTGAGTTCTTTGTTCTAAGTGTATCCGTTTTGTGGGTGCCCTTTTTCTGGGTTCTTTGGGCTGTCCTGTTGTGATTGGGTCTAGATTGTTGTTGATCTGTTCTGGGAGGACTCTCCTCTCAGGTTGGCTAGATGTGTGCCTCAGCCCCAACCACATTGTATGAGCTGTTGTATGGGTGCTGGCAAGGTAAGACAATACACAACCAAACTGCCAGGAAACAAGGAGTATCTTACAAAATATCTTGACAATCACAATGAAAACATCCCAAGTGAAAATAGAATTGAGAGAGTGAAGTGAGAACACAAATGCCACGGCAAAAAAATAAAAATAAAAAAATAGAGACAGCGTAAAGAATATTATTGTTAATAGTAACCTAAAATACTAATAGACTAAAATAAAAAGTAAAAAATAAAGAAGCTACTGGGAGATAAAAGGGTCAGAGAAGAGATTCTGAAAGAAGGGCAAGCAAAAAGTTAAGGGTAGAGCATAGGAATAGGAAAATAGTTAAAAAATGAAACTACAATAAAGAGACAAACAGAAACAAATAATCAAACTAAAAGACAGAAAGACAGAAGGGAGAAAAAAAATTTTAAAATCTAAGAAAAGTTATGCTCATGGCATGAGAAGAGAGAGAGAGATAAAGTAAAGGGAGGGAGGGAGTCCAATAAGAAATATGGAGGCCCGGCCGGGCGTGGCTCAGTGGTTGAGCGTCAACCTGGGGTCCAGGCGATCAGGGTTCGATTTCCGGTCAGGGCACATGCCCAGTTGTGGGCCTGATCAATTACTCTCTCATCATTGATGTTTCTGTCTCTCTCTCTCCCTCTCCTTTCCTCTCTCTGAAATCAATAAAGATATATTTAAAAAAAAAAATTAAAAAAAAAAAAGAAATATGGAGGAAACGATAGAGAAAAGTAGTAAACTTATTGGTTGTAATGATAATATCCCAGCAATTAATCAGAAAATATCAAGAAAATCTAGATAATAGAACAAAAGACAAAACAATACAAAGCAAAAAAAACCCCAACCAAGCAAAAAAAACAAAAAACAAAAAAAACCCACCACACACAAAAAAACAACCAAAGCAAAACAAATTTTAAAAAATTAATTAAAAAATTTTATAATTAAGAAAAGTTAAAAATTAAAAAAAAAAATTTCCTGTTTTTCCTAAGGAAAAAAAAAGTCAATCAGGTGAGTTTGTTCTGCACAGCTTATGTTGTCTGAGGGTCACTGTTTTGTTTGCTGATTTCAGTTCTCCTGGGAGGTGCTTGTGTATCAGCCAATGTCAGGAGCCGTCTAGGTTTGGCTCTGGTGTCCTTAGGGAGTTGGCTGATCTGAGGCTCTCTGTGGACCACCTCCTCTTGTCAGCCATTTTGCCTTTCCATTGTGGTTGCCTGGTCTTACTCCAGGGTCTTCTGAGGAGTCTTTAGGGTGCAGGATGGCTAGTGCAGCTCGAGCTATTGCTCCTCTTATTTAGAGGTTTTGCTGTCAGGCATTCACTGTAAGGAAGTTAGTCTCTGCTTCAGCCTGCTGCCTTTTCTGTATGGGCAGTTTCAGCAACCTGGGCTCAGTGGGTTCAATTAAAAAACATTCTGGTGAGCACTTTGCCTGCCCAGCCCCCAGTGTGGGGTTTAAGCTTTTTCTCCAGTTCCCAAACAATAGTCCTTGAGAGTCTTATTGTTGTGATGTCTTCTTGTGAGTGGATTGCCCTTCCCCTTCAGGGCTGTGCCCTGTGTGGGATATCTGAGGCTTCAGTGAGCTGAATCAGCTCCTTTCCTATTGAGGGCGGTTGTCCTAGCCTGCAGGAGAGATAAGCATTCTCCACCCCTCGTTTCCCAGAACTGGTTGGCTGATTGCGCAGGATTTGCTAATTTCAAACTCTCCACAATGCAGACATAAATCCCAGCTTTCATTGGCCTTCCTGCCCAGTGCAAGTCAGTAAGTCGGAAGCCAGTTCAGCAATCAAAAACTCAAAAATGCACAAAGCAACCCACAAGCAGAGAATCTGCCCTGCAGGTCTTGCCACCCCTGTGCCTAGGCACCAAGCACGAGGTGTCACAAAGTCAGCCTAACACAGCTCCCCTGCACAGCTGGGGCAGCTGCTGGCACACTATCCAGGCACCCCTCAGGGCAGGGCAAGGAAGCTCAGGCAGCTGGAGAACCAATCTGCCACACAGTCACCTCCAGCCTGTCTCTGGCAGTGGGAGGGCTCTCTTCCCTTTTCCTGTGCCACACAGATCAAATTCTTTCTGAGGTTCTGCCCAGTGCCTAACAGGAAGGCAGAGGGTCCCTGTATGTGGCTGCTCAGTGCAGCCCTCTGGCTCCTTTCTATTCGGGAGCCACACACTGTGGGGCAGCCTTTCCTATGGTCAGCACCCAGTGTGAAAGCTGCCTGTTGTGGCCGCCATTAGAAGCTTTGTTTCACTAGGAAGGGAGCAGTCCTCTCCTCACAAGCACACTGTTCCCCTGGCTCCCTCTGCCAGGGGCTCTCCTTCCCTTCTCCTCTGCTCAGGGATTGAGATCCCAGGTTTTGGAGGCCAGTCCACACTCCCAAGAGGAGGGAGCTTTGCAGCCTCTAGCCCTAGGGCTTCATAGCCCAACACAGGCTTCAGGGGAGCCTCCCCCTTTCTAAGCCCCACCTTACCAGACTCTATGATGTTTCTTTAGTGCTCCCTACTTAAAATATATCCACTCAGGTATATTTCTCATGTTTTTCCAAGCTGGTTACGCAGTGTTTTAGCTCTAAATCTAGTCCCTGGATGGGAGTAAGGGTGTTCTGTTTCTTCTCACAGTGCTGCCATCTTTCCCCTCCTCACTGACTTTTTGTAGAACAGTAAAAACAAGAGCAAAGAAGATATGAAGAACCCAATTTTTATGTGTGGCTCTGTCACCAACAAAAATGAGTTACACATTGGGTTTTCTTGGATGTTAACTGAATACTGTAAAGTTTGAACCACTAGTTTTTTAAAAATTCCTGAATATCCACAATTATTACCTGACATTAAAAAGTATAAATGTGAAGTATAAATAATTTATATTGAAATAAGCATAAGCATTTTGCACTTACTGCATATCTCAATTAGAAATAACCATTTTCTAAAAATATGTTTCTAGCTTTATAGATATATAATTGACATATAATATTGCGTAAGTCTAAGATGTACAATGCGCACAATATATATATGTATATATACACAAAATGATGACCACAGTGGGAGTAGTTAACACCTCCATTACCTCACAAAATTACAATTTTTTATGTCTTCTTTTACCCACTGTTTTTTCAGCAGTTTATTTGATTTCCACGTACTTAAAAATTTTTTAATTTTTCTTCTGTTTTTTTTTCTAGTTTCATACCATTGTGGTTATAATTTCTTAAATTTGATAAGACTTGTTTTCTTTCTCTCTTGTCTTCCTTTATGAGTTGTTAATATTTTTGTAATGTTATGCTAGATTCCCAGTCTTTATCTTGTTCTTTTCTATTATAGGTTCTTGTTTCATGGATACCCAGAGGTTTACATAAAATTTTTTGGAGACTTAGCAGCCTAGCCCAGCCGGGCGTGGCTCAGCGGTTGAGCATCGACCTAGGATCCAGGCGATCGGGGTTCGATTCCCGGTCAGGGCACAGGCCCGGGTTGTGGGCTCGATCAATGACTCTCTCATCATTGATGTTTCTGTCTCTCTCTCTCCCTCTCCTTTCCTCTCTCTGAAATCAATAAAGATATATTTTTTTAAAAAAAGAGAGATATAGCAGCCTATTTTATGCTTATAATATCTTATTGCACAAAAAAATGTTATCTTTTTACTTTCCTTCTCACCTTTTGTTTTTGATGTCACGATTTACCTATTTTTATATTATCTGTCCATTAGCAAGTTATTGTAGCTATAGCTATTTTTAACACTATGTGTTTACATATATACTAGATATACATAATTAACACCCTACCATATTACAGTATTAGTGTAGTCTGCATTTGACTATATATTTACCTTTTTTAGTGTGTCGTATATTTTCATGTTACTCATTAGCATTCTTTCAATTTCAGCATGAAGATCTTTCAGTATTTCTTTTAATCGGGTCCTAATTTTGATGAACTCCCACAGCTCTTGTTTGTTTTGGAAAGGCTTTATCTCTGTTTCATTTCTGAAGGATAACTTTTAAGAATAAAATATTCTTGATTGGAGGTTTTCTTTTGTTCCTTTCATGACTTTAAACATATTCCACACTCCTAATTTGTAAGGTTTCTTGGAAGAAATCCACTGACAGCCTTAAGCTGATTCCCTTCTATGGGATAATTTGTTTTCTGTTGCTGCTTTTAAAATTATGTTTGTGTCTTCAATTATGGACAGTTTTATTATAATGTTCCTTAGACAAGATAATTTGAGATTGAAATTTGGGTGAGACCTATTAGCTAAATTAACCTGAATGTCGATATCTCTGTATAGATTTGGGAAATTCTCACATTATTTATTTTAAAAAGCTTTCTGCTCCTTTCTTCCTCTCTTCTCTTTCTGGGACTTCAATAATCAAAATATGTTTTTTCTTTTAACATATAGTTCACATAAGCATTCTTAACTCTTTTTCATTCTTTTTTTCTTTGTTCTTTTCAGACTGAATAATCTTAAAGTCCTATCTTCTAATTCACAGATTCATCTCCTTGACACATTCTGCTGTTGGTATTCTCTGTTGCAATTTTCACTTAAAAATATTATATTCTTTAGCTCCATAATTCCTGTTTTATTTTATTTTTTATGATTTCTATTTTTCTGTTAAACTTCTCATTTTGTTCATGTATTTTTTCCTCTTATTTCATTGAGTTGCTGTTTTGTGTTTTCTTGTAACCTCCTGAACTTCTTTAAAACAGCTATTTTGAATTCGTGATTGGACATATAATAGATTTTAATTTTGAGGGGTCAGGTACTGGAAAATTATTGTTTTAATTTGGTGGTATCATGTGTCCTTGATTTTTCATCTTTCTTGAATTCTTGTGTTGCTGTCTGAATATTTGAATTAGGAATCACCTCCTCCAGGAAAGAAAAACCTTTCATTAGCCCTACTATGGATTCTGAGGCTGTCTCAGACCTTTTTATGGGTATGCTTACTTCACACTTCTTGCTCTCTTCATGGCAGAATTCTTAAGTTTTTATGACTTATCTTGAATTTTCAAAGTCAGGCTAGGTATTCACAGCCTCCCTTTCGCTTTCTCTAGGGTGGTATTAAATGCTTAAGTTTGTAGTTTGTCGCAAGCTTGCAGAATTAGGCTAACATTTTACACATGCTCATTAGCCATATGCCAGTGTTCTCTCTGACACAGTTAGGAGCACACATACGGAAAGGTTCATGGGTTGATACTGTGGGGGGTTAAAGTATGTAGAATATTGGGGGTGCCTGTTAGTCAGCTGGGGAAATCTGCAGGTAAGGCATCCCCAGCAGCTCATATGTGAGCCTCTTAATAGAGCATGAGACAGTTAATAGGAGACACATCTCTGATATGTTTCATTCTCAGCCCTGGCTGTTGTTCTTCCAGAAGCTCCCTGCCCTGAGTCATGAAGCTCACAACTCAGTGCTCTCTGTAGTTTGAGAAAAAAAGGGGCCTCATTGTCCATATCCTTCAGAGCTGGGGATGTGGGGAAGTTGGGTATTAACTCACATGCTCTTACTTTTCCCAACCAGAGAAATCACGGGATGAGTAAGGCTCTCTTGGCACTGAACTGTGCTGCCTTTGGGAAGAAGGGACACATGTAAAGTCAAATGATTCCTCTTCCCTTCTTCAATGTCTTCAAGCTCAGATATATATATAGTGTTTTTCTCCTTCCAAATTGTTCTGGAATTTCTCTGCTAGACTCCTGGTTTTCCATACTGGCTTCTTTATCCATGGATAGTTGTCAAAAATCAGTGTGTTTTGGGGGTAAGATGGTAGAAAACTTTTACTCGGCCATTTTGATGGCATCACTCTCTGATATTGTTGGATTAATTCCAAACCCATGATTGGCAACATTGAAACATTGCAGATCAATTTGGTAGACATGGTGAAATGAGCTGGAATTTTTCATTTTTTATTGAGATATAATTGACATATAGCATTATATTAATTTCAGGTATATAAAATAATAATTCAATATTTATATATTTTGTAATGATCACCACAATAAGTCCAGTTAACATCTATTACCACAGTTACAATTTTTTTGTTGTGATGAGAACATTTAAGATTCAATTAGCAACTTTCAAATATGCAGCAAGAAATTTTAAACTATAGTCATCATGATGAATATCATATGGCTTATTTATTTTACACCTTTAGTTTGTACCTTTTGACGACTTTCACCCATTTTGCCTGTTCCTCCACCCTCTGGAAATTTTCTTCCAATTGCTTCTCCTTTCTATTGACATAAGAAGCAAGAAAGTTAACTGAGAGTGAGGATGAGGTGAGGTGTTAAAGATTTGAGGTGAGAGAAGAAAGTGTGAAATAGTCCCCAGCAAGTAAGAGAGAGCATGGGCCTGGAAAATGTAATAATATTACTGAGCAGTGCTAAAAGCGCACCTGAAGTTGCCTGTGGTCTTGTATTTAAAGTGAGTTCATTCATCTCAGTGTGTCTTACCACATGCCAGGCCAGTTAAGGAACAAGAAGGACATTCGTGCCATTGATCTTCTGAGTGGATAAAAATATGATAATGCTTTTCCATGAATTCCCACAGATATTGGAATGAAGAATAATTTTATAATGTAATCTACAAAAGCCTTAATGTTCTAACTCCTGGTCACTGCTCTAGCCTCATCTCATACCACACTCAGTTTATCTCTTATAAGCTTAGTCATGTAGAGATTATTATTTTGTCTTCAAACTTAGTATACTGTATCCCTGCTCGGAAGCTTTGCATATTTTTCTTTCTCCCTAGAATGTTCTATTATTTGCCTAATAAATGCATAGTCATTCTTAAGAACAGCTTGCTCTCTAAAGACCTTTCTGATTCTCTCCAGGCAAGATAGTGGCTTCCTGTTAATTGTTTTCAAGGTACATTGTTTTAGGATGAAAGCTCAAAGTAGTCAGGGATCTTGCCTGCCACATTCCTATACTAAATATTTAGTAAATGCTTTTTGAATGAACCCTTTTTCTCAGTTCTGTTTTATGTATAATCTGTTACCAACGAGAATAATTAAATATTTTGTGACAACTTTTAAAATTACAAATACATTCAATCCTACACACAAGGATTTTAAAAAGAAAAGAAAGAGTTTTTATTTGGAACCAACTGTCTACAATCTGGAGTGAGTGGGTGTTGGAAAAGGAAAATCTATATATGCCAGATTTGGGAGACTAAAATATAAAGTTATCCCAAATAACAAAGTTAATTTTAATCAAGTTAGGAATATAAGAAAAGCATATCTGGGGTTTTTGTAAAGCATTGTGAATTATACTATTTTAATTGTATAATGTCATATCAATTCATGTTAAACCTAGGAAGAAATACAACTATTGATTATAGTATATTTATACTCTTTTATTTTTAGAAAATAGAAGTAGAATTTAATTATCTCAAAATTTGCATGAACATGCTGACATTATATGACCTTGTGTGAAATAGTTTAGAAAAAAAATTATAGTATCATATTAACTAGAATTTTAAAGTTCTATCTCCTTGTTTTAGACAAGATCATTTTATAATCATAATAACACATTAGCTTAATATTTTATTCAGAGGAATACATACTATAAATAAAGAATTTTAAGTACCTGAAAAATATGTGCATAATTTCTATATGACTATACATTATGCAATAGTGACTGATAAACATAAGAAAGATTGTTTTAAAGTTTAGTTTTGCCCTGTCTGGGTGACTCAGTTGGTTGAGTGTTGTGTTATGCACCAAAAGGTCACTGGTTTGATTCCTAGTAGACTTTTCTCTTTCACGTTGATGTTTCTCTCTCTCTCTCTCTCTCTCTCTCTCTCTCTCTCTCTCTCTCTCCCTCCCTCTCTCAAATCAATAAAAATATATTAAAAAATAAAATTCTTTTAAAATAAAAAAGTTTAGTCTCTGTCTTAAAAATTAAAGTATGTAAAATATAACTCTTATTCATATTGTTAAGAATAAAATAGTTTCAAATGGGTATAGAAATATCAATTCACTCACTATTATTAAAGTGTTAGGAAGTTGGAAAGGGAATATTTGCTGATGGAAACAAATTTAAAATAATAAGGGATGACATCATTTAAAGAGGTAATAGGGTCAATAGTGTTCATGAGTGAATTCTCTTTCTGTCACTGATTTATCCATCTATCACTGCCACTAAATTGTGAACTACTTACGAATTTCCCTGTGCATGGCAATCCTTGGTATATAGTAGGCTTCAAATATATTTTGCACTGATCTTTCCGTGTTTTCATGCAATCAAAAGCATAGATGATTTGTTTTCTCACCTCTTTTGTGTCTTCTTGTGGGGAAAGTGAAGACACTTAAGCTTTCTTGCCACCTTCTCCCAGCGAAGGCCCCGGTTATGTAAATGCGATAAGGCACAGTCATAACAGATGTCATGTTAGCTGAGGAATGGCTGACCCATCCATGCCTGAGAGCCACTATTGTTCTGGCCCTGGGCTTTCAGAGGTGAGGTTGTCCCACGGGGTGCAGTTTGTCCCCAGGGGTGCAGTTTTGTCTTCTGGGGTGCTGTTTGTCCCCCGTGTACCTCAGCTGGCCACCAAGGGGAGAAGAGACAGTTTTGCCCCCCGTGTAGGGTCAGCCCCACCATCAGCTGAATAAAGAAAGGCCTCATCTTCCTTCGGCTCCACAGTGTCCCTTCAGACTGTCTGGATCTGGTGTGAACCTCCCTGGCCTTGATCCTCGGCATTGCACTTCTAGATCAAAATTCTTGTACCGCTTTCATTGACTACTAGGAACCTCTTTTACGCAATTTCTGGGGTTCATTAGTGTGCTTTTTCGCATTCCAATTACATAAACAGGCTATGCTGTGTTTTAATAATATTTACATGTGTTTTATTGCAATGGTCTCAATAATCTTATGTTCTAAATAAATGCCTGTATCTGCCTTAGTTTTGACTACTTTTGAAGGACTTTTACATCATAATAATACCTGAGCTTCACAATAGCTCTTTGGAATAGAAGAAGAGTATATTTTATTTTTATCCCTCATTTATAGATAAGGAAGCTAAGGCTCAGAATAATCAAGTGATTTGCCAAACCCTGCATCTTCCCCATCCCTTCTGCATGTCCCAGTAAGTAGAAGAGTTGAAACTTGATGCCATGCTCTGTCTTCACAGTTCAGCGCTTATTCTCTGCACTCATTTACAGTAAGTAATGGAGTTCTTCCCATTACAACTTTTAGATAAAAAGAAAACAATTAAAAATTAACTTATGTTTTGGCTTCAAAATGATAGCCTGTCCAAATATTTGGTTATCTTGACTTTAAGATCATATGATATTTTATTCATCCAACTTTTATTTCTTGAATTTTTACTAAGTTACAGGGTGAGGCAAAAGTAGGTTCATAGTTGTTTGTATGGGAAATAACACAGTAATTAATAAATGATAATACAAAAAATAAACTCTGTGTTTCATGTACTCACAACTGTAAACCTACTTTTGCCCCACCCTGTATATTGCAGATTTTTTTTTAGCCACTAATGATGTAGTCATAAATGGGATCATCATGATCTTTCTCTTCATGGAATTTAAAGTCCAGTGAAAACAAAAAGGACTTGTGTATGCCTTTAATATAAACCAAGTTAAGTGTGCAATGAGAGAGAAAGTATAAGATGCTATACAGCTACAGAGGAAAAGCAGCTAACTCAGATATAGTGGATCAAGAATGGCATCTTAGATAACTTGCTTTAAAGCTGAGACCAAAGTTTATACAGCTGAACTCCATATGCTCTAGAAACATATGCAGGGGTCTCAGATGGTACTTACCAATGTCCTATAGTTCCTATCATTGCAGGCAATGGCATCATATTGATGATAATAGTTTGGATATGCAAAGAAGTCTGGCAATCAATTAATTTCTATTAGTGCTGCAATGAGCTGTTCACTATAGTCAATTCCTTGCTTTTATAAGCTTTGCTGAAAAAGCCCTTTTGTAAAACTTAAATCTTTGGTAAGTCTTATTTTAAACAATATCTTCAGTTGTTAGAAGTTTACAAAAAGGAGAACCTTAGAAAAATAAATGGCAACAAAATAAAGAAAACAAATATCTATTGTACTACCTTATGCCAATAACTTTACCTATGTTACTTAATAAAATATAATCCTAAGAATTCTAAGAGTTAGATAATATTATTTAGAAAAAATCCCACCCAGGATAAAATAGATTAATAATTGGTCTGGTCTAAGCTGATTTCTAATAAGACATAGAGTCAGTCAGGATAAAAACTTAGATTTGTCAGAAGTGTTTTGTTGTTGTTGTTGTTGTTTTTCATGACACCACAGAGAGCCAGAAGAGACATTTAGAAATCAGAGAGTTATCAACTATCTTTCATTGATATGAAGACTGAGATGCAAATTAAGTAACTTGCCTAAAGGCCATAAGTCATAAGAAATGATAAACAAGAAAAAAAATACAGTGGTTTATTTTTATAATGAGTCACCTTTCATATATGAAGAAAAACTTAGGGAAAGGCAATTTTACCATGAATCTCTGAACACATGCATCTTGAGCTTATAATTTTACTATATTATCATATATGTCTGTCATATTCCTATAAAAAGCACATTGGAGGTTGACTAAACATTCACACTTGAAGTTCCAGTGAAGGCTGATATTTGATTTCTGCCTAAGCTAAGTGCTATGGAAAATATGCAGGAGATAGACATTTTCCACCAAGATCATTAAGAACAGTCATGTACTTCATAATGACATTTCAGTCAAAAATGGACCCCATATATGATGGTAGTCCCATAAAATTATAATGGAACTGAAAATTTTTATCACCTTGTGATGTCTTAGCTGCCATAATGTTGTAGTGCAAGGCATTACTCATATGTTAGTGGAGGTGCTGGTATAAACAACCTACTCTGCTGCCAATCAAATAAAAGTCTAGCATATACAATTACAATAGTGGGCTATACCTTCTAAGTTTGTGTAAGTGCACTCAATGATTTCACAATGACAAAATCACCTAACAGGGCAATAGTCTGAAGTTTTCCTACTGTTAAGTGGCACATGACTGTATAGAAACTTTGACACCTCTTAAGGAAAGAAAAAAAAAAACCACTATAGGCATACACTGTTTAATTGCACGTCACAGTTGTTACATTGTTTTCACAAATTGAAGGTTTGTAGCAGCCCTGCATCTAGTAAGTCTATTGGCACAATTTTTTAAACAGCATTTACTTACTTCAAGTCTCTTTGTCACATTTTGGTAATTCTTTCAATATTCCAAACTTTATTATTATATGTGCTATGGATATCTGTGATCAGTGATATTTGATGTTACTATTGTAATTGTTTTGGGGTGCCATAAACTGTGGTCATATAAGATGACAAACTTAATTGATAAATATTGTGTGTGTGGTGTCTGCTCCACTGACCAGCCATCCTCCTGTCTCTTTCCCTCTCCTCAGGCCTTACTATTCTCTGATACACTACAATATTGAAATTAAGCTAATTAAGGAATTTACAATAGCTTCAAAGTGTTCAAGTAAAACAAAGAGTAATATGTCTGCCACTTTAAATCAAATACTAGAAATGATTAAGCTTAGTGAGAAAGCATGTCAAAAGCCAAGATAGGCCAAAGCTACACCTGTTGCACCAAACAGTTGACCAAGTTGCAAATGCAAAGGAAAACTTCTTGAAGGAAATTAAAAGTGCTACTCTAGTGAATATACAAATGATAAGAAAGTGAAACAGTCATTCTACTGATATGGAGAAGGTTTTAATGGTCTGGATAGAAAATCAGACCAACCACAACATTGCCTTAAGCCAAAACTTAATACAGAGCAAAGCCCTTACCCTCTTTAATTCTCTAAAGGTTGAGAGAGGTGAGCTTCAGAAGAAAAGCCTGAAGTTAGCAGAGGCTGGTTCATGAGGTTTAAGAAAAGAAGCCATCTTTATAACATAAATGTGCAAAGTAAAGCAGCAAGTGCTGATGTAAATGCTTCAGTAAGTTAATCTGAACATTTAGCTAAGATCATTAATTAAAGTGGCTACACAAAGAAACAGATTTTCAAGTTAGACAAAACAGCTTTATTTTGGATAAAGATGCCATCTAGGATTTTCATAGCTAGAGAGGAGAAGTCAATGTCTGGCTTCAAAGCTTCAAAGGACAGGCTGACTCTCTTGGTAGGGGCTAATGCAGCTGGTAACTTTAAGTTGAAGCCAATACTCATTTACTATTTGAAATTCCTGGGGCCTTTAAGAATTATGCTAAATCTACTCTGCCTGTCCTCTATAAATGGAACAACAAAGACTGGAAGACAGTACATCTGTTTACAACATGTTGGATTGAATATTTTAAGCCCACTGCTGAGACTTACTGATCAGAAAAAAAAATTCTTTCAAAATATTACTGCTTTTTGATAATGAACCTTGAAACCCGAGAGCTCTTATTGATTTGTATAGTGAGATTAATGCTGTTTTCATGCCTGCTAATATATTTATTCTTCAGCCCATGGATCAAGGAGTGATTTTGACTTTCAAGTCTTACTATTTAAGAAATATATTTTGTAAGGTTATAGCTGCCATGAATAGAGATTTTTATGATGGATCTGGGCAAGGTAAATTGAAAACCTTCTGAAGAAGATTCACCACTTTAGGTGCTATTAAGAAAACATTTGTTAGTCATGGAAATAGGTCAAAATATCAACAGAAGTTTGGAAGAAGTTGATTCCAGCCATCATGCATGACTTTGAAAGATTCAAGACTTCAGTAGAGAAAGTAGCTGCAGATGTGGTAGAAATAGTAAGACAAGTAGAATTAGAAGTGGAGCCTGAATATGTGATTGATTTGCTGTTATGATAAATCTGTAAAAAATGAGGAGTTGCTTCTTAAGGATAAGCAAAGAAAGTGGTTTCATGAGATAGGATCTACTCCTGGTGAAGATGCTGTAAAGATTTTTGAAATGACAACAAAGATTTAGAAAATTACAAAACCTTTTTGATAAAGCAATGGCAGCATTTGAGAGGATTGACTCCAACTTTGAAAGAAGTTCTACTGTGGGTAAAACACTATCAAACAGCATTGCATGCTACAGAGAAATCATTCATGAAAGGGAGACTCAATAGATGCAGCAAACTTTATTGTTGTGTTATTTTAAGAGATTGCCACAGCCACCCCAAATTTCACCAACCACCACCCTGATCTGTCAGCATTTAGATTTCTTATTTCAGATTTTTCTTTTTCTTAATGTAGGTATTTATCACTATAAACTTCCCTCTTGAAACTGCTTTTGCTGCATCCCATAAGTAGATATGTTTTATTTCCATTTTTGTATTTCTAAAGTGATGTTTTAGGTCTGTTTTGATTTCTTCTTTGACCCATTGGCTGTACAGGAGCATGATGTTTAATCTTTACATATGTGTAAATTTTTAGTTTTGTACTTGTAATTTATTTCTAGTTCCATACAATTGTGATCAGAAATGATGTTTGATATGATTTAAACCTTCTTAAATTTACTAAAGCTTGTGTTTTTCTTAACATAATGTATTTTGGAGAATATTCATTGTGCACTTAAGAATAATGCTTCTTTTGCTTCTTTTGGATGGAATATTTTATACATGTCAGTTAGGCTTATTTGGCCTAGCTTATAATTTTCATTTAAATGTTCTCTTATTCAATTTCTACCTGGATTATTTATTTATTGTTGAAATTGGGGTACTGAATTCCCCTATTATTATTATATTGCTGATTATCCCTTTATATATGTTAATATAGGCTTTATATATTCACATGCTCCTATGCTAGGTGAATATATATATTTACAAAAGTTATATCCTCTTGATGAATTGACCTTTATATTGTTGTATGACATTCTTTGTCTTTCCATACATACTTTGGCTAAAGTCTATTTTGTCTGATATAAAGTATAGTTACATCTGGTTTTTATTTGGTCCATTTGCATGGAACATTGTTTTCCATCCTTTAATTTTTAGTTTATATATTTTCATGAAAACTGAAGTGAATTTTTTGTAAGCAGAATGTTTTTTAAACATTTCTTAAATCTATTCAGGCACTATATGTGTTTGGTTGCAGTATTTAGTCCATTTACATGTAAAGTAAATATTGATACCTATGGAATGACTATTTCTATTTTGCTGTTTTTGGTTATCTTGATATTCTTTTGTCCCTATCTTATTCTCTTCCTTTAGTTGAATTTTTAATTTTTAAATATTATTTTTATTTAAAATATTACAGATGTCTCTTTTTCTCCCCAATGACCTGCCCCACCTTGTCCCATCCCCCTTCCCAGTCCCTCTCTCCACCATTGTCCGTGTCCTTGGGTTGTGCATATATGCATATAAATTCTTTGGTTACTCTCTCCCCCTCCACCCACCTGCCCTCCTCCCTCCCTCTGACATTCGTCAGTCTCATCTATGCTTCCATGTCATTGAATCTATTCTGTTCTTCAGTTTATTAAGTTCTTTAGATTCCACATATAAGCGAGATCATGTGATGTTTGTCTTTCTCTGCCTGACTTAATTCACTTAGCATAATTTTCTCCAGGTCCATCCATACTGTCCCAAAGGGTACAAGATTCTTCTTCTTTACAGCTGTGTAGTATTCCATGGTGTAAATGTCCCACAGCTTTTTTATCCACTCAGCTACCGATGGGCACTTGGGCTGTTTCCAGATCTTAGCTATTGTAAACTGTGCTGCTATGAACATAGGGGTGCATATATTCTTTCTGATTAATGCTTCAGGATTCTTAGGATACATTCCTAGGAGTGGAATCACTGGGTCAAAAGGCAGCTCCATTTTTAATTTTTTGAGGAACCTCCATACTGTTTTCCATAGTGGCTGCACCAGTCTGCATTCCCACCAGCAGTGTACTAGGGTTCCCCTTTCTCCACATCCTCACCAGCATATGTTGTTTATTGATTTGTTGATGGAGCCATTCTGACATGTGTGAAATGATACCTCATTGTGATTTTAATTTGCATCTCTCTGATAATTAGCGATGTTGAGTATTTTCTCATGTGTCTTTTGACCATCTATATGTCCTCTTTGGAGAAGAGTCTATTCAGGTCCTTTGCCCATTTTTTAATTGGGTTGTTTGTCTTCCTCTTGTTGAGTTGTATGAGTTCTTTGTACACTTTGGAAATTAGACCCATATCAGATACATCCTTGGCAAATATGTTTTCCCAGACCATGGGGTTCCTTTGTATTTTGAGGCTGTTTTCTTTTGCTGTGCAGAAGCTTTTGAGTTTGATGTAGTCCCACATGTTTATTTTTTCTTTAGTTTTTCTTGCCATAGGAGATGTATCAGTAAAAATTCCACTATGTGGGATGTCTGTGACTTTACTGCCTATGTTTTCTTCCAGGATTTTTATGGTTTCGTGACTTACATTTAAGTCATTTATCCATATTGAGTTTATTTTTGTGTATGGTGAAAGTTTGTGGTCTAGTTTCATTTTTTTGCATGTATCTGTCCAATTTTCCCAGCACCACTTATTGAAGATACGGTCTTTATTCCATTGGATACTCTTGCCTCCTTTGTCAAATATTAACTGACCATAATGGCGTGGGTCTATTTCTGGCATCTCTGTTCTGCTCCATTAATCTATATGCCTGTTGTTGTACCAATACCAGGCTGTTTTGATTATAATGTCTTTGTAATACAGTGTGAAATCCTGTAATGTTATCCTTCCCACTTTGTTCTTTTTTTCTCAAGATGGCTGCAGCTATTCGGGGTCTTTTTTGGTTCCATATAAATTTTTGAAATGTTTCTTCTAGGTCTGTGAAATATGCTATTGGTATTTTAATAGGAATTGCATTGAATTTATAAATTGCTTTGGGTAATATGGACATTTTAATGATATTATTTCTTCCAATCCGTGAGGATGATATATACTTCCACTTGTTTAAATCTTCCTCTATTTCTATTTTCAGTGTCACTTAGTTTTCTGAGTATAGGTCTTTTACAGACTTGGTTAAATTTATTCCTAGGTATCTTATTTTTTTAGTTGCAACGGTAAAAGTGTTGTTTTTTTAGTTTCTCTGTCTGACAGTTCATTGTTGGTGTATAAGAATGCCATCGATTTCCGGATGTTGATTTTGTATACAGCTACATTGTCAAATTCATTTATCAAATCTAGTAGTACTTTGATGGAGTCTTTAGGGTTTTCTATGTACAATATCATGTCATCTGCAAATAATGACAGTTTTTCTTCCTCTTTTCCAATTTGGATACCTTTTATGTTTTCTTCCTGTCTGATGGCTGTGGCGAGGACTTCCAGTACTATGTTGAATAAGAGTGGTGAAAGTGGACATCTTTGTCCTGTTCTTGTTTTTAATGGAAATGGTTTTAGTTTTTGCCCATGGAGTATGATGTTAGCTGTAGGTCTATCATATACGGCCTTTATTATGTTGAGATATGATCCCTCTATTCCCACTTTGCTGAGAGTTTTTATCCGAAATGGGTGCTGGATTTTGCCAAATGCTTTTTCTGCATCTATTGATATGATCATATGATTTTTGTCCTTCATTTTGTTTGTGATGTATCACATTTTTTGATTTGTGGATGTTGTACCAGCCTTGCATGTCCACAATAAATCCCACTTGGTCATGATGTATGATCTTTTTAATGTATTGCTGGATCCGGTTTGCTAGTATTTTAGTGAGGATTTTAGCATCTGTGTTCATCAGGGATATTGGCCTGTAATTTTCTTTCTTTGTAGAGTCTTTATCTGGTTTTGGGATTAGGATGATTCTGGCCTCATAAAAAGAGTTTGGGAGTTTTCCCTCCTCTTGAGTTTTCTGGAATAGTTTGAATAGAATAGGTGTTAATTCCTCTTTGAATGTTTGGTGAAACTCGCCTATAAATCCATCTGGTTCAGGACTTTTGTTTGCTGGGAGTTTTTTGATTACTGCTTCAATTTCATTAGTTGTTATCAGCCTATTCAGGTTTTCTGCTTCTTCTTGATTCAGCTGTGGAAGGTTGTATGCTTCTCAAAATTTGTCCATTTCCCCCATGTTGTCCAATTTGTTGGTATATAGTTGCTCATAATATTTTCTTACAATCCTTTGTATTTCTGTTGGGTCAGTTGTTATATCGCCTCTTTCATTTCTGATTTTATTTATTTGGGTCCTCTCTCTTTGTTTCTTAGTGAGTCTGGCTAAAGGTGCATCAATCTAATTTATCTTTTCAAAGAACCAGCTCTTGGTTTCATTGATTTTTTGTATTTTTTTTAGTCTCTATGTAATTAATTTCTCCTCTGATCTTTATTATTCCCTTCGTTCTACTTCCTCGGGGCTTTTCTTGCTGTTCTCATTCTAGTTCTTTTAGTTGTTGTGTTAGATAATTCATTAGATCTTTTTCTTGTTTCTTGAGATAGGCCTGTAATGCTATGAATTTTCCTCTCAGGACTGCTTTCGCAGTGTCCCATAGATTTTGAGTTGTTGTCTGCTCATTTTTGTTACTTTCCATGAAGTGTTTGATTTTTTCCTTGATCTCATTGGTAACCCATTCATTGTTTAATAACATGCTATTTAGCCTCCATGTGTTTGAATATTTTTGAGTTTTTTTATAGTGGTTCATTTTTAGGTTCATGGCATTGTGATCCAAGAAGATGCTTGATATGATTTCAATCTTCTTATATTTGTAGAGACATGTCTTATGCCCTAACATGTGGTCTATTTTTGAGAATGTTCCATGTGCACATGAGAAGAATGTGTATTCTGCTGCTTTGGGGTGAAATGTTCTGTAAATGTCAATTAAATCCATTATGTCTAGTGAGTCATTTAAGGTCTCTGTTTCCCTGTTGATTTTTTGTCTTGGTGATCTGTCCAATGCTGACAGTGGGGTGTTAAAGTCCCCCACTATGATTATGTTGCTATCAATCTTCCCCTTAAAGTCCCCCAAGAATTTTTTTATATATTTAGGCGCTCCTATATTGGGTACATAAATGTTTATAAGGGTTATTTCCTCCTGTTGGATTGATCCCTTTAGTATTATGTAGTTACCATTTTTGTCTCCTGTCAAGGTCTTTATTTTGATGTCTGTTTTTTGTCAGAAATAAAATTTGCTGCTCCAGCTTTCTTTTCCTTTCTATTTGCATGGAATATTTTACCCCATCCCTTCACTTTTAGCCTATGTGCGTCTTTTGCTCTCAGGAGAGTCTCTTATAGACAGCATATATCTGTTTTCTTATCCCTTCAGCTACCCTATGTCTTTTGATTGGACCATTTATTCCATTTACATTTAAGGTTTCTATTGATATAACCTTATTTAATGCCATTTTTCCCCTTTTTGCTGATGTATGTACCTTTCTCTCACTTTTATTTCTTTTTCTTAAAACTCCTTTTAGCATTTCTGGCAATGCTTGTTTGATGGTACTGAACTCCTTTAGGCTTTTTTTTTTTGCCTTGGAAGCTCTTTATTTCACCTTCAATTTCAAATGATAGCCTTCCTGGATAAAGCAATCTTGGTGGCATTATGTTGCTTTTCATTTTTTGAAGAACTTCATGCCACTTCCTTCTGGCATGAAGAGTTTCTGTTGAGAAATCAGCTTTCAGCCTTATGGGGGTTCCCTTTTAGGTCACTGCTTGTCTCTCTCTTGCAGCCCTTATTATTTTCTCTTTGTCCTTGATATTTGCTATTTTAATTATGATGTGTCTTGGAATGGGTCTTTTTGCGCCCCTCTTGTTTGGAACCCTCTGTGCTTCCTGAACTTGTATGGCTTTCTCCTTTGCCAGCGTAGGGAAGTTTTCTATCATTATTTCCTCCACCAAGTTCTCTATCCCTTGTTCTCTTTCCTCCCCCTCTGTTACTCCTATAATGCAAATGTTGTTTAGCCTCATGTTGTCCCAAAGCTCCCTTAGACTGTCCTCATGCTTTTTAAGTGTTTTTTCTTTTTGCTGCTCTGATTGAGTGATTTTTTTCTAACTTTTCTTCTAAGTCATTTACTCTATCCTCTGCTTCATTGGGCCCGCTTAATTCCTTCCAGTGCATTCTTGATATCAGATACAGCATTCTTTATCTCTGTCTGAGTTTTGTTTATGGTATGTATCTCTTTTTTCATGTTTTCACCAAGGTCCTCGATCTTATCATCTACTGTCTTAAGTTCCTTGAACATCTTCATCATCAATACTCTGAACTCTGTTTCTGATCACTTGCTTAACTCCATTTCATCAAAGTTTTTTCTGGCACTTTTTCCTTTTCTTTAACTTGGGGGTTGTTTTGTTTTCTCCCCATTTTGGTAGGTCTTTGTATCTATATATTAGATATATTTGCTGTCTCTTAATGTCGTGGAGTGGGATTTTGTCTCGTGGGTCCAGTGGAGCCCAGAGGTGTGTTTTCCTTATACTTCTGAGCTCTTTGCTTTAGGAGTGTCTTTCTTGTGGGTGCTCCTTTTGTGGTTTCTTTATGTTCTCCTGTTGTAGTTGGGTCTAGACTGTCATTGATCAGTTCTTGGGAGCACCCCTTTCTCAGGTTGGCTAACTGTGTCTCAGCCTCAACCTCGTTGTGTAAGCTATTATATGGGTGCTGGCAAAGCAGGACAATACACAACTAAACTTCTAGGAAAGAAGAGGTATCTTACAAAATATCTTGACAGTCACAATGAAAACAACCCATGTGAAAATAGAACTGGGGGTGTGAAGTGAGAACACACACACACACACACACAAAATGCTTATAAAAAAGGAACAGAGAAAGAAAAGTAATGCTTAGAGAGAGAGATGTATATTGTTGTTAATAGTGGTAAAAATTTAGAAAATAATAATAAACTAAAATGTAAAAAATAGAGAAGCTACTGGGAGATAACAGAAGCAGAGAAAAGATTCTGAAAGAAGGGCCAGGAAAAAATTAAGGGAGAGAATAGGAATAGGATCATATTTGAAAATGAGAAAACAAAAATCCAATAAAGAAAATAAGAGAAATGAACAATCGAATAAAAAGACAGGAAGACAAAAGGGAGGATAACAAAAGAATGAAAGAAAAGTAGAAAAAGAAAAAAGAAAAAGAAAAAAAAGTTATGCCAATGGATCAAGATGAAAGAGAGAAATATAGCCCAGGCAGGGAAGGAGTCCGGTAAGAGATTTGGTGGAAAGTATAGAGGAAAGCAGTAAACTTGGTTATAATGATAAAGTCCCAGTCATTAAGCAGGGATATCAAGAAAGTCTTGATAGTAGAAGCAAGGATAAAACAAAACAAAGCAAATAAATAAAACAAAAGTAAAAACAAACTAAGCAAGACAAAATTCTTTTATGAAAAAGAGAAAAAAAATTGGTTAAAAAATGTTTTTTAGAAAAAAGTAAAAAAAAAATTATTATAAAATTTAAGAAAGAAGAAGAAACAAATTTTCTCCCCTTTCTCTTCTTCCTAAGGAAAAAAGAGAAAAAAGAAACAAACACACAAACAAAAAATGAACAAAAATAAACCCCCAAAAGAACAAAACCAAAAAGCAAAACAAAACAAAAAAACAGGAGAAAAAAAGACAATCAGGTGAATTTCTTCTGGGCAGCTTATGTTATCTGAGGGTCACTGTTTTGTGTGCTGATTTCAGTTCTCCTGGGAGGTACCTGTGTATCACCCAATGTGAGGAGCCGTCTAGGTTTGGCTCTGGTGTCCTTAGGTAGATGGTTGATCTGAGGCTCTCCGTGGACCACCTCTTCTTGTCAGCTATTTTGCAACCTTGTAGTTGCCTGGTCTTACTCCAGAGTCTTCTGTAGAGTTTTTAGGGTGCAGGGTGGCTAGTGTAGCCCAGGGTATCACTCCCCTTAGACGTGTCGCTGTCAGGCATTCATTCTGCGGGAGTTAGTCTCGGCTCCACCGCCAGCCCCTCAGTCCCTACCCTGTCCTCTGATTCTAGCTCCCCAGGCTCTGTCCTGCTGCAGCTTCAGATTGATTCTAGCCTGTTGCCTTTTCTGTATGGGCCGTTTCAGCTGCCTGGGCCCAGTGGGTTCGATTAAAAAAACATTCTGATGAGCCCTTTGCCCGCCCAGCCCCAAGCCGGGGTTTTCAGCATTTCCTCCAGTTCCCAAACAACAGTCCCCGAGAGTCTTATTCTTGTAATGTCCTCCTGTGAGCTGCTCTCCCTTCCCCCTCAGGACTGTGCCCTGTGGGGGTGTCTGGGGCCTCAGTGAGCGGGACCCGACCCTTCTTATTGGAGGCGGTGCTCCTGGCTACGGGAGAGGCCGGCGGGCTCCGCCCCTCCCTGCTCAGCTCTGGTTGGTTGGTTGTACCAGGCCCGCCCCTCAGAGAGTGTGCCTTGCAGACCCCAATGGCAGTCTCTGCTGGTCTGTTTGCACCCAGTGCCTGCCGGGAAGCTGGGAGCCAGTTCCGGGGACAAACTCACAAACGCACAAAGCAACACACAGGCAGAGAGTCCACCCTGCAAGGTCCTGCCTCCGTGGGACAAGGCCCCCAGCGGGAGGGGACCCAAAGTCAGCTCCCCGCAGCTCCCCGCACCGCTGGTCTCAGCAGAGCTGGGGCGGCTCCACGCGCCACCACGGCGCCCCTCAGGGCTGGTCACAGATCCCAGCCTCTCAGCACCGGGAGCTCAGGGCGGGAGGGCTCCTCCCCTCCCCCGCGCCACGCAGACTCAGTGCTTCCTGGGGCTCAACACAGTGCCCCACAGGGAGGCAGAGGGTCCCCGTGTGCGGCTGCTCAGCGCAGTCCTCTGGTCCCTCACCACTCGGGTGCCACAGGCCTTGGGACAGCCTTCCCTATGGTTGGCACCCCGAGCATTAGACACGGTTCGCAGCCGCCCCTAGAGGCTGTGTTTCCTAGGAAGGCGACGATCCCTCCGGGGCTCACCGCTCCCCTGGGTCCCTCCGCCCTGTGCGTGGGGCGCTCCTTCCCCTCTCTGCTCCGGGTGTGGGATCCCCGCTTTTAGATGCCGTGGGCACTCCCCAGGGGAGGGAGCTTTGCAGCCTCTAACCTCCGGGAATGGAGCCCAGCACAGGCTTCAGGGGGACTCCCCCTTCCTACACCCCCCCACTTCCGGACTCCGAGATGTGTCTTCAGTGCTCCCCACTCGCACTCCGTCCATTCAGTTTTGTTTCTCTGGTTTTTTCCAGCTGGCTACATAGGATTTTATTGGTAAACTGAGTCCGTGGCTGGGAGCGGGGGCGCTCTGCTGCTTCTCATAGTGCTGCTATCTTCCCCTCTCCAATTTTTTTTATGTTAGTATGCTTTGATACATTTTTCGTTATCTTTTTTTGCATTTACTGTAGGTTTTTGCTTTATGGATACCAAGAGGCTTACATAAAACATCTTATATTATAGCAGGTTATTTTAACCTGATAACAATTTAACTGCAAAAACATACAGAAGCTCCACATGTTATATTGCCCTCTCACATTATATATTTCTGTGTCATAATTTACATCTTTTTACATTGTGTATCCATTAACAAATTATTGCAGTTATAGTAATTAATACTTTTATATTTTAATATTCATACTAAAGTTTAAATGACTTTCATATCATCATTATAATATTAATCTGAATTTAACTTTATTTACCTTTACAATTGAGTTTCATATTTTCATATGTTTTTCTGTTACTAATCAGCATCATTTGTTTCAGTTGAATAAGTCCCTTTAACTTTTCTTGGAAGCTGGTCTAGTGGTGATCATCATCTTTAGCTTTTGTTTGTCTGAAAAAATCTGTATCTCTCTTTGAATTCTGGAGGATAACTGCCAAGTATTCTTAATTGGCAGTCTTTACATTTTTTATTTTTTATTTTTTAACACTTTGTGTTAACCCACTCCATTCTGGCCTGCAAAGTTTCTGTTGAAAAGTATTCTGATTGTATTATGGGGATTCCTTTGTATTGTAAGAAGTTGGTTTTCTGCTCATTAGTTAATCTAGCCACCTTTCCCAGTCCTGACAGAATGGTTTTATGTAAGAGATAAAATTCATCATTAGCACAACCTGAGCTCCTGGTTGTCTCTCAAGCCTTTGTGATTGTTTAAGCTGCCACTTTTTTTCCTTTAGTTGAAGGTATGGCTATACCTGTCAGTGTCCCAGATTGGTGAATCAGTCAGCACCTAGGTACAGGTTAATTAGAAGCTGGATCTTCAGGCAGCATCTGGAGAAGTATGTAAGTAAACCCCTTCCAGGGGAAAGCTTGGGAGATAAGCATTATTTCCTGCTCCTTCTGTGTTGATTGCAGGTATATAGCTGCTGAGAGATGCTCCTGTACTTGTTTAAAAACTGCTTCTATATTTACTATAGTACTGTGGTATTTATGAACATAGGCCTTAATTGACTATCAGAGCTAGGTGAGTTGGAGGACTGTCTGTCAACCAACAGCCACAAAAGGTGGGACACTAGACACTTATACAAGCTTTTTCCGAAGAGATACTGGTGACTTGACTTTATTGTTATTGCCAGAGTGAGGAAGCAGGGGAAATGTCCACTGCACTGAGGAGTGCATCCTGCACCTAGATATTTGCTAAATCAGAAGCTCTGCCCTCAGGCAACAGCTTGTAAAATATGCAGTTAGAACCCGTTCAGGGAAAGACTGGGAAATGGGCTGTTTTTTGCTTGCTCCCTCTGTTCTGGGCCTTTAAGAGATAGCTTCAGCAAATGCAGGCTTACACACTCATTAAGAACTGCTTCTTTGATTTCTGCAGTCCTGTGGGACTTTTAAGTGCAAGCCCCATTGGCTGCCTGAGCCAGGCGATCTAGGCTACTGTTGCTTTAGTGGCAGCTGTAAGAGCTGGGGAGCCCTATTTGTATATAAATTCCTTCCAGGAAGATGTGGTGATTTGGATTCATTGTTCTGCAGGCCAGAGAGAGAAGTTTGGGGAAGTGTCCACCAGCTTTCCCAGTCTCTGGAGGAGATTTGCAGCCAACCCCTAGATTTGTGCTAAATTAGAAGCCAGACCCTCAGGTAGTAGCTAGACTCTTTTTAGGGTAAGACTGGGAGATGGGTAGTTTTGCCTGCACCCTCAGCACTGAGCCTTGGGGGATTAGCTGTGGCCACTGCTTGTGTGCCTGTGCAGAACTGCTTCTTTGTTTGGTATAGTCTTATGGGCCTTGTAGATGAAAGCACTGTTGGCTTTCAAATCTAAGTGTTTTATAAGCCTGTCCCTTGGATGGGAGTCTTAAATATGGGGACACTGGATGTGTGTTCGAAAACTTACACTCCTCAGGGAGAAGCTGGGAGTTGGGGGTACCCTTCTAATTGTATGGTGCCAAACCAGGTGTGGGGCTTGTGATTAAAGTGAGTCTCAGCGTTTCCATCTGTTTCAGTGTGGGTCAGTTGATGTGTAAAAATTACTCACTTGGCTTTTGGATTTGTTTCAGAGTATTTGTTTCAGTGTATAGAATGCACTGCTCTTTGTGTAGCATTCAATGCATCCATTGGAGGGGGGATGTTCAGGAGTCTACTATGTCACCATCTTGATTGGCTGTCTATAATCTGCTGTATTAGTGAGCTCCATTGCAAAGCCGACATCTGGGTTTCATTTGTTGGTTTAAATATAACATATTAAATATATATTTGTATCCATATGTTTATCAATTAAGATGAATTATTTACTTAATGTGTATAAAATGAATCTCATCATTTCCCTTGTAAATAATGTCTGTTTCTACTATCTCTCTACTTTTCCTATTTCTAAAATTCTCAAAGCCATCTACCTCATCTTGTGTTCTTATACCCCATCATATGTAGAAAAGTCACCAAGTCATCTGTTTTTGTCTAGCTTGTCTTCCTTTTTTCTTCTCCTTCCTCTCTTTTCTTTCTTTCTTTCTCTTTCTTTTTATCCTCACCTGAAGACATTTTTTCCATTGATTTTTAGAGAGAGTGGGAAGGAGGGAGAGAGAGAGAGAAACATCAGTGTGAGAGAGACACATCAATTGGTTGCCTCCCACATGAGCCCTGACCAGCTAGGGATAGAACCTGCAACTGAGGTCTGTGCCCTTGACCGGAAATCGAACTCGACACCCTTCGATCTAGAGACTGACACTCTAACCACTGAGCAAAACCAGCCAGGGCTCTCTCACTTCCTTCCTTCCTCCCTCCCTCCCTCCCTCCCTCCCTCCCTCTCTCTCTCTCTCTCTTTTTCTTTCTTTCTTTCTTTCTTTCTTTCTTTCTTTCTTTCTTTCTTTCTTTCTTTCTTTCTTTCTTTCTTTCTCTTTCTTTCTTTCTTTCTTTCTTTCTTTCTTTCTTTCTTTCTTTCTTTCTTTCTTTCTTTCTCTCTCTCTCTCTCTCTCTCCCTCTCTCTCTCTCTTTCTTCTTTCTTTCTTTCTTTCTTTCTTTCTTTCTTTCTTTCTTTCTTTCTTTCTTTCTTTCTCTCTCTCTCTCCCTCTCTCTCTCTCTTTCTTCTTTCTTTCTTTCTTTCTTTCTTTCTTTCTTTCTTTCTTTCTTTCTTTCTTTCTTTCTCTCTCTCTTTCTCTCCCTCTCTCTCTCTCTCTTTCTTCTTTCTTTCTTTCTTTCTTTCTTTCTTTCTTTCTTTCTTTCTTTCTTTCTTTCTTTCTTTCTTTCTTCCTTCCTTCCTTCCTTCCTTCCTTCCTTCCTTCCTTCCTTCCTTCCTTTCTTTCTTTCTTTCTTTCTTTCTTTCTTTCTTTCTTTCTTTCTTTCTTTCTTTCTTCTTTCATTCCTTTCTTCCTTCCTCTGTTCTTTTTTTCCTTCTACCCTGCTTGTCCGAACAAATAGCTGACAGGCCTTATCCTCAGTGCTAGTGATAATACTGCTGTGAACAAAAATTTGACAAGAAATTGGCAGATTTGAGGAGACTATAGCAAAGGCATTTACAAAAACACACTCAAGCCCTAATGGAATCACAGAGTAAATCTAAAGTTGCAATCTCAAAAGTTCTTTAAAAAGAAGCCCCACCAAAAACAAGATTGAAAGCTGAAGAAAAAAGAAAGATGCTGGCCAGTTAGGATGTGTACACTAGAACAGATACAGAGAGAAATTGGTTGTCATTCAAAATACTCTGTCAGACAAAAATTAGACATTGCATTTGGTATCTTGAAAAACATGGACAAAACCAATACCGAAACAGGCAATATGCATTCTAGAAATGTATAACTGAGCCAAGAAACCCAAGAGAACAATATAAATGAACTGTATTGAAATTTAGGTGAATGAAACAAATTAAAAGAATATTACTAAGAATATTTAAACACATAAATAATTATGTTTTTGACTACCCAGTTCAGCTATATTATATGAATTGCATACTTGATCAAGGTCATTGCCTCATCTTATAGAGGATTAATTATATTCTTGATTTTATTTCACATGGGAAAAATATAAAAACAATAAAAATTTAGTTGGCTTCAAAGCAAGAAAAAGAAGAAATCTAATGCCTGCTACATTTTTTTCTCTCTATATGGACAAATACTATAACCACATCCTGCTCTGCATAGATGTGGGAAATGAGGAAGAGGGGAAAATAAGAAAATGGGATAAATAGAGGGGAATCTTTACCCCTGGAGAGCTCCTTATTAAAGAATTTCTATTGAAGGATTGGCCTAGTGAGTGAGAAGCTCTTTTCCTGTCAATTTCAACTGTCAACAACTTAATTTTATGCGATACATTTAAAGTGACCCCTTCTCTTCCTTACCCATCCTCATAGTCTCATCTAAAATTTTTTTTCTTATTTTATTTATTTTGCCATTATATCAACCCATTCCTGACAGAATTTACATATACACATTTGTAGGCATCATTTCCAATAGTAAAATATGAAAATGTGACTCAGATGATATAAAAGAAATATTCCCTAAAGCAAAGGGAATAATAACAAGCTAAGATTTTCATATGGATAAATTGCAGTTTGCAGTCTTTAAGCACAACTGTTTCAAAGAATACATAAAATTAACATTTGTGTGTCTAATTTCAAGAAAAAATTAAATTATTTCTGATATTAACATGATAATTTTTCACAGAATAATTTATTTGATTTGAAACTAAGGAGGATAGCAGGACATTAATAACTCTCTCCATAGAAATCTGTTTTAATAAGGAACAGCAGAAAATGAAAAGATGAAGAATGTAAACTGGTTTCTCTTTACTTTCAACCACTGCTGGTTATAGGTCTGGGGTAAGTGGGGCTTGAAGAGGTAGTAAATTGATTTCTCTACAAAAAGCAAACAAACAAACAAAAAACAAACTTAATACCAGTAATAGTATAAGAATTCTATCAGGCCTAACAATATCTGCTAAAGCTTTTCCCCAGTTACTGATCAAAAATATTTTTTATTGAAATCTTGGAGTCAGTATTTCTTTTAATTAAGGAGGTTACAGTAGCAGACTTTCTGAAGGCAAACAAGGTAAACCTTTTTTTCTTTTTTAAAAAAATATGTTTTCATTGATTTAAGAGAGAGAAAGGGAGAGAGAGAGAGAGAAACATCAATGATTGGAGAGTCATTGATCAGTTGCCTCCTGCATGCCCCCTCCTGGGGATCAAGCCCGCAACCCGGGCATGTGCCCTGACCAGGAATCGAGTGACCTACAGGTTCATCTACTCAAAAGTTGAAAATTTAAAGTCTCATCTAAATGGCATATGGGTAAGAATCAAAGTATGATTCATTATCTTTTCTAAATTTTATTCTTAAATTACAATTTACATTTAATATTATTTTGTATTAGTTTCAGGTGTATGCATAATAGTAGTTAGACAATCATATACTTTACAAAGTGTTCCTCCTTATATTTCCACCATACAACTGGCACCATACATAATTATTACAATATTATTAACTATATTTCTTATGCTGCATTTTACATCCTTGTGACTATTTTGTAACTACCAATTTGAACTTCTTAATCATTTCACCTTTTTCAGCCAGTCCCCCAAATGCCCTATCCTCTGGAAACCATTAGTCTGTTTTCCATACCAAAGAGTCTGTTTCAATTAAGTTTCTTTATTTTTATTTTGTTTTTTAAATACCACATACAATTGAAATCATATTAAATTTATCTTTCTCCAACTGACTCATTTTCCTTAGCATAATACCCTCTAGATCTGTCCATGCTGTTGCAAATGGTAAGGTTTTCATTTTTAATGGCCAAGTAATATTCCATTGTATATATGTACCAGAACTTTTATATCCACTCATATATTGATGGGCACTTGGATTGCTCCCATATCTTGACTATTGTAAATAATGTGGCAATGAACATAGGGATGCATATATTCTTTTGAATTAGTGCTTTGTGTTTCTTTGTATATATACCCAGAAGTGGAATCACTGCATTATAAGGCAGTTTCATTTTTAATTTTTGAGGAAACTCCATAATGGCCTGTTGAATTTAGGTTCAATACAACAATGTCATACATTTTGCTCATATATATATAATAAATCCTACACTATATACATATATAGTTATTTCTGTCTAAACAGTTAATTTCTTTTAAGAAACAAATCTAATATTTAACTAGAAATTCCATTTCTAGAATTTTTTTGTATAAATCTGCATTTTAATACAATATCATTTTTTTTTTCTGCTGGAAGTAATGTATACATATGCCTTTATTGGGTACAAAATTCTAAGATGACTATTTTTACTTTCAATAACTTAAAGATGTTGCTCCAATCTTTTCTCATTTGCATGTTTTCTGATTAAAAACCTCTCTTCTTTAATTTTGCTATTTTGTATATAATACGTCTTTTGTTTCTATGATTGCTTTTAAGATTTTCTCTTTTTCACTATTTTTGAGCAATTTGATTATGATGTATCTCGGTTAGCTTTCTCCATGTGTGTGTGTGTGTGTGTGTGTGTGTGTGTGTGTGTGTATTTGGAGTTTGTTGAACATCTTGGATCTGTGGATTTATAATTTTTATCCAATTTAGAAAAAAATGGCCACTATGTCTTCAAATTTGTTTGTTTCTTCTCTTCTTCATGGACTCTGATTGCACATATTTTATGCTGCCCGAAGTTGCTCCACAGTTCATTGATGCTTTTAATTTTTAAATTTTTTTTCTCTTTGCATTTCATGCAGCATAAATTTAATTGCTCTATCTTCAAATTCATAAATATTTTATTCTGCAATGCTGAATCTGCTATTAATCCCACCCACTGTATTTTTCATCACAGGCAATGTCATTTTCATCTTTTGAGGATAAATTTGAGTCTTTTTTATATCTTCTGAGCCTCTACTTAACTTTTTTTTTAAATTTATTTTTTTATTGATTTCAGAGAGAGTAAAAGAGAGGGAGAGAGAGATAGAAACATCAATGATGAGAGAAAGTCATTGATCAGCTGCCTCCTGGGAATCGAACCTCAATCTCCCAGATCATAGGTCAATGCTCAACTGCTGAGCCATGCCGGTCAGGCTCTACTTAACTTTTGA
This sequence comes from Miniopterus schreibersii, assembly GCF_964146895.1. Lineage (NCBI taxonomy): Eukaryota > Metazoa > Chordata > Mammalia > Chiroptera > Miniopteridae > Miniopterus > Miniopterus schreibersii. The sequence continues at coordinate 38,944,792 of NC_138104.1, read as the reverse complement.
ACATCTAGAATACAGTTATAATAATAGTTTTAATGTTTTTGTGTACTAATGCTAATATATATGTTAGTTGAGGGTCAATTTTGACTCCTTGGTTTTCCTCCTGATATGGTAATCATTGATTGGATATCAGACATTGTAAATTTTACCATTATATTCTGAAAATATATATATATATATATATATATATATATATATATATATATATATATATATATATATTTTAATAAATATTCTTGAGCTTTGTTCTGAGATGTACTTAAGTTACTTGGATACTGTATGACCTTTTTGGATCTTGCTGTTACAATTTGTTAGGCAGGACCAAAGTGGCATTACATCCTGTGCTAATTATTTACAACTAATGAGGAAAGAACCTTTTGTGTACTCTACCCAATACCCCACGAATCATGAAAGTTTTTTCAGTGTGACTGGAGAGAGCAGACATTATTATCAGCCCTAAGAGAACACTGGTCACATTTGCCTTTAATCTTTTCAGGTAATTTTTTTCCGGGCCCTGGCAATTTCCTTAACATGTACATGTTGATTAGTACTCTGCTAAATATTCAAGGGGAACACTCCACAATCACTAGAGTTATCTCTCTATGCAGCTCTCTCATTTTTGGTACTCTATACTGTGAATTCTAATCACTTGGCTGTTACTAAACTTTTAGTTCTGTCTCCTCAAATCAGGGAGTCAGTCTTTCAGGCTCAGTTGCATTTCCCTTCCCTGTGCTATGTTGTGAAAATTCTCCCAAGACAGTAAGCTGGGCATTCATAAGGTTCACCTCATTTATTTTATATCTGTCCTTCATCACTAGATGTCCAAAATCTTAATTATTGCTCATATACTGTGTCTGTTTTTGTTTGTTTTGTTTTGTATTTATTTGAGTTAGGAGGGTAATTTAGTTTCTTTTATTCCACAGTCTGAAAACAAAAGTAATGCCTATATTTTAGCTGATAAACTCTATACATAGAGTTTCAACCTATCAATTAAAGAAATTTTATTTTTAGATGTTAATAATAATGGGATTTGTTTTATGTTACAAAGTCATGTATTTATCTTTTTACTTTGCTTACCTAAAAAAAAAAAATAGTTGCCTCTTTTTTGCCTTTTAATCCAAATTTTGTTGTTGTTAATCCTCATCAGAGGATATTTTTTCCATTGATTTTTTTTTTTTTTTTTTAGAGAAAGTGGAAGGAAAGGGAGGGGAAGAGACCCAGAGAGAGAAACATAGATGTGAGAGAGACAAATCACTTGGTTGCCTCCTGCATGCAACCCGATTGGGCCTGGGGATCAAACCTGCAACAGAGGTATGGGCTCTAGACTGGAAATCAAAGCAGAGACCCTTCAGTCTGCTCTAACCAATGAGCCAAACCAGGTAGGGCTTAATCCAAAATTTATTGACTACTCTCCATAAGCAAGAAACCCAACTTTTTGTTGCTTTGAAGATTGTCCTAGGATAGTTATGGCATCCACTTTGACAAGAAAGTGATTTTTGATTATTATTTAAGTGTGATTCCTTTTGGAGATAAAGTTTTGGAAAGAAGAATTTATAGTCTTTGTTCTATAGATGTAGATCAATTATCTTTAAAAAGGTTTAATATGTGTATTAGATCAGTATGTATTTGATAGTGAGGTGAGAGGAGTTGACATTGTATTTTAGCAAGACATAAAGTGACATATTTACTCATGGGTTGTATAAAAAAATAGCTGAGATGAGAAGGGCTTAATATAGTAGAATTCTAGAGAATTTGGGAATCATGGACTAGGTCAGGATTCTGGTGTTGTTTAGGTCTGCCATTAACAAATCATGAGACCTTAAACAAATTACTTATTTCTGAGCCTCAGATATTTGTTGCTGGTAAGAGGTTGGAAAGTTAGAGGAAGTTTGTCTAAAAGTATACACAATCACATATCTAATAATATTTTTTCATAGCTACTTCAGATTTATTACCACACTTCCTGTTTTGGCAGAAGGCCAACTTACATGGTGGTATCTCTCTTTCTCCCCAGAGATCAAAATAAGGATCAGAGCAACACTACTCTTGACATATCTAACAACTTAATATGCCTGCTTCTTTGGGAGTTTGTTCAACAGAGGAGAAGCTAGGACACATGTACTTATAATGGCCTGCCTTCCCTAGCTCTCTTTCTTGTTCCCCCACAACTCCAACATGGGAAGATAAAGCTGAATTTTCTTTTCCTCTGTCTATCAGATACTTCTCACATATGCTATCTTTCTCTATTCAAAGGTGGCATTTTTTTTTTAATTCCCTTCCTTATAGAACATAATGGTGGAAAGAGAGAGACAGAAACCAATTTCATAATAAGGAAAATTGCAAAATTATTATTATCATTAATATTTATTCCCCAGATAATCATCTTTGTTTCCATAAAGGGAATTCAAGATTATCTTGATGCCACTCTTTTCAAATATCTATTTCTTTATCTTCTTCTTGTTCCTACGTTCTCCCAGTTTCATTAGGCATCCAGGGTATGGTCTGAAAATCTTAACTCTTATCATTGGAAACTTATAGTTCCTGTAGGTTTAGCTTCCTTCTATTAGCAACATGGATCATCCAGATAGTTTACCATATTATCAGGCAAAACTAAAATTGTGCTAGAAATATGTTTTGGTGGTTTGACATTGTGATATGGGAAGATGTCTATGAGTAAAGTGAATAAAGTCAACAGAAAATGGATTAGGCATCAATTCCAATCTCTCTTTCTTTAATCATTGTTCTGTCTGTGATTTCTGCATGTAGATTAAAAAGAAAACCTACGTGGACTCAGTTTTCTCTCCTAAAACCAGTGTGCCTACATTTTCTGTCTTCCTGAAATTTCCCAAGATAACCTTAGTTTCTACATTACTGAGCTCTCTTTTATGCTTCACTGAAGCAACTAGTCTCTTCCCCAAAATAAATTCTCTCTAGATTTGTCCCAGTCCATTACACTTTGTGCCTGAGTTACTGCTCCTAGAATTAGATTCTCTTCTTTGAAAAATTTAATGTCCCGGCAAAGGAAGTAGACCTATTAGGTAACTTTCAAGCTTTTTCATTTTCTTATATTGACTGTAATAAATCAATCTCTATAAATATTTTCTTGCAAGTTCTGGCCTCAAGGTGACTTTGCATTCTAGTTTAGCGTATATAATCAACTGGTAATAAAGTTGTACTTTGCAAAGTTGTTCTTAGGAATACTGGACAATAAGTTACTTTTTCTGCAGTCAAAAATTACCCAATACACATACAGAAACTACTCTGATATACAAAGAATATGTGACTTTATTGGTTCCTATATTCCTATAAGCATTCTAGTTTACTTTATGAGAGCCATCTATTAAGTTGTAGTGAAGTGCTTGGGAGGGAAATTACAAAATAAGGTCTCTAAACCTGATCCTGTTTAAACATTCTGGATGTAAAAAACAAAACAAAACATTTTATGCATTCATAAATCACAGATGTATTTATTGAGGATTTATTATAGGACAGGGACTATGCTAAGTGATAGAGACACACCAGTAAATAAAACAAGCAAAAACACTGGACCCATGAAGTACACATTCTGGTAAAGTGGAGGTATCAATTAACAATATATATATTAACAATTATATAGTATGTTAGAATGCAATGAGTAATAAAGGAAAAAAAACAAGAGGTAAAGGAGATTAAGAGTACATTTTAATTGTAAAAGTCAAGGTAGTTTCTACACATGATTAAGTTGGAGCAAAAATTTGAAGTAGACGAGTAGTGAACAATGCAAATATTTGGGAAAGAGTGTTACAAGAGGGGAAACAGGCAAGGGCATACATAACTTTGAGAAGGGAACATATATGGAAGGTGCTGGGAACAGAGAGGAGGCCAGTGTGAGTAAGAGGAGAGAGTAATGGCAAAGGAGTAGAAGCTGAGGTGAGAGGGGTAAGGTAGAAGAAGGGGCAGATTGGATAGAGCCTTGTAGGCTACAGTAAAGATTTAGACTTACTCTGACAGAGACACATTGGATGGTTTTGAGCAGAGTAGTGACATAATATGATTTTATGTTTTTGTAAAGATTTGCTGTCACTGTTGAAACAAAATTAAGAAGCATAGTTAAGAAGAATAGAGCAGAAAAAACAGACAGAAGTCTACTGCAATAATTCAAGCGAGACATGATGATGTCTAGACGGGGTGAAGGCAGTGGAAATGGTGAGAAATGGTCATATCATGGATATCTATTAAAATGAAAGTTAATAGGATATTCTAATGGCTAAGATATGAATCATAAAACAAGACGAGGAATCAAGAAAACCCAAGATTTTTGACCTGATAACCTGGAATGGTTACTTACAATAAGAAAGAGTATTGATTGCCATAGGTTTGGATCAGGTGAACCTCATGGGTTCAGATTAAGGAGTGTTAAGATGTCTTTTTACATCTAAATACAAATGTTGAGTAGGCAGTCAAATATTTGAGCTGAACTTTAGAGGTAAGATCTGGCTCAGAGCTATAAATTCTGCAGTCATCAGCATATGAGTTCTTTTTGAAGCCAGGTGACTATATAAAACCACCATGAAATGAAAATGGCTAGAAAATAAAAGAGGTAAAATAACAGAGTCTGATAGAAAATAAACATTAAAGGAAAAGGGCCCACAGACTGTTGAGTAAGAAGAATATTATGAACACTTGATGTCATGGATGCCAACTGAAGAAAGTATATCAAGATTTCTGATGAGAAGTCAAGTAAGTTAGGGACTGAGAATTTAATTTGTTTAGCAATGTTGAGGCCACAGATGACACTTTTAAGAGCTTCTTGGGTGGAGTGGTAGAAGCAAAAGCTGATTAGATCAGATTTACAGGACAATAGAGGAAAAAATAAACAAAAGACTTTGTCATCCTAATGCTTCTGGTTGTTATTTCTGATGAAAAGTTAGCTATTTTATTGGAGTTTCTTCTAATTGAGTCATTTTCTCTTGCTGCTTTCAAAATTTTCTTTTTGTCTTTGGATTTTAGTATGTTTACTGTGATGTGTCTGGGTATATATTTCCTTGCTTTTATCCCATTTGGCTTCATTGAACTTATTGGATATGTAGGTTAATGTTTTTAATTAAATTTAGAATATTTAATTATTAAACATATTTTTTCGGCCCCTTTCTCCTCTCTCCTTCTTTTACTTCAATTACATATATCTTGGTGTGTTTATTGGTGTCCTATATTTCTCTGAGGTTCTCTCTATTCATTTTGTTCCCTCTGATTTTGGGATTGTATAATAGCTATCAATCTGTCTTCAAGTTTTCTGATTCTCTCTTGCCAGTTCAAATCTACTTTTAAGATGGTCTATAAAATTTTTATTTCATATAATGTACTTTTCAACTCTAGAATTTCTATTTTTAAAATAATTTCTATCTATATATATTATTTGACAGTACAATCACACTTTACTTTTATTCTTTAATCATGGATTCATTTAGTTCTTTGGACATATTTATAATGACTGCTTTGAAGTATGTTTTAGATAAATTTAAAATATGGACCCTCTCACAGGCAGTTTTTGCTGCCTATTGTTTTTTTCCCATTTGTGTAACACTTTCCTGTTTCTTTGCATGTCTCATTATGCTTCATTTAAAAATTGACATTTCTTTGAAAAACATTGTTCCAAATCTGGATCCTAATCTCACATTCAGGCCTGTTTTTGCTGATGCTGGATTGTTTTGTTTGTTTGTTTAATGATTTAGCTGGACTATTGTAATGAATTCTACTTCCCCTTCATTGTGAAGGTTCTAAAGTTACTGTTCAGAGGGTTCTGTCTGGAGCATGCGCACAATTATCCTGGGATGATAGTGGTTTTAGCCGGACTTTATTTATCTGATCTTTCTCCTAAGCCTTTTGTTTCTGCTGTTATCACACCCAGTTTTAAAGTTATGTTAATTGACAGCTGATTGTTCTATTGATTTTGGAAATTTACTGGGTCACAAACTGCTCCAAAATATAATCTAAATAAATGTATACTCCTTTTCAGATAGTTTTTGAGTCAAGTTGTTAAGGTTTGTTCTAAATCCAAAAGGGCTTTTCTTAGCTGTCTCATTTTGCTGGTCTCTCTCTCTCTTGGGTAAACTAGCTAGCCTATGATTTATCTTGTTGCTCTAATGGAGCTATCAGCCTCCTCTTAACTACTTACAACTGAAATCTTCATTGTTCTCAGAGTATCTTTTATCTTTAATTTCCTCACACTTTGTTTCAAATAAAGACATTTACTTGGGGAGAACTTTTGGGTTTTGTGTTGTTATAACCTGTATCTCTCCTTACAAAAATATATTTTCCATTTTTCCAGAACTGGCTTGAAGACAGTGGGCCAATTACCTTAAATTGATCACTCTTCTGCTTAGCTGGGTCACCGGTTTCTGGACTTCTTAGCTGCCTTTTCCATTTTTTAACCTACTCTTCATGAGTAAGCTGGGGCAAGAACAATCAGGACCCCAGTGTTTTCAGTTGGGATTGAGCCTCTGCCCTCTGAAGTAGTGACTGGGTGAAAAAAAGGCGCCCCTGAACATTAGGTCAAACTTACCTGGAATTTAGTCTCTACGACTTGGAGCTGTTGAGAAGGAGAAATGCTGGTAGCCTACCCTTCCCAGTGAGATACAGTAGCCTGTGGCTGAAGAACTTGTTATTGATCTATTCTCAGAAGTATTGAGACTTGCTTCAAGCATGGGGAATTATCTCTTGACTTCTGCTGATAAAAGCAAGGAGCTCATAGGAGGTCAGGCCTTCCTTCAAGAAGAACCATTTCCCCTTGACCCCTACTGATGAAATAGATTGGGGAATCTGCATCTTACTTGTAGCATGAGGCTCCATTTTAGTGCCATTCTTGAAGAATAGAAGTCCTGGAAGGTGTATTTTTAATATCACTTCCTAAGGTTCTTTCTTGGACAGGTTTTGTGGTCTAAAATCCATGTAATTTAGGGAACCCTTTTAAAAGAAAAATAAAGCATAATCATAGATATTATTTATTAACATTATTGTGAATATCAATATGAGGTTTTAGAGTCTCCTTGAAAATGTAGTGGGGAAGATTCTTTATCTTTATCTTTCAAAATGTAAATTAATCTCCCTAGGGGAAATATAACACCATTGTCTCCAGCTTTATAACCCAAGGATAACACCAGGTCTCATCCCCCCCTTGAAATATAAACACATTGTAGGGAAAGTGAAAACACTTAGGCTTTCTTGCCACCTTTTCCGGACCAAGGTCCCAGCTATGTAAACATTATATAGCATAGTCATAACAGACGTCATGTTAGTTGACTAATGTCTGACCCATGTTGGCTGAGAGCCACTATTGTCTTGGGTCCTATAAGACTGTCCCAGAACTTTCAGAAGTTCGGTCTTTCTCCTGGGGTGAGGTTTTGTTACACCCGGCTTTCGCAAGATTCGTTCACACAGAGGCAAAATTGACCATTTGAAGATTTATTAGCCGGCGACTACAAGCGAGCTCCTGCCCTGAACAATCTCGCAGCCCCGAACAGTCTTCACATGGAGAATATAAAGGCAAGACTGCATCCTGGTTGGCATGGAGAGGGGTGGGACCTAGCGAAGCAATGTACAGAAGCTAAAGTAAGCATTGTTTAACCCTTACTGTTGGCTATTTCCTGGCACTAGCTTGTAACATTTTGTTCAGGGTTATAGAACAGGTTTGGCAGTTAGATTAAAAAGAGGGTTACATGCTTCAGCTTGTTCCCTGGGGTGTGGGTTTGTCCCCTGTGTATGCCCGACTAGCTGCCACCGGGGGAAGAAGAGTGTGGGTTGTTTATCCTGTGTATTTGGCCTGCTGCAGCCGAATAAAAGAAATGGCTCATCCTCCTTGGCTCCATGGTTTTTCTTTGGACTATCTGGATCTAGAGTGAACCTCCCTGGCCCTGATCGTTGGCACTACGATTGGTGTAGTCATTGCCACTACACACATACATCCAGAGAAATAACTCTGTAGTTCTCACTCTATAATCAGTTATAAATTAACCTCTAAAACTTGTCTTTTACTAAAGTTTTACTAAAATTTGCTAAAAGGCCATAATTATGCCGAAACACAAAAAATATTTTCTCTACAGTGCCACGCACATACAAAATTAGAACCAGGTCAATGCAAGTGCAGGGCCCTAGAGCTTAGCTTCATTATTTTCATTGCATATCTGACTCTAGTCTTGACCCCTGATAAAAAAAATTGAGGCTGGATTGGGAAGCTGGATTTTCATGAAGATCAAGTGAACTTCCTCTTCATTTCATTTAGAGTTTACTATTTTGTAACCAATTCAGTTAATTAAGATACCATTTTTTTTAATCATGATTCTGTTATAGTATAGTATGAAGCTAAGAAAATTCCAGGACAAGCGGAATAGGGAAACTAAGACAGATAATTAAATAGCAGTTTTGTAACCACCTAGTAAACCCTATCTTCCCTAAACCAAGGACTCTTAATGGTAAATGTTTTGCGCTTTTCCTCTCCAGTCAGAGGGTAGATAGCTTAAATCACCCTACTCTGGGAGACAGATAACAAATCAGTTAGTGCCATTTGTCAACCACACCCAAGAACAAATTAACAATAAGCCTCATTTTGGTATATCAGCATAAAGCTGATGAATATTCTATTGATCCGTCCCTGAGACCTCCCCTAAGATTTCCCCGCCTGCAAGAAAGAGATAAATATGCTCAGGAAAAAGGACTCAGGGTGGGCCCCCCCTCCTACCCCCTCACCCCACTATTCCCCACCCCCCCCACCCCAGAAGCATGCCAGCTCTACCTCCTTCTCCCCTCCAAAGGAACCCCACAAGACTTGCAACCTGGGGAGCAATGGGCAGCCACAGCTTATCCTGGGTTTACCCCCGAACCTGTCTCCAAGGCCCCCTTCTCTCTGACTCCTCAGTGAGCCAAAGCAGCCAGGCCTAGGCTCTCCTGTTGCTTCTATGCTTTCTTATTTCACTGTCCTAAGTACACTTTTGCTGTGGCTAATAAATTCTTGCTTGTTTTTCTACACTGGTCTCTTGATTGAAATCTTTCTCTCAAGAAGACAAGAACCAAGGTCTTCTCATCGTCTCCCCAGCAACAATCCTTTTTCTCTTCCCTTTCTTCTCACATTGGTACTTGGCGAGTATAAAAGCTTAGTCAGTATATTATTGTAGATGAGGGTATCCACATTCTCATGTTCATTTCTATGCTGGTGTACATTTCAGAGTGGCTTGTCTGATTCTTGGTGTGAATGAGGCATTGCTGATCTAGATCCATCTGTGTACACCTGGCTGGCACTACTGCTTTTTTAACCTGTGATCAGCTCTATTGCATGATCAGTGCTCCAGGGTAACTCAAGAATCTCTATTTAATTCCTTCCAATTGGAGCTCATTGGGTACTTCAGAGTTACTAAAATCTGGCTTTTATTTTAGTCTTTGACCCAGATATTCCTACTGCACCAACCCTTCGGGAAAGCTACATATTCAGTCTCATAAGTACTGTATATATTTCTCTGTTGGGTTTAAATAAGGAATAATACCCAAAATGTCCTTTAATTTTGGCTTTATATTCAACCCATCTAGCACATGCCTCCTCTTTGGTATTTTGCTCTGGATAAAGGAAACCTGGGTAAGCATATATAATTAACCATCTCCTCCCCCTATCTCTTCCCTTTTCCATTCCAAGACCTACTGGGAGCAAAAGACATAGCTGTTTTTATTTTCCCTACCTTTCAACTTAATCTTATTCTCTTTTCACCAGAAAAGGTGCCTTTTCTCCTCCATTCTCCTTCTGTGTGTCAGGTGATAAGTAAGTTCACTATTAAGAGAAGATCAAAACCATGAAAAATGTTTATTTTATTTTATTATTATTTTTAAATATATCTTTATTGATTTCAGCGAGAGGAAAGGAGAGGGAGAGAGAGACAGAAACATCAATGATGAGAGAGTCATTGATCGAGCCCGCAACCCGGGCATGTGCCCCGACCGGGAATTGAACCCTGATCGCCTGGATCCCAGGTCCACGCTCAACCGCTGAGCCACGCCCGGCCAGGCGAAAAGTGTTTATTTTAAATCAATCTCAGGTGTATTCTAAGAGACTTTTGAACATTACTACTGGTAAATAATATTGAAGAATTAGAAATTTTCCAGGTAATTTTATTCCACACATGTAATTATTTTCCTGCCTATTTGTTTAACCTGTATTTTGGTATTATTTTGATTACTTATATGTTGCAATCTAGACAAATTGAGAGTACAGGTTTAAAATACTTTTACTATAGACACAAGATAATATCCACTAATACTTATTTTTTCAAAGTATATATGTTTTTCTTAAAAGACAGTTTTTAAAAATATATTTTAATTGATTTTAGAAAGAGAAGGGAGAGGGAGAGAGAGAGAATCATCAATGAGAGAGAAACATCAATCAGCTGCCTGCTGAACACCCCCTACTGGGGATCAGGCCTGCAGCCCAGGCATGTGCCCTGACAGGGAATGGAACCTGTGACCTCTTGGTGCAAAGGGTGATGGTCAATCAACTGAGCCACACTGGCCAAGGCAAATTGTATGTTTTTGAATGGAGATTATGTAATCAGAAACATGTTTTTAAATTTTTAGCTATGAACATTTTGAACATGTACATTGGACAGTTTGCTCCCTCACTTCCAAATTTTAGGAGTTCTTAAGGTACTTTTATTTATAAAGAAAACACTGAACACTATCTGATTACCAAGCCTACTATTTAAGTTTCTGAGCATAAGGGGCTATATATTTTTTAAAAGAAATGTATAAACCCTCAAGTAAGAAGGGCCTGATTTAGTGATTTCTGTAGCCAATTGGGAACAGGATTGACAGTCTTCTAGCCAAGTCTTTCCCATTCTCCAGCAGTGATGTAGCCTTAATGCAACATCTCAAATAACAGCATAATGTAGGGGAAAATTAAGAAGGTGGAAAGGAAAGAAACATGACTTTGTTTTTAAAGTACTGCTTGCTTTCTAAGGTAATGATGACAAAGAATCCAACTAAAGTTCTGACTCTCATAGTCAACTAATATGAAAATGTTCTAATTGATATCTAGAATCAAGGTGATTATTAATATAACTGTAGTATCCTAATCATATAAACCAGAGAGTGGACTATTTGTTTGAATATAATTTTATTTTAAATTGAAGTCTTAGACTTTCTGCTATTTTTTTTTTTTTTTTAGCGGCCTCTCATTAACAAAGTAGAAGGAAAAAATTATCAAAAGACTAAAATGTGTATCTGTACTGAAAAAATACTAAGCCAACCCAGAAGATTAATTTATATATGAACCATTTTTTGTCTCATCTGTATCTCTCATTATTTATTAGTCATACTAATATATATGCATATATATTTAAAATGTGTGTATATGAAAGTATCTCCCTTGGTTTACTTTACTATAAAATCTTTATCAACAGTTATCTATTACAAAAAAGTAGTTTTTGTGTTTTTACCTTAACTTTATTGCTAGTCTTAAGGAAAAGACTTACATTAACATTAAGGCAGAGACTAGGTCTATATTCAGGAGCACATTAAATGTCTCAATATTCCACTTTTTGTGCACTGAGTGCTCTATAGCACTCAAACACAATTATTCAACTTACGAAAAAAATACAAGTTGGGATGAACTATTGTGACGAAAAATTTGGACTAAATTTCTTATTTTAAAATTTGATATAACAGCTATAATTAAGTATAATCATGAACCCATAAAATTATGGCATTTAATGATGAAGAATTATGATGCTTTGATGCACATAGCCTGGTATAAAGTTTGTCAATTTATTTTGACTTACAGTTGAGTTTATCAAGATTTTATACTTTGAATTCTTCAAATGACTTTCACCTTTTGAATGTATGTAAAGAAATTCATAAGCTTCATTTTCAACAGAGTTAACAGTACTAATTGAGAGTATCTTCCGAAGTCAGAGACAATTTTGTTATTGTTTGTGTGTTGATGAGAGTGGATGAAGAAATTGTGATTTATAAATTCCAAAAATCTATAAAATAATGTAATTTAGTTTAGAAATAATATGTTTGTTTCAAATATCTTTAAGATATGCCTTACTGGTTACTATGTAGAACACAGGTTTTACCATCTAAAATAATGTTTCAATGTAAAATTGAATTTATGAAATATTTTAATAGTCTATAATGTATTAAAAACAAAGAGAAATGTACTATAATTTGAATAATAAAATTATAAATTCTATTACTTTCACAGACCAGCAATATAAAAAAGTAGTTAAGAATAATTTATCATAAAGGAAACTATGCATTCTACATTTACTATTTTCTTCAATAAACTAATATATTTTAGGTAACAACAACATTGGACTGGTCCAATTTTTACAAAAATGCAAAATCATGTACTTAAAGTATAAGTTTCTAAGACTTTGTATTTAGTGTACATTTTATAATGTTATAATAGAATCCCATTCATAATAAAATGTTCTCAGGTATATTTTTCTTCTTTTGAATTATGTGAATAACTTATATATTCATTCTTAATGTTATAGCTTCATTGCCTAATACGAAAAAATCCAGCCTGGCTGGAGTGGCTCAGTTGGTTGAGCATCGCCTTGTGCACCGAAAGGTTGCTGGTTCAATTCCCTATCAGGGTGCATACCTGAATTATGGATTTTATCTCTGGTCGGGGCATATATGGAAGGCAACCAATAGATGTTTCTCTCTCTCTCTCACTCTCTCTCTCCTTTCCTCTCCCTAAGCATGTCCTCAAGTGAAGATTATAAAAATTAAATTAAAAAAAGAGAAAAAGCCACAATATATGAATTACTCTGAGAAAGAATTAAAAATCTTTTGTTTTAAATGCAAAAAGATGAAAAGATTTCTAATGACATAAAATCTACATTGCTTTAGGCTCAGCTGGCAAATTACAGCAATTGTTGTGTAACTCAAAGCTGCTGGTTAATACTTTCATTTTCCTTGCCTGTAAAGCTATAAACTCCAATGCTGCAATGATTCCTTAGTGAAATAGATGAGTGATGATGTACTAAGGCATATAGTTAAATTATTAATTTAAAAAGGTAAAGAAAAAGCAATGAAAGTTGCAAAGGGCTTACCCCATATTTTAAAAGCTATCTGAGAGATATAAACCCAGAAGCAGTTTAGCATCTACACTTTAGCCTCTATTCATGTGGTAATAAAACTCCTGACATTACAAATGCATTTATTTGACAGTTGTTCTCACTCATAAAATAATGGGTGATTCAAAAAGCTCATTACAAATTGCAAATAAGCCCTAAAACCCATAAAAATTTCTTCTGACATTTATTGCCAAAAATAGCTTGAGGATGTTGATACATGTTGATAGTCTGCTTAGTCCTATTTGGCAATTTTATTCACAACCTATTCACAGAATAAAAAAATTTATAAGGAAAGGCTGGTTGAAACACACTTGAGGGCAGGCAGACAAGGGCCCAATTACATGCGGGCTGACTGAGAAATCATGAGATTTATTATTCAGGGACATGAGAGGGAACAAATAGTATCTCATTCCTAGAAATTTCTACTGGCTATCACCCTGTGAATCCATCCAAATTATATTTGATATCACTCATTTCTTTATAGATGTGATTTTATTACCTTTTTAAAAAGGTGATACATTCAATATTATTATAATTGTTATTTTACATTATGTATTTTAAAGTGCTTGCTTATGCTTCTTAATGGGCAGTTGATATTTTTGGATTTATAGAAACTGATTTTTAGTATACTTAGTTATAACTCACTAGTTTTTCATAATTATTGCACTTAGTTGATACTAGACTGGTATAGCACTTTCTGGTTAGATTATAATTCTGATATTGTTTGTATGAGAATCTCTCTTTTTCAAAAATGTTTTAATTGATTTCAGAGAGAGGAAGGGAGAGGGAGAAAGAGATAGAAACATCAATGATGACAGAGGCATTGATTGGCTGCCTCTCTTGCACACCGACTGCTGGGCATTGAGCAGGCAACCAGGGCATGTGCCCTGACCGAAAATTGAACTGTGATGTCCTGGTTCATAGGTAGATGCTCAACCACTGAGCCACACCGGCCAGGTGAGAATCTATCTTTAACAGAATGGAATCTTGATAAAAAATTACAGATCAGCTCTTTAAATAAGGCCCAAGCAGAATATTCTGGGGCTTTTCTTGAATTCAAAATATAAAAAGACACAAACTCACTCACCCGCTCACACACACAAGAGACAGAGAAGGAAGTAACATTCTGGTTAACAAAACACCCTAAAAATGTCCAGAGCCTCAAGAGGTGAAGACTGTTATTCCCAAAATGAGTGCTATACATGTCAACAGACTGAAAAAGCAAAATCATGTGATTATATTAATAGATACAAAAAAAAACCCTTTTGATGCATTCCATCACCCATTCATGATAAAAACTCTCAGTAAACTACAAATAGAAGAGCACTTTCTAAACTAGATAAAGTCTATCTACAAAAAACCTACAGCTAACATTCTACTTAATGGTGAGAAACTCAAATCTCACTAAGATCAGGTCCCTCTCTCACCGCTACTTTTCAACACTATAGTGGAAGTTTTTACTAATACAGTAAGGCAAGAAAATAAATAATAAATGTTATACAGACTGGGAAGGAAGACATAAAACAGTGTTTGTTTGAAGATAACATGATTACCCATGTAGTAAAATTTGAAAGAATCAACAACAGCAACAACAAAAACTCCCTGAACTAATAAGTGATTATTGCAAGTTTGCAGGATACAGGATTAATATACAAAATTCAATTCCCTTCAAATATACCAACAATAAACAAGCAGAATTTGAAATTTAAAACACAATACCATTTATATTAGCACTACCCAAAATAAAATACTTAGGTATTAATATAACAAAATATATACAAGATCTATATGAGAAAAACTATACAACTCTAATGAATAAAATTGAAGAATTAAATAAATTGAGAGATATTCTATGCTCATGGATTGGAAGACTTAATATTGTCAAGATGTCAGTCCGTAACCTAATCTATAGATTCAATAGAATCCCAGTTAAAATTTCAACAAGTTATTTTATGGATATCAACAAGCTGATTCTAAAGTTTATGTGGAAAGGCAAAAGACCCAGAATAGCCAACACAATATGGAAGACTGTCACTACCCAATTTATAAGTTAAGAAATTCCTAATTTCTTAGAAATAATAATTACACAAATTAAACAAATTTGTAACAATACTAATGTCCACTACAGGTGGCATCTGAAAGAACCGGAAAAATGATCAACAATTATCAGGCAATGACTACATCCTTGACCCAAGTAAGACAATCAGCTGCTTCTTACTCATTTATTATGTGTCATTTCACAATCAAAATATAATCCTAAGATTTTATTTTCTTTATTTATTTTTTACATTCAATATTATTTTACATTAGCTTCAGAGGTACAGCATAGGAATTAGACAATCATGTACTTTGCGAAGTGTTCCTTCTGATATTTTCAGTACACACCTGGCACAATACATAGTTAAAACAATATTATTCACTAAATTTCCTGTATATACAATGGAATAGTACTTGGGATCCCTGTAACTATTTTGTAACTACCAATTTGTACTTCTTAATCCCTTCACCTTTTTTACCCAGTCCCCCAGACTCCCTCCACTCCATCAACCATCAATCTGTTCTCTGTATTTATAAGCCTGTTTAAATTTTGTTCGTTCATTTATTTTGTTCTTTAGATTCTACATATAAGTGAAATCCTATGGTATTTGTCTTTCTCTGACTGACTTGTTTCACTTAGCATAATATACTCTAGGTCAATCCATATTGTAACAAAATGTAAGATTTTATTTTTTATGGCCAAGTACTATTCCATTGTTTATATATATATTGATGAGGCTTTGGGTTGCTTTTATATCTTGACTATTGTAAATAATGCTGCAATGAACATAGAGGTACATGTTTCAAATTAGTGTTGTGGATTTCTTCAGATATATACCCAGAAGTGAGATCTCTGGGTCATCAGGCAATTTCATTTTTAATATTTTTTAATTTCTACACTGTTTTCCACAGTGGCTGCACCAATCTGCATTCCCACTAACAGTGCATGAGGGTTCCCTTTTCTCCAAATCCTCGTCAACACTTGTTTGCTGATTTGTTGATGGCAGCCATTCTGACAGATGTGAAGTGATATCTCATTGTGGTTTTACCTTGCATCTCTGATGATTAGTGACATTGAGCCTCTTTTCATATGACCATTGGCCATCTGTATGTTCTCTTGAAGAAGTGTCTATACAAGTCCTCTGCCCATTTTTTAGTTGGACTAGTTTGGGGATTTTTTGTTGTTCAGTTGTATGCTTTCTTTATAAATTTTAGATATTAACCCTTTATCTAGTGTATCACTGGTGAATATCTTCTTGTATTTAGTAGGATGTCTTTTTTATTTGTTGATAGTTTTCTTTGTTGTGCAAATCTTTTTAGTTTGATGAAGTCCCATTTCTTTATTTTTTTTCTTTTGTTTCCCTTGCCAGAGGGATATGTCAGAAAATATATTACTAAAAGAAATGTCTGAGATTTTGCTGCCTACATTTTCTTCTAGGATTTCTATGGTTTCATGACTTACATTTAAGTCTTTTATCCAATTTGAGTTTATTCTTGTGTATGGAGTAAGTTGGTGGTTTATTTTTTTGCATGTACCTGTCCAATTTTCCCAACACCATTTATTGAATAAACTATCTTCACTCCACTGTATGCTTTCGCTTCCTTTTCAAATATTAATTAACCATATAGGCATGGGTTTATTTATGGGCTCTCTATTCAGTTCCACTGATCTATATGTCTGTTGTTAAGCAAGTACCATGCTGTTATGATTACTATAGTCTTGTAGTATAGTTTGATGTCAGGTAGTATGCTACCTCCAACTTTGTTCTTTCTCAAGATTGCTGTGGCTATTTAGATTCTTTTGTGACTCCATATAAAATTTTGGATTATTTATCTTACTTTTGTGAAATACGCCATTGATATTTTGATAGTAATGACAAAGAATCTATAGATTGCTTTGGACAGTATGGACATTTTAATGATGTGAATTCTCCCCATTCGTGAGCATGGTATATGCTTCCATTTATTTGTTTGTATCTTATTCAATTTCTTTCTTCAGTGATTTATAATGTTTTGAGTACAAGCCTTTAACCTTCTTGTTTAAGTTTATTCTGAGGTATTTTGTTTTTTGGGTTGCAAAGGTAAATGGAATTTTTTTCTTAGTTTCCCTTTCTGATAGTTTATTTTGGTGGATAAAATGCAACCACTTTCTAAATATTTATTTTGTATCCTGTTGCTTTACTGAATTCATTTATCAGTTCTAGTAGTTTTTTTGGTGTAATCTTTAGGGTTCTCTGTATACAGTATCATGCCATCTATAAATAATGACAAAAAAGTTTTACTTTTTCCTTTGGATGCCTTTGATTTCTTGTTCTTATCAGATTTCTGTGATTAGGATTTTCTGTAACATGTTAAGTAAGAGTGGTGAAAATGAACATTTCTTTCTTGGTCCTGATATTAAGAGAAACTCTTTCAGTTTTTCCCTGTTGGGCATGATGTTAGCTGTGGGTTTGTCATATAAGGATTTTATTATATTGAGGTATATTCTCTTCACATGTTGCTGAGAATTTTTATCATAAATGGGTGCTGGATTTTGTCAAATGCTTTTTCTACATTTATTGATATAATCATATGTTTTCTATGTGATGTATTATGCTAACTTATTTGTGGGTATTATACCAACTTTGCATCCTAGTAGTACATTCCACTTGATCACGGTGTGTGATCTTTTTAATGTATTGCTGAATTCAGTCTTCTAATATTTTTGGAGGTATTTTGCATCTATGTTCATCAGAGATATTGACCTATACTTTTTTTTTTTTTTTTGTAGTCTTTATCTGGTTTTGTAATTAGAATAATGCTAGTCTTATAAAATGAGCTTGGGAGTCTTCCTTTTTCTTTAATTTTTTGAAATAGTTTGAGATGGATAGTCTTAGTTTTTCTTTAAATTTTTGGTAAAATTTACCTGTGAAGCAATCCATTCCAAGACTTGTTTGTTGGCAGTTTAATATTTTCATGTAATCTTTTTAATTTATGTAGTGTTAGTTGTTACTTTTTTTTTTGAATTTTAATTTTACTTATTTTGGTCTTCTCTCCTTTTTTCTTGATAAGTCTAGTTAAAGGTTTATCAATCCTGATTATCTTCAAAGAACTAGCTCTTGGTTTTATTGTGTTTTTTTGGTATTTTTTTAGACTCTATTTTTAAAAATTATTTCTACTCTGATCTTTGTTGTTTCTATCTTTATACTTACTTTGGGCTTTTATGTTGTTTTCTTCTAGCTCCTTTAGGTGAAAGATTAGATTGTTTATTTGCAATTTTTCTTGATTTTTGAGGTAGGCCTGCAATGCTATAAATTTCCCTATTAGGACTGCTTTTGCTGTGTCCCATAGATTTTGATTTGTTGTGTTCTCATTTTCATTTGTCTCCAGGTAACTTTTGATTTCTCCCTTGATCTCAGTGTTAATCCATTCATTGTTTAATAACATGCTATTTAGCCTCCCTATGTTTGAATGTTTTTGAATTGGGGTTGTTGTGTTCTCATTTTCGTTTTTCTCAATGCATCTTTTTATTTCTTCCTTGAACTTATTGTTAACCCAGTTATTGTTTAATGACATGTTAATGTTTATGTATTTTTCAGCTTTTATTTCTTGTAATTTATTTCTAGTTTTATACCATTGTTGTCTGAGAAGATGCTGGAAATGATTTCAATCTTCTTTAATTGATTAAAACTTGTTTTATGACCTAACATGTGAACTATCCCAGAAAATGTTCTATTTGCACTTGAAATGAATGTATATTCTGCTGCTTAAGGGTGAAAAGCTCTAAAAATATCAAATTCATCTGGTCTAGTGTGTCATTTAAGGCTGCTGCTTTCTTGTTGATTTTCAGTCTGGAAGATCAATCCATTGGTGTCAAAGGGGTGTTAAAATCCCCTACTATGACTTGTATTACTCTTGATCTCTCTCTTTATGATCATCAAGATTTGCTTTATATATTTAGGTAGTCCTAGTTGGGCACAAAAATGTTTATAAGAATTATATCCTCTTGTTGGATTGATCCCTTTATTTTTTTTAAAATGTCCTCCTTTGTCTTTTATTATAACTTTTATTTTAACATTTATTTTGGCCCGGCCAGGCATGGCTCAGCGGTTGATTGTCGACCTAGGATTCAGGCGATCGGGGTTCTATTTCCGGTCAGGGCACATGCCCGGGTTGCGGGCTCGATCAATGACTCTCTCATCATTGATGTTTTTATCTCTCTCTCTCCTTTCCTCCCTCTGAAATCAATAAAGATATATTTAAAAAAAAAAAAAACAAAAAAACCAAAAAACATTTATTTTGTATAATATAATATTTCTACCCCAGTCTCTTAAAATTTTATTTTTATTTACAGTTTACTTCAATATTATTTTGTATTGGATGAAAATATTTTAGCTTTTTCCCCAATTGAGTATAATATATCATTTTTAAAATTACCAGAGACTTTTTTCCAATTGTAGTTGACTTTCAATATTATATTAACTTCAGGTTGTTGTATAGTGGTTAGGCATTTATGTAATTCATGAAGTAGTCCCCTTGATAAGTCTAGTACTCACTTGGAACCATATATATTCACTTCTTAATCCCTTTACAAACTTTTCACCTAGGCCCCTGACCTTCCTACCACCTGGCAACCATCAGTTTGTTCTTGTTATGAATCTTTTTTGTTTGTTTTGTTTTTAAATTCCATATATAAGTGAAATCATATGGTATTTGTCCTTACTGCCTGACTTATGTCACTTACCATAATACCCCCTAGGTCCATCTCTGTTGTCCCAAATGGTAATATTTCATTCCTTTTTATGGCCAAATAATATTCCTACAAGTGATTTTAATCGACTGTATTCTCTTGGTCCTTGGTATGATAGTATAATCACCATTACCTATAGTTATAAAGTTAAAGAAACCAAGGTCAGAGAGATTAAATTATTTATCAAAGTACAGTGGTACCTCAGTTTTCAAACGTCTCCATTGATGAACCTTTTGGTTTACGAATGTCGTAAACCGGCAAGTAAATGCTTCAGTTTTTGAACATGACAAAAGTCAAACATGCTATGTGGCTTCCACTGAGTGCAAGATCCTGAGGCCTAGCTGTTGGCTGTTCACCCCTGAGCACCTGCGCAATGTGGAGGTGCTATTTGGGCTTATTTGGTGACTGAGTATAATCAATCTGTGCTCGTCTCATCTCAGGAGCACTCTTGCAACCAACTTGGTTTTGTGACTGTGTGCAATCAATCTGTGTTCATGTCATCTCAGGAGCCCTCTGCCAATCACTCCTTGCTGTGAGAAATGGGTAAAAGATGCAAAGCCAAGAGAATCATTAACAGTAAAACAATAGAGGTGAAGAAGGAAATTATTTCCAAACATGAAAGTGGTGTCCATGTATGTGATCTGGTAACGCAGTTTGGTATGTCCAAATCTACAATCTGTACCATTTTAAAAAATAAAGAAACCATTAAAGGAGCCAATGTTGCAAGAGGTGTTAAAACACTTACAAGACAAAGAACACAGACAATTGAAGAAGTGGAAAAATTACTTTTCATATGGATAAATGAAAAACAGTTGGCTAGTGACAGCATGTCTGAGAGCATGATTTGTGAACAGCTTTACATTTGCATGCAGACCTCATCAAAAATGCCCCTGGAACAAGTGCTGAGAGTGATATTTTCAAGGCAAGTAGGGGGTGGTTTGAAAAGTTTGAGGAGAAGTGGCACACACAGTATGGTGAGACATGGTGAAGCTGCCAGTGCCAACAAAAATGACTCTGACCAATTTGTTTTAGAATTTAAAGATTATGTAGAGGCAGAGGTTTTCCTTCCCCAACAGGTTTTCAACTGTGATGAGACAGGCCTTTTTTGGAAGAAAAGGCCAACGAAGACCCACATAGCAGAGGAGAAATCATTGCCAGGACACAAGCCCATAAAAGACAGGCTAACCCTTTTATTTTGTGGGAATGCAAGTGGGGATTTTAAGTTGAAGCCTTTGCTAGTCTACCATTCTGAAAACCCAGGGTATTTAAGAAAAACAATGTCATAAAAAGAAAATTGCATGTGATGTGGAGGGCAAACAGCAAAGCTGGGGTAACCAGGTGATTTTTTATTGAGTGAGCTCATGAAATGTTTGGATCAAGTATAAAAAAATACCTCCAAGACAAAAATCTTCCAATCAAGTACCTGCTTGTTATGGATAATGCTCCAGCTCACCCTCCAGGCTTGGAGGACTAGTTGATGGAAGAGTTCAGTTTTATCAGTGTAAAGTTTTTGCCCCCCAACATGACTCCACTCATCCAGCCCATGGACCAGCAGGTCATATCTAATTTTAAGGAGCTTTACACCAAAGCACTGTTCCAAAGGCTTTGAGGTGACCTCAGACACAGAGCTAACCCTCAGAGAGTTCTGGAAGATCATTTCAATATCCTACTTTGCTTCCATCTCATAGACAAAGCATGAAGGGATATCTCTCATAGAACAGTGAAGTCAGCATGGGAGAAACTGTGGCCAGAAGCTGTCCCTGAACATGTATTGAGGATATTGAAGAGGGTGCTCCTATTGTTGAGGATATTGTGTCTCTGGGAAAGTCCATGGGCTTGGAAGTGAGTAGTGATGATGTGGAAGAGTTGGTGGAGGACCATGAGACTGAACTCACCACAGAAAAACTTCAAAACATTCTGATGGAGCAACAACAGGTGACAACTGAGGAATTGTCTTCGGAGGAGGAGGAGGGAAGAGAAAGTATTTCTATCGCACTGATCAAAGAAATGTGTGCAAGATGGGTTGGAGTGCAAATTTTTGTTGAAAAATACCACCCTGATAAAGCTGGGGTAAGTCACGCCACTAACACTTTCAATGATAATGCTATGTCTCACTTTAGACAAATTTTAAAACATCGGAAAAAGCAAATGTCAATTGAAAAATTTTTAGTGAAGAAATGATCCAGTGAGTCCGAACCAAGTGTCAGTGGTGTAAAAAAATCAAGGGAAGGAATGGCAGGGGAGGAGTCACCTACAGTGATTCTGGAAGAGGGCTACAAAACACCTGAACAACAGTCACCTATTGTGATTATTGAAGGGGACCCCCCCATCCAAACCATGACTATCATCACTGCAGGTAAGAAAAAATTACATTTTCATTTTTATCCTCCTCAGCACTATTTTTACATTGTGTTTATTAATTATTGCTTTTACAGTACAGTGTATTGTGTTTATTGCTTTCATTGTGTATCATTTAATGGACCTGTAGTATCATTAGATAGTAAAATTCATGTTAAATTGCTGTTTTAGGGGTGAATTTTAAACATCTGGGACAGATTAATCCATTTTGCATTACTTTCTACCGGAAACCGAGCCTCGGTTTTTGAACGTTTCAGAACTCGAACGGTCTTCCGGAATGGATTACATTCAAAAACTGAGGTACCACTGTAAATGGTGAAGAAATTAAGGCCCTCTGCTTGTGATTACAGCCTCTCATTCTCTTAATGACTAGGGGATAATATAGGTGACTAAAAACTGGAGAATGTGTAGGATTTGAGATAAATATAATGAAGATAGGAAAAGGGAAATCAGAGCTATCATTTCCACTCATAATGTTTCTCCTCTGGACAACCCACTATGCAGTGCTTCTAGTCTTACGTTAAGTGCATGCATGATCTCTTCAAATTACTGCTCCTTTGAGTATGAAGGCATTTTGACTAAGGACATGATCACAAATCAAGTACTCTATCTATCATGTTGAAAGGAAGAATTGCTGTTGTTCTACCATAAAACTAGAATGGAGAGAAAAAAGTGAGAAGCTACAAAAGACAAAACATATTCTAATGTACTTTAGTTTTCTGAAAAGAGCAAAAAAAAAATCTGATATAATGACATACTTCTTCTTGTACTGTGTCCTTCACACTCACATATGTAATTCTTTAATGCAAATATTTCATAATATATTGAATTAGTTTAACCTTTAAAAGACAGCATTTAAAAGACAGCATCATACAAACTCCATATATTTTCCAGGATCAACTGTACAAATAGTGGTTTCTTTCCTTTTGCCTGTAAAAAAGAACGTATATGCTTAGGTTTCTGAGTATTTAAATAGTTCTAAATATTTTGCTTAATACATATGGAATACAGGCTTGTTGTAAAAGAAATGTCAGAAGAGAGGCATATAACTTATCGAGTAAAAGACCTCCATCTTTCCTTTCATATCCCCTCCCCAGAAGTTACCAATAACAAAGTCTAATTTGTGCCTTTCCACATATTTTAATGCATCAACAAATGAACAGAAAGATATCTAGACATAAATATATGTTTGGCATATACATATATTTGTATCAATGTATCTATATGCTTTTTACACTGTATTTTATTCTGCAATATTATTTTATTCAACAGTATGTATTTAAGATATTCTCATCTTAGTATAGATGTCTACCTCATTTATTTTAATGTCTGCATATTATTTCACTGAATGCTTATATAAATATGTATCTATATGTCATATATCTAATAAACTCAAATACTTTATTATACAAAATGCATATAAACACTAAAATTACAAAAATACAGAAAAAATCATCATATAAAAACATAATAAAATACTTGCTTTCAAACCCCACCTTCATGCAAAGCTTCACTCTGTAGAGATGACTACCATGAACAATTTTCATGATTAGTTTTTCTGGTGGGCCTGATTGTAATATTAAATGAAATATGTATATCTCCTTTATCAAAGTAGTATAAGCTAAGTAACACTGCATAACAAACAGCTGCAGAATCTCAATGACTTAAAACAACATATGTTTCTTTCTCACACTACATGTTACTCAAGATCAACAGAAAGGCCTGGTCAGTGACGCTCAGTGGTTAGAGTGGCGGCCTACATACCAAAGGGTCACGGGTTTGATTCCCAGTCAAGGGCATGTACCTGGGTTGCAGGTTCAATCCTCTGCCCGGGTCAGGGCACCCTACAAGAGACAACCGATCAATGAGTCTTTATCACATTGATGTGTCTCTTTCTCTCTGTCCCCCTCTCTCCCTTCCACTTTCTCTAAAATTCAATGGAAAAAATATACTCTGGTGAGAATTAACAACAACAACAACAAAAGATCAACAGAAAAGCTATATTCATCAGAGTCACTCAGGGACCTCTTCTGTCATAGGTTTACAACTTTCTGATTCCGGTATTTTAATAGAAAGCTTCAGGGTTTGTAGTAAAAGTGAAAGAGAGCATGAAGAATTTCTCATTGGCTCTTGAACGCATCCACCTAACACTGACAAATGTCACTCCTATTCACATATCTCTGTCATGTATAACTTCAAGGAGGCAGGGCTGGGCTACAGAGTTTTCTGTGTGATGGAGAATAAGAGGAGAGCCAGAAATGTTGGTGAGCACTAGCAATGTCTTGTAACTCTATGTCTTGGTTTATTTCCTTTTACACAGTGCAAATTGACTCTGTGCTATAAAAATCATGGAAATGAGTACACGCTTCTTTCCATCTGCCTTTCCCACTTTCCTTTTTATTAGTTATATTATTATTTTATATAATAAAAGACTATAGTATTTATATTCTATTCTGTAATTATAACTGTTTTTCATGCTTTATCTAATAGGCTGATTTAAAAAATTAAAAAAAAACACCCACTAATGTTAATATGTACCATAGGATTATATAGATAATGTATATTATAGAAACAAGTAATAGGTTGGAGATTCCACCAGAAATAAATATTAATGTTATATATCTAAAGATTGTTACTTGAAGGGGTATCTTTGAGATATAAAAATCTAATTGATGTTGTTCATAGTTTTATGGAAATGTTAAAGCATAAAAACGTTGAGATGGTAGTATAATGAACTCCAGGTGCTCATCACTTAGCTTAAAAAATTATCACCACATGAGCCACCCACTTCATTCTACTTAAGTATATTAAAATAAATTGCAGTCAATATACCACTTCATCCATAAATAATTCAGGATATATCTCTAAAAGATAAAGACTCTTAATTTGTTTCTCTGGCCAGAAATCCATTACAAAGGTCAGAATTAACAAAAATCATTTATTAATATTAATCATCAAATATTCAGGCAGTGTTCTGTTAGTTTCCTCGGACTGCCGTAACAAAGCATGCAGCTTTAACAACATAAATTTGTTGTCTCATAGTTCTGGAATCTAGAATTCTAAATTCATGGTGCTGGTATTAGGAAAAAATCTGTTCTAGGCCTCTCTCCTAGCTTCTGGTAGTTCCTTGGCTCGGGGCAGCAAAATTCTAATCTTTACATGACATTTTTCCTATATGCATGTCTCGGTGTCTAAATTTCCATGTTTCATAAAACCACAGTCACATTGGGTTGGAATTTACCTTAATGACCTCATCATAATTTGATCATCTGCATAACCCTATTTCAAAACAGGGTTCCTTTCACAGGTCCTGGCTGTTAGGACTTTAATCTTTTGCAGAAACACAATACAACTCACTATTCACATTTCTTCCCTTGTCTCACTTATTTTCTTTTCATGGTTGAATTTTTTAAAACCGTAATCTAAACAAAATCCACACACTGTGTTTGGTCCATGTGTCTCTTAACTCAGTAGGCTTCCTTTCCCAACTTTGTTTTTTGAAGTTTATTTTCTGAAGAAACCACAGAGCTTGTCCTATAGACTTTTCTGCATTTGTAGATTTTGATGATTGCTTCCTTTTAGTGTCATTTACCACACTGCTTCATTTCTAGTTTCCTGTAAAACTGTAATTTAATCATGAGGCTTAATAATATTCAAATTTTGGCAAGACTGCTTCATGCATTTTGTTGTAAACCTCCTATTGGATCTCATCAGGAGCCGTGTAGTGTCCAGTTTCTTCTAATTTTGTGATGTTTAATCCATCAGTGACTTTATTATCAGTGTAATACGTCCATTATGATGTTTTCCATCAGCTTTTCAATTAATTTAAGCAGCCACTGACTACTATTGCTAGAGGAATTATTTAAAGATGAAATCTAGCTTCTAATATTTCTTTCTAGTTTCTACTTTGTAGGTATTATTTCTTGCATCACACATCATCCTCTTTTGGTCTTTTTATATTTGGTTACAATAACTTCTTGAATAATATTTTTTCTGTCATAATAGAAGAATGAAGTATTTGAGTCCTTAAATTTCTCAAAATTTATTTATTCTGCCCTCATATTTCATTGATCATTTGGATGGGTATAGAATTCTAGGTGAAAATATTTGCCCTCAGAACTTTGCCAAAATAGATAGTGCCTTATTGTTTGCTAGTATTCATCACTGCTGATAAGAATTCTAGAAAACTTTGGACATACTTTATTTTTCTCTCAGAGAAGCTTTTATAATTTTCTTCTTATCTTTTATGCTTTGAAATTTCTCTATGGTGTAGCTTTTATTCATAAATAATTTTGTTTCTAAGTGGACACTTTTCAGTTGGAAGACTTATATCTCTTGCCAATGCATGGAGATTTAATCTCCTTTCCTTCTTATTATTTTCTCCTTTCCATTGTCTCTCTCCTTTACTTTTAAAAGGAATTCTTATGAAATGGATGACTAGCCTCATATACCTATATCCTGCATGCCTTTTGACTTTTAATTTCTCCTGGAAGATATCTTTGAATTTATCATCTAGATCAACAACTTGAAATTCAGTCAACTATATTTATATTTTCCAGGCCATCCATCACATTTTTTTTTTTTTAATTTTAGCAATCACAATTCGAATTTTTAATTACTCTTTAACATTACTCTGAGTGTTACTTTCCCCCAGAAATCTGTACACATTTTATTTTTGTGATTTTTCCCCCCAAATGTGTCTGAGCACATCAAGCTCAAAACAATTGAAACTCTATTTTAGTTTTTTAGCATGTTATTGATTTGTATCAAATGTTATTCTTTGTATGAGTGTCCATATTTATCAATAAAGTACTACATCATTTAGAATAAGTTGTTAGCTAAGATTGTGTGAGCTTTTCCTTCTACAGTCCTCTGCCTGTGGGTTATGTGTGAGTGGGCAGAGCATTTATATGAGTGCATAAGCAGAGAGCAGGCCAGCGGGAAAAGAATTCTTACAAATCTTAAAGAAGTGCTTTTCATCAGGGGTGGGGCACTTGGGAATATTTCACTTCTGGGCATAGTTGCTTTTACTGTTTTATTTTTTGTCTGTTTATTATTCTCCCAAGTTTATTACGAAGGTGTGGAATTAAATCAGTATCTACTTTTATTCAGGTGTCAAGACACTTAATAAGAATTTTCTTTAGAAAACAGTTCCTTGGGCTCAGCTGGAAGGCAGATTCATGGCTTTTAGCTGCTCTGTTTCTGCGGCCTGACAAGCGAGTCTGAGTAACTGCAGGGAGTGCCATTCACAGAGACTACACACGGCTGCCTTAGTAGCAGATGTTTCTGCTATTCCGAATTTAGTTTCTCCATCAATCACACTGATAATTATCCTCTAACCAACACTTTTTCCTCGTGTCTCTTTAGTCTAAACTTAAAGGTTCCTTGAGGATCATCTTAAGAAACACACTTACCTCAGGAGTGTGAGACTGTGGCTTCCTCTGTTGTGATATCATTGCCGATCTCCTTCCATTGTCTTTTTCTATTTCTCAAAATTTCCATAATCTCTATTGAATATTCTGATACATCTCCCTATCTTGAACTCAAATGTTAATAAAGAATGTATAAGAATGTATAGTGTATAACTCAGGGCTTGTTTGGTTAGTGGATAGGGTTTTGAGAACTATTTCTCTCTACTGTCCTTGATATATAAATTACCCTCTGCTTTAATATATCTAGTGACAAAAATACACTATTTTATTAAGCAACCATTTGTTGTTGTCGTTATACAGCTTTAATTGGAAGAAAAGTTTTAATAATGCTGCCAAATTTTTCTCACTAAGATTTCAACCCATTCATCTCATGTTTTCGAGAGCTAAAGAACATGTCTATTCACTCTTACACATAAAAAATGTTCTAAATGCTTAAAGGCATCTGTTATGTTTCTCTCCATCCTTATTTTTCTTCTCTAAAGGCTACTCATCCTTAATTACTTTAATTAGTAGATAAATCATCTCATCATTGTGATCACTATCCTCTAATGCAGTGGTCAGCAAATATTTTTGTAACTGGCCAGACAGTAATTATTTTAGGTTTTATAGGCCTTGTGGTCCGTGTCACAACTATTTAACTCTGCCATTGTTGTGCAAAAAAAGCTAGAGACAATTCAAAAAGGAAAATTAGTGGCTGTGTTCAAATAAAACTTTATTCACAAAAATAGTTCCTGTCTTAGATTTGGACTCCAGGCCATAGATTGCAACCTCTGCTCTAAATAATAGTTTAATTATTTGACCATTCTCTTTGATATTTCAGTGCCTTGAATTAAATATAATATCACAGGTTACCATAGACTACAATATGAAAATCATTTCTTTTTCTTTTTAATTTATCTTTACTGTCGAAAATATTACAGATGTCCCTTTTTTCCCCATTAACCCCTTCTCCCCCCAACCCCGCCCCGCCCCAGGCCTTCACCACACTATTGTCTTTGTCCACAGGTTATGTTTTTTGTCCACAGTAATCAAGTTTTTTGGTTACTCTCTCCCCAGCCACCCAGCCACCCCCGCCTTCCCTCTGAGATCCCTCAGTCTGCTCCATGCTTCTATGTCTCTGGATCTATTTTGTTCATCTGATTATTTTGTTCATTCGATTCCACATATAAGTGAGATCATGTGATGTTTGTCGTTCTCTCCCTGGCTTATTTTGCTTAGCATGATATTCTCCAGGTTCATTCATATTGTCCCAAAGGGTACGAGATCATTTCTAGTGATGTAGTCCCAGAGCTCGTTCATAGCTTCAATAGTTACATTACTTTTGTTTTATAAATATATTACTTACAGGCACGTGAAAACTTGTTCACTATCATTTCCCCTGAGAGATTTTTTTTACATTAATTGCTGCCCAGTAAGGCATGCTTTATTCTTTATCTTTAATTAAAATCTCAAAATCAGATCTTCATTTCTGCCAGTTAAATTTCATTTTTTTTCAGTATAATTAGTGTGAGTTAATATTCTTCTATGCCAAAATAATTTTTAATCTGGATGCTGTTATCACTCTTAGTAGTTAGACCTTCTTGTTTTATGCCACCTGACATTTTATAACGTACTATCTGTAAATCCTAACAGTTAAAAGCAATTGATTTGTGATCAGACAGCTTAACATCACTTGCTGTGTGATTAGAAAAGTAATTTAACTTAAGTCTTAATGTCCTTATCTCTAAACGGAGTGTGTTGTAAGGACTAAATGAGATAAGAAATGCAAGAAATGTAAAGGATTGAGCACAATGCCTAACACGTTGTAATAGTTGTAATACTTTTTAGTTGGTCAATACTAGTAGTGTTATTATCATTATTATTAAATGTCTAATGGGTTAGGGCCAGGTCGGAAAGACAGATCTCTTTTAATGTCTTCATCTTAAAAATATCATTTTTCAGTAATAGGACATAAGTTACTCAAATAATGACCTTAGGTTAATGACAGCCTGAACGCTTTCTGTGGTGTCCCTCTCATTGCTCTAGGACAGGTAGAGATGAGCTGCTCCGTCAGGGGCAATGTGACTTCCCTTCCATCATGTTTGCTCTGAATGGCAGGCTGGGGCAGGAAATGCCAAATCCTGTCTCATGTTCAACATGAAACATTTCAACAGATTAAATCTTGGCATAATTACTTTGCCAGTTTAGGGTTAAAACAATTAGCATAATGTCCAAGAAAAACTCACTATTTTGCTTTATGCACACTCACAACACTTTACTTCTGATACCAGATGTGTGTGTGGTGTGTGTGTGGTGTGTGTATGGTGTGTGTATGGTGTGTGTGTGTGTGTGTGTATGTGTGTGTGTGTGTGTTTTCCAGCACAGCAAGCAATTCTCCGTGACACCAGCTGGATGTCCTACAATTCCATTCAGTTTTGACAATAACTCAAATTAGCACAAACCTCATGGGTTAAATACTTAGCACCCCACCCACTACCTCAGACACCAGTGGCAAGTCCAGGCTATTACCTGTGCTTTTAACTGACCAGCTATAAAATCGTAGCATGATTCTTAGTGATGTTAACATTCATAGAAATGATTAATCCAACATTATGACTTGTGAATTCCTTTATTTTCTTTGCTAAAATTACTTTTTTCCTTCCATCCATTTCAGCCTCGTGTGTATGGTCATAGCCTTGTCTTTACCAATAATTACCATCTCCAAAATCTCTGGTTGAAACTTATCACTCTCTGACACATAACTGCTATATATTAGCTTGATCTCTCTCTATTGTTCCATTCCTATAATTTTCCAACCCAGTTGCACTTATCTATTGACCTTACCATCTCTACACTGTTTCTCACTTGTTTTATATGCTTACATCCCTCTTTACCCAGCATTGTCCCACAGCTCATCATTGCAGTAACTCTTGTCCCTCTCAACCCTCTGACCTCTCTGTTTATCTCTGAAAAATTCCTGAAAAAACACCGCCGATTAAATTTTATATACCATTCACTCCACACCTGCACCCAAGCAGCTGAACAAGTCTGAAAATAACACAAACTTGTCAGGTTTTCATACTGTAAATATTTGACTACAAATATTAAGTGAGTGTTCAGCAATTCCTGGTAACATTACTAATCCTGCCTAGCCGATTTACTCTCTCAATAATAAAATAACTTCTCCTCTGTCTTAACACTTTCAATTTCCTTCTATATTCTCAGTTTTAGCTGATGAAGTTGCTTTTTATTACACTGAGAAAAAATATCAGAAGACAACTTATTATTTTCCACCACAGAAACTAACAACTTATAAACAGCTATAAAAATACTCTATTCTCCCTCTTGCTATAAGGGAAGAATTATTTTTGCTTCTATTTTATCACTCACATCCCACCTGTGCATTAAATCCCATCTCCTCTCTCCTACTCAAGGACTCTGCTTGTGTAATTATTTTTCTCTCTTGCATCATTAATTTCTCAACTACTTTGGCTCATTTCCAAATGCAGACTTGCTGTAATATATCCATCTAAAATATTAAATCCTTACACAGCCATAAATCTGCCATTACCTACCATTCCATTTCTCTGTTCCTCTTTAGAGTAAAAAGATATACTCAGATAAATTACTAAACTTAATGTCATCATTATACCACAATTTTTTTGTGGGACCACTTTAGTAATCCGTTTTTTTTTCTGCCCACTCTTCTGAAACCAGAATTGTTAGTACATCACTTGACCAGGATCTCCAGTGTTGCTGAATGCAATGTCCAAGTCTGACCTTACAAGATTAATTCTTCCCTGTCTCTTGGAAGCTCTTTTTTCACATCATGTTTACCTATTGTTTCTTCTATCTCACTGTTGTGAAAATGCATGCATTTTTTCCTGGCTAACTTTTAAATTATTATATTTATTTACTTATAGATTTAATTCTCTACAAGTCTAATTTTACGAAATCCTTAAGGCTCAGTTTTGCTAAATTCTTTTTAAAAACTTTAATCTTATTATTTAGTTTTAATTGAATTTATTATGGTGACATTGTTTAATAAAAGTATAGAGGTTTCAGGTATATGATTCTATAACATATTATCTGTACATTGTATTATGTGTTCACCACCCAAAGTAAAGTCTTGTTCCATCACCATTTATCCCCCCTACCCTCTTCTACTTCCCCCAACCCCCTTTCCTTCTGGTAACCCCCATGCTATTTGTTGTCTATGAGTTTTTTACTTATTTTATGCTTAATCCTATCACTTTTTTACCCAGCCCCTTGAGGTTCATCCCATCTGACTGCTGTCAGTCTGTTCTGTATGAGTACATTTTTATTTTGTTAGTTTATTTTGTTAATTAGATTCTACATATGAGTGACATCATATGGTACTTGTCTTTCTCTGACTGGCTTATTTCACTTAGCATAATACTCTTCTTTTTTTTTTTTTTTACAGTCGAGTAGTGTTCCATTGTGTAAATGTAACAAAGTTTTTTATCCACTCATCTATTGATGGGCACTTGGGCTGCTTCCAAATCTGGGCTATTGTAAATAATGCTGCAATGAACACAGGGGGATTACACGTTATACTCAAAACCATAACATCCTAGAAGAAAACATAGGCGGTAAAATCTTGGACATTTCTTGGAGCAATATTTGTTCTCATATATCACCTTGGGCAAGGGAAAGAAAAGAAAAAAATAAACAAATGGGACTACATCAAACTAAAGAGTTTTTGCACAGTAAAGGAAACCATCAACAAATTTAAAGGACAAGCCACTGAATGGGAGAACATATTTGCCAATGATACATTTGATAAGGGGATAATATCCAAAAGAGATAAAGAACATATAAAAGTCAACATCCAAAAAACAAACAATCCAGTTAAAAATGGGCAAAGGACCTGAATAGACACTTCTCCAAAAAGGACATACAGATGGCCAAGAGACATATGAAAAGATGTTCAGCATCACTAATCATCAGAGAAATGCAAATGAAGACCCCAATTAGATGTCACTTCATGCTTGTCAGGATGGCTTCCAGCAGCAAATCAACAAACAAGGGCCGGAGGGCATGCGGGGAAGGGGAGCCCGGGCACTGCTGGTGGGAATCTGCATTCGGTGCGGCCACTGGGGAAAACACTATGGAGCTAGCTCAAAAAATTAAAAATAGACCTGCCTCATGGCCCAGCAATTCCACTTCTGGGAGTATTATCCGAAGAAACCTGAAACACTAATTTGAAAAAGCATATTCACCCCTGCTAAATTCTTAAGTGGCTGTATCTAGTCTCATGGCTGTAAATATCAATTATATGCTGTAGTTCCCAAAATTAGTATTTTCAGTTCAAACCTCCATTTTGAACTGGACTCATTTTAAAGACTCATCTCTAACTGCTTACTTATAATCTCTACTTAAGATTTCCAACACACATCTCTATCTTAATACATGAAATATTAAACTCCAGATTACCACTATTTCTAAAACTTGCTTTTTCCTAGACCTCCCCATCTCAGTCAGTGGCATCTAGTTTCTTTGGGGGTCATCTTTGGATCCTCTCCTTTCTTCATACTTCATATCCATTTATAAAGAAATCCTATTAGTCCTGCCTTTAAAATATACCCAAGATAGAATATCTTCTGAAACTTCTGTAGATATGACTATAGGACAAGCCACTTTTTCAGTGGAGTCTAAATGAGTCTCTGCATCTATTTTTGTCTGTCAAAGTCTATATGGAGGTAACACTCAGAGTAAATTTTTATTAAAGTATTTATTATTAGGTAACTTTTGTTTCCCTTTTATATTCACATCCAATAATCTCTCACCTCCTCAGTGCATTACAACTAGTAATCTCCTAAAAATTTCCATAATTTTTTCATTTAGGGAATGTTAAATACATGGAATTGTACTGTATGTAACTTTATGGATTTTTTTTTTTTTTTTTCACTTAGCACAATATTTTTCAAGATACATACAGGTTGTTTTGTATATTGATAGTTCATTTGTTTTTTATTGCTGAGTAGTATTCCATAGTGTAGATATATCAGAATGAGTCTGTATCTTCACATATTCATTGGCATTTGGTGTTACCACACTTTTTTATTTTAGTCATTCTGATAAATTTGTAATAATAGCTCCTTGTGGTTTTATATAGCATTCCCCTGATGTGTAATGAAGTTGAACATCTTTTCGTATGACTATTTGCTATCTCTACAGCACAAAGTCTATCAATTTTTTTGCGATTTTCTAATTATATGTATTTTTACTGTTGCATTTTGAAGATTAGAAGTGTTTCTAATTACTTATTATATATGTAGTAAGTATATATTGCATATATTTTTACTGATGCATTTTGAGAGTTCTTTATATATTCTAGACCATAGTTCTTTTTCAAATGTGTGGTTTATAAATATTTGCTCTGTCTTTAGTTTGTGTTTTTATCTCCTTTACAGGCTCTTTCACAAATAAAATGTTTTTAATTTTGATGAGGTTCAATTCATCAACTTTTCTTTTTATGGATCACATTTTTGGTTTAAAGTCTAAAGACTCTTTTTCTAGCTCTTGAACCCCACAGATTTTCTCTTAGATTTTTATTTTTTCAAATATTTTTTTATTGTAGGAAAATATACTTAACATAAATATATACTTTACCATTATAACTATTTTTAAGAGTGCAGTTCAGTGGCATTAAATACAGGCACTTTGTTTTAAGCGATTACCACAATCCATCTCCAGAAACCTTATAATCTTTTCAAAGTAAAACTCTTTATTGTTTAGATAACTCTTCATTCCTCCATCCATCTAAGCCCTGGTAACAGCAACTCAGCTTTCTGTTTCTAAGAATTTGGATACGCTAGTTACTTCATATAAGTGGAATCATATAGTAATTGCTCTTTTGTGATCATCTTATTTTACTTTGCATAAAGTTTTTAGGTTCCACCCATGTTGTAAAATGTGTCAGAATTTCTTTCCTTTTTAAGGACGAATGATATTCTATTGTACTTATATAGTACAATTTCTTCATTCATTGTTGATGGACACTAACATTGCATATGTATTTAGGATTTTTGTGTTTCTGGTGGATTGACCACTTTATAATTATGTAAGGAGCATTTTTATCTTTAGAAATTTCCCTTGATCTGAGGATTAACTTTCTGATATCAGTTCAACCACTGCTTGCCCAGATCTGCTGAAATCCTGAGAGATTTTTAAATATTTGTGCAGAGTAGGGTGTGGATTTCCAAAAACAAGTTTTCTGCTATTATATCACCTTGTTCCATGTTGTATTGCTGTGGAAACAGGATTTTTGTAGAGCTTCCCTTGCCTGAACCATTGGTACTTCTGGGTTGGAGACTTAGGCAGTGCCCTGTTGGAACATATATCTGGCAATAGGAAAGCCTGGGAACTCAACACCATGTCTTTCCTCAAGTTCTCAGGTCCATATACTATCTACCTTCTTTCCATCTTTTAGTGTCTTCCTATGCTTGTTTATTGTGTTGTTTTTAATGGTTCATTAAAATATGGGCTGCTCCATCTTGGCATAATATGAAGTTTTTTTATCTATGTTTTTAAAACATAAATGAAAGAAATTCACTCCTCTGTTCAAACTCAGCCTAGGGATTCCCAGTAGAACTAGAACAAAACCCAAAATCTTTATAACGGCCTATAAGGTATACTATGGCCTTCAAGAAACTGCACAAATTTACTCATTTATTTGTCTTCATGGTCCTAATCACTACTTGTCATTAAATTATATGTTTAGTATATTTCCCCTTTACTATAATTTAACTGCACGAGAGTGAAGACAGTGTTATGTTCACTGTCTTCCTCACAGAATCTAGAATATATTTGGCAATAATAAATATGCTTAAATGAATGAATAGATCAGTTCATTTATTTTTCTAATTACTATTGATTCAGCAGCTGTATCTTACTTTCAGAAACATATTTAGTAATCAAACATTTCTTCTGCTCTTTCTAATTTATACAAAGTTATCTTAGATTCCTGGTATATTGTGAGCCAGACAGTGATCACTAACTGTATGTTAAGCATAGTAAGATTTTTTTTTACTTCAAACTTCTCTCATGAGAAAAGATATTACTATTTTCTGAAAAATTTACAATACATGGGGAATATTTTTCTCTTCCATCCTTATTTTCCAAAGTTACATAATTTAATTTTTGTATAAATTATCTTACAAATTTATACATCCATCCAAACATGACACTTCTCTGTAGCAGTGAAAATCTTTTTTTCCTTCTTCAGTTATTGTCTCTATTTTCATCAGCCTCATCTGATAGCTTCCAGGATCTTCTGTATTTTTAAGTTAAATGTAAATAGGAATTTCTTGGAAGTAATAAACAAGAGAAACTTCTGTAGGTAAGTCTTAATTCTGTGTTGATATCATTCCAAAAATAGTGGTTGCCAACAGAGAGGAGACATATAATTACCCGAGATATACATTTTGTAAACACCTGCAAGTTGCACATAGCTGTTCTTTCAGAGTTATTGGATTTTCACTGTTTGTTATAAAATATCTTAAAGTAGGTATTTCCTGTGGTGGTGATTCTTTGAAGAATGAATATAATCAGGTGGTAATAGTAAATGGTCTTTTAGAAGAAATATAGTATAAAAATAGCAATGCTAGGCTAGCATTTATTGTTAAACTGTATGCTGGACCATCATAGCAATCATAACCTCTAATTTATGTTGCTCAATGAATCTGCCATTTTATATCAAGAATGGGACTTAACCCAGATAAAGTGAGATGATTAATTTTATAAGACAGGGGTTCTTGCATTCTGTAAAACCAAAACTGTTGCATACAAGCTTTGGTCTTAGGTGAAAAAAGAAAAAAAAAAAAAGTTTAACTACGAAGATCTGTAGCCTTACTTAAATCTAAACAAAATAGAAGTCATGGAGGTGTAAAAGGTTTTTGATAAGCATTCTTTAGTTGTTTTCATGTAGTTATTATCTCATTCCATAGCTGCTTGTCTATGTATTTTAATGGACTAAGAAATTCTCTATTTTCCCTTCAAATTGCTCAGCAGGAATTTACTAAATGTTATTCTTTGATGGTTTTCAACAGTCTAGAGAAAAATCTGGTGCAGAAGATTAAGGTGATAATATCATCTCTATTTGTTTAAGTGCCTAAGGTATCATAATGAATTGAAACAATTTAACCACAAATGCTTTGAACTGCAGATATAGAGAGAGCAACTGGAGAACTTCATAGATTACCTTTAAATCTGCCAACTGCTGAAGGCATTATATATATATATTCACACACACACATATATATAATTGTTCCAAATATGATAGATGTCCCTTTTTCTCCCCATTGACCCATTCTACCCTCCCCTGCCCCCTCCCCAGTTCTTGAGGTAAAGATAAAACATACATTTAAGTGCTGTTTAAATCCTCATTCTAAAAAACAGGTTCAAAGAGTAGAGGAATCTGACACAAAGGCAATAATAACTGGAATGCCATCATGTTAAGAATTCTTGCAAAGCTAATCCTATGCCTTCAGCAGATGAGAAAATTCTAGAAATGCAGAATTAATTAGAATATATAAAAATTAATATATCTTATTCAAATGGAATTCAGATATGATTTGCATTAGGAAAACACGATTATGATATGCTATACAAATAGCAATACAGCTTCATGTTGATTCAAGTTAGATATTCTTTCTTTTACAGAAACTTTGGCTGAAACATATAATTCCAAAAAAAACCCCAAACCACATTAATTCCTTTATTCCTTATAACGTGAAAGATAATAGAAAACATCATACTTTTTAAATCAGTGATATAATATAAATGTATAACTCAATATAAATATTAAACCTGAACATATGAAATAGGGACAGGGTCATATCATAATATATTTAAAGTTATATATTATTTCTTGATTTAAAACGTGCAATTTTAAAAAGTTTTCTTTAATAACAGTTCAATAATGTAACATATCACTAGTTTCATTCAAAACATAATGGAACAAAAGGAAATATTCTGCTGCTATTTAAGTTATTGAAAGCGATATAGATAATTTAGCGATATAGATAAAGCGATATAGATAATTTAGTTCCAATTAAAGTTTTATAAAAGTCTACTTTATGAAGTTTATTTATACACAGAGAACAAAATTCCTGAAAAGCAACACATTGAAATATTAGCAATTTACGTGTAGCAGATTTTCTGATGTGTCATTAGATTCCATCCCCAGTATTAAAAGACATCTTCCCAAGTCCTAACGGTGCTGCCAAGTGTTAGTTCTTCCAGGAATTGCCCTGGACCTAGAGAACTATTCCCCCAATATCATGCTCGTGTCCAGGGGAAGTTTGCATCTGATCATCAGTGAAGGGATACAAAAGAACTGATTTCCTCCCCCTAACCTCGAATAGCTCCGATAAGCCATACCAGATCCAGGGCTCCCTGTGGCATCACTTGAGGTCTTTGTCGTGATTCCATCACAGCCCAACTTTTCCTTCTTCTAAGTCCTATTTCCTTTTCCTTTCTTCTCAAGTACTACATCTGAGAACACTCTACCACAAATTTCTGCACATTAATCTCCATTTCAAAGTCTGCTTCCCAAGGAGCCCAACCAGCAACAGCTGCTGCCAGAATTGGCCTGAAACAGCAGGCGCTCGGATGAGAGCCTGGAACTGAGTCATCCACCAGCTAAACTAGAGACAGCATTTTTTTCTTTCCTTAAAAGCACAGGTAGCAAATACCGCTTTGCAGACCATAGAGTCATTATAATAAGTACTCAGTCCACCATTGTAGCTTGAAAGCAGTCATAGACACTATATAAATGAATGGGAGTGTGTGCGTTCTAATTGAAATTTAGTTATAAATACATGAAAGCTGTTCATGAATCATAGCTTGCTGACCCCTGAAATAAATACAAATTAGGAACAACTCACAAGTAGTAAGTGGAAAATAAATAGCCACCCATATAAAGTAGCCAAAAAAATGTTATAACTTTTACTAAGGTTGAAGTGGGTAGTATACTGGTGGAAGAATATATAGCTGCACAAAAAATTATAACATTTAAAAATTGTGGAAAAAATATATATATGATGACAATAAAATTGTATTGTTTTTACTAAGGAAAATAGTTATTTTTAAGAGATAATGAGAGCAAAATGGCACAAGAGAACATCAAGCCCTGGTTCCCCCCATAAAAACATTTAATTTTTTTTTTTCCAAAATATTACGGATGTCCCTTTTTCTCCCCACTGACCACTTGCACCCCACCCCCGCCCAACTCCCCAGTCCTTCACCACTCTATTGTCTGTGTCTTTTGGTTATGCATAAAATCCCGCACCACCCACCTGGCCCCCCTTCCCTCTGAGATTTGTCGGTGTGATCCATGCTTCATGTCATTGAATCTATTCTGTCCATCAGTTTATTAAGTTTTTTAGATTCCACATATAAGTGACGTCATGTGATGTTTGCCTTTCTCTGTCTGGCTTATTTCACTTAGCATAATATTCTCCAGGGCCATCCATACTGTCCCAAAGGGTACGAGATCCTTCTTCTTTACAGCTGCGTAGTATTCCGTGGTGTAAATGTCCCACAGCTTTTTTATCCACTCATCTACTGATGGGCAGTTGGGTGGCTTCCAGATCTTAGCTATTGTAAACTGTGCTGCTATGAACATCGGGGTACATATATTCTTTCTGATTAGTGTTTCAGGATTCTTAGGATATATTCCTAGAAGTGGTATCAATGGGTCAAAAGGCAGCTCAATTTTTAATATTTTTTGAGGAACCTCCATACTTCTTTCCATAGTGGCTGCACCAGTCTGCATTCCCACCAGCAGTGTACTAGGGCTCCCCTTCTCCACAACCTCGCCAACACATGTCATTTGTTGCTTGGCAGCCATTCTGACAGGTGTGAAGTGACACCTCATTGTGGTTTTAATTTGTATCTCTCTGATGATTAGTGACGTGGAACATTTTTTCATGTCTATTGGTAATCTGTATGTCCTCTTTGGAGAAGTGTTTATTCAGGTTTTTTGCCTATTTTTTAATTGGATTGTTAGTTTTCCTCTTATTGAATTGTATGAGTTCTTTGTACACTTTGGAAATTAGCCCCTTATCAGATACATCCTTGGAAAATATGTTCTCCCAGACCGTGGGGTTCCTTTGTATTCTGTGGCTGATTTCTTTTGCTGTGCAGAAGCTTTTTAGTTTGATGTATGTTTATTTTTTATTTTGTTTCTGTTGCTCTAGGAGACGTACCAGTGAAAATTCCACTACGTGAGATGTCTGTGACTTTACTGCCTATGTTTTCTTCCAGGATTTTTATGGTTTCATGACTTACATTTGAGTCTTTAATCAATTTTAAATTTATTCTTGTGTATGGAGTAAGTTGGTGATCTAGTTTCATGTCTTTGCATGTATCTGTCCAATTTTCCCAGCACCATTTATTGAAAAGACTGTCTTTATGCTCTTGCCTCCTTTGTCAAATATTAACTGACCATAATTTCATGGGTCTATTTCTGAGGTCTCTCTTCTGTTCCATTGATCTATACATCTGTTGTTTACCAATACCAGGTTGTTTTGATTACAATGGCTTTGTAGTACAGTTTGACATCCGGTAAAGTGATCCCTCTCACTCTGTTCTTTCTCAAGATAGCTGTGACTATTTGGGGTCTTTTGTGGTTCCACATAAATTTTTGGAATATTTGTTCTAGCTCTGTGAAATATGCTGTTGCTATTTTAATGGGACTCACATTGAATCTATAAATTGCTTTGGGTAGTATGGACATTTTAATGATATTAATTCTTCCAATCCATGAACATGGTATATTCTTCCAGTTGTTTGTATCTTTCTCTATTTTTTTTTCCCCCTGTGTCTTGTAGTTTTCCGAGTGCAGGTCTTTTATCTCCTTGGTTAAGTTTATTCCTAAGTATCTTATTTTTTTTTTTAGTTGCAATGGTAAATGGAATTGTTTTTTTTAGTTTCCCTTTCTGAGAGTTCATTGATAGTGTATAATAATGCTATCAATTTCCAAATGTTAATTTTGTATCCAGATACCTTGCCAAATTCACTTATTTTAAAGTCTATTTTGTCAGAAATAAGTATTGCTAACCCAGCTTTTTTTTCTTTTTTATTTACATGGAATATTTTTTCCATCCCTTCACTTTCAGCCTGTGTGAATCTTTTGCTCTCAGATGGGTCTCTTGTAGACAGCATATATTTGGGTCCTCTTTTCTTATTCATTCAGCTACCCTATGTTTTTTGATTGGAGCATTTACTCCGTTTACATTTAAGGTTACTATTGATATATACTTATTTAATGCCATTTTCCCCTTTATGCCCATGTGCCTTTTTCTAAATATTTCTTCTTTTTCTTAAACCAGTCCTTTTAGCATTTCTTGCATTGCTGGTTTGATGGTACTGAACTCCTCTGGATGTCTTTTGTCTGGGAAGTTCTTTATTTCACCTTCAATTTTAATTGATAGCATTGCTGGATAAAGCAATCTTGGTTGCATGTTCTTGCTTTTCATTACTTTGAGAACTTCATGCCACTCCCTTCTGGCCTGAAGAGTTTCTGTTGAGAAATCTGCTGTCAGCCTTATGAGGATTCCCTTGCAGGCCACTGCTTGTCTCTCTCTTGCAGCCCTTAATATTCTCTCTTTGTCCTTGACATTTGCCATTTTAATTATGATATGTCTTGGAGTGTGTCTCTTTGTGTCCCTCTTGTTCGGAATCCACTGTGCTTCCTGAACTTGTGTGGTTTTCTCCCTCGCCAGAGTAGGGAAGGTTTCTGTCATTATTTTCTCCACCGAGTTTTCTATCCCTTGCTCTCCTTCATCCCCCTTTAGCACCCTTGTGATGCAAATGTTGTTTCCCTTTATGTTGTCCCAAATCTCCCTTAGACTGTTCTCATGCTTTTTAAGTGTTTTTTCTTTTTGTTGCTCTGATTGAGTGGTTTTTTCTACCTTATCTTCTAAGTCACTTATTCTACCCTCTGCTTCATTGAGCCTGCTTTTAATATCTTCCAGCTTATTCTTGATATTAAATATACTATTCTACATTTCTGCCTGCTTATTTATAACATTTTGCTCTTTTTTCATGTTTTCACTAAGTTCCTGGACCTTTCCATTAAGTGTCTTGTGGTTCTCATTTATTTCCTTGAGCATCTTTATAACCATTACTCTGAACTCTACTTCTGATAACTTGCTTAACTCCATTTCATTAAGGTCTTTTTTTGGTGATTTTTTCCTTTTCTTTCTTTTGGGGGTTGTTTCATTGTCTCTCTATTTTAGTGGCTCTTAGTGTTTTTATCTGTATATTAGATATATTTGCTGTCTCCAGTCTCATATGGTGGGATTTTGTAGTTGCCTGGTCTTACTCCAGAGTGTTCTGTAGTCTTTAGGGTGCAGGATGGCTAGTGTAGCTTGGGATATTGCTCCCCTTACTTAGAGGTTTTGCTGTCAGGGACTCATTGTGGGGAAGTTAGTCTCTGCTTTAAAGCCAACTCCTCAGTCTTTACAGTGTCTTCCAATTCTAGTTCCCCATACAATGGCCTGCTGCAGTTTCAGACTGACTTCTGTCTGTTGCCTTTTCTGTATGGGAAGTTTTAGCAGCCTGGGCTCAGTGGGTTTGATTTTAAAAAAAATTCCAATGAGCCCCCAGAAGAGGTTTTAAGCTTTTCCTCCAGTTCCCAAACAGTAGTTCCTGAAATTATTATTCTTGTGATGTCTTCCTGTGAGCTGATCTCCCTTTCCCCTCAGGACTGTGCCCTGCAGGGGATATCTGGGGCTTCAGTGAGCTGAACCTGCCCCTTTCTTATCAGGGGTGGTGCTCCTATCCTGCAGGAGAAGTAGGCATGCTCCACCCTTCCTTTCCTAGATCTGGCTGGCTGATCGCATGGGGCACTTATTTCAAACTCTCCACTATGCAGACACAAATCACAGCTTTCACTGCCAATGCAAGCCAGGAAGGTGGATGCCCATTCAGCAATCAAAAACTCAAAAACACACAAAGCAACATTCGGGCAGAGAACCTGCCCTGCGAGGTCCCATTGCCCCCACACCTTAGTACCAAGCAGGAAAGGTCACAAAGTCAGCTCCACAGAGCTCCCCTGCACAGGTGATCTCAGTAAAGCTGCGACAGCTTTTTGCGTGGTATCCTTGCACCACTCAGAATGGGTCAAATAACCCTTATTTGCTGCACTGGCAGGTCTGGCAGCTGGAGTCCCTATCTCCCTTCTAGCAGCTCCAGACCCTCTCTGGCAGTGGGAGGGCTCTCTTACCCTTCTCCACACCATACAGATCAAATGCTTTCTGGGGTTCTACACAATGCCTTCCAGGAAGGCAGAGGGTCCCTGTATGTGGCTGCTCAGTGAAGCTTTTTGGACCCTTTTTATTCAAGAGCCACACACTGTGGGACTGCCTTTCCTATGGTCAGCACCCTGTGTGAAAGATGCCTGTTGTGGCCACCATTGGAAGCTTTATTTCACTAGGAAGACCCTGTCCCCTCCTCACAAGCACACTGTTGCCCTGGCTCCCTCTGCCACCTTCCCATGGGCTCTCCTTCCCTCCTCCTTTGTACCACATTTGAAATCCCAGCTTTTGGGTACCATTCCATACTCCCAAAGGGAGGGAGCTTTGCAGCCTCTAGCCCTAGGGCCTTGGAGCCCAGCAAAGGCTTCAGAAGGGAGTCCCCCTCTCTTACCAGACTCTATGATGTTTCTTCAGTGCTCCCTACTCAAAATATGTCCACTCAGGGTATATTTCTCTGGTTTTTCTAAGCTGGTTATGCAGTATTTTAGCAGCAAATTGAGTCCCTGGCTGGGAGCAAGGGTGCTCTGCTTCTTATCACAGTTCCACCATCTTCCTGGATCCTAAAAACATTTTATTTTTTAAAAATTTATTTGAGTCAGAGAGAGAGAGATCTATTTGTTTTTCCACTTATTTATGATTCATTCGTTGCTTGTTGTATGTACCCTGACCAGGGATCGAACTTGAACCTTGGCATATAGGGATGACACTAACCAACTGAGCTACCTGCCTGGAGTACCACATCAAAACATTTGAAAACAACCAGAAATTGCCTGAAATAACCTTATAAGAGCTCTGCAAGTCAGTCAGACTTTACAATAACCAAACAGTCAAGAAAAAGCCATTTTAAATATAGTATAAAATTTCGTGGTGTTTTTAGTTGCTCTTGACTTACTGCCTTCCCAGCACAGCTTGATCTTGGTATTGAGCAGGTGGCAGACTAGTTCTCATATTCCTTCTTTGAATCAGAAGTGGCAGAGAACTCCTTATTTACAACATTCTAACCTTTCTAGTGGCTGCCTGAATGACTGGCTTTTTTCTTGCTTAAGTCAGACCTCAGGTGGGAAAAAGTGATGACAACAGTTTGTGAGAGCTGCATCTTGTGAGATTATAGACCTGAAGATATCTAGGGCAAGATATTATGTGCGGTGACTTTCAAGAGACCATCTAAGTCCCCAAGGAGAAGTTAGGTAGGACTTTTGGATAAATAAATTCAAAGAAGCTATATATATATTGGAGAATTGACAAAGCCACACATGGGCCTAGGGAAAATGCATGCTGAAGAAAGAAATGAGAAGACCATAAAGTTTTATGTCAGGCTAATCTCCAGCTTCAAAGAATGCCCAGTTAATCAAAGAAAAACTACCCTAGCCCAAAGCCAGTCTTCCCAAATTGGCAAAGGTGATTA
The DNA here is from genome assembly GCF_964146895.1 of Miniopterus schreibersii. Lineage (NCBI taxonomy): Eukaryota > Metazoa > Chordata > Mammalia > Chiroptera > Miniopteridae > Miniopterus > Miniopterus schreibersii. Next base: position 38,900,462 of record NC_138104.1, on the reverse strand, counting down.
TTTTTTCAAATGCCCAAATTTAAATACACACACACAGATACACACACACACACACACAGAGAAATATATATATGTATATGGCATACAAAGGAACAGGAAAGCATGTCCAGTACAAAAATAAATTGGCTAAAACCATGCCCAAGGAAGCATAGGCAGATTTAATTGCAAAGATTTTAAAAGAACTGTTTTGAATATGTTCAAAGAGCTAAAGAAAAATGCACACAAAAAGCTAAATTAAATTATGAAAATTATACATGTAGAAAATAATAATATAAACAGAGATAGAAATTATAAAAGTAACAAAAGAGAAATTTTAGAGCTAAAAGTACAATAAATGTATTGATAAATTCTTTAGAGGAGTTCAGCATCAGATTTGAACAGTCAAAAAATAATAATGATAAGTGAATTTGAAGACAGATCATTTGAAATTATTGAGTCTGAGGAGAAGAAACAAAATCAGAGTCTTTCTCTGGAACTAATGAAACATAATCACACAAACCAATATATGCATCATGGGAGTTCCAGGAGAAGAGAGAATGAGACAAATAAAGTCTCTGAAGAAATAATGGGAAAAAACTTCCCAAATTTAGTGAAAAATATGAGTCTACATTTTCAAGAAGCTCAACAAACTCCAAGTAGAATATACCCAAAGAGACAATTCAAAATGGTATTGGAAACTCGAGCCAGATAAATTATGCAAGAAAAAGAAATCAAAAGCATCCAAAAGGGAAAGGAAGAAGTGAAATTATCCAAATACAAACATGACATTATCTTATATGTAGGAAACCCTAGATATTCCACAAAAATGTTAGAAATAATGTACAAATTAAAGTTGTAAGATACAAAAATCAACCTGCAAAAATGAGTTGTGTTTCTATGTACCAACAATGAACAATTTGGAAAAGGAAATTAAGGAAATAATTCTATTTATAATAGAGTCAAAACAAATAAAATCTTTAGGGATAAACTTAACAAAGTAGGTAAATAACTTGTATTTTGAAAACAAGAAAACACTGCTGAGAGAAATGAAAGAGACATCAGCAAATAGACATTCTGTGATCACCATCCTGTGTTCATAAATAGTAGGAGTTACTATTGTTGATGTGTCAATACTATTCAAAATGTTCTACAGATTTAATGAAATTTGTAACAAAATACCAGTAATGGATGATAGGAACATACATCCTAGGATTCACATAGAATTTCAATGATTCTAAATACCCAAAACAATCTTGAAAATAACGAGAAAGTGGAGAACTCACTTCCCGATATCAAAAGTTACTACAACCTGATGTAATCAAATGTGTGGTATTGACATAAAGGTAGACATATAGATCAATGAAAAAGAATAGAAACCCAGAAATAAGTCCTTATAGATATAATGAAATTATCCTCCAACAAAGGTGCCAAGACCAGTTAATGGAGAAATGAAAGTATTTGTAATAAAGCTCTGGGGAAAATAAATATCCAGATGCAAAATAAATTTGGACCCTTACCTTACACTATGTAAAGAAATCAGTTTAAAATAGATCAAAAACCTAAATATTAAAGCTAAAACCATAAAAAGTTTAGAAGAAAATCAAAAGTGGGGAGAGAAACTTGATGACATTGGATTTAGCAATGATTTCTTAGAACATGACACCAGAAGCACAGGCAAAAAAAAAAAAAAAAGAAGAAGAAGAAAAATGTAAATTGGACTTCATCAAAATTAAAACTTTTGTGCATCAAAAAATACTATAATGAGTGTGAAAAGGCAACCCACAGAATGGCAGAAATATTTGAAAAGTATATATCTTATTTGAGGATTAATTTCCAGGATATATATAAAGAAATCCTTCAAGTCAACAATAAAACTAACAACCTAATTAAAAATGGGCCAAGACAATCAAATACTTTACGAAGAGTTCCCCCTAATATTTTCAGTATCCACCTGGCACCATACGTAGTTATTACATTATTGACTATACTATACACTTGAAACTAATACAAAATAACATTGAATGTAAACTGTAATTGAAATAAATTAAAAATAAAGTAAAATAATGGGCCAAATACTTGAATAGATATTTCCACAAAGATGATATACTAATGGCCAAAAAGTACCTGAAAAGGTGCTTAACATCACTAATTGTATTAATTAGCTTGGACTGACATAAAGAAATACCACATACTATGCATCTTAACAGACATTTATTTCACACAGTTCTGGAATCTGGAAAGTCTAAGATGAAGGTACCAGCTAATTTGGTGTCAGGTGAGAACTATCTCCCTGGCTTAGAGACCACTGCCATCTCATTGTGTCCTCACATTATAGAGAGGGAACTCTGGTTTCTCTTTCTCCTCTTATAAGGGCACCAGACTTACTAGTGTAGAGCCCTATGATTGTAACCCCTTTTAACTTTAATTGCTTCCATAAAGACCTCATCTTTATATACAACCACATGTATACAACTGAGGTTAGGGCTTCAACACATGAATTTTGGAGGCATAAGTATTTGGTCCATAACACTAATTATTAGGGAAACAGAAATCAAAAACAAAATGATATATCATTTCATACCTATTAGGATGGCTATTATAAATAAAATAAAAGCATAAAATAAGTGTTGGTGAGGATGTGGAGAAATTCCATCCTCATATAAATGGGAATATAAATGGTGCAACTCCTATGGAAAACAGTACGGTGGTTCCTCAAAATTTATTTATTTATTTAAATTTTATTTTTGTTTAAAATATTACAGATGTCCCTTTTTCTCCCCAATGACCCGCTCCACCCCGTCCCTTCCCCCTCCCCAGTCCCTCTCCCCACCAGTGTCCGTGTCCTTGGATTGTGCACATATGCATAGAAATTCTTTGGTTACTCTCTCCCCCTCCACCCACACACCCTCCTCCATCCCTCTGACATTCGTGGTTCCTCAAAATTTAAACATAGAATTACCATATGTTCCAGCAATTTCACTTCTAGGTATACACACAAAAATATTGAAAGCAAGGGCCCACAGTGATTTTTGCACACCAGTGTTCATAGCAACATTATTCACAATAGGCAAAGATGATAATAACCTAAATTTCCCAGTGAATGAATAAACAAAATGAAACATATACATACACTGGGCTATTATTCAACTTTTAAAAACAGGAACGAAGTACTGATACATGCTACAAAATGCGTAGACCTTGAAAACATTATACTAAGTAAAATAAACCAGATGTAAAAGGACAAATGTTGTATTATTCCACTTATATAACTAGAATGGTCACATTCATAAAGAGAGAAAGTAATATAGTGTTTAATAGGGGGGAAGGAGAGTTATTGTGTAATGGGTACAGAGTTTCACTTTGAACCTGATGAAAATGTTTTGAAACAGAATAGTGATGATGGTTATAAAACAATGTGAATGCATTTAGTGCCACTGAATTGTACATTTAAACAGCAAACAAACAAAACGAAGAAACAAACTCATAGACACAGCAACAGTGTGATGCTTACCAGAGAGAAAGCAGAGTGGGGGTAGGGTGAGGTGAGTAAGGGGTTAAATATATGGTGAAGGAAGGAGACTAGACTTCAGGCGGTGAGCATGCAATGCAATACACAGATAGTGCATTACAGAATTGTACGCCTGAAATGTTTACAATGTTATTAACCAGTGTTACCCCCAAGAAGTTTCATTTTTTAAAATTGTTGTCCTAAATAGGGAAAGATTACTGGTAATTTATAAAAAATTAAAAGTTAGGCATGAAAGTTGTGATACATATTTGGCAGTCTATAAAGGGGCTTTTATCTCCTGCAGCTAGAGGGCAAAAACCATTGAAAATCAGGTCAAGAAGTTAGTTACAAGATGAAGAGTTTCTTGTTGTTTTTTTTTAACAGAAGGCTGAACTCTCGATATAGGGAAGTCTACTAAAGACCAGGACTCTAAGTGGAAAAGAAGTTGATGACACATTGGTAAGGGGCATGTGGCTCAATGCACTCAAATACCCTTACTTCTTACATGGCCCTGAGCTCTTTGGAATTCAGAATTGGCCCATTTTCCTCTCATTTCTTGGACTGTAGGATTTGAGGTTACATAACAGGGAAGCCAAGTGGAAGCCTTTGACACCACACGCCTCCCCTCTTGGCCAAGATATTCCATGCCGGTGAGACTGACACAGATTAGTGTTACCCGTAGAGGCTTAAAGGATGTAGGGGCAAAAGTATTAGTCCCTGTCATATGCCAATTTATTTCACCACTTCTGCCCTACAAAATCAAGATAAATTCTAGAGAGTAATGATAGATTCCCATTTGACTAAGCAGTAGTCTCAATTGCAGCTATGATGCCACATGTGTCTTTGTTAAAGCAGATAAGCTTGCACTTGGGTATATGATGTGTGGCTATTCATCTAGTGAATGTGTTCTTTTCCATTCCTGTCAGTAGGCAGGACCAAAAATATTCTGTATTCACTTGGAGCTAATTAGAGTATATATTTATAATCTTGCCCTGGGGCTATGTTAACTCTTTTGCCCTTCTCATAATGTCATCTGAAGAGACCTGGGCCATCTGGACATCTTTGTAATAATATAGTTCAAAAGGACCCCAATGATATGGACATTCTGCAGAAAATCACACTGGTCCAATATATTGAAAATATCATGCTAATTAGACTAGATGAGCAAAAATTAGCAAACACGTAAGAAACAATGGTGTGTTCAGCTCATATCAGTTCCTGAAAGTCAATTATTAAATTTTCAGGAATTGTACAAGCCAGTTGCTAAACAGAGCCTTTAATAAAATTCAATTATATAAACTTATTCAAAACATAATTAATACATACTCAAACCTTTTTAGTTCCTAATTACTTTGAAAATGAATTCTATAAACCCTAAATGGATTTTTCTTAGATTTTTTTTCCCAAATATGCCGACAACAATATCTCCTATTTCTGTGTGTGTGTGTGTGTGTGTGTGTGTGTGTGTGTGTGTGTGAGAGAGAGTTTTCTTTTTCAATGTAATCTTGCCACTTTCCCCTCAAGGAGTGGAGTCACTATCTCCTGTCTTTGAATCTGGGATGGGCCTTTTAGCCTGTTTTGAGCAATACAAATGCCTCTGAGATGACTCTGTTGAAATTCTAAGGTGTACCTTAAGAGCCCTGCAGTTTCTACCATTGGCTCTTGGAATACTCCTTGAAAATCATGTGCTGTGCTGCGGAAAAGGCCTAGTCTCTACATGGAAAGGCCCACTTGGAGGGGAACCAAGGCTCTGGCTGACACACCTACATGGCAGCCGTGTGACTGCGGCCATTTGGAATGCCCACCCTGGCACCACCCCAGGTGATAGCTCATGAAACAGAAGAACTGATTCAACCTATAGAATCACATGAAATCACAAACTGGTTGTTTTAAGCCACTACGTTTTGGGATGTTTTGCTGCACCAAAATAGATAACTGAAATTGCAATTAAACACATCTCTCGTGGAAGGACTCCAACATTGCCTGACTCCAAGAGACGACAGAGGAAGACAAGAAGCTAGGTAAATGGCAAGAGGCTGGGTAGATTGTAATCCTAACCTTTTTAGGATAGGATAATGATGCTCTGGACTTAGATGAGCTCCTGTAGTTTGGCTGTAGTGTGAAATGTCAAAATCAGCTGCAGCGATTCTGGGTAACTAACTGCAACAGTGCAGGAAATGTTACCAAAAATCATCCTTTTTCATGTACTCGAAAGTAATGGTAAAAAGTTAAACCCGAATCCAAGTATTCACAGACCAACTGAAAACCTCTACAAAAACACTCTTTTTTAAATGTCCTGCCAACAGCTTCATTTGCATTTTTGGAAGAATTAGAGGTGGTTTATTCGGTAGTCTAGTATACACCGAGGACTTTTCATCACAGCCTGCTAAAGCCAATGAAAGTGTTTGATGTAGTTATATAATATTTACTAACACTAAAGATTAATCTTAAACTGTCAAATTCTTTAATTGATGAGTGCAGGATGAACCCCAGTGAAAAGACATCGCTCATATTTTGACAGATCTGGGATTTGTTTTTCAAAATATAGTTGTATAGCATTCTCTCTGATATGCAGAACACAAAGAACTTGGAAAAAAAGCAACAGTACAGACTGTGAAGCTGCAGTTAAGCCCCTTTCACATCGCCCCTATAAGCTCTAGAGTTTTTGAAAGAACAGCAGTGCAAATGCTTTGGGTGGCTGAGTAGCAATCAAAATCCATTTGCACTTAAAAAGACCATTTCACCCGAGGACCCCCAACTTCTTTTTAATATTAGGAGTTGAGAGAGCTTAAAAAAGTCTTCCTACTTCCTGCTATATTTTAAACATAAAGAATATTTAATACAACCTCCAGCTGGCACAGAGCCTTTATCTTAGAAGCTCTGGAAATAACAAGAAATTCTATTTCATATCAGTGAATTTTCCCCCGTGTTTTTGTTCCTGTTCTTTCCTTTAGTTCCTGCTGCTATTACTTTATTTTAGGTCATATCAGCCTCATTCTTAGTTCATTACAGTGGCCTAACTTGTTTCTCTGTCTCATCTTATCTTCATCTAATTACTTCTGAAAACTACTTTCAGAGTGCTTTTCTTAACACTTCTTTTACTATTTTAAGCCTCTGCTCAAACACTCCTCATTGTTAAAGAATATTGCTAAACTCCCTGATTTGGTATTCAAGACCCTCCAATATCTTGTGGCAACCTACCTTCTGAAATGTATTTAACCTCATATATAAAGTGTCTTTTATAATTCTTTACACGAACTCAGACCCAGTTAAATTAATATCAACTTTTCTACAATAAGTGATTATTTTACCCAGTAAAACTCTTCCCTCATTTATTTCCTACCTAGAACATTCTCCCTTGTCCTCTAATAATCAATATTGTAATCGATACTTTTTAATGTTCTGTTTAAATTAGGTGCTTATTCATCAGAAAAATGCAATCTCTCCCTCCTCTGATTGTTTCTAGTATTTGTTGTCACTATTACACCCACAGTCCTTTTTCTCACATGAATATTTCCAATATCCTTTTTAGGCTTCAAGGATGTAAGCTGAGTTTATTCCCCATTCCCAACAGCATGTTTCACATGCAGTAAGAAATTAATAAAATGTATTGTACATGCTCTAAAAGTTTTCTTATACTTCCCATACCTGGCCTATCTTAATAGTTAACACCTTTTCCAAGTTTCTTCCTAACATAGGATTTAGGGCTAAAGAAATGGATATAGTATAGATTTGAAAAAATAAAATTATGTTAGGTTTGTTTTTTCTCTCTGTGTTAAACTTAAAGTGTAATTTCATATTTGAGAATTTCTGTAATTCCTTTCAATCTTAAATTTAAAAAATCATTTTGCTTATGAATATCATTCTTAAATTTTAAAAAATCTTCATGAACAATGGTATGTTATTACTGCTTTGAGCACAAATGTGCAACTTTCTGGATTCCCTCAGAAAAAAAACTGCAAAAGTTTAAGAAGTAACAGGAATATATTTGTTTTTATCCTGCTTTTATTGCGAGCTCATAATTTCTCTTTTACAAAATCATATGCTAGCAACAGCTTTAAAGACATGCATAAAGGATTCTCAGACACAAAGATGCACAAACACTCAAAAATGATAAGACTATTGTACAAGAAAGGCATGGAGTTCAACAAATGGAACAACCAAAACAGCACATAAAGTCAAAAGACAATAAAGGAAATACAATGAAATTAAGATTAAATGTTCTTAATATTCTCAGAGGTAAGTGAGTCTTGGTAGAATTTATAGCAGTACTTATCTTTGGAGAAATGGGTATTAATGATTAGAAAAGACATCAGAAAAAATTCGGCATTACTGGAAATGTTATATGGTTGTGATTATATGGATGAAGATAGATAAATATAGAGATAGGTATAGATATAACAAGTTGTGCAGTTAAGATGTGTCTCATTGCACACTTTACTGTACATGTTTTATTTCACTAAAAAGTAAAAGAAAAGAGTGTCCTACAAATCTTAAAAATATCACATAATAGTTAAAGGTTTTAGTAGTTGGTTTAAATAGCATAATAGATACAACAGAAAAGTAATTCGTTAGCTAGAAACTTGAGCCTCAGGATTTCTCTGATTGTAGTTTAAAATGAAAAGGATATATGTTGTAAAAGAAATGTTGAAAAACAGTAAAGTACTCCAACATTATTTTTCTCACATAAATTTACCCTTTCCATTTGAGCAAATTTCTCTCTGGCATGACATTTAATCATTCATAATATACCTCCTATTACTCAGATATAATACTCAGGGGTTACAAAAATAAACCAGATCTGCACTTGGGGAAGATAGATAAGTGTATAAGTAGTTATAATAGTTACAGGTGCTATGATAAAAGAATATATATATGCATTAGTGTGGACATAAAAGATAATAATTCTACTTAGATGAGTCAAGAAAAGATTTTATAGAGAGGTTGACCTCTGTTTTTTCTTATAATCTGTCCCTTGTTTCAAATGATACCTATTTTTTTCTAACTCAGGTTCTGCTTTCTTCATTGAATTTTTTACAATGAGGCAATTAAATTGAAATGCATATTAAGAACATAAAAATGTAAATTAAAATTTTGTTTCCAGGTTATCAAAAGAAATATATCTTGAATCAAATTTGATTACAGATATAAATAATACCATAAATATAGATATTGATTCTCTGGAGGTTGGTCATTCACTGCAGGGGAAAAAAAAAAAAAAGAACATTTTTATTTAAAACCATTTGTGACAATAATGTTTGTGTGTTTCGTCCTTGAAGGAAAAGTTCTTAGGTTAAATGAAAAAAAAAGTGCCAAAGCTGATAGAGAGACAAGACTCTTGGTTTTCCTTGTAGTTGGGGAATTAAGTCTCTAAGCCAAATGTTCTTTGATGTAGCTCTGTTCATCTGTAGCTAAATGAGAACCAATCCCTGCTGGGAGCTATGGATATTTTGATTCAAAATATCAAAATACAATATACAAAAGCCCTTTGCTATTTTAGCCACTATTAGAGTAGAAGACATTTTGTCATTCCCAGCATGAGACTTCTAACCCTTACTCCCAAATCATAATCCATTGTTTCCTTCTGCCCAAATTATTTCTCTTCTTATTCTAATTCCCTAAAATATCACTTAACAATAACTGCAACACAAACAAACTGAGGTAGAAAGAATATTTTATGTTTAGAGAGATGTGTGTTTGGGTGAACATGCAGTACATCTCTGTAAAGTCAAATATCACTAAAAAATATTAGTTTTCGTTCAGCCACCACTTCTCATAAAATAAAGATATTGGGCAATGTCTTTGAAGTCCTCTGTGCCTGATACAGTTTATTATCTTCTTGTTTTTATCTCAAAAATAGTGTCTGGAGGAGTGATGTCACCAAAACAGCACACTAGGAAGCTCAAAGCTCTCATTCCCCTACAGAAATGTCAAGCAACTTTGTAGAAACTCAGGAAAATAAAGGTTTATCGCAACCAAGAAAACACACACAGAAGGGAAAAAAAATTCTTCAAAAGAGTAAGAACGTTCTCAGGCATTTTTACTTATCCCTTATATACCCTCTCCTCAGTGTGTTGGTAGTTTGGGTCTTTAACAGCTGTAATCTGATTTCTAGGCCCTTCCCTTAAACTATAAAGAACAGAGCAGATATGATTTGAAAATTATTGTGTGAGTCTCTTCAACCTGTCTGTGAGATATCTGAAGAACTAACTTACCAATTTCTGTCTGGTATAACTTTTAAGGCAGGCAGAAAGGTGTGGGCTCTTTCTTGAGACAAGAAAATCCTGGGGGAGAAATACAATAAATCATTTAAGGCCTGGAGGAAAAGTTAAAAGGGGAGACTTGAGAAAATTGTGGTATTTAAAATGAGCCATGTGTACAGAGGAATTTAGAAATCCATGCACATTTCCAGACAAGATGTATACTTCCAAAAGACCTAAGAAGACCTTAAGCTTTCACTGTGAGATGATCACTAGTCTCAAACTAAACCTAGCTAATTACTGAAGGAATCCTTCAATACAGAATTGATATATAAAAGCTGGAAGTGGTGGTTATTCTTGCTTTTTTTTATTGTTGGTTTTTGTTTCCTACTATGTAAGAAAATTTCTATTAAAACATTAGCTCTTTCTGATTAGTGTTTCGGGTTCCTTAGGATATATTCCTAGAAGCGGGATCAATGGGTCAAAAGGCAGCTCCATTTTTAATTTTTGGAGGAACCTCCATACTGTTTTCCATAGTGGCTGCCCCAGTCTGCATTCCCACCAGCAGGGTACTAGGGTGCCCCTTTCTCCACACCCTCGCCAGCACATGTCATTTGTTGACTTGTTGGTGGAGCCATTCTGACAGGTGTGAAGTGACACCTCACTGTGGTTTTAATTTGCATCTTTGTGATGATTTTAGCAACACTGAGCATTTTTTTATGTCTGTTGGCCATCTGTATGTCGTCTTTGGAGAAATGTGTATTCAGGTCCTTTGCGCATTTTTAAATTGCATTGTTTGTCTTTCTTTTGTTGAGTTGTATGAGTTCTTTGTATATTTTGGAAATTAATTCCTTATCAGATGTATCATTGGCAAATATATTCCCCCATACAGTGGGTTCCCTTTGCATTTTAAGTGTGGTTTCTTTTGCTGTGCAGAAGCTTTTTAGTTTGATGTACTCCCATTTATTTTCTCCTTTGTTTTCCCTGCCCTCAGAGATGTATCAGCAAACACTACTATGAGAGGTGTCTGAGATTTTACTGCCTACATTTTCTTTGAGGATTCATGATTCACATTTAAGTCTTTCATCCATTTTCAGTTTATTCTTGTGTATGGTGTAAGTTGGTGGTCTAGTTTTTTTGTTTTTTTTTTGTTTTTTTGCATTTACCTGTCTAATTTTCCCAACACCATTTATTTTATTTTATTTTATATTTTATTTTATTTTACTTTATTTTATTTTATTTTATTATTTTATTTTATTTTAATAATTTAATTTAATTTAATTTAATTATTTTATTTTATTTTATTTTATTTATTTTCATTTATTTATTTTTGTTTAAAATATTACAGTTGTCCCTTTTTCTCCCCAATGACCCATTCCACCCCGTCCCATCCCCCTCCCCAGTCCCTCTCCCCACCATTCTCTGTGTCCTTGGGTTGTGCATATATGCATATAAATTCTTTGGTTAATCTCTCCCCCTCCACCCACCCACCCTACTCTATCCCACTGACATTTGTCAGTCTCATCTATGCTTCCATGTCATTGAATCTATTCTGTTCATCAGCTTATTAAGTTCTTTAGATTCCACATATAAGCCAAATCATGTGATGTTTGTCTTTCTCTGCCTGGCTTAATTCACTTAGCATAACTTTCTCCAGGTCCATCCATACTGTCCCAAAGGGTACAAGATCCTTCTCCTTTACAGCTGCGTAGTATTCCATGGTGTAAATGTCCCACCGCTTTTTTATCCACTCATGTACTGATGGGCACTTGGGCTGTTTCCAGATCTTAGCTATTGTAAACTGTGCTGCTATGAACATAGGGGTGCATATATTCTTTCTGATTGGTGTTTCAGGATTCTTAAGATATATTCCTTTTCACTGGGTGAAAAGGCAGCTCCATTTTTAATTTTTTGAGGAACCTCCATACCATTTTCCATAGAGCTCAACACCATTTATTGAAGAGACTGTCTTTACTCCACTGTATGCTCTTGCCTCCATTGTCAAATATTAATTGATCATAATTGTATTCATCAATTTCTGGGGTCTCTGTTACATTCCAATGGTCTATGGGCCTGTTCTTGTGCCATTACCATGTTGTTTAGATTACAATGACTTTATAGTATAGTTTGATATCCAGTATAGTGATCCCGCCAACTTTGTTCCTTTTTCTCAAGATTGCTGTGGCTATTGGGTGTCTTTTTTGGTTCTATATAAATTTTTAGAATATTTGTTCTCTTTCTGTGAAATATGCTGTTGTTATTTGACCCAGTGGTCCCATTTCTAGGAATATATCCTAAGAATCCCAGAACACCAATCAGACAGAATATATGCACCCCTATGTTCTCAGCAGCATAAATTACAATAGCTAAGATCTGGAAATAGCCCAAGCGCCCATCAGTAGATGAGTGGATAAAAAAGCTGTGGGACATTTACACAATGGAACACTATGCAGCCATAAAAAAGAAAGAACTCTTATTCTTTGAGACAGCATAGAGGGACCTGGAAAATATTATGCTAAGCTAAATAAGACAGTCAGAGAAGACACAAATATCGCATGATCTCACTCATATGTGGAAAATAAGGAACAAAATAAATTGACAAACAAGAGAGGGCCACAGACATGGAAGCATGGAACAGACTGACAGATCTCAGAGGGAAGGGGGGAAGGAGGCAGGAAGAGATTAACCAAAGAACTTGTGAGCATGTAAGAACACCCCATGGACACAGACAATGGATAGGTGAAGGCCTGGGTGTGGGTGGGAGGGGGATTGGTGGAGTGGGGCAAAGAGGGACAAATTGGGGACATCTGTAATATTCTCAACAATAAAATAAATTAGCCCGGCCGGGCGTGGCTCAGCAGTTGAGCGTTGACCTAGGATCCAGGCGATCGGGGTTCGATTCCCCGTCAGGGCACATGCCCGGGTTGCGGGCTCGATCCCCAGCAGGGGGCTTATAGGAGGCAGCCGATCAATGACTCTTTCATCATTGATGTTTCTATCTCTCTCTCCCTCTACCTTTCTCTCTCTGAAATCAACAAAGATATATTAAAAAAAAAAAGTAAAAACAAAACAACACGATAAAATAAATTAAACAACAACAACAACAAAACAAACAAAAAAGCATCAGCTCAACACCAGCTAAAAAAGAAACCAGAGAATTTAGTGAGCACACATGACAAAAAATGTTTTTTGCAAAAATACTTTGAAGTAATCTCAAAACATATGGACTACTACAGCTTTTAACCATAAACAAGCAAACCCTGCCCTGGCCAGTATAGTTCAGTTGGTTGGAGCATCATCCTGGTGGAGGGAGTTCACTATCATTAAACCTGCCCTTCAGGAAATACTAAAGGGAATATTTGAAAGTGAAATGAAAGGCTGATAGATAGTAACTCCAAGATATATAGTATGATATAAATATTTCCAGGAAAGATAAATGTATGAGCAAATATAAAAGTTAGTGTTATTATAAACTGGGTTTATAACACTAGTTTTTATTTTATATAAGATTTAAAAGACAAAAGCATGAAAAATATTTATAAATCTGTTATTGTGCAGAAAATGTATAAAATATAATTTATATCTACAACATAAAGGTGGACAGTAGGACACACAGAAGTAGAGATTTATATGTGATTTAATTCAAGTTGGTATCAATTAAAATCAGTTAGCTTTAACTTAAGGATGTTATATGTAATACCCATGGTAACCACAAAAACACTATCTATAAATTTGCAAAAAGGAAGTTGAGACAGAATCCAATGTGCCACTGCAAAAGCCAATTAAGTACAAAAGAAGACAGCAATGGAAGGGATGGGAGACAAAAAATTTAAAAAGCTATGAGATACACAGAATACAAATACCAACCTGGCAGAAGTAAATCCTTCCTTATAAGCAATTAATGTAAATGTAAATGGATTAAAGTGTCCAAAAGAGAGAGAGTAGCACAATGGATTAAAATAAAATGTTCCATTTATATGCTGTTCACTTTAGATCTAAATTCACAGATAGGTTGAAAGTGAAAGGATAGAAAAACATATTCCATGCAAATAGTGATAAAAAAACAGCTAGAGTAGTTATACTAATATCAGCCAAAAAAAGACTTTAATTCAAAAACTGTTACCAGACAAAGAAGCACACTATATGTTGATAAAAGAGTCAATTTATCAAGAAGATATGATAATTATAAACATATATGTGCCAAATATAAGAGCTCCAAAATATCTGAAACAACCATTGACAGAAATGAAGGGAGAAATAGTTCTATAATAATAGTTGGGCATTGAAATACAGCACAGTCAATAATAGAGCAATGAGACTGAAGATCAATAAGGAAATAGAGAACTTAAAAAACACATAAACAAATTAGGCTTGTCAGACATACAGAACATTCCAGCCAACAATAGTAGAAAACATATTTTTCTCAAGCTTACATGGAATATTATTCAAGCTAGAGCATATATTTGGACACAAAAATAGTTGTAATATATTTTAAAACACTGAAATCATACAAAGTGTCTTTTCCAAATCACAATAAAGTGAAACTATAAATCCACAGAAAAAAAGGAAAACTGGAAAAAACACAAATGTGTGGAAATCAAACAAAACACTCTTTAAAAAAAATATGTAAAAAATAAACCGCAAGAGAAATTAAGAAAATAGTTTTTGTTCTAAGATTAAAAACCAAAAAGCAACAAAGAAACAAACAAACAAACAGTATTCCTGCTTTAACCACTTTATTCAATATAGTATTAAAAGTCTTGGCCAGAACAATTAGGAAAAAAAAGAGAGAGAGAGATAGAAAAGAAAGAAGGGAGAAAAAGAAAGACCATCCAAATTGAAAAGAAGGAAGCAAATTATTTCAGTCCATAATGATGTGATCTTTTATGTAGAAAAATACAGATTTCAAAAAAAATTTTTAGAACTACCACAGGAATTCACCACATTTGCAGTATATATTATAAGTATGCAAAAATAACTTATGTGTCTGTACACCTAACAATGGACAAAAAATTTAAGAAAACAATTTCATTTACAATGGCATAAAAAATAATAAAATACTTCTGAAGAAACTTAATCGTTGAGGTAAAAAACTTATACTTGAAAAACTATTATATTTGTCAAGGTTCCCCAGAGAAACAAAACCAATAGAATATATATACATAACATCTCCCCGATTCCACCACCCCAACCAACCATTGTAACCATCATTCTACTGTTTGTTCTATTAGTTTAGATTTTTTTTTACATTCTACATGTAAGAGGTATTATACAGTATTTGTCTTACTCTGTCTGACTTATCTCACTTAGCATAATGCCCTCAAGTTTCATCCGTGTTGTCAAAAAAGGCAAGATTTCCTTCTTTGTTGTGGCTGAATAATATTCCAATTATATATATATTTAACGTCTTCTTTGTCTATTCATCTGTTGACAGACACTTACTTCCATATCTTGGCTATTGTGAATAATGCTGCAATAAACATGGGTATGCAGATATCTCTTTGAGATACTGATTTCAGTTTCTTAAGTTATATACCCAAGAGAATGGGATTACTGGATCATGTCATAGTTCAACTTTTAATATTTTGAGGAAACACCATACTATTTTTCATGACTGCACCAATTTACATTTCCACAGAGAGTGTATAAGTGTTCCCTTTTCTCAACATCCTCGCCAACATTTGTTATCTCTTGTCTTTTTTTTAAATAATAGTAATATAACCGGTCTGAGGTAATTTTTCATTGTATATATTTTTTAAATATATCTTTATTGATTTCAGAGAAAGGAAGGGAGAGGGAGAGAGAGACAGAAACATTAATGATGAGAGAGAGTGATTGATCAGCTGCCTCCTGCACGCCCCCCACTGGGGATCGAGCCCGCAACCCGGGCATGTGCCCTGACTGGGACTCGAACAATCAACTCCTGGATCTTAGGTCAATGCTCAAGCGCTGAGCCACGCTGGCTGGGCTCATTGTGGTTTTGATTTACCTTTCCCTGATGATTAGTGATGTTGAGCACCTTTCCATATACCTATTGGCACTTGATTTTTTTTTTTTTTTAAGAAAAGAAAATGTCTACTCAGGTTCTTCACATGTTTTTAAAAGTTAATTATTTGCTTTTTTTGTTATTGAGTTTTATAAATTCCTTATATATTTTACAGATTAACTCCTTATCAGGTATATTATTTGTAAATATTTTCTCCCATTCTGTAGGTTGCCTCTTAATTTGTTGACTGTTCACTTTGCTATGCCACTAGTAGATTAATAAGTTGTGGAGATCTAATGCACAGCATAGTGATTATAGTAGGTAATAATGTATTATAAACTTCAAAGTTGCTAAGAGACTAAATCTTAGGTGTTCTTACCACAAAAGAGAAACAACTATGTGATGTGATAGAAGTTTTAGCTAATACTATAGTGGTAATAATATTGCAGTATATAAATCCATCAAACCAACAATTAGTGTGCCTTAAATTTACCCAAAGTTATATGTCAATTAAAGCTCAATTAAAATGAATTAATTAATAAAAATACAGAAAACTACAAAAGGATAAAAATAAATACAGAGGTTAATTATAAGGTATTGGCTCACATGATTATGGAGTTTGATAAGTCCCACAGTCTGCCACATGCAAACTGGAAACTAAGAAAAACTGGAATAGTTGGAAAGCCTAAGACTAGAGAGCCGATGGTATAGATTTTAGTTTAAGTCTGAAGGCCTGAGAGCCAGAAGCACTCTGGGCAGGGGAAGAACAATGTTCCAGCTCAATCACTGAGGGGGGGGGGGAGAGAGGGAGAGATTCCCCCCTTTCTTCACTTTTTTTGTTCTATTAAGCCTTGAATGGATTGGATGGTGCCTACCCACATTGGAGAGGGCTATCTGCTTCACACAGTCCACCAATGCAAATGCTAATCACTTTTAAAAACACTCTCACAGACACACACAGAAATGATGTTTAACCAGATATCTGGGCATCTTATAATCAAGTCAACTTGACACATAAACTTAAGTATCACAATTACCGTACATTGCCGAAACAAATTAAAGAAGACAAAAATAAATAAAAAGACAGCCCATGTTCAAGGATTGGAAGACTTAATATTATTAATGTGTCAATACTACCCAAAACATTATACAGATTCAATGTAATGCCTATCAAAATCTCAATGATGTCATTATTGTAGTTATATAAAAGAAATTCTAAAATTCATATGAAATCTCAAGGTATCTCTAAGACTCAAACAATCTTAAAAAAGAAACAAAGTTGGACTACTCACACTTCCTGATTTAAAGCTTACTACAAAGCCACAGCAATTTAAAAAATATGGTACTTCCGGCCTGCTCAGTGGTTGAGTATTGACCTATGAACCAGGAAGTCACAGGTTGATTCCTGGTCAGGGCACGTGCCTGGGCTCCAGGCTGGATCCCTTGTAAGGGGCATGCAGGGGGCAGCCAATCAATGACTCCTTCCCTCATCAATGATGTTTTTCTCTCTCCTTCTCCCTTCCTCTCTCTGAAATAAATAAAAACATATTTAAAAAAATAAAAAATATGGTACTGGAATAAGGACAGAAATACACCCCTTTGGAATAGAATAGAGAGCCCAGAAATAAAACCTTATCTGCACAGTCAATTTATTTTTGAATAGGGGAAAAGAGTTTTTGCAACAAATGATGCTAAGAAAACTGGATATCTATCTATATGCCAAAGAATAAAGTTAGACCCTTATCTTACACCCATACAAAAATTAACTCAAAATGGATCAAATATCTGAATGTAAAGCTAAATTATAAAGCTCTTAGAATAAAATGGGAAAATCTTCATAACATTGGATGTGATGATCATATCCTGGATATTACACCAAAAGCACAAGGCAATGAAATAAAAAATAGATAAATCGGACTTCATAAGAATTAAAAACTCTTTTGCATTAAAAGACACCGTCAGGAGAGTAAAAATGCAATCCATAGAAAGGGAGAAGATATTTGCAAATCATATATCTTATAGGAGATTAATATTCAGACTATATAAACAAAGTCTACAACTCAACAACAAAAACCAAATGACCCCATTCAAAAATTGGCACTTGAATCAACATTTCTCTGAAGAAAATTCACGTATGTCTATAAAGCATGTGCAAAGATGCCAACATCACTAAGCATTAGGGAAATGTATATCAAAACCACAATGAAATACTACTTCACACACATCAGAATGGCTACAATTAAAAGGAAAAATAAATATTGGCAAAGATGTGAAGAAACTGGAACTCCTGTGCATTGCTAGTAGAAATGTATGTGGTGTAGTATGGCAGGTCTTCAAAAATTTAAACATAGCCTTACTGCCCGGCCGGGCGTGGCTCAGTGATTGAGCATCGACCTAGGATCCAGGTGACTGGGGTTCGATTCCCGGTCAGGGCACATGCCCGGGGTGCGGGCTCGATCCCCAGTCAGGGGTGTGCAGGAGGCAGCCGATCAATGACTCTCTCATCACTGAAGTTTCTATCTCTCTCTCTCCCTCTCCCTTCCTCTCTCTGAAATCAATAAAGATATATTAAAAATAAATAAATAAATAAATAAATAAATAAATAAATAAAAAACAAACATAGCCTTACCATATGATTCAGATATTCTACTTCTAGGTTTATATTCAAAAGAATTGAAAGTAGGTACTCAAACAGATACTTGTACACAAATATTTATTGCAGCAATTTTCATAATAACTGAAAGTCAGAAACAACTTAAAAGTTTTTAAACAAATGAATGGATAAACAAAATGTATATCTATGATAAAATATTATTCAGCCTTAAAAAGCAGTGAAATGCTGATACATGGCACAACATAATGGACCTTGGAACGTTATGCTAAGTAATATAGGCCAGACATAGAAGAACAAATATTGTAAGATATTTAGATTAGGCAAATTCATAGAGACAGAAAGTATAACATAGGTTACCAGGAGGTGAACGAGGGGTAACTGGAGCGTTACTGTTTAGTAGGTGCAGAGTATCTGCTTGTAATAATGAAAAAGTTCCACAATACATAGTGGTGATAACATTGTAAATGTACTTACTGGCACTGAGTTGTACCCCTAAAATTAATTAAAATGCTAATTTATTTTTTTATTCTAGAGAGAGGAAGGAAGGGGAAGAGAGAGAGAGACATTGATGTGAGAGAGAAACATCAATTGGTTCCCTCCCGCATGCACCCTGCCTGGGGATCAAACTGTAACCTGGGTATGTGCCCTGACAAGGAATCGAACCCTTCAGCCTTTGGTGCTCAGGATGGCGCTCCAACCAACTGAGCCATACCTGCCAGCTAAAATGGTGATTTAAAAAAATATATATGTCTTTATTGATTTCAGAGAGAGGAAGGGAGAGGGAGAGGGAGAGATAGAAAAATCAATAATGAGAAAGTCATTGATAGGCTGCCTCCACCACACCTCCCCACTGGGGATCGAGCCCGCAACCGGGGCATGTGCCCTGACTGGGAATCGAACCTCGACCTCCTGGTTCATGGGTCGACGCTCAACCACTGAGCCACACTGGAACCTTCCTCTAGTGAAATCATGGCACTCTACTATGTCGTTGGCTCTAGATTTTCTATTAAGTTCTGCAAGAAATTAATTTTCTATTAACTTCTATTATTTTCTGTGTATATGTATCAACAAATAAGCAGAATAAGGTAATAATTATAAATGTAAGGCATGATAAGGTAGCTATATGTGTGCGGTCAGTATGTGGCTCTCTTTCTTGGCTGGTTGAAGCTTCAGGTTGATAGAAATTTGGCTTTTCTTAACAGTCTCTGTTAGATGTTATACAAGGGACTCTTTGACATGATATATGTAGGTGAAACTATTATCTTGCTCTAAACATCAGAACAGACCATTAGGTGTCACCTCCTTTATGAGAGATTAAATTATTAAGGAAGTATGTACTCTTTTATTAAAATGTTCTCAAAGAAATAGCTTCTGATTATATACAGACATGTAATAGTAATCATGTTTCACATATTGATTTACAAATGTATATAAAAGAGTGATCAGGTCTCATTCCTAAACAAAAGTCATTTTGACTCAATAATAATAGCTCATGTTTGTAATTGCACAATATGAATATTCTAAAGCATACAGCATGCTGATATGGTTAAAAAAAGTTTTTCTAATGACAGTGTTGCATACTTTTACTAGGTTACCTACTCTCACTCTATTACCCATTCATAGTCGCTGAGCATAACATAGTAAAAACAATACTGAAAAGAAATTCAGAAAACTAGAATTTTGCCTGAGACTTTGTGACTGTATCACACAAAGTTCATATACGTTCTTTGACCCAGAATCACTCAAATTGTAATGTCATGACAGGAAGCTGATAGGTGCTCAGATTCTCTGAACTTTGTTGTTCAAAGTTTTATAATTTGAGACACCGTGATCTAGGATACTTATTGCCCAATAGTACTTTTTAGGAGAGTATATGCAAGATTTAAATTTGGGAAAAACAGTTTGTTCCTATTCCACTGAGAAACCTGGTGATATAGTATCAGAGAAAATTGACCATCAGCTACATGTATGCAGTAAGACATCCACTGGGATTTTTTTATTTTATCTCAGATCCAACTTATAAAAGAAACAGATTACACTTTGATAAAAATAAATGTTGTCAATGGTATTTCTAGCTGTAAAGGAGGTTTCCAAATTAGGTCACCCATTTGTTTTTACTAAATGAGTAAAGAGACTATGTTAAATCTAACACAAATGGCTTGTGGATTCAACCTCAGAAATGCTTTTTCACTACAGTTTTGGTTTCACTGCTATTAACATTGTTATTTCTCCTTTCCTGGCATTCCTCTTGTGTTTTGTTTTTATTTAATTTTTTGAGGTATTTTATTCTTCATATGTTTGCATGACATGATAGCATGTTAGTAAAACAAAAAAAGGGCAACAAAACCCCTATTAAGAATAAGAAAAAAAAAATAAAAAACAAAACAAGCAAACAAAAATCCTGGCCATGTTGGACCATTGTCCTGTACACCAAAAGGTTACGGGTTCAACTCCAGTCAGGGCACATACCCAGGCCGTGTGTTCAGCCCCCGGTTGGGGTGCTATGGGAGGCAACCGATCCATGTTTTTCCTCTCACATGAACGTTTCTCTCCCTTTCTCCCTTCCTATCTCTCTAAAATCAATAAAAATATATCCTCAGGTGAGAATTTAAAAAAAGAATATGAGATATTTATGGACATTGCAATCTAACACAAACTCTATAAACAGTATACAGTTGGCTGCCAACTCATAAATAAAGTCAACCTCAAGTAATCACCACCTACTACCTCACCTGATAGTCCATATTTTAAAAATAAATGCCTTCGGGTAGTAGATTCATCATATTTTAACTGTTCTTTATTAAAATAAAATGTTCCTTAAAGTAGAAATATTTTGATACTTTATTGCCCCATACAATAAGGTGAATTACTAAACTACTCATTTGAAAGCAAAACTCTAGAAATAGGACATGGGATCACTACTTAGAAAAGAGAGAGAGGTTATCACGGAAGCGTTGCTTATGGGTGTTTCTGCTTTCATGGATCTCATTTCTGTAAAATATTTTAAAATTTCTTTCATGTCCATAACTATGAGTTAGAGATTTCTATAACCTGACAGGCAATATTTTCTAATCCTGGATGTTAAAAATCAGATAAGATGTGCATCTACAGAAAAGGTCCGAGGTCATCTAATTACTGTGGTGCTGCTTAAATAATGACTCTTGTGCCAATAAATCAGTGACATGCCATAGTTTCTGTCGGGGATATGCTCACTCATAATGATACCCGGTAACACAAACTTATAACTGCTGTCACCGTAATTCAATTTGCTGTGCTGTACAAGTGAGAGAGATTAAAATGCATTTATTCACTCATTTATTTCACATTTACTGAGGGTTTATGATGCACCTAAGTGCTGAGGTAAAAAAGATAAGCAAAATAGATATGGTCCTACCTTTTGGAGTTTACAATTTAGCCAAGAAAGATATTGAACAAGTAGAAATGCGATTGATGTTATAAAAGAGAATGCATCATACATTCACTTACACATGCTTTCAATAAATATTTATCGAGCACCTAGATGTACATAAACTATATATGGTGCTTGAGATGCAAATACTTTTGAAATGCAGTTCCTTGTGCTAAGGAGTTTATATTCTTCTCTAGCAGTGGTACAGGCAAGTGAAGAAAATACTGCAGTTCAGGTCACTGCACCTATGGAGATGGAAGCACATGGAGTGTCACACCTGTAACTCAGACTGATGAGAGTGGGAATATTGTAAAGTGAAGTTTCATGAAAGAGGCAACATATAAAGTGAGTGATAAAAATGAGCAGAACTAAATAATGGAAAGAAGTGAGGACAGCTCAACAACCTAACAGGAAGAGGGGGACCACTTGCAAGTTAACTCAAGGCACGAGGAAAAACAGCATAACTACTGTGTTCTAGCTATTATTAGAAAGTTATAGTCATGAAACAGGTGGGTAAATAACAAACTTGTATTTCTCTTAACCATATACTATCCACTGACTTAAGATGTATCACCGTAACAAACACAGAATCAAATATCAGAACTACAGCATGAACAATGCAGATAGTATTGAAATTCCATGATAGGCTAAGTGAGAAAGCATTCACATTCTAATGTAGTCTTGTCAGTCACATATGTGCAAAATCAATCTCATCAGCACTAAACTGCACACTTAACAATGGTTAAGATGGTAAATTTTATGTATATTTTACCAGAAAAAGGAAAGAAAAAAAAAAGAATCAATCCCATCAGGATTGACATCCTGGGTCTTAACTTTGCTTTATTTTATAACTTCAAACAAGTTATTTAACCTTTCTAAATTTCATATTTTTCCATCTGTAAAATGAAGTTAACTGCTGTACCTCTCTACCTCATCTAGCTGTGACTGATGTGAAAATGCTTTGTGATTCTGCAAGAGAGACACTATGCAAATTCAAGGCCATATTATCATCTAGATATAAAAACCTATCAAGCTTAACATTGTACAACACACTTAGGCTTAATGACTATTTTACGTTTGATCTATGCTTATTTTTACAATGAATAGTTCGCACATATGTTGTAATCTTACACATTCTAAAATGAAAATACAAATCTCTAATACAAAAACAAACAAAACATAAAGTTAAAATATCCTAGGCATATGTAAAACTTTATTCAGTTAAAGTTTCTATATTTGAACAACTGTTTCTTATTTGTTATCGCCTTATCATCAATTGTACCAATAATTAAAATTGGATTCACTTGTCAAAGATTCATTATTTAGTAAGCATGAACATTAAATATCTAGTTTATATATTGTTACTCCAATAGTACCATTCTTAAGAGTATCTGCTTAATGTAGTATATGCATATAATGAAATATTACTTAGCCTTAAAAAGTAAGGAATTTTGACATATCTTACAACATGGATGAACCTTGAACATATTATGCTAAGTGAAATAAGCCAGTCACAAAAAAACCACCGTTCCACTTTTATGGTGTATGTAAAGTTTTCAAATTCATAAAGACACAAAGTAAAATGATGATTGCCAGGGGCTGGGAGGAGAGAAAAATGAGGAACTGTTTTTAATGGGTATAGAGTTTCAGTTGGGGAAGGTGAAAATGTTTTAGAGATTGGTTGTACAACAATGTATATGTATATAACTCTACTGAACTGTACATTTAAAAGTGATTAAGATGGTAAATTTTATATGTATTTCACCATAACTGCACTTCTTAAAAAAAATGTAACTTTTTTTAAAAAAAGAAGAGTATTTGGTTTATTCTCCTACACCGGACAAGTTTTCCTAATCTTCCAACATAACAGTCTCACTTCTATTTTAGTGTGGGAAATTAAATAAAAAATCTGAGAGTATAATACGTGTGGCCTATTTATGATAATAACAACCTATTATCATATGTGTTCACTGTCCCAAGAGAAATCAAAGATAAGAAGTTAGTTTTTACTACATAATGACCAATGGTCATTATGTGCTTATAATTAAAAACATAAATCTAAGTATTCTTAACTTTTCAATTATTACATATGTTTTTAACTTTGAAATGAATATATTCAATTGAAACTATTCAACTTTTCATGGACTTCGGGTCTCTAGGAATGCTTGCCCAAGTCAATAAATGATCATGGTGTCTGAGGACCCTAAGTATGTCAGGACCTTGGCAACGTCAGGAGCTTTAGGTCCACTCAATCTATTTAAATGCTCTAAGCACCTCTTACAAACCAACACAAAAAAGAAAAAAAACAATAAATGTAAAAACTATAAATGGTAGTTGTCCCTGAAATATATATACCAGAAAGTCAAGGATGCATGAAAAATGTGGAAATCAGAGAATAAAGAGACAAAAAAAATAGTCAAGAAAAGATGTAAGGCAAACCTGGAAAACAGGCTGGAATTCAGTGTTTTAATCAATGTTATTTACTTACTCAAGCAACGGATACCCACTTGTAATAGAGCCTTTCATTTTTAGTATAAAAGGACTTGCATCTATGACAACTATAACTATAATGCTAGTAAAAGCAGTATTATTACTTCAGTATCAAAAGATTATACAACATATATCTGGAGCTGTTTTTCAAATACTCCTGAGATTTTTATTTTTAAGAACCAATGGAAACCTTGGAGGTGTAGATTGGCTTTAAATTGATGGCATTTTTATATGCACTTACATTTTGCTAAAAACAATTGCTTAAATAGCCTTTAACTGATTAACAAGTTAATTTATCACACTTTATACTTTTATTCTCAGTGTTAAGTTACACATAGAAGATGTTTTGCATTTTAGCTCTTAAAAGTATACAAATTAGGAATGTGACAGTATGACTTTGCTTCGTACACATATGGTGCTCAACCTTTTGCCTTCAGTGTCATATGAGTCTGCCAAATCTCTAATTTTGCTGTAAGGAAATGAGCCAACAGAATATATTGTGCAGTCACTCAATCACCAGGCTTCTTACTTCCTGTAAATAGCTGTTGATGTTATGTGTCAAGGTTGGCAGATTGATATAGCAGATGGGCACTCTGTCGTCAGCCACACTTTTCCCATTAATATTGGCATTATATGAGATTTAGCCCATCTACTTTTCTCTTTGTAGAAAGTGAACATGCTTTTTGGCATTAACAAAAGGCTGCCATTATTAAGAATCAATATTTAGATTCAGAACACTTCATATAACTGTAATGAATAGTTTCATCCCTTATTAAAGGAGCTATCTTGTACTAAGATGAGTATTTCTAAGACAATGTCATTTTATTTTACTTTTTATTATGTAAAAATATTTATAGATAAATATTAAAAATAAGAGATAAATTACCCTTTTAACCATTTTTAAGCATGCAGTTCAGTGGTATTATGTTTATATTGTTGTGTAGCCTTCTCCACCATCCATCTCCAGAACTTTTAAAAAATCTTCTCAACCTGAAATTCTGTACATTAAACAATTACCATTCCCTCTTTACCCAGTCCCTGGCAATGACCATTCTACTCTCTGTTTCTATGAATTTGACTACTCTATGTACCACATAATAAGTAGAATTATAGAACATTTGTCTTTTCATGACTGGATTATTCACTTAGTATAATTTTTCAAGGTTCATCTATGTTGTAATATGTGTCAGAATTCTCTTGTGTTTTTAAGACAGAATAATATTCCAATGTATGTGTATACAACATTTTGTTTATCCATTTATTCATCTGTTCTTGGACACTTAGCTTGCTTCCACCTTTTGGCTATTTTAAATAATGCTGCTATTGGCCATGGGTGTATAAATATCAGTTTGAGTTTCAACTGTCAATTCTTTTAGATATGTACTCTGAAGCAGAATTGCTGGATCATATGATAATTTTATTTTTAATTTTTTGAAGAACTGTCATACTGTTTTCCATAAGAGCTTTACTGTTTTACATTCTCACCAACAGTGCACAAGAGTTCCAATTCAAAACCTAGCCTTTTATTTAAAAGCATGTTTATGAAGCAAATACAAGAAGTCTGAAAGAGATTTGGGAAGAAATTGATGTCTAAATGGAGTCCTGGGAGAGATTAAAGTTGGTGGCAGACTGAGTGGAAGCTACAGTGACACTCTCCTGGGACCAAATTGGAATTACAACTAAAATATAGAAAAACCATCCTGAATAATCAACTGCAACTGAAGAAGAGCTGCAGAGCACCCTCATAACCAAGGAAGAAAAGTGGAGACCATATAGAGACAGGTAAGAAGTGAGGCAGCATGAGAGGTCTGGCTGGGCTCCCACAGGAAGCAGCTGAAGGTCTGGAGGGATATCTCAGCGGGGGGAGGGGGTGTTTCCCACTAAGGACTCTGGGGCCTAAACCCCAGGCTGGGCTTCCCAGCCAAGAGCACCAGAACTGAGAAAGGTGCCCACATATATTTGGCTGTGAAAAGCAGCCACCTGTCTGCCTGCCTGGGAGAGATGGCTGGAAATGCAGGCACCCTCTTAAAAAGCTAACAAACAAAGTTTCGTGTGTAGCCACTCACCTTGGGCTCCAGCAGAGAGAGAGCAGTTTGGACTGGAGCTGTGTGAAGAGAATCTAGGTTGCAGGCTCTGGAGATAGAGCTCAGAGGGCACCGCCCTGGAGCTCTGTGCTGAGTCATTCCTCCAAACTGTAGAGGAATCTTCAAAGGCAGATATTTACCTTCTGAGCAGCTTTTGCTGGAGGGGGAAACAATTGCCCCGCCCTGCTAGAAAACCTCTCACCCTACCCAGAAGAGTTTCTACAGCCTGAGGCTCATTAAGAGAATCAGATTAATTAGCCTGCAGGCAGAAGAAGACCTCAGAGTGCTTTGAGTATTTACCTGATCTGCTTCTGGACTCGGGCCTTGTAAAAGCAAACTTTGGGGTACATCTTAGTCCTGTCCAAGTGCACCCAGCCCCAACAGAGGAGACCTCAAGCCATGGGTTGTTGATAGCTCTAAACAGGGTACTCAAGGCCAGTCACAAACAGTGCCTGACATTGGCCTGCACTAGAGACCGTCCAAAAAGACTTAGAGTCCTAACAGGCCTACCTAATTCATAGAAACAAACCCAAATAGGCAGCCAAAATGGGGAGACAAAGGAGCCCCAAATGAAAGAACAAGAGAAATCTCCAGAAAAAGAGCTAAATGAAACGGAGATAAGCAATCTAACAGATATAGAGTTCAGAATACTGATTATAAGGGTGCTCAACAGCATTTAAAAAAGATATGGAAACTCTGAAAAGTGGCCAGTCAGAAATGAAGAATGACATAGCAGAAATAAAGAATATACTGGAAGGAATAAACAGCAGATTAGAGGAAGCTGAGGATCAGATCAGCGAATTAGAAGACAAGGTATAAAAAAATCACTCAATTAGAGATCCAAAAAGAAAAAACAATTTAAAAACAAGAGGACAGTCTAAGGGAGCTGTGGGACAACATGAAACATAACAGTATTCACATCATAGGAGTGCCAGAAGAAGTAAAAAATATACAAGGGTTAGACAACCTGTTTGAAAAAATAATGGCAGAAAACTTCCCTAACCCGGTCAAGGAAAAAGTAACACAAGTTGAGGAGGCACAGAGAATCCCAAGCAAGAAGAATCCAAAGAGGTGCACACCCAGACACATCATAATTAAAATGCCAAAAATCAAGACAAAGAGAGAATATTAAAGGCAACAAGAGAAAAGCAATCTGTTACCTACAAAGGAGCTCCCAAAGGGCTATCAGATGACTTCTCACCCAAAACTCTACAGGCCAGAAGGGAATGGCATGAAGTATTGAAGGTAATGCAAAACAAGGATCTGAAACAAGACTACTCTATCCAGCAAGGCTATCATTCAAGATAGATGGTGAAATAGAGTTTCCCAGACAAAAAAAAAGTCTAGAGGAGTTTATCACCACCAAACCAGCATTGCAAGAAATGTTAAAGGGACTGCTGTAATAATAAGAAATAGAGAAACATAGGTGTAAAGAATTAAAATGGCAATAAATTAAGGACCTATCAATAATAACCTTAAGGACTTTAAGGGAGAGATCAACAGCAATACTGTCATAGTCAAAGACTTGAACACCCCACTGACTTTACTGGGTAGATATTCCAGGAAAAAGTCAACACAGAAACAGTGGCTCTAAATGGCACAGTAGATCAGATGGATTTAATTGATATTTATACAACATTTCACTCCAAAGCTGCAGAATATACATTCCTCTCAAGTGCACATGGGTCATTCTCAAAGATAGACCACATGTTAGGATGCAAAACTAGTCTCTACAAATTTTATGAAACACTTGAGATCTAATAAACAAAATAGACTGAGGAACAAAATAGATCCAGAGACATAGAAGCATGGAACAGACTAAGGAATTTCAGTGGGAAAGCAGGGGTGGGGAGTAGTAGGTGGGGAGAGCTTAATCAAAGAATTTATATGCATGTATGCATAACCTACGGACATAGACAACTGTGTGGTGAAAACCTGGGGGGGGGGTGGATGTGGGGTGGAGGGGATCAGTGGAGGAAAAAAAGGAGGATATCTGTAATACTTTCAATAATAAAGATAAATTAATACAAACAAACAAATAACCACACAAAATAAATAAATAGAGCCCTGAAGGATGGGAGGAATTATCCCAGGGAAGAATGGTGGAAGTGAGTTTCAGAAAAGAACAATTTATGTCACCTGGAAGCTACATTAAACAAACCCTACAAAGAAATGAAGAGGTTTACATTCAGTATGAGTTGAGTGGAGAATGTACAAGCCCAATATCTAGCTATGCACTGAGAAGGGCTGCAAGACATATTGGTAGAATTAATGGCTGTGAGATATGTAGTTTTGTCCTGGAGAGTTGAAACTCATCCTAATTGTGATTATGGAAAAGTTGTGGTTTTCAAGAGAATTGGCTGAGCTCACTACAATCTTTTTTTTTTTTTTTTTTTTGGGGGGGGGGGAAGAGAATGAGATCCAAATTTTAATTCTTGGACAAAATTTCAAGTCCCAGGATCTTTTCTTTCATAGAATATCAGATGCATTTTGAATACATTTTATGTAGGTGAAACTACATATCATAATGTTAAAGATATGATGCTCTAAGAAAACAGTCTTCAGAGACACATTACATAAAATAAAAAGTTCTTAACCGGTTACTAAACAACAACAAAAAACATGTATATGAGTATTTATAAGATGGTTAAGAGAAGCAAATTATCTATTTGGCTCCCTATCCCCATGTCCTCTCTAACTTTCAGTTTTGGGTATTTTAGTCCACAAACATAAATTTGGATTTTAATAGTGACCCTAAGCCAGGAAATGGTAATGATCTTTAGGTCAATAATATAGCAACAAGTGTGGCTAGTCACTTGCTTCTTCTATGACTTTGCATCCCAGTTCTATTCACTTGTATCATTTCATTTGTACTGTAGTTCCACTTTTTTTCCAGCCACTAAATTTCTGTCTTCCTTCCATTAATACTTGATGTAGTGCTTCAGTGCTTGAATACTGACTATTCATTAGTTTGGTCAATCTTATTGTCAACTAACTATAACCCTTGTAATATCGATCTTGCCATTTATTGCCACCTCAACACAGTTCTAGGACGTACCATTGGCTACTAAGAATGTTTACTCTGTGTTTTCCTTTATGGAATGGGTATTCAGATCATACCTTAAACAGAGGCTTTGTCAAGATCCAAATTTTTACTTTATTTCAACTTTCCTTGGCAGTCTTCAGTGGAATCAGGCCAAAACCATTTCTTGGTATAGCTGTAAAATATTCCACTGGCCATGTCCTTCCCTCTCCCTGGGAAGTTTGTCTCTAAGCATTAAATAAGCTTTTGGGAACCACTAATATCAAGAGAACACTCCTGTGGGAACACAAACCTTAACCTAGTCAAGTCGCATGACTTAATCTCATGGTTTATAAATTGTTATATATAGAACCCCAGGAGTGAATGAAGGTATACATGCACAGAGTTTTAAATGGATCAGTTTCCAGAATTACATATTAGGAATGTACTCTTTCTTAATATCAATCTTCCCAAGAACACATCTGTAATGAAAGGAAAATTTCCCCTTCCCCACCTCTTATTTCACAATTGCCCTTCTTCCATTTTACAAAAGATAGACATCATCCCCGTATCTTACCATTCTCATATCTTAATGGTGTATTGCTCCTCCAATGGAGAGATCTCTAGGAAGCCAAAGAAGAGACAAATCAAAATATTACTCTCTGTTTAGAATGTATATAACTAATGATGGGTTAACAAATTTTGTAGCTCAGTTTGTGTTTAGTGATTTACTTGTAAAAATAAGGAAGTTGTCAGTATTTACATATATATAAGCTTTGATGACACATTACTATAGGGTTTTTGACATATATTAAAAAGTGGCATTTCTGTAACAAAATTTTCTATTTTTATAAATGAGTTTTCTCAATGCTTCTATCTACAAAAATGAAAATTAGGACTAGAGATGATGTTTAACTCAATCTCACTTTAACAATAAGTAATATTTACTGACAGACACATGAACTAGTTGAAAAAAAATTCATCTATTTCATTAAGAAATGTGTTTCCAATAAACATTTACTTTGATATTTAATATCACATGTAAAAACATACAATATATTTATGTTGCTCTAGTAAATTATTTACTACAAATAATGATAATAATAACTTGATTCAGAGTAAAATATTTTAATCCTTGAAGACTTATTGTTACAGGATTTTTAAAAATCCAATTTATACAGATATCTTAGTTCCAGAGAGTATGATATGATCATCTATAAAAGACTCTCAGGCATAAAATATCTTAAAGTAGGATGAAATTTTGTGGAGGAAATGAAATGGAAATACACGTTTAGGGAGAAAGATGAAAAATATAAAATACACATTTGTTAAAGATGAAATTGTCTGTATATTTTTCAAATGGATAATGGTGTGCATCATATAATGTAGCCTTTATATTCCATTTGATATATTTTAAAAAGTAGTGTAACATTTAATTTTAAAATGTATTATTTACAAATGCTAGTAAGTACAGCTGTTTCAACTATTTAAACTAATGATTCAAAAACTTTGTGTTAATTCATAAATATGTGAGGGAAAATATAATTTTACAAAATTATTTTAGGAAGTACTGCAATGAATTGAAGAACATTGAACTTGTCAAAGTTTAAAAAAAAACATATATATATAAATTCAGAACACTATGTTTTTCAACCTATTCAAGTCTGCCCTCACCTTTACTGAGCACTCAAAGATGACTGCTGCATCCCCAAGTAGTTCCCCAAGTTCCTGGAGTTATACCAAGGTACATTCATTAATACTGTACAGCTACATAGAATATACACTGAACAACTCTAGGGAACCATTTTTTATGGAGTTCAATATGAATAGCACCTCCTGGAGTTGTGCAACCTGACAGCCCTGCCCTACTAGAGGAAAATAAGAAAAAAACAATAGGTCAGAGCCCAGAGAAATTCAATAAAAGCTCTCAAGTTGCACACCAAAGTGAAGAAGTTGTCCAATGTAGTCCCGTGGATCATAAGATATAATTTCTCCTGTGACTTTAAATAGATGCAACTAGCTTATTTTCTGTTTAACAGTAATCAATCATGCCTCTGTTAGTCATTGATGAGGTAATTTTTCTTATAACTCTCTATAAGTCCATTCTTTAACTTCTGAGAGGTCTTGCCTCTCCCTAGAAATTTTATCATTGGTTTTTAAGTGTTCCAATATAGTTGCCTTAATTTCCTTTTGAAGTGCACCTGTACATAATGGACACCAAAGATAACAGGTGCATAAAGCAAAATATCTGTCACATGAACTAGTGTATAAATGAGTTAGCTTCTACAGTTAGCTATTGTCCTTCACACAGCTTATGCATTAATAGCTACAATTCCTAAAGAAATTGAGAAGAGATGGTAAATGCTTAAAACTGGACTGGAGCCCAGCCAGCATGGCTCAGCGGTTGAGCATTGACCTGGGATCCAGGAGGCAGCCGATCAATGACTCTGATCATTCATGTTTCTATCTCTCTCTCTCTCCCTTTCCCTTTCTCTCTCTGAAATTAGTAAAGATATATTTTTTAAAAAATTAAAACAAATACAAAAAAAAAAAAATGGATTGGATAAAGCCTATAACATGTCTTGATACATGCATTCCCAAAGGAGGTGATTTTAACCCCAAGGATGTAAACATTAATTCTTAGAAAATGAAGAAAGTTCATCCCAGTCGGCGTGGCTCGATGGTTGAGCATCGACCTATGAACCTGGAGGTCAGGGTTGGATTCCCGGTCAGGGCACATGCCCGGGTTGCAGGCTCATCTCCAGTAGGGGGCGTGC
Organism: Miniopterus schreibersii; assembly: GCF_964146895.1. Classification (NCBI taxonomy): domain Eukaryota; kingdom Metazoa; phylum Chordata; class Mammalia; order Chiroptera; family Miniopteridae; genus Miniopterus; species Miniopterus schreibersii. Next base: position 38,868,393 of record NC_138104.1, on the reverse strand, counting down.
AGGAGGCAGCCAATCAGTGACTCTCTTATCATTGATGTTTCTATCTCTCTCTCCCTCTCCCTTCCTCTCTCTAAAAAAAAAAAGAATAAAAACGTACTTTAAAAAATAACTCTGTAGCATTAAAATTCCATTGGGTGCGGAGGTAATTAAGAAAAAAAAATGTCTAAAAAGTTTCCTTAAAGAGCAATAATAATTAAAAACCCCCACAATATGACAAACTGATTTACAGCCATTTGCTGGTACCTCTCTGTCCAAAATAATTAAGCACATTATTGGGAAACCAGCATCTGAATTGTAGGTACAAAATAATATGGGATTACTTCGCCTTACCTAAAAGCTTTGTCACAGTACAATTCCACGGTACTCTGGAGTCAGTAAGTCAAATGGATTCTTCTTCTTTCCCCAGCCAATTGGATTTACAAGGACCAGTTTGACAACTGACATATAGAGTTTTGAGGTTGTTGCCAAAAGGTTTCAGAGAACTTTCCTCTGTTAAGTCAAATTTCTTTTAGAAGTATTCACAAAATCTCATGGTAATCATGAACAAAACGCTGTACCTACGCCCCAGGCATAACTTCTCCAGTGATGGTACAGATGCTACTTAGTGAAGGTAAAGGACACCAGTGTTGACTGATAGAAGGTAAGGTGCTGTATTCAATACTAGAGAGGCTGTTCTTCATTAAAAAAAGACCACAGGGCTTGGGGTCTGTTAGCAACCCCCCAGTATCCATTCTTCCTTTCTTCTTTTTGTAACACAGTCCTCAAATTTTAACTGGACTCATGGCCACTAGCTAAAACTACATTAAAAAAAAAGATGTCTTTATTGATTTCAGAGAGATGAAAGGAGAGGTAGAGAGAGAGGGAGAAACATCAATAATGAGTCATTGATCGGTTGCCTCCTGCACGCCCCCCACTGGGGATCGAGCCCGAAACCAGGGCCTGTCCCCTGATCAGGAACCTCAGTCTCCTGGATCCTAGATCAATGCTCAACCGCTGAGCCACGCCGGCCGGGCTAAAACTACATTTTGAACTTCTATTGTAGACAGATGTGCACAAGTAAATGGAAATGATGTGTCCGACTTCTGAGTAATGCTCTTAACGACAAGGGGATTGCCATCCACGTTCCCCTTTCTCCATCCCACTGGCTAGAATATAGGCAGAAAGTGTGGAGCTACAGGAGAAATCTTAAACTCTGAAGTGGATTTAGTATACAGTTGAGGATGGCAGAGCACCAGGGTAGAAGCATCCGTGGCACAGTGGGCCTATCACACTTAGCTCTGTACTTTTTACATTCAGACCAATATATACACTCCCATTGTGGTTATAGTTGTGAATATTTTGGTATTTGTTTTAGCAGCCGACCTTGTATCCTAATTAACATATAATCCCATCCAGATTTAAATATTTTGACTACCACTTATTAATTATGGAGACTTGGGCCTATTATTTAAACTCCTGGAAACTTGGAGTTACTTTCTCTATAATGGAAATGATAATACTTGCTCACAGGAACACTGAGAGGACCAGAAGATAATTTCTATAAGGCCCCTCACACAGTATCAGGAATGAACAAAGGGTTTTTGTACTTTTCGTATTTACCCTGGACTAGGCACTCAGCTTAAAACCCAGATTTAGTTTTAAATTTTGCTATCACTCCCAAGCTAATAAATATTCCAGGTTTGAAGACTCACCTATATCTAAATCTTCCAAAGGCCTGGAGTTTTATTTCCAACCATTTTAACCATGTTCCTAAGCTTTTTCATTTTTCCACTGTCCTGGACCTCTCTTTTTGACCTATGATGAAAACCATCCTTTATTTTCTGACCCACATGTGGGGGTTAAACCGTCATCTGGATATTAGCCAAATTTCGTCTGGTCTTTCCTAAGATCCCCCCCCCCCCCCACACACACACACATACCACTAGGTTAGCCCAACCATTGCTTTTAATTTCAAATGAAACTGAAATGAATTATAATTCAGTCTTGCAATTTAATCAGCAGTAAACTCGAAATATCAGCTTATCAATGAGGGACTAATTTTCTGACCCGTAGGACACTGGGACATATACCAATGTCAGAACTCTTAGTATACAGTGGAAATAAATCGCTTCCATTACCTGTGGAGTAGTAGAACTTTAAAAAAAAAAATTATCTTTATTGTTGAAAGTATTACGGATGTCCTCTTTTTCCCCACTGACCCCTTCTACCTCCCCCCCCCCCCAGGCCTTCACTATACCATTGTCTGTGTCCATGGGTTATTCTCATATGCCAGTAAATTCTTTGATTAATCTGCCCCTCCCACCCATCCACCCCCTCCTTCCTTTTTATCTTTGCTTGGAAGCAGAAATGAAGTATGGGACCTGAATAGAATACGGATACAATTCTACAGGAATTGCACTCCTACTATTAAAGTGACACTTTTTTGCAGGTTTGGAAAAATCTTTGTGTATGTAAGTATGTCAACTCCCCCCAAATTCTGGGAAAACAGTTATTAGCAAAATCCCTCCAATTAATTTTAACCATTAATAAATAGCATTTATTCCACTCTCTGAACAGAAGGCTGAACTGACAGATGTTTAGTATAATCAAGTAAATTTAATTTTATTTTTTCAAAACATTTATAAGAATTAAATCCGTGCCTGTGATGTTCTGTATTCTTTTTGCACTTGTTTTATTTTCAGTAGCAATGCCACCTGCTGTACTAAATAAAACTGTTTGAATAATAAACTGTCTGTTGTATTAATATCACTTCAGAAGAATAGGGCTTTTGGAAATAAAATTCATTCGTGCAAAATACAAGCCAGATATTACTCAGGAAAAAAACCACTAAGCACTATTGAAAGGTTTTCTGTATTTCATCACTTCTTACAGACACTCTGCTGGAGTACCATTTGTTCTGTAATTGTAAATTTAGACAACATAGAAACACACAAATCAAAGGCAAATATATTCAAGGTGCTAAATGACATTATCAAGATAAAATGTCTCCTGCCAAGGATTAATTTCATCAAAGAAGTATAGAAAATTTCCAAGCAACATTATTGATTCTGAAAACAAGAGTATTCTTATTAAGGAAGTTAAAGTAGCTTCTGGGGGTGGCCTTATTATTAACAACAGTAATAAGAAACATATTGAAGCCACTCATAAATACAGTTCAGTAAGGAGATTCTTCTGTCTGCTCCCCTTACACACACACACACACACACACACACACACACACACACACGCACAGGCACAGGCACCAAAGTACTGTGTTGAAAATAGTAAGAAATAACTTCCATTGTTTTAATTCTTGTACATTTAAAAGATAATAAAAATACAGCTTTCCTAATTTAATAAAAAATATTCAAAAATTATTGAATTTATGACAGCTACCGTGTTGGTGGGTGCTACGGATTGACTTTTGTCGCCTCCAAAATTTTATATTGAAGTTCTAAAGTCCAGTACTTCAGAATGTGACCTTATTGGAGATACGGTCTGTAAAAGGTAACCAAGTTTAAATGAAGTCATTAAGGTGGGACTTATTTTAATATGACTGGTATCTTTATAAAAAAGAGAAATTGAGGCACTGAGGCATATATTAGGGGGATGGAGATACAAAGAGACACAGAAAGAAGATAGCCGCCTATGGGCCAAGGAGAAAGGGCTGAGACAGATCTTTCCCTCACAGCCCTCAGAAGGAACCAAACCTCTAGACGCCCTGGTTTTGGATTTCTGGTCTCCAGGATTGTGAGATAAGACATTTCTGCTGTTGTTTAAGACATCTTGTGTGGCATTTGTTACAACAGCCCCACAAGTTAACTATTACAGTGGTTAAAAACAATTCTTGTGTGTGTGTGTGTAAGTAACACTAATCAGACACCTTTCAAGCTCAATAGTCATTTTCTGTCACTGGAGATTATTAAATCAGGTTGTCAACCTCCAAAAATGTGCTATAGAAAATTAATATGGCATGGGGGGGAAATGGGGTAGGATAGGTTAAAGGGTACACATTTCTAGCTATAAGAAAAATAAGTTTTTAGAATCTAATAACTAATTAGACTATAGTTAATAGTCTAATTATAGCATTGTGACTATAACTAATAGTATGGTATTGTGTACTTGAAGAATGCTGAGAGTAGACCTTAAGAATTCTCACCCCCTCACACACACAAAAGAGTTGACTATGTGAGGTAATAGATGTGTTAATTTTCTTTATCCTGGTAATCACTGCACAATTTACATGTATGTAAAATCATTGCATTACACACTTTAAACATATACAGCTATATTTGTCAATTATTCCTCAATAAAGCTTAAAAATAATATTCTTTAAAGAAATTTATCATGATTCTGTCATTTCTTAATTCATCTACAACTTTCTTGAACCTAGTTAGAGTTCCCCGTGTTCTTCTTTTGTGGTAATGAATTGCAGAAGTTTATTACCCTAATTTTATTTTATTATTTTATTTTTATTTTTTATACCTTTATTAATTTCAGAGAGAGGAAGGGAGAGGGAGAGAGAGAGTTGGAAACATCAATGATGAGAGAGTCATTGATCGAGCCCACAACCCGGGCATGTGCCCTGACCGGGAATCGAACCCCGATCGCCTGGATCCTAGGTCGACGCTCAACCGCTGAGCCACGCCCGGCCGGGCTATTACCCTAATTTTAAAATAAAAAATTTCCAACAGCACATTAAATTTATCTGCTCTGTTATTTTGAGGAACACATAGAGGTTTTGCCTGTCCTACATCTACATGGTTCCAGATTTTGCTCATCTTTTTCTTTCTAACTGGTATTTTTAGTTTTTAATCTTTACAAACATTGGAGCCCTTCCATATGCATAATTATTCTGGTCGATTTGTCCTGCTCAGCTGTGGGTTTGATTTTGTTACATTTTACTTTTAGAAGAACACTTCTGTTTGGAGTTCCGTTTGGAGTTTATTTATGTTTGAGCAAAAGCAGAGACTCGTTTCTTTGGCCATCTTGCCTTGTCCAAAATAACCTCATAAGATTTTGACTTTTCCCCTTGGCTCTCCTCACTTCCCTTCTGCTACAGGGTCCCGCGTCCCTGTACTCGCCTCATCTTCCTCACCTCCATATCGTATGTGACAGTTACTTAAGGAATATTTCCTTTCACAGATATTTCCACTAAATGAAACATTGGGGTTTTTTTTGCTGCTCTTGATAGTCTTTCTTTTCAGATCATCGAGATTTGGAAAATTTCCATGGTGATTGCTTGTCAAAGACAAACAAAACTGGACATTAGTTAAAACAGTGAAAACGTTTTTTATTCAGTAACTACTGACAGTAGGGAAAGAGCTGAGCTCCATTCAGGCCCGTGCAGAGTTGACTGGGCAGATGAAAGGGAGAAAGAGAGGGTAGGAAGGGGAAGGGGCGAGGGCTCAAGTATAAAACTGAAAAGGGTTGGGCCTTGTGAATGTGAATTGCCGGCTGCAGGTTATGGAAGCTGGCATTCCTTCTGTCTTTCCACAGGGCCTGAGGGACAGAGGCTCTGTCCTTCCTGATGGTAGTATTTCAAAGGAGTGGGTTTCAGGTCCTTGAGAAGGACACTCCTGAATTGTAGGAGATACACAGATATCTCAAGGGGCGGAGGAACCATTCACAATTGTAAACCCTTTGTATCAAATGCTCTAAGAAAGGAGAGGTCAGGTTTATCATCAGGGATTGGCTAGAACAAACAATAAATTCTCCTGGCAGCGTTTAGTTTCCGCAGGCAGGCATTTCAGAGGCCTGGAGTCACCACAGGGACACAGCCTTGTACACCTAGAAGCCGCACTGGAGTTTGGGCTCTCAGTGCAGAGGTTTGGGTTGAGTCGTTATGTGCTGAGAGTTCTGTGGTTCTCACTGTGTCTACTTTCATGTGTTTACAGCTTGGGTTTAATAGCTGAACAAATGCCTGTGTCTTGTAGATATTTTTAATATAAGTAGTAGGATTTTGAAGTATCTGATTAAAAATGTCTGGTTCTGCAGCTGCACTTAATCTCAGTCTGGAGAATACAGGTGAAAATTTAATTTCAAGATTCGTTTTACATTTAATTTTTAGTGTCTACCAAGTAAAAGTGAAAAATCAACATATATTTATTATTCGTCTTTTTACTGAACTTAGCATAGAGAATTAAATGTTCACCGAGTGCCTTCTATATGTCAGAAGTTGTCAATGATTTTGACTACATCAGTTTAATTCAAACAGCACAGTTAGACAAACATGCTTCTGTTTCACAAGCAAATAAACTGAAACTGAGAAAAGTTAAATAATTTATTCAACATTGTTCAGAGGGTGAGAAGCAGAGATTGAAATTTGGACTAGGTCTCTTTAGTTCCAAAGTCTGTACAAAAGTATTATAAAATAAATTTAAAATATGATTTCTTTTCTCAAATTATATATAGTCCAGTTAGAGGAATTCAAATTAAACCGACATATGCTGAGTTACTTCCACATCACAAGTCCAGTGTTGGTTCTGAGTCTTCATTTTAATCTTTCGGTAGAATTTGATCCAGTTCATTGCTCCCTCATTCGTGAAAATGAAGGGAAAATTAAATTTTGGAATAACACAAACTTAGAGAAAAAAGTGTGTGGAATTTATATCAAGAACTAGCAACACCCAGCCGGAGTGGCTCAGCGCTTGAGCGTCGACCTAGGATCCAGGCGGTCGGGGTTCGATACCCGGTCAGGGCACAGGCCCGGGTTGCGGGCTCGATCCCCAGTGGGGGGCCTGCAGGAGGCAGCCGATCAATGACTCTCTCGTCATTGATGTTGCTCTCTCTCTCCGCGTCTCCCTTCTTCACTCTGAAATCAATAAAAACATATTAAAAAAAAAAAAGAATTAGCAACAACAGAAAGTTATAAACACCTATAAACGCCATTCATTTACTAGAGGAAACGGAACTTTTCCCCAGAATCCTGGCTTTTATGGTACTGTTTTTCCTCATTTCTTTTTATAAGTTTTCCAATTATATTTACATTTCTATATAATAGTTTTGTGTTTTTTCTGTTACTAAACTTTAAACAAATGGAATAAAACTGCATACATTCTTTGGTAGCTTGATTTTTCACTGTAAAATTTATCTTTGCTGTTGTGCACAGCCAAAGTAAATCCACTTTTACTGCTGTATAATATTCCTTAGGCTCACTAAATAGAAATTTAGGATGCCATTACAGGTAACATTTATTTTATTTATAGTTTCTGATGTTTGAAAATAATATTTCTATGAACATTTTTGCAAATGTAGTCTCACATAAATGTGCATGAGGTTTTGGAGCCATGTAGCTTGGAGTAATACTGATTGGTAATAAAATGTACATATCTTTAACTTAATTGGGAAATGAGACCTTTTTTAAAAGTTGTCATAGAAATGTGCATTCTTACCAACAGTCTATAAGGAATCAAGTTTTTCTACATTTTCAACAATACTTGGCAGTGTTACTTTTTGTTGTTGTTTCTATATATATATATATATATATTTTAAATGAAGCTAGCTAACTAATCTTAATGGGTGTGTAAAGCTATCTCATTTTTGTTTTTATTTGCATTTCCTTAAGTACTAATGGATTTAAGAATAACTTTATTTTTTATTTTATTTTTTGGATTTTTAGATGAATTATTTCAAGTTTTTTTTCCATTTTTCTATTAGGTTTTCTCTCTCTCTCTCTCTCTCTCTCTCAGCCCCCTGTAGATTTGTAAAAGTTATATATTTTTGGTACTAGTCTTTTTTTTACTTAAACATTTTTGAATATATTAATTCAGTCTGTGGCTTCTTTTTTTCACTTTTTTAAAATGCATTTTCATGAACAGAGGTTCTTCATTTTAGTACCTTGAGATTCAACAATATTTTCCTCTATGGTTAACAGTTTACATGTTTTTTTTTCTTTTTTAACATCTTCCCCACCCTTAATTCATTACAATATTCTCCTGTTGTTTCTTATAATGCTTTATAGTTTGCCTTTCACTATTGCATTTTATTTGAATTGAAATTAATACTTGTGCATAGTGTAATATTGAGGTACATTTTTATTTTCTTTCACATATTTAACCAAATTTCTCAGGACCGTTAATTGAAGAGCTTGTCTTTTCCCCCACTACTTTACAGTGTTAAATTAGGCATAAATCAAGTGTCTATATATGAGTAGATCTATATTTTCTTCACCTGTTTCTCTGCCCTTGAAAAAATAGGTAATCTGTTATTATTTCAGTTGTAGATGTATGTTATTTAGGTAAAGTTTTCTAATTCTTGTTTAAATCTGTGTATCCTTACTACTTTTTCTATAAATTGCTGAGGAAAGTGTGTTAAAAATCTCCTCTTTTTAAAAAAAATTTAATTTCTCTATTAATTCTGCTATTTTCTCTTTGTTTATTTTGAGACTATATTAAGTGAATCCAAACTTAGAATTAATCTGTTCCTAGTGATTTGAACATTTCAACATTATGAAGAAACCCTCTTTAATTCTAACAATCACTTTTGTTTTAGAGAATATGTTTTTAATATTAACATGGCTACACAAGCTTTCATGTCACTAGTATTTTCATGGGATATTTTTTCAATTATTTTTCTTTTAGTTTTCTGCAACCTTATGCTGTAATTGTTTTAATCATGCCTGACAGTCTTTATCATTTAAATTGAAGATATGATCCATTTTCATTTAATGCAATTAATGATATATTTGAAAGAGTCACAAATATTTTTCTCTTTGTATTTGTTTCTTACATCCTACTTTTACTCACCATTTTGTTTTTATTTTTGTTAGCTAAATTTGTTTTACCAATCCTGCTTCCCCTCTTCTATTTTTGAAGTTATACATGGTTTATTTTATAGGTTGCCTCCCAAATTACAATATACATAATTGTCTTAATTCCCTATTGCTTCTGTAACAAATCAGTTCCTTGGCTTTGTGTAACACGTATTTATTATGTTATAGTCTAGTAGATAAAAAGTCCAACATGGGTCTCCCTGGGCTAAAACCAAGCTGTCAGTAGGGTTACATTCCTCTTGGTGGGCTCCAGGGGATCATCTGGTTTCTTGTCTTTCACAGTTTATGGAGGCCCTTGGCTCATGGTGCCCTTACTCCATCTTCAAAGCCAGCAAGGGAAGTTAGAGTTTGCATTTCTCTAACGCTTCTTCAATTATCAGAGCTCTCCCTTTAATCACAGTTGGGAAAGTTTCTCCACCGTAAAAATTCATGTGATTAAATTGGGCTCACATGGTTAATCCAGGATAATCTTTCTCTCTCAAAGTTCTTAACCATAATTACATCTGCAAAGGTCATTTTGTCATGTAAGGTAACCTTTAGAGGTTCTGGAGATTCAAGTATTGATATATTTGTAGGGGGAAAGGGGAACTATTCAGTTTACCATAATCTGCCCTCTGGCTCACAAAGATTCATATCTGCCCACATGCAAAATATATTCACCCCATTTTAAGGTTCCGAAAAGTTCCCAATATCATTAACTCAAAGTCCAAAATCTCCTCAGCTCAAAAGTCCCAAAATCATATTATCAATATAATCTAAATCAGATATGGCTGAAACTCTGGATCTGATCCATTCTGGGACACAATTCTTCTTTATCAGTGGACTGTAAAACTAAAAAGACAAGTCATCTGCTCCTCAAATACAGTAGTGGGGCAAGCATAGGATAACAGTTATAGACATTTCTGTACCAAAAAAAAAAAAAAAGTAAATAGAAAAGCACTGGTCCCAAGCAATTTCAAAATCTAACCTGGTAAACTCCATTAGGTTTCAAGGCCTGAGAATAATCCTCTGTGATTTACAGCTTCACCCTTTGGGCTCATGACTCTCCTCCCTTCAGAATCATCCTTTCTTTTGCTTGAAGGGTGGCATAGGTGTGTTTGAAACTGAGTGGTTTTGTCACACTGATTCTTGTGTGTAGAATTTTACCAACTAAGATAACAAATTCATAGGTTCTAGAAATTAGGACATGAACATTCTTAGGTGATGCCATTATTCTGCCTACCACCATCATTAACTTGTCAACCTTTAAAGTTAACAAAACTGTACTTTACTATGTTCTTGGAAATAATAAGACCTTAGTATGCTTTATACTCCTCCTAAGTTAAATTTTAGTCTGGTAGTTTACACTATTTTTTTGTTTGTTTTACACATTTAACCTTAATACACATAAGTATTGTTATTTATACAATCAGTATGCATTTACATTTGTCCACACATTAACCTCTTTATTTGTTGTTCTTTATTTCTTGTATTTCTTCATTCTGAGACTACTTTTCTCCTGCTTAAAATACTTTAAAATTTCTACAATGAAATTCTGCTAATTGAAAACTCACTTAGTTGCCATTTGTCTGAGAATATCTTTAGTTCACTCTCATTATGAAAGGTATTTTTATTTAGGTTTATTTAGAATATTACATTGTCATTTAATTTCTTTCAAAGCACTGGGTATATACATTGTATTTATTGACATGGCTGAAAACTAGTTGTTGGTATAAGGGCTGTTATTTCAAAACAATTTTTCTTTTTTCATGGGTGCTTTAAGTTTTTCTCATTGCCTTTGTGTTTTTCTTTCCCCCGTTTTCATTTAGATTTGTTATGTGTGGACTTATTTTTAATTTTACTCTTGGTACTTCTAAGCATCTTGAGTATATAGCTTGTTTCTTCATAATTGTTTTGAAGTTCAAAAATATCTCAGTTATTATTTCTTAATTTATTACTTTTGCCTTATTAGTGTTTCTCATCTAAGTTAAACCTCGGTTCTCAAACTTTTCCCATCTCAAACAACTTGGTTCTTGAACAAATTGTTCACAGAAAAAATGTCTGAGTTGTCGAACAAAACTTTGGTTGTTGACCTGACACACCTTTCATGCTGATACATCAATATGATAAAAAACATCTCTAAGGCCACAAACAAAGGAGAGAATGTGCACCAGTATGAGTCAGTTTACAGCTAAACCTTGCCTTGTTAACATCTCAGGAAATTGTTCTGTGAATGTTTTTGTTTTTTTTCTTGTTTTTGTTGCTGGTGAAATGGATAAGCACAATTTTAAAACGTAAATAGACCATCAAATGTGCCAATGATGTAAAGGTGTGAAAGAAACAATGATCACAGGCAATTGAAGAGGGAGGAAAACTGTTGTTGACTTGGATAAAAGAGCAGTTAGCCTGCGACAGCATTGTGGAGGCAGTGATAAGGGAAAAACTGAAAATGCTACATCTGACTTCCTGAGACACCTCTGGAACGAGTGCTGAAAGTGATTCGCTTAAGGCTAGTAGGGGGTGGTTTAAGAAATTTAAGAAAAGAAGTGTTTGTTTATAGATTAAACAGTACATTAGACATGTACTGTATATAAGAAAGGTTAAAACAGGGAATCATTTCGGCATCTTGAATTAATTCAATTTACATTATTTCTAATGGGAAAAAAATAATTGGCTTTTCAAACAAAGTGCTTTTTAAAAATATGTATATTTCTTTATTGATTTCAGAGAGAGGAAAGAAGAGGGAGAGATAGAAACATCAATGATGAGAGAGTCATTGGTCAGCTGGAGCCTGCAACCCGGGCATGTGCCCTGACCGGGAATCGAACTCCAATCGTCTGGATCCTAGGTCGACGCTCAACCGCTGAGCCACGGCCGGCCGGGCAACAAAGCGCTTTCTGAACAGCCTTCCAAGACAAAGTGAATTCGAGAATTGAGGTTCCACTGTATTCTAGAATTCTATTCAACCATTATGTATCGTATTACTGTATCTGATACAGTTGATGTAATTTTTCTGTATTTTCTATCTCTCTATTGCATTCTATAAAATTGCTTCAGAGCTACTATTCAGTTCATTAGTTTCCTTTTTGGCTATGTCAAATTTTTAGTCAAATACTATAATGCTGCCCTATCTATTTTTTCATTTCCTAAAGTTCTGTTTGTTTCTTTTCATGCATGCTTTTTTATTTTTTCCATTTTATAATAGTTTACCCTTTCCGGGTACATATTGTCTATTTTTTTAAAAATTTATCTTTATTGTTGAAAGTACTACAGATGTCCCCCTTTTTCTCCCCATTCACCACTCCCCCCCCCCCCCCCGCCGCCCCAGGCCTTCACCGCACTATTGTCTGTGTCCATGAGTTATACATATATGGATATAAATTCTTGGTTAATCTCTCCCCACTCACCCCATATTGTCTATTTAAACAGGGTAAGAATAGTTGCTTTAAAAGCTGCATCTTCTGATTACATTATCTGATGTGTGTGTATGTCTGCTTATCCTGGTGGTGCTAATTTATACTGTTTTATTGAATTGTGTGCCGGGCCTTTGTTGACTAGTGACTGACTTTCTCATACTCTCTAGTTGCAATATATTTTTTATAAACAAGGGCTTTACCTGAGTGAGTAGAATGCTTCAACCAGAGGTGAGGGCCCACATCTTTAAGATAAAACCAGGGTGTCATCTAAATCTTCAAATACCTCACAACCTTTTCCCTTGGGCTGACCAATTTGGAAAATTGGACTTCCCCACTTAATCTTTTGGTTTACAATATTGTTTTCCACACATTCTGGCTATGGATTTTAATCTTCACAATTACTTTGTGCAATAGGTATAATGTACCATTTATGTAGCTAAATAAAAGAAAGTTCAGTGTAATTAAACTATCTTGCACTAGACCTCATAGTAATCATTGAGCCAGCTTTATCTCATTCTGTATTCAGAGTTGGAAAATGACAAACTGAATAGTTATCTTTGAATTAGCATCAACTTATATATTACCACATATACAATATAACATAAACCCATTAAGACTACTTTTAGTTTCCTAATCTTGGTTCTCCACAACACTATGGAGTAGATAAGTCAAATAGTCTCTCTTTGGCCATTCTGAGTATGTGACTTGCTGACCTAGATGTAAGAACACATAGACAAAAAAAAAGAATCATGAACATTGTTGTTGTTTTTTTCCTTCCTCATATAAGCCCCAGTGAGACCAATTTTGCTTTGGCTTTCTTGCTAGAGTACTAGTAATTTAGGCTACAAAGTGTATAAGCCATTGTCTCCGGATCAGTTAGACAGGACCCAACAGGAATAGACTTAGAAGGCCTGCTGGGGAATGACAGCAATTTATTAAATCCTTCTATCTGCTGGGACTTGTGCTAAGTGCTGGGAAACCAGAAATGAATGAAACATACTTCTGTCTTCATGGTGTCACCAATTGTTCTCTATATAAAGTGCTGAGAAACTGTACTCCATGGTATCTGTTAGTGAAGTAGTTCATATATAAAAATATTCTTAAATTGTAAGGATTACCACTAGGAGACAAAATATAAAAGAAAAAAACGGAGCTTTTCATACTTTCATTGAGCAGAATTCAGTGAGAATTAAAGCCAGATTCTCAGAGTCGGAACCTTAAGTAATGCCTAGATTTGTCATTGAGAACAAAGACAGGAAAAAAATTAAATGCTGTAGCAGTACTCATAAAGTAGACAAATTCCTTTATGGATAAGAGGCCAAAGAGAGATGTAAAATAATGCATAGCATCTTAAAGTCATGAGCCCTTTGTGATTAGGGTATGGAGAGAGTAAGGGAAGGCTAGGAGTACATTTTTATTGGGTATTGAGGACTAAAAGCATTCCACAGAAAGCATGTGATCTGATCTGTATTCATTGTCTGAAACTAATGGATGGTTGGATCTCCCCAACTCATGAATTAAGGTTGAAAGATACAGGGTACTGACAATTTCTTGAGACTACAACTTATTTGGAACTAGGTGCTTAAGGGATAGGAAGATAAAAACGCATCATCATGACCAGGATTGAGTCAAGTCCCTCAATGACTCAGCAACCAGTTATATAAAAACCCCAGTAGCACTGAACTGGAGGAGCCTGAGGACACCATTATCAGATGTGATTCTAGACTGGCCTCCTTGGGGACAATAAATGCAACCATAAAACTGTTAAGAGAGTGTGTAGAGTGAGAGAGTGAGAGAGATAAAATAAAACAAAACAAAACAAAACAAATGGGAAATTATCCCATCCAAGTTGAGCCTGAGTACCAATAATCTAAAATACATGAAGAAATATCAGACTAGGGGAGATATATAAAAAAAAAAAATGAACTATGGGAACATGATTGACCCCAGAGAAAATATAGTAATATAATATAATGAAGAAAGTCTTAACATAATATGCTTAAAATACATCCAAAGTCTTAAATATGGGAACAAAATGTATAATATTTTAAAAGGCATACAGTACTTCACATTGTCTTTAATTCCTCATACAATGCCTTGAGGTAGGTATTATCTTTTATGTTTTATTTATTTATTTTTTGAGGGTTTTTTAAAACTGAATTTATTGGGGTTACATTGGTTAATAAAAGTATATAGGTTTAAAGTATACAATTCGATAATACATCATCTGCGTATTGTATTATGTGCTCATCACCCCAAGTCAGGTTTCCTTCCATTACCATTTACCCCCTCTTTAGCCTCTCCTACCTCTCCCATCCCCACTTCCCTCTGACAATCACCAAACTGTTGTCTGAGGTTTTTTTCTTTTTCTTAATATCTGCACCTCTTTCACCCAGCCCCTGTACTCCCTCCCCTCTGACAGCTATGAGTCTGTTTCTATTTTACTTGTTAGTTTAGTTTGTTCATTAGATTCCACATATAAGTGAAATCATATGGTATTTGTCTTTCTCTGACTGGCTTGTTTCACTTACTCTTTCCATTTTAAAGACAAGTAACTGTGGCTTCAAGCAGTACTTGACCTAGACTGCGCACATTTTCTTCACTGACTCTTCAGTGTGTTATTTATACAGAAACACAAACAAATACAGAAGCAATGCTATCATCCTTCATATTTAGCATTTTGCATCTTGAATCTAATCAACCTTCTGCTTTAACTTACTGATGAGAAATTTCTTTCAGTGTCTCAATGAAACTTTCAGCTCCTTTTCCCTCTATATTTAGGTGCAGAGATACACTTCTGTTTTCAAATGTATTTGATTTTATGTAGCTTCTTTTATAAGACAGAAATAATTCTGATTTTCACTGAGGGCAAAAAGGCAAGTAAGAAACAAGAACAGATAATCATGAAAAAGAACCATTCAGGTAACTGAGGCAGCCATTAGGCATCAGCTATAAAGAGGTTTGGGAGCCTGTACCCCCAGGGAGGCACCACACCAGCTGAGGCCTGACAAGGTGTTAATGGAGCAGAAGCTGCTACTAGTGACTAAACAACTAAAGGAGCAGACTGGAGTATCTCTCTGTGCTCCATGGCTAGAAATTGAGAGTAAATCTGGGAAATTTAAAGCTACAGCAATTTCATTACCATTGATATAGCTAAAGCCAATATCGTCATCATTATCATTGTTGCAGTACTATCATCAACATTGACATCACATCACTAAAAGTGTTAGGGTATTTACATGCGCCACCAACTGCATTGTCCTTTATATGGATTAACCAAATCAACCCTACAAAAAAACCATGAATGTGAAATATTTATCTTTTGCTGGAGATTCTAGAATTGAAATCTTAAGGAATTACTGAAGAAAAAAACACTGAAAAAGTGCTATTATATAAAATCTGTACTCCCAGCAAAAGAAAAATTTCCTTATTATTTGGGTCAAAATTTTAAGAAGTATATATAATACAAAGTAATTCAGCAGATAGAAACCAGTTCCTTCAGGCAAGAAACCTTTAAAAAATTTGCGGCGAATATTGAAAATTAAGAAAATATGAATTTTAGTGGAAGCTGTTGCACATTTGGTTCTACATGAATTAAATGATTTGATTGACATTTTCTTTTTTCTCAAGCACATAGAAAAAAATCTTGCTGAATTTGTCATGACAGCAGGCACAGATGTTAAAGATGTCAAACTGATAAGTGCTGCTAGAAGAAAAATATATATTAATTAAGAATATATGGGTGATCACAGTCATGAATTAAATAAATGTAAAATGAATGCAGAAATAATATCTCAAAAATTCTTGCTTAAATTTCTGAATGTACAGCTTGATTTTTTACTTAAATAGCCAAGATAATGAAAACAGATCCATCTTCTAGAAATCCAAATGAGGACAGTTTAAACCGAAGGAAAATACACGCATTCATCTGTATATAGGTACCTCTCCCTGTGGAGATGCTAGAAATGTTTCACCATATAAACCAATAATAAGAAAAACAAACACCTAACAGACAGATAAATCATAATGAAAAAGCAGCTTGAGATTGGGTTTTATTTTATAAACTTTGGCAACCATATTTGGGACAAAAATAGAGTGTGGTGAAACAACAG
Source organism: Miniopterus schreibersii (assembly GCF_964146895.1). NCBI lineage: Eukaryota > Metazoa > Chordata > Mammalia > Chiroptera > Miniopteridae > Miniopterus > Miniopterus schreibersii. The sequence continues at coordinate 38,852,134 of NC_138104.1, read as the reverse complement.
TTGTAGTTCAATCAAATTCAAGTATCTCCAGATACATGATAGCACATATCAAGGAGAAGACTAGTTAGGTTATTACGCAGGGACAAGATTGTACAATGGAGTTTTGTTTATTCAAAGATCTGTATTTGGCATAATTGTGGAATCAACATATTTATCTTGGGGAAGGTGTACAATGGGAACTATATTTTCAGAGCCTTGTACCTAGAGATAAGAAATATATAAGAAGATTTACTATCTTTTTATAATCTTAACAAACTTTCATTCAGTGGCAATCATCTTTAGAAAATGATTAATCACTTCCAGAGAACATTACTTTACAATGTTAAAGTATTTTCATGTAAAAGAAAAACTATGTATAATTTGTAGATATTGGTAATAAATTAGAAAAGTTTTAAAGAGATGAACTACAATGTATGTTTCTAAGACCCTTTAATGAATATAGAGAGCCCTTAACTATAAAGGCTTTTTTTTTAATCCGCACCTGAGGACATGCATAGAAAAGAAGAGGGACAGAGAGAAGGAAAGGGAGAGAGAGACACTGATATGAGAGAGAAATATCAATTGGTTGCCTTCCATATTCTCCCAGACCAGGAATCGAACCCACAACCTTTTGGTGCATGGGACAACGCTCAACCAGTTGCCACTCTGACTGGGCTAAAAGACTTTTAAATGGGTCATTGTTCAAGATTAATTAATTTTTCAGATTAAAAATCTTGCTGTTCATAAAAGAAGAAATAACTAGGCAGTGTTTTGCTTTCACTCATGGCTCAATGCAGTCTTCTAGTTAACCTGTCTCAGTGTCAGATAAATGGATACTATATAAAAAATGTCTGTTAGCTTTACAAGATTAACTTTGGATTGGGGTTTGCTGAAAACTTGTTCCTTTGTAAAGCTACCCAGTATGTGTTGTTCCATAGGATAATCAGCTACTTACTTGGTAAGTACTTCTGCAGAGATTTATGGCGGTTATATTGTCTTAATTCTTATGAGACTATGACATAGATGTAACAAAAATGAACATTAAGTAATATTACCATGGTGTCTTATAGTTTTGCTACTGCTTATTTAGAATTTCAGTAGCTGGAAGTAAAAACAACAGGAGCATTGGAATTTTCAGGCCCTAACTTCTAAGACTACACTTATTTGGAAGTACAGAGTTTAAGGTAGTTTTACCTTTTAAAAATTATTTTGCTCACTTTTATAAACATGCCCTTATGTGTCTGTGTACTCTGCTTTGCTTTATAGTGATTGGCTGCTAGCAAGTCTTTAATTTTTGGAAAAGCAATGTGGAATTTTGTTAAGAAGCACATGTAATAAAATACATCAATTAAGCTTGGATGGGAGAAAAGTTTATAAAGACTAAATTTTACTACTTTCTGATTTTAATCATAATCTTTTTAGAGGAAGATATGAGAAATAATATCACATAACTTGACAGTAGTTAATTTGAATTTGTAACACCAACTTTTTAGATATACAAACTTATAGTTGTGTATCTAAAACAGAGATTTAATTATTTAGTTGTGTGTTACATGTAAGAATTTCTCACTTTTCAGAAAATAATTGCCCTTATTTATTTACTATATTTTACATTTGAGGGAAGATTATTGTGTTTAATTTGTTTTCACTTTCCTTATAGCTCTGAATTTTTAAAGCACTGTATATAAGACATAAGAGGTACTCAATAAGTAGGTTTCAACAGTGAATTGATGGATAGTTTTTTTTTTTAAGCAATTATACAGCCATAAATAAAAATCTGAAAAGGCAAGATAATTTTGTTAAAGGGCAAATCTAAGATACTGAAAGAAAAGCTCATATTAAAGGTCAAATATATTTTATGAAATCATAATGCATAGATATATTAAGTATATATGTCTCTATATACAGGGTGGGGAAAAAGTAGGTTTACAGTTGTGAGTACATGAAACACAGAGTTTATTCTTGTATTATATTTATTAATTATTGTATTATTTCTAATATGAACAACAGTAAACTTACTTTTGCCCCACCCTATACAATAAAATAACAAGAAAAAATGTTTGCTAGATAGAGAGATTAAACTTGCCAAGATATACTTTACATTTTTTTTGATAATATTATAAATTAAAGGGATATTTTCTCCAGAAAATCACCTTTAATCTGAAAGATTTAAAGCAACTGACTTGTTTGGCTTTGTATAAATGATCTTTCACATGTGTGCGTTTTGTTTTCTGTGGCATCAGCCTTACTGGATATAAGTGTTAAATGTTCCGAACCAATTCATCAGAGAGGAAAGAACATCCTTAGGTCTTCTGGCCTCAGTTCTGCCACCGATACTACAGTCTTGGCAAGTTTCCCTTTGCTTCTGATAGGTCATCGATAAACTGATGAACATGGAATAGATGCTGTTTAAAACATTGTCCAATCTCAGTATTTTATGATTTTAAGAAAATAAATGGATACCTCTAAAGTTTATTTAAAAAATAAAAAAAAAATCTTAAAATGCTGAGTCAGAGACATGGAATCATAGAACAGACTGATGAATATCATAGGGAAGGGGTGGTGGGAAGAGATTAAGCAAAGAGCTTATATACATAAATGCATAACCCATGGACACAGACAATAAGTGGTGAAGGCTTGGGGAATGTTAGAGGGGTGGAGGGGGTCAATGGTGGAATGAAAGGGGACATCAGTAATACTCAGCAACAAATTTAAACTTCAAAAAATGTTGAGTCTGTCCTAGCCTGTTTGGCTTAGTTGGCCTTCGGACTGAAGGGTCTTGGGTTTAATTCTGGTCAAGGGCACATACTTGGGTTGCAAGCTAGATCCCCAGCACCGGTAGCTGGGCATGAGGGAGGCAATCAATCAATGTGCCTCTCATATCAATGTTTCTCATTTTCACTTTCTCTCCCTCTCCCACTCTCTCTGAAAAACAATGGAAAAAATATCCTCGGGTGAAAATTTAAAAAAAAGTTGAGTCATTAAAAATATGTGTGTATATGTACACACACAAATATACCCTAAAATGAAATACACTACAGACTAAAAAGTCATAAATAGAATTAGCAAGTAAGAATTTATCTTTTAGGGTCTTAACAGGAATATTGCATGAAAAGATGAAATAAAAAAGAGTGATTGACAAAGTCAGAGTAATTAGGAGAGTTCAGCATACATCTACCAATAATTTCAAAAGAAGACACTAGAAGGGACATTATTAAAGAAGCACTTGATAAAGAGTTAGTAATTGAGAATTTTTATAATGGAAGAAATGTAATGAATCCTCAAATTTAAAGAACATTCTGGGTATGGAGCAAGAGGAATAAAATAATAAAAAAATGAATAAATAAATTCCACACCTGGAAACATCACAACAAAACTGCAATCTCAATGATAAAGAGAAAAACAAGTTTACAGCTTCTGCAATAAAAGTTAGTCTACCTGCAAAATGACAATCAATACTGAAAGTGTTAGAGTAGGCAGCTAGGTAGAGATGAGCTGGGAGAAGCAGCTGGGGCTTGGAGGAGATATGTGTGAGCATGACAAACTGAAACTAGACAATGGAGGTGGCAGGCCCCTATGTGAGCAGGAAAGATTTAGAGCCGTCCGGGATGTGGTCTAAGCAGTGGCATAACATCTAGTGAAGGAGCCTTATAGCTTAAAAATACAGTTTTTTGAGACATGAGAGAGGGGGCGACTTGCTCCTTGCCTAAGGGTGTTCCAGGGTAGGGGTATAAATCCTCTAAACTCCCAAATATTGGGGCACTCGGTTCAGTCTCAGCCAGCTGAGCTGCCCACTCAGGTCTTATCTGAGTGTATTTCTTCCTTACAAAGAAATCCTTGCCTGCTTTTGCTACCATTTGTTGTCTCTTGTTTGAATTCATTGCTACAAGCAAGACAAGAACTGGGGGCATAGAGTACTGTCTCTGGCCAGAGGTTATGCCCTCATGATCACTGCTGACAAAAGTAGCTTTTTAATCAACAAAAATAGATCCTAGAAGACAATGGAGAAATACTTTACAGTTTCTGAAGGTAGATAATTATCAAAGTAGGAATTGATAATAAAAAAATATCAAATGGAATAAGCATTGTTAAGAGAGTCACTTATAAGAGAGTCAGGAGGCTATTAAGAAAGCGGGGCCTATGCACATCTGTGTCTCAGTTCTCAGAGCTGCTATTGACTTACTAAACCTGTTGCTCAACTCAGCTCAAGGCCCAGCCATAAACATCCTGGAACAACTGCTACGGGTACCCATATGGACTTTACGTCCTTGTAGTTTTCACAGCCCTCGTTTGTAGATTGGATTAACCCCTACAACCTAGCCAGCAATCTTTTACTTACATAAAATATATTTTGTGGTTTTTGCCTTTATAAATCCTGCCTTTCTTTGTTCTCTCCTGAGCTCAGTTTGAGTTGCTATCTGAATCTATGTCTCTTGGATTGCAATTCTTTTCCTCAAGTAAACGCTTTTTGCTCTTTATTACAGCCTAAACTTTTTCTTGGTTGACAAAATCAATAACCAGCTAGTTTCACTTAAATTTAGAGCAAATTTGAAAGATCCAATACAACAGAGATTACATGTTCTGGCCACAATACAAATTTGAAAGTTACAAGATATACACACTCACACATATATTACTGGGTACTAAAGTATGTTCCAAAATAAAGTGTGCATTAAGTCAGAAATCATACAGAAAATACTAAGTATCTAGAAATTTATGCCAATGAAAGACTTGTATATCAAACTTGTAGGATGTAACAAAAATGTACTTAGAGATAAATTTATAGCTTCCAGTGTATCTAATTTTTTTATCTTTATTGTTGAAAGTATTAAAGATATCCCCCCGATTTTTCCTCATTGATCCCCTCCTCCCCACATCTTCCCCCCCCCAGGCCTTCACCACACTATTGTCTGTGTCCATGGGTTATGCATATATGCATATAAGTCCTTTGATTGATCTCTCCCCACCCACTCCCCCACCCCCACCTTCCCACTGAGAGTCATCAGTCTGTTCCATGCTTCTATGTCTCTGGATCTATTTTGTTCCTCAGTTTATTTTGTTTATTAGATTCCACATATGAGTGAGATCTTATAAAACTGAATCAGGAAGAATCAGAAAACCTGAATGGGCTAATAACAACTGAAGAAATTAAAGCAGCAATAAAAAAAACTCCCAGCAAACAAAAACCTTGGTCCAGACGGCTTCACGGGGAAGCTTTTTAACTCTTTAAGTTGTAAGGTTAGATAGTTCAATAAAAATGTTTCTTGCTTTTTGAGGTAGGCCTGCAGTGCCATGAACTCCCTTCTCAGGACTGCTTTCACTGTATCCCATAGATTTTAGGTTGTTGTGTGTTTATTTTCATTTGTTTCAAGGAAGATTTTGATTTCTTTCTTGATCTTATTGGCAACCCATCCATGGTTTAAAAACATGCTATTTAGCCTCCATGAGTTTGAATGTTTTTGAGTGTTTTTACTGTAGCTGATTTCTAATTTCATGCCATTGTGATCTGAGATGCTTGATATAATTTCAATTTTCTTGAACTTGTAGAGACTGGCTTTGTGTCCTAACATGAGGTCTATCTTTGAGAATGACCCATGTGCACTTGAGAGGAATGTATATTAGGCAGCTTTGGGGTGAAAAATTCTGTAAATATAAATTAAATCCATCTGATCTACTGTGCAATTTAGAGTCACTGTTTCTGTGTTGACTTTTTGTTTGGAAGATCTACCAGTGAAGTCAGTAGGGTGTTCAAGTCCATGACTATGACTGTATTGCTGTTGATCTCTCCCTTAAAGTCCTTAAGGTTCTTATTGATAGGTCCTTATTTATTGCCATTTTAATTCTTTATGCCTATGTTTTTCTCTCTATTTCTTCTTATTATTACAGCAGTCCCTTTAACATTTCTTGCAATGCTTCTAGTTCTAATTCTAATTACAGCAGTCCTTTAACATTTCCTACAATGCTGGTTTGGTGATGATAAACTCCTCTAGCCTTTTTTCACCTGGGAAGCTCTTTATTTCACCATCTATTTTGAGTGATAGTCTTGCTGGATAGAGTAGTCTTGGTTTGCATTATCTTGAATTATCTTGGTTTGCAGATTCTTGTTTTGCATTATCTTGAATACTTCATGCCATTGCCTCTGGCAAGTAGTTTCTGATGAGAAGTCATCTGACAGCCTTATGGGAGCTCCTTTGTAGGTAACAGATTGCTTTTCTCTTGCTGCCTTTAATATTCTCTCTTTGTCTTGAATTCTTGGCATTTTAATTATGATGTGTCTGGCTGTGAGCCTCTTTGGATTCTTCCTGCTTGGGACTATCTGTGCTTCCTGAACTTGTGTTACTTTTTCCTTGACCTGGTTAGGGAAGTTTTCTGCCTTTATTTCTTCAAATAGGTTCTCTAACCCTTGTTTACATTCAACCTCTTCTGGTACTCCTAGGATGCACATATTGTTATGTTTCATGTTGCCCCAGAGCTCCCTTAGACTGTCCTCTTGTTTTTTAATTGTTTTTTCTTTTTAGGTCTCTGATTGAGTGATTTTTTTTCTACCCTATCTTCTAATTCACTGATCTGATCCTCAGCTTCCTCAAATCTGCTGTTTATTCCTTCCAATGTATTCTTTATTTCTGCTATATTATTCTTAGTTTCCTTCATAGTTTCCATATCTTTTTTCATGCTGTTGAGCATCCTTAAAATCAGTATTCTGAACTCTATATCTGATAGATTGCTTATCTCCATTTCATTTCACTCTTTTTCTGAAGACTTCTCTTGTTCTTTTGTTTGGGGCTTGTTTTTTTCTCTCTCCATTTAGCTGCCTATTTGGCTTTGTTTCTATGTATTAAGTAAATCTGCTAGGACTCTCATTCTTTTTGGAAGGTCTCCTGTGCAGGTCAATGTCAGATACTATTTGTGACTGGCCATGAGTACACTGTTTGGAGCTTTCAACAGCCCATGGCTGGAGGTTCCCTCTGTTGGGGCTGGGTACGTTTGGACAGCACGGAGATGCACACCGAAGCCTGCTTTTCTAATGCCTGATTCCAGAAGCAGATTAGGCAAAGACTCAAAGCACTCTGAGACCTGCCTCTGGCTGCAGGCTGATTAATTTGATTCTCCTAATGAGCCTCAGGCTGTAGAAACTCCACAGGGTGGGGCTAGAGGTTTTCCAGCAGGGTTAGGGCAATTGGTTCCTCCTCAGACAAAAGCTGTTTGGAAGGTCTGCCTTTGCAGTATGGGTGAAAGACTCACCACAAGAATCCAGAGGGGTGCCCTCTGAGTTCTATCTACAGAGCCCACAATTCTAGATTTTCTTCACTCTGCCCTCCCTCTGCTGGAGCCCAAGGCGAGTGGCTGCACATGAAATTTTGTATGTTGGCTCTTTAAGACAGTGCCTGCATTTCCAGCTGTTTCTCCCTGGCAGGCAGAAATGTTGCTGTTTTTCACAGTCAGATGTTATGTGGGCACCTTTCTTAGTTCTGTTGCTCTTTGCTGGGAGCCCAGCCTGGGGTTTAGGCCCCAGAGTCCTCATTGGGAACCCTCCCCAGCTGAGATATCCCTCCAGACCTTCAGCTGCTGCCTGTGGGAGCCCAGGTAGCCCTCTTGTGTCTCCACACTTCCTACCAGTCTCTATTCCGTCTCCACTTTTATTCCTTGGTTATGAGGGTGCTCTCCAGCTTGTCTTCAGTTGTAGTTGCTTATTCAGGATGGTTTTTCTATTGTTGTAGTTCCATTTTAGTCCCAAGAGAGTGTCAGTGTAGCTTCCACTCAGTCCACCACCATCTTTAATGTCAAGTGTATCTAATTTTTAATGGAAATGTAAGCACTTAACTGAAAGAATTAGATAACAATAGAGTGGAGCCAAAGGAAGAAGATAGAAAGATATAATAAAATTTTAAAAAGACAGTGATACATTTTAATAACAAAACCACAAGTCAGTTCTCTAAAAAGAAAAAAGAAAATCAAAAGAAAATTACATAGCAAAATAATCATAACAAAAAGAGCAGTTTTTGTCATTATTCCTCTTCTCCTAGTCTGCCTTCAATTCAATTCAATCAGACATTTTCCCTTAGCACTCCATCAAAACTGCTTTAGTCAAGGTCATCAATGATCTTCTTATTTGAATCCTGGAGGATAACTTTTATTTGGTTCTGTTGCTCTGTAGAACCCTGACTGATATACTCAACATATATAAAACTGAACTCTTTATATTCTTCAAAACCTGTTCCACAGGAAGATTTTAATCTTTAATTGATGTCAGTTCAATCCTTAAGGTTAGACAAGCTAAAATATTAGAATCATTTTTGACTCATTTTTCTTCACAGACCCTATATCCAATTTTTTAGAAGATCCTTTATTTTTGTTACAGTAGACAGTCAGTCAGCACACGGGCAGCTCTTGGCAGGGTGAGCATGGGCCTGGCTGGCCACTTCTGATGTTCAAGCCAGGCAGGGACTATTCAGAGGACTTGGGCTCCCTGGGATCCAGGGGTGTCCCAGTGGACTCCAACTGGCTTCCCAGGATGTGCAGGCACTGTGTCCAACATTGGAAGTGGGCTGAGGGCTACAGCATCTCCTGCAGACACCCCTTTCCCACTGACCTTGATACGGTAGGCAGTCTGGGAGCACTGAGAGTCTCCCTCATTGGTCAAGATGATACAGGAGATGTTTCTTATGCTGAATGTGCCAAAAGCTAGAGAGATAAATAGACAGGGCCCAAGCACAACAAAAGCTAGCAAGATAATTGGATAGAAAAAAGTCCTCCCCTCCCTATCCTTATAAAACCCTAGGGCTTGAGCAGAAAGGAAGGATGGTCTTTGAGATGGAAGTGCACCATTCCACAAATTTGACTTTTGTGCAGCAGGCAGCTGAGCCTGCATTTCACTTACATTTTGATTCTACTTTTAAAATACAGGGTGTCCCCACAAAATGTATACACACTTTAACAGCTGATAGCTAAATTTTGAAAACAAGTTGCATTTTAGTAAACACTGCCTTTATAATTATCCAGAGTGTGTATATACACTTTTTAGGACACCTTATGTATCCACAACCTAACCACTTTTCTCCACCTCATCTCTTACCTGGATTAATGAAATAGTCTCCTAATAATTTTCCCTTTCTGGCAATCTTTCCTTATGTGCAATTTTGCCTTCCTTGGTTTCAGTTACATGTGGTCAACCATAGTCTGAAAATATTAATTGTAAAATTTCAGAAATAAATAATTCAAAAAACAATTCATAAGTTTTAAATTGCATGCCTTTCTTAATAGCGTGGTAAAATTTCTCACTTTCTTGCTCCATCCCACCCGTGATGTTAATCATCCATCGACCAGTATAACCATGCTGTCTGTGTTTGCTACCCACCCATTAGTTACTTAGTAGCCATCTTGGTTATCAGATCTACTGTTAACTTTTTAAAAAAATTTTTTTTTTACTTAATAATGGCTTTAAAGTGCAAACATAGTGATGCTGGCAATTCAGATATGCCAAAGAGAAGCTGCAAAGTGCTTCTTTTAAGTGAAAAGAAAACTTGTGACTTAATAAGAAAATAAAAATTGTACACTGAGGTTGCTAAGATCTATGGTAAGAACTAATGTCCTATCCATGAAATGTGAAGAAGGAAGAAATAAACTTGTGCTCGTTTTGCTGTTGCACCTCAAACTGAAAAAGTTATGGTCAGTGTTGATAAGTGCTCCCAGAGCAAACAATTCTAGATCTAGTTTTATCCTTTCACTTGTGGAAACTAAAAAAACACACAAACAAACAACTCTACTGGCCAGAGCTCCAGTTCTTATTTCAGAATTGCTTGCCTTACGCCTGCATCAATGATCTCTGCTTCTGTTACATCTCCTTCTCTGACATTCCTGATTCCCTCTTATAAAGAAAAAAAAATTCTATTTCATTCATTAGGGTTTCATCCTATCTTCTTCCATACTTCTTTTTAAACCACTGTTGTTTTGCTTTCAAAAATTGGGCTCTTCTTTTAAGCTTAAAAGTTTTATGTTTAAAGATCTAAACAAAGGAAACAGAAAATAGTTGAATTCTGTTTTCTGTTTTATTTCCTTTTAATCAACTATTGAATCATTTCCCTGAGATTTATATAAAGTTAAGATGGGTTCATGTTATATTTGATTTATTATAATTGGCTACTTATTTAATGATGCATAAAATAGCTTACACCTGGAACATTTCTATAACATAAAAATAAAAGATCTTAATTTATATAATAATAAACAAAAAAAATGTTATATACTGAAGAAACAAAAATATTTATATATAAATCCTAAACATCTGTTAGAAATGTACTATTTAATTTTATAGTGAATATAGAGCAAAATATGCACCTAAATCAGTATTCTAAATATGAGTCACCTGAAAAATAAATCATTGACCTTCTGTGTATGATATTTTTTAACTTTACTATCTTAAGAATCTTTTCATGTTTAATTCTATTACAATCTTTTAATCTACATTTTATAAGGGTACATCAGTAAGTGTTTCAAAAGTCAGCTTCTTATGTTCAGAAGGTTGTATTTGACCATACTTATAGAAAGATATCCAGTCTGCAAGTTAAGCTATTTGGAGCAGAACCTGGCCCTGTTTGTGAATCTCTTTCCACAATTTATTTGCTCCAATATTTTTGCTTAGGAGGACTTATCCAGTTGATTACAATACTATTTTCACAATCATAAAGAATATCCTAAAGTTGTGTTTCAATATGTTTTTGAAACATTACTTCTGTGCCCTAGTTATGGCTATAATTAGAAAGCCATATAGAGAAGAACCGCAGACTCTTCTTCATGAAAACTAGAAATAGCAATACAATGATATGAAGCAGGTAATGACATTTATTTCTTTCAACTTAGTGGTTACCATGATCTGTAAACATGAAAACAATATATTTTGGCAAAAATACTATTTTGCTTAGCTAAATTTTATTGTTAAAAAATGAGCCTTTTTTTGGTATATCTAAACAATGGGATATTTCTCAACAATGAAAAATAATGACTATTGAAACCTACAATAAATGGATAAATCTCAAAAACATTATGCTAAGTTGATGAAGGTAGGCACAATACTACAAAAATCCTAGAAAGGACAGAACCATAGTAATGAAAAGTAGATGCCAAGGGGCAGCATAAAGGAGGAGATTGATGACAAAAATACAAGGGAACATTTAAGGGTGATGGGTTTGTTCTATATATCATTATTGTGGCAATTATATGATTCCATGTTTGTCAAAATTCTTTGAATTACATACCTAAAATTAGTTAATTTTTTGTATTTCAATTATACCTCAATAAAGCTAATTTTTTAAAATGTATCTTAAACAAATAACTCAGTCTCTAGAAATACACTGCAAAGAGGAAAACCTAAAGTTTAAAATGGAATTAATATACATATCAACCAACTGCAGTATATGTGGAATGTATTTTGGAAACAGATTCCACCAAACTAATAAATAGTAAAAATTAGAGATCATATTTATAAAGCAAATGGGAATTTTATGTTGACTGTATATTTGATAATATGAAAACTGCTAATTTTTAAGGTGTGAAAATACTATGGCTATGTAACATAAAGGAGAGTCCTCATCTTTTAAAGGTACATACCAAAATATTTACAGTATTTGGGATTTGCTTTGAAATAATATGGGAAGGAGTGAAGTGGATGGTGTATGAATGAAAGAAAATTAGTCATGACTTGCAAATTTTTTAAGCTAAGTGATGGATATACAGAGTTCTAGTAGACTATTGTGTCTCCTTAGTTATATCTTTAAAATTTTGTTTAATAAAAATATTTAAAATTAATTCAGGAGACACATTTTTCTTCCTTCCCCATATCCCCCCCAATCCCAATAAAAAGTCTAGTTTTGAAATAAAGCATAATTATTGTATTAAATATGCACTTTCTAAAGCAATTGGAGTCACATTTATCTAGATGACTCACTGATAGCATGATCTTGTTTCATTTAAGAATTATAAAACACAGAGCTCAAATAGAAAATTTTATTATTATCTATTAAATAATTGTATATATAGCTTTGCAATTAATTTTAAGATGAGCACCTATGTAGCTATCACACAGATGAAGAAATAGAATGCTAGCACCTCTCAAACCAGTTTTGTGCCTCTCACCAATCACAACCCCATCTCCCAATAACCATTACCTTGGTTTGGGGAATATTTTTTTCTATCCTTTATAGTTTTACTACCTACCTATATTTTCCTAAAGAACATGGTTTGAGTTTTTCTGTTTAGATATTAAAAGAATGTGCCTTTTGCATACTATAAGTATAAACAGAGTTGTATTTTTAATGTTCCATTTTGTCATTTTGATTTAGTCAACATATTAAGTAAGGTACCTAGAATTAATTTTGAGGTTTAGAAAATAGTAAGTGAAACTAGCCTATGTTAATGTTAATGAAGACAGATAAAGCAGGGTTAGTGATTTTATCTTCAAAACAATAAGATCAAGGGTCTTTGATGAAGCCATGATAATTAAATAATACAAATTTAAGCAATCCAAGTTAAAAATCACTTTTCCAATTTAAGAAATATGAACAAGAGTAATGACCTCAGGCAAACATGAGGATCTCCATCTAGAGAAGGGTGATTTTAAAGAGCATCTTAATGACATCACAGGAGAAAAAAATATATAAAATAATTAAAAACAGAGATTCATAAAAGCGTAAATATTAAGAAATCATTATCAATTGTTTTTAATATTCTTTTGAGTCACTATCACCACTCTTGCTGTATTAAAACTGTCAAAGGCTTATTATATATATAGAGAATATATATTTATGTCAATATTAATACATATTAAATATATGCAATCTGTTTATTTATACACAAATATATATTACTTATTTCTTTTCTCCCTACATCCAGGTTTCATCTGTTATAAATATAAAATAATTTTTATGCAAAGGAAAATCTAAATCTTGTTTTTCATTTAGATCCCTATAGAGTGTGTTTTGTTGTGTGTTTCTTTCCTAAAGGAGCTGTTTATCATTCTGCCTCATAGAGTAGTCTTGCTCCAGAAGCTGTGTATTTATGAAGAAGAATGTAGCAAATTGAAGTGGTGTATTTTCAAACACAGATTTGCATTTGATTTGGTAACATTTAAACTTCCTGAATTTTAGCTTGAAAAGTAAATGTGTTTTTTAAAAAGTAAATATAAGCAGAAGAGAAGCTACAGTGATTACAGCAAAGAAGATAATTCCTTTTAAGCACCTGTGACTAATTCTTTGTTTCCTTGTTTGTTTTGATTAGTTTTGAGTGGTTTTTGACAAAGTGTGAGAGCTACTCACAGAATTTTTAAATTTTACTTTATGTTTTTCAAGAACCTTCACAGGCCTTCAAAGCTACCTGCTTGCAAGTGGCATATTCAAACAAGTGGGTTCGGTTATTTTGTTATCCTTTCATTCAGTCACTTGTTATTCAAATTTAATGCTATGCCCTGCCTATGTTTTTAATTTCATAAATAAATTAAACATAGTCCTTGACCTCAAGTAGGTTAGATCATAGTAGCTTAGATCATATGGGTGTACACAGTCCCATTCAGTCATCAACAATTATTATGAAGTCAAGTTCAAACTCTAATAAATTTTAAAAGCCTATTAGGTTATGCAGTAAAGCCAAGATTCCAAGTACAGAGAGACATGGAATATTTAATAATAACATTGTTAGTTACAGTTATTGAACTGCTATTAAATGGCAAGCAGTATGCTAAGTACTTTGAGTTATTTTATTTAAGTCTAACAATTATATGTGGTAGGTATGCTAATTATCTACATTTTTCCTGATGGAAAAATCAGAATCGGAAAGCTTAAGTAACTGTTCTAAAATTACAAATAGTAGTAGTGAACCAAGATTTGAATCTAGTCATTTGAATACATAATTTGTCATAATTCACTTTAATATATTGACTCAAAAACCTCACTTGACAGCTGTAATTTAAAAATCATAGAATAACAGTTGAAACAGTAAGTTGAATGTTAGGAACTTGTACTATTTGGAAAACTGAAACTTTATTTAACTACTGATATATCCCAGCTAGATTGAAATTTTGGCTTTTATATTTACCGGGTGTGTAACAAATTCTCTGAATTTTAGTTTTTCTACATATAAAATGCCTATAATAACTCTTTCCTTTAGTTTTTGTTTTTTTGTTTGTTTGTTTGTTTGTGAAGATTAAATAATATAGTATATAAAGATTGCTGAGTAGCTGCTTTTAGGTCCCCGATCCTTCCACTAATGTACCCTTGCACCTCTACCCCCTACCTGCCCACGATTCAGCATCAAGTGGAGCAATGCCCGTCAGGGCAGACAGCCCCCAGGCCTTACAACAGCACTATAGCAGCCTCAATCTTGTTTAATTTTTGCCTGTGCATGAAAAAGTGACTACATACTAAACCTGACAAACTCAGGGGAGGCCTAAATGGTGGATCCTGCCGACTCAGAGCCCAAAAGTAACCCCATAGGGTGCTCTGAACATAAAATTTCCTGACTAAAACTGAGTTATGGTGGGTAGTCACATCTTAGGCCTGGAGCTTCCTTGGCAAAGGTCAATTTTTACCTTAACTGAGCCTGTATATTGTCTTTTTGCATCTAATATAACATAGCCTTGGAATGTCACAGTATACCCTCAGGGAGCACAAGACCACAGAACCCCTTACTGTTAGCTTGTTCCCCAAATACCACCTCTCTGTGCTATAAATGTTATTAACTATCCTGTACCCACCAATGTAAAAGGAGTATGTGTCTCTCCATTTTACTCTTTGTCCAATTTCAGAGATTTCCCCACTTTATTTTCTCCCCCCTCCCTAATCTACCACCAATGGATTTCAGGTAACATCCCTTAAGTATCTTCCTTTGACTGTATTATGCAAAGTAAATTGCAAAAGTGCCATTCTCCAGAACATTTTCTCAATCCATTGAGATTTTCCTGCCTCGCAGTTGTCATCAGTTTGGCTCCAATAAACTCATCAAAAATTCTCTACAAGTTTAGGCATTTCTTATGTCAACATGCCCATCCCTACTTATAAATATTTTGAATGTCACACTGAACATATATGTAAGGAACCCAATGCAGAATCAGAAACAGAGTGGACGCTTAATAAAACTTGGTTACAGCGGCATTATTGTGAAGTATTAGATTCTAAGTTTTACAGATTAGGAAACTAGTTTTTAGAAAGATTAATCGGTTATTTCCAAACTGACATAGTTTATGAGGGACAGGCCTAAGTTTTGAACCCATGACTGTCTGATACCAACGGCTGTTCTTTCCACCATACCATGTTTCTTGACTTTAAAAAAAACCCAAAAACTTCACATGGAATAAAGGTAAGCCATGCTATCTAAAAACTCCCAATGATCTTACATTTTAATCATTCCTGTGTGTTTAGCAACTAAAACAAATTGCATATAGCATGCAGCATTTAAAAAATATCTGTAGAGAACAATTAGCACTAAGTCCTCAATAGTGAAATTTTGTCATATATTTATCACCGGCTCTTGGTTTTTTTCCATACTGGTTGTCTACATAGTTGAAAGTGGAAATAAAATTGAGGCAGGTGTGAAAATTATTCAGAAATAAGCAAAAGTCATTAGAGACTTAAATGTGTGTCTGAAAAGGTTTTATATGTCCCTTTATTCTGTTGTTTCATTATAATAAAAAATACATTTTTGAAATCAGAAAATAAATTAAACTTTTGAATGAATATGTTTCATTCTAAAAGACTGACATAGTAAAATAGCTTGTGCTTTGTTTACAAAATGTCTATGGAAAAATCATTACATTTTACATGGCTTACATATATTAAAATGTTTTTCCCTAATTATTTGCTAAAATTTATGTTGTTACTCATTTGGCTTTTTTCCCCATCAACTATTTTTACCAACTCTTTCTTCCTTTATCACTACCTTTGCACTCAACAACACAAATGGCACTAGGTGATCTAAATAAAATAGAGGGAAAAGTAGATAAATCCATCAAGTTTAAGTCAGCTTTACAAATTCTTTTAAATAAGTGTTATTATTATTATTATCAGCTTTTTTGAAATATAATTTGCTTATCATAAAATTCACCCCTTTAATGTATACAAGTCACTTTTAGCTTCTAGTATATTTTCAAATGAGAACAGCCATCACCACTAATCCCCAGGCATTTTCATCACCCCCCCCCAAAAAAACCTCATATTTGTTAGCAGTCACTTCCTATTCCTTCCTCCCCCTTAGCCCTGCAATGGGATTTGTCTCTTCTGGACATTTAATATGTTGAATGAAAACATGCAATATATGGCCTTTTGTAACTGACTTAGTTCACATAGCATAATGTTTCAAGATTCATTCATGTTGCAGCATGTATTAATACTTCATTCCTTTCTATGGTTGACTAATATTTTATTGTATAGATATATCACATTTTGCTCCCTAGTTCATCAGTTGATGAGCATTTAGATTATATCTATTTTGGGCTCCTAGGAACAACGCTGCTATAAATATTCATGTAAACTTTTTTGTGTGGACTAGTTTTTATTTCTTTTGAATACACGACTAAAAGTTAAATTGCTTAGTCATATTAAAATTCAACGTTTACAATTTTTTGAAACTATCAAACTTTTTGAAAGTGGCCGCAACATCTTACATTCCCACCAGCAATATATGAGGGTTTCCATTCCTCCACATCCTCGCCAACACTTTTTATGGTCTGACTTTTTTTTAAATTGATTTTTAGAAAGAGAGGAAGGGAGAGGGGAGAGCAAAACCTCAATCAGTTGCCTCCTGCAGGCCCCTACTGAGGAGTGAGCGGGAAACCCAGGCATGTGCCCTGTGAATCAGACCAGCAACCTTTCAGGGCACAGGACGACTCCCAACCAACTGGGCCACACCAGCCATGCCTATGGTCTGACTTTTTACTCTAGGCTTCCTTCTGATTATGAAGTGATATCTCATTGTGGTTTTGATTTGCATTTCCTTAATAACTAATAATGTTGGGAGTACTTTAGTATGTTTATTCCTTCAACATTTTATAAACAGAGTACCGGGTATCTTATAATGTCAGCCTTTTAGAATAAAAGATATTCATTCAAGTATGTTTTTTTCTGATTTCAAATATGTATTCCTTTAAAGTGGTTCTCTTTAGTATTTTTAACATATTTATAATAGCTGATAGGCTTCCTAAAGGACAGTTCCTATTTATTTGTTTGTTCCTAGATGGTTTCTGGAAAGTGTGTATTATCTATTATGTGTGGGCACTGAAGTCTCTGTTCTGTTAGCTCAGTGGTCTGCTAATGATTGGGCAGAGATCTGCTGAAATGAATTGATACATTTCCTACCTTTTGTCAAGGGGCCTGTCTGTATATGTGCTGGGGCCTTCAGTGCTCATCATTCACTTTCTGGTTGCATCAAGCCTCAACATCATTCACAATTAAGAGATTAGGGTCTTCTCAAATCTTTTTTTTTTTTTTTTTTTAAATATATCTTTATTGATTTCAGAGAGAGGAAAGGAGAGGGAGAGAGAGAGATAGAAACATCAATGATGAGAGAGTCGTTGATCAAGCCCGCAACCCGGGCCTGTGCCCTGACCGGGAATCGAACCCGGATCGCCTGGATCCTAGGTCGATGCTCAACTGCTGAGCCACGCCCGGCCAGGCCTTCTCAGATCTTTACTGGGCATGTGCACAGGCTTGCCCATGAAAAAGTCATTGCTTTTCAAAGCCCCCTATATATTTATCATTCCCCTTCCCCCCTTTTTTTTGGTCCAGGCTTTTGTTTGCTTTAAAAAGAATCACCATATTAGGCAGCTGAAATGTTAAGCAAGTATTACTGATTTTTTTGTGTGTGACAAATGCCCTAGAGATGGATTTTCCCACTGAATGAGCTCTGATTAGGGTAAATACAATGATCTCTGTAAATGGAACTTTCTCAGGGAGCTTTCAAACATCAAATAGTTACAATTATTTGAAGATGAGGCTTCCTGATGAGCTCCAAACCCATTATGTCCCCTCCATTGACTGCTGGTGTGCTGTTCCCACAACTACTGCAGCAGCAGGGCTGCTGGTTTCCCAAGTTGCTGTAGAACTGGGGAAAATCCCATGAGATTAAGACCAGTTACAGTGCAACAAAGCTTGTTGCTCCTTGTAAGATTCAGCATTGTTTCTTCAAGAAATGCTTCTCAAATTGTTGCAAACTTTTGGATAAATTCCAGAGTTCTGTAAAAGTTGATTTTGACAGTTGTTGACAGTGTTCTCACTACTTTATGGAGGAGTGGATTTTCAAAGCTTTTTACTCCACCATTCTGGAAATCTCACCTTCAAGACATATTAGTTTGTGACAGTAAACAACAGAAAATTATTCTTCAATATTCAAGCATTTGTATGTTACTTTAATTTTTTAATTTAAACTGAAATACATTCTAATATTTATTTTCAACTAATATTTATTTCAAAATGGATATATATAACATACATATCCATTTTTTATAGTTATAATACAATTTTGAAAAAATGATTCTTTCCTTACAAGGTCTTGGCTTATCACTCAGTAGCCTTATATTGAATATAATCAAGCTTTCTGAGATTTCATGCTTGTTGACATTTAAAAATGTATTTCAGTTGACATGTAGCTTTTTTTTTTTTTTTTAATCCTCACCTGAGGATATTTTTTCCATTGCTTTTTAGAGAGAGTGGGAGGGGGGAGAGAGAGAGGGAGAGAGAGAGATGTGAGAGACACATCAATTGTTTGCTTCCCACACTCGCCCTGACCAGGGGCCGGGGATCGAGCCTGCAGCTGAGGTAGGTGCCCTTGGCCAGAATCAAACCTGAGACCCTTCAGTCCGAGGGCCGATGCTCTAACCACTTAGAAACCCGGCTAGGGTGACATTTAGTGTCTTGAAAATTAGCATGCTAAGTCAGATTTATAAGAACATGTTTTGATTTTCACTGCACATTAAAATTTAGGTCTACAAGTTAGGCATACATATAAAATAATTTACAAATATGTTTCTATGTGTGTAGATTCATTATTTTACATTGCTACTTACAAGTGAATCTCACTTTACACTACTGTGCTATGTCTAATTAGATTCATAAAAGCTTACAGCTTTCATGTTATTTCTTTCATATAATTGTTGCCAATTGCTTCAAAAATATTTTAGAAAAGAGTGATATGTGTGTGTTATATGTTCTCACTCTATTCACATCACAGAATATGTATATAGAAAAAAACAAGATGAGTCAATGATGGCATGAAAGCAATATCTTTTATTTTCCCTTTTTGGATTTACAGAAACAGTATGTTTTGACCAATTACCTTCACCGTCTATTGAAGCAGGTGAATATTCTTCATGATGCTTCTTTACATTATTCTCCTTTAGGTACAGAAACTTTCTTTGAGGTTAAAAAATAGCTCGTATGATATAATTTATAGAAACATTTAAAAATCTTCAATGTTTGGACGGATCAAAGGAACCCTGAATAATGGAAACTAATTGAACTAGAGAATGGGAAAAAGTGTCCTTCTTGGTTTTCTGTGATGTTAGTTTTCTAATTATAATTCTTTTAGATATGCGTGATCAGAAAAGAAAGACAGGAACTTTGAAAAGTTTTCTGGTATAACCATATAAATTTTAAAAGAAGTCTCTTCATCTATCTACATTTTTTGCTAGTCATCATATTTCTGCCCATCTCATCTTTACCAGAGATCACAAAGTGTTTTATCTGCTGTCTGTGAAAACAAGTGCTCTCAAGAGTATAAATTGTGCAGCATGCTTTACATTTCATCTTTTTCTTCTGATTATTATGAATTGCTATATACTTTGTTTTATCCCGGAATATTAATTTTCAGATTCTAAGATCATTTGTTTCACACTGTTTTACATGCTTATTGCTCACTCCAGGATACAAATTATTCTATCTTTCCAGCAATCACTTGTTATAGAGGGCTATTGCCATGATTAAATAAGTTTATGTGTGTATAGTATGCAGAAGAGTATCCTATAGTAATTGCTATAATAACAGTAACAACAGTAATAACAGAGTTTTCCTGGTGTTTGCTTGGTTTCTTAGACTTTTATTTTAGACAAACATATTATTTTAAGGTATTTATTTTTATTCAGAAAAAGCAAACCAATCTAAGATGTAGTGCACCGAATGCTGACGTGTATAAACATTTTAAATTATCTGAAGATGGCATCCCAGATAAGTTGCTCCTTGCCCTCCTGGTTGGTTCATTTCTCTGCGACAACCCAAGCTCGAAGAGAGAACGAAGCCTCTGGCTCCAGGAACACAGCACTTGGTATCACCCACTGTTGCACTTGACAGTGGTTCTCTTTGTCAGAAGTAAAATAATCTACCAGGAAACCCAACTGCCTCCTACTCAGGGTGAGTTCCATTTCAGAACACTGCTCTCAGATAGGGGAACCGTTTTCTTCTGTATTTAATTAGGAGTGCCAAATCCAGTGTTCTGGAACCTGTCAGTCTTTGTCACTGCTTCTCCTGAGTGGCTTAGAACCCACTTAGGCTAATCATGTCCTGATGACTTGTTCTAATAGTTCGGTATTGCAGATACTGTCATGTGGCATGTAGGTCCCTCAATCAGAAATAAGGGACTTAACCGCCGTCACCCCCCATCTGTGCCAACTGAGCCCCACTATAGGTGTTGCTTTAAGTGGAGGAAAGACAATTCATCCCAAGTTATGTACCCAGCCTGGGGATGCTGGCATTTAAAAATTGGCACAAAGATCTGCTACCTTTACCTAATTCAGTGCATTGCTAACCTAAGTTTTTTTCAGTCATAACAAAATATCTTATAGCTGCACTCTAGATATGATTTTTGTCCTGAGGTCACTTCTTACTTTGAGAGTCTTTTACTGTCTAAAGGGAATAGAGATGAGAAACGAGTGATTTAAAAACACTTTCTCATTTATATTTTCTCCAAACTTTACTTAAAAACTGATTTTTAAAATTTTTTTTTTAGCAAATCTGTTTCTATCCATATCTTATCATAAGCAGGTCAGAAAAAGCTGTTAACACTTCTCACATTCTGGTTGGACTTTTTTTTTTAAGCCAAACTCACCAATTCATTAGGTACAGTTTATTAGACTTCCATGTAAACTCAAACAACACTACTGCCAAAACTTATGCCACTAAAAAATAAAGCTTGTCTTCTTACTAGGATCCAATAATAATTTGATTACATTTTTTAAGCTCTCATCAACAGTCCTCTTGAAGTTTTTTCTTCTTTCACTAAGAGTCTCCTTAAGGTCTCTCCTGTTGCCTCCCACCATGTGGCATCAAAATTAATGACACATGTTTTAGAATTTGTTATGCCAACAACTCACCTCAGCTTTCAGTTATGGTTACCAAATGTTGAGCAAAAAAACCCAAAATCAATAATAATAATTTATTTTGTTAATTAATGTGATCTTTTGGTATAGTTTGAAGCAGGTAGCTTGTCTCTCTTTTCTCTTTATATGTCATCAGCTAGTGTGGCTTGACTAGAACTATAGGACTCATTTCCAGATCACTTATTTACACGGGTGCCATGTTTAAGATGTTTAAGATGACTGTTGATTGAGAACTCAACTGAGGCAGTTGACTGGGGTCTGATTATGCTTTGTGGGAGGGCTGGAATTATACTCTGTCTACTAAAAGCACAATGAAATGAGATGGCTAGAATTATTCATAAGCTCAGGGGTGACTCCTTTCTATAGCAGGGCCCAGCAAATGGACCCATGGGCCAAATTCAGCCCATGGTCTCATGGTCTGTTTTTTTGTAAAAAAAATTTTGTTTGAACATAGTCATTTCCATTTGTTTATTTTCCATTGCCGCTTCTGCACTACAAAGGCAGTGTTGAGCAGTTGCCACAGAGACCATATAGCTCTCAAGGACGAAAATATTTACCATCTGGTCCTTTATTGAAAAAGTTTGGGACTCCAGCGCTAGAGGCCACAGTTGACTGATGTAACAGAACTGGGTTCCTGGCTAAGAACAAAATGACAGGATCCTGGAATAATAGGGGACAGGTGGTGGCATTTCACTGTCAGAAGCAAAATGTGTGCAATTGTCATGATGAACTACAAGTTGAGACTGGTAGCCATGAGATTCTCATTCACAGAAAGCTATGGAGAGGCTTAAGAGAATGCTGTGTCCCAGCAAGAGAGATGGGCAAGTGTATCACTCAATTACACAACTAAAAGAAATCAAGGTTGAATGATCAAGAGGCTGGAGGCCTCCCTACCCCCTGATAAAAAGTCACAATCCTTCCCCATTTTCCAGATATGAACTAGTTTTCTAATCCAGAGCTCATTAACTATAGAAAAGGCTGAGTTTCCAGGAGGAAGGATCCAGAAACAGTTATATGTAC
Source organism: Miniopterus schreibersii (assembly GCF_964146895.1). Classification (NCBI taxonomy): domain Eukaryota; kingdom Metazoa; phylum Chordata; class Mammalia; order Chiroptera; family Miniopteridae; genus Miniopterus; species Miniopterus schreibersii. The sequence continues at coordinate 38,829,789 of NC_138104.1, read as the reverse complement.
TACTGATCCCCCAAATCTATCCTCAAGGTTTTTTGTTTGTTTGTTTGTTTGTTTTGTTTTTTAATATATCTTTATTGATTTCAGAGAGAGGAAAGGAGAGGGAGGGAGAGAGATAGAAACATCAATGATGAGAGAATCATTGATCGGCTGCAGCCTGCAACCCGGGCATGTGCCCTGACCAGGAATCGAACCCTGATCGCCTGGATCCTAGGTCGATGCTCAACCGCTGAGCCACGCCCGGCCGGGCTCCTCAAGGGTTTTGATGACCATTTATTTAAATATGCAAACACTGAGGTGCCTGGCTGCTGTAGCTCAGTGGCTGAGTGTCAACCCATGAACCAGGAGGTCAGGGTTAGATTCCCAGTCAGGGCACAGGTCCGGGTTGCAGGTTCGATCTGCAGTTGGGGGCATGTAGGAGGCACCAATCTATGATTCTTTCTCATCAATGATGTTTCTTTCTCTCCCTCTCCCTTCCTCTCTCTGACATCAATAAAAACATATTAAAAAATCTTAAATATACAAACACTGAGGAAAGTTTAATACCCAGATATTTCAAGGATGGTTGGACATAGACTCTATATTAATATTAATACCTAAGGACCTAAAGTATCAACATGGTCCACCTTTTAGTGAGGGCATGTAAAAACCAGGTAATTAAAAAAGTACTTGCCTTAAGTCTGATTCACAGTAAAGCCACTATCCATGGACAAACCTGGTGGCCTTTCCTTGGTCCACAAATATATAAATGGATTTAACATACTTGTTAATTGGCAGAGCATGCCCAATGGCTTCTTGGCCTCTGAAGTAAGAGGTAATTTTGGTGTAAAGCCTAAAATGAAGCCACAATATTATGTGTGTCTTGAGATCTGGGGAAAGCCAGCAGAGCCTGGAATGGCCTAACCACAAGTTCCCCTAACTACTCTGATCCTGCAGATAATGTCCCCTGGCCAAACAATGCTTATCAAACAGACCAGGTACAGTTAATGCTAATCCCCAAATAGCAGGTTTCAGTTCCTTGCTAGACCACGGGGTTATTTGGACAAGCTAACAGATTTTCCCATGAGATCCAGGAGGTACTTCACTTTCTTGAACCAATAAAACATTTCATAGTCCCTGATTATTCACTCTGTTTCCAAGTGCAACCCCATGTGGCTCCGCATGGCATGAGGAGTCCTCCTCCCCCAGACTGTGAATATATGTGACTAATAAACTGCTGTCGATCTCATCTGCCCTGTGTTGAATGTATGTGCGGCCATAACTGTAGGGCAATGGAGTAAATAGGGGGTAATTAAAACACTATTTTAGTGGGGAAAGTTAAATGAAAACTTTTGTAATTGCCCTAAGCTCCAGACCAAGATGATAAATCACCAGTAATTTCAGACTGGGACCACTAAGCCTACTGGGTTGAAGGGTCCTCCCCAAATTTATGTCCATTCAGAACCTATGAATGTGATTGTATTTGAAAAGAGGGTCTTTGCACACATAATCAAGTAACTATGAGGTCACACTTAATTAGAGCGGGCTCTAATTCAATGATTGGTGTCTTTATAAGATGAGGGAAATTTGTACACAGAGACAGAGGTGAGAACACAATGTGACTACAGAGGCAAAGACTGGAGTGATATGTCTACAAGCCGAGGCATGCCAAGGAGTGTCAGCAACAAATGGAAGCTAAGAAAGGCAACGACGGATTCTCCCCTACAGACTTCAGAGAGAACATAGCCATGTCTGAGCAATCTAGCCCCTGTCTAAAAACCTATGTGTGATTTTCAGGCCTGATAATAGGCAATTATAAAAGTTTTGCCTGGTGGGGCTCATGGGAGATAGCTGCCTTGCCCACACCAGACTTGGTGCACAACCAATATATTGCAGTCCCTAAAGGGGACTGCAGTTAAGGATCAGGCCTCTCTGTCCAGCCATGCTCTCACTTAGAGCTACCTTCCTAGCCCAGGTGCTTTCATTCAAAGGACTGTTTACCAGGTGCCTCTGCAAAGATTTGATTATTGGAGAGAGGAGGCGAAAACCTTGAAGAAAATTGAACCAACTGAATTCTGATGTCCCACTGCACGTTCCTTTCACTTCTACTCCATCTCATTTTACACATTGACTCTCAGGTATTACATTAACATATTGCAAAAATATTTATTTACCACAAAAGTTGTGGGGTTTCCTTTTTCTTTTTTTTTAAAACTTTATCAGAGAGAAACGCAAAAGGATAGAAGTGATGCCTATAAAATGACAAAACATTAAGTTTTGATCACCTGATTCCCAATTCCTAAAATATGGGCTACTTAAGAAGTTTTAAAGGAAGAGTATTAGAAAAAATAAAAGATTGTATAATATACCACTAAGAGCAGTAAGGCTATGCCTGACTATTCCTTAAAGAGTTATGGGGGGAGAGCAGGGTAAAGAAGTGTAAATTGGATACCTTAATCTTAGAGAATCATTTGGAAAAAATGGAGACAATAGCATACTTTATTCATCAACTGATCCTTGATGTCAAGTTCTCTATTAATCTACAGGGCCTTTAAACATATTTTTCAAAAAACAAAAACAAAACCCAAACCAAACAAGCATGTTTTTCAAAGGCACTTGGACAAATTAATGATATTATGACTGGTTCACATTTTAAACTTTTCAAGTTAAGCTCTATCTATGTAATTTTCAACCTGCATTCTTTCACTATAAATATTCAAAAAATTGGGGCAATAGTGAATTTTTAAAGTTTATGTTATTTAGTTATAATGGAGTACCTGCAGTAGAGCTTACATTGCTTTTATCTTTTGTTGTGTAAAAGAAAACAACATTTGAAAGTTACAGATTTTGGGTGTTTTTTCCTCCCTTAGTATAAAGACTAAATATCATCTTCAGGGTCAAACTGCTGTTTTATTTTCAAAAAAAAAAAAAAATTTTTTTAATTGATTTGTTAGTTATTTATAAGGTAAGAAACAATTTTTCTTGAATAAGTCCTAAGAAGAAGTAGCCCAATATGGATGAAAAGGAATTAGATGTTGTGCTGCATTTTATAGTGTAAATTGAGAGAACTGTTAGAAAAATTCCCCTTCAGATTTATCTGAATCTTCCCTCCCATAATAATAAAGCCTTATTTAGATACGTTATTTAGAATACCTTATGCTTAACATTTATGTTTTACTTTTGAAATATATGTTCGCCAAATCATGAGATCAGAAACCAACCAAGATAGAACAATGGTGAGAAACACGTGTAGGTCCTCGCTTCACCTCAAGCTGGAGGAGTTGTGAGTAGTCACTGGATTGACCTTGCTATGGTTCAACTTGTATTGGTCCTGTAGCTACATGTATTATTGCTTTTCTTTGTCAGGACAGTGGAGCCAGGTATAGTTTACCAAGCTGGAATATCTTGGAAAGAAATCGAGTTTTCTACTCTCAAGCAGCCTATTTAAGAGGTGAATACTATTTATGAAAATATTAAAGGCCCTAATATAGATGAAGAAAGGATGTTCTCCCTTCATAAGAGTGTAGAAGAATTTGCTTCTTAAACAGGAAGATTCTAGGAGCATCTTCAGTTATGAGAGGGGTTCCTGGTCTCTTCCTCCTGTGCCAGGAAAGAAATTTGAAATTGGGTTTCTGTTTATAGGCTTTAAAATGCCACACCTTAAGGTAGTTGTAAGTATATTCCTTCAGGTTACTTTTGTGGGAAACCATTCAGATTCCCAGAGTTGGTATAAAGATTATTAAAGTAAAAACATTTGAGCTAAAGAAGATGAAGTATGAAATCTTGTCTGAACTTCCCTTATCTGATTAAAGCAGAGACTCTCAAAATTATAGCTGCCATTAACCCTTCACTGGAGTTTTTTGTGAAGTGAGCTGTCATAGGGACACATTGCCCATTCCTATTAGCATCAAAAAAATACCAGAAAAAGCTTCCATACGGTCCCATTGAAGCCTTAACCTCACCTTACCCTTATTTTATTAAATTTAGTTAATAAGACTTTATCTCTGGCTGCTTAGTGTATGTTCGTGCATATGTAGAATCACCTTGTCTTTTCTGCAGTTAACCTGTCTAGTGTCAGTTATTCAGAGACCACCCACCCTGGACAATCAGATTTAAGTTGGTAAAGCCAACCTTTTCTTTCCAACAGTTTTGGTGATAAGGGTGGCTTGGTTGGGACTCCCTGCTTACTCCAGAGGCTAAAGCTGAGATCTTACTACATCTGACCAAGCCGGTAAAGGTAAGTTAAAATTTCCTTACCAGAAAGATGCCCAGATCTCTACTTTGGGTCCAGTTAAGTGAGGGTGGTAAGATCCTCTCCTTGTGTTTTCTTTTCAAGATTCAGGAGAAACACTTGAAGAGACTAGTTCTTTGGGAATGTGACTCTTGGTTTGTGTATTTTTGTTATAGATACTGTCTCCTCCAGAAATGGCTGTTGTGTCCCATCTGACTAATTTTCTTTCCTGGCTTTGCATCCAGTGAAAGCATTCTGTATCTGTTTTCCTACCTGATGGTAGGCACAGATTGTTGGGTCTGCACTCATAGGTGGTCAACCATCAGATTGGGGGACTGAGAATTTGTTGTTGGCTTCGCAGAAATACGGATAGACTGGGCACCTCATTTGCAGTTGATGTTCTACCAACTGTTGTAAATACTCACGAGGTTCCTTTAAGTCTAATTAAAGGGCCACAGCACTTCAAGGCCCTTGTATAATTTTCCCCCTTGCCTTATTAGTGCTGAGAAGTTCCACCTCAGTATCACAGACTGGTGGGTCCACAATTGGAGGCATCTCACTTTGTGGGAGACAGGAGACATTTTCACAAATACATTTTCACAAATACTATTCCTATCACCTGTAACAAAAAGGGTATTCGTTTTTTTCTCTTTGACTCTCTTTGAAAGTGGAGTTTTACTATGGAGCCTGCATCTTCTGCACCCCTTTGGGGGATACTTTTACATCCATGGCTTATTGATTTTAGTCATATTTTAGATGAGGTAGAGCTTTGGAAATCCTAAATCATCAAAGGCCAGATGATAGATCTTTTGATTTGGAAAAGCATTTATACTTAAAAGAATTTTTAGAGAGCTTTCACCCTAAACAAATGCCCTATTGATATCTATGGGATGATCAAATTAGTGTCAAAGGACATCAAAAAATATCGTGGTTAGCCTGAGAAACTCCCTCAACAAAATTAAAGAACAGAAGTCAGATTTAAAACAAAAATTAAAATCCACCCCCACCACAAATCTTCCCACCCATGATTATACTATAGTTACACAACAAGATAGCCCCATGGAGAGAACCCTCTTCACCGAGATAACAAATGTTCAGATCCTCTTTCAGACCCTCTTGCAAATGATCATAAAATGGCCCAGTTGGAGGCCACTATTCAGGACCTGATAGGAGCTATTATAGAAGCTTTCCCTTTGACCTCCCCTTGAAGGTTAATTGGGCTAAAGTGGAACTCTGTACACAGAGAAAAGATATATATTCTAAAGCCTTTGTTAAACAATTTATAAAAGCATTTCAAAGACACACAGCTCTAAATCCAGCATCCCTCAAACACAGGAATCTTGATTTCTATCTTAGTTGGGAATATCTCTGATATAAAGTAGCAAATTTAATGAAATATTACTATGAGACTGCCTTTTTTTAAAGAATTAAAAATAACTACCCTTGCCTTACAAATCAAGTCTTTGCAGAAACAGAAATGTGGTTCTAGGAGTAATCCAAAACCCACCCACTTCTCTTACCTATCCCAAAGCCTCCCTTATTTGTCTCAAGATATTTTCAGATCGTATGAAGAGTCAGAACACTGGAAAACAGACAGTTCTACATGGAATAAAAAGAAAAACTTAAATAGCAGTCACCCTAGTTCTCCTTGCAGGATATTTGATCCTGTCTAAAACATCCATGGAGACATTTGATCCACACAAAATGATTCTTGAAATTTGATTCTGTCCAAAACATCCATGCTTAAGAAATATCCCTGGGTTCAGATAACCAACAATGTTTATACTTTTCATATACAGAATTAATACATTAAAAAATGCTATTATGTTTTATTGGTCCAATCATTGTGTTGTGGATGTATTGCCAAAGATAACCCTTCTCATCTTGGTAGCTTAGCTGCCCATAGCACGTGGGGTTAGGTAAGTGGGTTGGCATGGACCAAATGTCTCCATGGACATTTTGGACTGGACCAAATATAAAAAGCCTGTTGACTTGGAGTAAATGTCTCCGGGGGGGGACATTTTAGACAGGGCCAAATGTCTGCTCATCCCTAGGCCTCAGCCCCCTCAGCCAGGCTCTTCAGAGCTCTTTTCAATTAGGTCTCAACCTGGACCCATAAAAACTGCAGACTCTCAACGCAAATAAGGTTTGTGTTAAAATGCCCCTTAAAATGCCTCCTTGACAAAGCTCACTGCTGCCAGGAGAATTTACTGTTTATCCTAGCCAAAACCTAATAAGAAAATATAGCCTAAATTCCTGTCAGAGCAGTTACTTCAGAAAGCTTGCATCTTTTCTTCTTCCCCCTTTGAAATGTGGATCTTTTACCACCCAGAACTATCCTTTTAAGGACTCCTGTGTTTATACCTGATTCATGGCTAGAATCATAGAACAAAAGCCATTAGATCTCTGTTTGCAAGTCCTGTATGTTTATACTTACCTCTGGTGATACTAAGTTGTAAAGTTCCTTAAAAATAAACAAAATAAAGACATAAATTAAATTTTTCAAAAAAGTTCAGAAACATAGGAATTGACCCAAATGTTTTTCAAATTCACATGATTAGCATAAACCTTTGTAAGACTACTTTGATATTTTCAGTTTAATAAGACAGGTATGTTTTTAGAGTTGTCACCATTAAATATAATACATACACTTTTATTCTATTTTGGCCTACTAGTCAAACAAACTAATAGTATATTTAAGATTATGAAATTTATAGATTTTATTTTAGTCAAATATGTCATTATCATGACAAAATTTAATTCTACCATAATTGTGTTTTATATGTCTGTTGAGAAGTAATTTTCAAAATCTTTTTGGTAACTTGAAACCTTAAAGTTATATACAAACTTAAGTTAAATATCAGCTATTCATTGACTCTCTAGATCATTTCTAAATAAGATAAGAAACTGAAATATTAATTACTAAAAATAAATTTACATTTATGCAGTTTTGGCTTTTTATTTTTACAGAGACTAAAGATATTTGGGCCTGCTAATAAACATGTTCTTTTTGCCACATTGAGAAATTGTATTACAAAGAAGCATATGGCTCTAGAAAATATGAAATGTTAAATTTGTAGATTTGTTAATCTACTATAGAATACTTATATATGACAGATTTTACAACTGTCTACTTCCTAGTTTTTTCTGGAAAATTAAGATTACTAAGGGTTGAAAAATATAATCAATATATGTAAATAAAATTTCTAAAAATTATGAGTGAAGTGAAACTTTTCTGTATGCAAAGTACACAAGGAAAGTAATATTTTATTAATTAGAAAAAGTATAAAGGGTATGAAATATGAAGGATATACTTTTCTCAAGAGAAAAAGGAGAGTAATTTTTCTTAAATAAAATGGTTTCTGTGTGTGTGTGAGAGAGAGAGAGAACAGAGAGAGAGAGAAATAGAACAAAACTTAAACTGATCTAGAAAAGTGTAGAATATTTCTGGGAAAGAAATTTTATGTTGTATCATAAAGCTGGCTATGAGTAAATGGATTTATTTACAAGGCTTTTTTTGTGTGTGTTGTCATGGTGAGTTTTGTTTGTTTTTTTAATGAGCTGAAGAGAGTACTTATGAAAAATTAGAATTTGGATTTCTTTCTTGTTAAAATAACAAAGTTTTATTAAATTATTGGTCTGCTTTTAATAAGAAATTGTAAATTTTCTTAACCTTTTAAGTAATCCACTTAGGAAAAAGATATTCTGTCTTATCAGAATAATTTCCTGTGCTTTATCACATCTTTCATTATTTAAAAGATCAAAGTCTTCTCACTTAAAAACAAAAGCAGCAAGAACAAAAAACTAAGGATCTTTTTCTTTTTTGTTCTCAAGACAAAAAGTGATTAGCTAACTGAGTTCTGTAAAAGAACAGTGTTGATGTAAGCAAAACTCTGAAATCCACTTATTTTCTGCTGCTGATATAGATGTGGATGTCAGGGAAAAGAAAAGCCTTCCATATGATCTCACTTATATGAGGAATCTAATGAACAAAATAAACTGATGAACAAAATAGAACCAGAGGCATAGATACATGGAACAGACTGGCAGAGGGCAAGGGTGAGCGGGGGAACTAGAGGAGAAAAAGGTGAAGATTAGCCAAAGAACATACATACGTAGCCCATGGACACAGGCAATAGTGTCCTGAAGGCCAGAGGGAGGAGAGGCACGGGCCAAGTGGAGGTGGGCAAAGGGGGGGAAATGGGGACATCTGTAATAGTGTCTACAATAAAAATAATAAATAAATAAAAAGAAAGAAAATAAGTCTTCCATTTAGAGAAAGGCCAGCAGTAAAGTGCCCAAATAGACTTCATTTATGACCTCAAGTATCCAGATATACAGGAATGCTCAGAATGTATTGGAAGGATGATGTAATGCTCTCCACATCAATTGAAAAAATTATAGAGCTTTCAAGATGCACTAGGTGCTGCGAAGAGCACAAAAACCCTTAAGCCATTTTTTTCTCAACACCCCCTAATGAACACAAATATCAAAAAAATATAAAAGAAAGGAAAAGAGCTTCATCCCTGAATATATTGAGGAGAAAAGTTCTCACTAGAAAGTGAAATCTTTGGTTTTTTTTATGAAGACAGTTCATTTTAAGAGCACAGTAGAGGTGGATTTAAACTTTCTGCTTTATGTGTCTATAACTTTTGTAGTAGAGGGAGATAGAGGACCACATGCTGGGAGGAACACTAACTCAGTGGCATAACTCCGAGCAAAACCTGATGAAATAATGAATGTTTAGGTAGTCAAATGAGTCAACTGACTTGATGTCCATTCCACAGATCCATGCTGGAAATCGTGCCAAACCTTCAAGCACCGGGTGAAAAGGGGAGCTGAGCGCCCCCTTATCTGTACTCTTGAGTAGAGGATTACCAATATTCTGGTTTATCATTTGCCTTACTATAAAGAGATTAATTTTCCCCACTCATTTTTGCAGATCAAATAATGTCAAGTAGACCAATATTTACCAATTTGAACACAGAACACACATATTGACAACATTGGTAAATCTGACATACATCAATATTAATAATAACAACAATAAAACCATTATAGGTGTCAGGGAATTTAGTAGCTCAAAAGAAAGAGATTCAAGATAAACAGTTAGCACCAGTGGTTTCTTAGGAAATAGTAAAGATCTTTTTTTATTAACATTTGCATATATTAATACTATTTATTTCCTTCTACTTCTCTTGGTTTTACAGAGGCGTTCTTTTTCTGATTTTTTAAAATTAAATATTTGTCTCATTTAGTTTCAATATATCTTGACTCGTAATTTCTTCTTTTTTTCCTGCTATTTTTGTAATTGTGGTAAAATAAACATGACCAAATTTACCATGTAATCATTTTAAAAAATATTTTTTATTTATTTTTTTAGAGAAAGAGGAAAGGAGAGAGAGAGAGAGAGAGAGAGAGAGAGACATCGATGTGAGAATAAAATATAGACAGGCTGCCTCCTTCACATCCCCTTACTGGGAATTGAGCCTGTAACCCTGGCCTATGCCCCGACCAGGAATCCATCCAGCCACCTCTTGGTGCATGGGATGACACCCAATCCACTGAGCCACACTGGCCAGGGCTTAATTATTTTTAAGTGTACAGTTTAATGGCATCAAGTGCATTCATATTTTTTGAGCACTCATCATCACTATCCATCTCCATAACCCTTTCATCTTGTAAAACTGAAATTCTACACCCTTAAATAACTCCCCATATGACTATTCTAGGTACCTCATATAATTAAAATTGCAGTATTTCACCTTTTCTGTCTGGCTTATTTCACGTAGCATAATGTCCTCAAGATTCAACCATGTTGTAGCATATGTCAGAATTTTTGTTATTTTCAAGGCTGAATAATATTCCATTGCATGTATATACTACATTTTATTTATTCATTCATTCATCATAGATGCTGGGATTTATCTTACTTTTTGGCTATTGCCAACAGTGCTGTTATAAACATGGGGGTACAAATATTCCTGAGTCACTGGTTTCCTTTTTGCTTGGATATATTCTCAGAAGGGAGATTACTGGATCATATGGTAATTTTATCTTTACTTTTCTTGAGAAACCACCAAACTCTTTTCCATGGCAATTGCATCACTTTATATTCCTACCAACAGTGCCCAAGACTTTCATTTTTAACCTCTTATCAAATAAATTCCTTGAAAATATTTTTTTCCCACTCAATGCATTGCCTTTTGACTCTGTTGAGTGTGTGTTTTGATGACCACAGCCTTAAAATAACTTGACACAAAGTTAACCATTTTTTCTTTCTTTTGTTGACTGTGCTTTTGGTGTCATATCAAAGAAATTATTGCCCAACCAAAAGTCACAAAGATTCTTTGCTATGTTTTCTTCTAAGAGTTTTATAGATTTCGCTCTTACATTTAGAAGTTTAATCCATTTTGAGTCAACATTTTATGTGTATAAGGCAAGGGTGCTCTATCCATTTGTGTATGAATATACAGTTTTCCCGGTACCATTTATTGAAAAGACATTCTTTCCCTCCCTTTGAATGGTCTTGGCACCTAAGTTAAAAATTATTAACCATAAATGAGGGGATTTATTTTGGAGCTCTGTATTCTATTTCATTGGTCTGTATATATTGTTATGCCAGTACCACACTTTTTTGATTAGTGTAGCTTTGTAAAAAGTTTTGAAATTGGAAAATATGAGACCTCTAACATTTTTTTTTTTTTTTTTACAAAATTGTTTTGGATATTTTTGGTCCCTTGAAAGCCTATTTGAATTTCAAAATGGATTTTTTTACTTTTGCAAAAACATTGTTGGGATTTTGATAGTGATTGCATTGAATTTGTTGATAAGTGGATAGTATTAACATTTTAACAATAATAAGTTTTTCAGTTCATGAACACAGGATGTCTTATTTATTGTGGTCTTCTTTAATTTCTTTCATCAATGTTTTCTCATTTTCAGTGTAATAGTCTTTCAGCTCCTAAGTTATATTTATTCCAAAGTATTTATTTTTTTGATGTTATTGTGAATGGGATTATTTTCTTAAATTACATTTCAAATTTGTTCACTTTTGAGGTATAATAATGCAAATGATTTGGCATGTTGATTTTTTATCCTGTAAGTCTGCTGAACTTGTTTATTCTAACACTTCTTTTGTAGAATCTTTCAGGTTTTAAACATACAAGATCATGTTGCCTATGAATGCAGATAATTTTACCTCTTCCTTATCAATATGGATGGTTTTCATTTATTTTTCTTGCCTAATTACTCTGGCAAGGACTTCTGGTATTATGCTGAATAGAAGTGTTAAAGTAAAAATGTCTGTCTTGTTTCTGATCTTAGAGAAAAAGCTTATTTTATTACCGAGTATGATGTTGGATATGCACTTTTAATATAGCCTTTTTATGTTGATGAAGTTTCCTACTATTTCTAGTTTGTTGAGTGTTTTTTAAAATCATGAAAAAGTGTTGAATTTTGCGAAATCATTTTCCTGTGGCTATTGAAGTTATTACTTTTTTATTCTGTTAACATTATGTATTGCATTGATTGATTTTTGTATGTTGAATCATCCTTGCATTCAGAAATTAATCTCACATGGTCATGGTGTATAACTCTTAATACGCTGATAAATTCTGCTTGTTAGAATTTGTGGAGAATTTTTGCATCACCAATAATTAGGAATATTTTTCTGTAGCTTTTTCTTTTCTTTTTGTAGTATCATTGTCTAGCTTTGCTATTTAGGTAATGCTGGCCATGTAGAATGAGTTTGGAAATGTTCCCTTCTCTTAATGTTTCTGGAAGAGTGTGAGAAATGTTGGTGTTAAATTCTCTTTAAATATTTGGTAGAATTCACCAGTAAAGTCATCTGGTCCTGGGATTTTCAGTTTTGGGAGATTTTTTGCTATTAATTTTAATCTACTTTAAAGTTATATATTTCTGTACCGATTTTCTATTTCTTCTTGATTCAGTCTTGGTAGGTTGTATGCTTTTAGGAGTTTGTTCATTTCATTTAGATTATCTAATGTATTGTCATACATTTATTTATTAAGAGCACTCTCTTCAAACTTTTTATTTCTGTGATATTACTCTCCCTTCTTGCATTTCTGATTTTTTATTTTGTTTTTTAGTTTGAATTTTCTCATTTTGTTTCTTGGTCAACCTAGCTAAAGATTTTTCAATTTGTTGATTTTCTCTGCTATTCTGTTATCTATTTTGTTTATCTCTTCTGTAATCTATTATTTTCATTGTTATGTTAGCTTTCAGTTTGTTTTGGTTTTCTCTTTCTAATTAATTTGAAAGGCTTTCCATCTCATGTTTATTATCAATGATTTGATATACAACATTGTGCAATTATTAATAATTAGTGACATGTGGATTCCAATATTTTTTTTCAATATCAAGTGCCAATATTTTCTAGTAAATATTGATTTTCTCCAAAAACCCACAAATTCAGGAGATGACGATACCATCAGCATGATTCACCCAAATTACAAAAGTAACAATATTTAAAATCATGCACATCGTTGTACCATTTCATAACATTTTCTTTAAAAAACCCACAAAAGCTACAAACTTTTCTAGCATAAAAATACTTTGAAAATTCCATAAGAAGAATAAATTATAAAATTCACTTTGAAAAATTAGAAAGTTTTTTTTTGGAAATTTTGATCTTAAAATTTTAAAAAAATTGTTTTAATATATTATAAACAAATATATTGAGAGAAGTAGAGCAAAAGGAGCTCCCAATTGATGAATACAATGAATTTAGAAATACTTCAGTAATGTAAAAGAAAACCTTCAAGAACAGGACTGTATTATAAATAAGGATTCCAGCAAGATAAACAGATGAGCAGTTCTTGCATTGTTTGAACAAACCCACAAGACATAGATCTTCTTGAAGAATGCTTGTTTACAGGTTCTTCTGTAAGATACAGTTGGCTACTTCCAAAGATTTATCTTTTCCTAAAACAATATTATAATGCCCATGTACTTTTTAAAAAGCTTATCATCTCTATAATTTAGATGCCTGAATTTTAGAATGTATTTATTCTGTAATATTTAGATGGAACACTCCATCTGTCATTCTTGTATACTTGCAGTCTCTTGGAATAATTATGCAGGTGTTGTCCTTTATTTGACTAAAATATTGTGTTCTTTAAGAAATCATTTTGTTAAATACATAAATTAGCTTTCTTTTAAATACTTTGAGTACCTCATTTTTATCAAAATCCATGAAGTTTACACTACTGTGACATTTAGATGATAAGCACCATCTCTATGGATAACTTTCTACACAAAAGTGATACCAGCTGAAATTATAAATACAGGGATACTTTATTGTTGGAGCTTATCAAATAAATTCTCATGTCTTTTCTTGAGCATTATGTCAGATTTTGCTGTAATATCTTTAAGTCCAGCTTTTGCTAAAGTCTGTTCCAAAAGAAAATCATTTGACTTAGTATACTATTTTACCACATAAGTGTACCTCCCTACTACAATAAGAACATGATCAATTTCAACAGTGTAATATTTTTCCTTTAGTTGCAGTAACTTTCTTTTTTTACATTCATTTATAACCAGCTTACAGCTATCAATGACATGATGTTGTGTTGAGCAGATAGATAGATAATCTACTTAGTGTCATACCACAGTCTGTTGTTATCTGAAGTTTGACATCTCCTCCTTTGAGAAGATTACAGGTAATTTTTTTTCTATTCTTGTAGAGTTCTTGATGAGAACTCAACATTTCTAGAATTCTATCATTTTCACATGTGCAGCAGAATCTCATTTAGTCATTTATTGGTTATACATTCTTCATTAAGACACTCTGAGCTCTGTCCTTGAATCTGCCCTAAAAAAACACAAAAACAGCATAGGTGGTAAACAATATCCAGAGAATGAAGGCTTAGATAGGGGTTTCTCTATGATCTTGGTCTTCTGCCCCACCTTTCTCTTCAAATTAAATATGTACTTGACCATCACCACCAGGGGACACATACTGCTGTTAGCTGCAGTAACCACCTTCACTCTGGTTGCCTGGCTGCTGAATGTAGCTTTGTGCATCTTCTAGCTCCCCACAATAGAGGCCACTCACAGCAACTGTTGGCCTTCTCTTTCTAGTCTTTTAAGGTGTAAATTTAGCTGCTAATTTGGGATTTTAAAAAATTTATCTTTATTGTTGAAAGTATTACAGATGTCCCCTTTTCCCCCATTGACACCTTCTACCCTGCACTTGTGCACCCCCCCACCCCAGGCCATCACCACAGTATTGTTTGTGTCCTTGGGTTATGCATATATACATATAAATTCTCTGGTTAATCTCTTCCAACCCACCTCAGTCTTCCCTCTGAGATTTGTCAGTCTGTTCCATGCCTCTAGGTCTCTGGATCAATTTTGTTCATCAATTTATTTTGTTCTTTAGATTTTACATATGAGTGAGATAATGTGATACTTGTCTGTCTCTGACTGGCTTATTTCACTTAACATAATACTCTCCAGGTCCCTCCATGCAGTCTCAAAAGGTAATAGATTCCATGGTGCAGTTGTACCACAGCCTTTTTTCTCCACTCATCTACTGATGGGCACTTGGGCTGTTTCCAGATCTTAGCTATTGTAAATTGAGCTACTATGAATATAGGGGTGCATATGGTCTTTCCTTTTTTTTTTTTTTTTTTAATAGATCTTTATTGACTTCAGAGAGAGGAAGGGAGAGGGAAAGAGAGATACAGACATCAATGATGAGAGAGTCATTGATCCGCTGCTTCCTGAACACCCCCTACTGGCGATCAAACCTGTAACCCAGGCATGTGCCCTGACCAGGAATTGAACCACAATCTCCTGGATCCTAGGTCGATGTTCAATCGCTGAGCCATGCCGGCTGGACTGCACACATTCTTTATGATTGGTGTTTCAGGTTTCTTAGAATATATTCCTAGAAGTGGGATCACTGGTCAAATGGCAGTTCCATAATTAATTTTTTGAAGAAAATACATACTGTTTTCAATAGTGGTAGCACCAGTCTGCATTTCCACCATCAATGATACATTTGATAAGGGGTTAACTTCCAGAATATGTAAGGAACTCATACAACTTAACAAAAGGAAGACAAACAATCCAATTAAAAAAGGGCAAAGGACCTAAATAGACACTTCTCCAAATGTCACTAATCATCAGAGAGATGCAAATTAAAACCCCAATGAGGTATCACCTCATACCTGTCATAATGGCTACCATCAACACATGAACAAATGACAAGTGCTGGTGAGGATGTGGAGAAATGGGATTTTTTTTCTTTTGTTTTTTCAATATATATCTTTATTGATTTCAGAGATAGGAAGGGAGAGGGAGAGAGAGATAGAAACATCAATAATGAGAGAGTAATCATTGTTCGGCCACCTCCTGCATGCCCCCAACTGGGGATCGAACCTGCAACCCAGGCATGTGCCCTGACCTGAAATCAAACCATGATCTCCTAGATCCTAGGCCTATGCTCGACTGCTGAGCCACGCTCGGCCGGGTGGATTTTTTTTTTTAATTTAAGCATTTAGAATCATAATTTTCACTATGAACACTACTTCCACTACATCCCATAACTTTTGGATTGCGTTTTTTATTTTTTCAAGATATTTTCTAGTTTCTCTCTATTTATTATTTGACTTATCGATTTTTTGAGTGTGCTGTTTAATTTCTACATATTTGTGAAATTTGCATTGTTTCCTGTGTTGTAAATTTCTAGTTTTCATTGTTTATGGATAAACTTTTTGTATGATTTATTCTGAGAAATATTTTTCCATGTTCATTTGAGAAAACAAATGTATATATTGCTATAGTTTTGGGTAGTGTTCTGTGTAAGTCTGTTTGATTCAGTTATTCTATAGTGTCCTCTAAGCCCTCTAATTTTTATTGATATCCTCTCTGGTTGTTCTATCAATACTGAATGAAAAGTTTCCTCCTATTATTGTTGAGCTGCCCATTTCTCCCTTCAATTCTGTTAATATTTGTAGCATATATTTTAGGAGCTCTGATATTGGTACATACATACTTTAATTGTTATATCTTCTTGGTGAACTGACCCTTCATCATTATGTTATGTTCTTTTTTCTCTTCTTATTTTTTCTTTTTTTTGGTCCAATATTAGCATAAACACTGCTGTTATCTTTTTGTTACTATTTCCTGGCATATCTTTTCTCATCCCTTCACTATCAACCTATTTATTTCTTTGAATCTAAAATGAGTCTCTTGTAGACAGCATAGTTGTGTAATGTTTGTTTTTTCTTTTTGCCATTCTATGTCTTTTGACCAGAGAATTTAATTCATTTACATTAAAGTAATTACTGATAAAGAAGGAGTTACTACTGCCATTTCATTATTTTTATCTGTATGGCTTATAGGTGTTTTTTTTTTTGTACCTCAGTTCCTCCCTTACTACTTTGCTTTGTGTTTAGCTGATTTCTTTTGTTGTGGCAAATTGTGATATTTTTCCTAATTTCATTTCATGTATGTTTTAAAAATATTTTCTTTGTAGTTGCCATGAGGATTACATATGACATGCTGAAAACAAAAATTTATTTGAAACCGATATGAACTTAACTTTAATTACATGCAAAACTCTACTCCTCTACAGCTCTGCTGCCTATATTTTATTATTATTATTTTTTAAAATATATCTTTATTGATTTCAGAGAGAGGAAAGGAGAGGGAGAGAGAGAGCTAGAAACATCAATGATGAGAGAGTCATTGATCGGCTGCAGCCCGCAACCCGGGCATGTGCCCTGACTGGGAATCGAACTCTGATCGCCTGGATCCTAGGTCGATGCTTAACCGCTGAGCCACACCCGGCCGGGCAGTATATTTTATTTTATTAATATGACACATTGCATCTTTATATATTATGCACCCTTTAACATATTTTTATGCATTACCTTTTAAATCCTGTAAAAAATGAAGTCAAGTCATTAACACAAATTATAATACTGATTTTATATTTCTCCAAATGTGTATTAAAAAATATTTTTATTTTTATACTGCTTCAAGTTACTATATAGCATCCTTTCAATTTCAACTTGAAGGACTTCTTTAGCATTTCTTATAAGTCAAGTGTTGTGTTAATAAACTCCCTCAGTTTTTATTAATCTGAGAATGTCTCAGTATTTCCCTCATTTTTTAAATTTATTTTTTACATGTATTTTTTATTCAAAATATTATAGATGTCTCCATTTTTCCCATTGACCCCCTTATTTCTCATTTTTAAAGGTAACTTTTGCCATATATAGAAATCTTGACAGTTTTGTTCTTGTTTTTTGTTTTTGTTTTTGTTTTTTAATTTCAACACTTTAAATATATCATCCCATTGCTTTCTGGTCTGAAAAGCCCCTTCTGAGAAATCTGCCAATATTTTTTAAAGGACCCCTATACATGAGTGAAAGGGAAGAATTTCTTTGAAATGTGGCCCAAGTCTTCAGTCCTATTTCTGAAACAGGAGGGAACGGGAGGGAGAAAGTCCTAGCACCAGAGCACCTGTGAACCCCACTGCTAAGGTAAATGCATCTGCTGAGAGACGGGCCTATGGAGAAACATTACTCTGGATTTTGTTCAGGTTTTTCATGAATCCAGGTATTCTCAATTCATGGGCAGTCAGTGCTTAGGACTTCTCTAGGGCTCACACTGGGACAGAGAAGTGGCTGAGAGCTGCAAGTTCAGAACCGAGAGGAAAGAGGTGCTGAAGCCCACTACCATGAGAGCTTGTGATGGGCACACAGACACCCTCCTGCATAGACTCCCTCTTTTTCCAGGACAGGGAGCCAAATTGATTGCTATCTGTCAGTGCAGGAGATGGTGGATGACTTGCTTTTCTATTGTTGCTTTGAAGATTCTCTCTTTGTCTTTGAATTCCCACAATTTGATTAAAATGTTTCTTAGTGTGGGTTCCTCTGCAATATTTCTAGTTCAAGTTGGTTGAGCTTCTTGCATTTGTATGTTAATTTATTTCCTCAAATTGGGACAACTTGGTCACTATTTCTTCACAGATGCTTTTTCTTTTTCTCTCTTTCTACTCTTTCCCGTTATGTGCATGTGTCGGTCTACTTGATAGTGTTCTATAAGTCCCTTTTGCTGTGTCCGTATTTATTTTCTCAGCCTTTGTAAGATCAAACACACTGTCTCAAGTTCAGTAATTTTTTCTTTTGCCTGTTCAAATCTGCTTATAATTTCTTCTAGTGAATTTTCAATTCAATTATTACATTTTTCTAGTCAAGAATTTCTGTTAGGTTATTTTTTATAATTTTTATCCCTCTGTTGAAATTGTTCATGCATTTTCCTGGTTCCCTTTAGTTTTTGTCTGTACTTTCTTTTAGCTTTTTGAGCATATTTAATGCATTATTTTAGTTTTTGTGTAGTAAGTCAGAATTCTTTGTTTCTTCAGGGTCAGTTTCTAGAGATAAATTATGTTCCTTTCAATAGGCCCTATTTCTGTTGTTTGATGCCTGTGAATTTTTGTTGAAAATTGGAACTTTGAGAAAGACCTATACCTCTCCTAGTCTATGTGGACTGGCTCCACCCTATGGAAGATGTTCAATACTCATCCTGGCATCTAGGGTTATAGATATCTCAGGCCTTGTTTAGGTATATGTCTTCAATGGTTCTTTGTATGTGCAATTTTCTCAATTACTCTGTACTCACAGCTTCTTTTAAATGTCTTAAATTTTCTAAAAGTCTTCTGCTTTTTCTCAAAGTCTTAGATGTTCAGTTGCATTCCTTTGACTGTAATCTCCTATACAAAGTGCCTGATGTCTGCAATCCTACTGCTGATTTAATGTGCTGTGGTACTCACCACTGCTTTCAAAGATCTCCAAACATATCCAAACTATGCCTCCATTTCTCTCTGAGTTCCAAGCCAAGTGAGAGAAAAAAACAGTTCCTCTGGAAAACCCAGAAAGGCCAGAACATTATAAGTAAAACCACTTTTCCCTTTCCATTACAGTGGAAGATCAGGGGATTAAGTAGCTTTCTCCTAACTGACCAATTTTGGGCTAGGGAGATGGTAAATAGAATTTCTTATTGTTTGGAGTGTGTATTTTTTCATTAAATATTTTCTTTATTTTTATCAATCTTTAGTAAATGCCTGCATAATTATTATAGTCACTGTTGTTATTTATTTGATATTCTATGGAAAAACAATGAAATGGAGCTTCTTTGTCTTTCATCAGTTGAAGACTATAATTTTCCTATTGAGTTTATAAAATTATTAGCATTATATATTTTTCGTGGTTTTTAAAAAAAATTTAATTGTATCTCTTTTTATTCCTATTAATGCTCTTTGCCTTGAGCTTAATTTTGTATGATATGTGTATTGATACAATAATTTCTTTTGGTTGATATATGCTGATATTCTTTTTACCAGCTTTTAATCAAATCCTTTATTTTATTAACACATTTTTTATAATATTATATAAATGAATAAGAAGGTTTTGAAGATATAGATCTTCACTTAAAATACCCTCTTTAATTTTATCTATTTATATCACATAATTTTACTAATATTCAGTCACCAACCATTTTTCAAACCTTTCCAGCAAGTAGCAATTATTTGTGTGTGTGTGTGTGTGTGTGTGTGTGTGTGTGTGTGCAGGTGTGTGGTCTGTTTTCAATAATATAAAAACATTATATTAAATAATAAAAGAACTTTACCCCTCAAAAAAAAAAAAACTAGCAAGAGAACCAACTAAGCCCAAATTTAGCTGAATAAAATAGATAAAGATCAGTGCAGAAATAAATGAAATAGAGAACAGAAAAACAATAGAACAGATCAACAAAAGTAAGGGGATTTTCCAAAAAGACAAAAAAATTTTACAAACCTTTATCTAGATTAAAAAAATTAAAGAGAGAACACTCAAATTAATAAATAAAGTCAGAACTAGAAGACATTATAACTGGTACTATGGAAATATATAGAAATCATAAGACACTACTATGAACAATTATATGCCAACAAAGAGGATAATTTAGAATAAATGAATAAATTCCTAGAAACATACAACCTCACCCAAACTGAATTGGGAAGAAAAAGAAAGTCTTAACAGGCCAATAATGAATAAGATTTGATAAATAATCAAAAACACAGAAAAGCCCTTGACCAACTGATTTTACTGGAAAATTCTATTAAACATTTTAAAAAGAATCAATGCCAACTTTCAAACTCTTGCAAAAAATTGAAAAGGACAGAACATTTTCAAAATCACTTTATGAGGCAATTATTACCGTTATACCAAAATCAGATAAGAACAATACAAAAAAGGAAAATTATATACTAATATCCCGGATTAATATAGATGCAAAAATTCTCAACAAAATATTAGCAAACTAAATTCAAAAGTACATTAAAAAGTTTATACACTAAGATCGAATAAGATTTATTCCTGGGATGTAGGATAGTTCAACATATGCAAATCAGTAAATGTGATACAGTGCATTAATAGAATAAAATATAAAAATCATATAATCATCTCGACAGATGCATAAAAAAGTATTTTTCAAAATAAAACATCTTTTCATGATAAAAATTCTCAACAAATTGAGTATAAAAGAAGCATATCTTAACATAATAAAAGCCATATAGGACAAACCTATAGATAACATCATATTCAATGATGAAAGATTAAAATTTTTGTCTAAGACAAGGAATAAGCAAGAGTGCACTCTTATTGAACATGTTACTGGAAGTCTTAGCTAGAGCAATTAGGCAACACAAAAGGGAAAAAAAGAAATCCAAACTAGAAAGAAAGAAGTAAATTTGCCATTATTTGCACATGATATAATCTTATATAAGAGAAAATCCTAAATACTCAAAAACAACAACAAAAAACTTTTGACAGATTCAGTAATTTTTAGAATGTAACATTAATCTAGAGAAATTAGTTGTTTTTCTATACATTAACAACAAAACATCTGAAGAAAATAAAGAAAACTATTTTATTTACAATACTACAAAACTAATAAAATACTTGTGAATAAATTTAACCAAGAAAGTAAAAGAACTGTACAATGAAAACTACAAAATTTTGATGACAGAAATTGAAGAAGATACAAACAAATAGAAATATATCATGTGTTCATAGACTAGAAAAATGAATATTGATAAAATGTTCATACTACCCAAGGTAATCTATAAATTCACTGCAATCCTTAGGCATTTGAATGGTAAGTTTTTACAGAAATAGAAAAGTAATCCTAAAATTTTTATGAAACAAAAAAGACCTCAAATAGCCAAAGTAATTCAAAGAAAGGACAAAGTCAAAGACATCACACTTTCTGATTTCAAACTATACTACAGAGTTATAGTAATAGTAATTAAAATGGCATATTGGCATGACAATAGACACATAATCCAATGAAAGAAAATAGAAAGCCCAGAAATAACCCCCCGAGTATATCATCAACTAACATTTGACAAGGGAAATAAGAACACTCAATGTGGAAAGAATAGTGTCTTTCACAAATGATGCTGGGAAAACTGGATAGCCTATATATGCAGAAAAATAAAATTGGACACTTACCTTAAACACTCACAAAAATTAACACATTGGATTAAACACTTGAACATAAGACCTGACACTCTAAAACTCTTAGAAGAAAACATAAAGGAAAAGCTTCTGTCATTTGAGTTAGAAAAACTCAATTCAGTATTTTTCCTATGTTTCTTCTTTACTCTCACACGACTGCCACACTCACAATAATTTTGAAACCAGATGTGCGGGTTTATTCCCCACACCAAATTATTTTGTGACAACAGCAGGTTGTCCTACAATTTACCTAAACTCTGATGGAATCTACCTGGAGACAGTGCCAGATATCATAGGTTAAGGGCTCAGTTTTTAGTTGCCAATTGCAAGTAGTAGATCCCCAAGTTACAATTTCTGTCCAACTTGGGTACAATCAGAGGTTTCTATGACCTTCCCCTCCTTGGATTCATTTATTTGCTAGATTGGCTCACAGAATTCATGGAAACACCAGTTTCTTAATGGATGTGGTAAAAGATACAGATGAACATCCAGATGAAGAGATAGATAGGGCAAGGTCTGGGAGAGTCACAAACTCAGGAGCTTCTGTCCCATGCAGTTGAGGTGCATCGCCCTCCCAGTATGTGGATGTGTTCATTCACCTGGGAACTCTCAGAATTCTGTACTTTTGAGATTTTTATGAAGGCTCCATCACATAGGCATGATTAGTCATTAACTATATTTCCATCTCCTCTACCCTCACTGAAGAAGGGAGTACTGAAAACTCTAAACTTCTATGTTCAGGTCTTTGTGGTGACCAACCCCCAACCAAGAATCATTCAGGAGCCCACCGAGACCCTCCTCATTAGAACAAAAAATGCTCCTGTTACTCAGGAAATTACAGGGGTTTCAGAAGCCCTGTTACAGAAACTGGAGTCAAAGAATAAATGTTAAAACAAAAGATAGTCTTAGTGCTCTTATTGCTTAGGAAATTATAAGGGTATCAGATGCTCTGTGCCAGGAACAAGGGGTAAAGATCAATATATATTTTCTATTTGTTCATAACATTGGTCTTGACAATAATTCTTTTTATATATGACACCAAAAGCACAAGCCTTAGCTGGGTGACTAAGTTGGAGCATCATCCCATACACCAATAAGTTGTGGGTTCGATTCCAGTGAGGGCACATACCTAAGCTGAGGGTTTGATCCCCAGTTGGGGCTCATACAATGTTTATCTCTCACATCTCTCTCTCTCTCCCTTCCTCTCTCTAAAATCAATAAACATGTCCTTGGTAAGGGGGGAAAAAAAGCACAAGAAACAAAAGCAAAAATCAGTAAGTGAGACTATATCAAAAGTTTTGAACAGAAAAGAAAACCATCAATAAAATAAAAAGGCAACCCATAGAATGAGAGAAAATATTTGTAAACCTAATAACTAATACCCTTTTAGTTATTCAAATACACAGAAACTCAAACATCTCAATATCAAAAAAAAAAACAACAAAAAATATACAATACAATTTAAAAATGGGCAGAAGCCCTGAATAGGCATTTTTCCAAAGGAGATATACAAAGGCCCACAATACATAAAGACATGCTCAACATCACTAATCGTCAGGGCAATACAAATACAAATCACAATGAGATGTCACATATGTTAAAATGGCTATTATCAAAAGGACAAGAGATAATATGTGTTGGTGTGCATATGGAGTAAAAGGCACCCTTGTACACTGTTGGTGCAATGTAAATTGGCTCAGCTACTATGGAAAACAGTGTGGCGGTTCCTCAAAAAATTAAATGTAGAACTACCATATCATCCAACATTTACAGTCTGAGTGCATATCAAAATGAAATAAAAACAGTATAATATAGAGATATCCATACTACAATGTTTATTTCAGCATTATTCATGATTGCCAAGATACAGAAAAAAACCTAAGTGCTGGTTAAAACAATGAATGGATAAAGAAGATATATAGATAGATACGGATGTAGATTTAGATATATAGATATAGATGATATAGATATAGATATAGATATAGATGATATAGATATAGATATAGATATAGATATAGTTACAATGGAATATTATTCAGCCATGAGAAAAGACATCTTGCCATTTCCAATGACATGGTTGGACTTTGAGGACATTTATGCTCAATGTGATAAATTAGAGAAAGACAAATACTGTACAATATCACCTATATATGGAACCAAAAAAGCCAAACTCATAAAAACAAAGAGTAGAAATGCTGGTTACTAGGGGCTGAGAGTTGATAGAATTAGCAAAATGCTGTTTAAGGGTACAAACTTCCAACTAGTAGATAAGCTGTAGAGATCCAATGATTATAGCCAACAATACTATATTAAAAATTTCAAATTTCCTAAGAAACTAGGCCTTAATTGTTCACAGGAAAAAACCCATAATTATGTGATAGAGGTGTTACCTACTGCTATGGTGGTAATCATATTGCAATATATAAACGTACCAAAATCAATATGTTGTATACATTAAACATATATGTCAATTACATCTCAATAAAAATAATAAAAAATAAAAACTCATGTAATAGAGATGGTTATGATGCTTACTCTTTAAAAAGATAAATAAAGAAAATATGCATATTTGAAAATTAATTTAACTAACATGAAAGTGATAACAAAATAATAGATGGGTTATTAAGCTTTCTAAAGGAATGAAGAATAAGTTAAGAATAAGTTTATAATAGTGGTTGCACCAGTTTGCTTTCCCACCAACAGTGTACAAGAGTTTTCTTTTTTTTACACCCTCACCAACACGTTATGTGTTGACTTTTTTATAATAGCCATTCTAATAGGTGTGAGATGGTATCACATTATGGTTCTGATTTGCATTTTCCTGATAATTAGTGATGTTGAGCATCTTTTTATATGTCTTTTGGCCATCTGTGTTTTCTTTGGAGAAATGGTTCTTCATGTTCTCTCCCCATTTTGATTGGATTAATTACTTTTTTGTTATTGAGTTGTATGAGTTCCTTATATATTTTGGATGTTAACCCTTTATTAGATATATCATTTGCAGCTATATTCTCCCATTCACTAGGTTGTCTTTTTGTTTTGTTGATAATTTCTTTCACTGTGCAAAAGCTTTTTGTTTGATGAAGTCCTGTTTGTTGATTTTTGCTTTTGTGATATATCCTTAAAGATATTACTCAGACTGACATCAAATAATTTACTACTTATGCTTTCTCCTAGGAGTTTTATGGTTTCAGGCTTTACATTTAAGTCTTCAATCCATTCTGAGTTTATTTTTGAACACCAGAAACTAATATAAGTAATATAATATTGTCTACCAAATAAACTTAAATTAAAAAAACAGTTTATCAGAGTCCATTACTTTAAAGATATTAAATTGGTATGTAAAGAACAGGTAGTAATCATTTTAACTTCAATTTCTGATGCCAGATTTCCATGGCCTGAAGTTCACTTTTGTGTGGGTTTTTCTGGGGAACAGATGATAGAATGGTGAAGAGAATGCCATTTGTATAAATGTGCTAGGAATTATCCTGGGATATATGTTTTTACAGAAGAACAACTAGGTATGACTGTCCTCATCAAAAAGAAGCCTTTGTTATTGTATTGTCATTAGGGGGACATCATGAGTACAACATATTATTTGCCACTTGGCTTAATTTCTCTGCCCACTCCCCCTTAGATCTCGGGACAAATACTCTAGTGTAAAAAGACTCTCAGCCAAAACTGCTATTTATCTAACATTATAAGTTATGTGAAATGCTAGGATACAAGCAGAAATACTTTAGTACCACTTTAATACATTTCATGCTAAAAGGAGAAAAAGACGTTCTTTTCCCTAGTACAACATGGGACACTGGGTTTTTCATCTTGAAGACTCTATTGCTTCAGGGCAGCAGGAGATAATGACGACCCACATAAATATTCATCAAAGATGAACTGAGCAGGAGCAATACACTGTAGAATTAGGCATATTAGATAATGTCATACACTCCAGAAATATCCAAAAATTACTACTATCTTGTGTGGATAGGTTGGATCCAAAGCCAGTGACATTTGGTTTATTACTCTTAATGTGGCCCTTATCTGTATATATAGGTTGATGAGATCCAGATAAGATTTGACTGCACAGAAATAGAAAAAAAATTAGTTTTCACAATTATATGTGTGAGAATATGCGTATGACAGAGAGATTGAGAACACGCAAGAACAAGTGTAAATTTTAGAAATGCATGTATGCTAGGACCTAGAAGAGATTAAAAAAGAAGGATCTGAAACCAGATTCTCAAATACCTTGCTACCCAAAGTATGATTGTCCATTCAACAATGTTAACATAGCATGAGAGCTTGTTTGAAATTTAAAAAATATTAAATTTTATCACAAACCCCTGATTCAGAATTTCTATTTTATCAAAATCTCCAGGTGGCTTGTATGCATATTAAAGTTTGAGAAGCACTGCACAGGCATTATAACTGTTGTGAGAAGCTTGTGTTTAATAGAATTATTATGAATGCAACCTCAGGATTAGGAGAGGTTTAGTCACCATATTAAATGAATGAAGACTAAGTGGAATTATTCAGAGATGCTTTGAAAGAGACAGCAGTCAGCCAATTATTAAAGAAGAGGAATGTGGTACATAAAAGAGTCAGACAAATGATGAATATATTAAGGTTTATTTCCTATTTAGGCAATTCATAGTAATCTACAATACATGTGTCGGAATTACTATGGGTAGTTTTTGTGACGAGCTTTGATAAACCTACAAGAGATTGGTGACAACAAATTAAGCTTAATTAGGGAGCACAGTTTTAGTCACTCATTATGAAAGACTGATCTGGATAAGGGCACTAAATCCAAACAACAGACCTGACTGAGGCAGGATTAATTCTTCAGATTCTTCAGTAAGTTTGGTTCTATATGACATTTTAACTTTCAGGGCATAAAAGTTATTTTTATTTACATTTTTTAGAGGAGTTTTCACAAATTCTTATCAAAGTACTTTCAGTTATTTTTATTATCTATTTTCTTCTGGGGAACTATATTTGCTATCTTTAGGAGAAAGAATGGTTACACACACACACACACACACACACACACACACACAGAGCTCACAGGTATGAATTTTATCCATCCTTTAAAAGCCTTCCAAACACCATTTGAATTCTAACTTATTTGAGGAGTCAAGCATCTTTTACTAAATGACGGGATAGACCATTTCAGTTATCTCTAAAGCCTGTCAAGAAATTACAGCGTGACCACAGTTCTGTCTTACTTATTCTCCACATGAATATGACAGTTTTAGATAGTTAAATCTCTTGAATTGCACAGCTGTTTAATGTATTTTAGCAATTTACTGCCTTTTCCAGAGAATTTGAAGTGTTACTGAATTCACCAATTAGCATCTGTTTTACAGGTACTAAAATACAGTCATAAATAATCAGAGAATAACTCTAAAATAATAATAAAACATACCTGTCCCATCTTCAGCCTTTTTAAACTATTTATCATATTAACGACTAGGACCAATGGAAAAGTAAAATTCAAATTTTTTGTTGTGATTTTAAAACAATAAAGAGGAGACATCTACTTCATTCAATTCAGAAGCATAATTTTACAATCAACTGAACTGAGCACAGATGAATTTCCTCATAAAAGATTTGGCCAAAGCCATCCCAAAGACAAGAAGATAGGGTGTTCATGTGAAAAAGAAATGTTTTTCTGTTTATTATTATAACTTCTTGTTTATTATAACCACAGCAGAGTATTGTAGCCTTTAGTACTTTAAGGCAAGGGTGTCCTAAACCCCTGTGTTCATTGTGATCTGATAATGACTCCAGCAAAGGGTATTGGTAACCTATATAGCACTTAAAAAGAAAGAAAAACTAAAATTTTGGAAGAATATTTATAACAACTTGAAGTAACAATTTAACATTGAACTTTAATCACTTTCAATCTCAGGAGCTAGCACTTCCTCAAGAAAAGTAATTACTTTGCATTTACATTACTTGGTATGGGAGACTTTTTAAATAAAAATTTGAAAATTTTTACATTATAATCAAAATATGTGCAGTGTGTTTTTGAGTCAGAAGGAAGAATGATTAAAATACCATCTCTCAGTTTCAAACCCACACTTCTACAAATACTGTATATTTTGATGCTGTGACCGGGATTCTGCAAACTATTCCTTTTCACATTTTTACATATCGAACATTGAAATGTAGCTCATTGTCAAAGACATATTACAATTAGTGTTTTCCAGGTGGCAATTGTAATGCAGCTGTCATTGCTTGAACTTGTGCTTACATCATAAGCATCAGCAACACCAACACATGTGGAATGGATGTCAAAGGCTTAGAGACTATGATGGAGTGCTTTAACCTGCAGGAACCAAATGGTTGTGGTAGAGGAAGGGAAGAGGCGGTTACCAGATTATGTAGCAGGAGTCAAAAAAATCTAGCTCTAATAATTTTAAAGTTGGCATAAGAGCCTAGCACTGATGCTTATAGTTACTTTATGGATTCTTCATGGAAATGCTGCATTAACAAAGCTCTTGAAGGCAAGGAGAATATTATATAAAAAACTAAATTTGATCTTCCTGAGATGGAATATGAATAAGAAAATTGGTGCTATAAAATGTAAAGTAGTTTTAAAATTACCATAACCAAATTACTTTGCTTATATTTTCCTTTTCAGTGTATGCATAAGAGCAATATGTGAAAAATATGTCTAATTCAGTATAAAACCCTTTTAAAATAAGTATAAAATGTCCTAATTGATAAGATAGCATTGTATTTAATTTTCAGGATTTTTTTCCTTAGTGATGCATAAAATAATGGTGCATCATACAATTGTTGATGTTTTTAATCTGAAAAATATAGAGAGGGAACTCTGGAAGGTAACAAATAAATTAACTTTAAAAACTATGAATTAGCTAAATTTACTCAGAATTGATTAAAAATCTGTATCAGGAATTTTGCACACTTGGATTTGTAATCTGAAAATAAAAGATTACATTAGTTAATTAGTTAGCCAGAATGTTTATTTTATATTATCTAGTGTTTGTTTCCCAAACAATCAATTCTCCACTTCTCTGACACACATTAGGTGTACAATAATTCAATTCAGTTTTGACACTAACTGCTTGGAGTAAGCAACACACTCTACAGGTATAAGGGTTTGGCACCGCAAGACCGATTGCACTTCAGACCCTAGACCCAAGTCCCGAGGGCTACCCATACTTCTTAACTACCAGCTGTAGTTCCTGCTGAGTGTTCCTGGCACACCTTCTTAGATTTGCTACTTCCCTAGAACAAGTCATAGAACTTAAGAAAGTGGTGTACTTGTGATTTCAGTTTTATTATAAGGGATACAACTCAGGAATAAACAAATGGAAGTGCAAAGTATGAGGGTGGGCACAGAGCTTCCACATACTATCCACCAACTGGAAACTTTCCCAACTTTGTTGTTGCAAATTTTTCTGTTGTTTTTTTTTTAAGAGATTTTATCAAAGCTTTATTACATAAGCATGATTGATTAAATCATTGGCCATTGGTGATTTAATACCATCTCCAGTCCTTCTCCACTCCCCAAGATCCAAGAGTGGGATTGAAAGCTCCAGCCCTCAAATCATGTGGTAGTTTTCTCTGACAACCAGTCCCCATCTATAAGCTATATCATTAGCATAAATTCAGGTATGGTAAAAAGGATTTTGTCATGAATAACAAAAGAGATTCTTATCACTCAGGAAATTCCAAGAGTTTTAGGCTCTGTGCCAGGAAACTGAGATAAAGGGCACATATATACATATATACACACTACTTTTATTATATCTCAATGAGCATCATCTTAATATATATATATGTATATCTTAGAGACCAAGAATAAGGAGAGTTCTACAGTATTAGATATCATTAGGAAAGGATGAGTCAGTGAGTTCTATGGTAAAGAAAGCCAAGAGTTCAGGAGGCATGAGGGCAAATAATACCTAGTAGGGTACTATTTCCTCCTTCAGAAAGGAGGAAAAAGTTGCTGAATATAAAGTAGTTTTCTGAAAGAAATTTGACCAATTTCTTATTTTTCCTAACTTATACTAGTTATTCACTCTGAAGGGGAAAATTTTTGAATTGTGTTTAGAAAATAACATCCATATTCTTGAGGTTTCTCCTCATTCATTTAGCATAGTGTCTAAAATTTCCCATTACTGAGCCATTTTAGCTTCTGCAATTTTCTTAGATAGAAAAGGGCTATTAAGTGACAAGAAATCTACCAAATATAAATCATTTCTAAATACTGTCAAGAATTTGTCTAGAGAACAACTAATCGAATTTTTGATTGGTCTGCAGACTCA
Organism: Miniopterus schreibersii; assembly: GCF_964146895.1. Classification (NCBI taxonomy): domain Eukaryota; kingdom Metazoa; phylum Chordata; class Mammalia; order Chiroptera; family Miniopteridae; genus Miniopterus; species Miniopterus schreibersii. The sequence continues at coordinate 38,799,739 of NC_138104.1, read as the reverse complement.
CTCCAATAAAAACTCAAATGCAGAATTCTGCCTGGTTAAATTTCACATTTTGATGATACCTCTCTTATGATTTATTCAGTAATAATATGCATTAAAGGTGAGTGAGACTCAAATCTATGACTTAAAATTTAAAAATAAACAAAGATTATTGGAATAACTACATTTTTTTACACATTTTATTTTTATAATTTCCTTTTAGGTGAAAACCCTGCACAATATCTTCAAGATTTTATTTCCATTTAAAACCTATAAGGCCCTAGCTGGTGTGGCTCAGTTATCTGGGCATTGTCTCTTGCACTGAAAGGTTTTGATTCTGACCAGGGCACATGTCTGATTTGAGGGCTCGATCCCTGGTAGGGGGCATGCAGGAGGCAGCCAATTGATGCTTTGCTCTCTCTCTCTCTCTCTCTCTACTTTCTCTGAAAAGCAATGGAAAAAATATCCTCAGGTGAGAATTTAAAAAAAGTCCAAAATATTGGACCTCATGGAGCCTGCAAAACCAGGGAAACCATGATGCCAGCAATAATTCTGACAGCACTGATGCCACTCACACAAATAAACAACTTAACTTACACCTCAATTATTTAAAAAAGAACAAATTAAGCCCAAAGTTAGCAGAAAAAAAATAAATAATAAAGATTAGAATAGAAATAATTGAAACAGAGACAAAAAAAGTAATAGAAAGGACAAAAAAAACTAAGCTGATTTTTTAAAAAAGATAATAAAATTGACAAATTTAGCTCAGCTAACTAATAGAAAAATAGAAGACTCAAACAAATATAATTAGAAATGAAAGATGAGAAATTAAAACTGATACTCTGGAAACACAGAGGATCATAAGACACCACTATGAAAAATGTTATGCCAACAAATTACATGACCCAGAAGAAATGAATACCTTTCTCAAAACACACAACCTATCAAGATTAAATGATGAAAAAAATAGAAAATCTGAGCAGACTAATAATGAGTAGGTTGAAGAATTAATAAAAACAAATTCTAACACAGAATACACTAGAACAAAATAGCTTCACTAATGAGTTCTACCAACTATTTAAAGAAAAATTAACATCAACCTTCTTCAAACTCTTCCAAAATTTTGACATGGACAGAGTACTTTCTAATTCATTCTACAAGCCAGCATTACATTGATACCAAAATCAGATAAGAATACTACAAAAGAAAACTATAGACCAATATCCTTAATAAATATAGATGCAAAAATTGTCAACAAAATATCACCAAACCAAATTCAAGAACACATACAAATACCATGACTAAGTGGGATTTATCCCTGGAATGCAAGGATGGTCATCATATGCAAATAAATGCAATAAATGCAAAACACATCTCATGAATAAAATAAAAGATAAAAATCACATGATCACCTCAATAGGCTCAGAAAAAGCATTTGACAAATACAACATTATTTCATTAAAAAAATATTAATAGACTGGATATAAATGAAACATACTTCAACATAATAAAGACCATACATTACAAACCCCCAGTTAACATTATACCCAATGAAGAAGAATTGAAAGCTTTTCTCCTCTAACATCAGGAACAAAACGAGGTCCACTCTTGCTACTCTTATTCAATATAGCCCTAGGAGACGTATTTAGAACAATTAGACAGGACAAAAAAATAAAAGGCATCTAAATGCCTTTTATTGAAAATAAATAAATAAAATTGTCACTATTTACTGATGATAAGTTTTTATATATAGAAAATAGCAGTCAGACAAAAATCTGTTGCAATTAATGAACAATTTCAGTAAAGTTACAGGAAAGAAAATTAACATACAAAAATCACAAATTTATTTTACACAAATAATGAAATATTTGAGGAATAAATAAAGAAAACTATCCCATTCACAACAGCATAGGAAAAAAAAATACTTAGGAATAAAGTTAACAAAGAAAGTGAAAGATTTGTGCAATGGAAACTACAAGACTATGCTGAAAGGAACCAAGAATACACAAAAAAAAATGTCCATACTACTCAAAACCACCTACAGATTCAACACAATGCCTATCAAGGACAAAGGCATTTTTCTCAGAAATAGAACAATCCTAAAATTTGTGGAACCACAATAGATCCTGAATAGCCATAGTAATTTAAGAAGAAAGAACAAAGCTGGAGGTATCATCCTTTCTGATTTAAAGTATTCTGCAAATCCATAGTAATAAAAACACAAATATTTACATAGACCAAAGGAACAAAAAAAAAGAGCCCAGAATAAAATGCTGGCATAAACAAGGGAGCCAAGAACAACCCAATGGGAAAGACAGTATTTTCAACAAATGGTGCTGGGAAAAATGGAGAAACAATGAAATTGGATCCCAATTTCACACCACTCACAAAAATCAACTCAAAATGTATTAAAGATTTAAACATAAAACTTGAAACCATAAAATTTCTAGAAGAAAAATTAAGAAATAAAGTCATCTATATTGGTTTTTGGCAATGATTTTTTCAGGGACATGATGCCAAAAGCACAAAAAACAGAAGCAAAACTCAACAAATGGCATTACATAAATTCAAAAACTTCTACACAGAAAAAGAAATAAAATAAATTAAAATACAACCTACAAAATGGAAAAAAATTGCAAACCATATATTAAATAAGGGGTTAATAGCCATAATATATGAAGTCATGCAACTTAATAACAAAATATTAAATAATCTATTTTAAAATGTACTGAACAACTATATGCCGTCAAGTTGGACAATCTGGATGAAATGGACAAATTCCTAGAAAAATACAACCGGACAAAACTCAATGAGAAAGAGTTAGAAAACAAATAAGCTGATAACTGCTGATGAAGTTGAAGCAGTAATCAAAGGGCTACCAGCACACAAAAGCCCTGGCCCGGATGGCTTCACTGGGGAGTTTTACCAAACATTCAAAGAAGAATTGGCACCTAGCCTCCTCAAACTATTGCAAAAAAACCAAGAGGAAAGAACACTTCCAGGGTCTTTTTAAGAGGTCAGCATTAGCCTAATTCCAAAACTAGATAAACACACTACAAAAAAAGAGAATTACAGGCCAATATCCCTGATGCACATAGATGCTAAAATTCTCAACAAAATATTAGCAAATTGGATCCAGCAATGTATTAAAAAGATCATACACCAAGACCAAGTGGGATTTATTCCAGGGATGCAAAGCTGGTACAATATTTGCAAATCAATAAATGCAATACATCACATAAACAAATTGAAAGAGAAAAATCACATGATCATATCAATATATGCAGAAAAAGCATTTGATAAAGTCCAACACCCATTTTTGATGAAAACTCTCAGCAAAGTGGGAATAGAGTGATCATACCTCAACATAATAAAGGCCACATGTGACAAACCTACAGCCAACATCATACTCAATGGGCAAAAACTAAAACCATTTGCCCTAAGAACAGGAACAAGAGAGGGGTGTCCACTTTCACCATTCTTATTCAACATAGTGCTGGAAGTCCTAGCCACAGTGATCAGATAAGAAGAAAATATAGAAGGCATCCAAATTGGAAAGGAAGAAACAAAACTGTCATCATTGGCAGATGACATGATATTGTACGTAGAGAATCCTAAAGACTCCACCAAAAAACTACCAGATTTAATAAACAAATTCAGCAAAGTAACAAATACAAAATTAACACCCAGAAATTGATGGCATTTTTATACACTAATAATGAACTCTCAGAAAGAGAAACTAAAAAAACAATCCCATTTATCATTGCAACTAAAAAAATAAGATACTTAGGAATAAACTTAACCAAAGATGTAAAAGACCTTTACTCGGAAAACTACAGGAAACTGACAGAAGAAATAGAGGGAGATATAAACAAATGGAAAAATATACCATGTTCATGGATTGGAAGAATTAACATCATTAAAATGTCCATACTACCCAAAGCAATCTATAAATTCAATGCAATCCCTATTAAAATACCAACAGCATATTTCACAGATCTAGAACAAACACTTCGAAAATTTACATGGAATCAAAAAACAGTCTGAATATCCAAGGCAATCTTGAGAAAGAAGAACAAAGTTGAAAGGATCAAAATACCAGATATCAAGTTATACTACAAAGCCACTCTAACCAAAACAGCCTGGTACTGGCACAAGAACAGAAATATAGATCAGTGGGACAGAATAGAAAACCCAGAAATTGACCCAAGCCATTATGGTTAATTCATATTTGACAAAGGAAGCAAGAACATACAATGGAGTAAATACAGTCCCTTCAATAAATGATGTTGGGAAAATTGGACACGTACATTCCAAAAAATGAAACTAGACCACCAACTTACACCATACACAAAAATAAACTCAAAATGGATAAAAGACTTAAATGTAAGACATGAAACCATAAAAATTCTAGAGGAAAACATAGGCAGCAAAATCCCAAACCTCTCTAGTAGCAATATGTTTGCTGATACATTTCCTAGGGCAAGAGAATAAAAGAGAAAATAAACAAGTGGGACTGCATCAAAATAAAAGGCTTCTGCACAGCAAAATAAACCATCAACAAAACAAAAAGGGAGCCCACTGTATGGGAGAACATATTTGCAATGGCACACCTGATAAAGGGTTAATATCCAAAATATATAAGGAACTCCTACAGCTTAACAAAAGGAAGACAAACAATCCAATTAAAAATGGGCAAAGGACCTAAATAGACACTTCTCCAGATGGCCAAGAGACATATGAAAAAATATTCAACCTCACTAATCATCAGAGAGGTGCAAGTTAAAACTACAATGAGGTATCACTTCACACCTGTCAGAATGGCTGCCATCAACAAATCAACGAACTACAAGTGCTGGTGAGGGTGTGGAGATAAAGACACCCTAGTAGTGCCAGTGGGAATGCGGACTGGTGCAGCCACTATGGAAAACAGTATGGAGGTTCCTCAAAAAATTAAAAATTAACCTGCCATTTGATCCAGTGATCCCACTCCTAGCAATATAGCCTAAGAAACCCGAAACACCAATTACAAAGAACTTATGCACCCCTATGTTCATAACTATTGAACATATTGTAAGTTGCAGCACAACTTACAATAGCTAAGATCTGGAAACAACCTAAGTACCCATCAGTAGATGAGTGGATCAAAAAGCCATGGTTCATTTATACCATGGAATACTATGCAGCTGTAAAAAAGAAGGATCTTTTATCCTTTGGACAGCATGGAGGGAACTAGAAAGCATTATATTAAGTGAAATAAGCCAGTCATAGAAAGACAAGTACCACATGATCTCACTTATATGTGGAATTTAATAAACAAAATAACCTGATGAACAAAATGGATCCAGAGACATAGAAGCATGGAACAGACTAAGGGGTCTCAGAGGGAAGGTGGGGCTGGGGGAGTGGGCTGGGAGAGCTTAAGAATTTATATGTTTATAAGCATAACCCATGGACACAGACATTGGTCTGGGGAAGGCCTGGGGGTGGGGAGGAGGGAATCAATGGGGGTAGTAAGGGGACTTCTGTAATATTTTCAACGATAAAGATAAAGATACTTTAGAGAGAAAAAAAGAAAGGAAGCAAATACTGATCACCTTGCTCTGACTTTTGAGACTGAAGTATTTCTTAGCTGTGACCTAATGGCCCCATTCATCTATCCACTAAACAAGGTGAAGGAGTATCTATTTAGTATAGCATTTCTCAAACTTTAATATGCTTATGAATTACTAGATATACTTGTTAAAATGCATAATCTGCTTCAGTAGGTCTGGGGCTGCCTGCAATCTAGATTTCTGTAAACTTTCAGACAATACCCATTTGCTGGTCTGAAAACTACATTTTGATTAGTAAAGTATTGGTGCTGTGGGCTTCAGGCTTTTTTCAAGCAATTGAAATAGTCACTTATTTATTTCGTTTCAAATTATGCATCTGTTATCTTGTACCTCTATAATGTTTTCTATAACAAAAGACACCCTTGAGGGGTAACATCTGAGCTGAGATACGAGATGTCCATAAAATTCTTCTGTGTCTGTGATGCTTTCTTCCTTCATCTAGACAGATTTATGGAACCCTGAGCAGACCTTTGTGTGTGTGGCTGTCCATTGGCATTTCCTGGTGTCCCACTGGTCTTGGAGGGCACCTGGAGCCTTATTTCAGTTCTCCCTCAACTGGACAGTATTCTGTAGTCTCTTCACTTTCATTCTTCTTGGAAGCCGTGGATTCCGTAGAACTCATTGCCCATCTGGCTACTAGACTAGCTGATTATGAGTCTGAGAAACATTTTCAATGTCAGTGTTGGTCAGGGAGCTTTACTGCCTGGAAGTCTTCTGAACCAGGAGTGAAAAGTGCGTTTGCATTGGAGCCAGGTATCCTGTGTTTAAATCTGGCGCTGTATCTGTACATTTTACATGTGAAATTAAGTTTACATGTAATTAAGTTTTACATGAAATTCCAGAGATATCTGACAGTGTAAAAGATGACCTTCATAATGGACAATACCACCCTTCTCATATGTTGAATTAATATTTTTATAAAACTCCTAATTATGTTGGAAATAGCAGAATTATGTTTTATAAGTTTTGTGTCAAATGTAAACAAATAAAATCTTGTTTTAAAAAAATAAATAAATAAAAATGTACAGAACTAAATAGACATAATTTCAAAGATGACATCAAAATGGCTGAAAGGCACATAAAAAGATGTCTAATATCACTAATCATTAGAAAAATGCAAGTCAAAACCACATTAAAGTATCACCTCAAATCTGTTAGAGTGGCTATCATACAGAAGACGAGAGACAACAGACACTGGCAAGGATGTGGTGAAAAGGAAACCTTTATACATTGTTGGTGGGGTTGTAAATTGGTCTAACACTATTGAAAACATTATGGAGGCTCCTTAAAAAATTTAAAAAATAGATCTACCATGTCACTCAGCAATTGTCTACTGGGTATATGCCCAAAGGAAACGAAAAAAGTGCTTTGAAAAGATATATACACTTCCATGTTTTTGCAGCATTATGAATAATAAATAGTCAAGATATGGATACAACCTAAGTACTCATCAAAGAATGAATGGAAAGAAATATGCCGTATTTATACATTGGAGTATAATTTCAGCCCTGAGAAAGGAGGATATCCTGTCATTTGTCACAACGTGGATGGACCTTAAGCAAAATTATGCTGAGTGAGGTAAGTCAAATAGGGAAAGACATGTACTGTATGATATCACTTATGTGGAATCTAAAAGTCAAACTTGTGAAAAACAGAGTAAGATGGGGGTCACTACATGATGGGGGTGGTAGGATAAAGCGGATACTGTTTAAGGTTACAAACTTGCAACAAGTAATAAGTCACAGTGATCTAAGGAACAGTGTAATGAGTATAGACAATATTGTACTATAATTATGCAATGTGATAATTATCACTACAATGGCAATCATTACAATATATAAATGTGTGAAAGTGCCCGGCCGGGCGTGGCTCAGTGGTTGAGCGTTGACCTGGGATCCAGGTGGTTGGGGTTCGATTCCCAGTCAGGGCACACGCCTGGGTTGTGGGTTCGATCCCCAATCGGGGGCATGCAGGAGGCAGCCGATCAATGACTCTCTCATCATTGATGTTTCTATCTCTCTCCCTCTCCTTTCCTCTGAAATCAATAAAGATATATATATAAAAAAAAATCTAAAAAAAATAAAAATAAATGTGTGAAAGTAAAAAAAAATATTTTATGTTCCAGAGTCCTAAGTAACTTAGCTCACCAGTAGACTAACTAATGAAATACAACTGCTACCAGCTAATGAAAAAACTGATTTCCCCCTCTTGGTTGCTTTTCCACAATAACAGACCAGACAAAAATAACTGTGCCATTAAGATTTGCATATTTTTCTTATTGATCACACACACACACACACACACACACACACACAGAGGTATAGTATATGGGAACTACAAGGAATAACAAGTTTCTAAATGGCTTAACCGGAGTGCAGAAATAATATCAGATAAATGTCATCTAGGTTTGTGTAAGTGTACTCTATGATGTTTGCACAAGGACCAAATCAAATGACCCATTTCTAAGAACATATCTCTGTCATTAAGTGACACATGACTGTACTTTTGGATATCTTACTTGTCAAAGGCCAGATAATAGATCCTCTGATTTGAGAGGAAAAACAAAACTTTTGTACCTGAAAAGATTTTTAGAGAACTCTCATCTTAAACAAATAACCTATTGGCACCTATGGGAAGATCAAACTGAAAGAAGACCACAAAAGAGCAGTATGGCTAGCCTTAGTGACTTCCTCTTAAAAAATAAGAACAGAAATCAGACTTAGTATAAAAAGATAAAATCCACTATAAATTTTTCTTCTCCACCCTCTTATATCCCCTTCTGCCCCCATTTCCCTGTCCCTGATCCTCTTGGATCTCTGGACCCCTACCTCTAATCTCCCTTTCCCAAATCCAGCCACACTTCCTAAGCAA